>NC_044246.1:14592017-15971183 GCF_003957555.1 Calypte anna
GGAAGCAAGGTAAGCTTGAGGATGGCATCTATCACAGATGGAGAATTCAGACTTTGGGGGCAGTTTTGAAACTTAACGTGACTCGGTGTTTGAAGCAAAAGAATTTGTCCATAGCTTTACTGTATTGTGGTGATTTACTTCCCGTAACTGCCTCTATGGCTGTAGATCAACAAGCAACTTTTAGAGTAAGTTAAGGAAAGAGGAAGGAGATAAAAAAAACCACACACCCCTACCACCACCAAATTCCCATCAGACAATGATGCAAATCCCTCAGCAGCTCCTCCATTGTAGGCTGGAACCATAGCTGTCTACATTAGTTTCATAAAAACTGTTACAGGTGGGGTTTTATAAAACAGCATTAAGAAGTACTGCATTTAGAGAAGTGGGACATTTTCTTACAGTTGTATCACACGCTTTAGTTCTTCCTTCATCGGATGTTTGCCCCTTGCATGTGTTTGTACATGTTCTCTGTGAACTATTTTAAAAATGATGCGATGTGCTGTATATTGATATGGACAGTGGTAAGCTTTGGATGGTCTTGGACAGGTAAGGAAATGGTCTTTGTGTGGTTCTGAAATTGTTGCTCTTCAAGAACAAATAACTTTCAAGATGCTTTAAGTCTGAAATAGAAACTTTAAAGGCTACTCTAACTTTGTGTTGTGTGAGTTATGGGGTTATTTTTTAAGCTCCAATTTTGTTAATAACATCAGATGATTAGAGTGAGCAAGTGGGATGACATGAAATCTTGGTTTTGATAGATTTCCAGAAGAAGCAGCCAGATGATGACTCTACTCCCAGCACAAGCAACAGCCAGTCAGATTTGTTCTCTGGAGAAACAAACAGCGACAACAGCAATACCTCTCTAACCACGCAGGCCGCTAACTCCAACCAGCAACTTTTGACAGAACTGAATGTAACTTCACCAAGCAAAGAGGAATGTAAGTGCACGAGTCCTAAGTAACAGCAAAGGGAGCATAAACATTTTGGGTTTTTCTTAGGCTTATATTTTACTGGCTCCCTCTGGAAGTAAATATTGTGTCATTTGGGGCAAAAGGGAAATGTTAGAAGTTACAAAAGAAACATTGCTGGCTTTAACAGAAGGACAAGTTGAAAGGAGCAGCTTTTCAAACCACAGTGTACAATTTAATTGCATTTTGAGGCACTTGCATTCTAAGAAACTTTCTTGTGTTTCTGGTAAATTAATACTTATATTCTAAGATAAACACGAATATCTTGTAGATTTTTACTTTAAAACCTTTTGGTCTTTTAAGAATTGCAGTTGCTCATAGCACTTCCTGTAATGCGTGTTGGTCTAGACTACTACTAGGTAACTTGCATAAAATTTAAGTTTAATTTGCTAATCCATCTTTTCTTTCATGACCTGTCTTTCTTCTTTATTGAACTCAGTATGGCAAAAAGTCTCCCTTAAGGTAAACTAAGTGGTTAAAGATTAGCAGACACAGTGAGATAGTTATGGTTGGACTTGATCTCAGGGGTCCTTTCCGACCATGACTATTCTGTGACTAATTGTATAGAGTTCTAAAATTTGCATTCTGCAGCTCAACATCACTAGTAGTAATAATAATATGGAGTATCATTTTCTTCCACCTGTAGCTTGATTTTTGGAAGATACTTTATAGAGAGAATTCTTGAGCTGAGTTTGCTTCTGCCTCTTGGCTTGTAAATAGATGTACATATTGCAAGAAAAATATGCTTATTTTTAGTAGGGAGGGTGCTACCAGCTTCTCTGGTTCCTGAACTGCGGCAACTGCTGGAAATAACAATGCTGACAAAGCACTAGGACTGAAAAAAAAATCTTTGATATGCTACACTTGTTTTCAGATGTGTTAACTATTTGCATAGAGTGGTTTTGCTTAGTTGCTGAAGTACAGATTTTGTTTATAGGTATGTAGACTTTGCTTTTGTATTATTTTTGCTTTTGCAGATAGACTATGGACTAGGTAAAAAGTGCCATTTTGGGATTGTGGTAATTTATTAGACAAAGTAATTTTTTTTTAATTGGATTATTACTTTCTAGCTGTATGTGAGAATATTGTCAGAAACACAGCAGTGTTAATTTCTTGTAATAAGAGTAAACTTGCTGTCTAACTCTGGTTTCTCCTTCACATACACCGTTGCTGCTGATCACCCATCATCTCTTCCTTCTGTCCAGTGCTTCTTCAGGTGAAACCTGTAGTCTGAAGTAAAAACAAGGCCTTTAAAACAACCTTCCTAGAGAATTCAGCAAAATGTTATGCTTCAGCAGCACACTTGGGCCTTCACAGGGCAGAGGGTTTCAGCACCTCTTCTGGCTTAATAGCCAGAATCTACAGTTGGTTCTTTATAGGGTGCTTCTCCAGTGCTTACTGGGTCAGGCTTTGTGAAAATTTGTTCAGTTAGGAATTAAAACTGTTACAACAACATTTTTCTGCTGTGATGGAGAAGGATTTGGGGGTCAGGAAGAAGCTGATGACAGGGATGAGAAGGAAATTTTAATAGTGCCCTTTCTCCTGAATTGCTGTAAGCTTGTGAAGATGTACTGAAGGTGATGGATATTGGGCACCACAGCATGCTGAGCATTTGAAAACAAATACCTATTAAAAAGTCTTTATGACTTTGGGAGAGATTTATTTACAGCTTGAGCTCTTTCTGTCTTCTCTCAACATACCCACTATCTCTTTAATGAAGCTTAATATCATTTATTAGAAATGTTTATACACATATGGAACTTTTTGGATGGATAATGGCTTCAGTGTGGAAGATTATTCTCTGTGATGAAGAATGTCGAAACATTGTGTCTTTTTTAATTTGAGGGAGTCTCTGTGTAATAATTTATTTTTGTAGCAAGTTCTATAAAGCATGCACTGCTCTCGTTACAGCTGTGTTCATCAAAGACTGGTATTTTGCAGTGCTGTGTGATAATGTACAGCTGAGTGCTATTCTGACTAGAATTGTGTCATTCACCAGAAATCGATGTTTGGCTTTATTATGGTAATCCCTATTGAAGTGTGGAAAGATTGGAGGACTCAGGAAGGATTCTCACAGTGCATTCTACTCCCGTCGTTTCCCTTGCAAGCTTCTGAGCAGAGTTGCACATCTAGGCACTTGCCATGGTACATAGGGTAAACAGATGGGACAGAATTGCAGCAGGTCTTTTAGGCAATTAACAAATTCCATTCATGTTACGACAGCTAGAGAGAACCATAGAAATCTCATGCGGTAAAATTCATACTCTGTGATGGAGGGGCTTTTTTGTACTTTTTTTAAGTAGCCATTTTCTTTTGTAAACCAGAGTGAATGATAAAGAAGAGTTCCTTGAACTGGATTCTGCAGGAATTAAATTTCACAACATGCCAGTATTTCTGCCTTTTTTTTGTTTCTGTTTAGATTTTCTGTGAGAGTTGCGTTTGCATACCTTAGTGCCTCATGTACATGACCAGGCTGTAGTGCCTTTCTATCTTCTGCCACCCTCAGTTCTGAACAATCACCTACCCCATTTTTGCTGATTATTTCTCTCCCCCTAGTACATGAAAAATAGTTCTGTCTTACAATTCCAGTCAGCAAAAATGTGTTAAAGATTTATGTCCGGAGGCCGTGACATAAGCTTCAGGACTTTGTTTTCCTTCTTCACAAGTGTTCTGTTTTTGTGAATTATTACTTACCACTTCAAAAAATGCTGTTGCAATGTAGAAGTAGGAGGGCAAAAATGTGAAGAATTCAGCCCCTCCCCCAAGCCTATCCCTAACCATGTTTCTTGAGTTACCTTTCTCTATCTAGACCCTTCTAGTTTCATCATTAGCAGTAAGTTTTCCTTAATACAGTTCCACAGACAAGGAATATGTTGATATTGGTATATCTGTACTAAGTCTAGATTTGCATGGATTTTAATAATGTGTTTCTTAACAGACAATTAAATCATCTTTTGTTCTGTTGCTTTATGTGCAGATAACTCTCTATTCAAGTTCTTGTGTAGTTTTCATCTCTTCTTATTTTTCCCTTCTATCTTCTCACTTCATTTAAGAGGTTGTAATGGTAGTTATTTCAGTGTCAGTCACCATATGAGTCCATTGCTCTATTTTCCTTATTAGATGTACAGGGATTTTATTTTTTGACAGAGAGAAAAAAGGGGATTTGACAGTGGCCCTTGCCTCTCCAGCCACCAGCAGTTAAAAAAAAAAATCACCTTATTATGGGAGAGTTCATTTGTTTTGATAAAGGTCACACTGCACATGGAATAATTTTGCTTAGTGTCAGGCCTTCGTTGTTTTTTGGGGCTGTCATGTTATTTTCATGTCACTATATGTGTAGACATAAAGCTGATGCTATGCAGGGCTGAAACTGTGTTGTTATGTGATAGGCGAAATATCTATGTGAACAACTCCGACTCTGGCAGCTGGATCAGATTTGATATTTCAGTAGTTCTTAGCTGCACTTGACATGATTTTCTTTTAATTATGTACTTAACTTTTCCTGACCTCCTTGAACTAGTAAGAACCACAATTGAAAAAGGAGAAAAGGAATATATGATGTTTTAGAACAGTTAGGTGCCTAGCATTTCTGCATTGGAGACTCCATAAAATGCACAAAGATCTGAGATACTGTTGTAAATGTCAAATTAATTCAGCCTGGAAGCACAAGAATCACTGACCACACCTTGCGTCTATGTGCACAGAGCTTTAGATGCCTAAGTATGAATTTCTAGGACTGAATATCTGTAAATTTGTGGTAGTTGTTTTATACCCTGCAGAATTGAACTGTTTCATGCCAAGTGAAGTGTTTAACACATCATGAGTTTATCTCAAAAACTTAAATTTGCAAGACAAGGTTGAAGAATTCTTTAAAACATTTTTTTTATTAAGGATTTGCATGTGCTGCAATCACTTAAATACCTGCAATTTTAAAGTTATTTTGGTGAAGTTGCTTTCTGTCCAGAAAGTGTACTACGTCTGAGACAGAGATTGAGCAGGCTCCTGTAAAATCTCTGGCAGAAGGATGAGAGATTTTTTTTCTACTGAATCTATTGGATGTTTGTACTCTTGAGTTTCATGGCTTGTTGAACCATGACAAAAAGCCTAGTACTCTAGTACTAGAAAAAAAAATAAACTCTTTTTTCAACATAACCTTATGAAAATTGGATTAAAAAGTGCATCCTCTTTTCTTTTGTTTATTGAATGGCCTTTTTTCTGACAGTACGCTAAAGGTTTCTACTAATTTGTGATGACTTCACAGTTTTGTATTTTGCCTGGGATTGTAAGTAGAGTCAGAGTTGACATCTTACTGATGTATGCTCTGAAAATACTTCATATTTTGAAGTCTTATAGTGTTATTCTTCATTGTTTATTCTACCTCTTAAGTGAGGACAGGAATTTTTAAAATTACAATTGCTCTTGCATGCTATCCATTTTATACTTTTCTGTATGCCCTGGCTTTGAGAATTCAGTTGCTCATTGCAGTAGGAGTCAGTCCTGTCTCTTTTCTCTGATTGTGACTAGGAGGAACTTTTGTTGTCTGGATCAGCTGTGACTGAAAATTATGTCAATACCTGCTTCTATAAAGTATTAATTGTATAAGCAGACCAAGCTAGCTGCCTATTTTTGTCTAGTTCATCACAAATGGTTGTAGAAAATAATTTACTTTGTTGCTAACTTGCTTTATTCTGATACCAATTTATTTGTTTTTTCTAATCCAAAGCAATACAGTAACTGTTGAAATTATGCTGAGCTACAAAACTAGCCTGCCTGACCTGCATGATTTAATATTGAAATTAAACTCATACCCAGACATAACTGAGAAAGCTGCAGCGAAGTGATGGTAATCATGAATAATTCTAATTTTCCTTATCAACTCATAAGGTTGTTGCGTGATCTTTCTTATTATAATCAGTTTTGTGTTTTGATTTGTAGCAAAAAAGAACACACCTCTAAAAAAACCCAGCCAGTTGCATGTCCTGTATTTGATTTCTATGCCACAAAATAAGAACTAGCAATTTTTTCAGTCATATTCTTCTACTAAGTTAGAAACTATTAAAAGATTTTCTACATCCTAAGGTTTTTTTTGGTGTTTCTTGGGATTTTTTGTACTTGTTTTCATCAGATGGTATGCACAAGTAGTCTTTTGGACTGTTTTTAATGTTCAAATTAACAATAATTAGCTTTTCATCTGGAGTATCATTAAATCTCAGTTTTCTTGAATGGTCATCAAAGAATACATGTATTATCAGTGCAAGCACTTTCTCTTTGGAAATTTACAAGAATGTTTTCAAATACTTAAATCACTTTGAGCTGTGGGCTGTTCAAGTTGTCTTTTAAGAAATGCCTCTGGTATTGGGTGCCAGCACAAAATATATAAACAGAAATTAGAAATTTGAAGAAAAGAATGTTTAGTAGAAGTGTTGCCTCCATCGTCATTTCATGGTGTTAGGATCTTTCTGTAAGGTTCAGTCTAATTCCTACATTTAAAAAGAACATTTCTGGCTCCTCTAACATCTTAAGCAAAGGTCTGGCATATAAATTTATGGAATGAACACTTTTTTCTGCATCTGTGGCATGATAATTTTGAAATATAATGAAGACCAGTAGAATAGTACCACTGTTAATTTTTCTTTCTGATTTATAGTCGATTCACACTGCAGAGAAGCCCAGTGTATCCTAGGGTCCCATTTATTAAAGTGAAAGGACCCCATGGAAGATGAAACAGAAACACGGTCACGTAAGAAAAATGTGGGTTAGAGCTGCACAGCTCTCAAGGCTACCTAAAAATTATTTTTATAAATATAATTTAATTGCTGGTTTCAAAAGCACATTTTTACACTGAAACTTACACCTGTGAAGTTGGAAAGTATCGTATCTGTTTTAGAAATGAGAAAAATGAAGAACAGTAGGTAGCAGTGAAACAACAGTGGGGAAAAAAGTGGAATCTGAATCTTGTCTCCCAGTTACTTCATTACAGTTGTTAAATTTCTCAGCAGTTCAGCAGTAGCAAAGTAGTCCAGGTTTCACTTCTCCAGAACTTGCATGTAGATAAAAATTCACAAAAATAAATTATGGTGAAATTGTAAAGGTAGATTTCAAATAATATGTGTATGTGATATAATCCTATTATCTGTTTGGCAGTGATATAAATTATCATGCAGCATATCAATTCTGCAACAGACAAGCAGTTCTGAAGCACTGTGAAGTTATTTTGCTTTTTCTTCTTAAAGTTTACATGTGGTCTGTGCAGACTGAATTTAGAGATTTATATTCCCATTTGTTTATGTAGTGGTTTTGGAATCAGTGACTGTTTTCAAACTCAGTCGTGTAGATTAATTAGACTATGTCTGTACCAGTTCAGGGAATGCACAACTGAATTGCTGGTTTGGACTTCTAAGGGAGGACTCTTTTCTGTATTGCAAATAGCTCTGAAGTTTTCCCTTTCCCAGCTACAACACTGTTGTCCAAGGGAATTCTGCTCATCCTTACTCTCTTCAAGCCTGTTGCAAGCAAGGAGCTGCTCTTTTTCTCTGGGAATGAACCATTATGGCACTGGAAAAGCAAAGCAGTTTGGACATGCTTACATCAGTCACTGAGCTTCAGGCTCTTTCACTTACTTCTCATGTTTGCTCATAAATGTGGCTTGCAGTTTTTGGGTTATCTGTAATCATTTCAGTGTATTATTGTAATCTTTAGGTTTGTAGTCTTTGACAAGCTTGGTTTCACTCCATTCTGCATCGCATCCTGTTTTCAAATGTACCTGGCACAGGTACCCTTGGTTCAAACTTACCACTTCCTCAGGAAGAAGAGGGGGGGTACCCTTCTAGTATTTCACTGTTTCATGAGCAGGAAGTTCTGAGTGGCATACAAATACTTCAGGAAGGAAACACAAATTACCCTCACACAGGGTATGTCTTGCGGGAGAGGTGCTACTTGGCAATTGCTGCTGGCTTTCAGGAAGCAGGGTGAACAGTGCAGAAAGATGCTCTAGGGGTGTGTTTAAACATACAGAAATTTAATAGTCTATAATAGTTAACAACAATATTAGCACATATATATATATATAAATGTAAGTAATACCTGCAATTTTACTACTTGGGAGATCAGCAGAGAAAGAAACTAGTTTTGAACCTGTTTTTCCAAATTTATGTATTTAGAGTACAAATAACAGTAAGTTAGAGAAAGCTAGAAATATCAGATGCCATGAGTATAGCAGCTACATTAATAAGACCTTTTGGTTTAATTTATTATAATGTTTGAGTTAAAGGGTCTTGTTTTGTCCTTTATTCTGTTTTTTAATTTGAAACTGTGATTCTCACAATTGTCCCAATTTCTTTAGTAGCTTTTAGTATTTTTGCATTTTAAATCATCTTCTCTTGGGATTACATTATTGCTGGGCAGTCGCTGCTTTTGTTCAGAAGAGGAGTTGCAAATGCCAGAAACCATGCACTGGAAAGAAACAGGAGCAAAAGCCATTGTTTAATCTGTTAATTGGATGTAGAACAGAAAGATATCTTTATTCTTCCATTTTAATCTCTTGTTTGTGCTGAGAGAAAATAGCAGTCTTACAGCCCTGTGGGTTATGTTAGAAGCTAGGCATGTGTGACTTTCCATTGTGCACAGAAATGTTTTGTGTACCACAAGCAAATTCCCCTGAAACAATTTTTTGGGGAGGGGAAATGAAGGTGTGCATTTATCCTGAATAATACTAAGTAATAAGCCTACCTCTGTGTATAGCCAGGAAGGATTAGTGTTCTGATGTTCTGACTTCCCTTTTCTTTCCTGCAGAATCTCTATCGAAGCTGCAGGAAGTATACTGGCCTGTTTGAAATAAAACAAAGATACCCAAATTAGCCATTATGTATACCAAAAGATTCAACATAATGACTTCCACATAGAATTGCACAGTCTAGCCCACACTTCATAGTATTGAATTATGCATGACATTTTTAATGGTGGAGCAAAAACAGTAGCAGAAGGAAATGCTGCAAAGGGCGTGAAGCCTTCTCTGGTTATTAGGCACTGGTGTATGTGTGTGCAAATCCCGAGATAGCCTTTGTTGAAACACTGGTGCTGTGCTATACAAATTAAAGCTATATGAACATAATACCTAATGAAGAAAGATTAAATAAGAGAAGAATTCTAACAGGGGAAGCACAGAATACATACCAACTCATTGCACTTTGCACTTGAGCGGGAGAAATAAAGATCTTCTGTTTAGTTGGATGTTGAAAATATCAACTAGTGTAAATACTTGCTGTAAAATAATTGCATGGATTAGTCTTATTTGATAGTCTACAGTGATGATGCCTGTCAATGTCTATTCAGTGAAAATTGAGAGAATGTAATTAAAATTATTTAAAGAAGAGCTGCAGCATCTTAAGATACAGCTGTGGTATGAACTCAGTGCATTGAAATTCCATGCTCTGTTGTATATATTTTAATATATTCCACATTCTGTTGTATATATTGTTTACCCAAATTCTCTATTCAAACCAACACTATGTACTCAGTCTTTGAAAGTTGAGAGTGACTGAACAGGCCTGCTGAGTAGTTTTTCGAATATCCAAAAGTTTTCAAAGGAAAATTTGGTAAGGATTCTGTTGCAGTATTGATTTTTTTTTTTTTTTTAACCAAGTGCACCAAATCCTAGACTATGCATTTTTTTGAGCCTACTACAATAGTAGTACTAACTATACATTTTTTGTTATATTCTAATATAGATAAAGTTACTCTGTAAAGAAGTATGTGAGCTTACTTGACCATTTCTGGTTGATACAAAGCGGCTGTTGCCTGCCA
The DNA here is from genome assembly GCF_003957555.1 of Calypte anna. Classification (NCBI taxonomy): domain Eukaryota; kingdom Metazoa; phylum Chordata; class Aves; order Apodiformes; family Trochilidae; genus Calypte; species Calypte anna. Next base: position 14,601,788 of record NC_044246.1, read on the forward strand.
GTGCTCTCAGGCCTGGAGCAGGCATCAGCATGGTGATACCAGGATCTTTGATCTGTCCTCTTTGATGTTTTCCTGTTGGCCAGAGAAGGCACCCAGCCCACCCGTCAGTTTTCCTCACAGCAAAAGCAAGCTTGCCTCTTCACACATGCAGACGTGACTCTGCAGAGAGGCTCCCACCATTCCCCTCCACTCATCTGTGGAGTTCAGCCATTTCTCACCAAATCCCTCCTTACCAGCTTGCAAAATCCACCCATCCCTCTCAGAGCTGTCTGACTTCTGCCAGCTGCATGTGCTGTCACAGAAATCCATTTACTAGGGTAGTTTCCCATGTCCTGTTCACTTAGTTTAACGCCAGGCCAGGCCCTACTGACTGGTCTTTGTAACCACCTCTTTAAAGATTATCTGTTGCAGTTATAAAATGATGTATGTTGCTGGAGGGACTTTTAGGAATAACAGATAACTCAAGTTTATCAATACTTCTCTGGAAAACTGAAAGTAAGATCTTCACTCCCAAGTGCATTTCATTGAAATCAAATGCACTGAAATAAATTCCACATCTCTTTCCCTCCCCTACCAATTACAGAAGGGTTTTTTGTTTTGTTTTTTTTTAATATTACACTACTATGCATTTTACAGGATAGAAAAAATTACCCAAGACCTAATCCTTACTGAAAAAACAGAAATGAAAGAAACACTTGAAGGGGGAAGCATCTTGGTTATTAGCAGAAAAAGGGTTTAGTACCTAGTCAGACTTGGAAGTATTTGAAAAGATAAAAAAGTTGCCAAAGCCACAGTACAGCTTTCCAGACATGGAAAGACTGAATAAAAATTAGGAAAATAAGGAAAAATAGTATTTTTCAGGGTATGAAGACTTACAGAAAGATTGTCCTCTCATACAAATCTCTGTTGTATTGCCTGTGTAGTACCACTATATCATCAGCAGTCCAGTTCAAACTTGATTATTGGTATTTTGGTAGCCAGACTCCACTGGAGCTAGCTTAATTTCAGGCTCTCTAGTATAATCCAATTTGTAGTATCCAATTATCAATGGCACGATATTTTATTACCATTGGTAATGCTACTGTTAATTTGTCTTGTCTTCACTATATGGTTGGGTTTTATTTTGTTTTGTTTTTTTACTGCACATTGCTGAGTGCACTCAACTGGTTGCTTTTTTAACAAGATCTCTGGAGAACTCTTCAATGATGCATGTTAAGAAAAAAGCCAGAAAGCCATTTACTACCAAGCAGATACTAGATGAGTGGGCAAGAGTCCATAGTTAAAAAAAAAAAAAGCCAAAACACTTTAAACATGGGAAGAATGTATTATCATATAGTTGTGCCACACTTTGAAAACATAATGAGAATAAGGTAAGAGGCAAAGTCATTGTCTCACTGGAGTCAGTGATTTCTGTTGACATTGGAGAAGTGATCAGTTCATTTCATGTGTTACTTGTGGGTTAGTTAGATAAATTTCTAGCTTTGTTCCATCATAAACTGTACCTTTGTCAGCACTGTAAAAAGTGCAATTACAGTGCATAGTTTTCTAAAACTGCCTCTTAAAATGCTTAAAAAGCCTAACGTGTCTTTCTGCCCCAGCTTCTCATCTGTTTTTTCAGTGCAAAACCTATGTGGATTTGACAGGGAAAGAAATACTGAGACTTCTTCCATGTATGTTTTCCAAAGACAAGTGCTTTTCAGCGTTTTAGATTCCTAAGTGTAATCCTGATGTGGTTGTAAACTTTAAATATTGGTGGTGTTTTGAGACGTGATTTTCTCTGTTTGCAGGTGGGCCATGCACAGGTACAGCTCATGCCTCCTTAACTACACCAACCAAAAGATCTTGCGACTCAGGTATGTGTTCTGTGGGGATCCAGGAATTAGGTTTTGCATGCTATATACCTCTGTGGCTGTAGTTTAATAGTCATGAGTAGTAACTATATCTGGCAAATGACAAATGAAAACAAATGTTGCTTTGCTGTCAGAAATGTATATATAAAAGGATTTGTGTGGCAGAAAGTTCATATCAGAGTCCTGTTAAATATAATTCCATCAAGAAATGCTATGTTTTTACTGATTCCTTGTAAGCATAAGATGTATAATAGTAATAATTTTTATTTAAGTTCAATGATTGTGGCAGTGTTCTGGAAGTCTCCTCCTTAAATGCAAACTACTCCAAAATACTGTTTTGAGTATATTGACTTCACTTTCCATGATCAAAGATGCAGTATAGACAGCTGATGTTTGCTTTGAGATGAAATTTTACTTGGTTTGGGTTCTTTTGATGATTTATTTCTACATGGAGGATAGAGATGGATCATCTCTCGCAGGGCTAGTGTTAGCAATGGCATGTTAGATTATTGCCAGGCTGAAGCTGTTGCTTCTGCCGTGTGCCTGACATGAAGAATCACATGAGTACTCGTTCAGACAGGCAGGCAAGTTACCTGCATTGGCTCAGATATTTTTCAGACTTCATTTTCACATGGGTTATGGAGAGCACAAATAACCAGCACGATTTTGGGAAGCCTGTAGAGTGGCAGTGACAGGCATCTAGATAATGTTCTAGCAGTTTGTTTCCAAAATCATTTTTGCCTATATTTGCATTTAAGTACCAGTGAGAGCTGTATTGAATGTGCAGAAAAGAAGGGTATTCATGTTTCCTTAAGGGCTCTTTTCTTTTAATTCAAGGTAAATTTCCTCTGAAGTAATATTTTCAAGAAGTGTTTCAAGCTATTGTACATTCAGCTGAACTGTTGTTATTCTACATATACATGTTCTTAGCTTGTAGAAGATGTGTGATGATGCAGGTTGGCTTGGTATGCAGTGAAGAAAAACTGTGTTACCTTGCATATGATGCAGTGCAGACCTCTCAAGTTATGCATGATAATCTGTGACAATGCTGTGAGTATTGTTTACCAAAGAACCCTCTAAGCTTGGCATTGGAAGGTACTGGATCCAAGTTCTCCACAGTAAGAAGACCGGATTTTCTTTTCTGCCTGTCCATGGAGATGCATCTAAACAGGATGGAATGTTTGCCAAACTGATCTGCTTTTCTTATGGTATAACTAAGTTGTATTTTCTGTATATGTTAGCTGTTGTAATGTTTAACTCCAGTTTTCATTGCAGGGTAATTTAAAAGCTTTCTATGATGCTACGGATACTGAAAACTTAGTGTACTGTTTGAGTGTTTTTTAAAATGTGTTTGGGATTATCAAAAAGACAAGTAAGTCCTCTGTTCAGAGTGTCAAATGGCAACAGTAGAAGGTCCTTAGAATAAAGCAGATGAAGCTACTAGATATGTTAAAAAATAACCATTAAATGGTTGGCTAACTTGTCTCAGTATTTCTCTTTCAGCTTTTGCTAATGTTTGGTCCCTACATGCTTCTATGTTACTCATTTAGCAAGAAAGTAATGAGAACTTCTTAATTTGATGCAACAAGATTCATCTTCAGTCAACTAAACCTAATGATTCTATATTACCTCATTTTCCCCCAATTTTTTTACACTGTTTGCTGAGTGATCTGCATATATTTTGTAGTCCCTTACACTAGTAAACCTGTTACCAGGAGCTAGTTTACATCTCTAGAGCTTAAATTTTCAGCAAACTTTAAAAAAAAAAATAAAAATCACCAAGTTTTCAAAGTCTGCATTTGGGAATCCAGATACATATGAGAACTGAAAAGAAAACATTGGCTACAAAATATTATCCAGAATTGGTATGACATCTTGAGGCATAAGCAGTAGGCAGTGTAGGTGAATATTTCATGGTACATTCACTTCATCCTAGTGTCTGTTCTTAGAAAGCTGTTTAAGTGATACAAGTAATATTTGTCAATACTGCACATTGTATATAAACTGCTTATTCTGTAAGTATTCTGCATTTCTCTTGTTTGGAAGACCTTTGAAGGGGAATGTCTTGGTGGAATTACTTTTTGTAATTTTCCCTCCTTTCGAGCAGTTTTCCTCTAAAATCTGCCATATATCAGCATTTGAGACAGAAAATTAGAAATAAGACCTCTTTATATTGTATCTAGGTTCCCATCAGGAGTGTATTAAGGGAAACACAAAGCTTTCATATTTTATTAGCATTAATATAACTATTGAAGAAAGATCAAAACAATAAGTCTGTCAAGACACAGGAAAAGTTTTCTTACCAAAGAAAAGGTTTTACATCATGCTTTTGTCAACTTGCATGCTCAAGTAGCTATTGAGAAAAAATTGTATTATGACACCAAATAGTGTTTTTTTTCATTCTTCTGTTCATCAGAATCACTGCTGTTAAAAGTATTTCTGTTCTGAAGTGTGCCTGTAGGACAAGTGTTTTAAAGAAAAGTTTGGATGATGCCTTAAAGGTTTTTGAGAGCCAGGATTCTGAAGATGTTGTAGGAAAAAAGATGGGACTGTGTGGCTTAGTGTGTAGCTTCTTAGTTATTTTGATTTGTTTCTTAATAGTCAGGTAATGTTATGATTGATGGCTGATACTTAGAGGCTTGCTGTAGCCAATAGGGCACTCAGGTCACATTTTTGTTGGGTGCCCATGTCACTAAAGTGCAGTACTAAGTGGCATGCTACTCTTCTGCTGTACAACTTAGAGATGATTTAATATGCAATTCTAAACAAACAAGTTTGTAAACATTTTCATGCAGCTTAAAAAAACCTTAAAAGAATTGGTGGAACTATGTGAACGTATTCAGTTAAGTTTTATTGTGGTAGAGAGGATAGTAGAAACAAGCAGATAAAATGCAGTGATTATAGACTCAGTTCATATATTATATCCATAAATTTGGTAACTTATAAAATACTGTATTTCTCAGTAGCGGTTCATGAGAAACATTTATCTTTAATGTATGTGCAGATAGCCCACATTTTGTGAGGGTATCTGTCCTAGGTTATGTAGGAAGAAAATTAGGAAGGAAAAAAAAGCCCAGCTGGAGCTCAGCTTGGCTACTGCCATAAAGGACAGCAAAAATGTTTTTACAAATAAATCAATAATAAAAAGAGAGTGAGAGTGCATCTCCATCTCTTATTGCATGCGTGGGGGAAACATTGCAATCAAGGATGAGGAAAAGGCTGAAGTACTTAATGCCTTCTTAACCTCCAGCTTCATTAGTCAGACCAACCACTCCCAGGGGATTCAGCCCCCTGAGCAGAAAGATGAGGACGGAGAGCAGCACAACCCCCCTGTAATGCAGGAGGAAGCAGTTAACAAGCTGCTGGAGCACCTGGACACCACAAGTCTATGGGGCCAGATGGGATCCACCCGAGAGTATTGAGGGAATTGGGAGAGGAACTCCAAAACTCTCTCCATCATCTATCAATAGTCTTGGTTAACAGGGGAGGCCCCAGACACCTGGAAGCTTGCCAGTCTGACCCATCAACAAGAAGGGTCAGAAGGAGGATCAGAAGAGCTACAGACCTGTACAGTGCCTGTAAAAATTATGGAGTGGTTCACATTCAATGTGCTCACACGGCAAGTGCAGTTCAGCCAGGGGATCAGGCCCATCCAACCCAACTGGTTCAGGAAAGTCAGGTTCTGCTTGACCAACCTGGTCTCATTCTGTGGCAAGGTGACCTGCCTAATGGACGAGAGGAAAGCTTTGGATGTTCTCTACCTGGACTTCAGTAAAGCTTTTGACACTGTCTCCTGCAGCATTCTTCTCGAGAAGCTGGTGGCTCATGGCGTAGACACTTATACTCTTGGGTGGGCTAAAAACTGGCCATGTGGCAGGGCCCAGAGAATTAAGTCAATTGAGTTAAATCCAGATGGCAGTCCGTCACCAGTGGTGCTCCCCAGGGCTCAGTTGTGTGGCCAGTCCTGTTCAGTTAAAGATCTAGATGAGGGGATTGAGTGCTGCTTCAGTAAGTTTGCAGATAAAACCAAGTTGGATGGGAGTGTTGATCTGCTTAAGGGTAGAAAGGCTCTGCAAAGGGATCTGGACAGGCTGGACCGGTGGGCCATGGTCAGTAAAATGAGTTCTAACAAAGCTAAATGCCAGGACCTGCACCTACCTTGGTGACAACAACCCCGTGCAATGCTACAGGCTTGAAGGGAGTGGCTGTGAAGCTGCTGGGCAGAAAAGGACCTGGCAGTACTAGTCAATAGCCAGCTGAGTATGAGCCAGCAGTGTGCCCAGGTGGCCAAGAAGGCCAACTGCTTCCTGGCTTGTGTCAGGAACAAGGAGAAGGGAAACAGTCCTGCCCCTGTACTCAGCACTGGTGAGGCCTCACCTCAAGCACCCTCACTACAAGGAAGACACTGAGCTGCTGGAGCGAGTTCAGAGAAGGGCAACCAAGCTGGGGATGGGTCTGGACAAGAAGGCCTGTGAGGAGAGGCTGAGGGAACTGGGAATGTTTAGTCTGGGCAAGAGGAGGCTGAGAGGAGACCTTATTGCTCTCTACAATTACCTGAAAGGAGGTTGTAGGGAGGTGGGTGCTGGGCTCTTTTCTCAAGTGGGCAGTGATAGGAGGAAAGGAAATGGCCTCAAGTTGCACCAGGGGAGGTCTAAACTAGATCTGAGAAGAATTTCTTTACTGAAGTGTTAGAATGGGTTGCCCAGAGAGGTGGTAAAATGACCATCCCTTGAAAGATTTTAAAACTCTGTAGATGAGGCCCTTTGGTATGCGCACCAGTGGGTGATACAGATATATATTTATATATTTTTTTTTTGGGGGTGGCGGGAAGGGGAGTAGGGATGTTGTTGACATTTGGATGCAGTGATCTTAGAGATCTTTCCCAACTGTGACAATTCTGTGATAGATGGGTGTGGTGATGTTTATATTGTGTAAGATTACACTGTCTGTTTCACTGCTCTATGCTTTTTCTAGTTTAAATTCGATTCTGGAAGATGTAAATAGTTCTTCCACTGCTTGAGCAAAGCTGTTAAATGGGTGTATGGTCTTTTTTTGAACTTTCCACGCTATTGGTGTTCTTATATTAAGAGGTGTGCTTGATTGTAGCAGTGCTAGAAGTCTAAACGCTTTGAGGCTGAACCTATATAATTGAGAAGTCAGTCTCTGAGGAGTTATAGAAAGAGCAGGTTGTGGACATAGAAACATACAAAGCTGCAGTCAGATAAACCCAAGAAACTGTTACTTTTATATGATCAATTTTTTATCCATCTTTATGTGTTGAGTAAGGACAAAAAGAGCACTGGTGAGATTATTTTTTGTTTAATTGCTCTGAAGTGTTAAGCACTTCAGCCAAAAAAAAATAAAATGGAATGGTCTTTATATAACATCTAAGTAATTTTAAGGTGTGTTTTTCCAAGGGACTTGAAAAATGTTTAGTGTTTGACTTCTGGAGGGCATTGTGTTAAAAATCCAACCTTCTTGGAGCTCTCTCACCCACAGGAAAGTGATGATAGAACAGCTTTTGAGCAGCATAATAAATCACCCAACCCTGGCAATAATAGTGCCCATTAGGGACACTCCTTTTTTATTTTTTTTTTCAGCTCAGTTTCCTGCTGTACTAATAGAACAGTGCATCAAGCAAGGCTGTAAATAAAAGTTATAACCTAATAGGTGGGCACTGAAGTGGAACGGACAGGAGCTGAGGCATGCAGGCCTTATTACTGCTCATCAGCAATTATAAACAGGATAAAGTGTCTAGGACTTGCACTGGTGCACCAAGAGCTAATAGAGGCTGGGAGATGACACCGTGCTGTGATCAGGTGATGCATGTTCACAGGTTTTTATTATCTCATCCAGGTGCCTATTTCTGTGATGTGTTGTGTTATCTGTTCATTGCTTCCATATCTATCTGGATGGATAAGAAGCTTGAACCACATATACTTGAGGTTGCTCTTTTGACCATGTGCTTTGCATTAGTTGCCAGTACTGGTTATCTAAGAGATTCACAAAGATATATAATAATTGTAGATTAAAATCCTCCTAATGGTAAGGATCATAATAGTCATATCTGTAAACATATTCAAAGACTTTCTGTAATTGTAGGATTTATTTTCACTCTCACGTTGTTCAACTTCACAAAATCACCCTCACTCATTAAAATTGTGGATACGGTCACTTGAACTATCTTTTACACTTTTACATGCATCCCATGTGTTTTATACTAAATGTGTTATAATCACTGTGGTTGAAGAATCCAAAGAGATGGACCTGGGGTCAGCTCATCAAAAAGTTTGTTAAAAGTCAGCTATAGCTGTGATGATCCTTGCCTCTGAGTTATAAAAACTTCAGCTATTCTTGGGAAGGTTTTTAAAAGCTTGTTAGCACACAGTAATTGGTAATATTCACAAAAATGTCTTTCTTGGTCTTTTATCTATCACAGAGAGTCTAGCACATTTTTGTGCTAGACATCTAAATCTTCTCTTTACTAAACCATTGTGAAAAAAAGGCCTTGAAATTTAGCCTGTACTTGCTTTAATCTAAAGAGAAGTTTTGTAAGCATCTTCATAGTTCATACATCAATCACTCACACTGCTTACTTCTGAAGAGAATTTTTTTCCAAGTAGTGGAAAAAATAAAAATTCAGAAATAAAAAGGTGTGCAACAGCATGACAGCATGTGAAGACAGTGACTTCTGTCCTTGTCTATTCAGTAGAGCCAGGATAAAATAAATAGATTTATTTTTCATTAGGACATTAGCTCAGAAATACTTCTGTCTGCCTGTGTTAAAGTAAACTAAGCTGAGATGAATGGAAATTCATCCGTTTCATAGTTAGCATTCTTTTGAAATTAACTTTCATACTTACTGGTTCCCAAGTGTTCCTTTCTTTTGCACCACTCATAAAGTGAAAGGTAGTACCAGATGATAGGACGATGGTAGGCACTGTCTCTGGATTAGCTGTGTTAGGGAGAGGATAGCTGGCAAATCAAGGGTAGAGATTTTTCCTCTCTAGTTGGCACTAGAACAGGGATCCACAGAGGCTGTGAAATCTTAGTCCTTGAAAATCTTTTAACGTGACCAGGCCCTGAGCAACCTGATCCAGCCTTGATGTTTACTCTGCATCAAGCAGGAGTCTGGACTAAGTGGCCCACGAAAATCTGTTCCAACGTGATTTTTTTCAATGACACTAACAGAAGATATCTGAGTGATTAAAGGTATTTAGTCTAACCTCAACAGCATTCATAGCACTTAATAAGAGCTGAGGCAGGTAGGCTGTACAACTACATGGGAGCATTTAGAGCCTTAAGCATTGCAGAAAAGTCAAGAGAGAGACTCTTGAAAAGATGGGAGAGTCAGGATGGTCAATGCAAACTGAAGAGGTGGGAGAAAGGTCATTGCACCAGGATTCTCAGGCCATGAGCAGGATAGATGAAGTGCATTTGAGTAAATAAATACTCTCCTGTCCTGAAAAAAAATTTATCCTGCTGCCTTTATCACTTTCTCACCTCTTTTCCTATATATGGTTTTCAATCTTTGGTGAGATCCTTGCCAAATATTAACCTATATGTTTTAAAGATAATTATCTTTTCAAATTCATATATGACCACATCTTTGCATTAAAGTCTTGGGAAATTATAACAAAGAATTTGTCCCTGAATTTATTGAAACAGAAGAGTAAAAATTTTATCCTTTGGGTATTTTTATTAAAATGAAAAAACTTTACCTTTTATGTTTTTTCAGTGGTTTCATGCCATGTTTAGTTTTCAGAACTAACAGGATCTCTTTGATCAGTTGACCTGTGACAGTAGTACACAATTATTATTAGAGAATATACATCAATTAACCATACTTGGCGTGATGCTCTTAACAGCTCTGAATTCCTTGTTTCATTACCAGCATCCACCCACAGACTGCTGGAAAGCCATTTCCAAATAATAAAATTGCAGCTTGTAACTTTAAATAAACCACATCAACTTTAATTTCAAAGGCAAAGAAATCAGGGTTACATGTCTTGTGTTTCCCACGTACAGCCACTTCCTAAAACTTAATTAAAATTTATATTGGAACAGGACTGAGTGAGATCAGGGTTTGCTTTAATTTTTATTGGTCTTGCCCAGTAGCAAGAGAGTATGGATAATGTGGCAAAGAATAGTTGAGATCATTAAGTTCAGACTCAGTGAGGAACTCTAATCCTCTCAGCCTAAAGAACTGGGTTGATTTTTCTGCAGTATGATGCAGTCAGCACCTTCATCTGATCTGCAAAGATCAGACAGCATTTTTAGGGGCATGCTTTAACAAATGAGACACAGCTTTTTATCATTTTAAATTCATTATTTTGTTGCACTGTTTTTTTTTATCAAATTCAGTATTAAATAACTGTCCTGAAGTATATTTATAAAAACACATAGACTTACATTTGCCTTTTAATATTTAATTATTTTTTTTAATTATCCTAAAATAAAACATGTAGCATGTAGGGAGCTAAACCATAATCCTGTTACTGCTGTAATTTTTGATATGGAGGCAGTGCCCCAAGGGTTTCATCTGACTCTTGGTGAAGGCCTCTGTTCTGACTAATGATTTCTGTAAGCCTCAGGCAGATGTTAAGTAAAAGTTTCACTATTTTCCACTTATACTAAATTTCTTAAGGACCTTAAAAATATATGGAAGTAGCTTTAGAGTCTCTTGGAAGTATGCTTAAATCTGCCGAGCATATATATGGGAAAGTGTATTCCTGCAAAGTGAAGGCTTTATAAATATTTCTATGTTTAGTGAATTGTCACACAACCATCTTGTTCCTAATAATTTTCAAAATTATTTTCCATAACAAAGGTAATAACCTATGATCACTTGGGGCAGAAAGGGGTTAAAAAAGAGCTGGATGTAAGATCCAAGGCAGTCCACGTACTATTATATTGTCTGAGTTTCATTGATCTGCTCTGCCTCTCCCTTTGTGTAGATTTGGTCTTTAGTTCAGGCTAGTGTGGATGCTTCCCAAATACCTCCTTTCAAAAAAACAACTGGCCAGTAAACCAGCCTGACTTCTGATGTATTGTAAACAGTAATCGTGTACAGAAATTGGTTTTTCCTCACAAAAATTGCTCGAGAAATTAATACAAAATATAAACTGATTTTTTTTAAGCTTTCTTTAAAGTAACTGAATCAACACCAGGTGGGTTTTGAAGATAGATTAGCTATATGCTTCAGAACCTACTCTTAATGCGTTCAGTAAAATTTTCATCAAAATACAACAGCTTCTAGGGTTTTTTCCCTTCGACATCAATCAGTTACAGACCTTGGAATTATAGTCTCATTGCAAGATTTCTGTTGCTAATGGCATCACTGAAGTTCTGCAGTTAATGACAAATAAGTTTTTGGAAAGATAAATATTGAAATTATTTTTTTTTTACTGCTTGCAGGCGAGACTTCTTCACAATTTCTCTTCTGAATCTGTGTCTTAGCCTTGGAAAACCATCATTTCACCAATGGAGGGAAGGTTGTACTAAGAAAAACTCAGTGTATGAATGAAAAATAACAGAGCAAGTAGTTTCTATATAGAACTGGTTTTAGGCTATTAGTTTGAAGAATTGCCTTCCCGAATACTGTATTACCATCTGATTGATGAGGCCATAGTTGGAGTATACTACTTGGATTTTGAAGCAGAACACCACTGCTTATTTATGCACTCTTGAGCTGACTAGTGAATACACATTATTTATAGCATTATCTATTTTTGTTAATGCAATATTAGAGAATTTCAAAAAGCATAAGAGGGCTCTCAAAGTTAACAAAATCAAAACTATGATATTGCTAGATGCTTTTGAATTTCCCATTTTATCCAGTGTTTGTGAGCTTTCATACATATATTAATATATCTAAATATGTCTTTGAATTCTAGTAAGTAGTCTTCAGGTGCTTTGGAATGGCCAAGATCATTATTTGCTTTCATAATCTTTTCATCACGTATATTTCTGTGTTACAGCTTTTTTCCTTTTTGTTTCTGTTCTTCCATTTAGCTAACTGTATTTGTACCTTACTCCTTCAGTTAATAAACTTGTTCCGATTACTTAGGCTACTTATGATAGCAGTTTTTCTCCATTTTTAACTGGCATCAGAATATGCCTATGTCCCTCTCCCAACCCTGCCTTTATGCTGATAAAATACAGAATTAATAACAAGAAAAGAAGTTGAAATTGACACTTTTTTTTTTTTTTTTTTTTTTTTGTAAACTAATGAGTTTAGAGTTGTGGCCTTTTTTTTTTCAGCCTTTTTTAGGGTTTGGTATTTATAATAGTCTGAATACATGAAGGGCTTGAGATGCTGTTTGTCAACTATGGAAAAAAAGCCAAAACCAACAACTCAAATCAGCTTCTCTTGACGCCCTTAGAATAGTATCAAGTTTCTGCACTGTATTAATTGCTCCCAGTAATCAAGACAACAGGAACTGAGGGTCATTCCTGCACACATGAGCAGTCACTCTGTGTGTGATGTTGCTCTCAGGATGTTTAACACATCCTTCAGCTGTTTTCCCCTTGTAGCAAGAGATGGGTAGTGGCAGTGAGCACATCTCCAACCTTCTCGCTCTCATCTGTGGCTGTGGGCTCTGGAGGTTCACAGACTTGGCCCATTGGTGTAATTCCGGGAAGGAAACCCTATTACCTCTCTTCTAAATAAACAAGGCCCTGCTTTCAGTCAGCAGCAATAGCAGTGACCATCGCTTTAGGAAATGTTCCACTAATAGCTGAAACTTCATTCAGCTGGGTTAATCCATCAAATGAATACTGAATACTTTTAAATATGTACTTATTTATTTCTCAAACATTTTAACTTAAATTAATATTTCCATAAACTAAAAGACATGTTGACATCAGAGAGTATCGAGGAAGTAATGCAAGAATTTAACTGTAAAACAGGTGTAGTACACAGGAACCTGTAAATATGAAGTGAAAACTAATTAAGTTTTCTCTTAATTAAGCAATTATGAAATTTATAGAAAAAGGTTAATAGAGATTTTTTGCACTTTTTCTAATGATCTCTTAGCTGAAATGCATGCAATAGCCTGTGTAACTCACCATTTGTCACACAGTTTCCAATGTGCATTTCATTCATTTGGGTTACTGGCTCTAGATTAATCTCTTCTGTTTCATTAGGAATTGTAGTTAGTAGCCTCATAAAGTCACAGTGCAGTACAGTGTACTTCCTTTTTAACATGATACTACCAACAGTATAGCTTCAGAGGAAAACAAAAAATGTCAGAAGTAGGAAGGAATTAGTATATACATTTTTGCTTTATTTTTTATTTTTATTTTCCCATCCATGAATCTCAGAATTACAGGATGGCTGAGGGTGGAAGGGGCTCCTGGAGACAACCTCCTTGTTCAGAACAGGCTGGGGGCCATGGCTGGTCAGGTTTTGAGAACCTCTGAGGATGGACCAACATGTGACAGTGTCTGGTCTCTCCTGTAGTAAAGAGTCTTCTCTTACATATAAGTGGAATGCTACTATAATCATATGGTTATTCTTCCACATATTTCTGTTTTCCTGAAGTTGTTTTCACACACATAAATACAGTTTTAACTTGAGAGGTTTAATTTTTGAAGTTTGATGAGAAACACAGATTAGGTTCAAGCATTTAAAACACTGAGGGAAAGCAGCTGCCTGGTTTCCTAAGGAAATAAGACCCTCAGTTTGTCTGACAATAGCTTCTCAATCTCCTGGGTTATTTTAATCAAATTTCAAAAAGGTACCAAGTTCTTCAACAAACTAGTTCCACATGCAGGTTTTGTGAAAATGGCAGTTTAGTACTTGAGGAGGGCACCCGTGTGACATGATGGTATTCAGTGTCCCTGTTGAAGTAACCCTCAGCTGTGGCTCACCTCCCCTCTGTGTCAGACCAGGTTGCTTTTTGGGGGATAACTGGTGGCTGGGGGACCCACCTTGTCCTACCTGTGCTTCCCGTTGTCGAGATTCAGGTCAGGTGGAGCTGCTGGACTGCAGTAGCATGAGCTCAGTCACACTCCTATGCTGTTGGGCAGCACATTTGCTTAGCATAGCACTGTGCTTGTGTGCTGTAAGACATGCTGTCAAGTTACCCACATAGTGAAGTTTTGTGATGCTCTGTAGTGTTCATCTTTCTGTTTTACAAATGCCTGTTATAACTATGCCAGCAAAGTGCTTGGTGCTGCAAAAGTTTGAGTTTCCTCTTCTTTACTCCCAACGCATGTATCATGTATCAATCAACCATTTCATTTGGAGAAATGAAGCCATGCTATTGTTGAGCTCAAAACTAATGCTTGCACTCAAAGCAATACATGTGCTAATTTTTTAGCTATTTTCTAGTGTTCATTAAAAAGAAACCAAACATTTTAAGTCACTCTCTGTATTCTTAATCTCTATTGCAAAGGGGGGCAGACGGTTTTGCTGGCAGAGTTTGAAGCACATAGTAGTATTTCGCATTTGAAACATCTTGCAGCAACCATTTCCATTATGTCTCACACACAGCTAGGCTAAAATGTTGGGGGGTTTTAGTTGTTTGGTTGTTTTTACTCAGTAGGAATGGAAACAACTCCTGTTGAATGGCTTTGGCACTTGATGTAGAAATAATAACTTCTGTAATGCAACTTCTGGAGGTTATAATCTCCAGAGTGCTTTCACAGGGAGCCTTCTGAGGCAAACAAGAGGCTGACAGGACTTGAGTTCCATAGGGACTATTCCTATATAGTCTTTCCACTCCACATTGTTTAGGGACAATGGGTTTTAGTGCAATTGCTTTTAAATTCTAGGGTGTGTGGGGAGTAAATCAGTGAGATGGTAATGCTCTATCATGATAGTAAAAATAGGTAGTGTGGTTAAACATTACCAAAGGGTTTATGTAACAATTTTTGAGACATCTGTCTGTAGTGGTTTAAGAAAAGGTGAGGTAAATTCACAAGAGAAATTAATTTCTTATGAGCATGAGTGCTTCCAAGGAGGAGAATGCTTATGTTTCTGACTCAGCTTTGAGATGCAGTTTTGATTGTGTGAGGGGGTGAGATGTTCATCTGAACATAAATGTCAGAGTTTCCACAGCATTATACATCAGCAGGAGGAACTGTTATGGTCATGGTTGTTCAAACTTGGCTCATCGTATGTTAATCTTGAATTTCTGTCTCTTCATTAATAGTCAACAAGCAAATGTTTTTTATAAAAACTGTTAGTTTTTATGTTCATTTGAAGTGGAGAAGATTATTTTAAATGATGATTCTGATAAATGTGCTGGGAAGGATTTGTAAAGTGACAGTTTCCTCTAGATGACATTTCTAATGCACAGTCAACATGCCATCTAATAATGGAATAATGAAGGAAAAAAAATTCTGGCAAGAAGGTATTGCTCAAACTTAATGCTTGTTATGTATTCATTGTCTGTGACATGGACAGAGGTTTTTTTAACAGTTCAAGCTCCCTTTATTAAAATAGTTTTGGAGACAGTAGCAGTGATGTTTGAGGGTACATTCATTATAGCTCTTACTGGTGTTTGTACAGGCAGCTGAGATCATAAACGTCAGTCTGTCACTGTGATGGCTTCTTTATTAAAAGAAAAAAAACACCTGACTGAGTGCCTCAAAAGCTGTCATCAAACCAGAGATTAAACAGATCCATCTCGTTCTTGAAGCAAGCAGCAGCGGACGAAGACTCCTTTTTCTCTTACTACTCTCCCATCTCTTCCTTCTTTCCTCCTTCTCTGTTTGATCTTCTAAGCCCACATCTCTGCTGGGCTGATAGCTTCTTACCCTCTCCCCAAAATACCATGGAAGGGCCATTGTGATTGTTAGTGAAGCTGCAAATTGCTCAATGGCATCAAAATAAGAGAATGGCATTCGGCTCTGACAGCCATAACACCATTTATTTGGAAAATTTTGGTGGGAGAATGTGAGTAATGAAGATGAGAACAGTGACAGTAAGCTACAGATGTGTGTTTCTGTCCAAGACATAGCAGATTTTTTAAGAACACTACTCTGCTTGCTTCCTGACAAGCCTCTGCTTTCTATCTTGCTCACCTGAATTACTTTGTTCTCTCATTTCACATGAGAGTTTGATAGAGTTACCAAAGTTAGAGGAATCTTCATCAGATATAGATTAGAAGAATCTGTATTTCTTAAGTCTGAATTGATACACTGATGTGATAGTATCAATGGCAATTATTTGCCATTGATATTTTACAAAATTTCTTTGTAAAATTTTGGGGATGTCTATAGTTTTTCTTCATTGTGACAAAAAAGTTTTCTCTTTTTTGACATTGCAGGTAAAAGGAAAGTATTCTTTTTTTTGTTTTTTTCCTCAGACTGGATAATTTCTGGTTTAGGACTAATGCTAAAATACAAGTTGAGTGTGGAAAATGTTTCTCAAAAGCAAAGCAAGAAATAATTCATGTTTAACATGCACCCTTCTAAGCAAAGACAGTATCAATCAATGGCTGAAAGAATCCTCTTCTCTGTACCCATTTTTGATTGTTGAATATTTTACACTGAAGATTTACACGAGTCCAGTTGCAGCACTTCATCCTGCTCCTAGGGATTTGGGTGTTTTTTTTTTTTATTGCAGTCCAGGTGGTATAGCTTTGTATGACAATGTCCTTTTTTAGCAAGATCTCTGAAATTTAATGTTGCAAGATTCCATGTGCTGGAAGATTTATTTGGTATTCTGTATTGCTATTTGTGTCATTATTGTGGAAGGCAATGTGATCTAGAAGAAACTCTTGCTGGACTGAATTTGAAAATTCTGATTTTTAATCTGTGCTTTCTCATTCTTTGTACTTGCCCCTGATAAGATGTGAGCGTGGATACTGTTGGTCTGTTTTGTAATGAGTATTAGCTTGTGCTCGTGTGTTCAAGGCACCATGCAGTCCGGGATTAGATAGCAGGCACTGTCCTCAAGAGTAAGGTTTAGTTTACCTCAATCTTAACATTGTTTAATTTATGGCAAAAAAAAAGATACACGTTTCAAAAAATGAGAGACCCAAATTTTCATTTGTTTTCATTTCTATCATAGTAAGCAGCTTTTAATAATATTCAGGATAATATTCAGTGATTAGCAATTAAAAGGAAACGTATAATGAAATATTTTAATTACAGGACTGCTAGCATGAGTTGATGGAGCTGTTTTTCTCATTAAGGCACACAGCATCACTAACTGGTTGATTCATGCACATGAATCCCTTATTTGGACTTCATCATAAGCAGACCACTAAGGTTTCCATTGGCTTAATTCAGAATGCCAAGTTCACTTCTGAGAAATACCAGAAAGGTAGATGTTTCCAGAAGAAAAGATGTATGGAAGACAGCTATTTCAAAATGGCAGCCTGTGTCATGAATAAACTATAATTCATGTGTTTCCCTATATTTGGCAACAAGGTGGGCTGGAGCAGATTTCTACTGAACCCTGACTCAGCCAGGACACAGCACGTGAGCTGTCTGATGCTCCCTGCTGCATTCAATGCCAGGCAGCTCTTCATGCACTCAGAAAGCAAGTGTCCAGTGGTAGGACTGCTGAGCTGGGATCACTGCAGGCTGTTTATAGCATTTTTCTCTTGGATCATCTTCTGCATAGAGTTAATTAATACAGGACCAGTTGTTCCATAACTGCAATAATTCACTGCACACTGTCTGCCCCTTCGAGGCTCCCGCACAGCTAGGAACGCTGAGGTGGAGTGCGTTGCCTACTGAGTGTTGGCTCAGGCCTTATAGATGTATTTTGTAGGGTCTAAGTTGTCATCTACAACATTGATCAAAAAAAAGGCTGAATTGAGGCACGCATCAGATAAAATTATTGCAGCTTAATAAAAATTTATCACCTGTATATTGTGCAGAAAGTGGCTCATGTTTCCATTAAACGTGAGATTCGGGAACTTCGTACGTACTGAAAAGCCAAGCACCTTTTCAGCATACCTTAAGAGCAATGTGAAAGAAATAAAGTGGACCCAAGTGAGCTGGGTTGGATAGTCATGGCTGTAGTATTGGGGTCCAACAACTGGGAGAACATTGTGAGATAAGGTCTGGAACACAGGTAAAAAAAAAGTTCATATCTACTGCATGTGAGGAACTGGGCAAAGTTAGCAGAGCACACTCTGGAGAGAGCAGCCAGCAGATACTCTAACAGATATTCATAGTCTGACTTTATTATATATTTGGTCAAGGAAAGGCATGATATTGATAACCAGTGGATCAGATAAGATTGTTGAAATAACAAGCATGTGGACCATGTTTTAGCCACAGTGGTTAACTTTTACTAGCTAATCCAGGACAGCTAATGCAAAGTAGTTATGTTTTCTGCAAGCACAGGACACCATTCAGTGGACACCTAAATAAAGGTAAAAACATATTCAGTAGGCTGCTGTCCTGACAAAACTACATATGTTGTCTTAATGGTCTTTCAAAATGGATTTAACTGAACTAGTTTGTTTGGTTTTTTTTAACTTGATCACCATGTTGCACTAGAACACTAACTGATTGCAATAATGGCTTTCAGTGGTTAGTCTCCTTGCATTGCTACTGCAAAACTTTAGTTTTTACTATAGTTTGGATTAAATAGTTTGCAGCTTCTATTTTTTAAAAAAAGTTCAAAATTGATTCCACTGTGCACATGCTTGGCACAGTGACATGAGTCAGATTGCAAAGTGGCAGATCTGCTGAAATCCACTGCCACTGACATAACACAAAAAAGACATGGGCATCCCATGTTCCTGTCTGTAATGTGCATTTCACATGCTACTCTAAAGCTCTGGTCAGCATATTCTCCATTGTAAAAGAACAAAAAAATATTATATATATAGTATAAAACCTGAAATAACACTTTCCTGAATTTTAACTTCTTAAGTTTTTCCACACACTATTTCCTTATAAGCTGAAATTGATAGTTATTAATGCAAATAATATTCTGTCTAATTCTTTAGAAATGCACTTTGAATTTATAGCATGCATGTACAGCTTGGTCTTATTTTGTTTGGGTTTATGTTGTTGGTCTATATTAATTTACATTTAAATTGTTATCCATGTGGAAAGAGAGGGAAGCACAGTATGGTGCTTTCATGGTACTGCCTTCAGTCATAAGAGAGAAAGTTTACATGCTGTGCCTTAAAAATCTCCCTCCTGCCCAGGGAAGAAATCGGTCAAACCTGTTTGCTTGTTTTTCATCAGCAGCCTCTTTGAGGTAGTTTGCACAGGGAGAATGAAGGAGGTTCTAAAGGAGAAACTAAATGAGAGGACAGATGAAGCCTGCAGTTGTTCAGGATGTTCTGTACTCTATATGTGTCTGTCCATGAGCCAGCCATGGCTGGAAGGAAGCTAATCAGTTCATTTTGTATTGCCAGCAGGAGGGGTTCTTATAGGGAACAAAGATAATTTGTCCTTTACTTGGTGCTCATTTTGATTGTTAAGGAAAATGTGTATATGCAATAGAATGAAAACTACCATGCTGCTCGGTGGTGACCTCAGCTGAAAGCAATATGCCTTCAATCTGCCCAAAGGTTTGCCTCAACGAGGAAGTTCTAATATTTTTCCTAAAATATTTATTGTGAATACAGCAGATTCACAGTCCGAGAGTGAGGCTTCTCCTGTGAAACGGCCACGGCTATTGGATGACAGTAATGACAGGCCTGAAGAAACCAGTCGATCCAAACAGAAGAGCAGACGCCGATGCTTCCAGTGCCAAACAAAACTGGAGCTGGTACAGCAGGAGCTGGGGTCGTGTCGCTGTGGTGAGTACCCCCTGGCAGCAGTCAGATTCCTGACACAGACGCTCTTGGGTCCGTATCAGAGGACAAAATGCAGAGAACACTTATATTTTGTATCTTTGAAGATAGTTTAAACAGAAGTTATGGCTTCTACCAGTAGCAAAAACTTATAATTAGTTCTTGTCTAATTTCCCCCTTAAAACTTTGGCCTTGATGTACTGCTTTGTCTCGAGAGATCTCGGTTGTTAATGAATTTAGCTTCACAAGTCCCTGTAAGGCTAAAGAGCATCATACCCTCTTGACAGGAGAAGAAGCACAAAGCACATTAGTAAATCTGCAAAGATGGCAAGGCTTTTACAGAGCTTAAAGGAACATAGGTCAGCATCTGCATTCTGTATTTTATAATTACGTTATTATTAGAGAGTTAAAACTCTCTAACTGGAAATATTTTCATTCTCACAGAGAGCTGTTGGGGAGGGGGGAAGAAACTCATTGTTCACCATACACTTAAAATCATCAAGCCTGGCATTTCCAAAGTTGGTATCACTCTTCAGCTAATTGAATTGAGGATGATAACCTCATGCAGACAGATAATCTCATGTTTCGTATTACATGCAAATAATCTTTCTGAAATAATAATTTATGTGACTGGATACCAGAGGAGATGCTCTCTCCTTCATGGAACAATGAGCATCTTGTTAACATCTTGTTTAAATGTTTGCATCAGATCCAGTGATAATGGGAGTGGTACTTTTACCTGCTTATTATTTTTTAATATAATGGTGTGTTGAAAGCTTACAGGTCTGCTCTCTGACCATGGTTGTATTGATACATTTGAAGAAGGTTGTTCAGTTACTTTATTGACTCTCAGCAGGGTGGATAGTTTCCCAAAGTTTTGCATCATGGATAGGAGCAATTCACATGGCAGCTGTGAAATGTAGAACATTGTATTAAAATGTTTTCTGGGTAGAAGGGGCATCTTTCTGAGCAGCAGTGGAGAGAGAAAGGATTGACTAAGGTAATTAGAGGCCCAGCTAATAAATTCCAGATTGAATACTTAAGTAAAGTGAAGCAACAGAAAACTGCAAAGATTCCATGTTATCCTTTGTTCATTTCCTCAGTGTCTGTCTTCAATCTGTAGTGATTACTGATGTGTTGTGCTCTTTTGGACATGAGACAGGTTTCGTTTCAGATATTGGAGCACTGCCATAGAACTCGCATAACGTACTTGTGAAGCCACCAAACATGAAACAGTACCCAGTAAGGTTTTGAAAGTGCCCAGTAAGGTTTTTTTTTATCATGCTGAAGAAATTCAGCACTATCAATGGCCCAGTTTGGTGTGGTTCTTTGTGCTCAGCATGGTAGAGGCAAGAGTTTCTGCTCTTGGTCTGCTCCTGTCATGTACCAAATGACTGAAGCTGCTCACATATACCTGCCTGAAATACAAGAATCCTCCATAATATTGGGAGCAAGAGAGTTTTACAAGTTTGGGAAGAACTGGAGAAAAGATGACAATTATGTTATATCCTTAGCATTTCCTGAATACTGCAGAATTGGCACTCTGTAAGAGCAATGAAGTTGAAAGCAGCTTCTTCAAAATCTACCCATTCATGTTTTTAAAATTGTACAACAACACATACATTTAGTTGGTTCCTTTCAAGTTTTCTTGAAGTAGTTCTGTAATTCAGTGTTGTGGTAATACAAATGTTGTAGTAATTATTCTTAAAATTGTTTCTACTGGCTATATACATTTTTAAAGTTCATAAAATGTGTTAGTAAATCATGAATGTGAAACAAAAAAAACCTGAGTGCCTGAGCAATAAGGAGAAAATGAAAAATTGCTTTCCTGCATTACATATTACATCCTATATATTTTAAAGGATGCATAATAAATATATTTCACATATTTAATTAGAGAAGTGGGAGGTAGGAGTCTGTTTCCATGCTGCTGTTTGATTAATCCTGTATTCACTTCATCTGTTGTCCATACAGAAATGCTCTCATATGATGTGAAAGTAAGCATACCCTGAACTACTTACTTTTAATAGTAATATTAATTAGAATCAAACAAAACCCTGCCACCAAGCAACATGGGTCATCTCAGCTTCACTGCTTTATGAATATTTACTAGTGTGTAGTTTTTGTCATTTTTAAAGAAGATGCCTTAGAAACCACTCTCACTAACTTTGTCCTTCTAACTGTAAAATCAGGTTGCTTTTAGGTCATGAATGACAAGTTGGATCAAAAACCCTGAGAAAGGAGTGATGGAAAGTAGGACAGAATAGATACGTATTAATATTCACTTAAAATGTTTTCCAAATCCATATGTGATCAGGTTATCCTTTCAATCATAATATGAAGTACAAGTAATGATGTGTGTGTAACTGGAAGTGATGGAAATATAATCAACTGGTATAAGATAAGCATTTATACTCTTCAGAAGAAACACTCAAGGTACAATATTGTTTGATTGGGACTTTGGGCCAGGGCTGTTAAACTTTTGGAATCTGAAACCTTAACTGAAGCACTGGGAAAAAACATGGAAAAAATCCTTAGCTTTAAATATTAAAAAAATTTCTGATATTCAGAATCAATAAAAAGGCATACACGATCTTTAGGACAAATGTGTGTGTTTGCTTGGCTTTAAGGAAAAATTATTAACCCCATAAATATTGTGTTGTTCCAAAGGTGTGTCTGAAACACTGTTGTTAAATTCCAAATTAACTCTTTAAGGCTCCAGAGAACAGCATTTTTATTGGTTGCAGTTACACATCTCATCTCATCTTGATATCAAAAGTGCTAGAAATCATCATCTTTTTTGATGACGTGTCCTGGTGACTCTTACAGTGACATTTTTAGTGAGACATAGTGGAAAGGAAAATCAATACATGCTGGGCAGTGTTTTAATACACCTGCAGATATTAATCCAGTGCACTTGGGACTTGTCCAATGTGGCTTTTAAACAGGGACAGAGAGAGTGGGCTGCTTCTTTACAAAAATTTGGAGAATTTTGGGAAAACTATCATAATGGCTCTTCTCTCTCCTGTTCAGAGAAAGGTATTGCTGCTGACCTTCTTCCCTTGGCACTACATAAAATTTTAGATGGATTTGATAGTGTTATAGAGCTTTGCCATGAAGTAAAACAATTCACCGCTGAGATGGGAGTTCCAGTAAGGGTCCTTCAAAATCAAACACAATGTTTTTCAGCTGTAGAAAGACTTGTTTATTTTCATACACACATGCTCTCAAAATCTTTTTTTACGCTGCTTCCACTCTGTGGAAGTTATTAACTGCTGACAAGAAATTCACATCTCATAAATAATGCTTAAGAGCCACTGCTGTATAAATTGAATGTGTTATGAATTGTGATGGGCCTTTTTGTAGCATTCTGTGCCTGGAGCAGGAAGAACAGAGGATGTCATTTTCATTAATTTCTAATGAGGTGCCAATTAAAGGCAAGGAAGGAACTCAGAAGGGAAGAGTCACAGAGCTCCCCTGAATCCTGTAGCCTGGGGCTGTCAAATGAGTGTGCTGCCAAGCCTCCTCTGAAAGTTCCAGTAAATTACAAACTCATCCAGAGCGCACACAGACAAATTCAGCTTCCCTTTGATCTTCAAAAGAGCAATTTGTAAGACGAGTTTTGAGTCTTTTCACACAGCGAACTGGGAGAAGTGATAGGAATTGTTAATTGCTGATGCACTTTGCAAGCTTCAGTGAGAGGGAGAAATTTTAAGATGAGTTTTCATCTTATGCCTCTCTGTCTGGATAACTTTTAAATCAACACTACTAGAACAAAACCAGCTTCCTCTGAAATGCTTGTAGATGACAGCTACACTAGGCACGTGTTCCAGACAGCAATTTGCTTTAGTTTTGATTGGGCCTTCCTATAGTTCAGTGTCTTAAATGGAGAACAATTTTATTGAAAAAATGTATTTTTTTTATATCAGGCAGTTATATCAGCAAGGAATTACAAGAATTATATTCTTCAAATTACATTCCATTACAGTATTTCTGCTGGAAATGTAAATAGTCCGTAATCGATCACCTATGATCCTTGATCTGAAAACTGTTATTTCAGTGATGTGATAAGCAGGCAGTTACCAGAGACTTGCTTAAAGACTAGAGGCAGCAAATTTGTGAGTTAAAGTAGCTATATAACACAGAGTTCTCAAGGTATTTTAGAAAAAGACTGATTGATTATTTGCAAATTAACACTAGAAATTTATGGGCTGTGTCTTAACTACTTGACTAGATGTGTAGTGCTACTAAAGTCATGTGCATTTTTTAAAGATACAGAGCTCTAAACTTCTAAGCTGTATAAACTATTGGCACAGAAACAATATCTTAGTTTTATGGCAGAGCTTTAGTATTTCACTGCAAAAAAGCATCTCAGCTATGGCTTGTGTAAGGCCAACACACATAAATCTGTTCTGGTCTCTAACATTGTTGGAGTTGTATAAGTCAGATGAAGATATTCTAGATGATCAGTAAAGGAATTTTATATCTGTTGTGTTAGATGCAGCCCTAGTTAGCAGTTAAAGAAAAATTAGTACAGTGTGCTAGCTCTTCAGCAGCTTTTTTTGTAGGATGTTTGCTGTTGTAGGCCACATGCTAGTGGACACATCTGTAGCCAGATTCCACGTATCCATAACTCTTGACAATCAATGGGGTGACCATGTTATCAGGTCCAGGAAAGTAAGCCTAGCTTTAGCTTCCACTGCCATGACCCAGAGAGATGTTGCTGATTTGTTGGTGTGCTTCTCAGGTAGGAATCTCAAGTTTTTAGTGTTCCTGGGCCTAAGTAGATGCTTAATAGGATGGGAAGATGTTGAAACCTTGCAGCTTGATCAGACTGTATTAAAAGAAACACCTGCTTGGTTGAGATGCAATCTGATCAAACAGGTGTTAGTAGTGTTTGTTTCCTGTGTGGACAGAAAACACTTCATTGGAGTTTTGCTGGCATAGGTTGTGTTGTAACAGGTTATAATTGCTCAGAATGTAGACAGACTTGAACAGTTATGTATTCATTGATGCTTGTGATGGAGACTGCAGTAACTACTAACCTCAGATATGGATGAGGGCAAAATGTATTGTTTTGCAGATTTTCTTTATGAGGTGTTGCCAATTATTGATTTTTGCCTAATTCTTGAATTGAAGGGAGGCACAGTCACAAGTGATCTCTTCAATAGGAAAAGGGGCTGAGTAAGGAAACAAGAGCCTAACTGCTGCCTCCCTGTGCATGGAACAAGGTCATAGCACCTTGCTGGAACCACCTTTATAAGGGTGTAACTTTCATTACCAATTTGTTAGGAGCTTTGTGTATCTTACTTCATCGACATAGATTGTGATTGACATAGATCATCAGTACAGCTTATTATGATGGAAATTTAACTGCTAAAGCATATCTCTAGAAAGAGGTTCCAAATTTTAGTTGTTGTAGTATATAAAGTGCTGCGTTTGCTGGATGTGACTTTAATGCAAACTGGATAAATGCCGTGTTAAATTCTTATTAGAAGTTGGTGAAAGGCCTCATCAAGGTGTGATCGAAGTGGGTAAGATTATCATGATAAAATGGCTTCTAGTTCTAACAAGTTTAATAGCAAGCTGCTTTCCACAACTTGGCAACATAGAAAATCAACATGTCTGAATGGCTGGTAACTCAATTTGTACCTGACTACTTTGTGGCTTGTTTCTTCTAAGATTAATACATAAAACCACTTAAGATTCTGCATTCTTTGATTAGATTAGAGGAGGGGAAGAATGAAAAACAAAGAAAGAAAAGAAAGTAAAAAAGAAGTAGTACAGATGTACATGTTGCATAGTACATACAGTTTGCTTTGATGACAAATTCATTTGTATAGAAAAATGAAAAATAAAAGAGAAGCTGAACTGTGAAAGAGTATAAAAACAAGGAGGCAGAAAGTCTGAGTCATCTTAAGATTACTTGCCCAGGGATGGAAAAAACAGTGTAAATAATGTTTAGCTATCTTGATTGAAACCAGAAAAAATAGGGGCAGCGGGACAGGTGATTATAAATTATGGAATCAGATGAAAAGAATCATTGTCCGAATGATTCCAGGGCACTACATTCCTTTGTCTGTGAACAGTAATCATGAGGGAAGTTACTCATGGGAAGAAAATCACAAATTTGAGAAGTCATTTGAAATAAGTAGCTCAAAGGAAGCTGACCTTAAGGTGATGAGGTAAAAAACCCATGGGGAAGACATTTATCTTACAGTAGAACAAAGTTAAAAACAAACTAGCATTATATTTCTTACAGAATATCCTACATCCTGTGCCATCTTTGACTTAAGTCTGGTGCATTTTAAAGATAACTTGGTGCTTGCCAAAATATGTATACACACACACACATAGAATTAATAATGGAAAGGACTTAAAAACATTAATGAGTGAATGCATGTTGAAGGAGATCCAGCCACCATGAGAAGGCATTATAAATAAGGTGCAAAAAATCTGCAGTCTTTGCAGAGACAGGAACAAATTTTATTTTTTTTTTTTTAATTTGGCAAACATCTCTTGTAAACTATTTCAGAAACTTGCCTTACATAATGTGTTTGTGTGTGTAAGTATATATATATACACATTGCTACACAAACACATAAGCATAGCAAGTATAAAAAAGAGAGTTCTGGTATGTTACTATGCTTATTTTTTCCACACCCCTGTTTTTAATTTAGTTCTGTATAAATTTGTAATAACCTGGCAGAACTATTTACTTGGGATTATTTCATTAGAATGGTTTGGGTTGGAAGGGACCATAAAGACCATCTCGTTCCAGCCTGCCTGCATGGACAGAAACGCCTCCCACCAGACCGGGTTGCTCCAAGCCCCATCCATTGTGAGCTTGAACATTTCCAGGGATGAGGCATCCATAGCTTCCCTGGCAGTCTGCTTCAGTGTCTCACCACCCCCATAAATGCAGAATTTCTTCATAACATCTAGCCTATATCTACCCTTTTCCTATTTAAAGCCATTACTCCTCGCCCTATCACTAAATTCCTCTGTAAAAAGTCCCTCCCCAGCTTTCCTTTAGGTCCCCTCCAGGTACTGAAGTGTCACTTAACCTTTAGTTTTGGTCTTCCACTAAATGAACAGTTAAGAGATAAAAAAGAACAGACTCATATCAAGCACTGAGTATTTCTGTTTGCCATCAGTAACAAAATGTGTTGACACAGAAGAGTCTGTACCTTTTTTTACAGATACAGTGGCAGCAAGTCTCGCTGTGATTCAGTAACAGAGCAGGTGGAAGGAAAACAGTTGCAGATTCTGAACTTGTGTAACAGAGCTGCTTTTTCATAAACACAGGAGATGAGGCACTTGTTTGGACTGTGCCAGAATAAATATGAAATTATTTTATTTACTCAGTTAATTTAGAATAAAAATGTCCATATCTAACAACTTCTTCATCCTTCACTAAGTTTTCCAACATGTTTTGAAAACTTTTTTGTAAAACTCAGTAATATATTAAATCATGGTTCCATTTCCATGAAACTTTTTTCTGTGGAGACAGATTTGTAGTGGCACTGGTAAATTCACTTTCTAGGTGGATAAGGTTTATCCAGCACAAACAAAAATGGCTTCAGGACATGATTATATGTTGGTATAACATATACTTCCATTGACTAAAATTAAATAGGCACACTGCATCTGGAGATTATGAGTCAGCCAGCTCAATAAGAAGTATTAAAGGAAAAATAAATCTTATTAGTAACTGGTTACATTCTGTAATTCTGGCAAGTCTGCCCAACAGACCTTAAGATGTACCATATTCAGTTCTGACTGTTCCCATGAGATAACTGCTCTCAAAATAGTACTTTAGCCTCAGCCATTCCACTAATGCTTAGCATCTTATCTTAATGTTGCTGCAAGTATTTAAAAAAAATATTTGAATTCAAACTCAAAAGGTATTTTTGTGTTTTGGGTTTTTTTTGTTTTATTTTGGTTTTATTTTAGAGAGATGTTATCCCAAGACTAATTTAATTGATAAGGTATTGGAGCTCTTAGCTGTAGCTGGTCTCTGAGTAATATGTATTCTGAAAATGCTAGAAATTAAGCAGTTAAAAGCAGATGACTGATGTATCATCAGTTCCAAGAATAGGACACAGAAAAACACTCTGGTGTCTGGGCTTTAGAAAAGCTGTCTACAGCTTTGGAAGTGTAAATGGAGTTCATGGTCTGCTTATAATTAGGAACTGTGAAATAGAGTTTGAAAAAGCTCTGGTACCCCAGCTTGTTCAGCAGTTCAGTGCCTGTAGTCCCAATCAATTGATGTAATTGAAATGGGCCAGTCAGTCTCCTAACTCCTAGAGTTCTCCTAAGATAAAATGAATTAGCATGTTCTTTTTAAAAACAAAAAAAACAAACAAAAAAAAGATTTTAGTTTGACACCACTGATGTGGTAAGTCCTTCAGTACACAACCTTCAGGTATCTTTTGCAAGACTACTACAGTATAAGGAAAAAATAAGCATTTTGTTGGTGTGCCACATTAGGCCTCTTCTTGCATAGATACCTGTGTTGTGGTTACAGAAGAAAGAAGGGAATACATGAAGTAAAAGAAGATATAATTTTTAATTGTTCTGTGTGCACAAGAGGCACATGGCCTACTGAATTTGACCATAAAAATCTAGCTAATTTCATGTCTTTAATTACTGCTAATAGTAATTTGCTCAGAAGTAATTAGAAGTAATTTGCTTAGCCTTTGAGGTATTTTTTTGTCGGAATAATGAAGATAATATCAACCTACCTGCCGGATGTTAAAGGAAACATTTTTAAAGCTTAAAGTATTCTACCCTTCCTAAACAAAATTCTTTTATTACAGTGTTCTTACTTATCCAAATTTCACAGGCATGTATTAAATCAACAGGACAGTGCATTTAGAAAGTTTCTGCTGGTCAGCAGGAGGCTGCTGCAGTCTGTTCTCGGAAAGAAAAATCCTGCCTAGACAGCATTCCCCTCAAAATGAATCAAACAAATTTGTCCATATGTTAGTTAATAGCTATGCACATAAGTACTGATTTTACTAATGTGCTTGATATTTGAAGTAAACACAGAAGGCTCACAAAATGGTATCATCATCTGACAAATCCTGAAGCAGTTACCAGCCTGTTTAATCTACTATGAAGTAAGGCTTAAGTAAGGAGGAATGATGCCCAGTGATTTTTGTTGGTAAAAGTCTAAATTCTTCATAGGAAGAAGTCAGAGAAAAACATCCCACCAATTGCTGCATCAGAACTAGAAGGAGAAAAAGGAAGCTAAAAGGAATTGTCAACATTTGCCTTGAAAAGTCAGGATTCTTTCCAGGAACTAATGAATTCCTGAATGAATAACAATACCTAAAGGAAAATGCTGTGATCTTAAATTCCCTATCTAAGTTATAAGAAAGTGCTCAAGCTAGGTGCTGGGACTTGAGACTGCCTGGCTCTCTGCTGGAGCTCTGTGCTGGGTTGCTGTGGGCCTTGTGAGGAAATGGTGTAAAGATGAGTGTGCATCAGTTTTCACAGAAGTTAAAAGAATGATATTATTCTGTGCCTAGAGCTTTTGTCACTAAGTATTTCAAGCTTTGGAGGAAGGATTCAAGGGCTGAAAAGTTCTGTATTTGTGGATATTCTTCTTACTTCGTATTTTTCTCAGGTTTGTTAAAAGCAATACATTTGCTCACTGTATCTTTATATGTCATGAAATGGTAATGTTTCATTACAGAGGTGTTCACAGCAGTGACATGTTCCTGACTTGCTGAAAGTTGCTGAGATCTGTGCATCAGTGGTGTACAGGGGTCCTGCCATATTCTGAACAAGCAGGAGCAGGGAATGTTGTGCAAGTCTTTGCACCCACAATAAAGAGGAACATATGCATTGCTCTAAGTGCTTGTTTTCCTTTATGGTGTACACAGAGCTGCTGAATGGAGCTCTATTTCCCTTTGGTTAGAAGAGGAATTACTCTTGACATAGATAGCAAGAGGCTACAGGAATAGAGCGTGGAGCAGAATATGTAATCTAAGAGACCTGGACATAAGGTTTAAGTAGGGGATAAAGACGTAAAATAAATTTCATTTAGATTTAAAAGAAATCAAGCTGCTTCTCTCCAGTGATTTAGCCAGCAAGTCTCGCTGTTGTCAGGCTGTGGATCAATATTCTGTAACCTATAGAAAGCTGTAATTCAGGAAATACACTAAAACTCAAACCTGGAATCGTATTCAGCATGTGATGATTTGAAGTCAAAAGACATGCAGGATTCAGAACAGTTGGAATTAATACATGTACAGTACGTTAGTGTAGACCCTTTCATTATTCATTCCAGTTCTTTATTACTAGCCTTATCTTCTCTGCATTTTCATTTGGCTAAACAAAGTGATAACGCATATATTATTGAATCACTAGGTATTGCTTGCTATTTTAATTAAATTACAGAGTGCACTTTGGCTTTTAATTAAATCTTCAGCTTCTGAGCAGAGTGTATTAGCTCAGGTGGGCTTGGTGGGGAGAGAATTCTAGAAGTATTAATTAGTCCTCTGGCTGTTTTGAAAATGTCAAACAAGCTGCAACAAAGCCCTGCATCAATGCCAGGGTAGCTCTGTCATCCACCTGCTCTTTCCCAGAAGACTTTTTCTGTTGTTTTGTTTTTGATTTTTTTCCACTCTACTCAAATCTAAGTGTTCTGAGTAAGTTTCCTGCACCAGTAGGAAATACATACTCAGTCTTTGCTGGGTTAGCCTGTGGAAAATCTTATTTTATAAGAGTACTGCCATTTGCAATAGTCTGTGATTCTGTGATCTGTGATTTGCAATAGTTTTACCTGTTACATTTTTCTACTTTATTATGTGTCCACTCTTGGCCACTAGGACACCTTTTTTGGGCATAATCCTGCTTTTTTACTGCATGTCCTGTTCTCTGGATTCATTCTCCCACATCCTACAAGATACCTTGTGAAACTAGGAATGACACAAGAGATGCAGTGTTGTTTCAGTGGGTTCTTGGCCCTTCAAACGGGGCAGTGAATGTTCCTTTTTGCAAACTTAGTGGTGATTTTAATTCCTCCTGAATACATCACTGCAGGATCACATGATTATTCAAAAAAGAAAACTCTCTTTGCCTACCTAAAGCCTAAACATTGATTTTGAGCCTAGCTTTTCCACTCCCTCTAGTTAGTCTTACATAGATGTGCACTGTCTGTTGTTGGGAGCAAAATGGTTCCTTTAAAGATTCTCTTGTTAAATTAAACTTCAACAACTACACAAATCTGTTGAAGAAAAATGCTTCTTTCATTTATATTGAGAAATAATGTGACAAATAAAAAAATGCTCATTTCTCTGAAGTTGTATCTGTCATTACAGAGGAACTGGGATCATACCCCCAGTTCTACTGATGTTCTCAACAGTGGTGCCCCACTGTTTGTGCTGGCTGCCAAGGTATCTTGTTGGGGCACAGGTACTGCTTGTACCTGACTGCTATGGATTGCAGCTTAAATAAAAAATTGAGGACAGTGTAGAAGATTGGAAGGGGAGTCTACGGATGAAATGTGTAGGTCAGTGACTTCTGAGGTATCAAGCAGCTTAGAAATGATTATTGCATGCTGTATCCTTGGGAGTAATCATGTACCAAAGTTGCTCCTCTAGACTGCCTTTGACAGATGCCTTAGCTCATTAATCCAGAGTGGGGTGAAGAAGTTGTGTTGTAAAAGTAGCTACTTTAATGTGCATATGGTCTGTAGGGATAGGTAAAGATTTGGTCCAAACCCAAAAGATGTAATCACTCTTAGTTCATGGTACATGGTGGAACTGTGATATGATCCTCACTGGGAGCTGCAGGATTTAGTAAGACCTGACTCACAGCAAATGTTTTTACTTGCAGTTAACTGTGACAAAGCAGGTATGCTGTAGTGTCACTTTGAAACTGAGTTCTTTGAAATTCAGAAATTATTTCCTGAAAACATCCATTCTGTTCCTAAAGATGCTCCATACTTCTGTGGAGTTGGTATTTACTAGAGAAAAAGCAGGACTTGCATATGGAAGAGTGCCATATCTTATTTTTTCCCACTCCAAATATACTGTCTTCAAAGAAAAAGGAAGAAACTTTTTCTTTTTGAGTTATCCTTCTTAGTTCCAAGTCAAGTAGAAGAATGTCTTTCATAGAACTTTCGTAAGAACTGTCAAATTAAAAAAAACCAACTCTAAAATATCAGCCTGTGCTCTGTCCTCAAGAGAGGACAAAAATTTTTATCACACTTAATGTAGGAAAAAATAGTTTGACAGGTTTCTATGCAAGTAATAAGATAATTAGGAAAGTAAATTTGAAATTATCACAAATTTGGATAAAAGGTAGTTGGTTTGCAGAGTCTCCACAGTGCAAAACAGCATCCTGTGCATGCTCTGTAAAGCAGCTTCTCAAGCTTCCAGAAAATAGACAGAAGGCACTTGGAAACACAGGTTTACATGACTAAACTTGGAAATACAAAGTCTTTACCTTGCAGACTCTTTAACCACACCAGTGGCTGTTACAGAATTAAGTTGACATAGTCTTTTTTTGTGTGTACAACTTCTGCCTTTCATTTCTTGGGCAGTTTTTTTCACTCATGCTTAGTTATATTGTTTTAACCCCTTTGTGGCAGACAGCAAAATAAAACAAGATAGGAATAAAAAGAAAATAAAATCTTTGTTCCCTTCTCTCTCCTGACCATAAACCCAGCAGCAGAATTACAAAATGAATCTGCAGCAACTTGTAAGCATCCTGAGTCTCAGACATAAAATTCTATGTAGTATCACAGATGTCATGGAGCTGTGTGCTTCTATCATGAATCCTAAGATTATCCTTGCTCTTGATTTAAGAGCAAGGATGGAAGTCCCTTATTTTCCTCTTTTTTGATTCAGTTATTTATCATTTTGGTAGTCCTGAGTGACAACAGATGATCTGCATAAAGAAGAAAATATTGAAAGGCAAGTTGCAGTGACCATAGAAAATTGTTAGAACTATAAATTAATAAGTTATGTACACTTCCTGCTACTCTGTTTCCTGAATCTGTTGCAGCTGTGCTGTCTGTGTGGGAACCTGGAGCTGGAATGCCTTGAGAGGGTAATACATAAGATACTGTGTGTTAATATTTAGAGGCTTCTAATCTTGAGCACCTAAGTGCTCTTTCCTCCTCTGCTCTTCTTTGAGTGGAAATGATAGAAAGGACTGCCTCAAGCTATGTTTTATGGAGTTCTAATAAATGCATCTATTTGGTTAAAAAGCTTCACCATAATGTGACTTACTCTCCTTTTCCCTTAGGAAGGAATGAAAAGATTTCTAGCCAAGTTGTTCTGAGCTACTTGGCACTTAATCAAAGTCCATGACATCTTGAAAAGCTGGGAATGGGAAACAGGAGAATAGTTTAGCTCACATATTTCCAAAAGCTTGTTGTTTAGCTTGTTGGGAATTGGTTTGGTTTTATAGAAGATGTCAGTACAACTAGAATGTTCTTCGAGTTGTGTAATGAAATCTGACAATGCCAACGCAGAGCATTCCCCACAGAAGAGAGGGAAGAGCTAATTAAAGTATATGCAAGAATGAAGCTGTCTAGAAAGATAATGATACAAGGTATCAGCAGACTAGGATATTTTTATATTGTAAAAAATCATTGCACACAAGGTGCACTGGAAGTTCTGCTAGGCTGGACTATAGGACACTTCCATCCTTCCATTGCTGGTTGTTGTTGTTGAACAATCTCCAAAATATTAGAGGAACAAACCACATTTTGAAATCCAGAGAGTTTTTTTCTGAGGTAGTCAATGCACAAGTCTTTAGGATCTTGGCTTTGTGTCTTGGTAGCTGCTTGTTCTGTTCCTACATTAATTTCTTGCCCTTTTCCATGTCTTGAAACAATAACCAAAATATTTCCCTTCCACACTGTTTTAGGTTGCTTCGTTGTTAGTATCATTTACAGCACATTAAGTTGTCTTTCCAGTTAGAAGGGTTGGAGGATGTGCATAAATGCTGTTTTGGGGATTACTGGACTCCTTTGGGGAGTGACGTGCAGTTATCCTGGACAGTGCTGCAGCAGCAGGAATCACAATATGAGCTGATCTCTCTGCCTGCTTTTGCTGAGCTGCATGATGCCTGTAGATACCTTCATCTTTCAAAGACATTTTATACTCTTGCACAGAAATTTGCATGTAGATCCACCCAAACCTTGTCCAATAACACACCTTTGATATGTATTTTTGCAGCACCTTCATCTCTCTTAAGGTTACAAGGTATTCTTCAATTCTGCTTGTTGGTTAAAATTTCAAATCAGCAAGGATGGTAAAATTTGTGAAGCCTGTGAAGAAGCCAAAGCATACAGCATAGAATTCTGTATAGGAACAAGTCTGTGCCATTATAAAGACTGCTTTTGAATAGGCTTTGTATAGGAGATCTATACAAACACAAGTTGTTTATTAAATAAAATCTGGAAATGGCTGCAAATCCTGGCAGTTTTGAACTTCAGGTTTTTGACTTGGGAATGAAAATACTAAAAAGCATCATTAGTGGGAAAGCAAGATGATTTTGAGTGACAGAAGCTCTTGTGACAGATTTTGTATGGTAATTGTGGCAGCATGCAACTACTTTTTAAGATGTTTTCAACAGGGACACTTTTAAATGTTTTTAAGACACTTCAAAAATGTGCATATAAGCTGCATATATACTTAATTAGCTTGCTTGGCACTTTTACACCTCTGAAAACATGCTCACAAACAAAGCAAGTAAGTCTGTCCTCTTTTAGCAGCTTTTTGAATGTCTCATTAATGAGATTAGGAGCAGATCCTCAGGGCAAGCAAGAAAGGATCTTCCTTTGTATCATGATGCTGTTCACCGAACAGGGATTGTTGTATTTATTATAAATTTTATGTAACAGTGTGATGTTCTCTAGAAGTGCATTAGGAGAGTTTGGGGATATTTCATGCCTGGCCAAGGATGTCCACTAGAGTAGTCCCACCAGTGCACTGTGCTTCTCTGCTGGTAGCCTGCAGTAATCTAGTTACTGGGCTTTTGTGCCATTTTCCAGAGTCTGACCACTTTCTGTTGAGTTAACAAAAAGTAAAAAGAAATTTGACAAAATCAGAAACCCTCCAAGATTATAATTTGTCTTTTGTGTTGCAGATTATTATACCATTTAATTGAATTGTTTCTGTTCACTTGTCACTGTCTAAATATTTTTGCAGTTTACTGTTTTCAGAAATTGAAGACAGAAAGTTAAGGATTATACGTAGCTTTAGTTGAAATATTTGCCTTTTGTCGTTCCATGCTCCCGTCAAGCCAGTCCTCTTGAATATAACGATGAAGAAATTGCAGTTGGTTTTCATCATCACCCACACAGAGTCAATTGTAGGTCTATGGTATTCTCTGATCTTGAATATAGAATAATTTTTTATTTACTATCCTCTTCATTTGCCTTTTCCCAACAGATTGCTGAGGAATGATGAAAGCAACTTCACAGTTTCTTGTGTGCAATCTTAGACTTCTTTGAATGATGTTTTTTTCACATGTCCTATGCAAAAGACTCATCTGCATGAGTACA
The DNA here is from genome assembly GCF_003957555.1 of Calypte anna. Taxonomy (NCBI): domain Eukaryota; kingdom Metazoa; phylum Chordata; class Aves; order Apodiformes; family Trochilidae; genus Calypte; species Calypte anna. The sequence goes on from NC_044246.1 coordinate 14,636,896, forward strand.
AGTTAAGGCAGAGGTAGAACTCTGCTCTATGGCTTTAACTATTTATGCTCTGGTGATGAAATTGAAGTGAATTTTTGATATACTGTGAAGTAGTTGCTGGAGTGCTTAGGGAAGCTCTAAGGTTTTGAGACTCTTTTTTCTAAGATGTTTGCATTAGAAGCCCAAGGATTAGGTTATCTTCTAGGTTTACTTCTAACACAGAAAACTACACTTGCAATACTGTGAGATTTACTGTTACATTTACTAGACCAAAATCTTTATTCTTGGAGTTGAAGTCTGGCCTATTTTAAGTTGATGACAAGGGTAAACTAACCATAATTGGCAGATGGATTCCCCTTTCCAATGCTCTTTCCCCTAGCAGAAAGTCATTTATTTTGTCTTTCAGTTATAGTGTGCTAAAAGAAGGATTTCTGAAGCAAAATATTTAAGAGAAAACAACCTGTATTTGATATCTTTAAGTTTGTTAGTCTAACTTGCTTCATAACCACAAGAACAGAGTTCTCAGGAGAAGAGAACCTCTAAATATAGAGTGGTTTATAGAAAATTTTATCTGAAATAAAAAGTATACAGTACAGCTTTTCCTACATGAAAACAGGTGGTATGAAAAGATCTAAAAGGTGTTCAAAAAGAAATAACAATATGGCAAAGCACAGAACACAGGTTATATTGGGGAGTGGCAAAGTGGAAAGGAACATCATGAACTTACACTGTAAACGTCTCCTGTATAATACAAGAGACTTGGTAGAGGTGAGGAGATGGGGCAGTTGAAAGGTCATGTTCCAAAGTCATAAATCATGATACATATATTTTTTTCTTATTAGATTTATAGAATTTTCAAGGCATCTTGTTCAAGTTCTATACATGTTTAAGATTTCCTTTAGCTAACATTAAATAGCATTGCTGAATATGTAAATGTAAATATTAACAGGGTTAATATTGTTAAACATGTGGAGAGGATCTGTAAAACCAGCAGGATTTAAAACTATTTTTTACCTACAAGGGACTGAAATGATTTCAGCCCAGTCTGTATCTGCAGGGTTTACTGAATCTGCTTTTTACACATCCACTGCAGATAAGATGAATAAGCCCATCTAGTCAGACATTTATGTGTTCTTCTGCCTGCAGTGGGCACTGGCTCAGTAATTTGAAGTCTTATGTCAAGAAATAAGGGACATCTTCAGTCCATCCTTTCTGTAAAAGAAACTGAGTGAAATGCCTGTGCAGTATTGAAACCACAGTCCCAAGGATGTTTTCATTTTAACAATCAAACCTTGAATTTTCGGCACCTCAAGAAAGATATTTGTCATATTTGAGTGTGGTATGACCCAGATTGAGATTGAAGTGGAGGCAATGATCACAAAGGGCAAGATACATATCAATTCAATGTGCATCTCTCCATCCCTATTTCTGTGTCACATATACCAATACAGAAAACTTGTCTTTCTTGCTTTGTTCCTACAACTGGATTTCAAAGCCAGCTACAGATAATAGATATGTCTTTTCATAGCTGGGGCTATTGAAACAAAGAGCAAAGATAAATCAATTTTCCTTCACATTTTTTTTTTAATAATACCATGTGTGATTTTTTTTTTCCTTTTCTGTTTTCTTAACAATCACACTAACATAAAGGTAGCCTGTTGTTATCTCCTACTATTGATGTTTTATGGCTCAAGGGCTTGAAATACTTTACACACATTTTTAGATATGTGTGTGTGAGTATATATGTGTGTGTATATATATATATATATACACAAACGCAAAATCATTCACTCCTTTTTACCCATTTCCATCTCTTATATCTGGTTTTGATATCTGCTGATCATTCAAGGATCAGAGTAATGTATAGCATTCAGTGAGGGGCTTTTGCACTATCAGGCAGGAAAAACATTGCAGCATAGGCAATATCACACTTTGTTTCAGATACAGCAAACCATGTGAACCCTGTAGCTGTGTGACTCTTCCCTACACTATCATCTTAGTACTATGTATGTAACATTCATTTTAGTGGTAGGAAATATGAGGCAGTTGCTCTGCTTGTATGAAGTGTTAGGGCTAAATAAGAAAAAAGCCAATTTCCTCTGTAGATTAGAAAGAGGTGGCTGCTGAAGGTGCCCTCCTCACCTGTAGGAAAATGTATTGCCATGTGCTTCCGAATCACAGAACATGTGATTCAGTGACCATGTGTTCACTGAAAAACTGAGTAACATTGACAAGATTTAAACAAAGAGACTACCGAGCAAGCTGATGTGGCGTGATAGGTGTCTGTGTCTCTGTGTCCACTCCCCAGACTTAGATTCAGAACAGCTCATGAAGAGAAGTTTCTGAAAACTGGAACAGTAGTGGAGCAGTGAGCTCTCCTGTAATTGCTGCCAGCTTAGGGTGCTGAGAGTAAGGAAGAAACAAGATGCTTAGATTTAATAGTTCTGACTTAAATGCCTTTTGGCATAGGTTGGCAGCTAAATGTGAAGTACAATAGCCATAAATTTCAGAGCAGACAACCAACCCCACATAAAGTAGAAAAGATTTCAGGGAAAAAAAAACCAAAATGCCCAAAGCATCGGCTTTGTTACTATCTGGTGTATCTAGTTTAGATGACACTGGTTTGGCTTAAGCCCAAACCTGAGATGATGTGATCCTTGAGACTGTTGGTAAATATTCAAGAAAATGGAGCAAATAAGCAGATATTTATTAATACTCTGTAAGGAAGATAAGTAAAAACTTAAAGTTGGTGTTAAATTTTGAGAAATTAATAATCCTCTAGTAGGGGATCCTTTGCTTCTGATTCAGGTAAGATTCTCCCATTTTAATGGAGTCCCTAACTGTGGTTTTTTTCTCCCCTTCCACATAGGTTATGTGTTCTGTATGTTGCATCGCCTGCCCGAACAACATGACTGCACGTTTGACCACATGGGACGTGGGCGTGAGGAAGCCATTATGAAAATGGTGAAACTGGATCGGAAAGTAGGGAGATCTTGCCAACGCATTGGGGAAGGATGTTCCTGAGTGCAAGACTGCAACCAAATGCTGTTCTCTTAGTTCACTAATGTTAGCCTTATTTAGGACAAAGTCAGCCAGACACCTTGTACTAGGCAAGTTTCAGACTACAGCCAATCAGTTTCCTTTCTTTAGCCAACCGTCCTGGTACTGTAGTTTCGGGGTTGATGGTGGTTGAAATTGATTTCTGGCTGGTTACTAAGGTGCCTGCTAGCCACCGTATAAAAACAAAACATGAAGAAATATTATTTTTGAGCATGGCTAGTGGATTTACACAAAACAAGAGAAATCCAAAGGCTTCTGTTTTTGCTGGAGTCACTCTAAAAGCCTTACGCTGGAAACATTCCAGCTGCTGAGTTAAAACAAATAGTTGTATAGAAGCTGGTGTAAAAGTTTGCTATGCACATGGCTTTTGGACAAACTGTTCAATGTGCAGCCTTTCACCTCTTCACTGCTAGTGAATCCTGAGGAGGTGAAATACTACTAAGAGCAGCAACTGCAGCTGCTTAAGCCCAGAAGACCTGACTGGTCACTCGTGCCTTCATTGCGTGTGGCTTTTGAGTTAGGCAGTGTCACCAGCATCAGGGATTCTGTTGTGGGGTAGTAACATCTTTCTGGTTCTTTCCAGGAAGCCAAAAAGAAAAGGGGACAGAGATTCTTATGAAAAATTTTTATATCTATCTTACTATAGAGAACCTATCAGGGTTTGGTTTTTTCTTTCTTCTCAGTTAAATTATGATCTCGCTTTAAAGCCAACTCCATCCCAGAGCAGTAAATGGTGCATACTTTTTACATGGCATCCACAGAGATTCTTCAAGTTGTGTGAACAGATTCCACGTACCTTGAGCAGTGCAGCCATTCCCACCGGCCGAAACCTGATTGGCTCTTGTTTGCCTTTTGCTAAGTGCAGGTATCTGATAATTGATCAAATAAGGCTAATTCACAGCACAGTAGCCATGGCTGGATTCTACAGACTGACTTTCTGTAGCTAGACTTATATATTGGGGGGGGGAAAAAAAAGGACATTTTGTAGCAAACGGAATTCAGTAACAGTATTGGGGAACAACCAGTAAAACACCCTTTGTCAGACTGAGTTTGTGTTCCTCACCTCCAGAGTGTCAGTGAGATAATCAGAGGGGCTCCATCAGCCCTGGTTCTATGCAGCTGAACGCTCTCATGAAAATCTCTGCCCGCATCTATTGCAAAGCAAGTATAGCAAGTGAATGTGAAAAGCATGACATGGAGTAGAATGTTTTGGATCTGTTTAGACCTATGGTTCTGTATAATGACACATCACGTTGAGTTGAGCTGAACTGAACTGAATTGCACCAGTCTGGTCAGTTTAGAAACAAAAAAGCAAACATAATACAGGCATGTCTCCTGCTGCACGCAGGGCTTATACAGGTAAACAGGATTTGTACTGATATGGCCCAGCTTAATCCTGAGTGAATTTAGCTTCTCTGTCTATTAGCTAAGCTATTAACAATTAGGTAAATTTATAAGAAAACCTGAGAGACGGAAAGATTTTGTCTTATTTTCAAATACTGGGCAGATATAAAACATCAGAAGGGTAAAGTAATGCATCACTTGAAAAACCCCAGCATTTTTGGAGTAAGTTTGTGTGAATCATCCTCCATTCTACTTGTTACAGGTAACTAACTCCTTATAGGCCAAGTTATATTGTTACTTTGGTAGCCAGCTAGGAGCATTTAACAAGGAGACAACTAATGTAAAAAAAATAATAAAATAATATATATAGGTCTCTACACACACACGTTCAGCATCTTACTGTATTAGAATTAATTAACCATGAAGCAAATCAGAAATGTCCCATCATTACAAAATGCAAACTATCTAAAAGGCAAGCTGTTTTGTTTTTTTATTATTATTGTTACTATTCAAGAATATGAAACCAGCAGCAAAACCTTCTGTAATGTGCTGCATTTTCAGGAAATGGCCCTAGTGGGAGGTTCTGTCAAAGGATGTTATTTAATTTGCTGTGAGGAGTTTAAAAACCCCTGGATTTTGGTGGCTGCTGTGATACGCACTTTTCTTTTCCTACAAAATCCTACCATAGCATTTGATGGGCATTCTGATTGATACTGAAGACTTTTCTGCATTAATACTGAAGATGCTATTTTGTTCCTCAATATTCTCTTTAATCTTGTCACAAGTGCACAGATGGTTTCAAGGTGGTTCTTGAGAGAACACTACTTAAAGTTCATGTGAATTATGGACAATGTTCACTTTAAACAAAAAAGTTGGGGAGGGGGTTGTTCCTTTGCAGTATCTGTTCTGTGAAGTTTGTTAAACGTAAAGAAAGCTTAAGTTCTTGTATCTTAAAAGAAGATCTTATTTAACCCTTTTGTGTTCTAGATTTACTTACACATGTAGCCTAGAGCTCAGTTTTAGTTTAACATTGTGAAAATATTAAAAGAATCTTGTAACTTTATTCTTTTTCCTCCTGCTAAAAAAATTAAACCAATCAGATTAAAGTTTGAATTCATTTCTGCCTATTCCAACAGGTCTTGCTATATTTTGCACCATTTCTACTGTAAGTTTATCTAAGAAATACGAATGGGGAAAATACCAACGCTGGGCCAGCAACATCAAGCTGAATTTACAGTTTGTGGAAGATGAAAAGTATTTTCTGCCAGTTTGGAAGGGGAGAATATTTCTGCTGGGTTCACGCTTAATGAATTACTTTGTAAACAAATCTGGCAAATCTACTGTTGCCTGATACGGTTCAATATAATTTTGAGGTTTGATACAGTAATCTAATTAACACTTGTTCCTAATCTAAAGTCAAATGCATACTGTACATTATATCATTGGCATCAAAGTTTTAAAATGTCTTAAATGTTCCTCATGTATTTTGGCAACTTCTGCACCAAGAGTAGCAACTCATAATGGGCTGTAGAGTAACTATTGTTTCTTAAATGTTTAGGTGCTAGAAACACAAAGTTACTTCAAAAACTATGGACTGTATTAGCAGGAGAGATATAATCAAGGTGATCATTTAATAACAATTTCAAAAAATGTTTGAACTGAGATTGTGCCTGATTCATGGAACACATACACCTGTTTTATTTTTCTCAAATTAGTCTGGTACTTTCAATTTCAAAACTCTGCAGGGTTCTTGAACAAGATGGCTGTGTTATAGTACAGGTAAGTTAAGTAGAACAACTCTGCCTTTTCATCAAGTTTCAAACCTATAGCTGGGTACAAGCCAAGGCTTCAAGGAAAATAAGAATTGCCCATGAATGTTGCTATGCTAAAGCCTAAGGTGTCCTTAGTTTCACTGGTTTCTGTTTCAAGGCATTCTAGTGTGTCAAACGAGAAGCAATATAACTATAAAATGAGGTACTTGAGAATATGAACCTCAGTAGTTCATAAGCAACACCCTGAAAGGAGTCTTTATGCAGTTATAGCAGCCCAAAAGTAATTTTTAACTGCTTTTATCTGCTCCATGGAAGGTAAATACGTGTAAAACTTGAATTTTGCATGACTTTCTTCTTTTGAACAAACTGCAATCCCCTGGCCTCTTGAACAGTGTCTTGCTTAAATACAAGTTCTTTCTCATTGTGGTATTCAGTGCATTCTGCAATCGCAACAGTTTGTTCTGTGACTGTGCTACAACTTAGATATAAACATCAAAGGGATAAAAGCAGTCTTTTAATCTTACAGTTACTATTCCAATTCAAAAAATCACCAGAGAAGAAAACTGATACTAACGGGGTCATAAAAATACAGGGTTTTAATAGAGTCCAAGAAATGCATCAGTGGAATAATTGATGCAGGTAAGTGCACAGACAAATGAATTAACAGTCTCTTTGTTGTGTTGTAGTTACTGAAATTCAGTCATCAGTGGAACACCAAAGAGGTCCAATCAACTCACAGTGAGTTTGTAGCCAGTTCACGCTGGAAATAATTTGGTTTCCTCCTGGGAACATTTGTACCTAGAAAACAAATGGAAACATTTAAGACAATGCTATTTAAAATGAACTGTGTTTATTTGCACCAGATGTTTATTTTATCACTGAAATACATGATTAGAATTCTGCACACAGAACAAAAATGTAAGCTGTGGCTCAGCATGATTGACGTGGCAGGAGCTGCTGTATAAGGACACTAGTGTAACTAGATAACTAGTGTAACTAGTTAGTACTTTATTTAGTTCATAATTCTATGCTTAGCTGAGACTGTGTCTGTGTACTTTACTATCAGAAAGGACCACGCTGGAAAAACAGAAGTATTCAGTGTGCAGTAGTGGGCATTATCTCTCAGTATCAGCAGCTTTTCCAGGAGAACAAACTCAAAAGATGCTGCTAAGAGCCACACTTAAAAACCAGTTCCCAAAGAGGTCAGTGAGAAGGACATATATTTCTATCTCTTTATCTCTTCCCAGTATTCATTCATTTTTCCTCTGTGTTGCAGCTGGGCATCTGGAAGTAGTTCTGCTTAAATATTGCTTTGCTTTTTTGTTTGTTGGTTTGTTTTGGGTTTTGTTTGGTTTTTTGTCTTTTCAATTCTCACCACGGGAAAAAAAGTATCAACTTTATTTTTCTTGCAAGCTCCTGCATGTTAGTCCAAGCAGATTAAAGTACAGTTGTTGGTGATGAAGGATGAAGCGATAACCTCCTTGTGTATTTTACTACAATGTCAAGCTGTTTCTTCAGTTAGCTGAAACTTGATGCAGACATCATTTACTTGTTCTGGATTTTAGGCTATGGGTTTTTTTTAACTTTGGTTCTGTGATACTGTTCATATACACCTTCCCATAAACTCTGTGTTGCTCATCTTCCAACCTGAAGTTGAGTCAGGAAGAAAGAAGGCATAAAAGCAGGAGGCAGAGGATGCAAATTGACAAGTGCTTAGGGATCATCTCCACCTTCCTCTTCAAGTCAGCTCAGATAATGAAAGGGTAAAGAGACAAATGATTACCTGCCAAACAGCACCAACTCCCTTGACTACAGAAGACTGTTTTGCTTTATTTTTGTGAATATACCTGTGTAGAGGTTGTGTGAGTCAATTCTGCAACATATGCTATATGCAAAGAAACAAGACAGGACTGTCAGAAAACATTTTTGATGGATTATTTAGTATTACCTACATATTTTGCTACAGCACCTTCCTATTTTGAAATATGTTGCTATTTCTTTGGAAGAACAAGCAGAACTTTGTAAGACTAAATATAAACTGTATGAAATTCAATACATGCATCTGAAGCATTAGGAAGATGACTGAAGTTATAAGTAGGTGTCAAGACAATGACTGCATACTCTTAACAAGAGTTTTGTTCTTCAGGTAGCAGCAAGTGTTGGTGGCAATGGTTTAGCCATAAGCAGAATGCTGTGAGTGAGTAACTGGTAGCACAGTGCAGTGACTGAGCATGTATTGAGAGAAAAAAAATAGAGACCTGTCCTTGTCTGTCAGCTCTCTTCACACACAAGGACAGAAGATGGCACCCACTGTTCCCATGTTCCTTACTCCCTTAAATTCTTTTCTGAGTTGCAGAAGAGAATTTCCTTCCCTCTACCAACCATGCTCAGGAGGACAGGAAACCACACACTTGAGTTCCAAATACTTTGCTTTCAGAGATTGGTATTTTTACAAAAAAAGAAAAAAATTGACACGTGTTGAAGTCTGTATCAGATCCATCTCCTGTTGAATTGTGCAGTGAATTCTGAAGCAAAGTAACAATCCCCACCCCCCAAAAAAAGGAAAAGAACAACAAAAAAAAAGGAATCACAAAAAGGCATGGTGTTGTATCCTTTTTTGAAAGGAAGGCCTGCATGATCAGGACTTCTGCATTAATAAATGAAGCTAAATGAAAGGGTCATTGTTAACTCCTGAAATGCTTAGACTTGAGTCTCAACTTTCCAAAGGATCAAATAAATTCAAGGGAATCTGAGCCCCCTGGTCAATAAGCTAAATTCAGAGTTCATTCTGTGAATAATTTGGGGTTTGTTGGTTGGTTGGTTGTTGGTTGGGCTTTTTTCCCCTTCTTCTGCAGTGTTTATGCTACAGTTGGCTTAGATCCCTCAATGTTTTAGCTAGACTGGATTCTGAAGACATCTTTTAATAGTCTACATTTGGCAGTAGCATGAGGATGATTAAGAGCTCCAAGAATAAGTTAAAATTTATTACTGTTGTCTGGCACAACCACTTCTGTCTATACTCAAGAGTCCTGAAGTGACAGCTACCTAAAAATGTTTTAACTGATCCACCTCTGTCAGGATGAGTCCTGCTCCTTTGGGTCATCTGTACACTGCACAGCAGCCAGAGGTGTTGTATTTATGCTGTCTGCATGCAGGCTTTCCCCTTCATTCCCCCCCCCCCCCTCCCATGTTTATATAGATTAAAACACTAATTAGGTAAGCAGCAGCTTCTATAGCTATCTTCAGTTCACACAGCACACCCACTGTTCCCCTTTTGGTTTCAGGACCTGTCAAAAATAATAGTTTCAAATGGCTGAAAGAAAATTATGTTTCTGAACTAAAACACAGCTTTTGCTTTCTGCACACCCTCATACATGTAATCAGTCCTTGTCTGGCTTGTCTTCTGGAGAAATGTAGGATGTCACAATATCTCGATTTACCCATTTAATAATAAATTATCAACTACTATTTAGTAATACATTATCAACTACGATGCACTTAGTCCTGGAAGCACCATTTACTACCTCAATAGCAATACTTTGGTCTACTTGAGGCAGTGACTCCTCCTAAATTTATGGGAGCAGTGCCCTATGTGCTGTTAGAAACTCCCTGATCCCTCTGTCAGCCTCTGTTCTAGCCCCCATGCAGGCCTTCATGTCTCTATACTCTTGCTTCTCTGCAGTTATTTCTGAAGGCTTCCTCCATTGCCCCTTTTGCAAACTCTTCCCCATCAACTCCACTGCCCCCCTCCAAAGTGTCATCTTCAAAGACAGCCTGTGTGGTGACAGCAGCACACGATTGCATCTGAAGGTACTGAAGCTATTGCCAGTAGCTCTTTCTATCTATAATGACAATGTTACATCTTAAATGACTGCTGCTGTTTAGAATATATGAAATTCCTAGAGCTGTCTTAATATACTAAAGCAAATAATGCTGAATTGTGCTGCCAATTTAAACACCTTCTTCATTGCTCTTAACTTTCCTTGTGGACTTTCTCAGCAAGGAACCTTAAGGCTAGCATGGCACTACAGTCACTGAAGATACGCAAGCAGTGTTTTATAATACTACTACAGTTACTAAATACTAATCCAGACCAAGAATAAAAGACTTTGTTCTGTCTTTTAATTCTTTCTGGTTTTAACTTGATATTATTACTCTGCTGTAGATAAAATATAAAGCTATCACTCATTTGCCAAGTAATGCTAAATATTTATCAGTCATGCTTATTAATTTAAAATTACAAGCATGTGGTTGATACTCTGGGGTAAGATTTGTTTCCTTACATCAAACTTCATGAAGATAATTCTCAACCATCATGATTACTGAAATAGGCAGATTTGATTGGCATAGAAACTATGGGTTGAACAGACCCAAGTCAAACTTCTTGTGTAAATCAGAACCAGTTCTTTGCCTTTGTTTTCCAGCGTGGATGCTACAGGTAAAGCCAACTACACTGCTCCAGCTGCATGCAGGTGCAAGTTGTCCACTGGCTTGGGAGCTCTAGTGGTGTTCTGCACTGTTACACAAGCCCTCAAAGATCTCAGGATTCACAGAAGGTATCATCCATGTGTCCATGTAGGCAATCACACTGTATATTGTACCTGCTCTTTCTAACCATGTTTTTTGTGTGAAACAATGAAACTATTTATAAAGAAACATAAGGTATTAAACAAGACAGTGCTGATATGTGATTGAATTGTGCTTTCTAGGGTGTCTGTCTTCTGTCTTTTATCAGCCTTTGGCTGATAGCAGAAATGTAGGGAAGGAAATTCAACAGCCTGTGGAATTCAAATCACAGGAACTGGAACAAGTGTTAGGCCCTATGCAATTTGCATACATCCAGCAAGCCAGAAAGCTTCATGCAGTCTTCAAACATTTGTTTCACACCAGCCCTAATTCACTGACTTAACATCAACACAGATCAGTTTTCCTTAGCCAGCATTCAGCACACTGCTAGAGTAAAGGTGAGGAGGATCAATTATTTTGAGTAGTCTGAAGATAAAACATATCAGAGTCAAGTATGGTAAGAATTACACACTTCTGTGTAAAATGTACCAAAACAGAATTCTAATGCTGAGATGTGTTTAAAATACATTACATTTCTGATTTCTCAGAAAGCACCAGGGGAGGTCAGATTGGGACATTTACAGCAGAAAGAAAAAAAGGCAGTAGGCTTCCCACACCTTCATTCTTCACAGTGAGACTGTCTGACCCTTGCTGTTCTTACTGTTTATGGATTTCTTGGTGTAATTTTCTGTTAGAGCTTAACTGTGAACTACAGTTTGTGGATACTGTGTAATTCCATTACTAGATAACTGCTACTCCAAAGGGTATGAGAAGAATAAGAACATTGTCTTAGAATGGGTAATTTTTTTCCTTTATTTTAGGGCATGTGGCTAGGGGGTTGATCTCCTAAATGCAGAAAAGCAGATAAATCTAAACTAGTAAATTCTTTTAAAGAAACTGCATAAACTCTTCCTGCAGGGAATTCATCAGCACCTTCATTTGGAGCTGCCAGATGAAGACTTCATTTTAAAAAAGGCACCCCATTGATAGCATGACTTGCTCACTTTGGCCTGAACCACATTTTTTTCATGACTTGCTTCTGTTGCATACAAATGACTCAATTTGCAGCCCATGACTACTGGGGCTCTACCTGTGCCAGCATAACCAGACAAAAGGACAAGCACTGCACACCAACTCTCACTGTCTGTGAAGGTGACTGAACTTCAAAGGTTCACAAGAGACAAGGGTTTACATGATGCTGTTCTAACCACTTACATTACCTCTCTGGGGGTATGCAGGCCAGATGGAGAAAGTATAACAATTTATTTTGTATAGGTGAGGCACTTAGCAAACAGGGACTTAATCAAACACTGGGGGGGGGAATCAATCAAACAACTTTTTGAGGCTATGGAACCAAGTCACATTTCTCAAGATGCAATAGTGCTAGAACACTCACAGGATAGTCTCTTACACACCCAGGCATTATTTGGTCAGAGCTGACAGACTATGCAACCTTCACCTGCAGGCAGTTCAGCAATTTGTTTATGTAATTTGGCAAGGACAGAGAAGTCATACTGGGCTCTAAAGTATTCACTAATCCTGAGTTAATTTGAATGTGGTAGCCACCCCTGATACAGTTACAGTCTAAACCCACCCACATACAGGAATCAAGCTCTGTGTATTTGTCCATACTGACTGCCAAACCATAAAAGAAATGCCATCCCCAGTGTGACAAGTTTCTCATTACTCAAGTCATAGGCAGTATCAAAGAGTCTGGACTGAGACCTGTGTGCTAACCCCTCTACAGAGAAAGGAGTACAAAACTGCTACTGTGGAGTGGATAGCATAGAAAAATTCAGAGTGACTGCTATCTTTGGTAGACACACAGGAGAAAATTTTAGTGATATGTAGGACACCAACAGTACCATGTTTGTGCAATGTTGGAGCTACTGAGGCATCATCTGTATTAGTTTCACCTGCATTCTGCAGACCCTCTCCTCCAGGAGTAGGAAAAGGCCTAAGACCTTTGCAATAATATCCACCCACTTTCTCTCCTAAGACAAAGGGCAGATCAGCTCTGGCAAAGGACAGATCAAAAAGCTCTGGAAGTCAAGGGACAAGAGTACAACTCACCATGCCACCTTGGATGGCTGCAGTCCTCGATGAAACCTCCTTTCTCTCTCCCCATCCCCCAAGTCTTGTTCCAGCTCCTGCAGAAGATCAGTAAAGTCACACACATGGCCCACACACTTGCCTCCTGTATCCCACCAACTCATCAGAATTCCAGTGGTGGCTTGGTGCAGCAAAACCAAACTGTTCCTCAGGAACATGAACAGTAGATTTCTCTGCCACAGTTTCATTCTCTTTGCTCAACATGAGCCCTGAATCAGTGACTGCACAATACCAAGATCAGACATACCTGACTCCATGCTGAATTTGTGCTTTGGCTCATTATTTGATTTTCACAAGAAATTAAAAACAAGGAGACCTGTGAGATTACTGGGAGGACAGGTCACTAGCCTGGGCTCTGCACTAGACTGACTTCTTGCAAGCTGTTTTAAGTTTCCTGAGGTTACCTGGAGTACCCTTCTCTTTCTCAAGCCAAATGGTGTTTGATTTTGCTTGTGATGTTGCAAATCTGGCTGCTTCCTCCCAGAGGTATTTGCACTTTAAGAAAGGGATCAAAGCTTGCAATCATATTTGTAACGCACCAAAATACTTGTTCAAAAGCGTTATGTACAGACTGTTGAGAGGTTCTCTGTCAGTATTCATTTCAGAATAGCATAAAGAACCTTTTCTGCCAGAAAAACAACAACAAAAAAACTACCTGTGTATAGAAGAAAGGGTCACACATTTATTTCACCAAGTATAAATAAAGCCAGTATGTGGCTCCTGAAGGAGAACTTGAACAAAGGAAACCCAGAAGCTGAAGGTCAGGGTTTAAAGTAATTTCCATTTAAGCTTTACCAGCCTTGAAAGCAGAAATGTTCCATCTCACATGGCTACCTCTTCCATAGATCAGGTTTTTACTAGCACTCCAATTTCACACCTATATTTATCTAATAATGGACAAAATTTATTGAATGGCAGCATTTAGCAACTGAGAAGTAAAGCTGGAAAGCAAGACATATCCAGTAACTATTAAGACTTCTGGTATGTGGCTAAAATGAAACTTGTTCCTAGATAAACTAGCAGCTCCTCTAGAAACAATTCTGTAGGCAGCAATTAAATGCATAGAATTATGCAACTGTGTTACAATGCTTCAGAATAAGTAATTCTACTTAAGAACTGAAAGCAAAAGTGAAGCAACCAAAAGAAGAAACACTTCTTGATATCAACAAGAGGATCTGATGTCAGGAAAGAAGCAGTCACCCTCAGGGTGCAACAAATAGATGGATAGGTGTGGCTGCACTGACCATCTTTCTATTGCACACAGATTTAAAAGCATTTCTCTACTTCACTGGAGTATTGCTCAGTGTGCATTGCATGGTTTATGAAGGCATTGATCAAACTGCCTTGCAAACCTGGTCCAATAGTGTTGGGGCTTCACTCATCTGCAGTAAGTCTGGTTGAATTCTTGTCACCACTCTAACCTGTGGGTCTTGGAGAAGTCCAATGCTGAGATCTCATTGTTTGCAGATCTGCTGGCCGTGCAGTGCTCAACACCTCAGTATCAACACACCATCACCTTGTAACAAGCACAGCAGCAGCAGCACTGATCAGACTTCAATCAAGACTTTTATTATTTCTTGTATTTGGCAGAACTGCCATTTTGGCAGATAAACTGTACCAAACCTTGCCCTACCAAGCCTCAGGGCCCACCCTCTGGCCTCAGTACAGCCAATGCTTTGGCATAAAGATCATTTCCTGCTGGAAACTGGGCGATGTCTCTTCTGCTCTAAGATCACCAGGCCACACAAGCCTGGAGCTGCTGACCTTTGTCATCATCTTTTGTTTTAAAGCACTCTGGACAGCCACGATGCTGTGCAAAACACACCCATTTAGCCAAATGACATTAGCTCTGCCTATTACACTGATGCAGCCAAACTGACATTTTTATTGATCCAGGTAGCCTGGTTTATGTCCCCTCTTCATTATTTTCCATTTGTTCAATTATCATTACAGAAAAGAAGAAAAACAGGCTGTGTCAAACCCCTGAATCAGCTAGAGTATTCATATGGAACTACTCCTTACCTTTTCTTCCAAGGAAGTGCACCAAGAAGCACCTAATCCCTAAACTAGAGTATGTTCTAATTTATTAAGATCTAGAATAAGCCCTCTCTTCAAGATTATGAAAAAAACCCAAACCACTGAGATGTGCTTTGTAAGGTAGTCAATAAAAGAGTTTCAAAGCAAATCCTCTCTTCCTCATCACTCTGTCCTCGTGGAAAGAGAGAGGAACTCTGTCTCTTCTGCTGGAGCCAATGCCCACATCACTGCTCTTTCCTTATAAAAAGTTTTCTTAAGTGAGAAGAAAGGGTATTTTTTTTTCTGAGAGAAGGTGCAAAGACCTCTGAAATATCTCACCAGAAACACACAGCACTTGAAACAAACTGAACAAACCGAGCAGCTATGTCCTGTGCTGCATATGCCACCTATCTGGTTCTGTTTCTATCAACTAAAAAAAAAGCAGAACCCAAGAACTGTCCCAGCACAGCAACTGGCATGCCCAAAATCTTCATTATTACACCACACCCAAGATAATGAATTTCTTGCAGCCAAGCGTGAACAGAAGAGCTGGTAAAAAATAAGCTACCTAAATTTAATTCAGAGTGTTAAACTTTAATTCTTGTAGTCAGATTTGACACACAACTTAAAAATAAGCCTTGAAGAGAGGAAAAGAAAATATTCTTCTTCCCTTTACTAAGAAACCAAACAGAAGGCAGCTGCCAATAAGGTAGCTTTTGTTTCAGTCACCTAAAGAACCATATTCCATAACCTCAATTTTTTTATGTCAACAAATGACAGTAATAGAGAAACTGAGATAACAGCAAATCTCCATGAGCCCAGAGGTAGCACTGGGTCTCAAGTGACAGACAGTTGAGCACTGTGCCAAGATGGCCTTAAACTTGTGCAGAGGCTTGGCTCATTCTGAAAGCTTCTTTTTATGTTAGAATGTAAATGGGATGTGTTTACAAAGCTGTGGGGGGATCAGATGGAGATTGTGTAACAGCTCTTTTTGTTTTGTTTTCAAATGAGATGTATGAACCTGTAATCAAAATGTTTTTAAAACGCTCTTCCTTTTTACAGCTTCATTTCCAGCTGCCAAAATGTTTTATATCTACAAGCTTTGAGAATTTTCATGATTGTTTGATGCAGTAGCTTCAACAGTGATTGTGGGGTTATTTGATGTTTATAGATATACCCAATTAGTTAACATTGGGATGGTTCTGGTGCCTAATTTATTCTATTTCTGTTTTTGCCAATACATTTCCACTGAGATCAGAATGCCAGAAACAAACTGCAAAAGCCAAGCAATGTCAGATGCTGAACTCAGCAGTTAGAACTGTTAGAAGTGCCTTTTGAATAGCAGAAATAGATCAGGGTTTTTTTTTTGTTAACTACAGTTATTCAGCACCACTCTAATCTCTCTCATCTCCCCACCATCCAAACAGGATATCTGAGACAGTATATTTTGGCTAGGTTCTTTTCTCTCATTTGGAATAATTTCACTGACTTTTTAAAATGGGCATCCAGCAGGTAAAACAATCACCCAGAAGACTATCCATTCAAAGACAAAATAGGTTACAATGGTTTATGTTGGACCCTACCCTCTGTGTCCTGAGGTATTCTGTCATTCTAGATGCAGGTGAGAAATCAGTGTAATTAGTACATATTTCTTATTGGTAGCTGAACTGTCCTACCTTGTTCATACCATTTTTTCCTCCTTGTTCCAAGTGCATAGCAGCATCTTGCCTTCAGCAGTACAAAGGGAAGATCAAGTCAATTAGTGGAGAGAGGAAAAAAGGCAGTTCCTGCCGTATATAAGAAGGGGACAGCAGATTAGATGGCTCATTACATTCTTTTTCATCTTAGATTTTAAAAGGCAGCAAAGATGCTAAAATATCATCAGAAGAATTTTCTATGAGTCTCTACAGTCATACCAAAGTCTAAATGTAACAAAGTATTAGAAATCCCATGTGAAGCCTAGGTGCCCAACAGTCCCAGATCAGAGAACTGAAATGCTTCACATGGCATCACGAAGTCATGGGCATCAGAGATAGGCCATTAGGAGATGATACAAGGCATCAGTACATCCCATTATTCTTTGCACCAGATAAATCCAAATGTTCACTCCACTACTGAAATTCTCCTGCTAGACCTAGCTTCACTTGCAACCCAACCACAAACAATTTGTTCATACAGAAACAAAACCTCAAATACAAAGATCGCTTTCCTTCTGCTGAGATTCCTACATTGCAGTAAAGACAACCCTTTCCACACCAAAAAAATCATAAAATGTGTGGATTAAACACAAGATTAGTCACCACCCCTCTAAGCACACTGGCAACACTGCACATTTCTGTGGCTTGGCAAAGCTCAGTCATGTTCAAATGAGATTGCTGTCTCCATCCAGAGCAACAAATGACTGAGTTACCTTGCTGTACACTGAATTACAGCTTATCCACTGAGCAACAGTAACCAAGGCCATGTATGCTCTTAACCCATTAAAAATGCAAAGCAAAACCACTTACGCAGGTTTAAGCTAAATCTTGTCCTGATACCATTTATCATCAGTGCTTCAGTAATGCTTCACACACATTCTCCTCCTCTTGCAAACATAGTCCTTAGCACATGGTACTTCAAACATTTGCTACCAAAGGAACATGGATTTAGGGTTGTTTATGTAGAAATTTGAACAGGCCATGCAGTATTGACCCTCTGTGCCTTTTCAACTGCAGCATAATCCAGATGCAATTTCCATGTTATGCATGAAAGATGGTGCTTTCAGAAGGACAACATCCCCTGTTATCACACTGAAGTGCTGTCTGCCCTCAAAGAGAGAGGAATGCCAGCTTCTTCATCAAAAAACAATACCCTGCAGCACAAGATTTTCCTTTAGCAGTATCCCACCTAAGAACTGACCAAACTTGAGCCTGCATTACCTCACAGAAGTTAGCAGAATCACAGCCTGCTGACATGCTCATAGTGTGCCAGAATGACAAGCAAAAAACTACTCTGATCTGTGCAGTCAGTGTCTTTTTTCCAGCCTTCACTGATTGCTTTTGAGCTTGGATTCTGAGCTCCAGTGCCATCTTCAGACACCACCAGCTGCAAAGTATTACACCTATTACTACAATAGACCAGCATTAAAGTGGCTGTGAAATCTCACTGCATCAGAGCAAGCCACAGATATTATAACCCAACATGGAGATGAGAACTGAAATGGACAAACAAGACACACAAAAGGAATATATCATTTGCTGATGTTAAAGGGCAGTCTCCCACAGTGTCACCTCTTTTCCTTCACCTCTGCAAGTCCCAGACAGACCCAATAGCTGTCTGTAAGACCACAAGTCAGGATGAGAATGAACCAAGAGCCAGTGCTGGTTCACAAGATGTATACTGTGTCCTTTATGCTTGGGCTGGAAGACACAGACCACAAAGTCTCAGGGATTTTGGATTAAAGCCAGGGATAGCATGGCAGTCTTAAGCACAGCCATTTTATATTGATACATAGAATCACAAACCAGGATTCACAGACCCCAGCTCTCTGACACACCAATCACCTGAGCTCAATGATAATGCTAAAGAAGAGCAGAAAGAGCAAAATCTGCACAAAGACTTCAGCAAGTGTATGTCCATCCCAGCTCATAAGGTGCAGGCATCAGCAGCAAGGTTTCTCAGCAGTAGTGATGCTTTCTTCTGTTTTAACACAGTCTACAGACAGTTGTACTTTCAATAGCACACATTCTGCTGTACACTTACATCACCAATGACCTGGACCTGTCTACACTGCTGAAAGCAGCTAGACAGTAGGGACCATATACTCAAAAAGCAAACTGCTGCATAGACTGGACAGAGAACCAAATTCAGCTTCAGATTTACCAGTAACAGTGAGATGACTGGAAAATGCAGGTGGGTTTCCCTGGGTGAAACTAGAGAAGGTAGGGTCTAGTCCAACAGAAGCTGCATACAGGAATCACACTCTCCTCTTCCAAGTCTTTTCTGTGTTCAACCACTGGGAGCAATATGAGATGCAATCTCTGCCCTTTTTAAAACTCAGACATGAGCATGTGCATCTCAGAATGGGAGAACACATCTCAGGGTAAAGTGAGTAATTCTTGCTGCAGATGTTCATCAGACTCTGCATCTTAAGAGACCAAATCTGGAAAGCATAACCTCAGCTAGCCCTGCAGTTTAAGCACTCTCCCTAGCCACCGGCCTAGGAAGAAGTCCCAGAACAAAGTTCTTCCTTCCCCCAAAAGCAGTGCTCCACTTACTAGAATATAAAAAAAAAAATAAAATGCAAGGGTCAGCACAAGTGACTGGCAAGAAGTCTTCAAGAATCACTGTACAGCATAAACATGCCAGACATTGCTTCCTAAAATTGCTCCTACAGTTGTTAAATCATCAGAAGAGCTCTCTTCACACCTGCTGCAGCTTAACTGGTTTAACTGCAGGTGACCAGCTGCATTCAATATTCTACATATGGTGGCCTCAGTACTTCCCTTCCTATTCTGAAAATTCCTCACTAGGCATGTCTGAAAACAGGAATACAAAACTGAGATCATTACAGGGTGAAGGTACAGCAAGCTCTGTTGTAACACCCACTATCCACGTTTAGGTTGTTGATAGCTGTTAGGACAAGAGCCTGGCCATGCTTGTTTTCCTGTTTTTCTCAGCCCACTGGTTCACTTGCTTTACTACCACACATAAAGTAACCATCTTCACTCCTTCACAGTTCAGTTACCTCAACTCTAGAATTTTTTCTCCTAATATTGAGGCAAACTTAATAGCTCATCATGGCAAGTGTGCCTCAGGCATGCCCTTCCCATGCTGCCCTTTAAACATAGAAGCAGTCACACATTAAAACCTAAAGGGCCACTAAAAAAGTTCTTCATGTCTCATCTTCACTGCACTGCCTACAAGATACATGACAACGGCTGGACAGACCATGCTGTTCCAACACTGGTCACTTCCCAACCTCCACTTCTTTTGCCCTTTCTACTGTTACCCCGTGTTGCTCCAGCCTCTCAAATCCCTCTCCTATTTTTCTGTAATTGTTCAAAGGTCTCTGGAACAGGGATTAACTTTTCATTACAAACACAGTAAACTCTTGACTCTGGTTCTGGCTCTTAGATGCATGATACAAATCAATAATAATAGCTGCAGAACAGTGGTAATACTCACCAGTTGTGATGGGCATGTGGAAAGATTACTTGATGTTTATAAAGCTCTTTGAGACTCCTGGATGAAAGTCAAGCTTGTGATGCACAGGATTTATTATTCCATTCAACACTTCAGTATCCAAGGCTAGCATCTATTCTAGTTGAAAAAGATTTTTACTGCATTGTAAGATGGAAACAAAATGAAATATATACAGTGCATGATGCTTTATATTTAAGGCACAAGCAACACAGAAACAGAATTTCATTATTGAAATGGATATAGCTGATGCTGTTACACACAGTAGGTAAAAGACCAGATTCAGTGACCTCTTATTGCATTTTATCAAAACTGTTAGTATATAGATTTCCAGAAGCCAAAGAAAATTTTTGGGTTTTTTTTCTTTATTAGATATTTCATCAGTTTGTAATAAGCCTTTGTAGCTACTTCTGATGTGAATCCTAAGCAGACTTGACCAGTGATGAAATTAAAATAAAGTGAATGCAAGTTTAACAACACAACCACAGTTCTGAAATACTCTGTGCATTTTACCACCTAACTGTAACCATTCAAAAAGGTTGCACTCCTTTTTTCCCCATCACAAGTTTCTGCTCATTTCATGGCATCCCCCACTGCTCTATTTAGACACAGACCCTTAGTATGTTCCCCCCTTCACCAGTTCTGCACTTGCTGAGCACAGAGGGCAGAGAATGCTATTTTAATGTAGCTAGTTATGTTCTGTGTGGTCTTGCTTTTTCTAGGAATAGACATGCTCAGACATCAATTAACATCTAATTGTGGAAATTAATCTTGTTCCTCTGCCTCAGATGCCACAGAGATCAAACCAAGCCCATTTGCAGTTCTATTTTTAATTCAGCGGAATTATAGTTTTTCCATCCAGTGAAAAATAATTAAGTGACATGCTGTCCAGAGAATATACAGTTCAGGGATCAGGGTGTTTATGAAGAAATGAAACAAGCAGGAAGCTATCATAACTGTGCCAAAGCAAAAGCATTTTTGTTATTTCAAGCCTGTCTTCACACCTTCTCTCCAGTATTTCTCTTCACACCTTCCTGCTTGAGATAGTGAGGATTATGAGAGTGGCTTGAGAATAAGATGAGAGTCCCTAAGACGAAGATGAATCTCATAGGCAGCTTGTGCATGGGGCAAAACAAGCATGGAAAGAGGGGAACAAGTAGAGGGGAAGGATTTTAAATCAACAACAAAAATCCAGCAAAATGGTTTTGCAACACTCCCTTCAGCAGTTCATCTACCTTCTTTATTACCTGCTGAAGAGAGAAATTGCAGGTCACAGACAAGGCTTTGTACTATTTGCAAGTCTTTGTACTATTTGCAAGTCTTTGTACTGAATGAAGCCAAGTTTCCAGCAGAGACAGCTCCTGATCTTAACATTCTGTCCCAGTTTCCTATGTAAATTAGTGAGGAGGAATTGAGCTTGACTGGTGAAGTTAGGCTGGAAACAGGATGCATTAATCAGCAATAAAGAACAGAATCTTATATGAGAAGAACAAACCTGCAACAGATACCAACTCAGAAAGCTCTATGAACCTGGGCCTCTTAAGGGACTGTGTGAAATAGCTCATGAGCCTACACTCTGGGTCAGAGTCACAGCACCTTCATGTATTAAACCTAAAGCAGCTGAAGCAAGCATTATGTCCTCTTAAAATGCAAACTAGTGACCTATATTTCTTATCCTATGGAAAGGGACTTCGATGACTCCTCATTTTCAGAAAGACCTGAACCACTCCTGCCTCATTCCCAGGTAAAACTGGCCAAGTCATTGGTTAAATTTCAAGGTCATGACAGGAAGCTTCACTCATTTTTACTCCTTGTGTCAGTCCAATTATACTCTTGGCTCCTCAGCACCAGTGGCTACATCAGAGCTGATCTCACCTAGGGCCATCACTCCTTTGCTTCTTCTTCCAGTCAGTTGCCAAATACAGCATGCCTGGTAATGAATGCCCCTGAACCCCTCCTTTTGCTTCCTTTACCAGGAGGATGTGACACATTCCCACTTCGATGCCTTCGTAACAGCTCAAACTCCCTCCAGAAATGTAGCTTTAGGAAAGGTGTATGTGTAAAGCTTTTTGGCCCCTTTACTGTAGGAACTGTATTCCCTGTGTGAGGAGCCCATTTGGAGTAGATGAACATCAGTCAGCCTTGCACCCATAGATATTTCAGATTTTACCAAGATACACAAAAAGGGGTTTGGAGGAGCACCACCATTCCATCTGTTCTAACAGGCTTCCAAACCACACTTTCTGATAAAAAAAAAAAAAAAAAGTAAAAAATTAATGGTTCCCAGAGCTTTGGCAACCAGACCCAGCTTTCTCACAGTGCACTGCAGTCCTCAATGTGACAAGTGTTGGTGGAGATTTCCCATATCACACCTGAATAAAGAAACTTCTGATTCCTGCAGAAAGGGAAAAATGCTCAAAAACATGATACAGTGAGACTGTCTTAGGAGCAGGTCAAATGTAGTCATGTTTACATGTGAGTGAAAGGCAGAGAAAGGCTGTTTGTATCAATTTGCTCTAAGAAGAAAAGCAAACCCATTTATTCAATGTACATCATTAATTACTTAATTTACATTCCTACCAAGCAGCAATAAACATCCTTCTGCTGCTTGCCATTCCTCTTCCCCTCAGCCTTTCCATTATGAGCTCAGCTGGAGGCAAGGAAGGAGCAGGAGAGGAGAGAAACAAAGAACCTAATTCTACAAACAAATTCCTAATTCTCAAGATACTGGTACATAATACTGCCACAACTTGTCAATCCTAACTTATAACCTCTGTGCCCCACGCAGTCCTTACTCATTGTTGACAGTAGAGCTCCAAACTAACACCACATCTCAAGAAGTTATCTGACTTGCTTGCTACTTCTTCCACAACCTTAATCCTGTACTTTTACTTCCTAATTGCATCCCCTCAAATTTCTTAATTTTTTGTCCAGGAGAAGCCCCCACAAAAAAGATAAAGCAATGGTTACTCTAACTCATTTGCAAATTCCACTGAATTTTCTGGTGAGAAGAAACACTTGCTGTCACCTTGGAAATATATCCTATGGAATGGAAGAAAAGAAAGAACAGAGTATTAGAACTCTCAGATAAAGAAAGTAACCTTAATGTCAACCCTAAGAACAGAAACAGTAGTTTAAAAAGTAAGTCATGCTCAAACAAAAACATTCTCACATTCCGAGTTCTTTCTTTCTTCTCAGACCTCAAAGGCACAGAGAGTGACACCCTGACCCAGGAGCAATCAGATGGCTTCTTCAGAGAAACAGCTACACACCTGAGCTCCATAGTAACAAACAGTTACACTTGAAGTGGTGCAAACATGAGAATTCAGTTTTCTAAACACAGCAGTGTCTAGGGAACATGCCACAGGCATGGGAGTAATGCCAAAGCACATCAGCACTTTACACAATATTTGTAAATTACAGCCAAGATTTTACTAAAGAAAAAAGGTGTTTAGTTGAAAGACAGTAGTATCCCATTTCTGACTTAGGTTACACAGCAAACCAAAAAGTGACCTACATTTCTGCCTCACTTTACTATCTATATAATGATGATACTAGTGTTCAGGCATCTTTTAAAGATATATTAGTATTTTTGTTTGACAAATGCAACATTAATTAAGTTTATTCATGCTAGTCACTTCTATCATACTCATTAGCTCTACTTGAAGCATCACAGCTTTATTAGAGACAGCAAAATTGCTTCATAAATTTCAATTACATAGTACAAATCATTATTACTATTATTTTATTAACTCGTGTAATTGCCTGTTGTGCATACAATTACAAAGTTAATAGATGTAAATCCCACTTTCCAAGTTCTTCCTGTACCTTGTATCTGCATACCTAGCACATATGTGCTTGTATGACTTTTTTCATCAGCTTTAAAATCTCCCCACCAAAATTTTCACTGTCCTTACACATACTGGCGTTATTTACACATTAAAACACCAAACTCTAAAATGCATTGCTTCAACAGCTGCCATTTGTGTCACTGAAAAAAAAAAAAAAAAAGCAACCCACAAGATCTTTCCATTTAGATGTATAATGAAATATTTATATTTACAGGAAGTCTTGAAAAAGAGGATCACATCATTACTACTTTGATTTTTTTTAAAAAGGAAAATGAAGGCAGCCACTTAGTTGGGTCTCAGGAATTATTAAGGTATCAAGATCCCAAATTACTAATCAACAGCTTTCACTCAGCTGTTGCCTATTGATGGCAATGGTCTGCTTTTAGAGGACACCTGAGAACTTAAAACAGGCACCTGAGACAACACAGCATTCACATTTGAGCCTTATTAATTGATAAAATAACTATGTTTTCAGAACTCTGGACTCCCAGGTGACTGATTTACTCCATATGGGAGTGGAGACAGACTTTCTTCTCCTATGTATTATTTTCTTCATGATGGCACAGCTTTAATACCAGGGGTAACATATACTCTGCCTCTCCCAGTAAGCTACAGGCTTAGAGTATTTCTATAAGTGGAGAGCACTTTAAAAGTCATGAGGCTGAAAAGAAAATAATCTCCCACTTTCTACATGGTTTCTCTGACAAGGTGTTATATACCAAGGTGGCAACTCCATCTCTTCTCCTACAATAAGAATATGTTACAGGAAAAAAACCCAAACAACCTCTTCTCTTTGTAGGCATCTCTGCTCAGGAAAGAACTGTAGATGATGTTCCAAGTGTTTCCAAATTAAACACTTTAAAGAGGATGGATGATAAACCCTTCCACCCAAAATTTCCTACTGGCTAGCTCTGTCCTGTGTTCAAAGCACTGTTCTGGAAGTTATTTTGATATACCTAGTTTTTCCTACACCTCATTCAAAGAGTGCAAGTGCATCAGGGAGAGGTCATTAAAAAATAAAGCATTCTGGCATTTAAAGTGACATAGTTCATTGTGCTGAATTTTTCAGGGTGTCTAGCTCTTAGAAATTGATGCAACAAAGCTATACTTATTTGTTTTCCTCGAAATCAAGAAGCATCTGAATGAAAACTCAGCAAGTAGTTTAAAAAAAAAATGGGAAGAAAAGGGTGAAACCCAAAATTGATGGAAAGCAGAAAACACCTGTAATATTAGGAGAGGTTTCAGGTAAGTCCATAATAACCTTACATACACGAGCCCATACTCTTCCCCAGTGAAGCACAAAGTGACCGCCACCTCAGGAGCCATGGGAAATTATAAAGCCATGATTGGAAACGCAAGGAAAACAGCAGATGAAAATTGAACGAATCACAGGGCATCTCCTGTAAATAAACATAATGACAATGGAATTACTGTCAAATCAAATTATACAAATTACAGATTGTAAACTGTAGCTCCAAAGCAGCCTGATGGATTACTCAAAATGAAAGGAGAAGCAGGAGGAGGAGAACACCTCCAGCATATCAAGCAGCTCCTCACTCAGCAGGTGTGGTTCCAGGAGCACGGCCAGGCCCAGTAGCAACAGACCGAACCACCTTGGAAGCAAGTTGATTTACAGCCTGACAGTATCAGGCTACACGTTACTTTTAAGTATTGTTTGTTCCCAGTTTGGTGGAGTCCTCGGGTCCGGGTACAGTTACCCGGCTGGGAAAGCACTGACAGGGATGGTTCCTTCAAGAACGGGCACAGACCGTGGCAGGGATAGATGCCAATGGCGGTACGCCTGCCTACTGCTGCTGGGAGGGGAAGAGGCCTGCTTAGGCTAAAAGAAAACCAAGAAAATAAGGAAAGGCGCTTAACCAACAGAGTTCAAACAAGGCAAAAAGACGCCCCGCAACAGCACCACCTTCCCCTCCTCAGGCCGGCGGTCCCGCCTCACCTCAGCCGCTGGCAGTCAGCCTCCGGCTCCCTCTGCAAGGACCGCCCCATCCACCGCCCCGCAGGGATCCCCGCTCTCCCCGGCTCCGCAGCTTCAGCCCCGAGGTGGGCACCGCCCCGGCGGATGCAACTCTCTGCCCCTCGCCCTCGGGCTGACCGTGAAATGGCCGCGGGAGCTGCCTGAGGCAGGAGCCTGTGTCTGGGGGAGAGGGCAGGGGCTGCGACAAGGACAGGGCCTGAGAGGCTTTTCTGTCGCGTTAACGGGGAATAAAGAAATCTGTAAGAAAATAAATCCCCGTGCAATTCAGCTAACTCTCAGAGGAGCTGGGGGCTGCTGGGTTTAGGTGCTGAGTGACAGCAAAATTATCTTTAGTAGGCCGGAAAACAAGGGTCCGGATGCACTACCAACACCACACTACCCGTCCTGTCGTGTTTAACAGGAACTATCATGGCCACACACTAGAATTTGGTTGCACTCAATGAGGTTTCTTTTCACCACCAGAATAGTGTGATTTGTTAAAGCAATGCTATACAAGTTCTTTTGGATCGATAGTGGTAAACTTTCTGTCTGCATCATCATCATGGCGTGGTTTCACAAACGAAGATTTCAGAAGGGCTCTCTCTCCCCACACCTGCTGCACGTGTGCTGATGGCTGATAAGACCAATGTGGGACAGGCAGTGAAGCTGCAAAAGGCACAGCACAAAGCCTCCTCTGGTGGTACAGCCAAGGCACAGTTCTTTCTGTGTTGTCTTTTCTCCTCCAGACTGATTCTATGTGTGTTCTCAAAGGACGCAGCAACATTATGGATGGTGTCTCCATGTCTCTCAACTGGAGGCCAGAGTGGAGCACTGATGGCAGTCAGTATGGCCAAAACTGAGGGATTGTTTCAGGGAGTCCTTGTATCTCTTCTCTGGGGCTCCTCTGTTGCAGCAACTGGTGGCAAGTTCACCATAGAGCAAAATCTTAGGGAGGAGGTGATCCTCCATCTCGGTCACGTGCCCTGCCCAGCACAGCTGTGTCCTCAATATCATGGCCTCAGGATTGGTGACCCCTGCCTGTTCAAGGACAGGGACATTGGTCACACAGTCAGTCCCGTGGATGTTTAGGATTGAATGGAAGCAGCACTGATGGAAGCGTTCAAAGAGTCGCAGGTGGTGGTGGTAGATGACCCATGATTCAGACCCATATAAAGGAGTAAACAGTACAGTGGCTCTGTAGACACATCTTTGTACTTTTCTTCATATGTTTATTGCTCCAGCCTCCTTTATGAAATCTTCCAAATGCTCTGTATGCCTTTGCTAATCTGCTGTCTATCTCTTTATCGATCTTGGCATCTGATGAAATAATACATCCCTAACAGCTGA
This sequence comes from Calypte anna, assembly GCF_003957555.1. NCBI lineage: Eukaryota > Metazoa > Chordata > Aves > Apodiformes > Trochilidae > Calypte > Calypte anna. The sequence continues at coordinate 14,664,099 of NC_044246.1, forward strand.
ACTGCTGGACTGTCTTAAGCTCTGATTCACCTATGGTGATGTGGAGATGTTGGAAGTCTCCCTATGGTGCAGGCTGGTAGAGAACTTCTGTCATCTTCAAGTTGACTTCCAGGACAAAAAGGTCTGCAGCCTCTGCAAAGCAGGATGTTATGCGCTGCATTTTTTCAAAGGGTGGCAGGTTGTTGGCCCAGGGTATCAGAAGTGCAGTTAGTTGGTATTGTTGTCACAGAGCATGGCTGTGGCATCTCCACAGTGCTCCGCCCTCCATCCAATTTCTCTTGGAGTTAGCACGCTGAGTACCCTGGTAATGCCAACATCTAACGTAGTCATGGTATACTTTCCGCATTCCACTGCTTCCAAATGTTGGTCCTTTACTTACGAAGTACAAATACAGTCTAGGTCATTTCTAGCAATTATTTCCATCATTCCACAGGGGAGAAAGACCTTAAGGTGTCTGCCAGGGCAGGTGGAAGTGATTGGGGTGTGGCCATTTGGAAAGGGGTGAACCTTGGTGTCATGTGCGAAGAAGAAAGCCAGTAGTGATGTTGGAAATACTGTGGGGAAAAGGTCAGACCCCTCATTTGGAGCCCAGAGGAGCCACTGGATCCACCCAGCCTGAGTGCTACTGTAGGGAGCAGGGTCACTCCAAGTATCCCATCTCTGGTGACAGTGGCTCTCCAGACCTTTCTGGACAGGGCCCCAGCACTGCTGTGAAACTGTGGGACGTGCTGGATGAAGGTCAGGAGATTGCCTCTCTAGGGAACTCCCTTCGGTCTGTCTAGCCATAGTCTTGTGAAGGTCTTCCAAGAGGTGTTACAGTGCTATGTCTTTCACGGAGATATCTGATCAGAGTAAGATGCCTCTCCCTGTGAGAGATAAAGCTCTTTTCCTGTAAAAAGTAATCTCATTTTAAATTTGAATGGTCTCCTTCAATAGAATAAGTTGTTTTTATCATTTATTCTGTCTGTATAAAACACACCGGATTTGTTGCTAGAGATAAAGCTATAGCAAAGTACAAGGTTTAACAAAAGATATCAAAGGATTTCTCACTAAGCGATGCTCAATATACACTCCACATTATTAATACCAAGGAAGGAAATAGATGGTCATTGTAGATCATCCATCTCCAGAGGGACTTTCCACAGCAGGTTTTTATGTAAAATTCCATCTGGTGTCCAAAAAGTCCCAGCTGGTTCTTTCAACTGTATTTCACTGAGTATCACAGAACAAAACAGTAACCCCTTAAATACATGATTGGCATTAAGCTCACAATGTCAACCTTAATATGTCACTGTTTCTCATCTGGCTGGCTGTGTGGAGATCAGAAAGCACTAAATAGTTTTAGGTTGTTTTCCCTTCACTCCTTGCTTGCCCAGCAGTTCAGCAGCATTTGCTCAGGATGTTCTGCAACAAATTATGTGAAAGAAGCAAAAGCAAATATTTCCTCAGCTTCCATAGCGGCATGAAGCTGCAGCTCAGCTAAATCTTCCTTTGAGGTCTTGGCCAGATAGACTGTTATTTAACTCACCTACCTTTATTTTTTAATAAAATTGTCTTTAAAATGTATGAGGTTCATCAGAAGGGACAAGGTGTACAAGGACAGAAACTGCACTGTCAGCCAATAAGTAGCGAAATGCATACATCAGTAACAAGAGAAAGCAGAAGGCCTTGAAAGATGGGCCTGTAAAGATGTGGGAATGCCCAAGAAAGCAGTCTCATAGAAGAGCAAACACTACAGTTTTGTTCCCAGGCAGACAGCACAGACGATATGGAAGAAAAAGCTACCACTGCTCAGGGTAGATGCAGTGAGATCCCAGACACAGGCCCTTTCAAGGCAGAAATACCAGTGCTTTACACTGAAGTAGCCAGACAGATGCTAATTGCAGATCACAAGGGAAAGGAGAATCAATTCTTGCTTGCTGTGATGAGCTCCATGTGGCTGTCCTAGAGGGATTATAATCTGTCATTTCAGTCCACTAAAAATCTATGGCATTGCTTAGTAATAACTGAGGCAAATTCAGGGAAATCTGGAATTGTCCTGTCCCTCTCCCAGGACAAGAGAAGGGCAATACTCACCTTTCCCTAATGCTATGTATCCAGCAAGTCAGAGATGCTACACAGGATTTCTAAAGATTTACAGAATGGGCAGGAAGTAACATGACCAGGCTGCTTGCTTGTTCATAAGAGGATTTAAAGTGAAGATAGGGTTCAGGGAAGGGACATGACCGTGACCTGCCACAAATGAAACATGCCAAAGTGCATGGGCAAAAATCCAAATATACATCTGTTGGAAGGAAACACCATCATGAAACTGTTAAATCCAAGTTGATGACATTATTTCCAAGAGTTCCATTGATTTGTTACATTGCCAAAAACATTACTAACTGCCCAGATCACTCTGTGCCCTTTGCTTTGCATTTCTCCATGTAAATAGATGGGGACTTGAGATATTTTCAAATATCTCAAGATATTTTCAAATATCTCAAGAAGCAGTAAATCTAAAGCACTATCTGGTTTTCAGAGGTATTCAGATTTCTAAACTGCTGGGGAAATGAATTGGAGGGGCATTTGCTCAGCATTGCTCAAAAATTAGGATGTCTTGTTCAGGTAGTACATCAAGTTGAAAATAAAAGCCTAGTTTACACACCTGGGTTGAAGATTTTAACACAATTTTTATCAAGCATCAGTCTAAGACCAAGTGTAAGATCAGTGTGGCACATGGAAAAAAATCCTCAAATGTTAAGAGAAGCAATTTTGTGTCAGCTTTTCTTCCTCAGTAGCACATGGTGCTCTAGAGGTTAAAGGAGCTGCTCTGTTATGTAAATACTTAGGTTCTCATGAATAGATTTTGGGGTGGGGGAAGGCAGGAGCATTGATAGTTAAAATTTCTGACACTGGCTGTAGAAAGCACTTTTCTTGTTTTCTTAAGAGGAGAAAACCTAAAAAGAGATTTGTTTTACCAAGGAAATGTAAAAGAGTCTGTGGTACATTGTTATTATTATTATTTCATATGGAAAGTTAGAAACAGGTTGCAATTTTAAATTATTTACTTAGAAGAAGTAACATGCTCTTTTTTTTATGTAAAACTCACTCATTTTTCAGTTACAGGTATTTCTGAGGAACAGACAATTGCTGACTTCTGAAATGTTTGTAGTGGCTGTGGTTTTACCAGATCAGTGGAAACCCCAGATGATAATCCAGCCTCTGATGCCAGCTCATCCCACCACAGCAGGATCAGGTGAACTCTGGGATGAAGCAGAAAATTTCCACTGGTCAAGACTTCTGTAGTAAAATGCACAGATGAAAGCCAATAAACTATCCCCTAAAGCAGCCTCAATCCTTATGGTAATACCATTATGAATTTATTCTCAAACCATCTGGAATTGGTATTATTCCTGGACTCCTAAAGTGGATCTTAGGAAGTTTACTGCTTCACTATGAGGTTGGTGAGACTCTGGAACAGATTGCCCAGAGAAGTTGTGGATGGCCCCTTGGGGTGCTCAAAGCCAGGATGGATGAGGCTTTGAGCAACCTTGTCTAGATAAGAGGTGTCCCTGCCCATGGCAGGGAGGTTGGAGTGGATGATCTCTAAGGTCCCTTCCAACCTAAACCACTCTATGATTCTGTGATTCTATCAGGATACTGTTTCCCACTGTGGTTATTAGGTGAGCAAGATTTTCTGTGCTGCACTCATGCTGCTTTCTGGGGTTAAGCTGTATATAAGGAAGAGGAACAGCTCCCAGACCTTTTCTGGCTACACAGTGCAATATTGTTGAATCTGATAATTATTGCTAATATGATGCAGAGGGTTATGAATGCAACAGTGCTAGATAGAGAACAAGAACAGAAAATGTTCAAAATGCAACAAAAACATTCAAAATACTTCACAATAGGAGAAATAAGGGAGTCTGCTTATTTACACGTCCCATCTTTTAGAAATCTCCATCCATGTTCCATCAACATTGGAAGCCTTTCTTGGCCAAGAATTCAACCTGTCTAGGGACTGAAACAGAAAACAAAATCTCCTGCTGCATTCAACACTTTTCCCCAAAATAAAGAGCATTACAAGCATAACAATAAAGTGTATTTTCCAAGGCATTGCTCTCACACTAGCAAAACAGCTTTGGAAACACCACCACCTCAAGCCTTCCACCATACTGGGAAAGGCATCAGCAAAGAAGCTGGCAGAAGAGGAGCACCTAAATGTCTGCTGAGTGGTATTGGGATGTAACCACTCACAAAGGTCTTGATACTGTGCAAGGTCTACTAATAAGGAACTAGATCAGTGTCTCTCGTCTCTCACCACAGAATGGCTTTTTAAAAAAGAAAAGTGTAGGAAAATAATTGCTTTCAAAATTCCACATTATAAGCAATCTGACAGATGGCAGCTGACAGAGAATGTGGCTGTTTTGACCTTACACTTCTGAGGAGCAAAAAACATTCTGCACTTGGGATGGATAGTTAAATCATGCTTATACTATTAGCTAATGATTAATTTGGGAGAGCTGATTATATTGGATACTAGCTATTTTCCAACAGCTCTATGACCCCATGATGGCCCCATCTCACTCTGATTTTTAGACTGCAAAAATTACAGTGCCAAACACTGTAAAATACAGTCCCTCTGCTAAAATTTCTTTACACAAAATGTTCAGTGAGTAGTTCTGGGTGCGAAATCCACTTACAGGGATTGTTTTCTGCCCAGAAACAAAACTCAGACTCAGTGGGAAAATAACTTGTTGCAGGCACCTCAGGTAGATTGACAGTAGCAGGCTGGGCATACTGTCACTGTTCTCTTTACACACAAAAAAACACTTGTAAGGGAACATGCTGCAGATCAACATAAAGGACAAGCAGAACATCAAACATTTTCTTAATGGAAAAAGTGAATGTAGTGCTTTTGTCAGCTGCTTCCAGTAGACGACATGAAGTTGTGGGCAGGAAATAGGGAGCTCTAATGGAACAAAGCTTTTCTAAAGGGCAAGTCAAGCAAGTGCTCTCTCAAATTTCCAAAAGAACAAGCCAGCATTTTGCAGGCAAATCTGCTGTCCGGCTGGATCTGTTTACCACCTGCCTTATCTCAGAGGCACAGCTGAAATAGTAACAGGGATTTCAATGCCTCTGAGTTAGTTCAAATATGGCTTTTTAAAACCCAGGATGACTTGGGAATGTGAAGATTTTTCTCTAAGACACAGTTATTCAGTATCAGGGACTGACATGTAAGAACACCTCATTGCTGGCCAAAAATGAGGGCTGGATGCTTGAGGGGTTGGAGCATCACTTGGTTCCACTCTGAAGAAAGGGCTTGAGGAAGATATGGGGAACAGGAATAAGTATAAATCTGAGAAGCTGCAAATGGACAACCTATTCTAGACCTAAATCAGTGTTACTGTCACATTAGATGACGACCAAGATAATATTTATATTTCCAAATTTTTTTTAAAGACCTAAAACTTCTGGACCAGCTGGAGAGAGAACTGCTATGGAACTGGGTACAGCATGGCACATTTCTTATTAAAGAAACATGATTAGCCTGTTGTTTTCTGTAGGTCAAAACTGATGATTTGAAACCTGTTTCATGCTTACCATGCCTGGCTATGATCTCCACACACAGGATCTTGCTGAAAAAGCAGCTTGCTACCCAGAAGAGATGATTAGTGACTACCCCCATTACCATCATCCAGAAATGGCAAATAACTTCTTTATCTGACCTCTGCAGAAAACCTGAAGCCTCCAGCAGCCTTGGCAGCAGGATGAAGTAGACACTGATCAGGAGGAATCTTGCCACTGGTATCTCTGGTTCAATCCTGCCAGCCCTCAGAGCACATTTGGATTTAACACCCTCCACAGAAGACTAATACTTTTCTGCCAGTTTCTTAATCACCTTTTTGTCACCACAAACAACAGTGCAAATGATAATTCACTGTAGCTGGGAAATTTTAACCAGGATTTTTCTATTAATATTAATTCTGAATCCTTATCCACAAAGGTGAAATGTTTGGCTCATATTGTTTACTGCTTCATGTTAAGTAGAACAATTAAATCTTCAAGGAAGGAAGGAAGTTATTGGCTGCCCTGGCTTTGCTGGGACAGAAGTATAAAATCATTTTTCTGCTCAGAGAAACTGTAGCTTTGAGAGGTCGCAGAGTCCAATTTTGTGAGAACAAAGGAGAAACGTGTTCATTTATACCCAGCTTTGGTATGCAGGTTTCCATAGTGACCAAGATCCAGAGTAGTTTTAAACCATGCAGTTACAGTGGGCTAGGAGGGGCAAAACCCAGGGCAGCTGACCCAAGCTGGCCAACTGATGTATTCCATCCGTATCATAAATGTCACCCTCACTACATATGGGAAAGTTTGGGGGATATTTTTCCTTCTGCCATAGCTGCTTTCCCAAGTGGGTCCCATCTGTCTTGTCTATTGTCCCATGCCCAAGGCCTGCCCTAACACTTGCTGTAACCATCGCCTTCTCCCTGGAGCTCCCAGTGTTGGGCATTCAGCCTGCACTGCTAGAACCACACAGCTCATGACTACAATCTGGTGCTGAGTATAACTTTGTATCTTATATTAGTATTGGGGCTAATTACTATTCTGTTTGTTAACTATTATTATTCTGTGAAATGTGTTTTAATTTCAATGCATGGGTCTCCTTTTCTGTTCCCGATTCCTCCTTCTTGGGTGGGGTAGGTGACAGCTGTCTAACCTGCAACACTGGCATGAGGATATTGATCAAACCCCTTGTCTCTAACCCACAACTGTGTTAGCATGTGGAAACCAGAATGTGTCAAAAGAATCAATGTGCCTTTACCCTTTACTATATAGTAACAAAGAAGAATTTGTGAATCTGTATCTCCCTTTTGTGCCTCTGAAGCCATGCAACAGAACACGCACCGAGTTACCCAAATCCAGTATTTAAGACAGCAGAAAACTGATTAATACCGTGCTCTGCCAGCTCTCCAGAGATCTTACAACAGTTCATAATTGCTAATTCAACCTCGGAAACCCCAGTGAGATGGTCTGGCATTGTTATTTTCATTTTGAAATATGAGGAAACCAAGACAGAGTGAAAGGCTCTGACTCATGGGGTATTACTTCAGGAAGACATCTTAGACACCTGCATCAGAGCTGAATGGTTCATGAAGACTCAGCCCCCATTCTCACTGAACTCCAGGACAGTGTGACTGCTTTGCTTAATGGTGTTTGTCACACATTGGTAGTTGCCACCACCAGATAAATCAGAGGAGCGTATAAAATCCAAAGGCATAAAATCCCATCATTCCCACGGCATACATCAATCACTGCTATTAAAAGTACTGTCTCCCTCTTGCTTAACTCCTGCATAAACCTTAGTTGTTAGCTGTACAGCCACCAACCTTTAGCAGCCCAAAGAAGGGTGCTTTCTTTCTGAAGTGTTCTTCATGTCATCTTATGGCACCCTCCTGGAAGATAACTGTGAGGGTTCTTCAGGTGGAGAAGCTAGGGCTCAGCCATGTACATTTCAAAGCAATTTATAACTCTTTTGTTTTGAATTGTTTTGCTTTGTTTTAAATTAGAGGCACCACCAGAACCACAACATTATAATGAATTTATGATTACAGCGTTCAGTGTTAAATCCAGAATTCTATGAGTTAGCTATCTATCTTTTAGATGAGGTCCTACACTTGTTGTGTCTGTTTCCTGTTCCATCATTCTGGGCACTATAATTCTGGATATCCTTAAAAAGGTAAAATGAAGTCTTTTAGGGGCTTCTGTTTTTTTCCAAGAACATCTGGAACTTGAAATCCATAACATTTTGGATTGTTTGCTTTGTCCAAGAGCTATTTGTTTTAACTCATCACCCACTAAAATCTTCTTTGGGTCCTTTCTCTAACATACATCAAAGGGATAAAAAAAACAAAGTAATTTTGGGGGAGAGATGCTGGTTTTCCTTTACCCATTAGGGAATCAGGACAGTTTACTAGAGATGTATTGAAAACACAGTTCTTCAAAATGAAGGAGAATGACAGAGGAGAGACATTCCTTCAGAATAACAAAGGATCTGATTTTAGTAGTTGGTTCCATATTCATTTTAATGGAATTTTCCTTCCTCCCTCATTAGCCAAGAAAGGGATTCAGATTACCCCCATCCCAAGCAGTTTTCCATATTCTCCCAGGGGGGTGAATGTATCCAGAAGGCAAATGAAACCTGCTTTGGTTCTCTCTAAATATTTGAGTACCCAGGATCCCCCTCAGGGGTTTTTCATTTAGCTGCCTCTCCTTATGGATATACATTTCAGTCAGCCTAAGAAGCTGATTCTATTTTTCTGCTGAAAATACAGGTAGTAATGTATCTGATTTACCATGACTATAGAAGACAAGCACTTTTCCATGCTTAGCTCAAGACACCTTTGCAATCCATCTTCTTCTTCTGTACCTCCATTTTGTAGTCATCCTAGCTTTGCACAGCTATAGTTAACAGAAATTAATGGTGTAGATATTACTATACAATCACCTCTCTGTTTTCTGGGACTGGATTATTCAAATTGTGGTTTATCTCTACTATGGATGCAGAAGTCATTGGTTCTGATATACTTTATATTATAGCTTAGGCACAGTGGTGAATATGCACAGACCACTTAGGGGCTTGGAAATCTGTGTTGCACAGAGCCCCAGCTATAAACCCTGTCAGATTTAAAGTATCTTAGTGTCTGCTCCCCACTGGCAGGACTTTGTAGGCAGTCAGGAATAGTGTGCAGGGACAACTTCCAGAGTCACAAGGAATAAGATGGAATACAGCAGCTTTGGGCAAGTTGGACCTGAGCTAATGCAATGCAGATCCACTGCCTCATCACCTGTAGCTCTGAGCTCCTGGTTCCAGGGCTTATTTATTTGAGCCATGATCACAGAAACACAGAATTGTCATGGTTTGAAAAGACTTCTGAGATCATCTAGTTCAACTGTCAACCCAGAAAAAAGCACCATGCCCACTAGAGCATGTCCTGAAGTGCCACCTCTATGTGGTTTTTTAATACCTCCAAACATGGTGACTCCACCACCTCCCTGGGCAGCCCATTCCAGTGTCTGACTACTCCTTCAGTAAATAACTTCTTTCTAATATCTACTCTAAACCTTCCCTGGCACAACTTCATGCCGTTTCCTCTAGTACTATCATTATTTGCTTGGGAAAAAAGGCCAACACCCACTTCACTACAACCTTTTTTTCAGGTAGCTGTAGAGAACAAAAAGGTCTTTCCTCAGCCTCCTCCAGACTAAACAGTCCCAGTTCCCCTCAACATCTCCTCAAAGGACTTATTCTCTAGACCCTTCACTAGCTTGGTTGCTCTTCTCTGATGTAGCTGCAGACCTAGATCCTAGCTAGCACTGTGCTGGGTTTAATGGTTTACTGCAACCCCTCTCTAGAAGCCTGGGGAATGAGAGTGTGACTGTAAGACCTACCTTAGCTCTGATATGGCCAGATAAGAAGCTCGATGGGACTCAGATTTGCACTGGCCACAGTCACTGCTTATATTATACTGTGCTCTCAGGTGCACCCACTAATACTTGTGAAGGCCTCTCATCTCAAAAGTTTCCTCATTACCTTTGATAACGGAGATTTAACTCTAGAATCTCTCTCCCACCTCATATCTGATAGCATTTATGTTTATGGGAAGAAGAACAAATACGACAACTGAGATCTGCAAATTTGCCAAACAGCACAACTGCAGCAGCTCAGCACACACATTTCCATTCTTAGTTGAATACATTTTGCAAGAGATTCTAAAGATGAAAAACTGTCCAGATATTACTTTATCAAATATAGCTTCTGTCTTGGCACGTTTGTTGCCCCAGAAGCTTTACTTATTTACACAGAGATAAGATAGACAGGTTCAACCTGGGGGAGTGCCTGCCTTACATTTTCAGGAGGCTCGGGAATGACTAGGCAGAGAGCCAAGACTGAGGATGCTACTGAAGAGGCCACCTGACACAGAGAAAAATGGACAGCTAAATTAATTAACTGTAGTTTGGAATACATTTGATAAGCTTTGGGACCTGTCATGTTCAAGAAAAACAACACTTCAGAGAGAAATAACAGTAAATAATCTTTTGACCTAGCTGACTGTGACTACAATTACTCCACTTCTAGCTCTACTCCCAAGTCCTTGGCTGTCCTTTTTGACCCACTCGTGTGTGTGATTTCCTTCAGACTGATTTAATAACAAGCATATTTGCATGCACATTTTGTTTCACTTCAGTTTCTCCAACACTAAGCTTCTTTAGGATTTTTGGCTTCCTGTATCTGCTTTTTTTTTTTTTTTTTTTTTTGCCACAACTCCTCAGCTTTGTTTTTAGATGAGACACAAAATCCCAGATTCTGAGTAACTTTGCTTATTGAAGTTCTACTTTTTGAAAGAACCAGATAATAACCTGGGAAGTTCTATTTGTTGTTTTTCTTTTCAATGCCACTTCCATCTTTTTCTTCAGGATCTATGCAGCCTTTTTTATTTATTCTAATTCTTCACATCTTTTTTTCCTCTTATTCTTTCCACTCCTCCTCCACCCCCCCCTTCTAACCTTTAGTTTTTGCCTTCTTTCCAGCTTCTGTCCACTGTAGAGAAGACCAGTTTGGTAGTCAGAAATGTAAGTTTGAGTCTCACTCATGCATCTATCAGATAAGACATAGATCTACCACTTCTGCACTTGTAACCTACAGAGAATTTAAGATTTTTTACAGCTATGGTTTTTAAATGCCTGAATGACATTGCAGTGAGGGATACTTGTTTGCTCTTTCCCTGCTACAACCATTAGAAAGTGCTTTCTCTTGATCAGAGTCCACAAAATTAATTCCTACAGATCTCAGACTAGCTGGTGGGTTAGTTAGCCTCTTCTCTCTTTGTCATCAAAAGAAGAGAACAGCATGAATAGAGGCCATGAACATGGAGAACACTGCAATTATTCCAAGTCCACTTTTTTAAACAAGCCATTAATCATGCCAGCAGTTTCCTCCTACTCTGCTTCATGTGCTGAGCCCCATCATTTCCTTTAATCATGAATTAGTGCACTTGTCAAGCAAAAAAACCTCTCACACAATCCAAGGCTCTTCTGAATTTAGTGAGTGTCAGCCCTGACAGCCTTGCAGCTAAGATTATTTGGTACATTTTAGCAACTCCATTCAAGGAAAAACAGTTTGTCACCAATCTGAGATACCATATTGATCCCTGATGCTTATAGTGTGGGATAGCCACCTTCCTGACACATACTAGTGCCAAAGCACCAAATACATCCCATAAAATGATTGCTTAAAAGAGCAGAAGCAAGGACCAGGAAGGATGAGACACAAATGTGCAGAACTTAGAACTTACTCATTTAAGATATCCTGTTTCATTTGATGATTTCTCCTTTTCTCAGCAGCTTTTTCCCTTAACATAGATGTTCCTTCCCACCTATGTCAGCTGTAAACCTGATGTCCCAGATTGAATTGAGTTGTGCTATTCAGTGGAAGCACATGAAGCTGAGCATCAGTATTAATACATAGATTTCTGTAAATATCTCTTTTTTTTTTTTTTCCTTAGTGAAGCCATCAGTCTTATGTGGTAATCTAAATCTTGCTAAAGAGGTATTTAGATGAAACAGTAATCTAATAGTGAAACGTGAAGGACAGTTGCTATGATCTCTTTTGCCTTTTGGTATGAATGGAAAAGCCCACCAGCACCCCAAGTTAAGTTTCTTATGTTGTTGGATAGTTGCAGCAAATCATGTGTAAAGGCCATCCCAGGATGGAATATTCTAGTTGCTTTCTCTAGATCTAAAACTGCATGGAAAATAGGGTACTACTATGTTTTCTACTGAGAGAGACCACAGTTCTATGGGTTCCCTTTTCGTGTGACAGACATTTGGGACACTCCCTTGAAATCCATAATCCAGTCTCTGGTATATAAAATCAACTTCTTTTTTCATTTGCATGCACAGACCTAAGTGCTTTGCCACAAATATGTCTACTGTTTTGCTACCTTACCTATTCTTTTATGTTTGAAATTAGATTTCCAGTTCTTTGAGACAGAAATTCTAGATCCATTTTGAACTGTAGAAGTGTTTAGAATATGTTGAGGTGACTGAAAAAACGTATTTAAAAAAGAAAAACATAACATGGCAGTGATTCTGAATTTTACAGACCTTCATTAAGGCACATATATGCCAACTTTTACTTCGCAAACCAAGGATCCTTGGTTAGACTTAGAATTAAAGGTTATAGGTAGGCAAACTGTGAGCAAAGACTATAAGCATAATGCTTTTACAATATTTTAGTTATATAGTTCTGAAAGTTGGCTGTCACTCATACAGGTAAAGACAAACCTCTCCACCCAGCTAACTGACCAGAGGAGTGTTTTCACCACAGATATGACTTAAGAACAGAAGTTATTATCTCAGGAGGCTTTTAATGTTGTTTTTTTGTTTGGTTTTTTGTTTTTTCTTTTGGGGGGGGTGGGTGGGGAGGTTGTTTGTTTTTGCTTGTTTGGGGTTTTTTTGTTTTGGTTTGATTTTTTAAGTATTTAAAGATTCTATTGCCTTGAGAAAATCCCAGCTTTCTGGGAAAGAGGTTGCCTTGCAGGTTCCACAGTTTCTATCTTTCTCAGAAACCTAATTTTGCCATTTCTGCGACACTGATACTTTCTTCTGATTTCACATGGGCTGTTATTCCAAGCATTTTCTGAAAGTCCACATTATAGAAATGAATGTTGATTCAGCCATAGAGTTTCACGTTATATTCTTAACTCACTATATCTATCTAACCTAGTTAGGCACAGGCAGTCCTCATTTCTACAGTACCTTGAGTGCCCTGGCAGAAAGTTCCACAAGTTTTCATTAAGAGTAAACCAGAACTGTGCCATTAGGAGATCAAAGGTATCTCTCAAATGTGCCTGGAATCTACACTGGCTGTGCCACTCTGTTGATTGCTTTTGCCAGAGTTCATTTTCTGGGTGACAGGGGACAGTGAGAAGCAGAAAGAATTTATCAGAAAACACTTAATTCTCAATCTCTGGGCAGTGACAACAGCAGCACAAACTGACCTTATCTGCCACTGATGAACCTTCCTCATAAATCCAAACAGTGTAGGAAAGCAGCTGATATTGCAACTCCTTTGGCAAAACTCTGTGATTTAGTGTGTAACACACTGGTGCATATTGTGTGACATCGCTACAGAGCTCCAGGATTTACAGTGGTTCACACTGTGTGACTACATTGTTGAAAAACTGGAGAAGTAGAAACCTCAGGTAAATGTATTACATTGTCTTTGCTTTCCTAGCTGCTTTGTTAGAGCTTTGATATGTATTTGCTAGTTAGTTGAGAGACTTGGGGATCAAAGGCTCTCATGTGTCTGCATCTGCTTTTTTCAGACATCCATGTGCATATATTCATACATCTCTAGCCTGAGGAGTTAGGCTGTTGTAGGTATACAATCAATATCTATAAGCAGTTAATTATTCTCAGAAAAAAACCTCTATACTAGTAGAATATAGGCAGGAACTATAAATACTCCATATGCCACACACCTTAGACTATAATTTTACTGATTTGAAGCCTCTGGATACTCACCATCTGCTTGAATTTGACTAACAAGAGGAAGGAGAAAGGAAGAAGAGTGGATTTAGGGGTTGAGGGGTAGAACATTACAGTTCTTTATGTATTTTCTGTTTTGAAACCACATAGAATATAATCCAAAGACTGTTTTACAATTTGTTTTCAGCATGACTTGCTGGCTTCAGTGACTCCTGGTTGCCCCCTGCAAAATGAGCCTTTAGAAGGCCAATGCACTTGTTCAATCCCACTCCATCACTGTCATGGACATTACCCCAGTGAGAAAAGGCTGTGAAAAGGCACAGACTTATGAGCACCCAGATTTGACTTTGCAGTGTCATTAAGAAACTCGTATTTTCATATTGCATGGATGGAACTACATTACTGTAATAGCAAAGACCCTTGAGCATGTAGCATGTTGTAAATTTGCTGTAATAGAAGAATATTTCTGGTCACTTTAGGGGGAGGGGAGGCCCCTTCACTGTGATTCCCCAAGTTTGGCCATGGAAATTAAGGCACTGTCAGCTGCAGTTGGTAGGAAGTAAAAGCTACCTGCTTGTGATAGCTTCTGTCACTGAATGCTCCTGTTCAACATACAATGCATACTGCTCACTCTTTGGTGTTCCTACAGATTCTGGTATTCAGACATTCAACTTTAAAAGCCTTCCCCAATTTAACACAGTACCAGATGCAGCTGTAACTTGGGAAGATAATTAGGTGAACCAGGCATGCAATGATGTTCCACTAAGGATAGTCTCTGTGGCAAACCTTTGAAAAGCAAAAGATAAACTCCCACTAGAATACACAAAGAAGCAGTAACCATATGGGGATTGTGATGTTGAATATATCAAAGAAATTGAGAAAAGTGTATTTCGGGATATGTCAACATATGGGAGGCATCAGTAAGGCTTTGACATTCTCAGCTCAGGCTGTGTGTTTCTTACACAGGTCACAGAAAAAAAAATGCTAATGACAGGAAGAAAAATGTGAAAGATAAAAGTCTGTACATGAGTTAAAAGCAGCTCAACGTGTGGGCATAGTCAACAATCTGTGAAGCAAAATGAGCAGCATAATATATTGCAAACATATCCTTCTAACACCAGGTTGCTGTTCCTCCAGCTTGCAGCCTGGTCTTCTGACCACCACTATTTGCTCCATGGAAAAAAGAGTAATGAGACCGTGTACTGCAGGACAGCCATTCATCACATGTAGGGATAAACAGTTTCTCTTTGCCTGAATCTTATATCATGCTGATCACCATGGTCTCTGAAAATGCGCTTTAAAAAAATTTAAACTGTTGCTTTTTTCTCCCACTCTGCCCTCAGGAATTATTTCCTGACTCTTCATCTTCTTCCGTCCAGGACCACTCAACAGGTCACACATGTTTTAGAGAACCCTTCCCTTTAATTAAAGCATCCAACGCCAGTCCCTGTTGACTGCAATGTAACCCGTAAACTTGATGGGTGACAACATATATGCTAGGAGCAGTTCCCTCTCCTTCTGGAGGCAGATCATACATTTACAAATGGGTCAAATTTGTTTTGTAATGCACCAGTCTATCATTCAGTGAAAGTGAGTTAGCAATTTCCAAGGTAATTCCCCTGTTTCCCTGCCAACAGCACTGACAGGAGCCCCTGGGGAAATAACCATTAAGCAAACACCTGTGTACTTCCTATCTGTCAGCATCTCAACAGCTTCAGAAGTGGGGGCTGACACCAAGGATCTGCCTGCTTCACCAGAGCCCAAATTCCAAAGCAGCTGAGATTAGCAGAAACTCAGACTCAACAGTGATAACGACCAAGAGATATACTGACCTACACCAAGTAGCAGCCTGCTGTTTTCCTAAATGTATTATGTTCACCTTGATACAATATATGTCAATTTTTACAATACAAATCTCCCTTGAGAACCTGCTGCAGGATTAGTATTGTCATTGTCTAGTGTCATCTGTCTGGTGATGATACATCATGTTGTCATCTTGTCAAAATGATTAAATGAGCTAAGAAAAGCTAAAATTTTAGCACTTTCATGATAAATAAAATGCACAAAGGGTTCTTTTTGTTTGTCAGCATCTGTTATGTTTTAGTAATTTGGCTTTGCTAGGAGGAGGGAAAAGAAAAGAGAGAGGAGAGAAAGACAGGTAAGGAAAACCATTAATCTTGAGAAAAATAAGATTGTGATCAGCCTGTCAACCTTAAGATTAAAACACTTAGAAATCAATGGGCAATTTTATTTTCACTTAAGAAAGAAAATGATAAAGCAACTTCCAGTTCACGTTCTCAGAAGTAAAATCTACAGAGCAGCTGCTACCTAATAATTTCTACACTATTTTCATGGGAATAGAATATGTTAGTATCTTCCTTGCTATGATGTGGAACAGCCAGCACTTCCAAGTTACCCCTGAAATAAACCCTTGCATATCACCTGGCAGAGAATACTGTCTTCAGTTAGACCAACAGTGAGACTGTAATCTTATGTCACCCTTAATATTTATTAGATACAGGGAAGTGTTGCAAGTGAAATTTTTGATGGAGGCTGTACTGTAGTTATCTTAATCTTGTAATCAAATTTGTAATCAAGTTGGAAACATTTTATATTTTACATTTAGATATTACACAAGCATCTCAACTGAACAGATATCAACCTTTAACTTTGATGTAGGACTGCTACAGGCAACTGCGGGGCAGTCTTTAAGGCTTCTTCAGATTTATGTGCCTACTGCTGTCTTGCTCAGGACAGCATGGTTGATAGGATTGCTGCTACTGTGAACAGTGGAGAGACCTAGAGACCATATTCAATGCACATAATACAGATAATCTGCTGCCTCCAACATTCAGCCTACTTCCCACTGACTATATAGTGAGCCAGGACTTGGCAGCCTTGGAAAGCAAATGATCTAAAGTATTTGGTGCCTCCTGATATTAGAAACTGTTACAGACACCAATCTTACTTGTAGGTCAGTTGGTTGATGTGGCCCTGAATATTCATCTAACATCAACTCCTTTCTGTCCCATCTCCTTTACACAGGTAAAAAACAAGAGCATCTGCTTGACTACAGATCACGATAGCCTCAAGTGAAGTGCCAGGCCCTTTCATGAGCTCCTTCATATATGTTTAAGCCTGACCAAAGAAATCTTTTCTGAAGATGAATAATAAACCTTCCTTTTTCTTTATCCTGCTGAGAGAAACTCTGAGATGTGTAATAGCTAAGCTTAGAAATCATTGTGGCTTCAGTTACAGGGACAGTAATTTCCCTAAACAGTTACCACTGGGAGCTGTTCAGAGTTAATGCTTGGAAAACAAGAAAGAAAATACCCTGGAGTATTAGTGAACTCACAGATTGTATTTCTGAGACTGCCAGTATTAACAAGGACACAAAGAGAATAACAGCATCCTCTTTGAGCAGATGTTTTAATCACCCTAGTCATGTACTGGAACCCCAAAATGCTGGCTCATCACCCAAACAGATTATGTGCAAGTCTTAGACACAACATCAAATCTCCCTTGAGATTTGAGGAATTCCTCTCTTGAGGAATATAGAAAATGCATGAAGATTACAGGAGTTTTTGCTATAAGTCATGGGTCCTAGTCTAGCTTGAAACATAAAGAAAGGTCAATTTACTGGTAAATTCAGATCTCATAAAATATGCAGGATAATGTATGTTTATCCTCTTGCTTTCCATTCCAGAAAGGGGAAAGAATACTGGAGTTTGATGGCTGTTCTAAGCAGGGGCTAATACTAAACCACAGCTGTGCCAAAGCTTTTCTCAGTTAGTTCTTATGACTTTAAAGCTACCAACTCTGTACTCAGGGGTCTCTGCCCAAATACTTCCACAAATCTACATTTGCATTTGGGAGCAATGCTTTTGATGAGGGAGTTACCTATATTTCCTTCCATTTAAATAAACCTTTTCCCCAGTCCTGTATGAGAACAAGGACAAAAAAAATCTTTGTGTAGTAACAAGATGCTTTATTTCCCTTTCAGTAGACTGAACTTGAGAGTCAAAAATAGACCTGTCAGCAGGAAAAACCCCTCCACCCTGGAGTTACAACAGCACAAAGAAGGCAAAAGCTGCCAGGAGCAGGATAAGAAAGTAGTACCATTAAGTATATAGGAAAGAGTTAAGTGCATGTGTCAACTGGAAAGCTTTGACTGGGAATATTTGTATACCCCTACTGTTATCTCCTGTACTTTTGCCAAAAAACCACATTTCTTCTAAGAGTCTCACTTGCAGAAGCATTGCTTTTTTATCCTCCTTGTAAGTTTTAACCTAGAAAAAACTGTGATGGTACCAAAAGTGTACATAATTCTTTTCTTCATTCTGTTGACTTCCAAGGCTATCTGTTACCACCTGATAATAACCATAGAAATCAAAACATAGCTATAATGTAAGCTTACATATTGGCAGCAAATTTCTACTGATAGCTTAGAACATGGCTAAAAGACCAGCATGACATATAACCCATGTATATTAATAAACCCTTATTTATCTATTTACTAATAGTGAAACTAGCAGCTTAAAAATACATTTATAAAGAGAAGTGTCACCTCCATTATGTGATACTGAAATCTGAATGGTGCAAGTAGCAATAAAACTACACTATGACAGCACCTTAGCAAAAATATATTTTCACCCAGCAGTTGATACCAGAATGTGATAGTGTCATGCCTGAATTAAAACAACAAGGGTATTTATGTAGTGGTCTAGCACAGACCAAGCAGCATAAAGAACACACCTGTCAGAAACACACCTATTCATACCACATTCTCATTTTTCAAAATGCACGTCATACCTGTTCATTTCATTAGACTGGTGGAAAGCCAGACCCTTGGAGGGCTTTATAGTGGCATCCCTTTAGTACACTGCAATGATGGATTGATAGTAAATGGTGTTGGTTAACAGAACAGATATGTAGCACTGCACCATGGAGCATCAGGTGTGCCTTAAGCAAATTTCTAAAACTCTTACCATGCCCCTCATTGGTATATTCAAGTACCTTTGTTTGTACGTGCTCTCTTCACACACTGTGCCTAATTAAAACATGAAACCATGGTGCAAAATGAAATCAGGATTCAAATTAGGGATCTCTCATTGGTGACACCTGTGCATGATCCCAGCTGATTTGTTTGTAGTCATTTGTGTACATCAGGTATGCAGAAATACATGGAAGTATGCATGACCTACAGGCAAAGAAGACTTTATATTAAATCAGCACAGTTGTGTCTCAATGTTGTTGTCCTTTCCATGAGCTCCAGGCAGTAGGTCACACACTTTGATAACAGAGGCACAAGGCAGTAGGTAAGGGCAGACACCAAACAATTAGCTCTCCATGTGGATGACCAAACCCCTTGAGTATTCTGTAGTTGTGTTCCCCTGGCTGAGGACAGCTGATGACTGCATGCAGCACATGCAGACCCCAGGAAGCAGCTCCTGTCTTCTAAAAACCACACTACAGTGTTAGTGAAGGACTGTGAATGAAACTGGGGACAGACATGCAAGTCTCCACTAAAAGCATAGGTATGACCTGACAGATCTGCAAATGTAAAAGTTCTGCCACAGTGGGCAGAAGCTTGGGGCATCTCTGTTTCTTCTTCAGTAAACACACAACAGATAAACACAGGATAGCTTGCCTAGAGGAAATAACTAGCTCACAAATACATCCAGTGCCTTGAAAAAGTCAATGTGCACAAGGATACCAATGATCTAGCTGGTGTATTATATTTAGGTTTCCAAAAGGCTTTTGATAAGGCTTTTCACAGAATCTCACTCTGCTCTGTGCTACCATCAGAGACATCATACCAGAGCAGGCAGACTGTACTGCTCACCAAAGACTCCAAGAAATAGAGCTGCCATAGGATATAGAATATCCTTGTATAAGGAACAAACTGTTCAAATAATAGGAAACCAAATATACCTTTTATATTTTAATAATACCTCCTCTAGCCAATTTGATTTCATCCCAGATACGGTGATGTAACAGTGCTAAGCAATACCACTACTTCCCTTACACATGTGCTGTGAATCTTCACATTCAAAAAACACAGAGAGGTGTTTGATCAAACAGAGCTGAAGAAGCACTTCCACAATCACACTGAGAACACCATCCCGTGTCCTCTCTGCACATCAGAGGGGAACTTGCACAGCAGTCAAAACAGTTTGTTGCTGAGGGGAGTAAAAATCTGTGAATATTTTAAGTTTCTCCTCAAGTCAGGCAATCTTCAAGAAAAATAATAAACCATTGAATCATCAACCTTTAAATGTAACAACTTTTAAAAACAGACAACAAAGAACAGTCATTCATAAATGGGAGTAAATTTGGCTCTGCATTAATTAGACATGTGCAACTTCCCAGACTCACCTGCACTAAGGGATACTTTCTGTGATGCATCCACTCATTAAATGGGATATGCCTTTTTCTATACCTTTGTCCCTCTGGTGCTTTTGAAACAAAATCCGCAGCCTTATCCAGCTACAGAAGGTCAGCAGATTACTGGGAGAAAAAGGGAAAGAGAATGGCAAAGCATAGAAACCCAGAAATTCAAATGAAGTCTTACACAATTATTTCCTTTTTTTTGTGTTGAACTATAAGGTAACCACCAGTCTATGAGGTATTTAAGCAGCAGTTAATAGAGGGTGAATTACAAAATAAGTATCAACAATGTCCTGTTTATGTGCATTTTGCTGTATATTGTGAAGATGAAATTATTGTTATTTGATATGTATCCTATTTTTCCAATTCATACTCAGCCCATGTCTCATGGTATTTTAAGCTTCAATTGCCAGTGCACATTAACAAGTGAGTCCACCACTTAAAATTAGTAACAACTTTGAAATAAATCCTCTGGCTATAACATCCAAACTGACTCTGCTCTCTGCTACTGTTTGGAAAGGCAGCTGTAGTTCAACTTCAGCCTGCACTGTCTTCATGATCCCTACCTGCTGCTGCTGATTTTCAAGTCTAAGAAGAAAGATTATCTGGACCTTCATCAGAACAAGGGGAAAGAATATTTCTTCTTAGCTTCTCATCCAACTTTTTTTTCCTTCTCTCTGTGCTTTGTATTTTTAGTTCTTGTACAGTATATCCAACAGTTGCTACAAATTACATTATCATGAACACAATCAAAATTTTGACAGAGGACTGTGATGGAAATTTCTCAAAGCCCTCAAGAGGCCTCTGATTTGTCAAGATAGAGCAAAAAGCATTTACTTTCTTTTTAACTTTGACACAGGCCTGGGAATGCGATGGCTTCAGCATGCACTACTCATTGACTGGAATATACAACTTTCTGGTTTACATTAAGCCTAAATTTATTAGGCAAACATCATTTCAGAATTAAGGCTTCCTCACATCAGCATTCCCAGGTGAGAAGTGTCACAGTTTAGAAACTGAGTTGGAGTGGTGGCTTATGCTTGAAAAGCCACACATCCATTTTTTCAAATGTACAGCAGGGATCTGACACTTAAAAAATCCCATTTTTACTCTCAAACTCTAATAACTGTCAAACATCTTAACTATTGTATGGCTAATCAACATACAAAATAAATTAGATCTAATTATGGCACTGTATGGTTTACTGTGGTACCTCAGCTTGGTATCACAATGTGGTATTGTACCTCCATCTTTCAAGTTTGACCACTTGCTAGGCAGCAAAGGTTAAATATGTTTAAGAAAGGAATAGCAAGACAGAGTGACTTGGGTTAGTGCAGAGGTGTTGTAGAAGCAGGGGGGCCACAGGGGTGGCTCCTGTGAGAAGCTGCTGAGAGGTCCCCCTGGCTCCAGTCCTGGCCCCACCTCTGCCCAAGGCTGAGCAGTTTTGGGAAGCTGGATGTGCCTCTCAAAACTGCAAATATATATATATATGATACGAGGAGAGGAGAGGAGAGGAGAGGAGAGGAGAGGAGAGGAGAGGAGAGGAGAGGAGAGGAGAGGAGAGGAGAGGAGAGGAGAGGAGAGGAGAGGAGAGGAGAGGAGAGGAGAGGAGAGGAGAGGAGAGGAGAGGAGAGGAGAGGAGAGGAGAGGAGAGGAGAGGAGAGGAGAGGACTGCCAGAAAACGACACAAACAGGGAAAGGTATTAAGATCTGGCCATGTTTTCTCTTTCTCCTTGTGGATTAAATTAGGGTTTTTTTCCTTCCCAAATTGAACCTGTTTATTGCCTGTTATTGTAACTGGGGAATGCAAACCTCCCTGTCCTTGTCTCAATTACCAAGCCTTTGGGTGGATTTTCTCCTCCCTGACCCACCGTGGGGATGGGGGGTGAGTGAGCAGAAGCCTGGCTGATACCACTGGGCCTAAACCACAACTCACCATCTTAAAAGATGACAATACAGTGGAATGTATCCTTGCTAGTGAAGAAGAGTCACTGCTTTAGAGCATGAAGTTCTCAAATCCAGGCAAGACGTTGAAAGATTCTGTCCACTCTGTGAGGCTGGTAAGCCAGGCAGAAAAGACCTAATATTTATGAGTCACTCAGTGCTGCTGCATTCACGGCAATCCAAAGGAAACCTAGTGCTGAATACCTCTGAAAAATCAATCCTTTTAGTATCATTTGAAAGCACATTCCCAAGTCTCAAAATATTTGCCCCCTTTTTTGTGAGATAAAGTGAAATATGCTTCTTCCAGAAACTGCAGTGGCACATTCTGATGGCAGCCTATGGCAGCTGATGTTCTCAGCACTTGCAGTAGCTTCATGGATGCCTGAAAAGTCACTGTGGAAATCACTGTGTTTTATGCTGGTATTAAAATTGTATCATTCAGTGATGACTGAAAAAAAAACCAAACCACAACAAACTTACTTCCTTGCCATACTAGGAAATTAATCCAATTCTGCCAAAACTTTGACATACAATATGGTAGCAGCACCAGACAGGGTCTACCATTATTTTAATAAAACTACAGACAAGCAGTTAAACACAAAAGACCACTTTATTTCTCAAATGACACACCTCTAATTCTTGAAGAGATGCATTTCTAGTTACCACTATTTTAAATATATTCTATTTTTTTCATGTGAAGTTAAATACTTTAAAGAAAAAAACCCCCCAAAGATAAAAATAAAAAGCACAACAGTTTTACTTTATGCATTCACACTGGCAAGTTTTGCTGTGCCTTGAAACTCTTAAGTAAGAAATGCAGAGATGGCCTTTCTTCTTTCCAGAACCCTTTGCTGATCAGCTGTTAATACAGTGTTAATGCATTTCTAGAACAGAATAGCTTAGAGCAGTTTAAATTAAAATCTGTAACTATCATTACAAATATATGTATTTTTACTATGGATACAACTATGATGCTTTTTTTCTAGATACTCATAGAAAATTCCATGTTACAAAATGCCCGTTTGATGATGTGCATATCTACTGGTGAACAGTAAATCAGTACTAACAAGGTTTGCCGGGTTGTCCAGTGGATAACTTACAAAACCAGACAATTTCCAAAGCTACTGACTGGATCACTGCAGCATGATCTGCAACCATCATTTTACCTGAAAACTAATTAACCCAAACTGTTGGCAATGTGTATCTGTTGTGGTATAAAATGTTATCATCAGAACATGCCACCTGGGCTTTATTCTCATTTGATGAGGGAAGTCCAATGCAATAGCAGGACTAACAGCCAGGAATGGAGGTCTGATGATGCAATGTTTTTGACAGTTGACACAGTAAAAGAGGTGAAAACAGTCCAGTGCTGGCAGCACCATGTTCCTTCCAAAAGCTGAGAACAGAAAACCAAAGCACCTCCCGCACCACAAGTTGCTGTCTTGAAAAGTCTTCCTTGAAAGAGGTCTCAGTATGAGCTTGAATGAGTGTGGCTGTGAGTTCAACCCAATTACCTGTCCCACTACAGACAGTATTCCTGAAAATGCAACCAGGGTCTGGCAGGCTGCTATCACTACATATGCATGCACTTTAAGAACAAAGACCATGATAAAGTCTGAAAACTTCAGCTGAAACTCGTACCTGTTCACAATAAAGTCTGAGGTAGTTTAGAAACAATCTACATTTAGGAAATATGAGAAAGAAGGGATTTAACACAAAAAACTTTCAAGATCCAGTAACTGCTACATAGAAGGGGAGTGTAAGCATTTGGTTTTAAACTACTGTCTGTCAGCAAGAGAAGTACTGACAGAAAGGAGAGAAAAAGTTTAATATAAGCTGAACTTCTATTTAGCCTGGCTCCTTATAATTAATTTATGAACTCTGAAGGAATAACATAGACATTCACTTCAGAGAGAAAAGCAGTGATAATAATGAAATTGAGCAGAGCAGAAATGAAAGAAATTTTTCCAAGGTATTGGACAAGGTTAATAGACATGGGCATTGAATTGTGAAGTAATGCTGTACTTCTCAGAATAGGTCCGTGTGCTCAGTGTGATGTTAGAATCCCCAGACAGCTGAATAGGAATTCTGTTCAAACAGGAACAGTGCAAACAGGAATGCTGAAAACTTACAAATTCTTCCATGGTTCACTTTTGATGATGCAGTTAGAAAACAACACTTACGTACAACTAACACGAAGAGCAATGCACAGCTAACAAATTGCACCTGTATATGGCGCATGATGGTGGAAGAGAAAAAGTTACATTTAAAAAAGTTACATTAACTTAAATAAGCCTGCACGAAGCCTGACCTACTACTGAAGTCATAGAAAAACTCTTACTGATTTTTCTCTGGTGGGTAACAAATGGAGCACAAGCAGATATACAATCTGCAAAAGGAGTAGTATTTCCCATATCTATAGACAGCCAAATTTAAATTTTGCTCACTAGCACCTGACAGGTATGACAGGTAGTTGCCTTTAAAGTCTGATGTGAATGAACTGGGAAGAGGGTATTTTTATTAGACATATCACAAAGAGGTAAAAATACATTTTACAAATCCTTAATATATCACCATTTGACGGAAAGTTCTAGGGAACACCACAGCAATGGTGATAGGATGCTATGTAGGAAGAACATAAAAGGAGCAAAAAGCAGACTGGGAGAAGCATATAGGAAAAAGGGTGCGTTGCGAGGAATGGCAACTGAACTGGCTCAGATCACAAGAATCATAGGTTCATGTTACTCTTTCCATAAAAACTACTAAGGCCTTGCCCCCTATGTTCTCTCTTCCTCTTTTAGAGTTCACATTCAGATGAGTAACAGATTTCTTAAAAAAATTCCATAAATTAGAAAAAAAAAAAGCCATGCAGAACCACATCTTTGCAAATAGTCATTTCAGCTTAGGTAACACATTTGTTTTCCTAGCTATATATGCCCAGATGCACACACCCAAGTCCATACCAGTCTTTCTCCCAAACTGCTCCTTGCAACTCAGTTCTCACTATGATAAGCTTCTAATCTAATCACCTAACTCCCATGAGCTTTGTATTATTGAATAAAAACATTAATTCAAAGTATTTACCTCTCAAGATGAGTAAGTGACATCCAAATCATGCAACACCACTGCTCTTGCTATTAAAAATGGCATGAACATACTTACAGGTGGGATCCTGGTCTGTAGAGAACATTAGGAAACCATCTCTATTCTCCAGGAATGAAACTGCTGTGATTGTTTCAAAAGCTGTTTTGCAGCATGACAAATCTATATAAGAAATTTTTTTTTAAGAATTCTACTCTTTCATCAGATGAAAATAACTCACAACAACTATAGGAGATGCCACAAAAACAATTCTGCAGCCTAACCATGCCCCAAAAGCACAATCTAAAATTCTTCATGTAAAGACAAAAAATATCTATTGATAAAAATGTTAACTGGATTCTAGGATTTAGTCATAAATCACCTAGTTACTGTAGCTCAGGAGCACAGAGAGAACAGATAGGTGATGTAAACCAAAAGCAGTATGAGGGAAATGAACCCTTTCTGGTAGATGAGCAAATTCCCTGC
This sequence comes from Calypte anna, assembly GCF_003957555.1. Lineage (NCBI taxonomy): Eukaryota > Metazoa > Chordata > Aves > Apodiformes > Trochilidae > Calypte > Calypte anna. Next base: position 14,689,536 of record NC_044246.1, read on the forward strand.
TTCCTCTACAGAAAGCAGCTGTGGTTACTGCTATTCACTTACACTATGTGGCACAGAGTTTTAGACCCATGATCTGTTATCTGAACAGCAATACTGCCCAACTTACTTGATATTCCAGGAGTCATCTGGTACATTTTGGACACACATTTGCTGTAAGAGACCACACAGGTGAGTTTTGTAAATTCTTCTGACTATGCAATACAGACTGAGGTTGTTGATGTCTACCTGCCAATTTTCAGGAGCTACAGGATAATTCTGAAAATGATGAAAACTAGGTTACCTTCTTCAACTGAGGAATGAGCATCTGCCAAAAGAGAAAAGAGGTTTCAAGATGATAAATACAAAATAGATGAGTAAAAGGTCTAATGACGAAAAGTACTTACACTGCACCAACAGTGCAGCTCTCCTGCTCTGCAATAGCCCAGGACCTGAAGTAGCAGGAGGCACTGGAAAGGTGAGTTTACACCTGTGCCGGGTGAAGACACCCCTCATTTAGATTTTTAGCCAAAGTGATTCAAACTTAGATATCTATGATATTTATGCAATGAATCAAATACTATTTTTTTTTCTTCTTCCCCCCAAAAACCTCCCAAGTTGTATTATTCTATTAGGCTGGAAGCAATGGGAAAAGAAGTAATTCTGTGCTGTTTGCTTGGGTGATCCTGTATAGAGCCAATTCTTCACTTCCTTTCACCGTTTGTATGTATCATAGTAATTAAACACATACAGTATTATAAAACTGGCATGTAGTTGTACTGGCAGTCAGTCTATTGGTAAATGTCAGGCACCTGTAGTTTCCTTGTATAACTCTGCTTTTTCATTTGGGCCCTCTTTACTTAGATAAAGTTGACCTAAGAGTGACTTAAGAACTATTTAGAACAATTCTTCTAGTGAGCATTTTCAAAATCAAACACAGACCCAGATTCTATCATGGAATACAGATGAGACTTTGACATTAGCTCAGCCAAAGCTTTGCAATGACAACTTGTGAGGAGCCCATGAAAAGCCTGTAGAGTTTTTTCAGCAGTTAATAAAAATTCTATGAAGACTCACTCTGTACAAACTGCAAGCCAGAGCACACAGAGCAGCAATGAGGAACAGAGGTGTGTTCTTGGGACTGCACCCCTATCTGAGATGAGCATTTAACTTGCTCTGTTTTACCTACCTCACTGCACCCAAATTGCCAATACCTAACAAGTGGGCAAAAACCAGACTTGGATCTGCTCCCCCATACCTTGTTTGCATTTGCACTTTTTAAATACCCACAAGCACCAGCATCCTGCCATCCAGCCATACCACAGTGGTAGCACTTCACACTACCCGACATAGATTTCTTTTTTCTGTTGTTTTAGCTTTGGGCTTTAGAACTTGTTCTAAATTAAAGCTAAATAAATAGCTACTAGCTCAATTTAACATATATATGTGTGTGTGTACATATTCATATGTGTACTATATATATATATATGAATGAATGTTTAGGTACTCCTAAAATGAGACCCAGGACTTCCATTTCTGTATCCCAAACAAAGCTTTGTGGAACTCATATAAGTGTATATATGTATGGGCAAACTGGTACAACTGACAACAACAAGTTCAGATAGAACTAAGGATTCTAACCTAAATTCATCATTAACTGCAAGATGGGGACAGGGAACAGGCCTTGAGCATTCTCTGGGATCTACAAAGTATTACTTCTGCAGCATGGTTTAGTCCTCTGGCAAATGGTATGACACAGAAGCCTAAATATTTACTCTTCAATATGCTAACTCTTACTGGCTCTGATTAATTGCTGACTGCTTGAGCCAGAACAAAAAATTGCCACAGTGTTCACTTGTCCATTTGACAGTATAATAACACCTGTCAAAATATACACCGATTAATACTTTCATAGTGAACTGCAATGTACAGCATGTCTACTTCCTTTGCAATCACATCTAATTCCTTATTCAGTGTCTCTGGGTAGGCACCACTGTATAACCAGAACTACAAACACACAACTAGCAATAAGAATGGCATTAACTTTGTCTTCTGATTTTCACACTGACTTGAGCTGTATAAAGCACTGCTGAATAATGAGAAAATGCTTGCATGCATTTGGTTAGAAAACTTAACTTACTTAAGAGTGGAACAATTACAGACACCTTTTGCTTTCCTTTATGGACACAAATTCTCATTAAGTCAGATACTAAGCAAAATTCACTAATGTTATCATTAGAAAAGATGAAGATGCATTCAATTAATTTAAACTTTTCAGCAATGCAGAGAAGCAGTGAGCTCTTTCATGAGTTGTCATAATAAGCAAGAAAACTTGATTTCCATGGGTAAAAAGAAAAGAAATTGAGCTCTACAGGAATAAAACTGCAATGAAGAATAGTTCCTTCTCAAAAAAAGTCGGTGACTGCTCCTCTGTATTATCTTTTACTTGGATTAACTTCTTGCATTGTAATTTCATTTAATGTGCCATTTGAACTTGTTTTAGAGATGATTGAAAACAGAGCTGCACAATTTTTGCTCAATTTAGAAATAATTTTCCTAGATAAATCAGTTTTAAGGAGTTATAATTGACCATGCATTTCTGTGAATAAAGATTTATTCAATATGCTTGGAGTAAGTTAATTAATTAAAGAGACTTTAGAAAGAACATTGCTGAGTGCCATACGAGTTGAATCTAACTCTGAATTTAACATTTGGAAGAAAAACTGAGAAACTGAGATCTGGGAAATTAAAAGATATTGAAATACTAAATAGAAATAATGGTTCAATAGTGACAGCATAGTTAGTTCCATTATGTAGAAATCCAACAAAAGGTCTATTTTAGTTTCTGACAAGAAAGCAATGAGCACCTGGTCAGTTCCGCTCTACCCCTGTTCTGAATACTTAATAGTCTTTCATCACACTGAGAAACCCTGATATTAATCTGTAAAAGCACAACTTAGTTAATAAAAGGAAAGGGAAAAAAAAATTGGAAAAAAATAGAAAATAGCAAATTTCAGAATATATAAGAACAATACCTGAAATTGGGAATCAATAAATACAATAATTAGAAAGAATGAGAAGATTGACACTAAACCACAGATCAGTTCTGAGCAGAATCTTCCTTTGTCACTAGTGTTATGTTGCTGACACAATATTTAAGACAGAGACCTACACTAGGCAATACAGGGGTGTGCACTGGCCAGTAGTTGAAGACCAAGCAGAGTTAGATCAGGTCCCTTAAACGTCTCAACATTATTGCTATGAATAAATGCAAAGGATTCCCACTACAAACTGAAGTTGTGGCAGGGCTTGTATTAAAAGCCTGGGAGCTCTGTGGCTGCATTGGACTCGTCTCAGTGGGAGGTTTGAAGTGCAACTCTTAGTGAAGAAAATAAAGACTGCAAGAAAGGCCACATGTGACTGAGAATTAGTCTAATATTGACAATTTCTATTCCTCTGTATAAAGGGACAGCACAAAGTTGTTTTTTGTTTTGATTGATTTGTGGAAAGAGGGAACTGGAGGGTCTGTAAGATGTGACAGGTTTTGCTTGGGAGTTTCTCAGATCTGTTCATTCTGATTCTTGGCAGCGGGCTTATGCCATGGGAAGTAAAGAGGCGTTTCTGTTCAATAGCGAGTCATGGGACAAGATCACAAAGATGTACAGTGGGCTACAGTCTACAAGACTTATTTGTATCATAAAAATAAATTGTGCACATCAAAGTTTGCAAACTAAAAATTCTGTTCTTTCTCTGAGAGCATAGACTCAGAAAAGCTGGCACAAAATTAAAAAAAAAAAACCAAAGATTTTTAAGCATTCTCTAAAATGGTGATTACTAACAGCTAAGAAGTTATGCCCTTTGCTTATCCACAGCTTGAGAAAAGCAAACCTCTTTGCTGGCTGGCATGAGAATTATCCTGCCTCAGAACTCCCCAGTGTCTGAGGCAGCTGTGGCACGTATGAAAGATAGCACACATTTTCACCAACAGATGCTAACAAGCCAGAAGACAGAAGTGGGGAGGAAGGGGGCTGTATGCAAATGTTAGAACTCAGCTGCAATTTGGCAATGAAAAATACTATAATACTATTGATAAAGTCTAATCAATTTTATTTGAAACAAGAAAAAGGAAGCTTTTCTCCTTGGAAGTTTCTACTGATTCATTGCTACCACTTGTTATATTTCTTCCTGTTTTTAGCACAAGCAGTATCCAACAGGGAAATTCTCTTAAATTAAGTAGCGTGATAAATTAACATACTATTTTCTATGTTGATATAACTCATTTTATCACTTCAGTTATGCAAAGGAAAACCACATTTATCCTACACTAGCTTTGTTTTCTTCTGACAAGGCTATTTGTCACCACAGGAAATTCCAAGTTCATAATACTGGATAACTGGCATTTCCAATATAATATACTTTGTGAGGAGTAACAAGTGCCCTAATCGATTTTGCCAATTACATCTGCATTTGTCTCAATATAAAAGTGCTTTATCCAATACTGAAAACCAACAGAGAGCTCTTCCTTAAAGTCACAGAGCTCTGGAGAATATGAGCTGTACCATCATCAGTGTGGAAACTCTCAGAATAAGCAAAGTAGCAGGCAATGTGATTCAGAGAGACACAGATGGATAAATTCTGTGATTGCAAAGTAAGAGCCAGACAGATCTTTTACAACACAGTGGAAAAGCATCGTATGTTATGAAATTTAAGAGAAATGTTTATGCACACACAACCTTTGTATTTTAGCTCTAGACTAAAACATTTTTTGCTTGGAAAAAAATAAGTATCTGCAAATTCTTCTTTTGTATGCTAAAGAAGTGCTTGCCAGCGACCAGACAAAATTCCATTTTTCTAAACCAAATGTTTTTGATGATCTGATGCAATTTTTCTTAGAATTAGAGGTAAAAAATAAGTAATCACCTTCACGAGTGAAAAATATGTTCCTCAAGACAAGATTTAGGAATTTCCTTTTTGAGTGTAAGAAATGGAATTTTGTACTTTGAAAAGCCAGCTAAGGTCAAGATTAATATAGCATCCATTAATTAGTTTGTTGATATCATGAAAGCTTTTCTTGTCACCCCATGATGAACAGGGAATTTGCATCTCAGCAGGTAAACATGTTTGATGCTTCCTTAATCTACTGCACAGCATTTGCTACAGCCAAAAATACGAGATAAAACGGAATACAGCGTCAAAACAATTTAGAAAGCAGACTACTTGTTACAAAGGAATACCAATGAAGAGTAACATTTAAAAATAACATATATTCTGGACTGATGTGTTTCATAAACAATTTTTTTGCATGGAAGCCTTCAAGAAACAAATATTATTTCATATGCCTTACATTTTACTTGTGTCATTTTACATTTCCACTTTAGCTCTGTCTTATTTCCTTCTGTTTTCCCTTGCCTTGGTTAGATTAGAGAGGTAGGGTGTTAATGGGGTATTTAATGAAGACTGAAGACCTATCTTCTCCCCCCTCAGAGATTAGCCTGATTTGAACAAATTGAGGAGAGTGAAGCAGTCTCTTCTTGTCCTTGGAAAAAGCCTTCTCCATTTCAGCATTTCCAGCTTTCAGACATGGTCCCCTTCGTTCACAGAGAAAAGGAAAGAAAAGGTGCTAGCATAAGAAGGTTCTGAATAACTTCATACAGTGTCAGTGGGGCTGCAAAAGCTCCCTTTCAATTTCCTTTATGGTTGGTGAGCATGTGAACGCGAGGTGGATCCAGAAGGGGAATGCAGGGAACTGGTGCTTGCAGCTCGAACAGGGCGAGAAACAACCTGTTGTCCACCAGTCTCTGTTGTTGCCACTTCCTTGCTACTCTCATCCTTGGGGGTACTGTTTTGTGCTGGGCACTCAAAATGCACACAGTGAAACACCTGGAAAGAACAAAAAATGAAGATAAAGCAAAACAATTAAATGTTGGCAAAAGCATGATCAAAGTAAGATGAAATCTATATGGAAGTATACAGGCCAGATCAGTGCCAAACTCAAATTAGAATATTTCAGCATGAAGTTAAAAACATCTGTCCATAGGTCACAAATATTATAAAGTGATACAAGTCTAGGCCTTCAAATTATACCAGCCTTTACATATGGCACTAAAAAGCAGCTACTGGATAGAGACTTGTAATTTATTTTTTTCTTTGCCAAGCAGCATCCACTACACGCTATTAGATGACCACAACAACTATATTAATTGTCATAAATGTATTTTATGATCTAAATACTTCCTCAAAAGACTGAATGTTCATATGCACTAGAAATGGAATTTAATTCACCACTAATATGATTCTATTTCAAGATTGCCCTCTGCTGTAATAGCACTAGTAGCTCTACAGACAGATCCTGCCGTACGCAGAACGGCACTCGGTGTCCAAGCAGGCTGCTGCTGCATCAGATGAAATATTCCAGTTCAAACAGTGATGGTTTCCTTATGTTTCAAACAATACCTGGGACCACTGTACAGATGACCTTATCTTAAGAGTAAGATGACCATCTGTTTAAGCATTTTTCCCGATTAATATTCTACTTACTCTCACTTCTACTTGTTCTTGTAGTGCCTGGGAGGAGAAAGGGTAGGAACTCTTAAATCTTGCATAAATTTCCACATGATTTCCAATTGCTACAAACTGTACTGCTCTGCCACATACTAAACAAATAAATCTCTTCATAGTCATTGAAAATTTGCTATTTTCTCATGCATTGCATGTTTTACAACTAGGACTTTTTGGTATGTGTTTGTGACCTCTTCTGTCATTCTTCTCGCAAGCAGATCGTGTCCTTAAAGCTCCTGTCACAAACAAATGTAAACTCTCATAATCTTAACTGGACTTTCCCAGACCCTTTCAAGTTAATTGGGGCAAAAAGCAGATACCATAAAAAAAGACATGGGTAGGCCACATATTCATACAAGACTACAGAATATTAGTTTTTCTGTAATTTCTTCAATATAGCTGAAGATCTTAATATTCTTTCTGACCACCCCTGCTCACGTGGACATTGAGCAGATGTCTGCATTGTTATGTATGCAATAGGTCCAAGCTACTTAAACCAAATTCTGACAGAATACATGAAATTAATTGTAAAATATTAACTGTCACTGTTTTTTTAAATGCCTGTCCTATTTCTTTGTGCCTCTCAGCATAAGAATTCCTGCCATTTTTAATACAGGTATATAGTGATACGTTTATATTTCTAAATATAAACGTGCTCACAAAGAGCTATCACTGAACCTTTACATATACATATATGAACAGACTACATATCTACACCTGTACCCGCACATAAACACAACTGTACACAATGATTTTTCTCTGTATTTGTTCTGGTGAGTTTTTTCCTAAAGCCCAACTAGTTACTACCGTGTCATGAGTTCTCTCCATCTGCTACAGTTCTTGAGAAGCCAATTTTTGCATTCAGCTACACTTTTTGAGAAGCTTCTTTATACTTATCATGCTCCCATGGTTTCTAAAGTGACAGCTATTGCAGTTTTTCCAGCTGCACTTCTCAGTGTTGGGATTTGCAGAAAAGGACATTATCTCCTAGGTGCACACCTGTAAGACACTGCAGCACAGCCTAATGAATGAGATTTCCAAGTCACAAGATTCTGTATTTCTACTGTATTGCACACCAGAAGTCTTTCATATTTAAAACTTCATTTTACACAGTGATGCATAGTTTTTAAATGCAGCGTAGATACCACTGAAATGTAGCTAATAGTGATCTATAAAGTCTGATGTACCCGATTCTTAAGTTGTAACTTTCATATTTACCAATTGTTTCAAACTAAATGCTTAATGTTCAGCTTAGCATCTGGAACACAAACAAGGCTGTGAATTTACAACAGTATCTTCAGTTACTCTGCCACCTCAACATACAGAGAATACAGCTTGTGAAAGAAGCAGAGGACAGAACAGTATAATTGAACTTGCCTGCTTCATCCAATATTGGAACTACATACTTCAGAACAGTATTACTAGTGCAAATAATCCTGCATGTGTTTCTCCCAGAAGACAGAGATGACAGTTGACATCATCCTCTGATTGATGCCATGTTATATTTCTCTTGGATATTTTAAGAAAGGTCCAACGTACAAAGCAGGAAGGCCAAGTACACCTACACTGGTGCAGTAATTTGTAAGATAAAGCTCTCAGCATTAGCAGCCAGGTGTCCTTTCCAGGTCAGTAACAGCAAAGAGGACACAGTCAAAGTATCAGGTGAGTTGCCAGAAAAATGACAAAGACTAAGGAAAAATAATCCTTTTCTTTATAAAAGTAGAATGTCTGGAAGCTCAAGAAAACAAAAAGTTACACTGGTAGCATGCTCCAACATAACAAAAGAATATTCAAATGAAGAAAAAAAAATCTGTGAACCTGCTGTGTTTCAAAACTTGGCAAAAGAAAAGAGGAGTTCAGAAGATGAAATAATTCACAAAATGGAGAAATTTTATGGGATTTTTTGCAATTCCAAAAATCAACTCTGCCCTTTGGAAAGTACAGATTGTCCTTCAAAGTTAAAACTTATGTGTTGGTAGAACCAGTAGGAACTATTTTTGTATATATTACAGTAAAAATAATACACTACTATTAGAATTTTTCATTTAAAATGAGAGTGGTTTGACATAAAATACAACCACCTGTGGTCAAATCATTCTGGAAACTGATTACTATTCTTACTGAAGAGATTACTGAGGCTACAGACTCCTGAACAAAGGGAGACTTTGGTTACACTGTTATTATTTAAACTGGAAGCATGAAAAAATATCTCGCTGCTGTTTTTGGAAAATGAAAATTTATGGCAAGATGTTACTGACTATATGTTTAATATGTATCAAAAAATGTAATTTAGTAACATATGTGCATGCAGATGATGTTCCTCCCCTATAAGCCTTACTTTTTTCCTAACTTTTTTTTCCTAAAGAAAATTTAAAAAGTGTTGGGTACAGATTCCAAAGAATGATTTTTAAAATCTTAATAAATAACCTAAATTTGCACATACTATTCATAATTTACACAGTGCTCCATATAAATAACAACAAAGAATATTAAATTCCATGAAAATAGCAACCAATTTGAAATTAGAAATATTTTAAATCCCATTACTATTCAGGGCTTAAAGCTACTTCTGAGAATTATAACTTGGAGGTAACGTTTCTGTCTATATGGATTGGTAGTGGAAAGGCCACCTCTATGCATGTACAACAAACCTGGAGGCAGCTTCTTACTCTGTATTTCTAAGAACTCAGTGATTAAGACTGAACTGTACACCATTAGAGACAATGTTTAGAAAAAAAAAACAGTAAAAACTGGCGTTCCCAGTTCAGTTGTTGGTCAGCTCCTTTTCAACTGTTTGCTGAGAACTCATGTTGACATCTGGTGGTGTGTATATTTGCAACAACTGCTCTAAAATTGGACATAACCAATTTTATTTGGCAAATCCTCCAATGCGTAATAACCAACAACCTCAGATGTTAAATACGACCAGAAATCTTGGCTCCTAGAGTGGAGAAACTCTAATGACTACAAATGTAACAGTGCTATCCAAAGCTGACTGTAAAGTGTGAAACTACAATGTGCTTTGTGAATGAACTACATGTGTGGGAAGCAGACATGAATGCAGACACACAGAAGGAGCAGCTTTGGGTGCCTTTTATATTCTTGTCATACAGCATTCTAAGCTCAGATAGACATACATCTCTTCTTAAATTCACATATTGTAAATTTGTTCCACTGATGTCAGCTTTAAATGTGGACTTCTTTTGAGCCAATACACAACAATTACAAAAGAAGTACAAGTGAAAAAAAAAACCCAACCAGGACGCTATTTGCATTGGCCAATTAGGGCAAAATATAATTTTTCTGTATAAAATTAATTTAAAAAATAATCTTACTTTGGCCACTACTGGTTAACTAAATTACCAGGTATGAAAATTAATTATAAGAGAATCTTATGCAAATAAGATTTTCTTATGAAGAATGGGATTTTTCTTATGTTTTATTCATGAAAAAAGATAATATAAAGGTGATAAAATCAAGTAATCAGAGACTACAGACCTTTCTCTAGTGCATCAAAATGGTATTTTCACCATTCATCAAAATAAGGATTAATTTTAAATGAAGCCCAATAGGAATGTTTGATGTCATTGTGGAACAGTCAAAACAAGAAATGATTTACTATCTTTAAAACCCCCAAAATATCTCCCCAATTGGCAACAGCCCTTCAACTCTGTAGGGAAGACAATAACACAGTTCACAAATGTTCAAATGAGGAAAGCATTTATTCTTACTTAGCTAGATTGCCAGAGGAAAAAAAAAAAAAAAAAAAAAAGAAGCAAGCCTATTTCAGAAGGCATTATCAATTTCATTGCAAGATATGAAAAACTCTACTGTTGCATATTCATGAAGAATAAAGGTTTTCTTCCAAGTTCCTTACCTCATTAGCTGTGTTGTGAGTTCCAACTATTCTGATAAAAGATGCAGGCTGTTTATCAAAAGTGATTGTTTGCCAGGACCTACAAAAAAATCCAGAAAGACATACAAATATTAAACATGGTCACAACAGCTTGCAGTAATATATACAGTGACTCCAGGCAAGTGACAGTATGTATTATTATCACTTAACAGGGCTAACAGAGAAACAATTTTCATCACCTGAATTTCCACCACTACTTATCCATTTTTGGTTTAAAGTGTGTAGACTCTGCTTATGTGTTTTCATACATACCTTATGTTAGATAAATAAAATGAAACGCATTCATCTGTTAGCTACTCGTGAGAAATCATCAGAGCTTGGTTAAAGAAAATAGGAGTTCTAGGGGAAAAAAAAACACCCAAAGCCTCAAAAAACCTCCTCCCACTCAAAGTGGAGCAGTGAAGGCAGAGGAGATAAGCTTCCCTCATGTGGGTCAAGGTCCTGCCTGTAACTTATCAGTGACATAAAGCACTTCTTTGCAGTTCAGTTTTTGAGGATTTCCCCATCATGACAGAGAAGCAGTGGTGAGAACAGACATCCCCCACAAAACAGGAGTGTAACATTGTGGGCTATACTGAAAACAGAAGAAGTAGACAGGGACCAGTATCACCTTCCTTACTCTTTCAAGCTCCTCTGATCCTGGGTGATGTACAACACCTCAAGTAACCCGATACACGGCAGGAAAGGACAGAAATTTCTACCATACCTTTGTGCCTACAGAACACACTGGCACTAAAGAGGTTACAGTTTGATGCCAGCCTTCCATTCTGCTAGATTTGTACTTGAACACACTGGAATTTAAATAATTTAATCTTCATATTCAGAACATGAAACCTAGATACAGAATGTAACTTTTAAGCAAAACTAGACCCTATCACACAAGGCTTCAGAAATAAAATGTAGTTAGAGGTAGCCTGATTAACTCCTTAAAGAAGACAAAATATTGGATAGTTTTTCTGAATGTGTTCAGAACACCGTCTGAAGTGTTCAAATAAGGGACCAAAGCACCACTGGCCATCAGCAGACTACCCCAAAGTCTGGCAGTATGAACAGTGTTACTGCTGACTATTTGTCTGGTATTTGAATTTTCCATTAGCAGGAAAACCTCACTGTTACACACATAGTATTTCTGGGTTTAATTTAGTCGACCATTACTTTAACACTGATGTCAGGTTATATTTTCTTAATGAAGATTATGAGTTCAATCAAGACCTAATTTCAAATAGTTTACTGGTATTGTTGCATGAAATAGTGGATATAATTAGAATTACTTATCATAATAGAAAGGTGCAGTCTACCAGGCATTAGAGGTACAGCAGTAACCCATCTAACAACATGGTTTATTTATATCCCTCCTGTGGCTAGGTCCTCCTTATTTTAAAGCTCAGGCTCTTTTCTCAAGCTTTCAGTAAAATATGAGAATGGACTGTTTTGTTCACTGTCTCACAATGTGGAAGATTATTATGAGGTAAACATTTTTTTGCCCTAAACATGAGAACAATTCTGTTTGAGTTTCCTTCTTCTATTACCCTAGTACAGTCACTCAAGTTAATCTTGATGGGCAAATGTACTTGTTACCTTAAGATAAAGAGCTCCAAAGAGGAGTGGCTGGGACAATCAGATGATTGTAACACCAATACTCATAACAAAGAATTGCCATAGTTTGCATTATGCCTGTGTTGTCACTTTTACACACATGCATTGGATGTAAGAAGAATTAATCAAATTTCCATGATTAGTGATTTGAAAAATATTCTAAAGCTATTCCATATAAAAGTGGATATAGGCTTTAAAGAACAGCCTATGCCTTCCTAGCCTCTAAAGTAGAGTTTGGGTTCCGTGAAAATAAAATAGGTTAATTTGGGATCAGAGAACAGAATATAAATGGGTCTGTGTTTATTTACAGTACATCTGAGCACTGGTCAAATACGGCAAGAGTTCAGTGCAGATTTTCCAAAGGTGGCAGTAAATGCTCTTGTCTATTTTTTGAAGTGACAGTGAGGAAGCTGATGCACCTGTCTGGGAATAGAGCTGAAGAACATGACAGATACTGAGAGGTTTAGAAACAGGGCTCTCTGAACATCCTTTTGACAACACACTTCTAGATCAGCTCCTCCAGGAAGCTCCCAAGTTCTTCTGCTTGCCCCCACATTACATGTCCTTATCTTCTGCTTCAATGCTATTATTAGGATTGGATTGTAATTAATCTTTCAATAATAAAACATGACAAAGACTAAAAAAGAGATTTGAGACTTGAAGGGAGACAGGTTTCAGTAAATTCGTTCCCAAAAACATTTATTGCTTGGTTATGTGTCCATTGTATTCCTTTCCCATTGGAAAAATAAAGTAAATATTATAGACAATTTGTAGAAGCATTATTAAAATTCAAGTTATTAAAATTCAAGAATATTGCCACCAGAGAATTAAGACTTGTTTGGGTAAACTAAGTGACCTAATTTTCTCATTATTTCCTTAGCAAAAAGGAAAAAACAAAGTAGAAAACAAGCCAAAAGGATCTGTAAGAAGTCGCTTTTGAAATAAGCAAGACAAACTCTCTTCATTAGACAGTTACACTGGTTTAAAGTGTAATAGTACATTTGAGAACATGGACATATACAGAGGAATACCTCCCAGTACAGATATAATTATACAGCAGAGATAATTCATACAGTGTAACTTCACCCAGATGGGAAGAAAAATTAGTGACAACATTAACAAGGTATACCTGCCCTCTTTTTGCATTTTTTTGCTGATATTGCAAATTCAGTAAGACTTCTACTTATATATCAAGCCATAACAATTGCTCAGTGGTGCTGCTCGATTAAATTTAAGACATCATAGGTAAGCCTTAAGTTTCTTTATATTCCTTTACTACCAGTTATCTCTTCTGGTGCTTTTGTAATAATTTCATTTGTTTTGATTGAAAAACATAAACCATTGATTTTCAGGGTTTCAATTTTTTTACATATTCAGGAAGCACTGATATTTTTTTCTGCTTTCATGCCTGTCTAGCTGATTGATTCATTTTAGACTTATCACTTAATATGCAGAAGTTCTGGTCACTACTTCAACAACAAAAAAAATCACTACCTCAAGTTGAAGTTTATATTTTAGGACTAGCAGCCTACTCAGATTTATTCCAGGGTCCTCAAGCTGAACTGCAGCACAAGTTGTTTGGCTAGCAAAGGTCCCCTGATACCACAGCTCCATTTTCCAAAAGAAATTAGCCTTGTTACAGCCTGTGGTGTTTTATTTAACACTTTACACCTCACCTCAGCCACCCTACTTCTAAGTGTCTCATTCTGCCTAACTCCCCTAAGGAAATGCAGTAATTGATGATTAGCATTCCAAAGCCATGCTTGCATCCTGTAAGCCTGTCATATTTAATTACATTTTAACTATATGCGTCTCCTATAATAGCCTGAACATAATTTAGATAATTATCTTTTGCTCTCTTATTCTCTGACTCTGTCTGTCTCACTTATTGGTCCTTGCCATGAAAATTACTTTCTCTGCTCAAACATATAAACAGACTCTTGGGCCAAGCGCTTTCATCTCTCCAACAGCAACAGCTGCCACTGAAAACCCAGTGGCTTTGTACATACCACAATCTCTTCACCATATTCTATTTAGAGAAAGAAGAAAATCATTAGAAACCCCTCCACTTTCCTGTTTCTTCCTGTCTTTTTCTTTATTAGGCTGTTGCAAGAAGACTGCAAGAAACACTGATGTGCAGGTAGATTATAACAATAGCTTGCTATTGCTTAAGCTATCTATAGCTCCAAAATAGCAGTTTACCTCTCAAATAATTAAATGGCTTTTCTCAGCATTTGGAATACTCGCCTAGTTATTTTTATGAAAAGCTGCTATCTTGCTAAAGATTTATTACATATAATAGGATATAAATAGTGACCCTTTCCTCTTATTTCCTTCTCTTCCAGAAAGAACAGATTAAGAAAGAAGTGGAAGCTTATCTTTTATTGAGATTTGCTAATGAGCCACTGGCATTACAGAATGCTACTCCACCATGGGATCACTGGTAGTCACTGATTATAGCTGAAACCAAGTTCAGGCCAAAGATATAAAAAAAAGAGCTGTTACATGCAACTAACATTTATCAAGCTGTACTACCAATATGGTCATTTTGGTTTGTTTTGGCTAAGCATGTACATTTTGTGTGTACAACTTATCTCTCCTCACCTTCCAAATACAACCTCCATTTTTTGTTCCTCACTCCAAGAGGAACCGGGTTAGCAAAGCAGGGTTAGAAGCAAATGTGGAAATGGCACACCCTGAAAAATGTCAGCTACCAGCAAGTAACCTCCATCTGGCTTTCTGATGCTTATCTCATGTATGCCTTCTTCTACAGTGACAAAACACTTAGCTTATCTGGTTGTAAACTTTTTCAACTGTGACTACATTTTTAAAAAATGAAACACAGCATTCATTATGATGGAGTAATGAGGAACTATTTGTAAAAGCTGACAATAGGAAGAGTTGTGATGTCTTTACATACATCAGCCTGGTGATGGTATTGATATAAACAAGACAGCAAGTAACTAGCATGTGATGCTGCCAAATAAAACTTACGTGCACATAAGCAAGTCACCTAAGACTCAAGAGGCACCACAATATGTTTTGCATGTGTTACAACCCTCGCCTTATTAATCAAACCATACTAACATCTGATTTGGAATACTTAGAAAATAAAGACAGAAGTGTGCACTAAAAATGGTGTAATAGGTATCGTTACACAAGTTTTTATAAAATACCAAAAAGATCTACAGCTTCCTTACAAATTGCCTATAAAACCATGTTTTTCACCATAAGAGTACTAAGTAACAAAGGAAGTAATAATCTCTCTCTCCTGATTAACCTGTAATTCAACATACTAATTCAGAGTCAGACCCACAAAGCACAGAAGCCAAACTGGGCAGCTGGCTGAGCCAGGACTTTTCCATCCAACCACCCAAGCCACTGAGGGGGAAGACAAAGCATGGGAAAGAAAATACTGTGAGGAATCAAGTCATCCACATTTTTGGTTTTTAAATTAAAGTCAAATTAAATGCATTTCTAGCCATGACAGCACTCTTTCAAGAGGTAACCTGTCAAATGTGGTACTTCTAAGGAACCGTGGAAGATTCAAGCTAGAAGTAACAACTTTCTCTCTGCAGCTCTCGGAGACAGAGGCAAAACTCACCTAATAATGCCTGTTGGTTATATTTATGCTATAGTCAACTGGTAAGATAGGAAATCCACCTTATACAAACTAAGGAAAAAACCAACCAACCAACCAAAAGATCTTGAAGTACTAACGGAAGAGAATATAAAAGAGAAATAAAATGAGATTCCAGAATAAGTGTGAGACTAATAAATGCCACATAACACCTGTCACAATATTTATTACATAATGGCTTTATCAACAAGTAAAAATATGTATTCCCACCTTTTGGGAAGAGGCCCCTCAAAAGTTTTTATTATAAATGTAACAGGAACACATATATTCTAAAGGAACACATAATCCCGAAAGCATTGGAACAAAATTTGTAGTTATTTTTGCTCTATGACTAGTCCCTCCCACCAATTCAAAGAAAATACCTGCTGTAAGACTACTTTGCTGAATTGCTATAAACATTTTATTGCACAGGATTTACTTTAGAAGCCAAAGGTGGGCTTGATAAAGCAGACCTATTAGAATAAAATTCTGACATAAAATATATTTAATGAAGTCTATACTGACTTTATGACATCTTTATAAAGCTTCTAATGTAAAAGACTCCTTTATAGTAACCCTCGCTGTCACAGTCTCACTTGCTGTTTTAGAAAAATATTAAATAAAGAAAATGTTACAATATACTCGAATTAAGCAATGATAAAGCTGATGGTAAGAATTATTTTTCTAACTCAATGTAGCAACAAATTTTCAAATATTTCCCCATGAAAACGTAGGCAACCAGCAGAATTTTTGTACTGCATAAGCTGTGTACTTGTGTGAATTAGCTTCCCCACACATTTTTTCAGTTGCAACAGACTATCTTACTGTATGTACAGAAATACAGTTTATATTTTTAAATCTGGCACCAAATTAAATTATTAGACATTTGCTGGCAACTGTCTCGCAAAATGCCATGAAACAGATTTCTATGCCACAGCAAGAACTGTGCATGTAATATCTATAGATATATCCTTGGTGGTGGCATTGGTGGTGAAACAAAGGCTGTGAACTTGAGTAACTTGACTCATGAGTTCATCTCACATATCTACACATAAACCAAGATGACAAGCTTGCATACTCCTAGAGATTGAACTGGTTTTGTTGTGCTTACTCATTAACAACAGTTACTGGTCTTGATGTTCACGTAGACAGCAAAGATATGAAAAGCCATCCAACCCATTAGCATACCCAGTAATACAACTAGTGAGATGTTTTCAACTCCCCCCATAATCCTAAAACAGACTTTAAGCTATTTTTATTATGTAACTTTTCACACCAGTGGAACAGTTGATTAACAGCAAATATATAAACAATATTTTTAGAGATATAAGACAGAATCATGCTCTCTATTAATCAATTCCTTTGTAGCATGTAGACTAAGACTGCATTTATCATGCTTCTCTCATATTTTCTTGGGTGTGATTTCATGGCCAGCTCATCAAAATTTCACTTTTATAGCAACCACCCTTCTATTACTGTCGATAACATCTAATTGACACATCAAACCTCCAAGGAATGCAGTAAATTGAACCACAGCTTCTAAGAATAAAACAGTAAAAAAAATCCAAAACAGGATGTACCCTCCTCATAACAGCAATACAAACATACTGAGGTTTGCTAATGGAAGGGAGGAAAACTGTAACCCTTTCTCCTACCACACTGAATTATCTATTAACCTTAAGGTCAGAAAATACAGCCTTGTGACCTCAGACTGAAGCTTGCCTAGAAAAAAACCTGAACCTGCATCTATGGCTGCACTTATTTTAGGCGTGAGACTAAAGTGAACTAAGTAGAAAAAAACACCAAAAGCAATTTCTGCATCTGTTACTTTGTTACAGAGCAAAAAATATAGCTCCTCTCCCAATAGTTTCTGATAAACTAAATTTTAGTATTTAAATTCTAACTCCATACCTTAAAAAATTATGGTCAAAAAGCTGGGTAGAATTCAATAATATAATTTTAAAAGCAGACGAAAACTGATTCATGATGAAAGAGCACTAAATAAAGCCAGGCAAAACTAAGTAGCAACCAAGGCAAAAAGAAAATGGCAGAATGTATAAATACATAGCTGAAATGCATGAAACCCACTAAGAAAGAAAAACTGATTCACAGGGATACAAGAAAAATAATGGAATGAAATTAGGTAATACGATGTTCAGTACTGATACCGAGAAAAAAATTTTTTACTGTGGGAACTCAGCGTGACAAAAAAGCAAAGAGCAGAATGGAAGCGTCATGCCTTTAAATATATGAAACAAGCTGACAGGGCACTATTCTAAAAAAATACACCACATATCATATAGTGTAGAAATCTCCAAAAGATGAACCCAAAAGATATAATAATTCTTCAACTTTTTGATTCATATATAAAGTCTGTACCTGTGAAAACATTACTGTGAATAATTCAATGGCTGCACATATCTCATTGCAGGATGTTTGTAACACAAAAGCCCATCCCTGTTTTGGCCAGGAAGAGCAAATATCTACTTTTCAGAGTTTTAATGAAATGAGATCCTGAATATCAACAAGCTAATGAGGGCACATCCCTAGAAGTGCATCTGACTGGCCTCTTGACTATACAAGGAGATTTCAACAGTTGTTATACTTAATGGCTGTAAGAAAGGGCTACAAGCAAAATAGTAATTTATCATTTAGTCCGTGAACATCTGGGCATCTTCTGTGCATTGGGATATAAGGTCTTATGCAACAGTGATTTTCAATGTAAATAAACATAACTGTAAAGCAACAGTTCATGTATTATGCAATCCTTTCTTATCTCAGGCAGTTAAATAGACCAGTTTCACAAGAGAGACTTACAATTTGAATAACCCTCTTTATCTATAAAGATGCTGAGTGTGCACGTGTGTGGGTGCCCCCACACATGCAGGTGTGCACGTGCATGCAGACATTTTCAAAATAGAGATTATGACTTGGTGAAGGCAATCAAATCTACTACTGCCATATGATCCTTTAGTAATATAAAAGCAGTAATCCACATTGTTGAGTCCTTACCCAGAAGCTGCAAATTTGCTCCCGTGATGATTGAAAAAATAAAAATCACTTTGCTTAACAGGATGCAAGAGAGTAGTATTGTCATCCTTGTAAGAAAATTAGGATTTCTGTTACATTAAGCAGATTTGGCAATAGTTGGCAAAGACCTCTTAAAACAACAGGGTTTTCCAGAATTGCTTAATGCTGTAGGTCAAACTGGGATGCAATTGTTTACAGGGAGGAATATTTAAGTATTCTGAGCCTGTATAAGCAATCAATCACAGAAGAGAATGGTAGAATTTAAAAATATCTGAGAGGGGCAAGATACACTTCAGTAAAGATGAACAACAGAATAAACTTGAATGAGGAGTAAATCTAAGGGGAAGTTTTCTTACACTTCCTAAGAGCATATCCATGGCTGAAATAAGCACAATGAAATTCCATAGTCTATATATACACAATACCTACTTATATTATTACCTTGAAATATTTTTACTGGCCTCCAAAGAAACATTCAACTCTTCAGTGGCACAGGAGAAAAATTTAATACCCAAACCAAACGGGTACTCATATTACAGGTATTATTTGACATTGCTTAATTTCTCTGAGGCAGAACTGAGCAAACATCCAAACTGCAGTCATGAGTTATTGTGATGTTTTCTTCACTCTCCTCACAGTAATGTGCATGAAGAGGAGCTGAGAATGCACCAGCCAAATGGCAAAATGAGGCAAAGCAAAAATGCACACGGCTCATGCAGAGCTGCAGTGAAGTAAGCATATGGAAAAAATTTTAAAGGGAGACTAAGACACAGCAGTTCCCAAGTCCTTGCCTCTCTGCTCAAGGGTCATTTAAAAGTTCCATGGTTGAAAAGCAACTGCAAGGGACTAAAGACAGAAGTGGAAAAAAGAAAAGACAAAATAAGAACTGGAAAACATTCTTGTGATCTGGAATCACTGTTAAGAAACAATTTAAAAGAAGCTAGAATTTTCTTCAATCAAACTAAACTCAGCTGAAATATAAGCTAGCACATGAAATGTCAGATGCAGAGTTTCTATGCTTCTTAAGGACTCCTAATACTGTGAAATGGAATACAATGTTGGTTTCTCTCTGTGAAATCTTAACTCTTCATGCTTAATAGACCAAGCTCAATCCTCTTTCTTCGTTCACCGTGTTAAAATCCTTCAAAATGAGAGCATGTAAACATAAGATGAAATATGTACTTCAATGTCTCTCTTGTTCAGGGCTTTTAAGCTCAGTAATTACACAAAATGATCCTTTATATCTGTCTGACTTGCTACAGTAGGCATTACTGGCAGTATAATAAACAGATTAATGAATACCCTCTATTTTTGTGACAAGAAACTTAAGTTGAGCTTAACAACGCAGCAATTTCCTAGATATCTTTCTTGAATATATTTTTCATCATTGTGTTTTATGAATGTGGCTGCATTGAGTTCGGCAACTGGAGGAGGTGGCATCTGGATTTCACTAAGTTGTTATGAAATTTGCTTCATAGGATGAAGTCTGGTCTAAACTCCCTGTTTGACATCGCAGATACAAGAGCAGTTCTTTTTATCCTGTTCTACCCTACCACTTGGGAGCTCAGACATGAGACAGAATTAAGGATTAAACCACAATCAATAAAAATGTTATTTTTGTCTCTCTAGGTATTTACAGTTCAGAAGATGCATGAAATACTGATGTGAAGCAACAGGAAGCAACATAAGCATAAAGGCAAGAGGGCTGAGAAATGTTCAAGAGGTTTTATTATGAGAGAGAACAGTCCAATTAAAATGGGTAAAGAGCAGAATGAATGAAAATTAATATGACTAGATTCTAGAAATGGCATCATAAAGTGGAGGAACTATAGCAGGAAAAAGCTGCTATGTTTTTGTCCAAATATAAGGAACTACATACACGAGTACATAACATACCACATGCACTCATGAGGAAAGGTATTCACACACTTCAAATACTACCACTACAGTAAAAGAAATAATCACATCATTATAGAGATTAGCCTGTTATCACAAACATATAGCCAGAAAGAATAATCCAAAACTGAGTTTTCCACTAAACATGTGTAATGTCGTATTTTCTCACTTAGTCCATAGATAACATGGAAAACACTTTCCTGTACATCTGAAGAGTGGTTTAGAATTGTTAAGTGTATGACCTCGATGTAAGTTTTCTTCACCTGTGATTTATCACGCAAAATACAGGAGTGGCTGAAAACTGGAAATACACATCATAGGATCAAAATATGAAACACTGGACAAGAGTAATAAGCCACAAAGTTGAAAATTATTATTGGAATACCAATTAGAAGGCTGCTAATAAATTTTGTTAATGAATCTTGCATCCATAGCCCAAAGGGCTTTTCATGTGAAAGTACTGATTACATTCAGACAAAAAAAAAATTGAGGGAAACTGAGCTGGGAATTTAGGATTTAAAATAGCTGTTATATAATAGAAAGATAATAAGCAATGGAAAGGAAAAATTAAGCTTGGAAGTTTTTAAATATCATAACAGCAGTATACTTGTATTAACAAACAATGAGTCCATCAGAAAAAAAAAAAAGATCTAATGCATTATGTCATAAAGGTTATGAATATGAAGTTATCTTCTCTGCAAGAAAATTGTAAAACTCTCCCAAACCAGCCATGCAGACAGTAGATACCACCTGCTTTAGAAACACCCCATCAATAAATAATACTTACTGTCTCCCAAATTCTGTAAGAGTATTAGGCCCTTTTCCTGCTGGGGAATTGAACATGGTACGTTTGCTGCCAACAGATCAGATCCATTCCACAATAACTATGCAGGAGAACTTTAAAAAATGGTACTGAGTTTATAACTGTCATGAGAGCCTGTTTCATATTCTTCTTTACAGGGCTTATTTTATCAAAAGTGCCATTAACTCTGAGGTCTGACTCTTACTGGCCTTTGCTATCTTCTGTTTTTCATTTGACTTTCAGACTCTTTGTCAGCAAATTCTTCTAACAAGTGCAGGTCTCTATTGCTCAACACTAATACTCAAGCCCACTTATCATAAATGTTTTAAAAAATAGAATTGTACATGACTGTTTTTCATTACTGTCATACTGTGTAGAGAAAAACAGCTTACTCTAGAAAAGGAAAAAAAAAAAAATAGCCTCCATAGAGCATTTGAAAATTGACAATTACACAACCAGTATGCATTAATTGCCTCCCACTTAGGGAAGATACACAAGCTTCCCCTGTGAGGACAGCAAACATCCAGTTTCTGTCTTCAGCTTTTTAAATCTGGGAGAGGGCTAAGAGCAGCCTGTCAGTTCCTGGCTTTGAGCATTAAATTATTAATTTACACAAAATACTGCATTAAAAATACTTTTAAAACAACTCAAAGCAGCACACTGCTAGTTTAAAGGGGAAGTTCAGAAGTCAGCAGGCTGCCAAAACCAATAAATACAATTCAAACATAGTTTAATTTTCTTATTCATAATTTTGCTTGCCACTAACCATCATCAAAGGTGTCTACTGAGGTCCGTGTTTGCTACCTTTATAGTTAATCCCACCCCCTTATGCCAGAGATTCAGCAAAATGATTTGGAGACCTCACAGGACACTTGCAAAGCAGTGAGCTAATGAGTTTTACAAAGGACAGTAATTCCACTGAAAAACTGGCTAGATAGAAAGCCAGACAGCAAAACCCAAACGAAACAACTCTTACACACAGGTCTCTGAAGTCAGGAAAGTGAATAGAGAACATTGTCACAGAATCATAGAATAGTTTAGGTAGGAAGGGATCTTAAGGATCATCTAATTCCAATCCCCTGCAAGGGCAGTGACACCTCCCACTAGACCAGGTTGCTCTAAGTCCCATACTACCTGGCTTTGAACACTTCCAGGGAGGAGGCATCCACAACTTCCTTGGGCAACCTATTCCAGAGTTTCATTACCATCACAGTGACAAATTTCATCTGACGTCTAACCTAAATGTAACCTCTCCCACTTTAAAGCCATTACCCCTTGTCCTATCTCTACATGCCTTCATAAAAAGTCCCTCCCCTGCTTTCCTGTATGTCACTTCAGGTACTGAAAGGCTACTATAACATCTCCTCAGATCTTACTAGCAAAGTAAATTTTCTCATTACAAGTATTCTGTCCCTTTAAATGTGGTCCCCTGTGAGAAATTCTCCCAAGTTTTAACTCCACCCACTTTCATTTGGTATTGCAACATATCCTTCACAGAAAAGCATGTGAATTATTTTTTTGGATTTTACTGCAGTATATTCAACATGGAAGTAATGCCAGAAAGGGTAAACCTAGGATTTCAAGACCTTATTAACCGCCTACACTGCACTCACAGTTCCAAAATTTGTAAGAGAAACAGGTGCAATTTGGACTATACATTTTTTTGGGAAGAATTAGTATTTCAGCCTCACATAAATCCATGTATAATGATTTCTAGTTGACTGTTGCTCTAAGAGGTACTTGTAGTCAAAGAGGCAATCACAGCCCTATGCAAGGACATATACGCTTCTCATTTTTGTAAACAAAGACACATAAAGCCTAAGTGATGAAAATTTTTTTACCAATGATTAGTCCTCTTCAGCCTGGGATGTCAAAGTATTCATTAAAAAAAAAAAAAAAAGTAGTAGTATTTGGCTGAGATGAAAAATAGTTGCAAAATCTGACCACATTAGCAAAATTTGTTTTGTTTCTTTCTGGTGAGAGCAGGTACAGCATTCATAACCACGTGGAGAATGAAGAGATGAAGGTACTGTTGCTTCCACCCTCTTATGCTATTGCTCATTGTAGAAATCTTTAACTGTCTACCTAAACCTGATGATGAGCCATATGCAGGCACAATGCAGAAGCTTGATTCTTGCTTTTCTTTGGGGAGTGCCTGAATCACTAAACTAAATGGCATTTAGAGGTAGTTTTCTCTCTGTTGGAGCCACACTGGTAGCATAAAATACCAAGGCATTCCAGAAACAAGGAAGGACAGAGACAGGGAAACAAAATAATAAAAATTAAAAAAAAAAAAAAAAAAAAAAAAAAAAAAAAAAAAAAATCATCTCTTGTATCCAGCATCAGTATTTTTACCATTACACAATGAAGGTAAACCAGACAAACTGTACCACATCTACCTTAATACAGCATCTTTGTATTTCCTTCAAGCAGATAGTTGCAGAAAACGGTAAAATACTAAATCTGACAACTTCAAGATTAAAGACTGGGATTTTGCTAGCTGGATGCACGTCTGTCATAGCAAGAAGTTAGACAAAATACAGTTCTCTAATCCACATGAAAACAGTCCTTGCAGCCATGGCTTTGACAACTTCCAGAGCACCTATGTTTTGAATTGAGATCTTGAAAGTATACCATGAGAAGGCAGCTTTCTTGCTCAACGTTAAGACTTTAAAAAAGTAGTGTTGTTTGAACATGGTGAATAGACACTTGAACGGGGCAGTCAATCAGCAGTTCCCTATGCACTGTGCATACTTAAGCAAGTGCTCTTTTTGACTGCTTTAGGCTATTAGTACCAAAATGTACAAGAAGTGCAAAAAGACTTTTTTTTGTGTGTGTGTGGTTTCAGCCTTCTAGTGCTCCCACTGCTAGAGGCAAACCAAAAGATGAATTTTATCTATTACACTGAGATGCCTTTGACAATGAGTCAATCTCCTTTTCTCTTTTTCCCCAAACCTGCAGGCAGAACATGGGTTTTCTGCTCATCAATACCCTGTCCTTTACAGACAGTGAAACAACACTGCAAGGTCTCTCCCACCAATACCTCTGGATGA
This sequence comes from Calypte anna, assembly GCF_003957555.1. Lineage (NCBI taxonomy): Eukaryota > Metazoa > Chordata > Aves > Apodiformes > Trochilidae > Calypte > Calypte anna. The sequence continues at coordinate 14,713,982 of NC_044246.1, forward strand.
CATTGTAATATGTTTGAACTGCACTACTTGTTAAGAGATGGAATATAAATGGAATATAAATGTTAGAAAAATGTGTAACAGCAGTGTTGCTAGAAAGAACTGAATAACTCTCTTGCCTGATATGACAAACTGCTATGACAAACTGAGCAAGAGACCTACTTAGAAAAGCCAAAGCTCAGTTAGAACTAAATCAAGCCAAGGAGATCAAGGGAAATAGCAAAAATTTCATAAGTATATTAACAGCAAAAGGAAGCCTAGGGAAGGTGTGGGCCACCTCAGAAAGGAAACAGGTGAACAAGTTACAAGTGATACGGAAAAGGCTGAGGTTCTCAATGAGTCCTTTACCTCATTCTTCACTGGCAAGGGCATCAGCAACACTCCTGAAGTCACAGATGACTATGGCAAGGACTGGAAAGAAGAACTGCCAATTTAAGTGAAGATCAGGTTTGTGACCATCTGAAGAACCTGAAGGTGTACAACTCCTGGATACAACCCCGGGTACTGAGGGAACTGGCAGATGTGGTTGCTAAACTGCTGCCTATTATATTCCAAAAGTCATGGCAGTCTGGTGAAGTCCCCCCTGACTGGAAAAGGGGAAAAAAAAAATCCCTATTTTCAAAAGAAAAAGCAGGAAGATCCAGGGAACTACAGCCTGGTCAGTCTCACCTCTGTGTCCTGTAAGATCATGGAGCAGATCCTCCTGGTGGCACTACTGGAGCAGAATAATAATGAAGAGTCTGGTGTCTGTGTGTAATTAACACAGCTTCACCAAGGGCAAATCATGCCTGACTAAACTTGTGGCCTTCTGTGAAGTTCTGTTCAACATCTCTTTCAGTAACATGGACAGTGGCATTGAGTGCACCCTCAGCAAGTTTGCTGATGACACCAAGCCGTGTGGTGCAGCTGACATGCTGAAGGGAAGGGATGCCATCCAGAGGGACCTTGACAGGCTGGAGAGCTGGGCCCATGCCCACCTCACAAAGTTCAACAAGACCAAGTGCAAGGCCCTGCATCTGGGTCGAAGCAATCCCAAACACTGATACAGGCTGGGCAGTGACTGGCTTGAGGGCAGCCCTGAGGAAAAGGACTTGGGAGTGTTGGTGGATGAGAAGTTCAACATGAGCTGTCAGTGTACACCTGCAGCCCAGAAAGCCGACCAGATCTTTGGCTGCATCAAGAGAAGTGTGGCCAGCAGGTCAGGGAAGTGATTCTCCCCTTCTGCTCTGCTCTTGTGAGACCCCACCTGGAGTACTGCATCCAGCTCTGGAGCCCCTTTTACAGGAGGGACATGGATGTGCTGGAGTGTGTCCAGAGAAGGGCCATGAGGATGGAGCACCTCTCCTACGAGGCCAGACTGAGAGAGTTGGGGTTATTCAGTCTGGAGAGGAGAAGCCTCTGAGGAGATCTTATTGTAGCCTCCCAGTATCTGAAGGGGGCCTACAAGAAAGCTGTTGAGGGAATTTTTAGGATGTCAGGTGGTGACAGGACTAGAGGGAATGGATTTAGATATTAGGAAGTTCTTCACCATGAGGGCGGTGAGACACTAGAACAGTCTGCCCAGAGAGGTGGTGGAAGCCCCACCCCTGGAAGCTTTTAAGGTCAGGTTGGACAGGGCTCTGAGCAACCTGATCTAGTGGGAGGTGTCTCTGCCTATGGCAGGGGATTTGGAACTAGATTAACTTGAAGGTCCCAACCCTGAAAATTCCATGATTCTATGAGATACATCTCTGAAATTGTAAAACAAATTTTTCTTTGGTTAGCACAAATACAGGCAGGTGGGGCTGTCCCCTTATGAGCAGAGGACTTCAATTTTGTCCCAGGAAAGAAAGCATCTTACAGTAAACTAACTCTGGGAAAAGGAAGGAAATAATATTTTTTTAAGTCTGAGCTTCCTTATGATCAGCTAGGAGATCATATCCTATCAACACTGAGTGAATGCTGAGCGCATCTAGTTTCTGGATATGTAATGGGTAAATTTACAGCCTGTATTTCAGTCCCCTAACAGGTATCTTATTAATTCTTTACTTGTAATTAGAACTATCAAATTGTTTAAGAAAGCTATCTACCCTGAATTACTCTACCATACTAGAAGAATGCGTTTTGTCAGCATACCCAGCAACAGAAAAGCTGATGGAGAGCATCCATTCCTGATATTTGCAAGGGTCTAAAGTTAGTTATCTGCAGGTTATGCAATGAAAATTATTTTCACAGAAAAAAAGTGACCTACATAAGTACTGAGCAAAAATATAAAAGCAGAAAACAACAACAATACACACGCAAAACAAAACCAACCAACCAAAAAAAAAAACAACCCAAAACCCCAAATGAACAAAAAACCAAAACCAAACCAACCAACCCAAAAACCAAAACCCAAATAAAAAATTTTCAATTGTGACTTTAAGCAAGTTAAGTGGAAAAGATTAAACTCACTTGCAGGAAATTTTTGTGCGATCAGCCACCATAGTCCACTGCTGCTGATTTGTTGAAACCTCAATGTAGTAACTGTAGCTCCGATCATCACAGTCCCAAAGCAGCAACCTAAGTATGAAAAAGTATTTGAGTGACAAGTAAAATACACAATAAATAAAACTGCTTAAATTTTCCAGTCCTTTATTCTCTCTTCTTAATCCTTTTAAAATTTAGCTCTTTCTTTTGGAATTATATTCAATGTCTTCACTGTTTCTGTGACCTCAAACTTCAGCATCTCTATTCTTATTATCCTAAGGCCAATAGCAGACTTACAGTCTTAAAATAACAATCTCACTAACGTTAATATATTGCACTTACTCATTTATTTTAAATTTATTTGAAAGTCAATAAGTGATCTGATTTATTTGGCATGTGGCATTGCCTGCTTTAAACCTGAACCAAAGATTGTTTGGAAAAGTACCTTTATAAAAGAAAAGAAAAAAAGGACTGGTAAATAGATTATAATGTCTTCTTAGCTGAACTCTATTTGATAAATGTATCAGAACTGTTAATAATAACAAAAAGCAAATAAGGAAAATGGGAATTCCCAGTCCTAGTTATTCATAATATGTGGGGGAAAAAAGCACTGAATTATTGACAAAATTGTTAAAAATAAGAAAAAGGAAAAAAATAGGTCTCAAGGACTCATTCAACAGTCTTTCTTATGAACATCCAGCCTTTCAGGAAGGACACTAAATGACATAGTGAACAGCCTCCAGTTTCCATACTTGTCTCACAGAAAAAAGATCTAAAGCATCGGAAATGTGATTTACCTGTAAGTATGAAACTCTCAAAAACCACATCTGGCAAATGTTGTATTCTCTTTGCTTTTCTGTATATGGAGATTATCCTCCTCTTGTAAGAGATATTTGAAACCTAAACATTATTCCTCAATTTTGTAATTTCTAAGGATGAATTAAAACCAAGAACCTTTCCCCTCCCTTCCTCAGTGGATGGGATTGAGATATATGTACTTAAAAAGAGTCAAAGAACACCCTCATTAGCAAAAGCCACAAAAAATTCTATGCAGCATGTTTGTGAAGCAATACTGAATATCCTTTTTTTCAATAAAGCACCCACAAATGACAAGGGGGTTCTTACAGAAGTTTAAGGGGCAGTGGACTGGCAAGAACAAAGGCAGACACTTAGTTTCTTCTTTAAAAGTAGTTAAGTGTTGTCTATATTTTGATTAACAGATGTGGGTTTGCCTACATTCTACATCAAGCAATTGCTTGATGTCATTCCACTGATGAGCAGGGTTTAGTTTAGAAATATTAATTGCTGTTCTTATTGTTTTCATATAAACTCAATGGCTAATCTGATACCAAACCCCAACATTTCAAAAATCTTTTGTATTCCACTTAGAGGTGACTGGATACAGTTTTTCAATTGCAATATTCCAAGGGAACAATGCACATTAGGTTTACCATGGAAAATTGTTTTGCTGATTTTATTTTTGTTAAAACTCTTATTCTCTGAACCCTTACTCAACACACTAATGGAAAACAAATACTCTACTGTAATATAGAGGCTGTTACAAACTGTTGCCATCTCTTCATCCTCAGGCTTTTGTACAAGTTAGCAAACACTTACTAGGATTACTGTTTAAATCTGAATATTTGCTGCAGAAACAAATGAACCAGCTGTAGTCAACCAAAGCAAAGCTAGCTACGTGAAATAGCTGTAACTGCATTGATGACCCAGGTGATCACTGTAGGTTGCCTTCAACTGAAATGTTCTACTCTTTTCTAAGTGAGAATCACTAAAGCCAAATGTACAGAGGGCTGTGAAAGCCAGGTAATACAGCTAAACCTGGTTCTTTCTCCAGCTGCAAAGAAATTCCACAGATCCACAGTTTTTGTAGTACAATAGGTAAGGATCCACCGACTATTGATGAAAATAGCTGAAACATATTTAAAAGCAAAAAGAACTTGGGCTACACTACAGACCTTCCCAGCCACAGTTTTCCAAGCTGTCTCTCTTTAATCATCTTTCAGAAGAGTGCTGAAGTTTTATATTATAAATTCCTTTCTTCTAGTTCAGAAAATCTTCCTTGCTTTCAGCTGCTACCTCTGCTAGGAGGAATATAGCTGCAAAAATTATTGCTCATTTTTAACATTAAAAAACCAGTACTACTAGAGGGGTAAAATGACCTAGCCAGTTGCAGAATGCAGAATCCTCTCTCTTGCACAGATGCTGTCCCAAGAAAATGCTGGACTGTCTTCAGGACTTGGTTATTAAGGACATGTATCTTTGACCTAAAAACCAATGCTATTACTTTCTTTTCAAAATAATCTAGTTTAGCTCTATTTCCTGTTTTGGAATTCCAGCACTCCAAGTGAAATTAGGTCTACTGGACAAGCAGATTTACCATAAACTCCCTAGATGCCCTCAAGTGAGCCCAGCTCATTGTTATGGTCAAAAATAATAAGCTATTAAATTAGCTTTAAGAAGCTAAAATAAAAGACTTTTAACACAAGTCTTTTAGCTCATACTAATACAGTCTACTTGAAAATTGCAAACTTCAGAGCTGACATTAAAAACCAAAAACAGTAACTGTGCCATGACGAAAGACCTACATCCCACACACATACCCCAAATCAAAACCACCCAACTCCAACACCTTCCCTCCTCCTTCATCAGGTCTTTCCCATTCTGTTTTCCTACAGCTTGAAGTCTTCAAATACTAAAGAGACTGACTGAAATACATTAAAAAAAAAAAAAAAAAGGATTAAAATCCTGGATTTGGTAGTTACTAATAATCAACAGATTCTGAATCAGTACAACATACCAAATCTTCTAAATGATAAAAAGAGGGAAAAGCAAAAAAAAATCCAAAATTTTTCTTTTAAAAGGCTATTAAAATGTAGCTAATTATGCTTTTCAGTAGGATCTTGTTCAGCATGAGAGCTCAGTGTTTTTTCCTTGATCTGTGTTTTCAAAGCTAGGATCAAGAGTTTCAAAATCAGAAGCACACTGGTGACTGTATTTCAACTAACATTATTGTAATTAAAACACAACTGGCTCAGCTTTAGAGCAAAAGGCTAACAGGATATATGCTTTCTTTTTAAGAATGTGTATAATTGCTTGCTCTCAAAACAACCTAGCCCAATTTAAATAGGTTTTTAGAAAGAGCATGGCTTAGCATTATTGCAAAGCAAACAATGAGTGAATTAAAGTTGCCGCAGAATTTTTCCCAAAGTGACTTCGCATGAATGCTAAATGTAGATTTTTGTTTCTTTATGACTTGAGAAAGAAAATAAAGTTATTTCTTTACCTCGCTTCAGTAGCTTTTTTAGGAGAGACTGGGGAGGGAGACTGACAACAAAACCTATTTGGAATTTATTCTGCATGAAATACCTTTCTGGATAAACCATGAAAAGCTTGCAGGTGATTACATGAATATTCACTGGTGCACACTGAGCACAACAGCCACATTTTATGCCAGGTACAGTAATCTTTGAAACACATTCCAGGCAAACTAGCAGGCTAAACTTGTGTAGAAAAGTCACGTTTTGCTAAGACGGATGCTAAATTGCAGAAAGGCGAAGATTCCACTTAAAAATGTCAGAATTACACTCACTGGAAATGCATCTGTTTACAGCAAAATTGCTTGTATTTCTAGGTCTTTTCATATCAGAATAAAAAGATAAATTAGCTCTTGCTACTAAATCTTGCCCCCAGGATTGAGAAGGAAAAGTGGAACAAAGCTTTATCTAGCTCGATGCCTGCAACATTGTGAGATTTAAACATATTTCTTATGACACTTTTGTGGGTATCTAAACTCTAAATCTGTTAATCATTTAATAGGGTACTGTTACTTATATCACAAGTTGAAAACGCCTTCTTTCATAAAATAAGAGTTTTTCAAATATATATAAAAATTCATATTATACGTGTGGGAAACTGATTAAATCGGCTACCTGTTACATCAAAAAACACTGCAGTACTTAAACAGTTTTTCCCTAATGCCACGTTGATTGTTTTGCATTTACACAAGCTTTTTGTGCTGCTTCCCTTTTATGCATAGATTTCTGAGGAAAAAGAAAAAAAGTCACTTTTTAGTTCAGACTGCATTATACCTACATGTACTCAAGCACCTGACAGGATGACTTGATATACTATAAAGTCAGTAGTTACCATGTGCAGTGTAAATATCTGATAGCACTATCTTCATAAGCTACTTATGTACTTACAGACAACCAAAAGAAAATTAAAAACTCCAAAGGAAATAAAACATGAGGTAGCAACACTTGTTGAAATACGGGGAAAAAGAAAGAAAACACAAAAACATATTGAGAGAGTATTTTTATATAAATGCCTTTGCATTTTTGCATCTGGTTGTCTACATGACCTTTCATTTTCTGCAGATATTTATGTTTCAGTAGTTCTCTTGTAGGAAAGTAATCTTTCTTCAGGATTCCACAATGAAAGAAAATTCCTGTATATTTACCATTTGCATCTATGATCACTTATTCTGAGTTATGATTTCACTCTCAAGACAGTCGAGGGCAGAAAATGAGCAGCAAAGAAAGAAAAATGTCATAGGCACAAGTGGTATGAAAAATTAGAAAGCTTAAGAGATGTATATGATGATGGTATTAGCAAGCAAAAACCACAAAGTTAATTGATACAGTTTGTTAATTTAAGAATTACTCTGAATAAGAAAAGCACAACAGCTGGCTATTATGCATTCATATTAGTAATAAAATCTTCAAATAGATTAAACTGGGATGGAGTGGTTAAGAAATGCAAAACATTTCTATTTATTTTAACAAGAAAACCCCTATGGTAAGGAAGAAATCTATCCTACTCCACCACCATACACTGCAAGAATTTTTTTTGTTGTTTTCTTTTCTGTCGTTTTTTGGAAATTTATAAGAAAAACCCCACTCTATGAAGTTATAAGCTAAATACAGTAGCATAACAGTATTGCTTTTCTAGTACAGATAAATGCAGAGTTAGATGGAGAGCTATTGTGATATGGCTGTCTTTTAAATACTCAAGTTTTAGCCATTTTAAAGTTACATTATATTTACTATGTTAAACTATTGAATTTGTTGAATTATTGGAATTTCTTGAATTACTGAATTACTATGAATAACTCTCTTAAATAAAAAAATGTTTTAATTTCTATAATTTAAAAGAGAACATTTAATTACAATTATGTTAAAATAAAATGTTTTCCAGGTCTTTGCTAGTAGAATGTATATACTACTAAGTACAGAATATAAATAAATCTGTTTCAGAATTTCTGAGTAAATTTTGATGCAGAATTCAAGAAGACCAAATTTATACACAAATACCTGATGAAGTATTCAATAATAACAGGGTTTCATCATGGTCTTCCATAGCGTTACAGCTATGGGTAAAAATTACCTAGATGGTTTAGTTCAACAAGTAGTGGATAACACTGCTCAGCCACTGCCCAGAGACTGGATGCAAGAGGAGCTCTTCCAGAGTCTGTTCTGAAACCTATTACTTTTAATGTCTTTATCAATAACCTGGACAAGGAGGTTGAATGAGCCTTCATCAAGCCTGGGAATGACAGCACACTGTGGAGTGCAGTCAATACACTTGTGAGCACAGCTGCCATTCAGGAGGACTGATTGCCAGCCTCTGGGAAGACATAGGGCATGGGCAAAAAAAGGATCTCATGAAATTCAACAAGATCAAAAGCAAAATTCTGTACTTCATACAGAATCCATTACAGCAGTAAATGCTACAGCCTGAGTGGCTGTGCTAATAAGGACATTTGAGTCATATTGAACAGAAGATGCTATTAGATGCCTGTGTGACTTCTCAGAAATGACAGCTAGCAGCACACCAAGCCATAGCTACAGGAACTGAACTAGGAAAACAAAGTAAAGAGATTATTATCCTTTACTTCACTGCATTCCATTTTGCACCCAAATTCAACACTGGTAGATCTGGGCAAGTCCAACAGAAGTCTGGACAAGACCACCAGAGGGATGGTTGGGAGGTTGGAGCACACACACTGCACAAGGTGAGGAAAGTGGCTTGTTCCACCAAAGACTTGGGGTCAGGGAGGAATCAAATAATCAGAGGAGGAGGAACTGTCCATACCTGAGAGCAGGTTATCAAGAAGACTGACCTAGGCTGTTTACTGAGGTGCACAATGTGGAAAACAAAAGACTGTGGTCAAATACTGAAACAGAATGCTCCAGACAGACTGAAGACACAGGAAAACAGGAACCACATGAAAAGCAGGGGAAAAAAAAAAAAGGAAAGAAAGAAAGAAAAAAAAAAGAGTACACTTTGAGGATAATTAAGATACTGGAAGAGGCTACCCAGAGATGTTGAGGAACATCCTTCATTGGAGGTTTTCAAGCTCTGACTGCGCAAAGCCTTAAGTAGGAAGGTCTTTCTTCCTAGCTGACCCTGCTTTGCGGTACAGGCTGTGTTAGATGTCTTCCTCAAGTCCCTTGCAGCCTGAATGGTTTTAACATTCTAAGCCAGTGGGATGAATTTTGCAGAAAAGCATGCACACAAGATACAACCCTGAAACAAAGCACTCTATACATTTCTAATGCATGTTTGTGCACCAAGAGTTGTTCATATTCAGAATTTAGTTGCCATAGTAACACGTTCTGACTTGGAGGCTCCCTCCAGCAGTATTCTGACTTTTATCAACTAAAAGCATTTACTACCCTTTTTCAAAGGCTCATATATTTACTGTCTCTGATACAAATATATTTAATGGCACATTCATGTCTCTGAACTTAAAAGATACTTACTTTAATTCCTAATTATTCATTTGGAATCCAAACCTACAGGTCTAATGACTCAGTTTCTGGAGGTAAAGCAATTCATGTCAATCTGCAGACATGGTATACAGCTAGTCTAAAGAATATGCTGCTGGAAATTTTTTTATACTAGGTAGGAGAGAGAGATCAAGAGAGTGTTCAAGCAAGAAAATAACAGGAAAACAGGCACTGAATAGAGTTCATCAGTTCTGGAAGACATTGTGTTCAAAGACATCTCTTGCTTTCATTAAGATGAAATACCAAGATTTTTTTCTCTAATGTATATTGATATTTCATTTGATTTCTGTACCAGTCTCAAGATTTTCTGGTGCTAACTAAAGAGACAGTGTCACCATCTTTAGCACTGCACAGTATAGGACATGTTCAGACCCTGGTTTGCCAAAGCTGTAGCTGCAACACAGTGAAACCTCCCCTCTCCATATGCATCTTTCCCTGGCTGCCTATGATCCACAACAGAAGAGGCTGCACATAAAAACACTCGTTCTTCTAGACAGAATACAAAAACAAAAAGATGATGTAATGCTAGCATTTCTGTCTTTAGGCAATGGAGATAGTCTCCTTTGTCAAAAGATACCCTGGGTGATAATATTTATTGCTGTTGTTTTTAAAGACAAGCTGTTTCATCTTGTTTGTATGCTACATGCAGGAAAGCTGACAAAGGAATGTGAGATTTTGACCACGTATCTGTACAATGCAATACCACATAAATCACCAAATGTGTATTGGTTCTAAATTATGTCATTTTCTGCTCAAGAAAAAACATTCGCACAGTATTTAATATAGGAGATTTTCTGCACTGACTTGCAAAGACGGTGTGATTCATCAACTGAAATACAGAAAAAAATGGTAAAATAGGGAAATAGAGAATTTGAGCTGAGAAACTATGTACTTAGTTCACATATTCTTCTCTTACTCCTTCATATGGCCACAGCTTCTGCTGCTACTTAAATTTAAAGAGCCATGAAAATGATATAATTACATTTTCAACTAACTCTTCTAAGGAATCTGAGTACTGTGTCTTCCTGGTTTTCTACTTGAGATGCAATATTTAACTGAACACTAAAACCCCAAACTCAGAGGCATACAGCTGCCAATTATACTCATTCAACTTAACATCTGTAACTAGTATACAGGCAAAAGAGTGCTTCTGTTAGGTTAGAGATTTGGCTGGATGTCTGATTTTAAATTTAATCTTCAAAGTTTATAGCCATCATAACAATGCCACAAGCCAAAACCAAAACACACAAAATAGAAATTGGCAGTTATTAAAGAGCTTTTAAGTCTCACTTGCTCATAACTCAGTTTGAAGAGGCAACTCTCCAAAGCAGACTGCACAAAGCTAGTTCCTACCAATACTTACCTACGAGTATCATAACATGGTCTCTGCTGGTCCCAGATCCTTGCCTGGAGTTTCAGTCTTTGCTCCCTAATACTCTAACTTCAGAAATCTCTCTCTCTCTCTTTTTTTTTTTTTATTGTCACAGAGAATACTAAGTCCGCGACAACATACTCGAAATTTACAAAGAACAGGAAGCCATTAAGACAAGGTTTTGTATGCCTGATTTTATGAAAAAAACCAAATCAAACAAAAAACCAAACCATGTACAGTCAGGAGAATCTGAAGTCAGCAAGAATTTATTTGGCTTCACCTGTGAACAATCCAGCTCTCCAATCTACCTCCAAAGTTTCTACATTAGCCAAAAGTTTCTTCCTCCTATGTACAAAGACATTCACTGTACAAATAGCCCAACAATCTTCAGTCCACACCTAAACACATTCACTAATCCAACACTTAAACGTTCAGGTTACTGTACCCTTATTATACACTCCAAGTTCAATTAAGAACTGGTACAAATTGTATAGTGAAAAGGAAATCTGACTCAAGATGATGGATTTCTTCACAAAATGTTTGTTTTCACAGAAAATGAGGTGGATAAGAATCTCACTGAGGTGGAACTGCACATGTTTTGACCAAAAGTTAGCCTGCAGTTATATTTGTATTTTAATGCAAGTATATACTTTCAATCTTACAATTTGACTATTACTACTATGTTTCTCAAATACAGTATTTTCTGAAATTGTGCTGGTATATCTTAGAATGACTCGCACATTTAATTTTTACCATGCCCATTATACTGAAGTACAAAGCCAAATGACAACTACTAGTCCCCTAATTACCACCCCTTCCAAATGTCATATAGTGTAAAGAAAATAACCGTTCATCAAAAGTTTCATTGTTGCCATTAATTCAGAGAAAAATAAACACTCTCTTACCGTATTGATCCAATCATGTAGGGCTGTGCTAGCTGTACTACGATAGCTCCACTCCCAAGCTGGTGGCACGTGTACCCAGAATCCCAGTCATAGTTTTTTGTGTCTCCATTCAACAAGGCATTCCGGCTGCGACTTACACCCTCAATCACGCTGGCACAGTCTGCAATTGTTGCAACATTTTCAGTGGGGACTGTGGATTAAAACATAAAGATGACAGACATACAGTCAGGAAACAGTTCAGATACCAATTATCTGAAGTAGGAAAGCAGTGCCAAAGAAAAAGGAAAAAGCAAAAAAGGATGAAAGTATAAGCAAGATACAGAAATCTAATTCTTATTTAACGTAAAATATGAAGCACAATTGCAGTGGTACAGGTAACTTTTACAGTATTGGTACCAAAGCTTGAAGCCTCACAGCTCAGGAGACTATTCTCAACTTGTACCTATTGGTACTTCAGATGGTGTCTCTGATTATGATTATAAACAGCATCCGAGAATTTAGAATATGAAAATGCTTTTTAATACTTAAAAAATCCTTGAATACAAGTTGGACAATGAGAAGAAGAAAGGGTATATGTCTGTCATTCAGATGGAATGTCATTCAGCTGTTCAGTCAAGAATTCGAAAAAAGGTATGACTGACTACTACCACACACACACAAAATTCTAACAGCAGAAGAAAAGAAACTATATAGAATTCATCCTCTTGAAAAAAGGAAAGCCAAAACACAGTGGTGAAATTATACGGTACTTCCCTGCCTCTCCCCTCTTCATTAATCTGATTAATCAAAGATCCAAAGATTTTTTTTTTTATCTTGTATACAGCCATAAAGCATCAGCCCACTTATTCCAAACAAAGTAAAAGGTATTACAGAAAAATATCGAATTTCCCTTCTTTCATTCACCTTATATGCTGTTTGAATTTTGCAGGGAAAAATGGGCACTCAAAGAAGTTTGAAATTAGTAAAAGCATTTCTGGTAAAACCATGTGTACAGTAAGGGAATTTCAGTTGAAAAATATAAAATTACAATTCTAATTGAATAGGCCATTGCTAAGTGATGTCTTTTTCTGCAACATCTATAATGAACTCTTTCACCTCTACAACCAATCTTGCAATCAGAGTAAATATCCAACACCACAGTCCCTGTGCCAGCATCACCTAACCAGTTCTTCCTTTTCTCTGACACATCCAAAACTGAATACTCTATCTTGGAAATTGCTGTTATAAACTGAATTAGATAAAAGATAATACAGACTACTACTAATAATTTTTAGAAGCAGGGAAATATTACATACCCAGCAATAAAAAACCCCATAGTATTGGGAATTATTTTTCTTTAGCAAAGGATGTAAATTTAGTGTTGGTTTCCAAGGAGAGGAATGCTTTTGTTGCACTTACTTAATTGTGCTTAATCCAATTTAGATCCAACTCCAAGTAGTTTGCTCCTTACTTTCAAATCAAATACAATTCATTGTATAGTTAGGGCTTGACATCATTTCAGCAATTTCATCAAAGAGCAATACAACAGCAACTCCTCTGGTAGCATGCTGCAAGAGAGGTGTATTTTCCTGTGCATAAACTGCTTTTTTTAGCTCTGTTCTACAAGTGCTTCGATACTTATTTTTGGAAGTACCTATTATTTCCCTCTATTAACATTTAATCAAGTATGGTACTTTCTGTCTGTAATTCAGATAGAATTCCAAGCTTTTTGTACGTCATTTCCCAGCAAGATGACAGAAGAATATAAAAAACCCCAAACAACAACCTCCTTAAGACGCCCTAGTCAGGTCCAGCACTTTCAACCTCCTCAACTTCTCAAATATATATCTCTCTCTATTCTCTCTCTCAACATAAAAATTAGTATCAACAAGGCTGAAAAGTGATGTTTTCTGAACACATAAAAATCAAGATTGTCTATTGAACCCTTGGGGTTTTTTGGGGGAAAATGTTAAAAGCACTAATTGTTTTACACAAATGATAACACAAATTCTGTATTTTAAAAAAATATGCTAGATTGTTTTAGCTCTGATGAACCTGAAATCTGTATGGTAGTGCAATACAAAATTCCAGTCATACAATGAACACTTTCAATTTTCACTAGAAAACAAATCACGTACAGTACAGATGCAAGTGTGCCATTTTAAGCCCACTATACAGTGATAACTTCATTACATAGTTTAGATAGTTGAATGTAAAATATGTATTTAAAATACTGCAACATCTGAAAAGAGCTGAACTACAGGTATGTGAAAAGTCAGAGCTAATTTCAGAGCCTTCAGCACCCTCAAAAAGATAACTTTTAATGAAGTACTAGGATTGTTTTTTCAGTGTGCTAGTGGTGTCAGAAGCATTATCTTAAGAAAACCACTAACAAATCAAATTACCATAAGACATACAAGAAAAAAAACCTCAAGCTTGTTGCCAAGTAATAAAGGCACTGGAAAGGCAACAATTTCTGAAAAATCTACTGTTCTATCAAATGTATGATCATCTCTGTTCCTAAAAAAACCCACTAAACCCATCATATTAATATTCTGAAACCTCTTGATTCCCTACTAATGCAAAATGAGATTCAGAAGTTCCCAGATTCTTATGGGGGAGCAGGTGCTAGACATTGGAAGTACTTCACTGGGAACAATCTGAATAAAGCAAAGACTAATAGCACAAACAGAGTACTGGCATCAAAATAAAGTTTGCCTTAGCTTCCTTTTCTTCCCCTCTCCCTTGGCAGTAAGGGAACTTCTCGGAGTATCCATTTTTTACATACATTAAAGCATCTTCTAGACAATGTATTTTGTAGGAGAGGAACCTGATCAACACTAGATTTAAAAAAAAAAAAAAAAAAAAAGTGTCAAAATCAATGTTCATGTCACGTTTAGGTTATGTGGCCTATTTTGTGCTCTGTAAGGCATTAATTGAACACACTACAATTCAGTTCATCCAATATTTTACCTGCAGGTGCTCTGAGCATCATCCTGCTCCTTCTCACGTTCAGATTTCTGCATTAATCCATGACTGCCTAAGAGAAGATGTTACCTTGATTTATCAAAATCCTTAACCACACAGAAAATGTTTTAGTGTGTTTTTAATATAATTCTGTGGTCTTCCCTGCAACAGTTAATTAGAAAGTGATTCTAACTAACTGCAGCATGCAGAAGGGGCCATACTGTTCCTTCTCTCTAGGGGGGTCTGCCACTCCCCATTTTGAATGCTCATTATCATCTTTTCTATCTGCTTGATAAATTTATTAAAAATACCATCTGGTACGGATACTGCTCTGTGCTGTATTTTCAACTCTTCTGGTTCTCTTCTTTATTCCCCACTAGAATTTCTGCTTCAATTTAGGTCTTTTTTTTACAAAAACATATTGCCAAACCCAGTTGTTTTTTGTTGTTGTTTTTTTAAAACTTTTTTTTTCAATCTAGCAGCTATCTAGCTTTTACAGTAATCATTGTTACAAGAGAAAAAACAGATTACAAAGATGGAAGTTCTTTTTTTCAACTGTTCATACAACAGTTTTCATCTGACAAACCTAATTTGCTTTAATGGAATGATCTGTATTAGTAAAGCATACTCATTCTGTAAGCAAACAAAGGGAAAATATGACTGCAGTTAAAGGACAGCAGCATCAAAACATTTATTAAAATTTACTTTCTTTTGTCCTGGTTTTATGCTGCACTATGGAGTGATGAGTATATTTAACACTGGTAACAGTGTTTCTACAAAGGTTTGTCAATTACAAGGCATGGCCTAAGGATCACCCATACTGGCTATATTTTAAGATAAAACAGATGTGTTATTCACATGTTAGAGATCCCCAAGGAAAAAAAATTACCAGGAGTGTATGGTACTTCAGTCATATTTATTTACCATTTCTTAATGTTTTTTATTTTTGTTTTTTTAAATTAACAGATCTGCTGTTAATGGCTTCCATATCTAAGTACTTCCTTTAATTTCCCAGTCTGGAAATGTCAGATTTTCCTTTCTTTCCATCTACACTAACTTCACTGTCATCAGCTGCCTGACATGGTGGGAAAAAATTACAGAAAACCCTCAAACAACTCTGCAACACAAGAAGGAATAGAATGGCACAAGTTCCTGCCCTAGTTCGTGTAAACAGACAGGAATGAACCTTAATTCAAATTACTTATATAAATAGAGAGACAGCAGATCAACTGGGTAGTCTTATTTTATAGGAAGGCAATAATCTAAAGGATTATGGACATTTGAATATATTTATACTGTATTCAAGGCAACAGTCAGACAAGAGTTCTCAGCTGAAGTGTCATTACTGCAATACAACGGTCATTTCATTGGACTCTCCTAGGACAGAGAACTATCACTTTGTAAAGAAAGCATAAACAAGAAACTACACTGGAACAAACAAATTTTTGTTTTAGTTAATATGAAGAAGTGATTTTTCTCTCATGCTGACAGCTGTTAAATGCTTAGCTTCCAACTGCTAATTTTTAACATTAAAATTACATTCCTTCTCTACCTTTCCTGAGCTAACAGTTTCCTCACTAAAAAGTAATGATCAGGAAAAAAAAAATTAGGGCTGACATTATTATTCTAGGGTTTGATTTTATTGTATTAAATAATTAGAAGAATGTTGTGCACTTCGCTTTCATTATTTCCTATTTGCCAAAATATCTGTTCAATCTAATCTTTATTGAGTATATGAATTAGCACTTCTTTATTTGGTACATGGTGGAAAATATAAAGTCTAAAGACTTTTCAGTTAATTAAAGGTACAGTCATAAAGTTCAATCTCCCCTTCCACATATTCTATTTTCTTGAGCTGAAACTTGCTGATAACATTTCTACATTTCATTGGAATCTTTAATGAAGACCTCAACTAAGAACTCGAGAAATATCAGCTTCAAACAGGTATCAACACCATTTCCACCCATTTCAGTGAAAAGCTTTCTGTAAGTCATATTTAGCTGGAGAAGAAAACCCCACTAATATTTGTCAGTGTCCAGCCAACAGTTTGGATTATAACAACTTCAGAGAAGGACGATTTTCCAGTTGATACCTTCTAGAGCTTGTGATTTCTGATCCAATAAATTAGAACAACAAGTGCATTTTTTAAAAACATACTTTTAATTGCCAGCCAACTGGCTGGCTACAGGGCTCTTTCATTAAGCATTCTGCATGAAGGCTTTCAGAAATAGCAGTTGTTTCAGAAGAGCCCAAGGAAGTATGCCTTTTTAGTTGCAGCACTGGAAATAGGAAGAAAACTAAAAAAAAATTGGAAGCATATGAACAGATCTCTGTTGAATAATGGGCAGAAGTGACTAAAACCAACCATGTGGCTGCCTTTTCCTGTAGAAAGAGGGGAAAAATAAATCCCTGCAGTATTTAGAGTGTCTTCAAATTTTCATAATTTCCTAAGGGTATGCTTGCAGCAAAGCTGACTTACAACTTACATTGCTGGGTAAACCTGTATAGTTTTGAAAGAAGGCTAACCTCTAAAAAAGAGAAGAAACAAGATAAGATACCTTTGTGTGGAGGCAACATTAGACACAAAAATAGCATCTCTCACTGTTTCCTTGGAGATAGGTAGGGCAATTTTTTACAAAGCTGAACCACATGCTAGAAAACTGATATGATGGGTTTCTGTTATACATTCAATTTTTAAAAAAAAACTGCCAGTAAGTAAAATACAAGTGAATGATTATTTAGTGATTTCATTCTTTCCCATTTAAAACAAGTTCTCCTAAGGCACTGAACAGCACATAAATGATGGTTCACAATGATTCATAAGTACTGCATTTCCCTGAGGGTAACCAAGGACGTTCCAGTGTTCCATATGCACCTCCTGCTCTTCAGTCATTATTCATTGTTCTCCCCTTTGTGTGTAATGTAAAAGTTACAAGATAATCTGACAGACTGAGACAGACTATAGATAAACACAGCTTCATGTGAAAGCCCTCCAACACTGCACTGCTATGACCTTAACCAGGCTCAACATAGGACGGTCAAACCCACATCCCTTGTAGTCCTTGACTGCCCCTCAACACTGAGTATTCATTCAAGGTCTCACTGAGGTTATAATTTTTTTTCCCTTTGAGTTGGAAAAGAGAAACTGTTTCCTATACTAAGGTGTGGAAAATCCCCACAAAACCAGAGGTGGCATTGCACAGGAGCAGACCTCTACTCACTTGCAGCTTCTTGCCATTGGGCAGATTAGAAGCTTTTACAGTACTTCCCATCACACTGGGTACTGCTTCTGCCTCCAAAGGAGTAGGTCTCTTGTTTGTGAAAATTCTTATTTGTTTTTGGATTCTAGATTAAATACTAATGACTAAAGAACATTCCAAATTGCAGAAGCAGAAGTTAATTAAAAGCAAACATTATGCTTTTGAGATTTTAAAAGTATCAGTATCTCTGTTAAATGAAAACTATGTCAATCTAGTGATTCTAATACATAGAAGTGCTAACTTACACATTTAGAGATAATACTATGCCAACAGGAAAATTACATCTGAACTCTAATATCTGCATTGGGGATTAATTTCATGTGGTTGAATTAATTTCTGTCAGTTACCTGTCTTCATAAGACAACAAAGTATAAACCAACACTAAGCACCAGACAATACTAGAAAGAGAATTTCCTTCTACTTTTACTTCAAAACTGCAGTATCACATCCAGTATTATGGCTGAAGTAATTGTATAAATCGTCTTCCACATTAACTTTTAAATACAGTATGTCAAGTTAATAATTTGTAATAAATCACAGAATCATTGTGGTTGGAAAGGACCTCTGGGATCACAGAGTCCAATGATACAGACTGGCAATAAGCAAAAAACCAAAACCCCTACAATCTCAGCCAATAGATCATTCCCTGAAGTGCCACATCTAGACATTTCTTAAATACTTCCAGGGATGGTGACTCAACTACCTCCCTGGGCAGGCTGTTTCAGTACCTGACAACTCCTTCAGTAAAGAAATTCTTCCTATTATCTAATCTAAATCTCCCTGCTGCAACTTCAGACCATTTCCTCTGGTCCTGTCATTATTCACTTGGGAGAAGAGGCCAACACCCACCTCCCTACAACCTCCTTTCAGGTAGCTGTAGAGGGCAATGAGGTTCCCCCCCAGCCTCCTCTTCTCCAAGCTAAACATGTTCCCTTAGCTGCTCTTCATATAACTTCTCCTTTAGGCCCCTCACCAGCTTGCTAGCTCTCCTTTGGACACATTCCAGCAACTCAACGTCCTTCTTGTAGTGAGGGACCCAGAACTGAACACAGTATTCAAGGTGAGGCCTCACCAGTGCTGAGTACAGGGGCACAATCACCTCCCTGCTCCTGCTGGCCATGCTGTTCCTGATACAAGCCAGGATGCTGTTGGCCTTCTCGGAAACCTTGTATACAAAAACACAGTGACATAGAATTGCTGTTATCATGAATGTGTGCTTCATTTATATTGCCTATTAAGTCTCCTAAGCTTCACTTCACAATGACAGCCATTACATAGATTCCGCATATCCACAGTAATGTACCTGATAAATTACCCTTTGTCCATACACTTTTCCAATGAAAATTAAAAAGTAAGTACTCTGGAATCTCCACACAAGAACTCAAAACAAGCACCCCAGTGGCTTCATTTCTTTGGAATGAGGTTTCAAATGAAAAAACTCTTTGCATATTATCTTCACTGTTGTTTTGGTAGAAGGGTCACAAAGTCTTTCTGAAAGAACCGTATAGCCTTTGAGGCTTGACCAACGTTTAATTTTCTTAATAAACCAGATTACAGGAATAGCAGCTGTGTTTTTCTAGTCTGTTTTAACACTGTATTTAATACCCTATTTCATAAACAATGAACCAATAGTATTAACTAATACTGGTTCTCAAGGGTTTAGGATGACAACTTCCATACTCAATCAAGCTTAAAAGCAACCTACTCTGACTACAACACTTCCATTTATTTTGTGGGGCTTTTCTAACTGCTTGCAGTTCACTTTACTCTATCCAGTAACTGAAGAAATAGAAACAAACATTTCAAATTCTCATTAAAGCAATAAAATCAATCTATGTCAACTACCCAACTGGTAGACCCATCATTTTTTATAGAAGTGGAACTGGGACAGTCTGCTTGATGAAGGGAGCCACATAACATTCTACTATATGGTGACCATCTCAGGTATGTAAAACAAAGCACTAAATGGATTGATATAAGGTGCCTTTGCTGGATCAAAGCTTTCAAGAGTATTTTTGAATAGGCAATATTGATGGCCATATATTCTAATGGAACAGACTTTATGTCCCTGCACCATTTCACAACAGGACTGCCCTCAGCTCATCCCAAAATCTTTCCATTTGTCCCTTTCTCACCACAAATTTTGGAAGGTCATGTATTCAACTGCCACTGTCTCATTTACAATTTCAAGTTGGTCCACAATCCTCTTTCAATTAACTAACAGAATTCTTAGTCTTAATTTTCTATTAATCTTATTACCATCCTTTAAATATAAAAAGCACTACAGGCCTTTCTGCTTACTGTAGATCACTTCAAATGACCTGCACATCAACAGCTTGATTTACCCACTATTTACCCACTATGAATGATAGCATAGTTCCACTGATCACTATGAACTACAATGGCTACTTATCATTAAGTAGTCCAAATTGTATTTACCTATAGGATTCTGGAATAACAAAAAATTTTCCACAGATAAATTTTAATAAAGCCATATAAAGTCCCCATCCCCTAGTAAGCCAGGGAATACAGAATATCTGAAAGACAAGCCAACTATGGTACAAGCACACTTTCACAAACATACATGGATGCACTACCTCACCTATTGCTGCAACCAATCTCTGACTTAACACACACAGAAAGAAAAAAAGCAAATATGTTATTTAGTTGTAAATTAAGTATTTGCTAAGTAAGACTGGTAATCATAAATCAACTATATAGAATTGTATGCATCACTTATTTACACAGCAACACTGATGTTGTATCAAGTTTTACAAGTTCATAGCTGGCAGCGTTGAATATGAAATTTAGGCACAAGGGTTTTATCAAACTTGAGATATTTTTTCTCCCCTATCTTGCTGAAGGTAGATGTTTTCTTTAAATGTAGTTCTGCTTTACTGTTTATTTTCTTGTCAATAGCAATTAATAATACTTGAAAGCTCTCTGAAACAAAAGAAAAAGTTTCCATTTGCATATGACAGCTTTTCTGTTTTGAGGCTATGTAATATAAAAATTAGTAACATAAAAATTAGTGAAGTGTGACTTGTTTAATCCATGCTTCTAAAATAATAATGAAATTACATGGCAAATCTCACGAGATCAAGTGCAACCATGAGATGCCTTTGCATAGCACATGGGGTATGAACTGAAGGAATTGTCAAGTTTTTCAAACCTAAATATTACAGTTTTCTCAGAAAAAAATTAAAAGAAGTATTTCTTAATAAAATCTACCCTCTCATTCTTTTTTGAAAACTGTTCTCCCATCTATTGTAGGTGCATATTAAGATCTGAATGTGTGTTTAAATCTACATGAACTCTGAGAATTTTGCTGAAATTCTCAGTTTCATGCCAAAAGTAATTTCAGCTTTCTGTGTGGAATTTCCCACTATTAAAAGGTGCACAAAAATCTTTCCAACGGATTTACTAATATGAATTTTCATATAAAAAAGCACAGAAACCATCTTGTTTGGACTATTAAAAAAGATATTAAATCTTACTTTGACGTGATTTATCAGTCAGTATTGTTGGGCATTTTTACCTTAAGTAATGCAGTACTATGTAGAGGTATTTAAAACAGTGCAATACAAGTTTTTCAAATCTTCAGAGCTAACAGTTATTTTAAATTTAATTTGAATTATAGCATTCCTGCTGCATCACTAATTGATCCAAGGAAATGGAATTTCACAGAATTCACAAGGACTAGCCAATTAATTCTATGCTTGCATTATCATCTGCCTCAAGTTAGAGATTTGTGTGGAAACAGGAGTTAAGAATTCAGTGACAGCCAGTCTTAAAAGGTAAGTAACAGTTCATGCAAAAGGAAAAAAATTCTTACCTATCAGACCTTTCTCAAGAGTAAAGGTTTTGTTTGTGAACATGCATTCAAATGCCACAATATGGAAAACTTTGTTCACTGTGTTGTGAGTCCCAACAATTCGAATGTACCTATGGGGAAAAAAAAAGCACAAAGTTAAGCATGACAAACTTCTATTCAATAAAACATAAATGATTCATTTGGATTATATTATGCAGATGCCTAAGAACTGAGGAACTGTTAAATAAAATTAAAATCAGGAGTAAAAAGTATACTTTTCACAGCAAACATGCATCTCCTCAGGATGCTGGCTCCAGTACAATTTAAGAAAAAAATATTTTAAGAGCTGTAAAAATCTATCAGAAATCTTTCTGGACCAAGAAAAGCAAAATAAGAGACCTTCTGGTCCCTAACAGTAATAGAAATGGTCTGATAGTGCAAATGTGTGCTCATGGAGGCTTTAAATAGTAATAATAATAATAATTTAAAAATCCCTTTACCGACTACTTTTCACCACAAGGAAACATTTTATACAGCCAAGACAAACCCAAGAAATCAGTAGGCTTTCTCTGCAGAATTGATGTCATTGTAATATGATTTATTCTAATACTGGATGGACAGGATATCAATGTCTTTGCTGCTTTATCTCTTATTAATGAAAAAAATAATATCTGAAGAGTCAAATCTTATGAGACAAAGCTAGTTCTGCCTTTCATTCCTGCTTGTATAACTTATACATCTAGACTGTAATTGGAAATCAAATAGAGCTGCTCTTGAACACTGTGACCTATTCACCATCTGTATTACCCTGGAGACTTCACCTTCTGTAAACCACCATTAGCCTTGATTCAGTCCAGGCAACACAGAAAAATACCTAAAACAAAACCCATTGCTCCACAAGATGGGTTACCCACATTGCAGAAAGCTTTGTATTAAGTGAAACCATTTCAATTGAGAAGTAAGAGAATGTATGCATCCTAAGCAATATTCTCAGCCTATGGTACAAAACAATCTTTCATTTATACATAGTATAATTATACTTCCAACATGGCTGTTTAACAACAGCATCATTCTGGCTTGTGTTCTTCATGATACCAATTTGAAAAGACACAGATTTCAGACTTAAGTTTTTTTTTAAACAATGAAAACCCCTCATAGTTATTTACAGCACTGATGTTCAAACTCCTATTCCACTCAAAGAATTGAGTGTAACAGCTCTTATAAGCTCAATGACTCTTGTTACTGATACTTGTTTGTCACAACATACATAGAAAAGTATCTTCTAAAAATGCTTAAAAAAAAATCTATTACATGCAAAGGACTGCAAGACCATGAGTCTACTCACAAAGCTGACTGCTTGCAAAACTGACACTGAAGATCCACTGAAAAGATTATATTCAAATTATTAAGAGGACTAACAGTTGGCTGTTCAAAGAAAGTTAACCTGAAATTTGGAAAAATCTTTCAGGTTTAGGAGGTATGATGGACATCTACAGGCTATGCCTCCTCCTTAAAGTTACAGTAACAGATGTATTTAGTCCATTCTTTTCAGACTGGTAAACTGGTTTGTTACTAGGTTTTGATTTTTGTTTTGGTTGGGGTTTTTTTTGGTTTTTTTTTTGTCACAGTATGAACTCAGCAGCACAGTATGAACCCTAAATACACAGGCAATGACCAAGATCCCACACCAGTAAATGCTCTCATTCTATCCAGCATCAGAAGTGTAGAACTCAGGTAGGCACAAGAACTATTTTGAAACATTTGTAAGTGTATAAAGCAAGCAGACCAGCTTGCCACAGACACTCCCTCATCTCTCTCAGGCAAGGATTAAGTTGTGCTGCTTGGACAAAACATGCTCTAGGCTAAACAACACAGCATTACTTTGGATACTTGACATACTTCAGTTACGCTTCCTTGCTTTAAAGTGTTTAGAGACTGTAACAAAGCAACAATATTAATAAGAACACACAGGAAACTGCTTCATAATTTGCTTTAAAAGCTTATTTATTAAGATTTTTTGTATTATGTATTGTAACACCAGAGCAAACTTCTTAATTGAATTTGCCTACTTTGGTGGTTTGCTCTTTTTTTTTGAGGGGGTTTTTAGAATGTATCAAGAGGGTTAAAGACAAGCAGGACTTAAATAGTTTGCTTTAGGAAAAGCACCTTTATCATAATGCACACTTAGGTAAAATAATGTATCCCTCAATGGTTTGTAAAGTTCTCTGCCAACAGGTAGATAGGATTTGTGCATGCTACATAGCCTATCAGTCATTTTGAACAAAAGGTTTCATATTGCTGGAAAGCTGAAAATTTTTGTTAATGTGAAACAAAATCCTATCCATTAAAACAAGCATGCATATATTTTTCTTCTAATTAATTTTATCTTCTAAAGATTATTTTCTTATTGTAATATTATTCCAAGGTAGAATGTAATCATGTAAAAACACCCCATTCTTTCTCCCCACTACAATAAGTTTTATTCTTTCCTAGTCTCTCTCAAGTTGAATGATGAGCATGATTTCCTGACCGAATCTTGCATTCTTCTACTTTGTGGAAATTTAAATAATGGAATCTTCAAAATTACTTTAAACACTCTAACTTGTAAAATCACATTCTCACATTTTGCATAAAAATTGTAACTTATTATTCCACTTGATGCAAAATACTAAAGCCACCGAAGTCAGAGACTATAAAAATAATCTTCATTCAAATAAAGTACAATTCATCAGAAATGCCCAGCACAACTAAGTAAACAAGCTGTAGCTAAATTTCAATTATCACCAATGAAGAGTGATACTGAAGATACGTGACCTGTTTCAGAAGAGTCAGATAAAGACATTGTAAATACTCAAGTAATACATCTTAATGAGAAGAACATTAAACAATGGGCTGAGAACAGTTGGCTCAGAAATACAATAGTGAGGAAATTCTCCAACGTAGACAAACTCAGCGTGAGCGCCAGAGTCTTAATTCAAATACAGATTTCAGAAATTTAAAATGTCTATTAAAGCTCATGACATGCTTGAAAATCTGTAAATTTTCCTGAGCAGTTTTCAGCCTGATGGAAATGCAATGAAACCATGATTAAAAACGGAATCATCCAT
The DNA here is from genome assembly GCF_003957555.1 of Calypte anna. Taxonomy (NCBI): domain Eukaryota; kingdom Metazoa; phylum Chordata; class Aves; order Apodiformes; family Trochilidae; genus Calypte; species Calypte anna. The sequence continues at coordinate 14,738,640 of NC_044246.1, forward strand.
CAATCAGACCACATGTACCATCTCATAGTTTTCCTGCAGAGATTAATTAGCTGGAAAATAAGAGTACAAATTAATAAAATTACTGTGAACAATGCAACTTTGACAAATGCTTAAAATGCACAGAACACGTTTTATGTGATCACTCATTAAGTGTTTAAAATATACTGTAGTGGTTTTGGCTGGGACAGACTTAAATGTCACAATAGCTGGTACATAGCTATGGTTTGGATCTGATCTGGAAACGGTCTTGATAACACAGCAATGTTTTAGTTACTGCTAATCAGTACTTCTGCAGCATCAAGGCCTTTTCTGCTTCTCACACTGCCCCAGCAATGAGGAGATTGGAGGTACACAGTAAGTTGGGAGTGGATGCAGTCAAGACAGCTGACCCCAACTCTCTAAGGTGAAACTCCCTCCCAGAAAGGAGGGACATCCAGAGTGATGCTGTTTGTCTTCTCACACATCATGGAGCCCTGCTTTCCTGGGGATGTCTGAACACCTGCCTGTCAATAGGAAGGAATTAATGAATTCCTTGTTTTGCTTGCACACACAACTTTTGCTTTACCTATTAAACTGTTATTATCTTGACCCACAAGTTTCTCTACTCTTAGGCTTCTGATTCTCCTTCCTACCCCACTCGAGGGGAGGGGAGTAAGAGATGTGGTGCTGAGCTGCCCACAGCTGTAGATAATGAAGTAACACAGAGATGTGAGATGGTGAGCAAGCTCTGTGTGCAAATGTCTACAGCAAGCTAGGAAGGCCTCAGGCCTTCTTTTCCTCAAGTGTAGGGAAGTTCTGTGAACTTGGACCCTTTTCTGAGGAACTGTGAATACTGCTGCTGACAATGCCTATTTATATAACAATCACTGGGGCATTTCCCCAGAGACTGAAGGTCAACTCATTTTTCGCAGTTGGACTTCAAACCCAAGGAGAAGTCCCTTTCCTCAGGGAGCCAGGCTACACTGTGACGCAGGGACCTCTGCTGCTGTGCAACATATGGCAGACAAGGCGTGAGGCCACTCGGTAATCAGAGGAAAGTATCCTGAGAATTCCTCACTCGGGAACCATAGGTCATGTCCTACGCACTGAAAAAGTTACACTTTGAACACCCTGCTTCCTCCAAAGGTTCTTGTTATGGAATGACTATAAGACATCATCACATCAAGGGATAATTGATAAATTGCAGCAGCAAATAATTTCAGTAACCCTTTATCTTTCAGAGACCCTCTTTCAAGGTTTAACTGCCTTAACATTTGCTTTCTATTTAAACAAAAAGAGTATATTCCCATAAGGAATAAAAGTAATTTTTCTTGGAACTAAGGGAATATAAAACAAGCATTGTGGGATTAGATATGCTGCAGTGAGGAACTTCTTCACTCTGTACACTACAACAAATCTATTCATAGGTAAATAAAACCTTTAGCTCCGTAATAAAACATTTGATTTGATCTTGATTCTTTTAGATACTTAATAATGTCAGATTTTGCACAGTTTTGCAATTACTTTTCACTCATTCAAGTAGTGAGAACAAATATCCTCTTTAGGGTATTTCTCCCACCTTCAACACTACATACTTGCAAGTACTGCAGTCAAAACAGAGACTAAAGCTCATAAAGCTAAAGATCATATTTTTAACAGATGACTTTTCCTGAAATACAATGCAGGTATTTTTTTATGTTGATTAAAGTGACACAAATGAGTGTACTCTTTATTTTCAATAGCTACACGGAATAATTTTTTCACAAGTGCCTGACAAGAATGTCATTAATTAAAAAGGACCACTGACCAGACTTACTTGTCTGAATTATAATTCAAAAGCTTTGATTACCACAAGGTGTGTGTGTGGGGAAACCAGAAAGCTGCATGAACAAAAACACTGAAGTGCTTTGTTAGTGGGTGAAACAAGCTTGGGCAAATCTGATTAAACTGAGACATAGGAATGATGAAGAATTAACTTTATATTCAAATCCTGGTGCCAAACTATGAATTTTAATTATATTGCTCACTGAGGAAGAGACATGGCAGACAAAAACAAAGAGGAGAGGCATTAAAAACACTACATGCAGGTTTTTTCCAGTGACATTAGAAATTGTTCACTTTCCTGCCAGGAACAAAGCAGCTTTATGCAACACAAAGTTACCTCTAAATCTTTTTGCAGTAGGACAGTAGACAAACCACAGTCCAAGGGCTGGACTAGCTCCTATATCAATGAACTTTAGACTTAGCTGGGAGAGGGGAAGACAGAAAGAATCCAGAATCACAGTGTAAAAAGAAACAAACCTTGAGCATTCTGAGAGTGTTTAGAGTACTTCTCTAGCAGGTGAACAGGACTGCAGCCAAGAATTTTCTCCTTGGTAAGACACTTTATTTTCGCTTCTGGCCCTGACGTAGAATAATGGATGTTGGTAGTATTTAAACACTGTAAGAGTTTCATCCACATCATAGACTTCTGCAGCCACAGTTAGTCAAGCTACACTGGGCCCTGATGTTTCCATGACATGAATACCACAAAAATCTGTATTATTACTCTTTCTTCCACTCACCTACCACCACCCCCAATAAAAAATTATTTTAACTAGAGGGAAACACTATATTCTACTGAGTTTTGATACAATCTTCAACTATTACAATTTAAATGAATTACCTAGGTTGATTCATTAGGAAGCCACTTGACCATAGCCTCACTTGACCTGCATTTTCCGCAGAGCATTTCTTCACCTTAACACAAAACTATGATTTGGGAAATCTATTGTGACTACAAATACCCACATTTCTGAACAACTATGTTGTATTTTACTTCTTTTACTTTACTTCATTACAGTAAAACCAGTAAGATTCATACAAATTCCGTACTATATTAAGCACAGATTCCAGCCCCTTGAAAATATTGAGACATAAGACTAAGTAAAGGGAGGTAAGGGTAATTAATTGGTATTTTGCACTGATATCCACTCTAAGTTACTATTAGCGTAACCCAAGTGAACTAAAATAAAGACTTAAATCAAATGTGTACAAAACAAACTCTTAAGAACTTGGCATTTCATTTTCCTTCATGGAACATTTGGTATGAGACACCAGAGCTAGTACTACATACATCACATCTCCTCTTACTGCCTAGAAACTGAAAACATTCACATTCTGATCACTGCCACAGAGATGCATGAGATACAGCACAGCACACAAGGGCATTAGAAGACATTCTGTTTGTCTTTTAGTGGAAAAGGAAACAGTGCTATTCACTGCCATCTAAGCCCCATTTATTGACATCTCTAAAATGTAAAATCCTTCAGACTCACACAGCTGAATCAACAGACTCATGGCAGGGGGATAAAAAAAAAAAACAAGGAGGAAAAAAATCTATTGCCAGAATTAAATCACAGGAAAAACAGGGTACGTAAATAAATATATAAAATAAAGTATTAAGCCAGAACAAACTGGAAAGCATTTCTGTCTTTTAACAGGAGACAAGGTTTCCTCTACTTAGACAAGAAAGTCTAATAAACTGGAAGAGGTTAGATTTAGGGTGGATATGAAGAAATTCTTCACTGTGAGGGTGATGAGACACTGGAACAGGTTCTCCAAGGAAGACGTGGACATTTCCTCCCTAGAAGGGTTCAAAGCCAGGCTGGATGGGGCTTTGTGCAACCTGGTCTAGTGGGAGGTATCCCGGCCCATGACAGGGGCATTGGAAATAGATGATCTTTAAGGTCCCTTACAACCCAAAACACTATAATTCTATGATTTAACACATTTATGATAAGTCTTCTGTAAATATTCAAGTGGCTTAGATCTGATGCAAGGATGGCTTTCTTAATTGGTTAAGATATAATAATTCACTTATTAAAACTTTTGTACTAGCCAGTAATTTTAAGATTCCATGCCAACAGCAACTACATCACAAGAAATACCAACTTAAATTCTTCTAGAGTAGAAGTAATGTTTGTAGGAGCAAAACCCCTAAAAATATCACATGTAGCCGTCAATTTAAGCTAGTGGAATGTCAGTTCTGATTGCTTTGGTGTGGCTTTTTTAGCATAATTAAATTGTCCAACTTCTGTTCTGCTGCTGACAACACACAGCTTAATCAAAGTCTTACCTATGATCATTCTTTAGATGCATTTCCATAATTATTTAGCGAAGACTAGAATTCACATGGAAATATGTATCAGACACTACAAAATGGAAGAGAAGCCTTATTGGAAATTATAAGACATTTTTCATATTGGTGAAAAAATGTCTGATGGGAGACATAAGATTTATCACCAATATATTTCTGATTTCACTAAGTTCTGTTTTATGAGAAAAATCTGACATGGTAACAATTATTAGTTACCACATTCTACAGGTGTATACAGCTGCTGCCTCAGTTATCCAGTGTCTCTAATCTGCATTGCATAAACTTTACAGGACATTCAAAGCCTAACTGCTAACTACAGCAAAGCCTGAAATGAGCTATAAAAGAATGGTGAAAAGAGGTATTTATGGGACTGTTCATCAGACAAGGACAGTGCAGCCGATTCAATTCTGCAAGCTTTATAAGTGTAGTTTTAAAATTGAATTGTATTTTACTGGAAATAATAGGTAACAGGCAAAAGATCATAAATTTGGATTACAAGTAGGTCTACGTTAATCTGAATAAACACTCCAACAAAGCTCAGCAGCAGTTAGATGGCTGGAAGGGAGGGGCAGTGACCTCCACTATCTGTATACGGATACCAAAATCTCCAGAAATTTAACTTCCTGTGAGCAGAATTATGGTTATTTTAAAGACAGAGCATTTAAGACAGATTACTTCAACAAATTTCTTGTTCTTGCTGCTTCTCTCTTTTCCTGCCTTTTTTTTTTTCTTGGAGTGCTATTTGTTTTAGCTGTAGAGTAGAACAGCATTCATCCATCATACACAATTTGCCACATTTCTCTTGCTGATTTAATAAGCAATCAGAGCTGTTTGATTAATTCAACTGATTACAATGGATATTAGTTCACTGAAACACTACCATCAGGCTGGAGCAGTACACATTGGGTGCCACAAACCCCAGAAAATGTCATGGTTTTATTAAACCACAGTCTTTGATCTCCTACAATATGAAAATAATTGATGCCTGATGTCTATGAACTACACAATTGAAACATGTGAGCAGTTGAGTAGACTTGCAGAACATAGAAATATGCTGACTGAGCTACTGAAGTTAGGTCTCTTCAAGTGGTTCCTTAACCAAAGAACAATTTGATTTAATATCCAGTTATTTAGTTCCTTCTTATGATAACTCACATAAAAATAATAAACTGTTTAAATATGTCATAATTTCTAAAATCAGTTTGGAGGCAATGGAGAACAGAATAAATCGTAACCAGAAAAATAAAGTAAGACTTTTCTTTAGAACCTCATTTCTTTTATTTTAAGATAAAACAAAGTTCTCACCTGTCAAAAATTTGTTAAGCACTGAATGAGCTGCAGATAGGCTCCTTCTGGGTGATACTTATACATCATAATAAATAAGCACTGGAAAATGACCCATGAAGTTTAAAACTGTTGAAACACACTTTTAAAGCTGAATTGCTACACTTTTTATAAAATGATAAAAATCATTACAATTCTGGAGATCAGTTTGGTTTTGTGTGCTTTTTGGCTAACACCTTATCTTCAAGCCAATCCTAATCTGCAAAGGAAGAGTTTGCTGATGATTCCAGCTCAAGTAAAAGACAACACAGAAGTATTATAGTTCCAATATATGCAGTAAACCAAACTTTTGCATGTAATTCTATTTTAATTTACTCTTTCAGCTATTCACCAAAAAAGTTTCTACTACTGCTCTCAATATATACAGATCAAGCCATGGAAGACAGCTGGTGCCAGAAATACCTAGAAGAGGGCTGAATAAAGGAACTGTCTTTCATTATGCCTCAACACATTAAACAACATATTTCCACTGAAAAACTAAGAAGTTCAGATGTATTTATTTTCAAACAACATTTGACCACAGTTATTGGATTTTTCCAGGAAATCTGACGAGTTACAGGCTTTCACACATTATCGCTTGCATCAGTGGTGGAAGAAATATGACCCTGGGCTGAATGCAGCAATTTGTCACGTATACAACACCTTCAGGTCACCACATCTTAACTACAGTAACAACACAATACACCCAGACTGCGTAGCACTGAAGGGCAGACCTTTGTGAACACCTCTATGGAGAGAATTTAATGAAAGTAACTGAGCGTTGATAGAGAACATATTGCATATTTATATCAGTAACAACAACAAATTAGCCTTGATCTTCCTCTGCAATATCTTTCAAATACTTAGCAACAGATCCCACAGAGCACTGAAAGGCCACGAAAAAGTCAGTACTTGCCTGTTCAAAAGTATTTTTAACAGTTGCAGGATGACTGCTTCTGCAGCAGTTTAATGGCCATGGAAAAAAACTAAGTTGTATGGCCATGTGAGAAATAACTTACAGGTTTCATCAACTGCATATAAAAATTGTAGCAAAACTGCTGAACATTGCAAACTGATCAGCCTGGAGCTAAGTTATGACAAAACAAAGGTTCCTTAATTTTAATGATCTAACTAGGATTCTTAACAGACTTACCTTCTTCTCCATAAATTGCTGCATTTTCAGTCCAGAGCACATATACGTTCTCTCAGGATAAGCCTTCTCCTCTCAACTCACTGCTATATTTCCATTATTCATAAAGGTACTGCATTAGGTCCCAATTCAAGTAATGCTTCTTTATTTTTTTCTTTTATTATTAAATTCAGTACTATGTATATATATAAAGAAAATGTGAAAGAGACTTTTTAAGTGCTCCAATCCATCTAAACTCTTACTACCATATCTCTGACACTACATCCTAAACTTGGTGAATCCCACATCTGTTTTCACCTTGGCAGCAGCTGGGGGAAGAATTCTACCCATACAGCACATCTCTAGCATTGACAACCACAGCTCCCTCAAGACACTTTGATATGCAGTTTAATGGAAAGTTTTCTTTCACCTTTCTCTGCTTCAGAGTATTGTTTAATTTTCTTAGCTAGCATTTAGGTATATGACTACTCAGTGAAGAAACAATCACTATATCCCAACCAAAAAGTCCTAAGTAAAAAAAGGAATGGGGAAAAAAAATACCTTTTCAATAGTGCCTATCCTGAAGGCAAGATAGTAGGAATGAAATTAGAGATGCAGGTTATCAGCACTAACAATTGTACACCCTATCAGAAACCTGTTGTACTTACACATTTGCATTGAAAAAAAAAATAAAATGCTGAGGTGGTGTATTCTTATCCTTGTTTCACTACAACTACCCTCAGAATATCTGAAAGCTCTCCATTACTATTACCTTTTACTTGGCCTTCCAAAGTGGCTATGAGCATATACAACTCTCTCATAGTCTTAAAATCAAATTAGATTATTACAACATTACACTGGAACAACTGCCACTGAAGTGCATTAACCTGCATCATATCTTCTTCAAGAAGATTTTTTGCCTCTAAACAACACAATTCCTGCCTCAGAAGTGACAGTCGTGCTCTATGTTAAAGGGTATCTTTTAAAAGAATCTTAATATGCTGTTATGTGAATCTCAATTCTGTAGACATAACTTTCATTAGCACACCAATTCAATTTACCTGAACGTGCTGTATTACCTTTTAAGCCCTCTACTTCACTTTATTAAGCTTGTAATTTGAACTCAGTACTGCATTATTTTGATATGCAGTTAAGAGAGAAGTTTATGTATTTTATTCTTATACATGAACGTAGTGAAAACATGCTTTGGGAGACAGCTCTTCATTATACTTCAAACCTTTGTTCCTACCGGTAATTGATGTCAGTTGTGACTAGGAAGCTATTATCAGGCTAATACTATCTCTTCCTCCATAATATTATTATTCTCAGTATTATGACATAAATCTTTGGAAATAGAAGCAATACATATTATTTATTGCTGTATTTTCATTAACTAGACATTTACAGGGAATAGGGGACTGTGGTTTACAGAATCAGGACTGCCTTTATGGAGTGGAACTTTTGAATTTTAGAACTCAGGTTCCCTTGTCACACACCCCTCTGGCCTTTCTTGACTATGGCCAAAGTCAAATTTTCATGCTTCATTTTCAGTTCTTTTACTACATTTCCTTCTCTCAGCTCATGCTGAGACCAAGACTTCACCAAAGCAGCTCACTTAGTTTTATAGTTTCCCATTTCCCTACTAGGTCATCCTGAAATAGATGATATATTTGATATATTCAGAATAAAGCCTCAAGATTTTAATTGAAATCGATAAGAAACTGGTGTATGTTTCACCATAAAATATTTAAGAACCCTACTGCCTCCCTGTTTAGCAGGTAATCGTGGTATTGATTTATGGAATGTACATCTTTTCATGTACACTCTATCCATCTAGTTCATATCTGATGGTAGAGCTTTCTTGACTTCATACAGCTCCCAGTGGCTCAACTATACCAAACTTAAGCTTCCTGATTTTTTTTATTTTTATATTACTCCAGAGGAGGCTGGTCAGTGTTTGTACTAGAATACACAGCTGTCTCTAATATCTCACTTTCAGATTCTTAACACCAACTCAGGAAAGGAAACATAAACCAGTATTTTGCAAAGATATTGAGTAAGTACTTAACAGAAACTTTTTAAACTGGCTTCAGGAAAAAGAGTTCAGGAGCATGCTTAGCAAAAGTGACTGAAGCATAGGGAAGCAAAGTCATGGTCATCTTAATAACAAAGTGATGTTGGTTTTATACCTTACCTTGTGGACTAAGGCACACACTAGTCTTACGAAGAACCCTCAGAATCTCAGTAGCTAAAACGTGCATCCTTATGACAGATTAAAATGGAAATTTTCATACCTAAGTCATGTGATGATCACATTTTCATTTTGTTATACAGACATAACGCAGAAATAGGATTTTTGCATGATCAAGCTGCAGTTAAAATTATCTGTTTTACTCAGGGATTCTTATATACTTGCTGTTTTCCCATAAATAAATAAGTAAAACAAAAATACTGTGGTTGGGGGCACAAACAACTTTTGGTTCTAACAATTTTATACAGCTGGAATACTAAAATTAATTTGCTCGATGTCTAATTTCATTTTCTATATGTATTGATCTAGTCTAGATATTAAACACTCTGTGAAAACATTAGAATTAGACTACAATTAAAGATGCATGTCTGTACATGAAAAGCAGTTTGGGAAAAAACACCTAACAAAATGCACAATGCTAAGAGAAGATCAACCAGCATAAGAGACTTCACATCTACTGCTTCAGCAGAGGTATTTAAGACAAACAAAACAAAAAAAGCCAAACAACCTGAAACATGTCTATAAGTAAGGAAATAGTAGAAATAGCAGGATAAGCATGGGGGATAAAAGAGGAAAATGCAGTGAGAATGTTCTGCATTATTCTATTTTATCTCCTTCCAACATATCTTTTTAAAGGAACTTGCTTTTAAAGTAATATTTAACCTCACAGTTAAAAGGAAAAAATATTGTTTCCTCATATAAATGACATCTGATTTTACTGTGACAGCTTGTGATGTATTCACCTTCAAACTTTAACATATTTACCATATTTTGTGAAGGGGAAAAAACAAAACAAAAAAATTAACCACATTCTAGCAGAACTTGTTATTCCCCTAAGCACAACATCATGTTGGAGTTTACCTGGTTGGAACCCACCTGTGCTCCATAGGCCATTACAGAAAGCATAAAGGGCATTACTTTACTTCTTTTGTTTGTCACGATACAAAGTTTTTTATCTCCTGCACAACTGCAGCATAATTTTGAAAGTATCTCATCAAGACTGCATTGTCTATGCTATTGTAGTAGTCAAAATTTTTTAAATTATAAATTATTCACTACTGATGTGGAATGGCAGTATTCTAAAAGTCAAACTGTGCATATACTTTTAATTTCACACCTACAGCTTTGGTTTTCCACCTCTGTTTCAAAACAATAGGGTTGCACATAAGTAAACAGAAAAGGACATCTACAATATATAAATAAAATACAAAAGTATGTTTTATTACCCTCCAAAACAGAACACTGTAGCTGCACCTGTACTATGACTGCAGTATTTGTTTTACTTTAGTAAAGTCTATGAACATGCTTATTCTACACCAAAAATTTCAGCTTCAAAACAACACACATTCTCATAAATACTAATGCTAAAAGCCTGAGATACATTTAAGTGAGAACACAAACCTTCATGACTTTTGAAATATTAAACTCTCACCAGCAAAAATACATTGTTAGAGGTATTGCACAGGTTTTTGCTGTGATGTCCCTTTCCAGAAGAGACATTCCAAACCTACACTTCAATAAGAGGCTTGGACTATAGACCAAACTACATTCAATAAAAAGCTGAAGCTGAAAACCTAGTGAACCCTTTGGCCTGAAAAAAGCAGCCTTACAAGAAATGTAGTTTCTCATTTTAGATTGTCAGTTCACATGTGGCTAACATGTAATGCATCCCTTTCCTCTTGAAGGCTAAAGATTACTTTATAAATATTCTGTCACAAATTTTCTTCTAAACGTATACACAGATTATTGCTAGTGCCATAGGATGCCAATTAAGCTCCACATCAGTAGATCAGGATAAACTAGTCTGATTTTCCACATTGCCAATGGATCAATACAGTTTGACTCTTCTTTTTTTTTTTTTTTTTTTAAAAAAAAAATGTGTTCAAGACCTGTTTAATCTCAGTATCCTCCACAGTACAGAGAATTCACTATATTATTGATAACCAATATAAACTTACACTCTATTCTTACTCCATAATAAAGTCTGAAAATTAACATTAAACCTGTCCCATGTTGTATGAGCACAGTTAGCAAAAACACCCCAAAACTTTTCTGTATCAGCAGAGACTAGAATGATGATACATCCTAAGAAAGCATAAATTCAGGATGGAGGTTTTTACAGATAGCAATCATTAGCACCCACTCCATGCAGAGGGCAGAAAGGAACCAATTCTAACCACTACCTCTGAAGTGGTATTTTGTTTCAAACCAGAAGACTGACTCTGTGGTCAACACATTCAAATATAAAGATTAAGTTTCTACAACTATACCTAAAAAGTTAGTGGTGGAGACTCCCAAAGAGGGAACAATCGTGGCAAAAAAAGCAGTGTACCAAAAACTGAGATCATATGAATTTCCACTCCTATCTATTAGAGAATATATGATCAAATTCACTGAGGTTTCCAAGGGAAAATCAAATGGTGTAGATACATGTATACACATACACGTATACATATATATTTGGAGTCATATATAGTGTGTGTCAGCACAAAGCCACAGTTAAGAGCTAGAATGGAGTTGGTGTACTAGCTTATGAGCTTCAGAATTCAAAATATGAAGTTGATTTAACACAGCACTCCGCTACAAAGATCCAATAAAAGATGTTTTAAAAACATCACAAAACCCCCATAGGATTATGAACTTCTACTCAAGGGCAATCTTAAACTAAAGGATGCTCACATGATGAAGGTTATAATGACAACATGCAATTGATGATTAAAGTAGCTTTATATTTATTCATTCTCTCCCATCTTTTTGAGGTGGGAAGAGGTAAATGTTAACTTCCACAGAAACATGGGTCAATCAAGTAAAACTGAGAAGAGCTGATACAAAGCTAAATCATACTTGAGTATAACAGGATTGATGTTGTACTTCTAAAATTTGCCTTAGGGATATTGTTTGTTTTGTCTATTTAATATAAATGCCTTGATTCTAAATGGATGAATCTTCCAGAACAAGGCATTAGCTTCTTTCATGCAGGAAAGAGGCACAGAAGGGACAACCTGGTATTTAATACCAATAATATTGCCCATTATGCCCACATTCAATAAATTCACAAGATGAATACGGAGCAGGTAACTATCGAACATTTCAATGCATGTTAATTCCAACTTGCCAAATATATCAGTTTTGACACAGCCAAAACTCTTACAGGAAAGAAATTCATTCCCTTGCAGGTACATCCACCTAAGGCAACAAAAGATTTGCCAGAATCATAAAAATTTATTATATACTACAAACTTTCTAAACCTACAACTTGACAAGCAGTACGTACTATGATTATTTACTAAGGGTTATGGCTTTTTTAATCCCCCCTCAATTGGAATGAATAATTCTATAAAGGTTCAAAGGCTTTCCATTTAATATCACAGACTACAAAAGACAGCAAAGGGGGAAGTTCTCAAGTTCAAATATGAAACTTCAAAGCAAACTGCCTCCTCCAAATACATACATTACATTGTGCAGAAATCCCAGTCACAGAAGCAGGACCAGAGGTTAAGAAATTTAAAGGACAAATAACAATGATCTTGTCATTCCCAATCTCACATAAAAGAGAACATGATAATGATTTTATTCTTTTTAACAATATTGGGTTGGGTTTTTTTTTTACTAGCCTTAAAATATCAATGTATCTCTTATTCAATTCAAAGTCTCAGGTCCTTTTTTTCTTTATAATCCTTGCTCTGCTGAATTTAATTGCCTTGGCAATGCCAGAATACTGCCTGATCCTAATAGGTCAGCATTGATCGCTCTAAACCAATTGGTTCCTTCATTACAAAGAAAATGAAGTAAAGAGAAAAGGCAGGTGAGCTCCCGCACAGTCAGCTGGACTTCGGCTTCTCTTGCCCTTCTTCTCCCTCATTAACTAGCAACCAATCGATCAGGAACCTGCTCAGAACCCACAAAAACTATTCATCACTTCTGACATAGAATGGTTTTAACAGGTCACTAAAGTAAAGAATATTTGAGATATCTATCTTTAGAGCCTTTAGAGCTCATGCAGTTTTTAAACCAACATCCAAGAGCAAAGAAAATTGAAATGTTAACACTCCTACATAGTCCTAGCCTAAACCTTGAACCCAAAATAAAATATCTGTAACTTACTTGCCCAAGACAAGAGAATCTGTGATGTAGGCTACCTAATTTTGAACACTGCTTATTGTGCAGAGGTTTTATGGATACAGAGAAAGACCACAGCTGGAAGAAAGACACAGATGGCCCCACTTCCAGCTCATTCGCTTCTGCTCTCCCATGGTCTTCAGTTGAACAAATTCAAAATACCAGTGGGTGTTCATCCTAAAGCTTTACACATCACTTCTACCTCCACCTTTTGAACAATGCTTGTGCTTCCAAACATTTCCCATCACCTTTTTCCTAAGAGTCCCTTCCCAATCAAGCTCCACAGCTCATTTGCATAAGCAATTGCAACAGAACCCCTTTACCTCATTTGCCGAAATTTACTAACTGCTCAAACTACTTTTGATCTTTTTTCCTCCATTTTTTTACCTTTATCCTGGCCCAAACCAGGACAATTACCTGTATGGATTAGTTGTTACTCTAGTCAATTATTTATGTTATTTCTTCTGTATCCATTTGTAAACTCTGCAAAATATGCCTTTTAGTTACACTTTGCTCACTAAAACAGGTTGGTAATTTCACATCACTAGCAGTTCAAAATACTGTCACCACAAAGACAACTCAGAAGAAGAAATCAAAGATATAGCAATAAATAATCATGGAACAAGGCCTTAGAAAGTGAAAAAAAAACCAACCCACAAACAAAACACTTCACTGTGACAACTAAATAGAGCATAGGGACAAGAAACAAACAAAGGGAAGAGGCAGCAGACAACAAACAAACCAGGTGAAGAAACAAAAGACTGGCACTGCCTTAATTAGGAAGAAGAAAAATCCAGTGAAAGATACTGCATAAAAAAAAAATCTGACTTCTACTAAGAGAACCAGAAAACAGAACTAGAGAACCAATATGGCACTTTACATACAGAATCAGCTTGCTTTCTGCTCTGTTTAGACCCTTCCTATTATGTTTTTTAAACCTTTGAAGCAAATGCCTTCTGTACCGTTCAAAGTCCACGATTTCCAAAAAGATTATATTGCTATTCAGGAATACAGTCTCCCGTGAAGCAAAATAACTTACCAATACAGATCAGTATCTATAAAGGGCTATTTACATGACCTAAGTTAAGAATTTGGATTCTACATGAACTTCAGTGGAAGTTTCAAGTTGCCCAAGTCCAGCTGGGTTATCCTTTGTCACAGAATCCCAGGCACATATTCATTAGTAGGTATCTAACTTGGACAGAAATTGGATGATTACACCTGCTGTGGCTATTCAGCAACACACAGTAACACAGATGTCAAAAGAGAAATATAAACATGCTCAGCAACTATTTTAAAGACTGTATGATGGAGGAACTTAACTGATCTTTCCCATAAAAAGTCAGAAATTATCTTCTAATCATTAAAATAGATCCCAGTACATTTGTAACAACCCTACTTAAAAAAATACAAAAATAAAAGATGGACACATTACTACAGAAAAAAAAATCCACAGGACTATTTTTCCCTTGGCATTAAAAAGCAAACAAACAAAAAAAACAATTAAATGAAAGACTCCCAAATTCTTTGGACAAGATGACAGTGATAATCCCCCCGATTTCTCAGATTTCTGGGTACTCTAGCAAACTTACAAAAATTGTCTTCGGTGTACCAGAATAAAATAAATCTGTTTTTATATTGATACATGTGATTTAATTTGTTCTCACACGAAAACTCCAAATCAAGTTTATCCAAAATCCAGGTATTTATAAAGCTTTTTTCTATCTCTGTCTGACCCTCTTCTGAAGAGAAATCCTATGATGTCTGATAATATTTAGCTCTTCTTCCAGCAAAGGCATTAACAGAATCTCCTTCCTATATTTGGTGTCTGTCAGCACAGACTTCATTTCTTTCTGGCATCAGGTACATGCACTATAAAAGAAGTGTGCATGACCATACCATGTCCCCACAAAGAATAACCAGTAAATCACAGTTTATATACCAGAGAGCTAGATTATCCTAGGAATCACTTCCAAGTCCTGATACACATGCTGACAACCAGAACTTAAAAGAAACAGCAGCTTTTAAGAAATGCTACTCCATAAACCCTAAGGTCATCATCCTGCTTTTGCTCCAACTACCAATTTGAGTTGCACATAATCTAGTGATCAGAGTCAAAAAGGGCTTAAGAAAGGCTTTAAAATGTCATTTTTTAAAAAGTCCATTCCTCTTGCTATACCGTCACGAAGAAATATCAATCCACATTTATTACCTCCAGACAGGTATCTAACTCCGTGTTAAAATTCTCCACTTACAAAGCTTTCAGTCCTCACAGACAACCTGCTTTTAGCCAGTGTGACAGTGTTTGTGTTCTTTGTACCAAATCCATCTTATCGCTGCTATAATTTATGCTTATTACTTCTTGTCTTCTTCCTTACGAACATGAAGAATATATCGATCTCTATTTTTGTACAAGTTTTTTACCTCTAGAGAGGTTTTTCATGCCTTCCCTCCAGCCTCTCTTCTCTAAAAACATCAGTCACAAATTTGTCAGTCTTTTCTGTGCTAGTTCTTGGTGTCTCCTTCCAGACTATTCCCACGCTTATTGAAAAATGGTGATTTCCTCAAGGGTTCACAATAAGCAGTTCAGATATGACTGAACTGACTGAATGATGCTGACTGACATTACAAGCCATACTCCTGTACATATATCCAAATATTTTTTTTTGCAAGAGCTGATGATACTTCAGTCCCACCCACCTCCAGCCTTGTATTCACTAAAAATTATAGTTTCATGCTCTTCTCAAATTTAAGAAAATACTGTGGAGTTTTTTTAGTCTCCAAAGTATTATGCATGCACCGAGCAGTACAGAACACAAGAAAGACCCCCTAAAAATACTCCTCCTTATAATTTTCCGTTTTCACATAACTATGATTACAACAGATGCTGCACCAGTTTTGTACCCACTTTAATAACATTTTCATTAAGACCATGTTACCCTTGCTTGCATACTGAAATACCATGTTAGTGTCAAAAGCTTTACTAAAGTATAACATACTAATTTATTTCATATCCATGCCTCTCTTTCTTCTGCCTCAGAAGGAAAATAAATTGACTGTTTTTGACAAATTCAGTTTAGCTGACAGTAATTGTTCTATCTTCTGGTTTCTACAAACAATTTGGTTCAATTATGTGCTCCAATATTTCCCTGGAAACTGAAGTTGTGCTGTATGACAATTTCTCAGCTCTCTGCTTTTGCTCTTTTTAAAAATGGGAAAAGACCAAACTTGGTGTCTATTTTCCATGAATGCATAACATTAATAACTATTTCAAGCTAGTTCCAACTTGTTCAAAAGCTGTTTTCTGGCAATGGAAAGCAAGTTATATATTTATATATTAAATAAATAAACATAATGGGAATATAAATATAAATGAGAAAAAAATAAACAGAATGGGAATTAGAATATAAATTATAACTACTAGCAGAACAATTTTATTTCTAGTTCTACAGTCACTGATGATTAACTGCAGTTATTACCACCATGAAACTGGGGGCTTACACACTGCAAATTTTCAAGCACTGTATATGTTAGTTTAAGTTTAGCTTACTAGTTATATTTCCTAAGCTGCATAAGTTTTATGAAAAATAAAACAAATACTTCCTCTTTCCTAACATGATTACTGCTCTTTGCAGGTTTATACTGAAATAAATATGGAATTTTGGAATTAATCTTTACATGTCATGAAATTATGCATAGCATAGAGGCAAATAAACCCCAAAACAGAATTATGCCCTATGATGTCATATCCTCCAAGTAAATCAACAGCATGTAGAAAAAGAGGTAAGCACAGTGACAATACTTTTTATCCTTTTTTTTCTGAAAAAAAAATAATTTGGAAACATTTTGTTTCAAAATAAGTCTTTCTGTGGGAATATTCAGCTGTAGTGGTAAAAAGTGGATGTAAGCCATAGATGCCAGTAGCTAGCTCTGTTTTCTTACTTACTATAATGGAATAGTAGCCTTAATGATACACTATTGAGGGCTTTTCAGAAACCTCCACTGGAAGGAGAGGAGGGGGGAAAAGACCTCAAGTTAGAGAAAACTCATCTCACCAGAAAAGCATAGAAACTACTGTTCAACACAGATGACAGAAGTTTTTTAAATCTGAAAAACAAGCCCACCTTGTTTTTTAATTTAGTGACTGAAATAACTAAAAAATTATATGTGATCTGCTTGTATATGCTAAGTGTCCATAAGGAGTACCCGCTGTTTTTTACCAAAAACATAGTGCTATAGAAAACTGTAATTCAAAGTCCATCTCATCATACCATATATAGAGGTTAAAATAAAATAAAAATTGAGGGAAACTATTTTGTTTTTTTTTCTTAGTATAAAAAGAACCAATTGATTAATATTATTGCCAGAAGAATGACAAATTTGATTTTAAACCAAAGAAATGAAGTAAAAGGACTGAAAATCAGAAGCAGTACTTGGCTCTCAGTAACTTCTGTTTCTCTTCTTCCAACAAGCAGGTCACCCATTGCATACTCAAAGACTAATAACCCACTTCTATGTGCAGTATATTGAGTCTAACAGCTCACATACCCCATCACATAAATGCTACTATACTACTTGCATATAATTGCATCTTCTGAGTCCCCCCAAAAAGTCTCAAAGCCAGTTGTGCACTCCAGAGTCCCAGCATTCCAGTTCTGAAACTGTGACAGAAGAAACTATGGCATAAGAGCAGTGCTTTTATGCAGATTTAACACCAGTCAACAAAGAAGGTTTAGCCCCTATCCAGGCTCCCTTTGCAGGGCTGCTCAATTGTTTCCCACTCAAGTTTATTCTGTTGGAACAAACACAAGGCTGGTACATGTCTCATAAGCAAAACAGAGCAGGAAAGCAACTGCAAAGCTGGAGTGGGAACTACTGCTGCCTCTGTCAATCCTGGCATCAGAAGAAGATCAAAAAACAGACGCTAGAAATGTTTCTCCATTATACCACTCTTCCCTGCCATTTTCCTAATTAATAACTGCACTATAATTTTAAGCCTAGGTATATTTGAATTCCCAAAGCAAACACCACTGTCTCTCTTCCTCTGCACCAGTACACTATACGCCAGTGTAAGAAATAAACTCTGAACATTGTTCAACGTAAGATCTTTCCTCCGTCAATAGGCTCTTCAAACCGTAAAGTTACAGTACCATTTTTTCTAGCTTCAATATTTTATTTTCTTTCATTTCAGACAGACTGTTAATAAAGTTTAGTACCTAGAATTTCAAAGACTGAAAAAAGCCATATGCCACTGAGGAATTTATAGAATCTATTCTTCATGTCATTACAGACAAGAACACTGAAATGAAAGTGAAGACACTGTTCCATAGTTTATGTTCTCCCTGAGATCCTACTTTCTTTTGGAGGACATCTCTTCACTATGAATTCAACTAAAACAGCAAAACACATCTGCTTATTATTGTGCTAATAGTTCATTCTCTATTTTTAATACATAGGCATTTCTCTGCTAGCAGCTTGCTGCTTCCCTGTGAAATAAAGATGAGCTCCTGACTTTGAGCACAGCTTGCCATCGACAATCCAGCTAACAGAGGTAAAATGCAATAGACTGGACTAAATTCTTCAAATTTTGAGACATTCAATGCACTCTGGACATTACAGAAGGATACCAACCATAAAAACTTCAGAGACTCTGATAACTTCTTTGCAGACTCTAATGAAGAAAACCAGAAGTCACCAAAAGAGACCTAGCATCACAAAAGTTATAAGAATTAAAAAAAAAATACTGTGAAAAGCCAGCTGTAATTTATTCCTCTTTTAAACTACATTGGCATTTTTGTTTTATGGATGAACAAGAAATGACAATCCAACAAACACTTTCCATTTTGAAAAAACTTCAAGTCAGCATTACCTCCCTTTCACTTAATATCTCAATTAAAACACACAAAATACACCAAGTAAAGCATATCTGGAAATAAAAAAGAAACGAACAAATTAAGACCCAAGAGCCATTTTCATATAGGTTGCCTGACAAAAAGAAATCTGTGGCTTTAACACCTCGTAATTTCAAGTAACATCAACAAATTTCACTTCTAAAAAAAATATTAACTTCACAAGATGAATTAGTTATATTTATTTTATCACTCTCCTGAGTGCATTTCTGTATCTTTGCTGCTGCTCCCATCACCCACCACCTTAAGGAAAAAACAGCAGCAGCAGAAGATTCAGTATTGTTTTTCTAGTTACAATATTGCACTTTTATATGTAACACAAGACTTGAGGTTTGGTAAGAGACCACATAACAATCTATTAAACCTTTGCCTACCTCAAAGATTAATCTATTCTGCCCATTACAAAACTATCTTACTGATAATATGGATGCAAGAATAAAATCACAGCTTACAAATCTCATTCTGCACCTTTCAGTCACACTACTTCATCTCTACAAGACCATTTCCAATGCGTAAATTTTTTTCCTGAGACAGCTGGGAAGAATCACAGAATTGTCACCATTGGAAAAAAACTTTAACATCACAGAATCCAACTGTCAACAACATCCCCACCCCCCCCAGATTAAAAAAAAAAAGAATTAAAAAAAAAATCTATCACCCACTAGAATGTGTCTTCAAGTGCCTCATCCACATGGTTTTTAAATGCTTCCAGGGATGGTGATTCCACCACCTCTCTGGGCAGCCCATTCCAATGCCCAGCTACTCTCTCAGCACAGAAATTCTTCCTCAGATCTAGTTTAGACCTCCTCTGGTGCAACTTGAGGCCATTTCCTCTCATCCTATCATTGCCCACTTGAGAGAAGAGCCCAACACCCACCTCCCTACAACCTCCTTTCAGGTAATTGTAGAGAGCAATAAGGTCTCCTCTCAGCCTCCTCTTGCCCAGACTAAACATTCCCAGTTCCCTCAGCCTCTCCTCACAGGCCTTCTTGTCCAGACCCATCCCCAGCTTGGTTGCCCTTCTCTGAACTCACTACAGCAGCTCAATGTCTTCCTTGTAGTGAGGGGCTCACAACTCAACTCAGTGCTTGAGGTGAGGCCTCGCCAGTGCTGAGTACAGGGGCAGGATTGCTTCCCTTCTCCTGCTGGCCACACTGTTCCTGACACAAGCCAGGAAGCAGTTGGCCTTCTTGGCCACCTGGGCACACTGCTGGCTCATACTCAGCTGGCTATTGACTAGTACCCCCAAGTCCTTTTCTGCCCAGCAGCTTCACAGCCACTCCCCCAAGCCTGTAGCATTGCACGGGGTTGTTGTCACCAAGGTGCAGGACCCGGTAGTTGGCCTTTTTAAACCTCATTTTACTGACCTTGGCCCAAGGTCAAAGAAGCAGGTGGGCAGGCAAATATTGCAGTCCAAGTTGTCCTTCATTATTAAGACACTTGGTTTACTTAATGTACTGCCAGAACAAACAAAACTGGTTTTCAAACTCATTCAATGGCACATTATCATTCTGACTTTCAATGTCATCTCCAAGAGATAAGGACCCAAGACCAATCACCTCAAATGTGTCACTTTCCTCTTCATACTGTCCTTGGCTGGGGGTCAGTTTTGGTGATGACATAGAGGATGATGCTTTAACAGCCTCGGACACTACTGAATCAGCAAGGCTGGCAATGACTCAAATACGTTCACCCCTCAGAAAATAAAGATGAAGGTTAAAAACCAAGTTGCAAAGAACACACCATTACCAAACTCAGAGAAGTAAGATAGCAACAAACCTTGAACAGTGAGTGTAAATGTGTAATTTTGCAAACATATTTAAGTAAGTTTTATTTTTGAGCTAAAATGAATACCTTCTGGCAAGAAATAGATACAAAGTCTACTTTCAATTGAATTCTCTATTCATTGCATTGTTTCTGACCCAGGAATATCACATGAAAAGAATATTTTTCACAGGACATACTTGATTGTGAAAGTATCAACACAAATTAAAAAACAAAAAGAAAATCCCTTAAATCCATCTTTCAGAAAAAAAGGTAGGACAAATGTGTTAAATCCATGTATCTTTTTCTGAAGGAATCGGTTATTCCAGCAGATAAAGCAACAGTCTGTAATACACAAAAAAATCCCAGATTCTCCATACCATATATCACACATATTTACATTTCTGCTCCCTTAATGTCAGCTTTATAATAAACCAAACTCTTACTATTCAAAGTGTAAAACTTAAAATGTGTTAAAAATGCATTATTCACATTGCTAACAAAACTTTCCAAAGAAAAACATATGTATGAAACTTTACTGCATAAATTTACCATTTACAAGGAATTTAGGAAAATTAAAATCAATCTTCTGAAAGAGAATGGAATATCCTTTGTTTGCTACCATATTAGCCTGACCAGCACAATAATCCTTAAGAAGAGATCTGTTGTATACTTTATCATGTCAGTATTAAAAAAAATTATATCTTAACCCAAACTACACTGCTGAACAGCATGTCTACACCAGGGAAGAATTTTAGAATGGGTGAAACTGTACTGGAAAAATACTGTCATTAAATTAGTATGATATATAGCAGGAAAACAGTATCTCCTTTACAAAGGTTTCAAGGTGGTATATTTATATTGCAAGCTGTTAAAGACCCAAACAAGCCACTAAAATTTACTTGTAGTGTTAACCAAGAGCAATCGAAGACTACTTGACTGCTCCATGACAAACTCATCATGGTGATTTCAGATCCATAACTAACACATAACACTCTCTCACACCTACACTGGTTCACTCTGCAGTTCTCCTTCACCACTCCTATGTCTGTGCAGCCTGAGCTGGAGCTTTATATACCCCTCATAAATGTTAACTTTACTATATTAAATACCACAAAATATACCATGCTCCCACATATAAAAATCTGTGCCAGAAAGAGAAAATGGCACTTAGAAATTTGGCTAGATTCCCCAAATCAAATGTTTTCTTTCTCTGTTACATTTCAGAGTAATAGCTACCTGTCATTCAACTTAAATGCTGGTAATCTCTCTTCTCCTGTTCCACAAAAGCATGGCAGAAGTGGAGCCTTCTATTTCTGACATGCTGCTTCTATCTGCCTGCCATTCATGTTGAGATTTAAACAACGAAGACTACAAGTATTACCAATGTTGTATCTTGGTATTTGCTGTTGCTTTTGGCTCAAAAGATACACAGTGAACTCTTCCAATATATCATGGTTTAGGAAGGTTGGCTTAAGTCATGACAAATGTTAGTATCTTCATTGTGCAAACTGTGTATAAACCTGGTCTAAAGACATGAAAAAGTAATTTCTCATATCCTTAGTGTCCCCTTAGTCTGCAAACAAAGGTGAACAGCAGTGTTAAATCTCTGCATTTTGAAAAAGAATCCTGTAAGTCTTGCATCTTTACTTGAAAAGATTCCTGTGCATCTGATGCCCACACATCTGAGTGTATTCCCTATGTTTCATGTTCCACATGCTATATACTCACCTATTCCCCACTCCTGGCCCTCTGAGTTACTCATTCACCTTCCACCATGGACTCTCATGTGCTTCCACTTCCCACTGCCCCTCTTCTTCTTAAGATATATCACAGTAATACAGAGGCTGGAAGGGATTTCTGGAGATCATTCAGACCAACCATCCTGCCAGTGGAGGTTCACCTAGAGCAGACTGCACAGGATGGTACCTGGGTGGCTTTCAAATGCTTCCAGAGATGGAGACTCCACCACTTCTTTGGGCAACCTGTTCCAGTGTTTTGCCACCCTCAAAATACAGAAGTTCCTCCTCATGTTTAGATGGAACTTCCTATGTTCAAGTTTGTGCCCATTACCTCTGGTCCTGTCACTGGACACAACAGTAAAAACCTGGCCTCATCCTCCTGACACTCACCCTTTAAGTATTTATAAGCATTTTTAAGATTCCTTCCCAAGTCTTGTCTAAACTAAAAAGACTCCAGTCCCTCAGCCTTTCCTCATAAAAGAGATAATCCACTAATAATGGATTGGTCCACTAATAATCATCAAAGCCCTTTCCTCTGTCCTCTCCAGCAGTTCCCCGTCCTTCTTAAACTGGGGAGCCCAGAACTGGACAGAATATTCAGATATGATCCATGTGCTTCAACCATTTGTTTCTATGCTAAAACAGGTAATGCAGCACTTTAAAGGGCAGTGCTTTGAGCTAATCCCCACCTTTTTTCCTATATTTAGAGATTTTTATTGTTATCTAGAAACAGCAGGAAAAAGTGTGTCTATACATATTTTTGAAAGTGTCTTCAATGTATAAGCTTGATGGTAGCAATGTTCTAGACCATCATCTACAGGACAGGACATTAGCTGTTGTTTTAAGTTGTATAAAAATTCACAGATAAGTCCAAGATGGAAACAGGAATGAATCAGAATAAAAAAAAATTTCAAGTAGCACAGTCAAAACTAAGCTAACATTAGTATAAAACTGTGCCTGTATGATTCTCCTTCACTTATTTCATTTTAAAAAAGCATTTATAGCTCTTCTGAAAAGCATTAGCTCATGAAGACTAGCTAAAATGTTGTGGGCAACAAATCGAAATCCAAAGTGAAAAGAAATTAAAGTCACATTTAGTTGTATGATTCATTGCTGTTGCTTCAATATGCAACAGTAGATCAGAAAATAATATCCACAGTTTGTTCTGCTATTATTTTTTACAGAAGCTTTATAACAGGAAGAAAAAGTTACATTTAGTCTTCTGAAATCTGAAAAACGTTTACAGTAGGGTTTCATGTCTTTTACTAAGTGCCTTGTGGAGCAAAAAGGTAATCAGACATTGGCTGAAGGCATAAAATAAAATACCTAACAAAGTACCTAAAATACTAATAAAATGTTTTAGTTTTAACTAAATTAAATCTGAATTAAATAATTGAGAATCGTATTAGTAACAGTATATATATTTACTCTTCATCTCATTTATTAAGATATTCCATTCAGCTTTGGGGAATTATAACATTAAACATAAACATGCTCCCTAAAATCAGTAAACACCACATTTTCAACGTTTTAATTTCAACATTTTTTTAAAAATTGAAGAGTCTTTAAAAACCAGTTAAGACTCTAATGTATTTAGTGCTACAAAAAGCAAGATTTTTCCCTAGCTGGAAGGGATAATTTGATGCTCGCAATGTGATTTTGAGCCTGCTAGGTTAGCTAAGTTTATCCCAAGAGGAGGGCCATTCATTTGTCAAAATGTGATGTACACTGCCTGGTTCCTGAGAGAAGAATATAATACAAGTCAGCAAATGATGTATGCATACAGTTGGAGCTGAGCCATTCAGGCTGGTACATTAAAAAAATGTAAGACTGACTACAGGGTTCCTGCTCTATTACTACTGAGGAAAAAAGTACTGAGTAGAAGAGGAATAAAACTGAAGGAAGTAATAGAGGAATGTTGAATTCAGGGATCTGAATGCTGCATTGTTGAACTGGACACAGACCCTTCAGGGGTTGCAGAATTCTAATATGATGCCCAAAAAACCAGATAAATCACAGTCTTCTCAAGTGCCCCTCAAGGACTCCCCAATATTTGAAACCTGTGGCTTCACTTTACATTCAGAATTGCAAACTGAGATTGAGAGAAGCTGGGCAAAGAACATGAAATGGCAACTACAGTAAATTCTATGTTGTAAAACAAATTTAATAAGTCAAAGTAAGGTTATAGACAGTACCTTAATGCTGGCATTTCTAAACATCCAATTACTGGGTTTTCAACTTTGCAGAGAAAATTTATATTGAAAATTTAATAGTAATTTCTGACTTTTAAAGCCAGTATGATAAAATACCAATATCATATGGTATAATCCTATCATCCATGCAGGTGACAACATACATTTTCATCACGCAGTCTTGCAACTGAGAACAGCAGCAGATACTGAATTCTCACCTCAGATCAGCAGTACAGGTGAGCAGGGGACATACCAAATTTCACAGACATTGGCTGCCAACAGATGAATGTCAACATTCAAGAACTCTTGGTGCTAGTTTAAAATTAACTGGGAGGAAAACAGAAAGTCAGTCAGCCACCTGCCTCCTGGAACTACTCCTCCCCAGCTGTTTCCAAACCAGCATCTTAACTGATTATTAAAGTTCAAGATATCTGAAGGTGCTACCAGTTACAAACAGAAATGTGCTACAATTAGCAATTCTTGTTTTGATTTCACTTCATGTTCACCTAATCAACTCATTAGGAAGTAGAAAACTATCCTGGCCATAGATCAGTGAGTTGAAGCTGGTCATGTAGAGGTGAAACATGCACCAGAGCCAGCAAAAAGAAGAAAAGTGACTATGTTCACCCAAGAACAGAGGAAGATCTCCCATTCTTTCCAAGCTTCCCAATATCCAGCTACCTACTGTCCTTGCAACCCATCTTATGAACCAACTAGTCACCTAAATTGCTTCAGAGTAGTAGGAAACAAACATTTCCTCACTACTGAGAAGAATGACTCTAACTGTGGGCATCTTGGAAGATTAAGTGAGGAAACACTATTAACATCACCAACTTTGAGCACTTTTCACAGCACTGCTTTGAAGCAGGGAATGAACATAATTCATATGGTGAAGCTGAGCACTCAGGTACCTCAGTGATATATGACATACTTGAAATCACATGAAACACCTAAAGCAAGGTAGTGAACTGTACCCAACACACTTAACTCTCATGTTAGTACTTGAAGGAGAAAAACCTAGCATCTTCCTAATGGATATGAAGGCAGAGCCATCAATTGAGATCTGACAGGAGCTACAACAAGGCTGGCTGTAGCCAGGCAGCTGTACTTCTAAAACCACCTTACTCAGGCCACCACATCCTATTAAGCTGCAGAGCAACCAACCTCGATGAAGCAACATATTTACCTTACATGCTTTCCAGTTGTTAAACTACCCTAGCTATTTCCCTAGCAATTTGAACCCACATAAGCCTAACAAAATTTAATGAAATTATTTGACTTTGTAAAATCTAAGTAAACATCAGACTCCTAGACACAAGCAGTTTTTCAGATATATTCGGTCTTCCTTCTTTGCTTTGAGAAGGGAATAAAGTAGGCATTTCCTTCCAAAACTCCTAAAATGTACAACAAACTGCAATATAAATGTATCTGAAGCAATGAGACATACACAAAACATTACAATATACTACTAAACAGATCTTTAACTAAGAAAGTTATCCTTTGCCAAAAATTTAATATCAGTATTCATCAGTTCTTTCCCAAAGCCTCAACTGTTTTTATTCATGCTATGACATTTGAGTCTGATTAAAATACAGATCTCTTTAGGAAATATTAAGACTATATTACACCACAATTTACAGCTTATCTGTCAAACTGTGATAACCCTGTATTTTGTACTAAACAATGAGTGTTTGTCATTCATTACAATGCATGAAAAATCATCCTAAAGTAACTTCACAGTTATCAGAGATGGTTGTAAAATTAAGTCTCCTGTCAGTTCAATACATAATCTTAATAAGTTGTCCTGAGCTTTCTATCATGCACCTGTTTATGGGAAGATACATGGTGACATTCACTCTTACTTTCATTGCTCACTCTCTCCTGAACTTTCTTAAAAAAAGAAAAAAAACAGAAGCATGGAACTAGATGATCTTTAAGATCCCTTCCAACCCTAGTCGCTCTATGATTCTGTGTTGA
Organism: Calypte anna; assembly: GCF_003957555.1. Taxonomy (NCBI): domain Eukaryota; kingdom Metazoa; phylum Chordata; class Aves; order Apodiformes; family Trochilidae; genus Calypte; species Calypte anna. The sequence goes on from NC_044246.1 coordinate 14,765,163, forward strand.
CATGTCCAGAGCACCTGGACAATTGGATCAGGTGGCTGTACCATCACTGCTGTGCCTCACCTAGACTGAAGATTATTAGTGAAGACTCAAAAGGGAGATAAATTTGAAAGAATATTAATTGCAACTTTGATGGTAATTAAAACTGAAAAAATAGACCTTATGCAAAGGTTTATACCAGTATTTTTAAAACGGCAAGCAAGACAATAAAGATTACGGTGAATCTGATGGTCTGGTTGAAGAGGCTAGAAAATAGAAAAGAACATATGTGTATAAGCATTTTATCTCTCCCAGAAATGCTTAAACCGAGGAGAACAGTGAGAGTTTTGGCTGACATACAGTAGTCTTAAAAACATAAATCAAACTTTCACTGCAATAGTCCAGGTAACTGATTCTCAATTCTATTCATAGGCACCCTCAGATGAGGCATCCTAAAGTTAACAGAACCATAGTGACAATAAACATGCCATGATTTCCCCCCTCCTCCAAAAGAAAATAAATGACCAATTTTCTTCTGGCTGCACCTTCATTGTAAGTAATGAAGTTGAGGAGTATTTTTTCAGCTGCTATAGCCAAGGACTCCTGACAACAAAATACTGTACTAGGAGAGTGCTCATACAATGTAAGCTATGGAATTCCAAATAATAAAAGAAGTCAAGACTCTTACAGCATTCTAGCAGTTGTCTAATTTCAGTAAAATCAAACCTTTAAAAACTGCACAATAAAGTGTTTCTGTACACCTTCATTAGCTGAATCTATAGCAAATAGCAAAAACATTCCTGATGAGATCCCTGGGCTTGAGGGCTGAGGTTTTCCTGAGACAGGATTTCAAGCACTACCATTGTCAGGTAAGTCAACATTTTAGCCTCTTGTTTGGCAATTACACTGATTTTGTTATTTCAACAAACACAATGTTTAGTTCTGCTCGACAGAGGAATGATATAGATTGAAAAAGCCTGAACAATTGGTCTCCTAAATCAAGATTTAGTAGAAAGGGTATTAACATCAAATTTGCACTCACTTCAAATGTTGTCTTTATGTCTGAAAGAGAAACACAGGAAGAAATACAAAGAACAATAAAAATGCAGAGAAGACAGAAAATAGATCCACTATAAAGTTTATTAAAAAAAAAAAAGAGAAAATCTTCAAAACTACACTAATATTCAAACTGTCTTTCCAAATAACTTCTCACGAATCTGACTGCAAAATAAAAATTAGAAAGTCTCATTTTTAGAGTTTCAGGATGGGTTTTTATAGTTGTTGTTTTCATGTTTGTTTGTTTTTTGTTTTGTTTTTAAACACATTTATTAAATTTATGCTAAAAAAAATATGTCAGCAGCATTTTGGTTTCATCTAGTTAACTAAGGAATTATATGAATTTTATGATCTTAAAAATTCAAATAACTCGTAATGAAACCATTACTGTCTTTCAAACAAGTGTCTACAGTTAATGTCTGCATGTTAGGTGTAAATTAATTTGCCATTTCAAAGATATTAATAATTTTTCTGTTTAATGTGAGGAAGAAAAGATGCAATTTGAGATTTTTTTTTTCTGCAGAGCAAAAATTTTAGCTATAGCACAGCCCTCTCTAGTGGTAAAAGGTGTTCAAGTCAACTAAGTCTTTGTAACAGTTTTATCTGACAAGAATTTACCATTTAATTTATAATCTTATATGATTTAATATACATCTATGTTTCTTACTTTGGTGGAAAAATACTTGGGTTTGTGATGGGTGTTTTTTTAGCTTGTTGTATGTATGTTGTATATATGTGTATGTATGTATGTAAGTATGTGGTATATGTATGAACTACATGGAACTTTTCTCACTGTAAAGTTTCAAATATCTTTGCAAAGACTGCTGAATTTACCAACATTGTAATATTTCAAACTACCTTTAAATTATTGCTTTTCATTCATATCTTTATAGGACAAAAAAAACATAAATAAAATAAGCATTTGCATGACTCTCCAACTGGAAGCACAGTCCTTAAGCTCAGAATATTTTAAGCTGCTAGATGACAGTATCTACAATAGGTTATGTGTGCTGCTTTCTGAAGCATGTTTCCATGAGGTTGATGACAAACAGGTTATGAATGAGGATTTGGATACCCATGCATATAACTAAGTTGTATCCTACATATAATATAAAATGTACCTAATGCATATGAAGATAAAGATCATCTATTTTCATTAACCTGCACAAAAATTACATAAGCTTTACATTATTTTATTTTGTCTTTTAAAAGTTATCCTCTTCCTAGCTTATTTACTGAAAGCAAATGCGCATTATTTATTGTTTTAAAAAGATACCTTTTGCAGTAAAGAGCTATTTCTGACGTGTTTGTTATATAGCTTAGCAAGTTCTGGGAAACAACACAGACAAAACCAAGTTTAGCAGGTATCAGCTTCTAAGAGATATTCAGAAAGCAAAAGAACTATCTTGACCACAGCAGCAGGATTTCTTTACCAACTCACTGCTTGTGACAGCTTTAAAAGTACAGTTTCTTCCCTGAGCAAGAGCTGTATTATTAATGTTCCGATAGTTTGAAGACTGCAGAATTCTGTGAATCTAACAAAACAACTTTAATTCCACAAAAAGATAAAGCACTGATCATTGTCAATGTGCAAGTTTAAAACAAGAACTGCATCCCCATAAAGAACTTTTCCTACTATCTAGTCTCTGCTACAGAAGTTTGAACTATTTAGTTTTCATTTTTATCAAAGTAACAACTGCCCACTGGAAGATCCTACCTCAATAAAAAAATCAGGTTTTTTATGCAACAAAAATTCATGTTAGACTTTTAAAAATATTTACAGAAAATATTCTTATACCAGGCTGTCATACATTTATTATATATTAGAAGATTTGTTAGAGAATTTATCATCTTGGAATTAATTTTTAGGACTACAGCTGTGAGAATTTAGGAAATTTATCATGTATTCTGAAGTTCTCATTACGTTTTATTAACAAATAAATTAGAGTTCTTGGATATATATCCTTCTACATAAAAACAATTTTAAGAAGTCATATTATAAAAGGAATTGTTTTAAAATATTATTTGTGGCTTCTAGCTAACTACATATTCAGTATTCCCAGCCTGATCTTAATTGTTATCAACTTTTTGAATTATAAGTTGTATTACATGTATGAATAAGCTGTGTATTACACCAGCACATGATGTGACTGTTAAACGATTATTGGTTACATTTGTGAAGGATGTCTATTTAATCTTCCTGAGACTAATCTTAAAATCCTTCTGTCTAGGTCTGTGCATGTGTCTTCAAGTGTATATAGATACACAAATATGTGTCTATGTGCTTTATACTGCCACTGAAGCCACTTTGAAATACTGTGAAAATACTAAACACACAATCAATTCTACATTTGCTACAGATTACTTTATTGCCAGACAAAACCAGAGGAAGGAGTAAGACAAACAAATGTTTATATAAGAAAATCTATTTTATTGAACCCCTACTTTATTTTACATCAGTAAAAGGGCTTTAAATTAAAATTCAGTAGCCTTTGTGCGGTGAAATATTTAAGACACCTTGCTAGTCAAAGATGTGACAGTGTACATTACATGTTACAATAAGTTTAAGGATGGAATAAATATTTCTCACAGGCATACTGACTTTTGATCTGAAAATACACTGTTCATAAATGATTGTTGTAATTATGCTTTCTGCTCCAACAGAACATCTTGTACTACTGTGCTTCCAAGGGGTGCTCTTACAGTATTTTCATAGGAATTACAAATGTTAGCATGGGGCTTCAGAACTGTGACTAAATGCTGCATTTTGCTGGCATCTTTCCTTACCAAACAAATGGACATTTATGTATAAACTGCCAGAACAAAAATTGAGTTTTTCTGCTTACATTCCCATCTCAAAGTTGACCTGTGTCTGCATAGCATATTTGAGTATAACACTAGAGACTAGTTTTGAGTATAACACTAGACCAGCATTTTTTAATTTGCTATCATCATTTTTATCAACAGGCAAGCAATAGAAACCTAAGAGTTCTCATCCTACAGCTGTTGTACTCCTTTCCTTGGGAGAATGCAAATGGCCCCAGTTCAACAGAAAAGAGAAATACATCCAACAGCAGAGAGAGAAACCCCCTTTTTGGGCTCTTAATGAGGTCTCCAGAGCCCAAGGCAAACCAGTAACAAATTGCACTTTCCACACATTGGAAAGTGGAGGCTGTGAGGGCAGAGGAAGAAAACCCTTGAGCTTGTCATGTGAAATTAATAGAATTTAGCCATGCCAGAAAAACATCGGTAATAAACTCTCCCCACCTAAATTAAGGTTTTACACTATTAAAAAAAAAAAATTTATGGCAGTAATTTCATCTTGGGTTTTTCAAGAAGAGCTTGTGGAATTTCTTGCACTCAGTAGCAAAATCCCAGAGGAGCAATGCAGGCAGCAATAAGGCAGACTTCTGAAAAAATACCACTTAATTTCTCACTCCTTCCCTTGCACTATTGCTCCTCTTACACTTTCATTTAACTGAGAGTTTTAACTCTATCACTGCAATATGCCACTGCTATGCTTCTCATTCTGTAAGGGCAGCAGCTCTCATACTTCACCATCCCCCTAAATTGTATTAGATCTCTGCTGGTTCATCACTCATTCCACCATCCTAAAAGCAGTCCGAAGATGCTAAACAATTTGGGATTAACAAAATGGCATAAAATATATATATAAAAAAAAAATTAAATCTCTTCTTGGGTCAGAGGATAAACTTTAAGGTAACTGACACTGCACTTTTCATTCCCTACATGCCACAGGCAGAAAGTGACTTCGATTTGGCAATTGTTGAATGTTTTGCTTCACTCATTTTATATACTAGTAAAAGTGCAGCAACTAATACTGCAGCTATTTAAGTTACCCCATCCTAACCCTCTATTCAAGGACTAAAAATAATATGTGATTTTAGTTTGTTCTGCCAACAAAAGCAGATCAGCCAATATCTTTTAGCTTCCTCTTCCTTATCTACAGAAGTATAACTACAAGCTGAAGAAACTTGAAGTATTATTCACATGGTCTACAAAATCTAGAGAAATTATCAGTGACATCCTTTAATGCTTCACTCTGTATTATACCAGAAAACAAAAATACCTGCTCAGCTCACACACATATCTATTGTGTCATTAAACAGCCTGTATTAAGACACTTTTGCTGTATCAGAAAAATGACTACCAAAGTTCTTCAAACAAAAAACCTAACTCATTGAACCTCACACACAGCTTTTCACATTCTTTAAAACACACTATTCAAGAAGACCAAAGCCATACTTCCACAAATCTTATCATCACTGCACAGCTGTGGTTGTGCCAAAAACACAGGGAAGAAAACACTCAAAATTCAGTCTGGAGATTGTTCCAGCTACACTTCTGTGCTAGGCTTGTCGCTGGCATGATTCCAGCCTAGCCCATCAGGCACTCCCTTTTCCAGGCTTACCTGGGAGTCTACTCTGGCCAGAATCTCTTCCCCTGGTGACCAATGTGGATGGTCAATCCGATGGAAGTGGAGAGACTTTAACTGAGTGGATGTTGACAATCAAATCATTTCAGGACAAAATAATGGGCCTTGAGACTTTTTATTTCATTAATTTAGATGCTACTTGAAAAGGTTTCAAAAGTCTAATACAATAGTAACTAGAAACAAGCATTATTTCTAGGCAGAACAAAAAAGATTTTTCAGCATTCCTAAGTGTTCTCAAGGCTTGTCTTGCACAGTCCATGTTTCTATGTTCTGCATATGATACCTGCTCCAAATCCTGTCTTCCATATACAGCTTACTTTGCCCTTTGGTTAATACCCTCAGTTTAAAAGGCTTTCTTTTGTTTAGGAGTTTATCCTCCTACTCCTCTCTTCTGTCAGGGCTCTCCAATTTCTTCTGAGTCTCACAAGCTACACAATTCTTAAGACCTTATTTAATCCTCTTGACCAGGCTAACACCCTATTTTTGAAGAAAGTCCGGAGAAACCCAGCTGCCTTTATGTAGAAAGAACTAACCATTTTCTTATTACACACAAACCCCATAAAGTTAGGATCAAGAAAGATCCCAGTAGTGTAGCATTTGTTTCCCTTTAAATAGAGTCATTATCAGGCTGATTTTTTGATAGTAACTTGGAGAATAAATCAGAGTGACATTGACAAGAACTCTATTATCCTGCATTTATGTATCAATCCAATTATATCATCTAAAGATGCACCAAACCACTTTAGAACACTTGACAATCTGCTGTTTCAATTAGTGAAACTATTTTAAACCTCACCCAGCATAGACATCACAACATTTTGACATCAACAAATCATCTTTCCAAATGCTGTGGACAACACTGACCCATTTGACCTTAAATTAACATCAGTACCTACAAGCTGTTGTATCATGGTTGTCAAAAAAATTCACCTAGCTGTCCAAATTTTTCTAGGCATCTTGCAATTTAGGACAGCAATCTGCTGGCAGACTAACAACAGCCATTTCCAGGGAGGGATTTAGACCCGTCTCAGGTCAACTGTGAAACTTTTCCTCAGCATTTTCCCCTCTCTCTTCCCTGCAGTGTGACCTAGATCTCAGTTTTACCGAGATAAATAAATTATAAGCTCTGTTTGTCTTTACAAAGTAAACTAAAACCAAAGGAAAAGCACTATAATGAAATTGCTTTAAACTGTTATTCTCTGGTATTAGCTCTGCAGAGAATTAAGACTATCAAAAACACAGAAGAAGAAACATAGATGTGACAAGATTCAGAAACCTTATAAAAAGCAGAAGAGAGAAGGAAGACAACAGCTCAAAAAAATGAAGGCTTAGTTTCTTCCAGAGAACAAGACCACAACTTTCCTGTTTGACTGATGACTGGCCTGCAGACAGCCACCAAAGGACAGCTCTGAGGGTGAGGAGCATATTTGTGTTTAGTTTCAAAGTCTTGTTTTTGTAATTTACTGTTATATACTACTCCTGCTTATTACTGTGCATATGTACAAGAACCATTCTTCACCCATAAACTGGGTATAATCTTGCTGTCAAGATTCCTCAGCCAGCAGAAGATACCTAACAGCGAGCAGAAGATTTGACAACTGTGCCACGTATCTCTACCACCATTGAGAAAGTGGTGGGAAAGAGAAAAAGAATTCTGGAGTTTGATCCCTGAAGTCCCTGTCCATATCTAACAAGGCAGATTGTTTTTCTCTCAATAAGAAGCTGTCAGAGTTTCCTAAACACTTACCAAGGAAGTACCAACTCCCAGTTAAGGCATAAGGGCTTAAGAGGAGACAGCAATAGTCACAAGCTCAGCCTCAAAAATGCCCAGCTCAGTGCCTAACCTTGAGTTCTGGACAGAGGAGGACCACGAGAAACCCCGTATCAAGTTCAACAAGGCTTTCTGAAGGAACACCAAGTCCTGACAGAAAGCATGGTACTCAGGAGTTGTATTTAACAACTTAACATTTAACAAATTTAACATTTCCTTCCTACTGGTCCAAGAAACCAGGTATCTTAACACTGGAGTTTTCTGTTTAAAAATGAATGAATCCTCTACAGTTCAGGCCTGGAAAGAGGGTGGAAGCATTAAATAAGGAATTCATAGTTAAAGAAACTTCAAAGGTCTCCAAAAAAAAGAGGAAGAATGTGAGTATCAAGACATATTTAATGTGCAAGTGAACAGCTTCATTTAACTTGCTCAAAAGAAATTGCAAAGGGGAAAGCAGAGTCAAGAAGAGAAATATCTTTCAGCTGCACTCTGGCTACTATGCCAGAGAGCAGGTACTCATTCCATTTGTATTTTTCCAAGTTGTCAGAAACTGTATTCTAGAAAACAGGCTGCAAAAGTTGCTCCAGTTTATTATTCATTAAGGCTTTAATGTTACAGTAACTATATACGATAATTCTTCTAATTCTGAAGTGTGACCACAATTCCACAGAGGGTAAGATTTTCAAATTTAAAGGCTACCCTCCTCCTGTACGGCACAAGTACGGCACAGCATATTCTAACTAGATCATGGCAATTAGGAAATTCTTGCATATATTCTTCCTACATCATAAAATAAAAATATCTGCTACTCAAAGTTTTAAGTAAAAGTGTATTTCAGAATATCTGCATAAGAATTCCCCATTTTGACTCTTGATGGTGGTTGTTGCTTGATTTTACCTAACCCACATATCTATTAAATCTTGCCTGTGCATATTTTAAGTCTTCAGCTTTGCTAACTTACAGTGGACTTCTTCCATAATAATTAAAGGAAAGTATTTTCATTTTTCCCCTGCAGTGATGTTAATTTGTACACATTCCTCTTTTATGACAAGTACATCGTTACAATGTAACAACACATTAATCTATCCCATCTCCACGGAACTTTTGCTTGCTCAGTCTAAGAGTACTTCAACCAACTTTGATGAAACCGCTGTGGCTGAAGCTTAAATGTAAAGTGAAGAACTGACAGGTTTGCGCGTAACTTGCTTGACCAATAGATCAAGATACCTACAGCCAGAGGATCACAGAATCATTCTGTTTGGAAAAGATCTTTAAGATCACCATGTCCAACCACTAACCTAGCACTGCCAAGTCCATCACTAAACCATGTCCATAAGCACTACATCTACACAACTTTTAAATACCTCCAGGGATGGTGAACCAACCACTTCCCTGAACACAGTTCCAGTGACTGACAAAACTTCAAGTGAGGACATTTTTCCTAATATCCAAACTAAAACTCCCCTAGCACAACTTGAGGCCATTTCCTATTGTTCTTTTGCTTGTTACTCAGAAGAAGAGACCAACATGAACCTCGCTACCTTCTTTCAGGTACTTGTAGAGACCTCAGCTTCCTTTTCTCCAGACTAAACAACCTCAGTTTCATCAGCCACTTCTTGTAAGACCTGTGCTTCACCAGCTGTGTTGCTTTCTTTGGACACGCTATAGTGTAAGTGCAGAAGTCCTCCTTAAAGACCAAGTGGCAGGAAAGCTCCATAGTACCACCAAGTCATTCATTCCAGACAATGTTCAAAACAGCACAAACCAATTCTGAAAACCAGAAGCTGGAAGGAGAAGCAGAAAAGTATGTGCCAAGTAAGACAAAAGACACTCAAAAGAACTCCAGAAAAGCTCTTATCTCCTTTAAAATGGCCACTAGAAATAAACTCAGTACTTTCCTATCAGCCCAACATGAAGCACCTTACATAAAAGCACACTGTTGTTTGAGTGACCTCTGTTCTAACACTGCAATTAAGGAATTTCCATGGTAACTGCATAAATACCCCAAGCCAAATTCTTATCTCAGTGAATGAAATAAAATACATAATTTAGCTCCTTATGCAGATATAATTCAACAGAAGCTAAACTGAACAAAGATACTGAAGTCTAGTTGCGCCTGAATAAGAAAATAATGTAATTTTCCAGTTTTACAGCTGCTTTCACAACTCTGCTTGAAAAATTATACTGCAGCAGTTACCCAGCTGCAAAATATTACTTCTATTCCATAGATTTTGAATATGAACTATTACATCTATATTCGATCAATAGATATTCCTCCTACCTGCACTTAAGAAATTGATATAATGACCATTAACATATTCATACTAAAACATTTCCTTTATAGGCAACAGAGAACAAATGTATTCAACTTTTTCAGCTGCATCACAGCAGCTGCATACAATGTAAGCCATGAAGCTACACAATAAAGATCAGATTATAAAGTACACCAAAATGGCAATTTTAAATAACGTACCACCAAGCTTACTTTAAAATAAAATGGCATAACAGAGGTTCTTTAGTCAGCTTAAATATTTAAAGATTTTCAAAATGATAAACTAATGAAGTCCTCCAAATGCTCAAGAAGCTGGTCAAGAACAGTACTTCCTCTTACTGTCCCCACCTCCCACAGAAATGTTAAATTGCCATCACCTCAAACCACACAGAACAATGCATCACTCCGGGAGATTTCCAACTGAGGTCCAACACTTGCCAAAGTTAATAGAGAAACAAGCCAGCCTGGGCAGACACTCAGTTTGCATTGCATGTATTCCTCTCAGCAATTTTCCTTAGCCAATGATTTTCATCATTCTTTTTACAATATTTTTTGGAAGAAATGTGTACTAAACAGGCTAATAGTACAGACTAAAGTGGCTCAGTCAACTCTGTAACCACTAAACGCCTTTTTGGACTATTTTAGATACATACCAGTACTGTGTCTAAAATGCAACTTCTGAGGATTCCAACTCTAGAAATACTTATTTTTACTTAATTCAAGAAATATTTCAATTTTTAAAAGTGTGTGATAATTCAGCAAGTGCTAGAAAAGTAAATACCTACCAGCATGTTTTTCTGCAGAGAATCTCAAATGTCACATGAAAACTAGAGTGAGCATCTGCACTTCTCCAGCATTAACACTGGATAACAGATACACAAGGAAAGCTGGCTTCAGAACAGTATCCTAAAATTTTCATTGAAGTTGTATTAACAGAATTCCTAATAACTAAACAATTAGGTAAGACAAAGGAACTAACTTTTTTTTCAAAGAACAAACTACTGGCATGTATTCTGCCATATTATTACCCTGTAAACAAAGTCATATTAGTCAGAATTGAAAATATAACTAACATTTATAGAATGTAATAATTTTCTAGCTACTTTGCCATGCCCATCAGCAGGACAAAGATCTACCTTTTGAATGATCAAGCCAGTTTAGTTCTAATTTTCTTTGCACTCATGTAGATGATAGGAAGAGTTATGTTGGCTGCAGATACTTTTTCTGCTACTTTGCTTGTGTATCATTACTACAAACCTCATGTGCTCAACTTACATATGGCAGATGTCTCATTCTCTACAAAATGTCAAAAGTTCATTGGTCAGTTATGGAAGCAAAGCATTCTAAACATGCTGCTGACCCCAAATCTGATAATATTTTTTCCAGACATCTACAGGGAAGACCAGTGAGGCTCTAGATATGATGTCAACACATGCCCACATGGCAGAGGACAGTAAAGTGCCTTCAGCATCTTCCCAGAGATCACATCATGCATAGAAATGCAGACAAGGCACAGGTAACTACAAACTTCCCATAGTATAAAGCGTAAAAAGGGTTTAAGAAGACTGACAAATAAAAATTTTCTATGGTGTACAGCAGCTTCTGTTAAAATAACGAATTACATGTTCTTCTGTACAAATCACATGAGAGTACAATGAACCCCTTTTTCTTTACTGTAACTCAGTACTCATGAATGTGTCTGAATACTCTTGGTTTGAGAAACATTCTCTTATTACTAATCTGCAGTATGTCAACCCCCACCAAGAGGCTAAAATACATTTATAGCTTCTAGATTCACCTATAGTGAATTATTTCCATTTTATTCATTTTCACTCCCAACAAATAATACAGATTTGCCACATTGAAATAATTTGTTTCCTTTATATTTACACACTTATCTATGAAGGCACAATGAAATATGACACAGGAAGTCATCTCTCTACATTTGCTTTATAATTTATTACAAACTGGAATCATCAGCCATAATGGCTTCCAGACCTTCTCCCTGTTTTGATCTACTGAAGTTTTAAAATTGGTTTTCATCTAAATATACATTAAGTCTTTCCCTTACAAAAAGGGGAATGATCTACAGTCTGAATGGAAAGTGTCTGTTCATACACATACACATGGTGTTCTACTCATCCTTAGTCTTTCTACCTATTAAATCAGAATCAAGAACACTCATTGAAACCCCAAACCCATAAATAACTCCTACCCTCCAAAAAATATTAGCATCACTGGCTTAATTGAAAAAAAAAAAAGTCTTATGCCAGTGGAGTTTATGAACAAATACACATTTTACACAGAAAATTGTCCCACTACAGATACTGTAAATAATAATAAAAAAAATTTAAATAATTAAAAGCTAAGCTCAGTAGATTTAGAAGATCATTTTATCAGGAAAAAAACTTATTATTAACCATTAAAAAACATAACTAGTATATGGAAGCACAATTAGGATTGACTGTATGCCTTAACACTATGTGCTCCTAATTTACTCATTTTTCATATGTCCAAGTGGCCCAATTTCTAGTGGCCTTCGTGTGACATTTAAGCTCCTAATTACTAGACTCTAAAAACCTTGTTACAGGAATGCTAACACATTACTTTCTTTTGAATTAATTGCTCTTTAAAAATAAAATAGTTATTTCGACTGTTTCACTCATTTTAAAAGGCTATAATTCTCATCATACCTACAAATAATAATAAAACTCCTACATTTCCATCCTCCCTCTAAAACCAGATATTGCATAACTTGAGAAATTTCCTGGGTAAGTTCAGAGAGAGATTTTTGGAAAAAGAAAACAAATAACCACAAAAATTACATTCAAATTTAGCTCCTAAAGCGTAGAGAATTAATCTTTGTAAAGAGTGCACCAACTTCAGCCCAAAGAAATACTGCCAAATCTTAATTTTTTCAAGCCTTAACACAAGAACTGAACAAAAATGGAAGTCTCATGGGAGTCACATTGTCAGTCAAGGAACTGTGAAAGCCAAAGAAGTTTTTTTCATTTGCAAAACACTGTCACTACCATGAAAAAAAGAGCCTTGAAAACCACAGCTGTTTCTAAGCAGCTCAGACAAGTTATCACAGCCTCTCCCTAAGCAGCAGCTCCTGCTCTCAGGGTCAGAGACAGGACACAGGGCAAGGTGCTCATTGATCTGACTCAATAGGATACTTATGGTGTTAGTGAGAATGCTGCTTGACCAGCCAACTTTGCAATTTGCCATTAAAACAGGAAGGATAATTGAACTGAACAGAATACATATTTAGAAATCAATACTTAATACACCTTCCATCACTGCTGTTTTTCCCCAACAGAAACAACAAAGAACACGGTATGAAGTAATGAAGGCACTGTTTCACTGACCACTAATGATATTACTTACTGCATCTCAAATTGCCAAGATCCTTATTACATCTCCAGTGAAGTAGGGATATATTACTCCCAATTTTAGAAAGGAAAAACAAGAGTGAAAATATAAAGCTGTAAAAATTGCTTTGTGGTAAAAAGCAAAATGCAAATGCAGAACCTGGTTTTACAAAGATCACTCTTTGTTCCACTTAAAACAGAATACAAGAAATAAAATAATGGCCTCTAGCAGCAGCCTGAAAATGACAAATTACACCGGGTTTTCTTACAATCATCCCAACTAGAAAAAAAAAAATTTAAAAAATATTTTTCACTTCCACTGTTTTTTTCTCTAGCATTTCCCTGTGATTGCTCTCTTCCACTCTTTCCTTTCGTTCATTCACTAATCTCTGACAGTTGAAGATGTTTATGCACACTTTCACACCTTATTTCCAATAAATTTGATCCCCTAGAGCACCCAACCTGATAATTTTTGTCTTTTCAACTTTTCTTTTTTCCCCATTTTCATTTGTTTGTGTCCTATCTTCTTCTGTATTAGAGGGTAAACAGTCATATTTTGTAGAACAGAAAGCTATCTAAAGCTGCAAGAAATTGAAACCAAGATGAGAAAGAGCAAGTATAGTACAATCTCAAGAAGCTTAAGTTCCACACCAGTTCTAAAAGCTTTTCCAGAGAAAAAGGACATCAAAAAGTGGTTAACTTCTTGACTTCCCCATTCATACATTGATTAATACTTTTAGAAAATGCTACAAGGACTGATTTGATTTACTACAAAATTTTTAACGTAATCAAAATTATACCACAACTGAGACTGGCCAAGTGCTGGCGGGCAGATGGCTTTACAAACTCAGAAACTTAAAAGTGACTCCCTACAAATATACTACTTGGGTTTATGTACACAATTTCAATATTCATAACGTGTAATTTTAAGTGTGGCACTGTTCCAGTTATACATCAACAAGCCATACCCATTACATGTTGAGAAATGAGGGAAAACAAGAAACGCTTTATACAATGGCATCAAACAACATCAAACAACTAACAGATGGCCATCACTAATCAACAAACTAAAATAAAGCAGGATTCTTGCAAATTTGGCAAAACAAGGTTTCCTTTAGTAAAAGCCTGCCTTTGTAAACATATATGGCAAGTTTTCACAGTTACTTCTAAGATCTTGAAGCATTACAGAAATCATAGGAAGGGATTTTAAGGTAAAAAGAGTGTTGAAGATTACTTTTAAGCACAAATTTGTCTCGTCCAACATTAACTTTATTACAGCTTCCTGTAGAATTATTATGAATGATTTAATAATAATGTGTTTAGATGTATCTCTATGTACCACTGTGAAGCTGAACACCTACTGCTATCTGACATATCTACCACAGCTACCAGCTAGGTCAGATCTCTTTTATTAGGTGAAACAGCTCAAACACAGACCTATAGTTTAAGAAACTTATCATGAACACATAAAAATTCCTAATCCATAGAATTTCTAACCATCCTACAAAAATTTTGTCAAACAAGAGAAATAATGTGATCTAGGTCTTTTAAAAAGGTATTTGTTTCTTCTAACCAATAAATAAAAAACTAAAAAAGGAATATACTATACTTTTTAAATTGATATGCAGCAACATGGATTGGCAAGGTCTCTCTCATAGTTCTGTACAAGTCATACCGAACCCTCCACATGCACTTCTTCAGACAAATATTCATTTCCAGAGAATGAGCTGTTGGCAGGTTGTCATCAACAGCTTAAACACACAATAGCTTTTTTGCTTTTCCTCAAAGCTGAATTGCTTCTTTAGATTAACTGAAGTTGCTATGGAAGAGACAGAGAAAGAACTGGAGAAGAAAAAAGCTGCCTTGATAGAAGTTCTTCAATGATTATGCCTGTAGATATGAGCTTCTATATCACAAGGACAGCATTTGGAGCTGAAGTTAGAGTGAAGCTTAAGATCAAAAATATACAGATACTGAAATGAAGAAAGAGATATTTTGTGTCAACAAACACTCTGTCCCAGATGAGGCAATAGATTTCTTGTTTCTGTGCAGATGATATACATTATTTGAAAAATCTGAGACTACTGCCTTCGTAGGAAAAGGAAAAAACACCAGATGGAACATATTATGGAAAAAAGGTGTTTAAAAGACCAAAATAGATAATAAACCACTAAAATTGAGGCTTCAGGAAATAATTTCTGTGTTTCAGAAATTTAAAAAGCAAGGTATTTGAAACATGTTAATAAAGACTACTCAAAATGAGTTGTCAAAAAATGGGTTGTACTAGATAGAGTGATTAGCTCTTCTCCCCAACAACAAAGAAAACTGCATCCAGCAAAAACTGTGTTGTGAAATTAGCATCAATGAAAACCCTCAAAGACCTGGAGTAACAATTCAAAATTGCTTTCTTTAATATAAATGTAATATAATTGGTTTCAGTAATATAATCCAAGGTAATTTTTCATTATCTCTGGGCAGTACATTATCAGGGTCTTACCCATAGTATTGAGAGTGAAGAAAAGATTTTAAGATTTCATAAGTAAAGAAAAATTAAATTGCATTAGGCAGCAAGGTTTGTGGTTTTTTTCCTGAACTCCAAAACATCAGCAGACCTGCACAGTGAGAAATAAAATATTTATAGAACAGTCAATGCTTTCCAAAGCACAGTGCAAATACAGTAACTAACCAACATGTTGCCTATGCAACCATTTGTATTTCTCAAGTGCAGTAACTAAGGCAAATTTGGTTTCAGTTGCCCAAGCTTAACCATTCCATTTACAATAAGCCCTTCCATAAGGGTATTACTTGGTGATGAAAAATTTTTCAAATGCTCTTCAGACCAACTAAATGCCTTACCAGAGCTACTGCCAGCAACTCTTAGCTGGTAATACTTCAGTTAGGTAAGTGACGTAGTAGAGTTGCATTTTTAAGTTAAAAAGCCTTTTTAGATGTCTATTGGCTATTTCTGTATACCACTGTTCTCCACTAGAGCAGGGGACAGGACACCAAATTAGTTGCTTAAAAAAACTAGTGCTAAATTATACCTGCAGAACTGCTTTCTTCTGAGTTTATTCCAAGTACATGAGACAGAGCTTCAACTGCTTTTTTCTTGAGTTAACTCCTCACTCGTTTAAAAGAATCTTCTTAAATTGAACCATATTCAGAATACTTTTTGGCAAATTATAATCTCTAATTTCCAACAAGCACATGAAAACTGCAAAATGGGTATCTACTACAGATGAAGGTGTCTCGGATTTACTTGGCAATGCTGAAATTGAGACATTGCTGCCTAACCACTAACTAATTTCACTGAGTGGTTCTCTCAAGTGGAACAAAAAATAAAATGACTGTACCATCAGGAATATAAAGCACAGGCATTTTGAGGCAGCCTGACCAAGGAGAGAACTAAAGAAAAAAATCTCATCTAGCCTTTACTTGAAAAATCACATCTCTTTGAATGCCACTACCTGCAGTATAATTGTGCACAACTACCACCATTTCTTAGTTTAGAACTGTGTTAGTACTGCAACTTCTACTGCTTTTACAGTTTGCTTTTTCTGATGCTCAGGAGGCAAGGTCTACAATTTAATTTGTCTCCACTCAGGCAGAAGATTACAAATGGTGTAATCATTAGTAGCAAAAGCTGCTGAAGCACTAAACAGAAACCCACTCAATATCACCAATGCTTAACAAAAGAAAAGGCAAGAAATTCTCTCTGCTCTGATATTTAATACATGAATACACCCCCTGAAGTAAAAATAATTCTACACCTCTTTCTGTAAGCAACCAAGTACTTTAAGGGACACACAGAGCACTTAGACATATTAAGCCACTACTGATGGAACCTCATAGGACTAGAAAACTTCAATATTTTTTTCAATTTAAAACAAATTTTTAAAATGGGAAAATAATATATTCAGTAAATTTACCATATTTACAGCATTACTCTAGATATTTATCAGTTATTCTAATAGAAACATGGTTTAGTACCAAAAATTGATGCAGTAATATTTCCCTTTGTTTAGTCAAATATCTCAAGAAGAGATAAAACAATAAAATAGTAGCAAATATAGGTAAACGTAGGTAAAAACTGACTCCTTTCCCTTTCAATACGTTTTTCAAATTCTAGTATTACTGAAAAAACAGCATAACTTCTCAAAATATCAATTGGTATGGTTAGGGAAATACTCCCCCTATTAAAACTCAGCATCATCCAATATCAGATCAACCATAAAAAATTGAGTTTCCTTCCAATTTAATGTACCACCTCTGTACTTGCTCTCTCTAAAGCTAAGGCAATGATTCCATAAATCTGGGAAGTTCAGTACTCAAGCAAAATCTACAGGAGCAATAAAAGCTTCAGTAAAGGAGCTTAAACAGAAAAAAAATTGTCTTAAACTTTTATTATACTGACATCTTGTGGCTGAATTTGACTTATATTAAGACCTCAGGATTTTTCATTTTCTTGTAATTGCTTTAATGAAGTTCTTTAAAATTTGTGGTCTAGGACAAAGGAAAAAGATGAAATCACAATACAAAAATTAAAATATGAAAACAGTGAAACGGATAGAAGAGCCAATAGCATTTCCTGATCAAAGATCTCTAGAGGTATTAACATTCACTTCATGCCTCTACCTTCTTATCCCTAGAAAGGAGCTATGGACTGATATCCAAATGGATTATGAAAAACACCTTACAAGCAGCCCCTTTATGATCTTTATCACCAATTTCTTGAAAAACACCACAATTCAACAATATCAGAACTCTGGACCAAGTTAGTGCTGTATAAGAAAAAATTTACTTTTTAATATAAGCAAGCAGATAGTAATAATTTTTTCAAGTTAATGACAAGGTAAGCAGTTGACTTAATTAATGGGTACATATTAAAAATATTTGCAAACAGGAAAGAAAACTACTAACCTCAAAAATCAGTAATAAAGCACACAAGGAAAACAAACACAAAATCTTCCACATTGCCTAACTACTAAAAGAGGAAACTAAAACAGCTATGAACCTGACACTTGTTCCTAACTGACAAGAACCTGCATTACATGCCCATTTTTTGCCTCCCAGCTTCCCTCTGAAGAAAGCCTTCAGCTTCACTTCAAAATTGCTACCTAGGTGCAAACTATGAAATTAGGACCAAAATGAATTCTAAGAAGAAAATACAGTACCATACTAAAACAGTAAAAATTACCCAGTGATCCCAACTGCCTTATTTCCTTTTCTACATATGACTATCCCACTTACAGGTGGTGGAATAATGTCTTCTAAAGGTATTTAAAGCAAAAATTAAATATCTAAAATCTAATCATGTCAACAAAAAGCCCAGGTACTATACCTAGCATTTTCTCTTACTAAAAATACCCCTTTCAAAATATAATACCCTCTCACCTGTATACTAAGTTTCAGTGCCTAATAAATGCTCTTCTTTGTACAAATTAGCTTGTATATCTAAATCAGATATTTCATCCTACAAAACACAAGTAAATCAAAATCTGTCAACTGCATTTCAGCATTTGATCACTGCCCTTCTGTTATCCATGTATTAATTTAGACAAAGTTTATGGCTGGCAAAAGTTATTTAGAACCTACTAAAAACCTAGTCTGGAGAATACAAATAACATGAAGAAAGAAGGAGGGTAAATAATCACCACATTCTGCCTAATTGGTTTGGATAGCTTGGTACATGCTTTGTCAAGTACAAATTATGTTTCACAGGATGCACAATAATCCCTCCAACTCTAACTCTATTGTGACCATTCCACAATGCCAAGTCATGAAAGAGACTATAACACACTAACACAATAAATTACTTGTTAAGGAGATTGAACCGGTCCTACTTCATTGTCATGTAAGTTACTAATTTTCTTTAACAACTAACTGCCAGAAGGCTGCATTTTTTTTATCCAGCTACTGTGGAAAAGGCACTGATTGTAGATTTGGAAATGGATACATTGACTTAAGAGAAAATTGAAAGGTTTTCTAAAAACAAAAAAAAACCCTAGTCACCAATTCTTCATAACTACTCAAGAAATTATCCTATACAGTGATGCCATAAAGCACTTGCAGCTAAAAATCAACTTCTTATAAATGAAAGAAAAAAAAAAACTAACAAAGAAATGCAAAAACCCCAAACCCATCATCTATCTCAAATCTCTAGTGGTAGGAAAATGTACTGTGGAAAGAGACTTAAACCCAGTGTCTTCCACTGACAAGAAGGCACAGAAACATTTTTTTAAATTGCTGCATGGTTCCCTGAGTGTTCTTTTTTTTTTAAAAAAAAAAGATTATTATCACATTATGAAAAGACAAAAGGGGAATCGATGTTATAACTAACAACAAGAGAGAAGCATGATGCTTGCAATTCACTCCTCAGTACTGTTGTCCATGAACTGAAAATTTTTGGCACTGGGACTTATCACAGACTCAAGGGTAAACAGCAGATGCTTTGTTGAGCTATAGGAAAATATAAATAGTTCTGAATGTCGAGAAAGTATTGATTAACTTAGTGCTAATAAATGAGTGACTTGCTGAGTTGCATTGCGAATTTACTTGAAAAATGGGAGAGGCATTTACATCTTCAAATGAAGTATTTTTCATAACCTGTTGATAATCTGATTACAATTTCTTTTCAGAAAGAGCATATAAATCACTTAAAGCCTATCTGCTCTTTGATAGGCATGCATAACAGCTGAAAAAACACATTATCAAATACCAAAAGAATACAATGACAATCTCATATGAGCTCAGATTTTATATTTGTCCTCACAACACTGCAGTTCATCATGACAAAACTGCTATGCATTTTAGGATTTCTGTTTTGTGCAGGTTAGTATCCTAGACATAATTAGTTAAAATCTTTTAAGTAAGCAAAACTACTTTAAATACAGAACCAAAAAAAAAACCCCAGGAATTAGAGACAGAAAAAAAATTTAGTTCTTCTTGCTTACTTTTTTCTATATGTAATATTAATTAAAGTAAAAATTAAAGGCCTCAACTACTAATATGTATGTGTACACAGTCTCCCCCACTCAAATTCTCTCTTCTGGAGATCAAGTGGTCCAAACTCCTGATTAAAGCAGAGCCAGATTTCAAGTTGGTATAATGCAAATAAATAAATACATAGTTGTTAAATGGAGTTCCTAAAAAACCTGTCAGCAATTTACATTTAAAACAGCCATTTCTTATTATTTGCAGGAAAAATACATAAAACCCAGCAAATTATAGTCATAGCACTTTTACTTTTTACTAGCAAATGACCTCTTAATATAATGTAGGCTTCAATTCAGTGCTGTAAAAAGAGATTACTGAACAGCCTTATCTAAACTACCTTGAATTATCATGTCAGTCACAACTGAGAGCTCCCATTGCCTTAAGGTAACTGCTCCTTAACTATAAGTACTCAAACTTATGCTGCTACATGACTTTCTTTTTAGCTCTTTCTTTCACTTGTTCTCCAAAGCCACAGCACCTCCTGGGAATTCCCCATCACTCAGTGGATTTGCTAGTGAGGAACAGAGATATGAAGAAAATAATGGGTCTACTGGGAACCATGGAGCGGAACAGGAAAAATTAGAACCATAAGGACTATGTGATAATGAAATCTGTGCTGTAGTTACCTGGACAACTGTATAGTTCAAATACCTGCTAAAATAAAACACGATGGAGATTTCCAGTTGTGCTTGTGCAAGCATTTAACTAGATAATATGTATCTATTTATACAAGTACAGCACATGACAAACTCCCTCCTGTTACTCTGCTCCTCTGATAAACAGCAAGTTACCTGCAAATGATTAAGAGATCACAGGTGAGAAAGAATATACAAGAGGTCATTAGGTGCCAAAAATGGTTGAGATACCACATAAAACTCCACTTCTCCTTCTCTGAACTTTCAGGCAAAGCTACAAAGAACCTTCACCAAAATATACCAATGCTCTCAAAATGCAGCACAGATTACAGACACACCAATGAAGGTAACTGCAGGAGAGAATGACAAACAGATAAACTGATGTTGAAAAAGGAAAATCACTTTTGGACAAGTCTATGGAAGCCTGAGAATAGCAGCCCTTTTGAAAGAAGATTAAGGAAAGTCCCACCCTAGATCAACCTTGGGTTTACACCAAGAATTGCTCAAACCTCCTTAGCCTGAACTCTCACCTTTCTCTCAGTGCAAAGGCAGAAAATACATAAAACATATAAAAATGCACTTCCAAGTTGTATAGCAAGGATGCAAACATATACTAGACGTTTTGGCAGCCAAGGAGAGATTCTGAGTAGAAAAAAAAAGTGCTAAGCAATGCTACTGAATAGAAAAAAAGCATCAGTTGCAGGAGGAAAACAAGAGAACGAGGAGTTACAGTAGTGAGAGACGAAAGCACCAGAATTTCCAAAACAGGAAGCCTGCACTCCTTCAGGCATCTGCATTATTTAATAACAGCCATGCAACATCACATTGATGAACTAACCTGCAGACACGGGCAGGAAAATAGAGGTTCTGCCAAGACCGACAGAGGTATTTAGAGTGATCGATCACCCGAATCCAGTCTAACTCATCCATGGACACCTCAATGTAGTAGGAATAAGACCTATGGAGTGAAAAAAACACACTAGTTAAAATACAAGCAGCCACAATGTAGGTATTAATTTCATACTTCCTTCTGCATTTTCACTTGTTCTGAAAAGAAGGCTATTTGTTCCTCCTCACAGACCTGCATCTAAGATACCTAAAAGAGATCCCCATTTTCAAACTGGCTTTGAAAATAAATTCATATGCAGTTACGTTAGGTTGCATTTTCACAATTATTTAAAATATCCTAACACTCACAATCTGCAGTAATTAGATAAGACCATTGTCCCTCAAAAAATTCAATGAAGACTTTCCATTAAGTCTTAAAAATAGTCTCTTGTACTCCTGTGTAGAATAAATCTGAAACACCAGTGATATACTTATTTCTACTGCCACATCAATTATGAAAAATATATAATAAAACATTCAGCAGACAAAAAATGCAAACTCAAATCCTTCACTTGAAAAAAGCAAATTTACTTTATGATCATTTTCCATTGATGTTTTGATTTTCCACTTCTGACCCTTTCAGTTGTTCACAGCATGTTATTAAGCCTGTCACTAACTATTTACACACCCCAAAAGTTTCTCATCAAAACAAAAAACTGAAAACATCACCACCAGAATCTGTGTCTTCCTCTTGCTTATAACAGCGTTCAGCTCATAGTTTGCTGCTAGAAGAAAGCAAACCCAAACTAAAACTTTAAAGCTATAGCTACTTCTATTTTATACCTAGAAGATTGATACTTAGAAGCAAGTAGAAACTCCAGCTGTGGATCAGCAAATAGCAACATATGTTTCAGAATATGTTCTTTCTCCTTAAGTACCACTTTGCAACATTCACAAGCATTTTAAGAGCACCGTGTTAGCATTTACCCCCCTTTCACACTGATTTCTAAAAGAAGAGTTTCTCTTCCAGAGTTCCACATAGGCATTTGATGTTAAATATTGATGCCTTTGTTAACAGTTCAATTTCTTTGCCAAGAACATAGAGGGGTTGAGACGTCTAAAGTGGTATTGCTTAAAATTCTTAAAATGATAGACACACTGTTAATACCAAGGTATGCACTTGAAAAGGTAATGCAGAGTCTTAGAGATGTCAATTGTATAATCAGCTTTGACATTCACACCAACCAGATGTGTAATATTCACAACCCATATAAATACACTGTGTTTTAACAGCATTATTATTACTTGCCCACGCATATTTGACTGAATCAGGCTCCAGAATTTGAGAGTCTGAGTAATTCTGAACCAAAAGCTACTGACTGACTGTCCTCTTTGTGGTGATAATTGAGGGATTCTCATATCACCAGACTACTGTAAATGTGTAACCAACATACAATATGATCTTTATTTGCTTTCTGAATGTACTGTGCAAAGAAAAATCTCAAAAATACAGTTCCATTATTATACACAGCACCAGCCTTCGAGTTTTTCTTAAGGATAGCATCTTTTTTGCATTAGTGATTTGAACAGCTAGACTCCTTAGCACTTTTATATCCAAAATTTAGCTGTTAATAACACACCAAACTGGAGGTGCAAAACACGAGTTAGCTTGTATTTGATTCTTTTAAAAACATACATTATCTATATAAAGATATCTAACACACCAGAGTTTCAGAGAGATAGTTAAAATGAAAGGGTATTTTGAAAAGATGTTCAACCAGAAGCTACTATGCAATTTCCAGTCACTGAAACATCTCTTTCAGACACAGTATATCCATGCATCCCAAGAGAAAGATGCACACAATAACTGCCAATTCTTAGATTAAAGAAGTACAAAGGTTGGAAACGATCTGTAGAAAAAGGGAGGACAGTCTTAGAGAAAGGTCCTCATGGTCTTGATTGGTAAAGTTCTGAATACCTCCACAAACTGACTGCCATAACTTTTCTGAGTAAACTCTTCCCACCTTCAAGTACCCCATTATGATGTTTCTCCTAATATTTAATAGTCATTTATCTTGCTGCTAGTGTCCACATGCCTTTGTACTCTCAGCACACAGCTGCAAGAGGTGTCTGGCTCTGTATTCTGTGTCCTTCCATTAAATATGTGGATAGCAGTAAGTTCTCCCTTCTCAACCTTTTCCTCTTAAAACAAGTTCTCAGCCTCTGTATATCAAGTGTACAAGCCGTCATAATCCTGGTGTCCTCCTAAACTCACTCAGTGTGTCAGTATCTTATACTGAAGAGCCCACAACTGGCCATAGTACTTCAAAGGCTTCCTTTTCCATTTATCTTAAACAGTTGAGCTCCTGGGAGAAGGGGTGGAGGGTGGAATCTGACAGTTCAGGTATTCTACATGATCAGAAGCAAAATAAAGCCTAATAGCAAACTTTCCATAGAAAACCAAAACAGTCAGGATGACACAGAAACTGCTGCACCCTCAGGATTTCATGGAGACAGACTCTAAAGTAGAGGTTAATCCAGTCTTGATACTCTGCCACCAACAACTGATCATTCTACCAATTCCAGAGGAAGGGTGCAAGACACAAAGCAACAGGTAATTTTTTAATAAGTTGTCCCAAGGGGAGGAGGTTTTCCCTGAGTTTCAGCAGCTGCCAATTTATGCCTTACAGAGCATTCTGTCAGCTACAAGATCTCTAAAAATTCCTAGGGAACTCCTTACTAATAATAGGTCTATAATATTTTTTTGAATTTTATAATGATCAATAATTGGCTTATAAATTTGCTTCAGCTTCTGGGACAAGTAGTGTAATACTGTATGAAACAGTTCCTCGTACCTTCAGTGTTTTACTTTGCATCCTTTCCAAAAGGAAGAGAGGAAAAACATACATGTCAATTACTAAATCAGTGTAATTTACTTGAAAAAACTAAGTAGCTAAAAAGTCATGCAGTTTGTTTTGGACGATTAATTGTAATTTGTATTTTTAAAATCACTTAATTTATGAATAAATAAAAATCAGTAAAACATTTGTACAAGTACTCTGTTCTGCTCTAACACAGAAAGTTTTAAAATTAATATATTCAATTTGTCAGACAGAAAGGACATTGCAATTTTCCCACTTAAGCAGTTCAAATATGCATTTGATCTTTAGATTATTATGAAATACATGAATGCAGATGAGTATAAGTTACTTAAGGCACCCATAATAGTTCATACTCCATGAATTTGACCATGAGGAGGATTCAAATAACTACTCTAGTTAGTCAGTAATTCATATTCTAAATAAATTTTACTAGTTATTGTGTTATTTCTTACAATTTTGATGTATTGAAACACATACACAAACATTCCTTCAATATGTAATAAATATGTTAAAAAATGGTTTCTGCATTAGAACTAGAATATTTGCTTTCATGCTGAAATACAAGCAGTTGAAAACCAAGTGGCAAACAAAAATTAATTAAAAATTTAAATTCCGTACATTTTCATTAGTATTATAATATAGTATTTTAAACTATTTAACGAAGACACAAAACATACGCTAAGATATTAAAAGACAGTATGACAAAATACGGTCTGGTATGTAAGCAACCGAATCTGCATTTAATAAATATAGGCTTTTTTCCAAATAAAACTTGTCATTGTCATCCCCAAAACTGTATCACACCGTTTCTATAAAATATTTTAATGTATGTTTCTCACTGATGTATCACTAGCAGTACAAAGTGCATTACTTTCCCTTTTTCTGTCAGCTTGGGACCTACCGACTATCTCTGTCCCACAGGAGGATTCGGATGTGGTTGATTATTGATGGCTGTCCCAGCTTAATTTCAATTCCGGAACGGCAGTCGTCATCGATTGGGTGTCGAGAGAAGCCGTGATCCAAGTCATAGTTCTGAGTGTCCCCATCTAACAAAGCAGACTTCAGCTCTCCTTTTACAACCTGTGCTCCATACTTCATCGTTGCGATATTTTCCCCCGGTACTAAGAAGAAAAGGAAATAATGGCTATATTTACACTCCCGTACTGCAAATTAGATGTTCTGAACATCAGCTGTACGAGGACAGGACAAAGACTTATTGCCATAAGACTTATTTCTTGCCCATAAATACATACTCAAGGAAAAAAAAAAGGTACAAAAAGATGCATTTTAGATATTTTGTTTCTTCCACTTCATTTCATGTCACCCAGGTATTTTATGATAGCTATAATAAATAATATCAGTAATATTAACAGATCATTTACTAGTATGTGGTACCTATATTCTCAGTCTTAATGATTTTGCCAAACTCTGATACACTTTCCTCATACGATCATCACTTCTCTCCTGGTTTGAATGTTTTGGCCTACTTGCCACCTTCTAGTGATCAAACTCTCATCATATCTCTAATGTTTTCCCCGTTCTTTACAATCTTTTTGTTCTGATTTCAACTAGGTTTTTTTGTTGGTTTTTGTATGTTGTGGGGGTTTTTTTAGCGTAAGGAAACTAAAATTTATATAAAATATTCAAGATACGGATGCATCATGAATTTGCAGAGTGGTATATACAGAGGTACAGCTATTTCAGCATCTATACAAGCTACCAGGTCTCTGCAAAGCTAAACAAATCTGAGTGAAATGGGAAAATCTTGGCAACTTGGGCTTTAAACCAACATTGTAAAGTAAGCTTTTTATGCTACCATTTCACAGTAATGAAGCTGTTAAATCCTAGTAACAGATCTCCCATTAAGATAAGTGGGGATAATGATCCCTAACTCCAATTACAAAACAATACATTGACGAACCACCCTTGTAAAAAGACATTTTTAAGAATCTTGTTTGAAGACAAGACTGTAGAAAGTGTGATCTGAAAACTAAATTATTAAAGCTCCTGAGCTCTTCAGGCAGGGTGGTAAGAGAAGTTCAAATTTTAAAAGGATGCTGACTTTAGCATCTGAAGAACAGAATATGAAGTGGTATAATTTTAACCGTACTGTGCACTACTACGTAAGAACATCAAATGCACAACTGTGAAATTCCAAGTGGCCATCAATGCTTCCACAAGCAGGAAAAAGTCCCAAGACCTTGAACGACCACCAAAACAAGATAGAAATTCACTTCTTTAAAAGTCTGTGATTTTGTCAGAACTAGAAATTCTGATATTAGGAACTTGTAACTATTGAGATATAAATATGCATAAAAAGAAGTCAGAAAACATCATGTAACTTTTTCAAGAATGTCTTGCATAAAAAGACAATATCCTAATACATACAATATCCTAATATTAAGACTCATGTTTAAATATTAATATCAAGGACTTCTGTGAGAAAAAAAAGGGAAGATGAAGCTCTGGGAAACTGAATCTCTTCAGGGCTCATCATGCATGACAACCTACAGTGAAGGCTCTCAAAGAACATGCAACTTTATTCTTTGTTGTGAGGCAAATCATACACTAGCTAGCAAACTAGTAATAGTTTTAGATATTCCCACTGATTTAACAAAAAGCACAGACAAAAGTTAAACAAAAAGCTTCCCACACATTTTAGGCTTCCTTTAACAAAAGTTTCAAAGACATGGTTGTATTATTTGCACAAGCATGTAAAGAAAAAAATCAAAAGTAGTTGAGAAAAGATGAAAATCTTCACAAATTAGAAAACAAGCCATCTTTTAAATACCATATATTACACAGCAAATTTATTCTTCTTTTTGATGATTTTATAAAAGTTTTTCTACAAAAATAACACTTCCTCTCTGAAATTATACTCTTAAAACACACATTTCAGCAATATCAGTGTTACAAAGCAAGAAAATATGTTGGATAGTATCTGAGGAATAGAAACAGCAGGAACAGCACATAGCTTATCTCCTTATGTAATCCTTTAAAAAAAAATATAGAAAACAACCTTGAAGCACAAATTAAACATATACTCCATTCAACTATAAACACTAAATGAGGAAACAAATAAATAGAAAACCTGATGCTTACTTAACATGCCCCTGTAGTTGAGGTCCATGTCCCGACTTTCAGAACGAATCTTAATGGCATCTAGGATGGCATCAGGTGACAACAACCCCGAAGGCCTTACAACATTTAGCAGTTCTGTAAGACTCATGAGTGGCAAACGGACTGCTTGCATGATTTCAGCATGGTTTTCCTTGGGGTTATGTTTACACCAGCTCATCAAAGCTTGGAAAATATCTTTCTCAGGAGCTGCAAATGAGTCCCTCAGTACAATACTTAAAAGAGCAGCCTGGATAAAAAAAGATAAAAACAAAATAACCAATGAAATAAATAGAAACAAAATAATATATTTTTTTTAGGAAAAAAGGAAATTAAAGTAAAGCAAAGCTTAATGAATGTTTTAACCTGCAGTTATTAAAAATAATCTCTAAAGGAGACACTACCTCAAACTGTAGATTGCTTTAGTTACTTATGCAAGAATTATATAATCCATAATGTAAATAATATGTAGTATCATAAACCCAATAGGAGGTAAAAGTGAAAACTGAAATGCCGTGAACTATTCAAATCAATTTAATTCCAGCTACTGCTTAAAATTTACTTTGGGATATAAAAAGTGATTTTGGGATTTGGTAGCATAGTTCACAGCATTTCTTTCAACTTAGGCTGGTATAAGAACACTGATGAGAAAAAGAAAGCGTGGACTGGAATAACTTCCTTAAAACCATTTCTAACTACCTGGGATTTCCCTCCCCTTCTCTCTCTCTCTTTTGGTACCAACTTAGAATCAGTAGGTTAAAGCTTCAGTGGCTCTTTATTCATGTAGAAAACCTGCTGACTGCAAAATGAGAAAAAAAAAATAATTGAACAGCTTCTTAGATTTTCACTTAGTTAGCAGAATAATGAGTTTGCCTACTAAAAGGATAAATCACTCATATATACCAGGACTGGCTATGCAAAAGATACCATAAATTGTACACTTCCTGATAAATGACACGTGTCTATTTCTGTATTAATAATATGCTCTTAAAGCTCACATTTAACAAACTGTGCATGACAGAGCACAGTAAAGAGAAATAAGCATTTTTTCCCTTAACAAGGAAATTAGTCAGCAGAACATTCAAGGAATAGACCCACCACAGCTTTTCCACGAAAAATGACTTAAAAAAAAATAATTAAACTGCAATTCATTCAAGATGATCTGCTGTTTCCTGTGAACACCACTTGAAAACACTCCATCACTATTATGTCCAGCTCAAAGACCACTCCAGAGTTAAGTGGAAAATTTCAGCTTCATAGAACAGCCAGGATCTGGCACAAATATTTATGGATCTAACAACAAAATCAAAACAAAAAAACCCCAAACTACCCTACAACACCAACATATTATGCAATTTCAGAAAACGGTAACTATCAGCTGTGTAAATCACAGCAATCTCCAGAACTATTTAATTTACACAGTATAAAATCACTCATCACAGAGACAGTCCATATAAAGAAACTAATAGAGTAAATTAATAGAGTATCTTCTACCATCTTTACTTTATATCCCTTTTAGAATACTCCACCAGAATCACTATAATCATCTATATTAACTGGTCAAAATTTAAGAAGTCAGAACAGATCACCAGGATTTTCAGTCCAGCTTGGATTCAACATTTCCAGCTGTCACTGTTTCACTAGTACAAAATAATACCTGTTAACTAACATATCATATATTTGGTGCTCGCATTAGTATTTTATAATGAAGTTGAGTACAGATTAAAATTAACATTCTGAGGGGAAAAAGAGTGCAAACAAAAGATATACCTTTGAAAGTGACAGGAAGCCTTCACTGGAGAGCACTTCTTGAGCATTTCTGTCCATGAACATACAGCACATACAAGTTAATTTGGGAAGGGAATACAGACTGGCGACATCAAATGTCATGCAGACGTTCTGAATATTAAGTATTGTGCAAAGATATTCAGATGTGGAATCCTCCAGTTCTGGGAACCCATATTTATGTGCTAGGCTTAGGAAGTCTAAGAGAACCTCCTCTTTCTCATCACGTAGTGTAGCACGACCAGTGTAAATATATTTCAACAGCATGGTAAATGCTTCTGCAGTGGTATCATCAAGAGGAATTTCTGCTTCAGGCTGAGACTCCCTCATTCCACCATACAACAATGCTCTGTAAGGAAGATAAAATGTCAGAAATTCACATCCTGATAAAAACCAGACAAAAATTAAAGAAAAGAATGACTACTTACAGCAAGGGGAATGCAAATCTACAAAAGAAAAACCTTTATATTTACAATTTCAAGCACACTCTGTAAGTAGCTGCACAAGAATAATATCCTAATGCAATGCTTTTATATAACACAAGTGGTCCATATCCACTTTGAACAACAGCTTGGAAAGAAGAAACTGAAATATAATTCTCCTATCTTGCTAATATAGTCCTATAAGTGAGAAAGAAAAAAAAAATTTCAGAAAATAAGTAAAACCAATAGTTTGCTACTGCATTAGCAGTGACAGATCAGAAAGCCTTGGAATTCCTGACCTTCTATTCCTTACTCTAAACCCAGCACAAAGCTGATGAAATCCTGAATCTTGAGAAAAATTGAAGTACTTACAATTATTTTTAAAAATATGATAGACAATTAGGACACAATTTGCATTCACACTTCAGTTACTACCTTATCCCTCTGCCAAAAGTAACTGGAAGATTATAGATAAATTTTATTAGTTGGTTTTAGAGCAGAAAATGCCCAGCTCTTAAAAAAATGTCCATTAGTATTATTCCTGGATTTAAAATGTATATTGTGGCCTGTCTCAGCCAGGCCTCTTTAAATACTCAGCTCCAATGCATCAAAATTAAACTAAGCATATTATTAGAGGTACACCATCCTTACTCTGAGAAATCAAAACAATTTTACTGCAGAATTTTTCTGTTCTGAAGTTATCTCCTCTTGAATTTGTGAAACCATCGTCAAAATCCAATTTAATGAAGGTCAAAAGAATAACATCATGACATGGTATTTTTTATATTTGGACACAATGATTTGATGTGCTGGGAAACACACAGGAAAGGTCACACTCAATGGACAGATGATTACACGCTGAAAAGTTCATAGAGAAACAACGTTTGTCTTATCTGCATGAAAATTTCCTGTGAACCTGACAAAAAGCTATACTTCACCTGAAATAGTGGCACCTTGCAGCCAAGATCACTCTGTGTGCTGGAAAGCGTTTCTTTTCTACAATAAAGGTAACATCACTATATTCTTCCCCATTCATTAGAGCACCAATGTGCTCTGACAGGATGTGAACGTGGTCAATCTCTCCCACAGCTGTGTAGGGGCGAAGCGGGTGGCTGTTACTCATCTTAGAGGGGTGGTGATATTGGTAGCCTAAAGGGAAAAAGAAAACAATCAGTATTGTAAAGGGCACAAATATTTAAAAAATGACACAGATCAAGCTGAGATTATGAAAAAGGATCTAGTGGAAATTACCAGATATCACATGAAAATGAAACCAAGGGGTTTTCTATTAAAGTTCATTTACAACAGGATTTGATGCAGCTTACAGAAAGCCATGAAACTGTTTCAGGCAATTCTGTCACCTTGTTCTGTCAATCCATTTACTTAAAAGAAAAAAGCTTCCAACAAAAGGAATGAGGGACTAAACAATTTTAATAGTTGCCATTAGAAAGCAATTTTATCTAAATTAAGATTCCTCCCTGGTGGTGACTGATGCCTCCACTCAAACAGAGGTAGTGAAGAAGGAGGTAGCTGCACAGATCACAGGCTGCAGGAAATGCCTAGACCTCTCCCAAGAGGAAGGGACTGGTGGCAATCCTGCATGTAAAACATGTGCCCAAGTGGAATAACTTCTGAACTGCAGGAGGCAGTGAGAAGGCTGAGGCTTATTAGGGAGGCAGAAAGGGAGCTAGATAATCGATTTAAGGTACATATTGAAGCAAACCCCCAGTCTAATTTACACAACAAATAAACGATAAAGAAATAATTTGACCAATTAAGCATTGTCTAAACCCTCAAGTCTCTACTAAAATCAGTGATGAATAAAAACAGTGGTTTTTGCAAAATGCCAGTCAGCTTTCCAGTCTTGGAAGAAATTAAACTGGGATAACATTTAATAAAAAACAGACAACATCTGTCAAAGAGCAAAGCTTTAAAATGTGTAATTCAATATTCTTACCCTTTCTACTCAGTTTTCTTGATGCTTTCTTGTTCCTTAATATATGTAAGAAAACAAACCCCCTTATACCTCTCAGTCACAAAAGTAGGCAACTTTCCACTAGGGTATGATACAGATTAATGCATTAGTAATATGTTGTATGGAACTATTTGGTTGCTTCTTAATTCACAATAGGTTTGGGTTTTGGTTTGTTTTAGCAAGAGACTTTTTGTAGTCTCATTGGAAAGAGCACCCCATAGGAGGATTTAGGAGCTCCTACTGTTACACTTGAGTTTACTTTCAAATAAAAAAAGGTTGACTGTTTCAGGTAATAACTATCAACATTCTCAGACACACCTTCTTTGCTCCAATGACTGGACACTTCTCAATATGGACAAATACCTTGTGCTGAACAAAGATGGTATACCTCAAGAAGAAGGAAAATAATGAGGCTATACCCTGCATGTAGCACACATCAATCATTCATTTAAAGGTATAATTTTATAGGATTATGAGAAAATACACATCTATTTCCAGTAATTTCTACCCCAACAAAGAAAGCACATGCACATCAGGTTAAGTATTATTTGTACTTCCATAACACCTGGAAATGCTTAACATAAAATCAAGATACTATATAAACCTGGTCCCAGAGAACTTTGAATTAAACTAGAAAAAGTGATAGAAATAGAAAATAAGATTTGAGACAATACAGCATCTTAAATTGGCAGTACGGATCACAACACAAACAGGAACAAAACCCCAGCTTTTCCCAGGCTGTCATTTGAATTAGAAGCTGTGTGCCCATGTAGAGATTACAGCGTGGAACCAGCACTAATGACTGAGATACTGAGGGCAGCCTGACCATGAGAACACAGAATACTGTACAGTCACTCTTCTATCCTGATATGGGAATATACTCATTTTTGTGGTTTTACATAATAACAGACCATTTCTTCCATTTTCGCTGGTTGATTTGCAATTAGCTAGGACAACTCAGAGCCAACAGATTTATGCAACATAAGTTTCCAGTAACATTTACTTTGTAACACACAACATTAACCTAACTCAGTCCAGTTGTATATATTTATGCCAGCAATAGTATTTATCACAATATAAGAGTTTATAGACAATAATAAAATTCAAATCTCCCAAAAATATAAAACTTTTTATTATGCCAAAGGAGCAAACAGAAGGATATATTTGTTAGTCAGCTGCAAATACCAAGTCTCTATACGCCTTCAAGACACGAGTACCTTACAAATCTACAATTGCTCTTGATGCTCTTCATTCACAATTGTCAGGCAGTCCAACTACCTACAAGCAGTTCTGCATATCTCTTCTGCTAGTCCTGATTTTGATTAATTAGGGAAGTTCACTTATGATCCTTCATACATGTACAAGTACAGGCACTTTTTTTGTTTGTTTTTACATTCTGCTTGTTTCCTTCATGATCTTATCTCTGAGATATAGTAACAGGTACTGCCTGAATAAAATTGAGAGACTGGAAATGAGGTAAAGGGATGCCATCAGCTGCAAACTAACTTTGTTTGCAGTAGCTGTGGATGTTGTCTAGTCCCAAGAGGGTGAAAAGTCCAAGGGAAAACAGTTTCCATTACACATTAAATAAACAAATAAAATAAAAAGCACACTTGAGGCTACATAAAACATTTCTCTAAACAATAACCAATGTACAGAAGAGGGCAAAGTCTGAACTGAGGACATTTGCTAATAAGCCGATGGAAGTCCTTCTGAATATCAAGACCCTGAACTACAGTGAGTGATGAAAGTGGAAATTTAGAAACCCCCGTGTGTAAGCTTAAAGACAAATTTGTCTTGATGTTTAATGCTCAAATTGCTGCTACAATGTACTATTCTGAATTGTTATTTTCAAACAAGAATATGCTTATCACAGAGAACACAGGACCCAAGATTACTAGAAGCCTCTGACTGAGGAACCTTTCAAATGCTTGAGTGACATGAAGTGTTGGAAACTGGAAACTTCATGAAACTATGTGCATGCCTTGTATGCTTTCTGTGGGTAACACTAGTACATAGAAACAGCGCTATTATTTATTTATTTATTTAGTACTACACATTTTCAATTCAAGTTTTGCCTGGATTGTGGATATTCCACACAAAGCAGCCCAGTGAGAGAAGTCTGACCTTCAAAATACAGAACAAAATGATACAACTTCATATCTACCCACAACAAATTAATTAATGATACAAATTCAGTCAGCCTTTTTAGTAACCTGCACATTTCTTCGAGGAAGCAAAATATAATGTACTGCTTGAGTTGTGGTAAATTGCTATGAGTTTGTAAGTTCCCTGAATAGCTTAACATATATTTTTCTAGTTGCAACTCAAAGTATTATTTATCATAAAAAAAGATGGATGCTGCTGAGAGCTTGGTAAAACCCTTCCTGAAGATCCCTCTGGTACCTTCAGTCATCAGTGTCACCCCTTTCAGGGGATATTGGTGTTTTCCTTTCCTGGAGGTTAGAGAGCACTTAAGCAACTTCAGAATAAAAGGCCAAGACATTTACAAGGCTCTTGTCAACACCATAACCTATTTCCAGGAGTTATTCAGAGCTAATTAACTGCTTCAGGGAGTCAGCTGCTGCTGCTTTTTTCATGCCACAGAAACAAGCAAAAGTGTCTTCTCAATGAATTTGAGACACTATTAAAACTGAACAATCTGAAAAGGCATCTTTCAAGTCAGAAGGCCTGCAAAACACTTCTGTTTAAGACCCCAGTCAGAAGACATGCTTCTTGGTGGCCATTTTCAACAGTGTGCTCGTGGTAGATACAGAGTATTTATTACATAAAGCAACATGCACCATTACAAAAATGTGTGTCACCTCTAGAAAAACAACAACAAACACCCTCTTGCCCCCTTTTTCTCAGCTTGCTACATTAATTTTTAGTAAATAATCTGTAACATGTTAAGGCATACAAAAATGCGACCTAGAAAATGCAGCAACAATAACAAAACCCCACTGATATCTTTATTGCAGCTCTCATTAAGAGTTGTCTAATGACATACTAAGAGAGTCCTCTAAAGAGGAGAGCTGTTCCAATAAAACAAGGAAAAGCCCACATAAAGAAATCTAAGAAATTGCGAACTATTATTATTTGGATTATTATTTTTTATACAAAATGAGTGAAAAATGTTTACAAGACTGATAGCCCTATTCAAACTTTAGAAATAAATGCAAGAAAACAGGCTATTTCTAGATTTAAAAGCTTTATGAAGTAACTCTGGAAATAATTAATAATTATTAAAATAAGTCTGCTTATAAAAACACTGAGCAAGTAATTTCATACCCTTGAAATAATTAATTCCTCCATCATTTAGTTTGTACCCAGCAAGACAATACAGATCTTGTCAGAATTACACAAAGGAAATTTTCTTAAATATAATTCCCTCACAGTTATTTTATCCAAAAATAGGAACTGGTTCTCACCTGATCAGAAGGGATGAGCAGCGTATCTATTTTGTACTTTTGTTACTTAGTATGAAATTCTGGTATGCTTTAAACAAGTTCCAGTAATAATGGCTCAAGGCTGGACCGGATGACCCCTGAAGTCCCTTCCAACCTGACATTCTATGATTCCATGATTCCTTTAATCAATTACAATTTCTGTTACCTTAGATGCATAGAATATGGTAGATGTGACATTAAAGCTACTGTACAAACATACCATTGCTTCAAATCATATGGGTTTGGTTTTTAATTGATATGCACATCGCTTTATACACAAGTATTTTGTTTTCTTAAGTTCTGGCACAATAAGCCAATATCTCAGGTAGTAAGAATTTTAAGTAAATTTTTCAACATTCACATAATATAGCCCAAATAGATACTTCAACAGTCAGAGCCCTCATTAAAGAAACTCCTTTGTACTTTTAAATAACAAAACCTAAGTTGACTATGAGTGAAAAAAAACCCCATGATGTTCTGATACTTAATATCCAATAACTTAA
Organism: Calypte anna; assembly: GCF_003957555.1. Classification (NCBI taxonomy): domain Eukaryota; kingdom Metazoa; phylum Chordata; class Aves; order Apodiformes; family Trochilidae; genus Calypte; species Calypte anna. Next base: position 14,800,660 of record NC_044246.1, read on the forward strand.
AAATGAATTTACATATACAGAATATGAAAGATCAAGTAAATTAAATTCACAGAACTTCTAATCTCATCTCTAACCCTTCTGTTGTGAGAGGACTAGGAGAAAAGTATATGTTAACTCTAGTTATTGATAAACAGCCATATCATTCAGTGACAGCAATCCAGACAACAAAAATGTTTTGACTTAAAAAATATGGGAAGTGATGAACTGCTGGTGTGCAAACACATTGCCATTAAGTGCTGTAGTGCTAATGGTTTACAGTCTGGGCAGAGATGAACTCCTCTGACAGAAGAGAAGGAATAAGGCTATTAAAGTATCAAGAACAACATATAAGTGCAGATTATTTATGAACATGCATAGCAAGTAGGTATCAACACACTCAATACAACCTGGTTAAAAGGAACAAAACCCTTCAGTTAAAATCTCAAGAAAATTCGCTGGTCCACTCACCACTAAAGCTGTCTGAAGATCTACAGTGGATGTAGCCTGTAGGCAGATGACCAGCTTCCTGAAAATTAGGGTTCTTCGCCATTTTGAACAACAGACAGATTGAACAGCAAGCTCATAAAATCGCTATTCAGCAGCATCCAACTGCACAGCAACAACTGTACCATCTCCTGAAACAACACATGAAATACATAGCATCAAAAACTGGGGGCTTGTAGCCTAAGGCAGAAACAACTGAGAGGCATATTCCTCAATTAAAATTTCTGTGGAAATAAGGTGTTAAAAATTCCTTCATTCTATGGAAAAACTTCTAGTAACAGTGAAACATAACATTAGAATTTCATCGTTTAATTCTGAGCATTCAGGTTTTTAACCACCAAAAAAGATGATAACATAGTGCCATCCGTTTGTTCATTTTAATCCACAAAAAATTTGTCCTGACATTCTTGCTACAGCATTAATGTCCCTGAGGACACCATTTTCTGTCAGGGGTGTCCTAATTAAACCAGGTCTATACAAACTGTATCAGACATGTTTTATTTCCTACATACTCAAAGTTCTTACCTAACTAAAGGTTTCTTTTGGGGTGTTATTTTCATTTTGGTGGTTGGATTTTTTTTACCATACCTTAGGCAGTTGAATATCTTTCTTCTGTGCAAGCCTTTAATTTTACAAACGGGAAAACAATGCCAAACTGCAGGGTGAGGAAATACACAAATATAGAGGCTTTAATTGTTTAAACACGTAACAAACATAATGAGTATCTCTCTACAGTTGTTATTCTCCCCGTCATAGCTGTCAGCATGAAAAATAAACTGTATTTAATTTGCTAAACAGATTATACCTTGATCTGTGAATTCTCTCGTAAGACACACTATAATATTCTTTGAAGTATACGATTAAGGCATCATGGGAGGAGAAGGAAGAAAGATTATTTTTAGGTAGTCTCATGAACTGGAAAGTAACCACACCTTAATCCAGCAAATTGAAAACAGGTACCTGGCACTATGTCCTAATTTTGAAGAGTAACACATAATACACAAATATTTATTCCTACAAGTAATATATATAATCAAATTGGCTTATATTATAAAGTCTTAAAAAGTTACTTATGAAAAATCTCGTGGGCCTTTCTTTAGCTAAATATGAGTAAACAGACCTCACTATCTGCTGTGTGCTGTGCTTTAAAAATAACACCATCAAAGACCATTGCCGGACAAGCAAGATTACAAGCAGATGGCTCCCAAGTTAACATCAAGCGTTTTGGTCTTTTTAAAGTCTGATGACAGCTCAGGCTTTGTAAGTACAAGTTGTTTCAATGAATCACAGAAACGCATAATGTGTAAGAGTTGTTAAGTACTGACACCACAGAAGAACCTGTGATAATACTGCGTGTGTTTTCGAAGAGTGAGAACACTAAACTAACATGAAAAATAGAAGTTGTAGTTATACAAATTCAAAAAAAAAAAAAAAAAAAAAAAAAAGGAAAAAAAGAAGACGCGAGACTCCCGCAAAGAGCGGGGCAGGGGAGGGCAGGTGCAGCCGGCGCCTCGCACCCACAGACGAGAGGGCGGCAGAGAGCCGGCGGCCCGCCCAAGGTCGCGTCCGGGGAAGCGAGGCCCTGAGCCGGGGAGGCGACCCCCACCCGCTCGGCCGCTCCCCTCCCTCGCCTCCGCAGAGAGCCGCTCCCGGTGCATCCCCGTCACCGCCTAACGCGCCCGGCGCCTTCCCGCGGGCTGCCCGCGCTCCCGACCCCGCGGCGTCTCCTCAGCCTGCGCCCGGTTAGGAGCGCGTCCGAGAGGCCTGGGCCCACCGCGGGGGAGGCCTCGGCAGCCGCCCCCTGACTCTCCCGGAGGAGCTCCGCAGGGGGGACCGCAGCCACCGAGCCCAACCGCAACCCTCCCCCGGGACTCACCGGCCCCGCCGACGACAAGGCCTCCACCCCCTACCGCGCCGCCGTCGCTACGTCAACCGGCGTGCTGACGTCACTTAGCAACGACAGCCGTCCCTCTGCGTGCTGACGTTTGACGTGCACCCGCCGGAGCGCTGCGGCAGCGGGGCGAGCGTGTGCCTCCCTTCGGCCGCCGTAGTTCCGTTCCCGCGGCAGCTGGGTTCCTCTTCCGGTCTCAAAGTGGAGCCGGTCCGGGAGCGCCGGGACGGGCCCAGCGGCAGAGCCGAGCGCGGGGTTTAATGCAGGAGAAAATAAGCCTTGCCTTGGAAGAAGCGAAAATGGCCTCATCAGTGGTAACATTCAGTGACTGCAAAAGTGTTTACATCCAAAATGTTTAACATGTTACAAGCTACAAGAATAACTCAAGTAGTTTATTCTTGGATTTCATAACGAGGAATACTAAGTTTAATTACTTCTCAGTAATTAAACATTCTGTTTTGGTAAAAAACCCAACATGATACTGCTGTAATTAGTTTGTAGATGCCGGGTGCTGGTTTTTTTTTTTCGTTTCCTCTTCAGTGCCTCATGCTTTATCGCATTGCCTGCGCTTTGTCTAGAACAATTAAAAAAAAAAAAAAAAAAAAAAAAGAAAAAAGTCCTTGTAAGATTGTCTAGCGTGCCAAGAGCAACTTTTAAATACTAGGCAGAGAACCTTTGGCATAGCTGCTCCTTCTCTTGTAGTTACCCACTTAACTCTCTGTCCTTACCCTTTGTCCTCCTCATCTGATTTATCCCAGTTTTCATTACTGGGTTCCATACAGTTGGGTCAGTAACTTTCACAGTCACACCTGCACTTCCAAGTGCAGTGAAACAGATCTGAATGAAACACTGGATGTAAATAAAACGCTTGTACAATGTTGAGATTCTCCTTGCCAACATCTTGGTCCTGCAGCTTTAAATGGCAGATATGTACTGGCTGGAGTAAAATTTAGTGCTAGACAACTTCACTTATACTGCTCTTAGTCTAAATAATTTTCCTACTCGTACAGTCTAATGAGACTTTAGCTAAAATAAAGTTAAGAACCCCAGCAGCAGAAGGGATGTATATGAAAAACATTTTATCTGTCAAAATCTTATGTAGGCTGCAGTTAACTCAGTGCTTTCTCTCACGGGTGCAGCTCTTAACAAACCTTCCACATTCTCACCCTACTAACTTAAGGAAGTGCACTACTGAAGTGACACAACAGTAGTCTTCAAGCTAGGAATTCTCTTAATTGCTTCTGTAAGGTATTCTGCAACATTGTGTATCTTTTTAAAGTAGGGGAAGGTTTCACGAGTCAGCTGAGCCAACCTAGCTCTCTCCTAATAGGAATAGCTTTATTGACTCATTCAGGAAATTAAGGAGCTTTGAACTGGCTCCTCATTTCTGCTTAATAAATTCAGAGTAAAACTAATCCAGCATTCAAGGAAATGTTTGTCACATTATGGGATGAATTAGTCTGCTTAGGTGTGCATTGACAAAAGCCTTATCAGGGAGAAAGACAACTTTGAGATCATGTGGTGACAGCTATTAAGACAGCTTACCTACTCAGATCTCATTCTGGAGAGTGGTGACTGTATTGTCTCTTATCAAAATGACCTAATGTAAAGGAAAATAATCAACCCCACAAGAAACAAAGACAGTGAATGAGCTGTGTATTAGTTCTGGAAGTACAGGAGGGCAGAAATAAAATGCAGACATGAAGCAGCCGTGTTTATTGTTGCAGAAAAAAGGCAACTTGGGAAATATTCAAGATAGGAAATTATCTATTGCATATGAATGACACTGATAAGGCACCACCAAAAGCACAGCATCTATGGATACTGCAGAGACCAGTCAGAAAATATACAAATGACAAAATGTCAGGTTGCTTCATATAAAAAACAGAAAACTGAAAAAAATATCTTTTGAGCTATTATGGCTTCTTCCAGTTAATTTATGATTGCTTGGACATCTGTAGGACAGAAGTTTTCACATTCCTTTTTCCCAACACCTGAGGCTCACATGAAGCACATACTCTATTTACTCATTTCCAAGGGTAAACAGAACACACCCTTGATTAAGTTTTATGAGTGATTTCTCATGTGGAGCTCTCTATAGTTACAGAGTCTACATATGCTGTCCTGTTAAGATGCTGCAAACAGAACTCAGGATTTTTTCAAATAAGGAGATGGAACAGCACTTTGTATTTAACTCATTAATATCTACACTAGCATAGTAGAAATACAATGCAATATGTTGTACATTTTGATTTTAACTTGTAATCCAGGGAGTTACTGACACTTATTATTAGACCTGCATGTTACATTACTAAAGCATCCTGCTAATCAAGTGCACAGTGATCTTCTTCACCCCTGTACTCCCATTTCATATTATCACCAGACTTCTCAAAAAGTAATCCACAAATCAAAAGCAGCTTTTCAGTTTCCTAGGATTCAACAGTTAGCAAAGTGCTTAAACTTATACTGCTTTAAAATTATTTTGTACTTTTCATCAATGCTTTGTTTTGAAGTGAATTACACTATTAAATACTCAAGTAACTGAAGATAGGATTTCAGTGCAACCCAAACCACAGTAATACAGGGCAGAGGGTTTTTCTCCTTGTTGAACAGCAGGATTTCCAAACTTGACATGGTTTATGGTGTTTGTAAGAGGTGGAACAGTGTAAAATCAAATACATCGTGTAACATACATAAATTTACATGTTTTACTGCTGTTTACAGGTATCATTTTAGCAACCATCACTCATTTTGAGGGTAGATCAAGATCTCTACTAGAGTAAACTTGTTTATCTGAAAACTCTTAAGTTGATTTCCTAATAGAGAACATAACAGAGCGTTTGAGCAAATTTCTTCTAGTGTTGGAAGAGACAAGAAGAATCACTGTCAGTTATCAACTATAAGACCTCTTTTCTTGGCTATCAGGAGAGAGAATCTAAAGGACTAAATTCTTTCTGCTGATTTATTTTCTTGTTATAGGCAAGGCTGTTTAAGGCTGCCCCTTAAAAAGGTTTGCCAAGCATAATGTAAGAAAGATCAGGACTTCCATAAACATGATACTACTCAAGTCAAAGTTAGTTTGACATTTTATTTTCTAGTATACAGGATTGGGCATGAAGCCTTCAGGATCTTTTGACTTCATTAAAAAATATTCTGAAGTTGGTTTTGTGCATTGTTGTTGAAGATCAGCAGTAGTAACACAAGCTTTTTTGTTGGTGTTGGTTTACACCTAAAGGGGGTGAGGTGAATTTCTTGTTACGCATCTTTTGATAATGTTTAGTGAAACAGTAACACAATCCATGTCCAAGAGGAGAATGCATGTTAAGCTCTCCCCCCAAAAATGATTTAGTATTCCTAACAGGAAACAAATTGCAGAAGCATCACAGGGCAAGAAAAAAGGGAATTCAAATCGAGTGAGGTTCTAGGGCATAGTTTTAGAGGAGACTCTGAACAGGACTGATTCCTCTCCATTAAGGGAGAATTTTACAAACACTGCTACATATTTCTTCAGGGGACTGAAAGTGTGCATCTCTTATATAATGTACTTCATCAGAACTAAGTAAGGGTCACCATGTGCTTAGGGTTCAAAATTTCAATCCAGTAGCCATCCGGATCCTGAACAAATGCAAGTCCTTTCATCTTGCCTATTAGGAAAAAAAAACAATATAAAGTTAAGAATACATGACTACTTCTTATTGTCAAATATGACTTCTTGGAAATTTTTTTTCTATTTGTATGAGCATAAGTTCAGTTTTAGACAGCTACTTCTGAAAACATCCACATTACGTTTTTTGTCAGCATTAGATCTTTGTATGCTGAATTATCAGTATAAATCACTTTAATCTTCAGCTGCATGACATTGTCTGCAGATGCCCCTGTAAGTATCCATCCTCTAAATTCAGAAATGTATTTTTGTGCTCCAAGATGTTTTCACATATTTCTTAAACTGGCTTTGCCAGTGTGTAAAAATCCTGTATTCCTCTGCCCAAGTTTCACATTACTGTTTCCTGTTTGTTTCTCCTCTACCACCCACAGCCCCCAGCTCTCTACCAACCCCACTCCCAATGTGGTTTTCATCACACATTTGCAGCACATAAAACAAACGCAGGGTGGAATGTTTTAGATTTTACAGTTGAAAAAAATACTACTCATTAAATCAGTGTCCCCAAAAATTGTTTTAAACAGTCTATCAGGATAGCAGAGCTTAACATGTTATCTTAAAGTCTTAACCATATACTTTTAATTATACTTGCTCTAATAGGCTACTTACTGAAACATAACCACCCTGTTAATATAGTATAGTTACAAAAAATTGAGACAAAAGATGTTTGATTCAGTAATGTAGGAAAAAACCCCAACATTAGTTGTCTCAGCCTGCTACAAAAACAATCAATGTGAAGTCCAAAACTTTCTCCTTGGCATTTGCTACATCAATTACATTATTTCTTAATGTTAAAAACCAGCCTTTGCTCTCCCCATCCCCCACGGACTGCTTTAAGAGTTCTTTACTGTGATTTATTTCATTACAGTCTATGCTTCCCTTACCTCCTACAAACTTAGAGCTGTACAGTGATACAGGCAGAAATCAGAAGCTCTCACTCAAACTCTCTCATCAGGTGCTGAACAAATTGAAAAGTACTCAGTATTCCTAGGATTCTAGAATGTCTAAGTTCAATTCTTAAGACATTTGTGTTCAGTTTTCAGCTACACTTCTTACCTTTGCTTCAGCTGAGAACACAGTGAATAAGATGAAAATAATTTAAATCTCTTTTCATTTATTTGTTCTTATTCCTCTAGCAAGGAATCTAGGAGATGAATTCCAGTATTTGTAAACTGAAGATTCATGTATTAATGTTACTTTCAAACTAAAAAACAGCCCAAGAGGCCAAGTTTCTATAGCAGAAGGAAGAGGTATCTTAAATTTGTGCATGTTGCTAAGTATTAGGTGTCCATTTTGAATCTCATCAGTCTGAACACTCTCATGAGGTCTCTTTCAGGAAACAAGCCAGTTGGAAAATGCAAGATTTCTTACCACTGGTTTCTGCATTTTAGGCTATTGTGATTTAGTTCATGTTCTCTTTATGCAAATGAGTTACACATCATGCATTTTTGACTAAAAGTTATATAAGCCAAATATAATACACACCAACAAGGCTATTTCTACCAAAGCTGAAAGAACAGTTAAAATTGTAATAGCTAGTGGGTGGCATTAGGTGTACTGAAATAAAAACAGCCAAAAAAGTCAGTAGTTACTCGGTTTCAAAGAGTGGGAGTAATTATGTCTTGAGTCATTTTAATATGAAAAGAAACAGCTATGACGTGGGGATTTGAGCCATGTTAAGTAAATTCTGTAAGATCTCTTGGTGGCAATATACATAGTAAGATAAAACATGAACAGAGCACAAGGATTGTAGTGAAGGACTACATACAGAAGGCATGTAGCTAGACTGAGTAACTACGACTACTGAGATGAATCTACTGTCAGTTTTTCCCACTGTAAGAAGGTGAAAAGGTAACTGGTTCAAGCCCCTTCTAAGCAGTGACAACTACTAAAAACTTGTTACCCAGTTTTCCAGAAAGATATAGCTAGAATTCATTAAAAATAAGGAGAAAAATTTACTTGCATTTCAGATGAAGACTTACCATCATCTGGTTTCTTCACAAATTTCACTCCTAGTTCTTCAAACCTCTTACAAGCTTTATAGACATCAGGGACAGCAATTCCAATGTGTCCTGTGTAACAAGGTAAGAAGAGTGAAACACGCTCTTAAGAATGGCCAGGTGCTCTAGCAAAAAGTTGATATGCTGTAGTTCATGTAGGACTGTGTACAAGAAAAATATTGCTTCCAGAAAGAAGAGCATTTTGGGTATTAATATTGTTTTCCTTGAGAAAGCTGGCTTTTTGATAATGCCTTTTAGAACAGGAACTTTCATACAATTTGATGCGAATATTATTTAGACCAGCATAAAATGAGATTTTCAATCGAGATGTTTTATCTATGTTTCCTTTCTCTAAGCATGTCCATATAACAGGATTTTACTGGATTTTCTCAGTTCAGAAGTACAAGTTTATCATTGATGCTGTATTGTGGAGACTAATACTAGCACAATGCAATACCTGACCTTACAAATCAATTCAGAAGATTTAAATATCAAGTAGCCAGAGTGCGAAACTTATTTCACAAGCCATTGAAAGAACTCAAAGTATCAAGTAGAGCCACACACATACCAACCTCAGTGAGAGAGACAAACAGAATGCTCCTTCTATCTTAAAATGGGTAACCAGTGAATTATAAAATAGAAATCAAAACATAAATCAGTCTAAACACTATGATAATCTGATACACAAAAGCAATCACTGTTCTTCATTTGTAGTATTACTGGCACATGTTTGCTTGCCAAAGGATTAGATTCTTCATAGTGTAACCATGGATCATTACTCTTAAACACATTTTGTTTTACCTATTTCCATAATCTGTTACAGCATACATTCTGGAATTAGAGAGATAAAGGATGAGATCCAGGTTCCTTTATTTCCTAGTACTAGTAAATTTTTTTCAAAGTAACCTACTAGAAAAGTCTTTTCATCCACGCAAGTTTAAAATGCTTTCTCAAGCAATTCTCAGAAAAATAAAGCCTACAGTATATATTTACCCAATGACCTCTGCACAGAATATATATAGATATTTTGAAGCTCCATTTTTCCCCAATACACAAGAGAAAAAATGTAATCATAATAAACCAAAACTTAAAAAATACAAACACAAAACTAATGACCTACCAAATCCTCGGGATCTGAATTGCCATTGTGGTAAGACTGATTTTCATCATTTCAGTGCCCCAGTTGCTGTAAGAAGTAATTATTGTATATTGGAAAAAAGCATCAAAATTAACAAAAAACAAAATTAGCATCCTAAATGTTAATTTTCCTAGGGAGGATAAATTGTTTCTCCTAAGAAATGAGAGAATTTCAGCTGTTGGCTGCATTCATTAAACTACCAAAATCGTCCCTAATCACAGCTTCTAGGGATACTGTCAGGGGCTAATCCAGTCATGCTCACAGCTCTTCACTAGCATTCAAACTCCACATTTGAATGATACAGAGACTCCTGTGTTATTCAGATTAGAAACAAGGTTGTGCTGCATGTATCTATTATCTACCTGTCACTGGGGAACAGACATAGAGAACAGCAGTGCGTGGAGCCAAAGAGTGGGGTATTTTGGGAGATTCTGCACAATTACAATTAACAGTAAAGTTAATCAAGTTTGTCTTGTTTATAGGGAATGCGTGTTTTGACTTAACACCTCTTTGATCAAATCCAAAAGCAATGGTTACCAATGTTTAGGATTCTGTGGGGATTTAACCACAACAGTTTTTTCTAAAATTCTGTGGTTTCCCCACCCAAATGGCATGCATACGTCAAAATACAGCAAGCATGATTTAGTGTTTATTTCCAGTGTTCACCCTTGCAGTTTGAAAGAGATCTGGAAAGAGAAAGATGAAGCTTGCTACCCTCAGCCATATGTTAAGGCTACAATACAATGAAGATGTTCCCACAGTAACAGATTACTACAATTATTTTTTTCTTTTTTTTTTTTTCAATCAACCAGGATTTACACTCAATCCCACTCTGTTTTAATCACTCTTAGGTAAATGTCATCTCCCATTATATTAATACTTACTGTTCAGTTCAATTGTAGCTTTTCTGGAGAAGGTCCAAACTGTTCTCTCAGCTTTATCTTTCGGGATATTATTTTTATCTTCATATCCCAGGAAATAGAGTGAGAACTTCATGAGTAAGGAAAGTCAAATTTTTGAAGCAGTCTGAATGACATTTTATTTTGAAACAGCAATTTAAAAAGGTCATCAGGTAACTTTCAAAGAAACCAAGATGCTTTCCCCATGGAAGAATTACTTCTCTGATTTTTTTCCTCTCTTACTTCATACACATTTTAAAATAGCTACAGGTTGAACTATCGCACAGAACTATTCCAGATAACATTACAAACCTTCAAAAATTAACAAGATTCAATGTGTTTAAAAAATGAAGCTATTAGTAAACTGAATAGCAAAAGCCAGTACAAAGGCTCAAGTATTGAGATTGCCACTGTGTCGTCTGTCCATATTTCCACATTAAAATATCATGTAATAAAAAGGCTGACATTGAAACGCATTTCTTCTTTGAGATCAGTGACACAAAACAAACACAGCAGAACTAAAAACAAACATACCTTTAAATGAAATATTTAAAAAATCAATAGCCTGTGCATTATGATAAAATCAATTTCAAATGTGACAGTTTAAACACCTAAAAATACTTAAGGGTGGATAAAAAGCTGGCTATAAATTTTATCTCTTTTTACTACATGCAAGAAGTCACCCACTATTGCTGTGAAACAGGTTGATACAGTCTCTAATTTTCCCCTAATTTCCAGAGATGGTGTGGCACATGTAAAATAATTTAAATTTAGAACTTTTAAACCAAAACAAGCAGGCATGCAAAAATAAACTATAATTTCCTTTTCAGCTTTTAAATTTTTTTATTTAACTATAATTTTAATTTTCTTTTATTTAGTTTTTACTTTCTCACACCCACATCTTCAATAAAGTGGAAGTTTAGTTTACATATTAACTGTATCTGGACTCGCACTTCAAGTTGTTAAAAATGTTATGTAATAACTGATTTCAAATGTCAAAAATGTTCACAGAGCCTTAGCAATAAATCTTTTGGCTACTGCAGTGCATCTGCTCCCAACAGACTCCTCAAAATAGACAGTTGGGTCCTTTTTCCAGCCCCACCATTGCCTGGGTTCTCTCATGACTGGAGGTGATCAATAAGTCACCTCTGAGAACTAAAACAAAACTTAATTTCAAGATTTACAGTAATGACTCCTGCTTATAAGCACTGTCATAAAAGTTTACCAACTAGCTTCAGGCTCAGTGAGGAGGAAGTAAGCAAGCCATACAGTGATAATTAATGACCTCGTTAAGAAATAAATTTCTAGTCAAGGCCAGTATTGGTTCATTTGCAGCACACACAGTAACTGTTCTGTGGGAGTTGGGAGATAGCCAAATTGTCCAACTGGGCAATCAACTGATAGTGGGACCATTTTTTTACATAGTTAGACCAATTAGTATGATTAAATCAAAATAACAATAACTTTTCAGAAGAACACTAGGGGAAAAAAAACACTTATTATGGCCTACAACGTCAACTCACGTCATTCCAAGAATCTTGTATAAAAATCCCAGTGACTTCTTAGGATCCTTTACTCTTAACATTGTCTGCCTGCATCAAGAAATTCCTGTGGGGGGAAAAAGATTTTCTTATTTATACATCAACCAGAACTTAACTATGGGTATTAACAAAGATGTCAGTTAAATAATGAATCTAAAGCTAGCAGGTTTAAGAACTAACAAATAGAATACTACATTAAGTGTACATAAAACCTTTTGCCCCAGTTTTACCCATACAGACTTGCATTATTAACATGCCTTGGAACATGATGGTTTAGAACAAATAAAACAATACCATCACAGGCATCACTCAGCTACATTATAAGTGGTAACAAAATATGATAGTATGATTCTTAGCTTTATTATTCTTTTATCTGTAGCACAGATCAATTTTGCATGCCAAGCACAAACAGGCACGTATCTGCGAATCTGCAGCAGGTTAATGAACATCTAAGTTGATGAAAAGTGGAACGGTCCTTAACAGATGTTACTTAAAAAAATAAATACGTAGAACAACTGAAATGCAATTATATGGTTCTCCTAATAAATAATTTAAAAGTGTGGATGATGTGGGAGATTTATTTCTTCTTTTTGCACCCCTCGCATGCGCTGGCCCAAGAGCTCTCGGTTGTGCGGGGGGCGGGCAAGAAGCGGCCGCTGCCTCTCCCCGCTGCCTCTCCCCAGCTCCAGCCCGGGCCCCCTTTCTCCCCTACGCTGCCACCGACCCGGCCAACCCGGCCAGCAGGCCTAGGGCGCGGGCAGGGCAGGAGGCTCACAAGGACGGGCCTCGCCGGTTTCGCCCTTTCACCACCAAAAGTGAAACCGGAGCCGGGTTGGTCGACGCCGGGGACGGTCTCCCCGCAAAAGGAGGGGCGGCGAATTCCCAGGACCTGGACAGCTGCCTGCCATGTCCCCGGTCACCGCTCTCATTCCCTCACACCGGGACACTTCCCTGCTCCAAGACGCTTCCCATCCCCACACGCGCGCCCAGCACAGATCAGGTCCGGGCACCGGCACAGCCGCAGCCCCAGGGCATTTTCGTCAGCCCCATCCACCCCACCTTAGTGCTGGCATCTGGCTCCGAACAGGCGCCGTAGGCTGCTTCATCGCTCAGACCGCTAAGCTCAGCCGGGGCCGCCATACCGAGAAGGGAGGAATAGGAGAAGCAGGGGAAGGAAGGGTACGAAGGGGAGGAAGAGGAGGAGGCGCCCGCGAGCATACGGTGCCTCGCTCCGCCCCGCGGGCGGGCCGGAGGTTGGCGAGGTCGCTATAGAGGAGCTGGGTAGGTGTAGTGCCAGTTCAACAGTGCAGGTTGGTTCCTACAGGCACTAATGGGATGAAACCCCTCTGGCTGTTCAGGTAAATTAACTGAAGTGTGGAATGACACTAAGGATCCTCCGCCTTGACGTGACAGTCACAGGGGGTACCACACAACTGCCTAAGAGCTGGTGTAGGTACCCAGCTCCGGTGGAACAGTGGTTTTTTTGTTTGGCTTTTGAAAATCATTTCACTTTGGCTGAAAAGCAGTTTTACAGTAGAGCATTTGCACTTAAGTGACTTCCGTAGGTACATTTAAAACCCCCTCCCTGAGCAAGCGAATCTACAGCACGTCGCTTCGCAAAGCTCGCGTTCAGCTCCTCGAAGCGGGGGTCCAATTTCGGCGGTGCCGCTGCCACCCCTCTGCCCCAGCCCCGCAGCCGTTAACCGCCACAGGTTACCCGGGCACCGGCTCCCAGCAACGGGCCATCCCGTCGCCACTCGCCATCTCACTCCGCTGAGCTGCCGAGCCCCGGCGGGGAGGCAGAACCCTCGGCCAGGGGAGCGCCTGGCGTGAGGGCATCTCGGGTCTGCGGGAGTTGGAAGCCGTTGTTCCGCCTTCCTGAGGGGCAACGGCCGGTGGGTTTGCCATTGCTGGGGGAGGGACGCTCCCCTCTCCCCGCACCATGAGGTACAGCTCCAGCGAGGTCCGTCAGACTCTTTGCCTGCGACTCTGCGAAAGCCGAATTGCAGTTTAAGGCATTGCAGCTTTTCAGAAGAAAGCCAGAAGTGAGTATCCCTCGTGATATGTGTTTGGGAATCCTCCTCTTTCCTTTCATAGAATCATAGAATTGGCTGGGTTGGAAGGGACCTCAGAGATCATCAAGTCCAACCCTTGATCCACTACTGCGGTAGTTACTAGACTATGGCACTGAGTGCCACATCCAGTCTCTTCTTAAATATCTCCAGGGACAGAGAATCCACTGCTTCCCAGGGCAGCCCGTTCCACTGCTTGATCACCCTCTCTGTAAAGAAATTCTTTCTAATGTCCAACCTAAATCTCCCCCGGCACAACTTGAGACCATGCCCTCTTGTCTTGTTGAAAGTCGTCTGGCAAAAGAGACCAACCCCCACCTGCTCCAACCTCCTTTCAGGTAGTTGTAGAGAGCGATGAGGTCTCTGAGTCCTCCTCTTCTCCAGGCTGAACAGCCCCAGCTCCCTCAGCCTCTCCTCACAGGGTCTGTGCTCGAGTCCCTTCACCAGCCTGGTTGCCCTCCTTTGGACCCACTCCGGGACCTCAATCTCCTTCCTAAACTGAGGGGCCCAGAACTGGACACAGTACTCAAGGTGTGGCCTCACCAAGTGCTGAGTACAGGGGCAGAATCACTTCCTTGGACCTGCTGGCCACGCTGCTCCTGGTACAGGCCAGGATGCCTTTGGCCTTCTTGGCTACTTCCTCCTACTACTTTCTAAGAGATGTGCAGGAAGCCAGGCTCACTTTTCTTGCACCAGCAGGACCTGTAGACAAGGTTTGGGGAACTCTGGTGAGGAGTAAAGGAAAACTTGATATAAAAGTGCATCGGCTTTGCTTTTAGAGAAAGCATAGAGAACCCCACCTCTTCTGAGCTTTCAGTGCAAGGTATCAACTGCCCTATCCAACTCAAAGAGGTCCAGTAAAAAGGCAACGAAATTAACATTCAGACTCATTCCCACCTGAGTGTCAAGGAGAAAAGTACCATGGCTAATCTTATAGATAACTAGCCCAGTCAGAAAAACGGGAAGGAAAGGAATTAATATTTTGCATTTTCCTTTTTTGTGCATGTGACTTTCCTAAGTTGCTTTTCTTCAGTATTTTTACTTTGAGAAAGAGATGAACATTTCTAAAAGAGGTGATTGCATGACAGAATCCATAGGACAGTGACCATTTGCTAAATCATGGGCAAAAATAAGGAGCTAGTAATTTAGCACCAAAATGTTGCTTTTCATGTCAGCCTCACTTCCAATTTTCTAAATCCAGCAGTAGTGTCTAAGGGAGTGTATTAACACATTTACAGCAGCTGGTTGGCTGCCCTAAGGCTTGCAAAAATTACTGGGTTTTCTTATATTTTACTGTAATTCCTATCGGTAATGGTACTCTGAGTAGAATAACTGTTACCATGTTTTTCTTAAAATCTGTTATCCTCAGTATGAATTTACTGGCATATTTAGCATTTGTTCTGTAAAATATTTTTTCCGTAATCTCCATTAAACAAAAAAACACTTTTTGGAGGAAAAATGAGATAGAGGGTAAGGACTTTATGTATAGCTCCACCAATTATTACAGTGCCTTAAAATTAGTTGCTTAGCCCATGTGTAGATTTGAGCAGACAGAGCAAAACATTAGATTTTCTTTATGTATTTGTGTTAGTATACACTGAGTGGATGGATGGCAGCACATGCAAGTGGATGTGTGTGCTCTATACTAGGAAAAAATGAAGAGAAGGTATTTAAATATTTTTGTGTAGCCCTGAACTATGGGCTTGGGTGTCACAGAGCAAACATTTTATAGGCTTATGGCCCAGTGGCAAAGAATGGGATAGAAAATGGAAGGCTCCACCTTAGCATAGCAGCCTGTTGCATAGCAGTCAGCCATGAAGTTATTTTGTTTTGGGTTGTTTCACATATCCTTATCTAAGAGGATTAACCTGCTAGTCCTTGGCCACCATAAGGCAGACTGAGAAATTAATTTCTGCTGCTGGAGAATGCTGTCTGTTCCCTATGAACAGTGGTGTTCCAGGTTTAGGCACAGAATTCAGAGAAAGTCTAACTCTGTTTCATTATGTTGAAGATGTCTGTTGAAGATGTCTGATTCTAAATTAAATTCATTCCACTGAAAGAATTGCAGCCAACACTTGTGTTACTTTTGCAAATACTATATATGTTAAGAATATTGTGGATGGTAGGGCATTTGTGTAAAAATAATGTGTAAGTGCTTATGTGAGCAGTGCTTAATGTATGTGTATATTTTGCAAACTAAAATGAAAACAAATAATTTAGATTCTAAACAATTTATATTTCTCAGCCATCAGATACTCAGTGAAAATATTAATACTTTAAAAAATATATAGAAAGATGTTCACAAAATATAAATATATGGTTAGTTGTTTTTAAAAAACATTCCTGTAACCATCTTCAGCTTGACGTTTGTAATCTATCATAAAATGTATGTAAGTATCTATTATCTTCAGAATTTAAAGAGAACTTGATGAGGCTGTTGAATCTGTACGCACGGGAAGTCAGTTTTGAGGTACTCTTATTTTTATTCTGTTTTATTCTCTATCTTGTTCTTCCCTCTGGCCTTCTTGAAAAGGAAGAACTGAAACATCTGTATTGACATGAACACTTGTTTGTTTCTTTGTTAAATTTCAGAATGGAGGGGGCAGAAAGAAAAAATAAAGAAAGTACAAACACTGGAAAAGATGGTAGGCCCAGTCTTGCTAAAACACCAGAAGGTGCTCCAACCAAAAGTAATCTCCCTCGTCGATCAAAGGCAAGCATCAGCTCTTCTGAAGGGACTTTTTCTATCACAAGCCGAAGGTTCACCAGGTCTTATCGGAGTACTAGTGAAGCTCTCAACTTGCAAGAACTTCTTAGAGAAAAACAGGTTAGTATTCAACCACAGGTCTTGAAACAGATTTCTGGTTCTTTTCTGAGATGATTAAATTCAGTTTATGCTAATTATTTCTCTCTTTCTTTCTTTTCCCCTTCCCCTTCCCCTTCCCCTTCCCCTTTCCCCTTCCCCTTCCCTTTTCCCTTTCCCTTTCCCCTCCCCTTTTCCCCTTTCCCCTTTCCCCTTTCCCCTTTCCCCTTCCCTTTCCCCTTTCCCCTTCCCTTTCCCCTTCCCCTTCCCTTCCCCTTCCCCTTCCCTTTCCCTTCCCCTTCCCCTTTCCCTTCCCTTCCCCTTCCCCTTCCCCTTCCCTTCCCCTTCCCCTTCCCCTTCCCCTTCCCCTTCCCTTTCCCCTTCCCCTTCCCTTCCCCTTCCCCTTCCCCTTCCCCTTCCCCTCCCTGCCCTTCCCTTCCCCTTCCCCTTCCCCTTCCCCTTCCCCTTCCCCTTTCCCTTTCCCCTTTCCCCTTTCCCCTTTCCCCTTTCCCTTTCCCCTTTCCCCTTCCCCTTTCCCCTTCCCCCTTTCCCCTTTCCCCTTTCCCCTTCCCCTTCCCCCTTCCCCCTTCCCCCTTCCCCCTTCCCCTTCCCCTTTCCCCTTTCCCCTTCCCCTTCCCCTTCCCCTTTCCCCTTTCCCCTTTCCCCTTTCCCCTTTCCCCTTCCCCCTTCCCCTTTCCCCTTTCCCTTTCCCCTTTCCACTTTCCACTTTCCCCTTTCCCCTTCCCCTTCCCCTTTCCCCTTTCCCCTTTCCCCTTTCTCCTTTCCCCTTTCCCCTTTCCCCTTTCCACTTTCCACTTTCCCCTTTCCCCTTCCCCTTCCCCTTCCCCTTTCCCCTTCCCCTTCCCCTTCCCCTTTCCCCTTTCCCCTTTCCCCTTTCCCCTTTCCCCTTCCCCTTTCCCCTTCCCCTTCCCCTTTCCCCTTTCCCCTTTCCCCTTTCCCCTTTCTCCTTTTCCCTTTTCTTTCCCTTTCACCTTCCCCTTCCCTTTCCCTTTTCCCTTCCCCTTCTCTCTCTCTTATTGAAAAAACAGTCAATATAGCATACAAATATCTTAAAATCTAGCTGTAATGTATTTAATATTTGACTTCACTGGACATATCCTCAGAGTTGACTTTACATTTTATAATCATTCTTAATAATTTGTTCTTGTGTAAAAAAACTTACGAAAATGTAGGGATTTTTAAAGAGTGGGGCAGTTATATAGTCTTATCATTAGTTGTGATCACTTCATGTGTTTTGAGTTTGAAAGACATATTTAATGTTTTAGGCTCAATACAAAGAAGCAAGAGAACACCGAAGAGAAAAAATTGGTTCATATAAATACATATTTGAAGTTCTCAGCCTCAGGCTAGGTTTAGACCTAACAACTGTGGAAGAAATGATTTTGGATTGCCTTTCGGTGAGTCTGTCCTGATGGTTGATGATTTCAATTTTTAATCAAAGTATGTACCACATTGCCTTTTTGATGTAAACTGTCACCCATGATTTATATTGTTTCTGCCATAACGGTAATAAGGAGCTCATCTAAAATGGTTAAGTCATTCAACTTAGTTTCCTGGCAGACATGCAAATATTCCTGGAGTTTTTGATTGTAGCTTTTCATCTTTCTGAACTCAAGGATAATTACTGCTCTTACTTTGACATGAGGAATTCACCACTTCTAACAAATTTCATTTATCACAGTCTTTATTTGTTAATCCATTCCTTGTTGAAAAGAGACTGCAGTATGTGTAACTTAATATTTTGATAGTTAAGTGTGCTACTTAGTAAAAAGATGAGAGATGAATCCTGCACCATTCAATTAATGTAATTGTATTTAGGAAGACCCACAGATGGGAAGACCCATCTTTGAGTGCTTTTTAAGTTTTTGAATGTTTAAAAAAGGGATGAAGGGTGTTTTTAGAATGAGTAAATCCCAAACTCATGAAAGTTCAGAAAGCTCAGTCATTCCTTGTGTGTTTTTAGTGTTGTCTCTCAGGGTGTTTCAAAGTGCTTGAACTAAGAGAAGCAGCCAAGTAAACTGTTCTTTTTAGTGGAGTATCAAAACTCAGTCAGGCTGTATGTGAAAAGATGTAGTTCTTGGCTTCTCTGATTGCATGATGTTGTGTTTGTCTGTTGGAGCGATTCGCCTTTGCATTTAAAAGTCAGCCAGATGTTGTTTCCTTTGTTCAAAGAAATCAGTTGTTAGAATTTCAGCTGTTCAGTTAAAACACAAATTTACTCCTAATCCAACTTTTTGTTTAATGTTTGTTTACCGATGCTTATATATCACAAAATGTACATAAATGGTCCTGCCTTTTCTTCTGCTTACACAACAGAGGTGCTGTAAGTGTTGTCAGTCAACTAAGATTTCTTTTTTTTGAAGTTGCTTTATGGTAAATAGTTTTAGATCACCATGACTTCATGTAAAACTGTTCTACATTGAGTTTGATTAATTTGGACACTTGAGAATCTTTGGGTTCTTAAGGTGTTGGGTATTTGTAATTTTGGTTTGATGGACAGAAGATGGTTTACTGTTGCAAGGACCATCTGAAAATTTTCTGTGGTTGGCAGTTTTCTAGTTATCAGTTTTAGTTTATTTGTAACCCTGTTAGTCTGCTGGGGTTGTGCCAACATTGTCCTTTAACAAATTGCCAGTCAGCAAATTCTCCTATGCGTATCATGTCTTTGACATTTGTGATTTAAGTTTTACCCTTTAATGCTTGTATGTGTATTTGTGCAGTGAGTGTTTGTACCAGATGGACTTGAACCACAAGCGATTTTCTAAAGCAGTGGCCACAGGGACAGCTCATGTCTTACCTTCTGTGTAAAATTATACAATCCAAAAATCACTGTTTGCCTTACTCTTTCTCCTTAGTTGGAGTGCTTTTTGCAAGAGTGAATCTTCTTTCAATTTTTGTCATTGCCCTTTCATTACTTTACCAATTTTTCTTTCACTGTTTTTAGGGGAAATTTTTCTCAGTTTTAACCCACTGGTGCTTGTTAACCAAAGTGGCAGTGCAGCATGTTTTTCTAAACCTGGCTTGCTTTTACTTCTTTCACTTATTCTTCTCAACATTCTGGTTAGATTTGTTTGTTTATTTATTTACTTTTTATGGGGAAAAGTCATGCTTATAGGAAATACATACACCACATACATGTAAAGGTGTATGTTTTATACTTGAACAGTTGATCCATCTCCAGTCATACTCACTAGATTAATTTATGGTCTTCATGGGGAGGAAAGAGGTCACACTACCAAGGTTGCACCCCCCAGCTGGAAAGTTTGAATGCCCAGTCACATATTGCTGAGTTAGTCATCCTTGCAGATAACTATGGAGACTGTGAAAAAAGATGGATTTTGTTGAGATCAGTACCTTCTGATCTCCTCCAAACCCTCTATGTACTCCTCAGAGCCTCGTCTACTTCCTTCTAAATCACATATCCTGGTTTGACCAGGACACAAAAATTGTCTAGGTCACTTTGAAAATTCAAATTTTGAAAACCCCAGCTATAGTTCCAGGCAAGTTCTTTAGAATGATAATCTGCACACAGTGTCTGTTTCAAACCATTGCATCCTTACTACTCAAAGCACCTTGTATAACATGACAAAATCAAAATGGCCTTCTAGAGACCCATAATGTCTTAGGGTGTTCATGAGACAGCAAGCTAATTTTGGGGCAGGATGGTCTCCTTCAGATGTGATCTCACTGTGCCTTCAGATGTTGACAATTCTGTGTCACCATGAAAATGTTTTGGAGCCAATGAGGCCAATTCATATCTCTGTAATAACATCCTCATGGGTCATGCTACTCCTGTTTTACAAAGGTTTCTTTTATACTTAGGGGTAGAGTAGCAGTAGCAGAGAATGTCATGTCACTCAAATCTCCTTCTAAATCTTTTATGACATTACTTCCACTTGACACTTTAGACTTACAGATCTCTGTGAGTGACAGAATATCCTCTGGTGCCTGTGTATTACTGAATAAGACCATGAACACTTAATACACAGTTATGAAGATGTAGGCCACCTGTGTGTGCAGGTTTAGTACTTGAAGGCAATATTTGAAAGACCTACAAATCTATTGTGTTGAACAATATTTGTGGTTAAACATTAATTGCCACTAAAACTTTAAACAGTGATGCCAATTTTATGCCCCAAACAAGGCATGGACAGAGTAACTGCTCAGAGACAAAGTTTGTAGCCTTTAAGCAGGAGGTATTTATTAACGGCTGGGGAGCAACCAGGTTGTCCTGGGCAAACTGCTCTGATTCAGCAATCTCACAATTCAGCTTTTATACAATTTTGCCAAGCAATTGCAACATACATTATGAATATTCATTATATTGCACCATCTACTTTTAATATTCATAACAGGCGGAGTTAGAGGCTTGGTCTTCAATTTGGGGAGGATTCTGGGGGTCGTTCCTGTTTTTCGTCCTCTTGAACTGGTGTCCTTTCCATAACTTTTTCCTAATTTGGATCCTTTTGCATTTGGCAGGGTTTTTTTCGTGTCTGACAAAAATGCTGACTGCTTAGCTCATCTCTTTCCTTATCTCCCTTTGGTTTTCATAGGTCCCATTTTTTCATGTCTTATTTTGGGGATGCTAGCATTCTTTAGTTCCTTTATGTCAAAGTGACCTCTACCCTAGCGGATTTATTACCTCCGTTGTTTCTCCATACGAAGTTCTCTATGCTTTTGCTTAAGCCTGCATATTGAGTTTAACTCTCTAATTCCTGTATGGCTACACTATATTCGCTTTCTAGGTTTTACCTGGCTTCAACAGTGTCATGGTATTTTTCTATGTCTTAAAGGCACATAAAAAATTAACAGTTTGAATAACAAGTATTCACTATTTTATTTAACAGTTGGACGCCTTTGATTCTTTTTTTGAGAAGGGAGGAAGTAAAGTTTTGAGAATTTTCTACCAAGAAGGACAAGCACCAGGAACAGGTTAATTTTTAGCTGTATTAATACAGGCAGATGTAATAGTGCCTTGTGTTGTTAATTCTGTTTAATGTTTCCCTGAATAAAACCTATTTAGAAAAAGTATGGTCAAAAGCCTATAAAAAGAGAAGTATTTCAGGGACAGTGAAGCGGTTGCAGCTTATTCTTACAGAAGTTATGCCGCCAATTTGTTAGAAAGTACTTTTATAAAACCTGTATGAATTTGCTTTTACTATAAATGTTTGAAGTTTTTTAGTTTCATATGCTCAGTAGACACCCAATGTCTAAAATGCTTAATGATTCTCTAAGCACTGAGCATGCTGTTTCCCTACCTAGTTATAGGAAACCCTCAAATTGCATTGCATGATCTTCACAGAGGACCTAAGAGTCTCTTATTCTCTATTTTCTCATTACCTCAGTCACCAACAAATTAACCCAGAATAATGGGGCAGAGCAAAACTGGTTTTCAGTGAAAATGAGCCAAAATTGCTCTCTAAGATATATGTTATGTGTTTGTTGTAGGTTTTAATTGTGTTGTTAATTACAGCCATGGATTCTGCAGTTTTTGCTTCTCTTACACACAAAAGTAGAAAATAAATTATTTCTGTGTAGAATTTTATTTCATTAGTTTAGTCTTAAGCATTTTATAATACCCTTTTAAAAATAGTGACACCTATGAAATTCTTTTTAGAATGCGGCCGGACAATTCCAGGAGTTAAAAAAGACACCAGAGTGATGCGATTCTACTTGGACAGTACACCAGATAAATTCACAGGATTGTGTTTATTCTTTGTTCGTTCTAAGAATGACAGCAAACTAAATGAAAAAACTATACATGAGGTATTTTCTCATGCACTTTAGAATTAGATAGTTTTCTTTCACTGTTCTACTGTTGTCACATAACTGAGGTTACTGGTAACTTATTTGCATGTTATGCAACGTCATTCTGTTTGCTCTCCGTTTTGGGCAGACAATGAATCACTTTGTTAATGAGCAGGGTGCCTTGTGAAATAAGTGTCTTACACTTAATCACTGTTTAGATTAATTTCTTGTCTTCTCCATACTGTTTTTAAAGAGGTTAAAGCCACTAATTACGTTTTAGGAAATCTCTAAACTATAAGGACTCGTTGAGTAGACTTTACTGAAGGTACCAGGTGCAGAAAAGATAGCTTATACCTTTCTCTTTTATGTATCTTTAAATGTGCATTTTCCCTAGGTAAATTATATAGCCTGAGTTTTTCTATTTTACAACTATGTAAGACAAATTATTAGATAAGTATGGGCTTCATTCTTGGGTATAGCTACGCATCATAATACTCAGCTAGTGCTTAAGGGACAGTAAATTGGTAAGAATTGGTGTTATATTTGTATTTTCTAACCAATATGATTTACAATTCTTTAGACAAAAAATCCATTGTTAATTTTTATACTTTATAATCTATATAAAAAATGCTTTATTCCCTTTAAAAGTTGAGAAGGTGAAGGGCAAAAAGCACTATTAAAGTAAGATAGAAGATTCGTCTTATTATTGTTCATAAATATTACTTCTGCATCAAAGTGCTTACTGAGGTAATGAACAAAGGAGATATGTAGGGGAACAACATAAGGAGTCTGCTAATCACCAAGGAGTGGGTGTGAGCCACTACACCTGTGCCCAGTTGAGGCAGGGCCCCACGGAGCATGCGCGAGGCCGTGGACCAATAAATAGTGAGTCTCACATCCCCCAGGCAGCTCACTCCAGAGCTAGCTTCGAGCGTGGCTGGTTGCGTCCTCAGCAGCAGGCTAATCTCGCAGCAACTCTACGTTAGGCTACATCGCTCATCTATCCAGCCCGGCGACGCCAACCTCGCTCTCCCCCCGCTACAGAGATATATATCCTTAGAAGCATATTAGTATTTGCTGATTTGAAGAACATTAAAAATACTGTGATATAAAAATACTCAGAGCCTGTAAAGTTTAGTTTTGGAGAGCAGACAAATATTTCATCTCATGTATAGTAATATACATTCAGTCAGATAATTGCTTCTAATGTAATTTCTGATACAGATATTCAGTGCAGTTTTGCTACTAGCATTTCTTTACATCATACCTAATTGTAGATGGGGAATATTTAAATTCTATGCAGTATTTTTTAAATTTCCAATTTTTCTGTATGATAAGGAAGTAACAGAAGTTACAAAAATGTAACTTGGCAACCTTTTAAAACTGTTTTAAATAATTATTGACTTTTTTTTTTTTTTAAATTGAAAACAGCATATTATGGTCACATTGTGGGTATCAGTATTTTGTAAAGATTTTGTCTCCTCCAGTTAAAGTTTTCATTGACAAATTACATTGCTTTAAAAAAATACACTCATAATACTCCAATGTAAGTTACTAACATTGCTAACAATCATTCTGTTACAATATAGGAGGCACTCTTTGGTGTTTTGGATGCCACTGAAGGACTTCTACGTGGTATTAGGAATATCATAGAAAAGATGTTTCTCCCTGCTATCCTTGCATCAAATAAATGGGAGGCTTTAAGTCAGCTTAAGCAAGATAAAGAAGTCAAACAGAAATTCATGGAAACAATTAACAGATACTTTTCATTTTTAGAAGGTAAGTATTGCATTTAAGAAACAATCAAAATGGAGGAATTCCACATAAAAATTTTTGTTTAGAGGCAGTAGCACATAGGAAAGGAACTTTTCCAGTTCTGAAAAAAAAAATTATCAATTACTTTCCTAATAAGTCTTTAATTAAATTATTTACTTAAGAAAATTCACTAGTGATATTTTAGTTTTGAGGAGGAACACTGCATTTAAAATAAGAATTTTCTAGTATATATGGGTGCAGTAAAAAAGCTACTATATTGAAGTAACACTGGTTGCAAACCTACATTCCTAAGCTTAAATAGTTTATACTGGCAATTTAATTTTAATTTTTGAGTTTTAATTGATTCTGTATTGGAACTGATTTTTTTTTTTCCTTTTTTTTTTTTTTTTTTTTCAGGGGCTATAATAAGCATTGAAGGGAGGGTTGAGTTGACAAAAATAGAAGACGTTAATTTTTCTAAACTCCAATCCTTTGAGAACATAACTGCAGCAGCTAGTAATCCTGACCTGTTTCACCAGCTAGAGGAAGGACTTATGATATGGTATAGACAAATTGATCAGGTATGTTGTTGTTTTAATACATCAATCCAGGATTAATATAGATAGATATTTGTTAATTATATGTGACGTGTCTAAAGTCAGTCGAAGGCTTCAGCTGCTTTTCCATCTGAGTAAGGTGAGGGCTTCTCTTCTATGCAGAAGTGAAGTAGGAAGTCATTATCCTTAAGAACTTACAGTCTAGCAACAATAAGAGTTTCTGAATGTTTAATATACAAATAAGAAGGAGAGGAGAGAAGAATGCAGGAGTCATAGTCCTGGCAGGGACCACATATATATACAGTTAGGTATATATACTCTGTGCATTACCTGATAAATTTCTGCTGCTTGTCATGGGATGAGCTACAACTCTTAGACCTTTGACCAGGTCCAGTAGGGCATTTTCTAATCCTGTGTAAATCTTACATAGCAAGGTCTCAGTTATTCAATAAATTAATATTAGATTTTGTTAATAACACATGGAACTCTTTGTCAAAATACAGAATCTCTGTAGACTGGGGCATACCCTTGCTTGTAAGGGCACACTGTGGTTAGTGTGTTTAGATCAAGAGAATAAAAATGTGAGACGTGTAAAAAGAACCCATTGTACATTTATCAACATACAAATGAGTACATTCATGACTTTGTGTCCAATGTTTATTATTTTTATTAAAATGGTTCTTCAAGTTTTTGCAAGTGAAGTTATATTTGGTGCATTTCAATACATAGAATCTAATTAAAGAAAAAAAATAGGGAGATATGCTGAGATTCACCCAGTTTGTGACATCAGCTAAATGTATGTATTAGTTACCATAATTTCAGTGTAAGGATATGATTAGGTATAATTCACAACTGATTACTTTTCCAAACTGTAAGAATTTTTGTGTATCAGTAACTGCAAACTCGTTCCTTTTAAGTTAGTGTCTACAGAGTGTTACCTTTTTATAATAAGGTCTCTGTTCTCTGTAGTTGACATTTGGATTTTTTTTTTCAATTTTGTTGCAGGTTCTGATTGAGAGTAAACAGATAAGGAAAGAAGCTGATGATTCAGGTCCACTGACTGAACTAGAGTACTGGAAATGTATGTCTGCAAAATTTAGTTTTATAATTGATCAGATCAAAGGACCAAGCTGCAGAGCTGTCATTAATGTTATGAAAGTTGGACATTCTAAACTACTAAAGGTAATTTATTTTCTTTTTTATGTTTTTTGTTTTAGTTTGGTTTGGTTTTTTTACTGTAGTAAAAAAACTTGCAGTATTTATTTTGTTTCATTGCATCTAACAGACATTGTCTGAGGAGAATTGAAATTTAGGTATAATGCTCGTGTGCTTAATATAGTGGGAGAAAAATCAAGACCTTTTTAGAGATGCAGACAAAAATTATTGTAAATGAAAATGACATTTATTGCCTCCTTTGGCAACCCTTTTTAAAAAATTACCAAGGTTTACTTCGAGCAAATCAATGCAAACAAAGGAAACACTTTGATGTGTATAAAGTTTTTTACAGTACTGTTTTCCCTCTAGATGTGGCAAGACTTAGATGGTAGAATCACAGATGCAGCAAATGAATCAAAAGATAATGTGAAATACCTAAGCATACTTGAAAAAGTTTGCCAGCCACTTTATAAGCATGATCTTGTAAGTATGCCTTTCATTGTTCTTTTAGTCAGCCCTAGATGATGGTATCAGTTATTAATTATATTAACTACTAGTTATTATAAGAGGTATATGTTTCTATTGGTTGTTGCAGAATAGTGTGGAAGGAGGAAATACCTTAGGAAAAATGGCTTCTTATGCTGTATTTTTTCAGACCTTCTTGTTTTGGGCCTACCTGTCTCCTTTCTCTGTCAAAGTGTTGCATTTATTTTGCATTTCTGGCACCTTAGGATCCTACTGCAAAGATTTAAGGGGATAAAAAAAAAAAAAAAAAAAAAAAAAAGAGTGTGATATATGTGGCACAGAGCTAATACTGCATGGAATTGTAGATTAGAAGAATGTGACAGTATACTCAGCTGTTTATCTTCACCTCTTCAGAGTAGCACTAGAGGGTGCCAGGTACCAGGCAATAATGAACAGCTTCATAGGAGTTAAATTATTTTTAAATAAAAACTGACATGTGGGTGGCAAATCATTAAAGAGGTCTTTGTTTTAGTAATACAGGATAGTGAACTGTAGTTCTTTGTTTAATATGGAACAATTTAGATACATCCGAATTTCTCTTTCACCTCTTGGAATATTGTTCCAGAGATGAAGGTAATTTAGGTAAAATTTTCTATGGTATTCAACTAAAAAATGTAGTACAAGTTAAATATGGCCTGTTTTAAAAAGAACTGCATGATGTATTGAATTTAATTTCATATCTGATATTGCAAAATATTTGTTATATTATCAAATCAGGAATGGAATCCCTGCAGATTTAATACCATCTGTAGTGTGCATAAAATACAGCATTTCGTGTATGCAATATCACACACAGTCACAAATGTAATTGAAGTGGGTGACCATATGAAAATTTATAATGAGTATTTGATTCAGGGCTTTTAATCAGAGAAATCTCTATACATTTCAGTATTTGTAGTTTTATTTTTTTGGCAAGGATTAAAAAAGAAAACCAGTAGATTCAGAATTGCCTGATTCCATTTTGGGGGGCAGAAGTTGTTATTGGTGACAAAAGTGTGGTGATTGAGTGGTTTTCTTATACCAAATAGTCTTTCTTTCACACTGCTCTACCAGATGCAAATGTCTGATACATTTGTTGACAGTATTAATGTTTAGTTGGAGTTTGCAGCCCAAAGTTAATTCCAGGACCTTGGTTTCCGTGTTGAGGGAAGACAGTCGAAATTTCTTTTTCTTGATGTTCTGGATTGCAACTCCGATTAATCCCTGGCCATGTTAATTCATTATAATTTTTCAACTTTTTTTCCCTTCTGTTTTTCCAGAATAGAATCAGAATTGTTTGAGTTGGAAGGAAGCTTGCAGATCATCTAGTTTCAAACCCCTGTCCATAGGCAGGGACACCTCCCACTAAACCAGGCTGCTCAAACTCCTATCCAGCCTGGCCTTGAACACTTCCAGGGAATGGATATTTGCAGATTCCATGAGCAACCTGTTCTAGTGTCTCACGACCCTCACGCTAAAGAATTTCTATCCAATCTAAATCTGCTCTCTTCTAGTATAAACCCATTATCTCTAATCCTATCACTACATGCCCTTGTAAATAGTCCCTTCGAACTTTCTTGTAGGCTCCCTTCAAATACTGGAAGGCTCCTGTAAGGGTCCCTGGAGCCTTCTTGTCTCCAGACTGAATAACCCCAACTGTCTCAGCCTGTCATAGGAGAGGTGCTCCAGTCCTCTGATCATCTTTGTGGCCCTTGTCTGCACTTTCTCCAACATATCCATGACTTTTTTGTGTTGGGGACTCCAGAACTGGATACAGTATTCCAGAGGGGGCCTCACAAGAACAGTGTAGAGGAGGAGAATCACCTCCCTCAACCTGCTGGCCAGTCTTCCTTTGATGCAGTTCAGCATGTGGTTGGCTTTCTGGGCTGCAAACACATATTGCTGGCTTCATGTTGAGCTTCTCATAATCATCCCCCCCAAATCTTCCTCATCAGAGCTGTTTTCAATCCAGTCTCTACACAGTCTGTATTTGTGTTTGGGATTGCCCCAAGCCAGGTTTAGGACCTTGCACTTGGCCTTGTTGAACTTAATGTAGTCTGCACTGGCCCACCTCTCAAGCCTGTCAAAGTCTCTCTGGATGGCCTCCCTTCCCAACATATTCCAAAATACTTTGAAAGTTATAGAATTACAGAATACTCATAATACCACAGCTTGATTTAAATTATAGGAACAGTGATTTCATAAAATATGTGAAATACTTAGATGCTTTATAAGATGACTGACTGAACTAGCCATTCGTTGATGAAATTAACATTGTGACAATTATTTAATGTTTTGTGAAATGTCTGAATGAAATTATTTTGTGTCATGGTTATCATCACAGTGTAATTGCATAGACTATATTTAGCAGCTGTACTTGAAGGAAAACAAAAGTATTAATCACAGACAACCACTGTTAGCTGCTAAAAGAATACTTCCTTCTGGGCCAAAAAAAGCAACCTGTACTTTTTGAATTAGTGTGCCATTTTGATGATCAAAATAGCATAAAAAATATTCATAATATCTTTGATTTTATTTATTAGAAAATAATCTAAGAGTTTTACTGTTTGTATTGAGGTTTACATTTACTTTTTTTGTTCTGTTTGGGTTTTTTTTACAAAAAGCTTTTGGTAAAATGCCATAACATTTCAAAGGTTGGTTCATGTGTTCTAAGGAAAAATGTAATTTAGAAGTTGTCAGTAAAATAAAAATAGAATAAAAATATAGGTGTCAAGAATAGAAAGTAAAACTTTTCCCTGAATTCTCCTTTAAGATATCAATGACACATGGAATACCAAACTTGATGAATGCTATACGAATGATTCATGGAGTTTCAAAATACTACAACACTTCTGAAAGAATGACATCATTGTTTATAAAGGTAAATATAATATGTATAATATAAAAATATGTGATTGTTCAGAAAAAAACCACCTTTTTGTTTGGACAATTGTTTGAAAATTATAATAAGCAGTAGGTGTCTGCATGGGAAAGGAGGAGTAGTCCATTGATCAGAAGAGGACTGAACTTTGATTAAAGACTTGTCTTTTGGAAGGAACTTGTTATTCTTGGTTCAGCAAAATTAGTTTTTTTTCTTGATCCACCTCCTGATCTGAATTGATCTGCTCTGTTGTTTCTTAAATCACTGAATCCACAAAGATCTTTTTATTGTCAGCCTTGAAGACCTAGTTAACCAGATGGCCATGAGTCTGACTAGGCTATTCTCTGCAAAGGTATGAAAGACAAAAAATTCTGTGTTCAGAAGCAAGTCTGACTTGAAAAGTTAATTTAATCTCAGGTCATAAACTTTGCTACCTTAAACAGAAAATTAAGACCAACTAGGTCATTATAGCAATGTCATTTGCAGAATCCAGGCTCTCACTGCAGGAAGAGATGGTTTGTGTAATGGTTTTAGAGCAAAGAACACCTTCAAGACGAAAATACACACCTCCAACAGGCATCTAGGGGAAATAATGTTAAAAAATGCATGCTTTTTCCAGGATATATTTATCCATGACTGTTTTCCATAGATCAGATGTTAGGTATAGATTATGTGGCAATATTTATGTTGCCTGTTATGCAATAAGCTTTTATACACTTGTTTATTGATGTATTGACACTGCTGCTTGTCATTTAGTGGTCTAAATGATTGACCATTTTACCACAGAGGCTAATAGCAAACTGGTTACATTAAGCTATGCTAAGAAATTTTAAGGGGAAAAACTCTGTTACACTTCTGTGGCTGAAGGTCCACACTGCTTGCTTCCATTTAAAGATCACCAGAGGTGAAGCAAATCTGCAACTTCACCAGTCGTGATATTACAGTGTGATGCTGTCTTTGTTGCCACAGTTTTCAGTCTTTGTTCTGATCTCCTTACAGTACTCTCATGTGTCAGCAGAACTGTTTTGAACTGTTCACATTATTTAATAGACAAAAATCTTATCTACCTGTAGCTGTTCTCTGAGATGTGTTTTCTACAATTGCATTCACTGCTGTACTCCTTTCTTCCTTTCTGTCTTTACAATCTTGGGATTTTTCGTAGTTGAGAAGTACAAGACTGTTTTCCCCTTTACATAGCCATGGGAGACCAATGTAAAGACAGATTGCTAGGATGGAAAATTCTTTAATGGCTGATTTTAAATAAGGGTACATGCAGTACAAAGTGTAAAGATGACAATGTAAGTTAGATTGAATTAACTCTTTGTTCTTGACTTAGGGCTGGTGACATTCTGTGCATATGCATATGTATTTCTGGTCTTGTAGAACTCACAAATACTTCCTGGGACTTAAAACACTCCCAGAAGAGTGTGTAAGACTCTTTATTGGGTGTTTGTCATGTATATTTATCTTGGGTTAGTGACAATATCACATATATTATTAAGCCGATGTTATTTCCACAGGTGAGAGTTATCCAATCTCTGATAGCACTAATAAATGAATGTGGGAAATTTATTATATTTTTTTAACAGGCATATTTCTTTGTAAGCTTGAGACCTATTTGTTGTTTTCTTGTCTTCACTAGATTACAACCCAAATGGTGAGGACATGCAGAGCATATATTCAAGGCGGTGACTTATCTGGTGTCTGGGAGCAGGAAACATCAAAGGTCATTGGAAAGATTAAGGTTTGTATTTTGGTATTTCATTTCCTACCTGGTGATATGTGCAAGGAGGCCCGTATCAGTGTGTATCAAGTACTTCACACCTCTTTCCTGTTCATGATGTTTTGGGTGTTTTGCCATTTTTTAGCCCAGTGATACTTGCTGAAATTAGAATGCTCTCAAGTGGTGCATTGTTTGGCTTGGAACTGGCACCTTCACCATATATATGACCAAGGAAAAGTACTCTTCCAGTACCAAGCTTCGTTGGCACACCATGAAAGCTTAGTGCTCAGTCTTTCTCTTCCTCATTCAATGATGATGCATTAATAACACATTAAGCACATGCAATATGTCATGAAAAAATGCATCAAGCTGAGGAGTTACTGATTGCCAATACTGACTTCATTTCCACCTTCTCCTTTATCAGAGTTCAGCTCTTGACTTCTTATCATACCCAGAAAGGTATAGGATTTCATAGTCCTTTAAAAATTGCATCCAGAGTTACAAAAGCAAATGTATTGAATATGTCTTTCCTGACCTGACAGGATGATATGATTGTAATAATTCATCTGTTTCATTCAGGTTGTCCTGTGTTTGTTCTACAACTGATGACTTCTCATTGTTCTATGAGAGAAATATAAACCCAGTTTCTAATCATGGTGGTCAGTCTTTGTTCTAGTATCTGTATACTGAAGATCTGGACATTCTTTGCAATGAGGATCTTTTTTAATTTCCCAGAATTCATAGACAATTGTTACATATAAGTACATATTCAGTCTGATTACTACCAGTATATTGTGATAAAATCTACGTGCTGTTTCCCAAGAACTGACAGAAGATGTTTATATTCCAAATTGAATTTATATTCCAAATTATATACATTTTTCACTAGTTGTTATTTTTATAGCTGATACAGTCTTAGTATCTCAAGTGAATAATTGAGTGAGAAAGACAGATTATTCTTCAGTCTCAATTTAACTCAGACTCCCTTGTTGCAAATGAACCATTTTGTTAAGATACATTTCATCCTTGTCCAGAGGACAGTCTGGCCACTCTTAACTAAGCTAATAGCTTTTCTTAATATTCAAATGTCTTTAGAGCAAAAATCATCACCTGCAGTTTGCTTGACTCTAAAACACTTTAATGAGAACTAAAATATCTTTTTTTTTTTTTTGACTCATTTTCCAGAGTTAATTCTTCCCCTGTACTCTACTGTTGTGTGTTCATATGTTGCAAATACTTGCTACACATAATGAAAGAAAACTGCAGTAAGCTATTACTGCCTGTTTGTTGAAACTGGATTCAGTGATAATTAACCACTTTGGACTGACAGGAAGTTTCAGTTCTACCCTGGTCTCTCTGCCATAAGCAAAGCATAATGAGTATGGTATTTATTCCTTCACTTTTTAGGAGTGCATGTTTCTATTTAAGGAATATCAGAGATGCTTTCATGAAACAAAAGAAGAGATTTTGGAAGCTCTAGGAGAAGAGTCATTTGAAGTGTCAGAAATGTACATTTTTGGAAAAGCTGATGCTTTTTGTAAGAGATTAGAAAAAGTGAGTATTCTGCGTGCTGTTAATATCATTAAGAAGAGCTTGTCCAAAGAATAGTTTACAAGGTTGACACTTTTCAACATACATGCTCTTAACCATCCTGTAAAGGAATTTGGAACCGTTTATTGGTAGAAATTAGGTGCTTCCAAAGACTAAGCCATCTCAGTACTTTAGGCAATTACCTCACAATGTCCTTCTGAATTTGTCAATTTATCAGTTTGTGTGGAGACAACTGGACTCAGATCATTATTTTAGAATGATTAAAAATATGTGAAGAATAACACACCTTTGTTTTTTTGCATGGTGTGCTAAGGCACTAAAAGCTCCTGACTTCCAAGCACAGCTCTTCAGATTATTTTGCTGCTTGGGGTGGTTATAGAGTTTGTGAGGCAAAGATAATAGGTGCTCCTTGGTGCAGAATAAGGTCAGATAAATGGTAAGAGGATAATGGGGCAGTCATTACAGGCTAGGAATTCTGTAAGTTTTTGATATTTTTCCTTACCATGCAATATGTACACTAATATGTATAGAGGTTGGTTTTTTGATTCTTTGAAATACCTTTGTATTTTCAATATGCGTTAAACATGTATAAATTAATTTTCCATGTTATACTATTGAATCTTACAATCAAATATAAAAATGAAACCCCTTACCATCAAGAAAAATGAAGAATTTACTTTGTATTGGGCTGTGGTGAGAACTGATGTTGAAAACAGAAGTAAGCATACTGTGATAGCTGACTTAGAAGCTAAAAAGCAACACATTTCTGAACACAGTAGAGGAAATGTCTATTGCTTATTGCATTTTACTCATGTTTTAGTTTCTAGAGGAATTAACAAATAATGTGTTGTGAGCATGAATATAAGGTTTATCTTTCAGATTACAGAGATGATGACTGTGATAGAAACTTTTTCTGCACTGAGTTTGTCTACCATTGAAGGAATAGAAAATATTGCAATAGAATTTAAGAATACATACCAAAACGTTCAAAAGAAGCAATATGACATCCTTGATCCACGAAAAAAAGAATTTGATGTGGACTTTATGAACTTCATGGCAAAAATTGAAACTCTAGAGGTAAATAATATTGCTCTCTATAACTTAGAGTAGACTGTTATCACTATTTACTTGGTATATATTAGAATGTCAGTGAAACTTTGGACTGTGAATAAGCTACACTGTTCTCTCCCAAAGGGCATAAAAATGGTGTTTATCTGGAGGAAGATTTTCTCCATTCTTTTTCCCTCTTCCAAAGGAAGTTGTAAAATATGTCACACAGTCCTCACCAAAGATTAATCTTTCTACAGACAAAATGGCAAAAATTGAGACCTGGGAGAATGTTCAGCACGGAGGTGGTTTATTAGCCCTGGGCACATGTGATAAGATTTTGAGCAGAAGAAAGCTGCAGCTGTTTTTGAGAAACGATTTTATTCTTTACTAAAATTGTCTGTCACTTGAAATGATTACCAGACTGACACTAGCTGTTTATTGTTAAACACAGATGAGTGAAGCCTGCCATTTTGTGCTTCAAGCTGAAACACTTTCAAGTGCTACTCTGTTAAGAAATTTTCAGACATGAGAATACTGTTTTATGACTAGAAAGACTATACTAAATTATATTTTCTTTAGATACAGATACAGACATTTATGCGTAACCGTTTTGGGAGGATTTTGTCTTCGCAGCATGCACTTCAGTTACTTCAAAGGTATTAGCAACTACGTTTTAAAATATTTTAAAGTAACTTCATATTGCTGAGTAGCAGAATTTAAATACCACAGTAAATTTTAGAACAAAGCCCTAATCAACTTTTTAATTATTGGTGTTATAAATCTCGTAATCATAATAAAAGATGTATGCTAGCTTTTTTGTTGGAATCAATATATTCTCCTGTTTCCTAATTTCATTACATTTTATTTTTTATGTAAAAGATAATACTAAAAGAAAAAACTGAAAACCTGCAACAGCAGTAACAAAACCAACCAACCAACCAAAACCTTCCAGGGCAGAACTTTTCAACTTGTTTAAACTTACTCAAAACAAAAAAAATTTCACTGTGAATTTCCCAGTATTTGTATATCTCTCAATTTATGTAATATTCATCTACATTGAAAAAAAAAGTATTTGTATTTTATAAATTTTGGGTACTTCTTTTAATACAGGTTTGAAAACCTGAGAATGCCATGCCTTCAAGAAGAAACAGCTTCTGCAGTCGGTTGTATTCTTCAGCATTATGTAGCAGAACTTGGAGCTATTGAAAAGGTATTTAATTTCTTTGCCATATATTTTAAGCATCATGTTAAAATAAGAACAAATATTTTATTATGAATATTTTTTTAATCTTCCTATTTCAATAACTGACTTAATTTTTCCCATTTCAGAAAATAGACCTGAGTGTGTAGGCAAATATGATCTACATGCTCTAGTGGGCCAATGCGTCATCACAATTTTACCTTTTAAACAACAAAAAAATCTGTTACTCCTGCATCAATTAGAAACAAAAAAATATATTCTTTATTGGCTTTATATGAGGCTTCTACCACTAATTTGCGTTTTTACATAGCTATTGTCTAATGCTGGTACAGTATAATAGAAATAAAATGTAGGTAAACTGCATTTATGTTCATTATAAAGTAATTTTCCATGATATGTGCAGTGCACCATGACTGTGGCACAAACGAGCATTAACTTGTTACTTGACTTAAACATTTATAGAAGATTTAGTCTAAGCTGACTTTATATGGCTGCAAAATGAACATATGTATGAGAACAAGACATCCATGCTCTCTTTCTACTCAAGAAAGAAACTAATATTGTAGAGTCAATTACTCTGATCTATTTTATGTGTTAACCTGAAGATTAAGTAATTCCCATGAAATGGCTATTTTTCTTCAGTGAATGTAAAGAGAATTTGGAAAACCAGCCTGATGCAAATATTTTTCTGGAGAGGTTTACATTTTTCAGGTGAAAGACAAATGTTTACATGATGAACTAAGTGTCTATAAACCCTGCATTTACTAAAAACAACTTGTCCAGTGACTTAAAATTATAACCTAGCATAGATGCTCTAAATCACTTTTTACAGTGTTCTTTACCTATCTACTCACTGTATATGACACTTCCTGAATCTCCAGTTACTGGCTTAATTAGATGAACATGCTTTCAACAACACTGCCTGCTTAAGAAATAGCTGACCCTGCCCCTGGCTGCTTTTTCCCAATGAAAAGGAAAGATAGAGGGTGTTTCATCCATGACAGTTCCTCTCTGAAGGTCACCATGAAGCCACTTGGGTTTCTCTTGTTGGCAATGTGCAGAGGACAGTGTAAGGGTAAGGAGACATGTCAGTAAGGGAAGAATTGTGTCTGCTTAGGTGGTACAGCTGTTTGTATTACCAAAGCATGAGTTTGCATGTCAAAAGTTAAGTGGATACAAATATTCCTCTTTCTCTTCTTGAAGAGTATGTCACCAATATACTGTTCTAACTATTAATTAGATATTATTGGACGGCTTTTTTATTTTTACCAGGCAAACAATTTCTAATAAAGAGATCCTGTCACTGCAATACTAGTTCAAAACTGTTTCCATGTGTTGCAGATTTGATATGTAGTAATTTCAGGACAGTGTTTTCTTGTGTGTAATGAAGCCATTAGTGACCAGGGCCCTTTTTATTTCTCAACATGGGCTGTATGCCCAGGAGTCTCTACATGCATATTGAGAAGTTAGTAGAAAAAATGTGCCATAGAACTGTAGATTATCCTGAGTTGGAAGGCCACAGGACTCATAATGTCCAACTCCTGAAATTATAAATTAGTCAGCAGTATACGTCAGAAAGAACAATGTTGATATTTCAGGTAAATTGTTACTTGGGGTTATTCAGGTAAAATTTCTTAGTTAAGAATATAGCTTAGGTCTTTCCTAAGGTAGTTCCCAAGCAAAGGGGGAGAAGCCCCAACAAAGTTTCTCCCAACACTTTCTTACACAGCTTTCTTTTACAGTAGATGACTCCAAAGTTATGGAGCTGTGCCTGCCAGGCTTGGTAGACTGGCTGCTTCGCTCCTGAGATTGTGGTGTCTTTTGATGTATTCAGGGATCTGTCATAAGTGAGCACAGCTGAGAAATAGCTTGAGATAACGAAGACAGGAAACATACCAACAATGGTATCAATGTGTGCATCTCAGAAGAGTAGCAAAGGAAGAAAGGAATAATTTTTTTTCTCAGTGAACTGATGGGGGACTCCACACAAATTTAATCTCTTTGGGAGGAAGAAAAAAATGTGGCACCAGAGGAAAAAAAACTTCAAGAGATTTTTTAAAATCCATTTGTCTAAAGATACTTTTCTTATCATAGCTTTACCAGATTTGCAAAGGTGACCCTCCTCTTGCTCGAAACATGCCACCTGTTGCAGGAAAGATACAGTGGGTGAGACAGCTATTCAGGAGGCTAAATGAACCAATCAGCTATTTCCATGTAAGTTGATGTGAGGAAAAATTGGATGTTTTCTGTAATACTGAACTGTCTTCACTAGAGTGACCATAATGTTTCTGGCTATGATGATGTCAATTCACATATGCAAGACAACAAGTTTATTTGTACGAGACTATCTAGTTAAAAATTACATTCTGCTCTTACCACTGAAATCTTTCTTTGACTTACCACTGAACTAGAATTTCCACTGAGCTAGGACCCCAAGCTGGAAATACTCACTGTATTGATAGTATGTCTGTCTTCATAGTTGCCACAGAATTTCACCATTCCAGCAAGTGGTGGTTTTCTTCTTTTTGTAATGAAGCAGAACAAGGCGAGTACGTAACACTCGTGTACCCACCTCCTCTGTTCCCCTAGTAATGCAGGGTTTTTCTGTGGAGGGTCATATCTCTTTACCAAGCAGCTGCTCGGAATAGCTTAAGGCATAAATGTGGACTGCCTGACATCCTATAATCGTCTGGTTTGTATGTTCTGGTACCACTGAAAATCCAAGTTTATTATAAGGACCCCCACAATAGCTGCTGTACTGCAACTGAGAATCTGGTCACCAGTTTCACTGTAGAGGATCTCTGTGGTGGTCCAGAAAAATAGAATTCCATTGCTGAACTTCTCAGTTCTGCATTTTCAGTACCATTAACCATACAGCTGAAGGTTGGTACTAGACACGTGAGCTTTGACATTCGTGGCCTTTAGGAATTTCTTGGGTTTGGATTTCCTTTTGTCATAGTAATAATCTTACTAGAAGCTGCTATTTCACTAATATTCCTTAAAATGTTGGAGTGTCTCCTATAAAGTATCTGAGGGTCTACTGCCAAGTTAACTTCTGTCTGAGAGAGATTTTAATTTTCTTGTTTCCCTCAGAATGGGAATAATGGTCACCTAAATCTGCTTCAAAGAAAAGACATAAATATTATTAATGATAAAAAAGGAAACTTTTTAAAAATCATTTACTGTTTAAAATTATTTACTGTTCAATTTTGAGTACAACTGAGCATCCATTTAACTTTATTATATTGTGGTAGAAACCTGTAATTGCCAGTGAGCAATTCACCAATTACATTGTTAAAAATGTAGTGTGTATTAATCACAAGTTCTTACTGACTTTATATTCACAGATTTCTTAAAAACTGCATAGTGTATTTTAAATTCAAATTTATAGGGTGATAACTTGTGATGTCTACTTAACAGTCAGTAGTGAAACAGAAAAACCCAAATAGTTAGTATGATTTTTTTTTGTTATGGTTTTAATTTGAATGTACTGTGTTTTTAATAGAAAAAGTCAAATATCTTGGCAAGACCAGAAGGAAAAGCAGTTGTGAAACAGTACAACAGAATTGCTTATGCATTGGTGGAATTTGAGGTAATCTATCATAATGCATGGATGGAGGAAATTTCACAGTTTCAATACCGTAAGTAATATAAATATGTAATTGGCTTTTTTTAAACTGAAAATGAGTGCTAAGTTAACACAAATAAAAATATGTACATTTTTTAAGCCTCAGTTACCCTTAAAATGTGTTGATTAATCATGATCCAATAATTAGAGCCAGTCCAATAATACAAATCTTTATACTTTAACCTTGAAAATTGGGTTTGAGACACTCTATTGCAGATTTGGTACGCTGGTTGACAGATGACTGGAAACATTAGTGAAAGAAATTTAAGGCACACAGTTGTGCATCTTTGTATTAAAATTATATTTAGCATTTAATAGTTCTTCCTCTTTTGTTTCCACTGTAATAATTCATAGCGTTTCATTATCCCATGACAAGTGTTACTTTTTGTCTATAAAAAAGATAATCAAGCTTTGTCATTTTAAGATTGAGAGCCAAAGATTAAACAAAAAAAGGATTTTGAGTGTATTCTCCATGTAAACTGTACACATTCTGTGGACTTCAAAACTATGAGTAAATTCATAAGAATAAAATATTGTCATCACACAGTCAACAGAAGTTTTTATATTGCTGTTTAAGGTTTTATTTTGTTTTGGGTTAGCAGATTCCTGTTAGATACTGAGCACCTCAGAAGTGTTGTGTTTCGAGGTCCTTAGAAAATCAGTTTCATAGTTTTCTAACTCTAGCTAAGAAAAGAATATGTCCAAATCAGGACTGCTTAGCTTATGAAGAGAAATGTTGTATATGTCAGAACGCTAACATGGTGAAAGTCAGTTGTATAATTTCTTTAACTGAGAATGTGAAGCTGTTTCACAAGTAACATTACACATTTAATCACTCTATAGAAACACTAGAAATCTGTGTTCAACAGTAATTTACATAAAGGAATCAACTGTTTGGCTTAGGCACTAATACTCAAATGTCTTTACAGCCTTACAAGCCACAATATTTGTGCGTCATCCTAAAACTGGAAAGTTTCTGGTTAATTTCGATCCCCAGATTCCAGAAATTGTCAGAGAGACCAAATGTATGATCAAGTTGGGCCTGGAAGTACCAGAGCAAGCAAAAAAGATAGTAAAAATAGAAAATAACCTGAATTCAAACAAGTTGCGTTTGGAGGTAAGCTTAAAAATGATGATGATTGCTGTTTAAAAAATAAAAAAGAACATATGATAAGCAGAGAATTTTTAAAATTATTAACTAAAGACTAAAGCTGTGTAGACGGTATTTTAAAGTAAATGTATAGAATGCACAGGTGGTCATAAAAGATCTCCTTGGAAAATCCTCTGCTACCTGCTCTGTGGGCTTGTATATCCTGAAATGTTAGCATATGTATTTTGCATGCACTGTGGCATGTTAAATATATACTGAGCTACCCAAAATGTGTTCAGTCTCTGAAAATCAGTAAAATACATTTGAAGTGAAGACTGGAATTCTTCTGGATTGGAATTTTGCAGCTTACCTGCCAGAGAAATCAGATTTCTGATACTTGTTGTAGTATTTGCTGCTGTAGTATTTAGAGAAGCTTGTGTCTTGGAGATGAGGCGTTCCATGCAAGATTTGTATGTGTGAAAGGCATAAGAAAAGGATATTTTTAGATTGATTTTTTATGTGACTTGAATTATCTAAAGCATATGATACTTAGTTCCCATGAAAGAGAGTAAGTTACAGTCACTATACTTCAAGTTGTCTTTAGCTCTAAGGAAGGATCATACTTTTGTCTGTCTTTGTGCATAAAAAACAGGAATGTGTTGTGTCATGGTTTAACACCAGGCAATTAAATGACTGACAGATGCTTTCTATTAACCACCCCCCCCCTTCCTGCAAGAAGAAGGAGAGAGAATAAGGGAAGAGAGACTGGTGTGTTGGAAACTAAACTACACAGCTTTAATGAAACAGTAATGATGAAAAAAGAAAAATTATTAAATATATACAAATATAACTAAAAGTGATATCATGGTCCTCCCCCTTTCCCTCCAATAACACTTGCATCACTGCTGAGGCTGCAGGGCAGCCCTAGAAAAGTCCCAGGCTGGGCTCCTGGAATCAGCAGCAGACTAATTAGTTCTATCCTGTTCCAAACCAGGACATGTTGCATGAAGACTGTTTTTATTCATTGTCGTATAGCATGGTACAAATTCCTTACATTCCAGATATTATGTACACACAAATGTAGTCATGTTAAATTCTACTCTTCTTTTCAAATGTAGTCTTGTACTTCTTTTCATGTTTTTCTGAGGGTTTGCCTATGTAACAGGTTTTTTTTCTTCAGTAAAGAAAATACCCAAAATATTTTTTGTGATACTAACCTTTATAATAATTAACAGGGTCTTCTTCAATATTATGAAGATTTATGTCAAGAAACACCAAGTGTTTTTTTAGGTCTAATGGCACCAAAAATGGAAGAGGTTGGTATTGCTAAATGCACTTCAGTTTATTTCATTAGAAGTAAGAGTAATATAATAATAGTTTATAATTTAAAAATGTTTTGATGGATCTGCATGTTGTGAGCTTAATGAATTTTACTAAAACCTCTTAAGACCAAAAATTTGCTCTTAGTATCCCACATGCAGTGCTCGGATTAAGTTTAATACAGTAGAATAATATTAGTGCCTATGAGATGGAAGCGCAGTAGTAGAAAGAATATAGACTTTGTGGGTCTGTTTATCTACACAAATCTCTAGGTTTGAGGTGGAATTTTCACTCATTTCAGTTTTAGAGGTTTTCATGGGAAGTTCTGTTTCTCATTTAGCTGGAATACTAAATGTCATTATTGTTGTCTTTGCCTGGAGAGAATTATTAGCCTTGTGAATTGAGTCAGTCTCTTCGGAGGTGCAGAAAGGTTATCTACTGCAATACAGATACAGGTTTTTGGAGATGCAGAATGTGTATCCTAAAAGTCATTTTATTTTGCCAGACACTTGAAAGTTCTATGTAGTTTTTCTAAGTAACTCCTTTTTTATTTTACATAGTAACATCAGAAGGTTTCAGAGTTTACATAAGTCTGTGTAACCATATATGTGTCATGTGCTGAAATATGTGGAAAAATAACTTGTGGTTTTATAAGTTTAATAATGAAAGACAAAAAGATAAAGTGATGGTAGTCATAACTTCAGTGATACTTATGTAAACATGATTATATCAGAGGGGAATCATAAACATCTGCATTCTAGAGGAAACGACTGGGTAAAGAGAAGGATGAGTAATGTACAAACAACTGAAGATGAGGATGCTTTTTGAGGAGGCAGAAGTCTTTGGTATATAGGAAGCAGAGAGGAAAGCATAAATCCAAAGATAGCTTTCATTGGTGACATTTGTGATTATAACAACAAGCATGGCATTTGCTTTAAACTATGTTTGTTTTGTTTTGTTTTTTAATCTATGAAATCATATTTTTATGCTTAGATGGAAGCTATATTGAAGCAAGGACTTACTATGTTGACTTGGTCATCTGTGACACTGGAAGATTTCTTTCAAGAAGCTGATCAAGTTCTGAATGTATTTAAGCAGTTTTTGGGAAAGGTATACACTTGATCACTATATGAATGGAATGACAATTCAGAGAAATTGTTTCCAGACACTGTTTTTCATACTGGAAATTGAGCTGTACTTACTTTTGTACCACCTGGAATACATAGACATTTTATTTGCTTTTTAAAGTATGTTCTCCTTTGAAAGAATTATATACTAAAGGATTCTTTCCTACTATACCCTCAAATGTTCAATCTTTGCTTCCATTCTTGCAGTAGAATTTATTTCCACTTGTCCTCGGGTTCTGTGACTACCACTCTGATTTTCAGAGTCAACCTCTGCTCTCTTTGCATGTTTGTCTATGATTGGAATTGGAAACAAGATACTCCCACAGAAACAGTGCCCAGTGGAGAACTTTTTAGATTTAACTGTATTCATAGCAGGCATGCAGTGAAACTGGCTCTTCTTTGGGCAGTAAATGCAGTAATGAAAGCAAGTGTGCTTTCCATCACAGTTCTCTGCTAAGTCTGTGGTTTTTTTCCCCCTCGGTGTTTGCCACATAACTTCTTAATCTTTTTGATTCCATTAGCATTCTTGAGGACCTGTATTGGTTATTTTTCTTCTCACGACTTTCCCTTAACAGTCAGATCATCCTTCAGGCTTGATGGTTGATATGTGGCTATGATATCTCCTACCAGCATCATAAATTCTGGTATCTCCAGTGGTAGGAAGCTGTTATTACTGTTGGGTGTATACACTTTCATGGCAGAAAACCATGATTCTGATCAAGTCCTCTTTTTGCCAGTGAAATCCATAGCTGAAAAAAAGATTGGCTCTTTAAGAAATTGACAGTTCTCTGAGCTTGACTATATCTGAAATCATCAAGTCTTTTGGAGATCCACTGTTTTCTGTAAATATGTAGGTTGCGTTCATTTCTGACTTTCTTACCCCTCCCGTATCAATACAAAAGATATAAACTTAGCTAGATGCTTGATTACTATGAAGGGGATATTGTAAACAAATAGGGAAAAGTGATATAAAACAGGAGCACGAGTAGTGTTGTCACAAACAAGATAGGGTATCCCAGATGCAGAGTATTTCAAGAAAAAAATTAAAAATAGGACAATCAGTTTTATTTGGATTCTGCCACATAGTGAAATGTCACTTCACTATAGTTGAGTGAATGCTAGTAATGATGTCATTTAGAATAAAAAACCCAGTGAAAAGGCTATGCTGATTACGAGGGAGAAAGGCTGTAACCATCGAGGTCACAGCTTGCTTGCCTTACAACTCCATTCATGTCCAGTAAGATAAGAATCTAATAATCTTATATGCATATAGCTTGGTTTTTTACTCTGCTTTATGTAGTCTGGCAGCAATGAATCATACATAACTACAATGACCTGGGGTCTAACTTACTATTATTATACCCAAAATTACTGTTGAAACAGCAAGGATTTTTCAGGAGTCTAACATGGATAACATTTGTGGAGCAGGAGTTGTCTTCT
The DNA here is from genome assembly GCF_003957555.1 of Calypte anna. Taxonomy (NCBI): domain Eukaryota; kingdom Metazoa; phylum Chordata; class Aves; order Apodiformes; family Trochilidae; genus Calypte; species Calypte anna. The sequence continues at coordinate 14,843,899 of NC_044246.1, forward strand.
GTTCCATCAATACTTAAATTTCAGGACAGAAGAAAAACAAGTTTAAAGAATCTATTCTTAGTCTTGGGACCACTTTCTGATGAGGTTCTCAGGGCAAGGGAGACAATTCTCATTTTTAAAGGACTGCCTGAAATGAATTTGTGCATACTACTAATCATTTTAGAATTGTTATCACATTGTGTAGGCTCTTATCAGTTGAGTTCATGTTTTCTGTGACAATATTAACCATGTAATTTCCAGACTTACACCTGTTCTTTCATTGTTCATATTTCAGATAGTCTACAGTACAATATGTTAACAGAGGGTACTTGTCTCCCTGAATTCCCTCTGTAGATAAGAGAAAAACGATAATGCACAATAAAAGCAGCCTATATTTAGCCATTGTAAATATCCTCTAAGTCACCAAAGTCCCTCCTGAGGGATTTCTGTGCTTCCTTTTTTCACCATTTCTCTCTTCTTCAGGTCTTTTGTCTTGGTGCCTTTTTTTTTTTTATTTATTTTTTTTCCTGTTAGGATTCACATTCTTAGAGGTTTTTATGCTATGTAAGTTTCTTGCATTTTCACTGGGTAGAGAGATACAATTTTTATTTTTTTGTTGGAAGTCTCTAAAATTGAATCTATTATGATTTAAAAGAAATGTACATTATTAATACAGTTTTCTTTTTTTTTAGGTTAATTATCTAAGAGAAATCCGGATTGATTTAATGTTAGAGGAAATAGCAAATACTCTTATAATTGTCTTACCATCAGAGGGTCCTGTTGAAATAGAGGATTTGTTATCCTCCAATGAGGTGTGTGCCACCTAACACCTTCAAACTTGAATTCTTGATAATGTTCAAAATAAATCTCTAGCTAACTTATGTAAAACTAGAACAGTGTATTCACTGTAGAAATGCAGAATTCTTGATTGAAATATATTAATTGAAATATTTTAAATGCAGGCAAATTTCTTCTTAGGTATTTGAAATATTTAAGCTTTAGTATAATTTAGATAATTTTTGTTTATTTAACTGCTTCACAGGCAGATGAAAGGATTTTTTTTTTGCATGAAGATACCTAGACACATGCAGCCTTTGTTTTTCCCCCATATTTTTTCCAAATTTTTTTTCTAAATTTTTTTTCCAAATTTTTAAAGGGAAAAGCAAAAAAATACTTTCCAACAATTATATATGAGAATGTAAAAGTTTTCTTGATTCCAAATGAGGCTAAAAATTAATGTAGTTAGCTAATTAGTCTCCCTTCAATGTTCAGGAGTGTCTTCTGACCCTTAAAAATGCCATTGCATTTAAAAATATAAACTCATTAAAACCATAGTGATAATGGTTTAGTGATATGCCATATGTGGCATATGATATATGGCTTATAATACATAATACAGAACATAAAAATTATTCATATTTTTATAATTTGGACTAAAGATTTTGAGTTTGGTTTCTCAGTTTTCTTTTTTAAATTGTTGCTTTTTCATTGAAAAAGTCTCTGCCTGAAGAATAAACTATTCAGGGAAATGGCTTGGCTCTCCATGAAGGGGAACAGTAATAAGATAAAAAGTGATGTTAAGATAATAATTTGATATTTTTATTTAACAGCAATTCACAGTGGAATGTGCTACGTTACTGAACCACAAAAGCAGGAACATTGAAGATGCTGTTCAAGAACTATTATCTGTACTTAAAACTATCTATGAAAGCAAAGATTCTAAGAAAACTGCAGAAAAACAAGTAGCACCAGGTAGATAATGTTCATCATCAATAACAATTTCTATCCCTAGTTCTGTACATTTAGCTACTACATATAAAAATTGTTTGAGCTGATTTTCTTCAGACTTCGCCCTCCCACTGCAGCTTCATCTGTGTCACAGTTCTGCCTTAATTTACATCTATTAAACTAAACCACTATCCTATGAAATACAGGGGTAATTCAGAATTGGTGGAATTTCTAGAGTTAAACTATGTTCTTCTGTCTCGATTGCCAAAGTATTTGCTCTAGAGGAAGAATGTTATGATTCCATTTCTTCAGGTCACCGACTAGAACTTTCCCCCCATCCTTTGTCAATGTTGTTGTTCTCAGCTATGCTGGGTACTTGGTACTGTCCCTTTCTTTGTCATTCATTAGAATTTTATCTCAAATAGTAGGGCCTTACTGGCTGATGAATTTAAATCAGTACAGCCATTGGACTATCACCAGTTAACACCAACAAGTGTCACAGCTGATCAGTCTGTTTCATTCCCACTGCTCTGCACTGTGTTACAAAGATTTTAGAAGGTCCTGCATCACAATAGGAGAAATGGTTTGTAGCTGGAGAAAAATATGTTTTGAGGGAAAAGTATTTTCAGGTTTAATCAATAACAGAGCTACTTATACAGGATTTTTTCATTCTGGGTTAAGTTTCCTCCATATAGAGAGGCTCCAGAGACAGTCAGGGTCAGTACTCCAGGCAGTTCAGTAAAATGCAAAATAGAAAAATCTGATGAAATGATTCTTCTCAGTATTTAAAAATTGTTTATACTGATTTTTCCCCACTTCCAGCTCATATATCCATGTCTGATTGCCTGTCTTTAGTAATTAAATCTTTGTAGTGCATGGTGTTTGCTATTGCCTTTTTTTTTTTAAATGTACAGTAAAAGTAAAACGTGCAATGTTTGGAGATAATGAAGAAGATACAGGAAAGACTACTTCTGTAGCTCCTCCTGGTGATAACAGCAAGAGCGATGATAAAGAAGATTACTTTAAGAAGGTATTTTGTGATAAGAAAGGAATTATTTTTCATATCTAGTGATCATTAGATGTTTCTGTATTTTTATTTTATTTTTAATCCAGTACGGTCAGATTTTACTGTATTTTTCTTTTACCTGAAAAGGTTATGTATGCACCAGTATTCTGGCATAATTCATTGTGGCTTTTTAATTTGGAGACCTTTCCGAAGGTGAATGAGACTTCATGCACCAGACCTCAATATTCCATCACTGAATAAGGCAAACTGTCTCTCCTCAGATGTTACATTCTAATTTTTTATGCAACTTTTACTTACTTGCTCACACACTGTTTTTACCCCAACTCTCCTTATCTTTCTCATGTAACGTACAGCATAAATTCCTTCTGAAAAAAACTAATATATTTGACTTAAAACTTTATGAAATAATTTTCAGGTTCCTGTCTGAATACAATACCACATAGAGTATGTTTTATTTATTACAGAAAAGTGATGACTTGATTGCCTATTTCAGTCACCAGCTGCTAGACAGTCTCCAGAAAGCCACCCGACTGTCTTTGGATAATCTTAAGAAAAGAATATTCGTTTCAAAGTAAGTTGCAAATTGAGGAGTCCTTCAATAGAACTACAAGAACAAAGTTATTTTTGTGTTAATATAGTAATATATATATACATTCATATGTGTTATGATATATGTGTATATATCATTAGTCTAACAGTTCCAGGCTTCTTAAACTTCTTAGCTCAAGAAGAACCTGGAGAGTATTCACCTTTTGCAGTAATGCAATGTCCTGTCCACCCCCCCCCCTTTTTTTTTTAATGCTTTAATTCTCTCTGTTATTAGTTACAGTCTGTTCTTTTTTTGTTGTTGTTCAGAAAAAAAATATATTTTTCTATTGTTTCCCCTCTGCCTGCACCCTTTTGGGTTTTATTCACATATATTTCCCTCAGAATTGCTTTCAAAATTCTGTTAGTCCAGCATTATCCCACACAAATTATTAGGATGACGATTCTGTCATATATGTCAGGGTGCCCATTTGTTCTTCTCATTTCAGGTTATTTCTGTAAACATGGCTATACAATCAGGGTTGTTTTGCCTGGGTTAAAGATCATCTCTGCACTCTTTATGAATTCTATATGATAATGGTGAGATCCGTATGATTTCATCATTCTCCTCTATTTAGTGCCATTTCCACAGATTCTTCTGTGCTGTAACAGGTGTACACTTCAGAAACAAAATTGCTCCAGTGTATTGTGGATTGAAAGCCCACTTAGAATTCTGTTAAGAAAATTCTGCTAAGAGACTTTATTTGAAGCTGGTGAAATTGGTGTTTTGTCATTAATGTATTTGTTTAAATTACTTTTTTTCTTTTTCTGACATCTTTTATAGAAAATATATTGAAATCCTGATCTTTTTGAAACCAGTAAGACTTGGTTTTAGTTTTGAGTGGCTTCAGGTCATGTACTTTGGGTCATTTTGCTCTGGCTTGCCATCTCTGAAACATTTTTCTTTTCTATTTAATATTTATCTAAAACGTAATGAGGCAATGTTTAATCTTTATAGGATGCTGAATTAAGTAGTCAGTGAAAACTTATTGAGCCCTACTCCAAACACTGGCAGGGTTCTATCATTGTTAAACTGAGACATTAAAATCCAGAATCAGAAAATATTCTGGATTTAAAAATTCTGAAAATAATGGCTGTACCCAAGGTAACCTTTGCCTGAATGATGGCGCTCTGGCTAATATCTTTAGCCTTTAAACAAGAAGTTTCCATAAGTTTTATCCATAGTTCATAACTTAATATGAAAGTTCTCCATAAGAGTTTGCACAGAGAAGGCAGCTCAAAATTGTATTTCTAAGATAACTTGGGAAGTTTCATGGTGAAGTATTTATTAGACATTTCAAAATTATTTTCAGCAAAACTGCATTTGATGAAGCCAAATCTTCTGTTCCTCCTGACAAATCTGAAGAGGTTGCTTCTTTTCTAAAAGCAGAAGTACACCTTGTTATTCCCAATGTGGTAAGTTATGTGTCATATAGATAAAGTAAAATTCATTATATTACAGTTAGCTCTGCATTTGCACAAGTGTAGGATGTGTGCACACTTGCTGAATCAGCATCCATTCCAAAGGAGAACAGTTGCTCAGGTCTTTCACTGAGAGACCCAATGAAATGTACTCAAGAGACCCCTATGTTCCTGATTTCTGTCGTCGTGGTACTGACAGAACCTTTTATTGTTCTGGTGTGTTTCAGTATTTCAGAAATTGCATTGTAAGCTGTTCATCACTGTTCTTTGCAGAATGATTACAGTGCTCCTTCACATGAAGCAGTTGCATTGCTAGAACAGATTTTTCTTTTTGTTTTTTTTGGTTTCTTTGTTTGGTTTGGTTTTTTTTTTTGTTTGTTTGTTTGGTTTGGTTTGGGTGTTTTTGTTGTTTTGTGTGGTTTTTTTGTTAGTGTTTGGGTTTTTTTGTTTCTTTTTAAAAACTCTTTTGTTCCTTGTGTGATTTAAATCCTTTGCTGGATAAAAATAGTGAATGTTATCTTTGCTCAGCTTGACTTTAGTAATCTAATAGGACGCAAGATGACCAGAGGGAGGAAGACTGAACAAAAAATAGTAGATTCAAAACCAAGAAGACAGCTGTGGATTTCTGTGTACAGAGAACAAAAAGGCCACTTGATTGCAAAGAACTAATACATGTGTTTGCTTTCCTTTTGTAGAGTAAGATAATTCAGTGTCAGCAGTTAGTATGGCATTTTCTTTTACTATGAGAAAGGTACTTAATATTATCCAATTATCTTATGAAAATAAAAGTTCATGAAATTCTCATGAAAGAAAGGTGATATTCATTTGACATTAGACTGCTTTTCATATCACCATTCTGTTGTGCTTTCAAAGTGTGTGTGTATATATAATATATAAGGTCTGTCAAACTGTAGAATTTTTACCTTTTGTTGGTATTTGTATAAGCATAAAGCCCCAAGGTCCACCCACTGCAAAGAGAAGTGCATCTGCCTGTCTTTCCAGTCCTCTGAAATTCCTGCCTGATCCAGAACAGTAATCAAGTAATGCTGGGTAAAATGCTACTTTGCTAATACTGGTAGGATTTTCAAGATCCTTGCTTTTGTGTATGCAAATGCTCAATCTGTGAAATTATTTCTAAAACATCAGAATTGCTTTAAAGCAGTTTATATCCTGGTCCTGAATGCTCCTGTGGATGATTTCGTCATTTCAAAGTGTGACAGCTTGCACATGAGAACTTTAATATGATGCTCTAAGGACTATATTTGAGGATTGGGCACATCACAAGAGTGATATTTCTTTAAAGAAGTCCTGTTTTTCTGTTCTTTCTTGGACCACTCTCAGATTTCTTCTCCTCAGTATTTTGCAGAAGCTGCTGTGTGCCTTTACTCCACCTTTTTCTACAAAAGACAGCACAAAGTCACAATTAGTGCTATTGCTGCCAATACGGTTTAAAAAAATGGGTTTAGGAACTTACTGCTGTTTGTAGACTACTAAATAAAACAGGCTATAAGCTGTTCTTTCATCTCCAACTGAGCTGATGTGAAATGGTGTATATCCACAGTAGTAAATTCTTTTCTTTCTGAATCCAGGAATTTCTTCTTTCCTTAACACCATTTGAATGAAGCCCCTGTCATGTTTTGTGTGCCAAACTGTGCCTGAATTTTTCCTGGGAGAGAGGGGTGGGTTTGCATCATCCCAAGTTATGCTAAGGGAGCGTACTACCACTTACAGAGTGTGGATTATGGCAGACCAGGGTCTGTGTTTTAACCCCATGCTGTTTGCTCATTGTTCTTGACTGAGATCAAGAAGCCTTATTTTCCTCCCAGTTCTTGTTACCATGAGTTTTCTTTCTCTTCTGGCTTGGGTATTAGATTGCTCTGAGAATTATGGTACAAAATCCTTGCCACATATACATGTTGAGCTCTTCAGGGCTACTGCACAGAGTTAGGGTAATTTACTAAACACTGTACTCTTGCAAAGTACTCTTGTACTTCTTGCCTTTGGTTGAAAAGAAAAATTTAGTACCAATTCAACCTGTGACACTTTGATGCAGGTGGTTTTGTTTGCTTGAAATTACATATGTTGTGAATATATGTATAGATAAGCACTTAGAAGGAGAGGGAGAAGTTGTATAGCTTTAAATCTTTAAAATGAGCTGTCTGTATGTATTTTTATGACAATGCCTCTTACAGTCCTCTCTTACAGATTTAGGATCTAGTGGTTAAGAGCAACAGAGAGGTGGATCTTGGGCTGTAATTTTTAATGCTTTATGATTCTACAGTGCAGTAAACAAGGCTTGGAATTTATTCCCACACCCACTAAAAACATTTGAATTTTTTAAAAAATAATTTAAATGCCACAGATCTATCTGCTTACAGACATTTTATCCACAGCATGTCTGCACAGATAGTAGGTCAGTACAACATGTTTTATTTCTTTAGAGGCAATTATGAACTAGACAAATGGTTAAAGTTACATTTTCCAGCTTCTCTTCTGGGACAAGTTCTGCAGTTCACTGTGTGTGGAATAAAGCTGAGATCTTGGAAAATTACAGTCAGTTGCATTTTTTTGAACAATATTTCAACTGTTTCAAATAGGTAATCGTTCCTAGTTTAGATGATATGCAGCAAGCCATCAATCGTGTGATTCATTTAGTACTGGAAGTAAGTCGTGGAGTTGCTCAGTGGGGACAGAAACATTTGCAGAAATCTTGTTTGAAAAGAGAATCGACCACACGACAGATATCTTCAGGACGCTTGGCATCACGAAGGAAAACAATCACAAAATGGGCCAAACAGTCACAAAGTAAGTGGGCACATACTTTTTATTTTAATAAAAACGCCATATACGAAATACATGTGAGCAAACTCACTTTTCTTCAGAGAGGACAGCTTTGGATTATTTTGAATTAATTTGTAGCATTTATATTCATTTAATTAGTTGTATTCTTCAGAAATAGCTTTTCAGGCTTGTCTAAGTGTTAAAACTCTGAGAAACAATAAGCAAACAAAAAAATCATAGAAGAATTTCTAGATTCTGAATCTCCTATTTAAAATTTGAGGCATAGTAAGCTTGTTAATTTATCTTTTTACCAATTACTTTAGAATATAGCCCTAATAATATAGTTGAAACCATAAACAGCAATTTTAAATTAGCTCTCACTGGAATATTGAGATAGAACAGGAGATAGTTTAATAATTAGATTTCAGTAAACATTTGGATCACTGGGTATATTTCTACAATAAAACCCTTTAAGCTTTTTTTCATGGGAATATAACTGTAGGTTATTCTAATATTTTTGTATTAGAAATATTCATAAATTTTTATCATCTGGTTGTCTTAGCTGCTTGGCTGAGCCAGTGATCTGCAATACAGTTGATAGTCCAGAGCTGGGACTTTATTCTTCTACTGATGTGCTTGGTATGATTTTAGCATCTTTAATGGGCTCCAAGCAGGGTGGAAGGAGTCAAAATACATCAGCAAGTAACCATCTTCATCACCCTTAAACTGCTCATCAGCAACACGTGGGAGAACATGTTAATGAGATTTTTGGATTATACTGGCAAGGATGGCTCATTTGAGACTTTGTTTTTAGTGACCAGATCCCTGAAAAGGACTTCAGACTAAAAGAGAAGTTGGAATTGCATTAAATCGCCCATTAAACAATGTGTCTGATGGGAACAGTGGATATTTCCTCTCCATTCTCTTAAATCTGCTTCAAAATGCTCAGGCATAAATATTACAGAAGGAGCTCCTTAGATCTCAGGAATATCAGTGTCTGTATTGACCTTGACTGTCTCCATAATTCATCAAAGATGAAAGAGGAACCTGATAAAGTGCAATTAATTTTACTTCTATCTAGGCTTACCTATAGTTCTTAAAGGAGAAGGGGCTTCTCTTTCAACTATAGCAGCAGCTACCAGTGTCTAAAATGTGTTTGGAAGCATATGTGGAGGCAAGAGGTTCAGGTCCTTTCTCTTCTTTCTCGTATTGTGTGGGGGTTTTTTGTTGATTGGCTGTTTTTTTTTTATCCATTCAGTTCTATCCTCTTTCAGACAAGACTCAAAAGACTGACAATAGCAGTTTATAGGACAAGCTCAGCTTCCAAACATGACAATTTTTTTTTTATGTTCTCGTTACTATGCAGCTTGGCAAAGTTCAGCTTCTGTGACCACTGAATAAAATAACAAGATGTCAATTATTTGAAGTATGTTAGATACCAAGAAACTAACACTTTTTTTAGGATTTTATATAATTAAAAAAAATTTAATACAGGCATTAAAAAACATAACACAACACAGAATATTTATGAGGCCTTGTTTTCTTGTAACAATTCAACTACATTGGAAAAAACAAAATTAATGATTTAAGAAGACCATTTTCATCTGGAAACATTTCATTCTAGACTGAATTTGCTCTAGCTGTGTAGAGCCTGGCTTGAACTAGCACTTAGTGCTTTTATATTAAACCCTCAGACAGACATTTGCAGAAGGTTATTTAGCCTTGCTGAACGTCATAGTTTAAATTGACATGCATAGGTTTTGAAGAGTACTCTAAAGAGATTTTTAACCTTTCATTCATTTACATGGAATTTTATTTTCCAGGACGAGCCACCGATGCACATGTCAGAAAGTTAAGAAATTTTTATTCAGGTGTTTCAGGACATGAAGATATTTCTAAATTAGTTAGTCTCCTCTCTTCTTCTGTGAATTCTGTAAGAGAAGTAGCTAGTGAAGTTCTGCAGGACTTTCAGAAATATAACGTGCTATGGACAGAAGACAAAGATGCTGAAGTTCAGGTGAGTTTGGTGATGATTATGTACTGGACTTTATTAATCTGCCTTTTGAAAACATTGGGGAAAAATCAAGGAAAAAATGTAGAAAACACATTATCGGCTGGAATTCTTATTTTGTCTTTTTATAGTAATAGTATATTTTCTAAGAAGTAATAACATGCTAACTAATTTTTGTGTTGGTGGTTGGCTTTTCCTGCTTCTGTGCCATTATAGATACTCATAAACTGGTCCTAATTCATTAATTGCTTTCATTTTTGTTTGTAGAATTCAGGATTTGAGGCCACAAGAAACTACCCCAATCTGACATGATGTATACTAGAATACAAAGAAATTCCCACAGCAGCAGTGCCGATAATTGTGCACTTTTCTCTATCAAAAGCATTTCTTTTAGTTTAATACATAATTTCACTCATGATCCTTCCTGTAGTTAGTTTAGGAGGTGAGTTCTGCTATTCAAAGCTGCTGTTAATTTCTTTGGTTTTTGAACTCTATGTTGGATCCTCAGCTGTGGAAGGAAGGTATAGTGTCTACTGCAGCAAAAGAGAGGTTGGTTTCCAAGAACTAGAGGTCTCTGGGACTTCTGCTTCACAATATTTCACACTATCTTTCTACCACACAGTTTTAATTGAGGTTCAGTAGAAGACAGTTGGCTTCTATATCTACTTTATTTAACCTTGGCTTAATTAAGCTTTCTACTCTTTTCTATTTAATAGTCTACATTATATATACAGTGATCTGTGAATATTGCATCACCTTGTTTTACAACAGGAGAGCTTATGTGTGTCATGATGCAAACTGTGAAGTTTGTATGGTCTAAAAGTTGAGAATTTACTGTTGGTCTAATTAAAATTTTAGATTTGCTCAAATTATTATTAATTTGATGTAGTTGCTACTGAAAATAAGAATACTTTTACTGGGAAAGCCTCAGGAGTAGTGAGGGTTAAGTTTTATACATACATGGCATAGTTTCTGCATTACTTTCTTTACCACTGCTCATGCTTTTGCTGCCTACCTGTGTACTCTAAGGAAAAAAGAAAAGTATTTATATGCCCCTACAACATTGTAGGCATGTTGAAAATTATTGGAACCTTTCTGAAAGGCAGCTTTTCAGAATCACAGAACTTTTCTGCAGTGGTGTTCTGCTCATGAAGCTACTTAGAAAAAGTGTTCCACTGTGATTCACAAGCAACTAGGCTAGTGGTATAGTCTTTCTTGTAACTGCAGGAATATATTTTGTGATGTCTGTTTCATCCCCTGTTTTCACGAAAACAGTAGGCAATGTTTTGGATATTCATTTCTCTTTTTAATTTGATTGGAATTTTCCAGCAATCTTGAGAGTTACTGACAGCAAAACTGGTAAACCTGAACACCTAATCACGTACAGTTTACTATGTTAGTGAGGCTACAGAAGGCTAAAACTAGATGTAATGTTGGTAAACATTTTTAGTAATGCCTAGATAACTGTTACCACTTGTTTTACCAAAAATATGAAAACAGGTATTTGTTGATTGATGTTTTAAACTACACACAGGAATTTTTGGCTACCTCTCCATCTTTGGCTGATGTTAAAGGAGAAATACTTCGCTATGCTATGTTTGAGCAAGAGGTGCAAGATTTAAAACCCATTATTCTTCTTGGTCCAATTGAATTGCATACAGGTATGACATTTTCTTATCTTTGTACATGCAGTAAAATGATGAATATAATAGTCATGTTGTTTGGGTTATTCTCTGAAAGAAGTACAATATTCATGCAACTTACTCCCTTGATTGATCAGCCAGGGCTCACTCAGACCCTTCTAAGAAATCTGACTTGCAAAAATCCTCTATTCCCCTTGCTTTCTCCTCTTTGGACTGGTGACATTAGGTTCTCTCACGGCTATGAAATTATCATGGAAGCTTGTTGAAGAGGTAATGAATACATATGGACACACTGATTTGATCATTCTTGGCACTCATCTCTGGCAAGAGGCCAGGCAGTGGTTATAAAGAGAGTTGGAAACATAACTTACCTTCTTTCATATTGGTTCAAGTCTAGCATGTAGCTGCAGTAGCTGCTGTCTCACTTGCTGTATTTGCTTCAGCAGGAGATATGGCTCCTTAACCATCGTCATGTGCAGCATCCACAGCTCAAAGCATATCATGTGTTTTCCTATCTGCCTCTATTGTCTTTAAAGATGGTGAAGCTGGAATCAGGACCTGGTGCTGGAATGTGTTCCCTCATACATGATGTATTCCCTCAGTTCTGTACAGTATTTGCTCAGTATCTGGCCTTCTGTGGCGCTAACAAGTTGATATTTTTGATGTGGAAAAATATGTTCTGTCCAGATGAGTGCGTGATGAAGAAACAAGCCCTTTGTGTTGTGACAAAAACACAGGGATATCAATGGCACTTATGCCTTTCACTTTGCATAGTACTATGTAGCTGACAATCTTCTCTGGGACAGCGTCACAGTTTGTTTTTCTTGTGTTGTTTGTTTTATTGGTTTTAATCTCTGGCAGATATTATCATTGTTGTTATGTAGAAACAAGTAGTAAATATATCTGTGGCCACATTTCTAATGAGCAACCTCCATCTTCTGAGATAGTAGATCAAGAAATCATCTCTGTGCTATTTGTCTTCCTCGTACATCAGAGAAGACAGAAGCTGTACTCTTAAACTACAATTCTTTTTTAGGATCTTGGTACCTTGTTATCTCTAGCTTGCCTTCAGTGAGGTAATACTCAAAATTGTCAAACTGCTGACTTCCTCATCATTTAGTTCCTGGATGCAACTTCTTATCAATGAAACCACTCTGGAACCGATTAAGTTAACTCTGGAAAACTCTTGCTTTATATTATTCTGTGTCCAAGAGTGAGAAGAAGCTGTGTATCCAGAAGAATATGGATTTTCTTGGTGGCCATACTATACCCTCATCTGTAACCAGTATATCAGACAAAGACTTGTAGGTTCAAGAACAAGGGTATTACATGTTTTTATAATCTGGGGATAAGGCATTTTACTCAAACTGAACTTAAATTTGGGAATTGTCATTTACATATTCTAGCTTCTGGACAGAGTACAGTATTTTTCTTGAATTTCCCTTGGCCTTCAGGAATCAGATTTTTAATGCTAATATTGACAGAAGCTGTATCTGCTGTAAAATATTTTGTGTGATCTGAAGGATTATATGTTAGTACAAAATATTGCCTATTAAAATCCTAATTTTTTCTGATAATGAGGTAGAGTGCCAATGAGTGACTTTTCTGTCTATTCAGTGTTGGTTTATCTTTGTATATTAACTGCATGTAATATATTAATATATATGATATATTAACTGCCCCTTACAGTTTTAATTGTGGACTATTATTCCAAGTTGAAATTCGCAGAATTCTGTGATTGAAATCACAGAATCTTAAAATTGTTTTGGTTGGAAAAGGCCTTTAAGACCATCAAGTCCAACCATTAACCAAGCACTGCCAACAAATCCAAACATACCATTTCTTTAGTGGATACAAACCATTTAAATATCACTGATCTTCATGTATTTGATTAATGTATATATTGAAAGTATTCTCCAAAATCTATATTAATAAGTAGGCATTTTTCTTCTTTATTGATTTTCTCTATGTGTTCTATTCAATAATCTTACCAATGTGTTTTATAGATAAACTATTCAAGAGAACAGAATGAGTGTATTTTAAGTATTGTTGACATTGTTTGGAAACTTTTAAAATCAAGTAATTGGAAGCCTATTTGCTTTTCTTATTGGTGTGAAAGAACTACATGTGAAGATACAGGGCTTTTTTACAGAAAAAACCCAAAAGATGTAGATTGAATAACTTTTAAAAATTATTTTTTCTGAATCAGGACCACTGAAAAAAGCTTTAGCAGTTGAAGCCAAAGCCTGGAAGATTCTACTCTGCCGTTCCTTAAATGAGGAATATAAGAAGAAAATGACAGACATGATGTCATTCCTAACTGAATATTTAAAGAAATTGTCTCGACCTCTGTGTGACTTAGATGACGTCAGATTTGCGATGGAAGCTTTATCTGCCATACGTGAGAATGAAATAGAAATGGATATGACTCTGGGACCTATTGAAGTAAGATGGCTTTTAATTTTTATCTTGATTAAAATAATATTATATAATGGGAGTCATAAAATAAACTGAGGACACACAGTGAGTTTACTGTCCTGAAGGATCAGTGCTGAAGATGGGAAGAAGAATCTTCTTCACTGAAAGGGTTATCAAACACTGGAGCAACCTGCCCAGAGAGGTGGTGGATCTCCATCCCTGGAGTTATTCAAAAGATGTGTAGATGTGGTACTTAGGGACATAGTTTGGTGGTGGAATCAGCAGAATTAGGTTAATGGTTGGATTTGATCTTTTCCAACAAAAATGATTCTATGATTCTATAAATACAATATAGGAGACAACATGCAGAATTTAGCACATGAGACCACAAAAGCAAAGAGCAATATTGTGTCCGTGTTAAAAAAGTAGATTTTGTTTAGTAGTTTATGCAGTGGTTTGCAAGCCAGGAATAATAACAGATATTATTTGAAGGCAAGTATACCCAGTTTTGTGATTCTGAAGAAGCAGAGGTTAAACAAGTAAAGAAAGAACCTGAACAATAATTTCAACAATGGAAGCAATATTCGGATCTAATAAATGTTATTTCTTGGTCTAGCTGACCTCAGGCTGAAAATAAACATGTAATAATAATTCTCATAGATGTTAAATAAAACAGGCAAGAGTATCTGAGTATCTGTCTAATTGCCAGATTTTACATTGGTGAGAAATGACTCAAAATTGCTAAATAAACAGAAGGCCTGCAAAATTGTCAAGTGTTAACACTGGTTGTTTATAACTGCTTCTGGCACTTTGAGGTGAATGTTAGGATAAAGGTTCTTTCCCAAACTGATTATATTCTATTTATCTTGCAAGTGTTTACTCTCTATATTAGTGTGATGGGTTCCATTAATATCAGTAGAGTTAGTAATTTTTAAAAGTCACTCTTGAGTTTTATTTTCATGACCTTCCTTTAAATAATTAAAATCTGATGGTTGCTACCAAGGAAGAGGGAACCAGACTCTTCTCAGTGGCAGCCAGTAACAGGACAGGAAGCAATTGGGACAAGTTGGAATACAATGAGTTCCATTTAGCATTAAGAAAAATTTATTGTGGGGGTCCCCCAAAATTTGAACAGATTGCCCAGAGGAGTTGTGGACTTTCCATCCATGAAGATAGTAAAAACTTGACATTGTCCTGGGCAACTTGATTTAGGTAACTTTGCTCTAATTAAGGGAGGTTGGACTAGGCAATTTCCAGAGCTCCCTTTCAACCTCAGTGGTTCAGTCTACACCTCTCTCAGAAACTAAACAGGTGAGAATTCTGAGTGTAGCTATCTGCATGGAATAAATGACTGCTTATCAACCATCATAAACTGCATAGAATACATGTAACAGGGCAAAGGAGCAGCTAACAATGCACACTCCTGCTTTTCTTCATTAAGAGAACTTTTGCCTGCCTGTTGGAACAGATTTTCTTTGAAATTTTTCTTACAAATTGGATCTATTTTCCTTCAAATGAACTTAAAATACACAGTTCCTAAGGTTTTGTTTTTTCATCTAGGAAGCTTATGCCATTTTAAATACTTTTGGAATTGAGATTACAAAAGAGGAATCAGAAGGAGTGGATTCGCTGAGATATTCTTTTAACAAATTAAAGAAAAAAGCTGTAAGTATATAAAACCATAATTAGACTTTTTTCTTCATGTGCTTCTTTCAAAGTATAAATGACAGGTTGGGGACCAATTGACACTCCATTCTGTCTTCTCATTCTTGGCTTCATTTACGTACTCGTGTCTATATCTTTGATTAGCATGATCTTTTTCTAATTTTGTTTTCATAGAGCTCTTCCATATTTAAATATTATTGTGACTTTTATGTATAGGAGCTAAGACCTGCAAGAAAATGAGAAATTTATTATGTCTCTCTTGGCTCTTTCAGCTCTCCTTTGTTTCCAATTTTGTGTCATGCTTGTCTGATCAGCAAGATTCCTACTCTTAGATTATTTGTTTTGAAGAAGATCCTTTACCCCAAAGTGGTGACTGGACATTTACCTTTATAACTTAGGCCAGCCCTCAAAAGATCAATTTTTATTGAATACTTTCTTGAAATGCAGAAGGTTAGATGAAAATGTAGGCATTTTGTTGGAACAATTAGGTTAGACCCTGAGCCACACATTAATCTGGTAAGGACACGAGAACTCAAGAGTATATTTTAAATTTACATTTCATGAACCTATTGTTTTTTTTTCTCTCAAGCTTTTGACTAAGAATAAGAAAGTTGTTGAAGAATAGGCTGAGCTTGTGAAGAAGAGGACCCTGACACTTCAGGGTTGTGAGAGTATTTTTGTAGGGAGGGAAGGAAGAAGGAGAATAGAATATTTATTGCCTTCCCCTCCTTTTCCATGCCCTTTTGTTCCCTCAGCCCATTTTAATGGACCATGCTCACTACAAGGTGGAGGGTAAATTTAAAAAAATGTATTTTGGTTTGGTTTGGGTTTTTCTCATTCCACTTTTAATCTCAAAAATTAAACATATAGCAGTGCAAAAGGAAAAATTATTTGGTTTCAAATAATTTCAGTTCAGAATTTTAATGCTTCTTATTCATAATTTTGCTTTATGTATAATTGAAATATCTGTTCCTATTTTTTAGAGAAGTAACTTTTATTTTAATCTTTTGTATGACAGATTAAAGTTCAAGATAAATTGGTTCAAGTTCAGCCTGAATTTAAGAGTAATTTGCTAGAATCAGCTGCAGTTTTTCGAGAGGATGTGGCAAACTTTGAAGTGTCATATGAAACGGTAAATTAATTTAGTAGTTACCTGGGAGAGTTGTGCCTAGTTTTTCAATTTTTTTTTTGTTTGTAGCAGTTGGATGCCAAATTTTTTTCTGCTGAGCTCCTGACTGTTTGATCCCTTAGTTGCTAAAAAGCCATCATTAGAGCTTTTCATTATGAAGAAATAGCAGTGCACACAAGTGTAAGGAAAGAAAAGAATCCCTGGTGATACAATTTGCCATGAGATCTGAAATTAGAAATTAATTCAGAAATCTTAACACATATTGCTGCACCTTTGCTTACAAATCAACATTAAAGAAACCCTGGTCTTAGGCCACTCACTGGGTATTTATTTTCAGCAAAGGAACAAAATATGAAAAATTCAAGTCTACTCCTGTTCAGTTTAATTAAGTTTAAGAATTTTCAATTTCATAAAAGTTATTTTTTTCCTACATTTACCACTGTAAGTTTAACTTAATTGGATTTGACTACCAAAAAGAAAAAAAAAAGCATTTTGTGATATCCTGTAAATATGCAGTGGCCTTCAGTCACTTTGAGAATTAATATTAAAGTTTTGTTCATTGCTTATTTGAAAGGAAGGACCTATGGTTCCAAATATTCCACCTCAGGAAGCCAGTAAGAGACTACAGATCTTTCAGGTAAGAAAATAAACTGTTGAATTTTGGAATAATTAAATTAGATCCTGCTACTGGTTATCAAAACAAGTGTTGAAAAAGACATGGTTGGTGAGTGTGTCTTTGTGGATATTCTGTGTGGTATTATGTTAAATGTGCTTTTTATCAGGCAATGTTTCCTTAATGTTGAAGGATTGAGTGACTGATGTGTAACCTTGTTTCACTCTTTGCATTTTGTGAAGAGAAATTGGTTGAGTAAAAGTAATACAAGCAGTCGAAGGGGAGAGTCAATATGACAACTTGATGATGACTGAAAAGAAGCCAGGTTTCATATCACTCATATTACCCAGTCTTTTAATATTATAAAAAACAACTTTTCCATTAGATAATTATTTTTCAACTCGTTATTAGTTTGTTATGAAATTTAGTTCATAGGCCCATAACAAGTTTTTAAGCTACTTTTAATCCTTCCTTTCTGTGCAGGTGATAGGTAACCTGAAGAATTTTTTCAACAGGACTTTTGTCAATCTCTTATGTATTGTATAGACTCTGTAAATAGCATAGTCAATGTTTGTGAAAAACCCTAAGTTACTAAGAAACCTCCCAATGTACCTAATTGTTTATTGAAAATTGAATGATTTTGGTTTAATTTGCTATATTTTTTATATTACTTTGCCAGGATAACAATTTGTTCTTATGGATAGTCAAAATCATTCTTTACATTTTTCTATGGTGATCAGATCCTTTAGACAGCAATTATACTATGAAAGTAATGTATTTCTTGATGCTCTTTGTTTTTTAAGGTTGTATGTTTTACCATCTGAAACAATTATTTTCTTTTAATTTCTTTATATCAGGCAGAATTCTAGGGGCTTCTTCAGATTATTGCTTCTTTTAAAAATGTTCACTATTTGAGTTCAGTAAATGGATTTGTTTTACATTACTTGAACTGTTCTAAATTTTAAATTGAAAAACATTTGCAGATATTTAAATATGCTTCTTACAGAAATACTTTAAGACAAGGTTATGACTTTTCAATAACTTATTATTAGACAATTTTGAATTAAAACATTAAACATGCTTTAATTTCATCTGTATCAATCTTAATTTTATCAGTCTAACTTTGATGACCTGTGGAGAAAGTTTGTCACATACTCATCTGGTGAACAGTTGTTTGGATTGCCTGTCACGGACTATGAGGCTTTGCATAAAATCAGGTAACAGTGGAAACAGAGATGTCTTAGATATTTATTAAGAATGTTAAAAAGGATTAGGGTACACAAAAGAGGGAAATAGTACAAGATGCAAGTTTCCAGTGCCTTAAATAAAAAATAAAAATAAAAATAAATAAAAAAATATTTCTAATGAATTTGCCAGTATGAAATAACTGTATTTATTTACCATGGTAACAAAACCACACCAAATTATGTTAAACATGTAGATACTATATAAAGGAGCGGGATACTATGGCCTAGAAATATAAACCTACACTTGTATAAAGGAGATGAGTAAATTTAGCATTATGTATTAAGATAGGCTGCAAAGAAGGAAAAGGCAAGAAAAGGTCAGTTTATCATCACATTTGAAAAAATGTAACTAGAGCTTTTATGAAAAAAAACCAAACAGCCTATTGAAGAACTGTACAAAGAATCAGATTCTTAAATTTCCACACCACTCATTTCAAGAGGCTGATGATGATTCACACCAGATGAGGATCTAATGCTTCCTGTCTGTTTTTAGATTAGTGTTTTACTTCAGATTCAGAGAGTTTCCAAGTTAAAGGGACTCATTGTCCTCACTTGCCGTGCTCTGCTTCACACTTCAAAGTCACTTCAGGCTACATAAGCTGAAGTTATGTTTCCTTTTGGATGAAGGAAAGATGAACAGATTGGAACTAGATCAAAGCAAAACTTCACACAAATATGTTTAGTGCAGATATTAGGTCTTTAGCACCAGCTGTCTGCTCTTTTTTGTGGATTTTATTCACAAAGTATTATTTTCTATATTAAGAAAATTAGTCTAATTGATCTACTTCTATTTTTTGTAGTAATATGACATATGCCATGTATTTAACTATTGTGAGATATCCAAACAGCTGATTAAAGTTATTAGTATGATTTATTTTTTTTCCCCAATAGGAAGGAGTTAGGCTTGCTTCAGAAACTGTATGGATTATATGATGCAGTAATAAATACTGTCAATGGCTATTATGAGATACTTTGGACAGATGTCGATATTGAAAAAATAAATACTGAACTTCAGGAATTTCAAAACAGGTATGTTCATAATGTGGAATTACAACTGACATTAAATGCAATAAGATTTAGGTAACTTCAGTAAAACTATTTGATACATTTAAATACAAAACCTTTATGAATAAAGTTTATCATAAAGTACTAATATTCTACAAGGAAGAGTGGAATAACACTATACTTTGAGCTAACCAGCCTTTTAATTGTAATTTTTATAACTGAAGGGCATACAGTCAGTTGAGGAGTCAAACTCCTTGGCTAAACCAACCAGGATGTTAGGAGAATTGAAATTTTATTTGTAAAAGTTAAGTTCTTCAGCTCTGAGGATTAACCCATTGATTTTAAGTCCTGAATAAAATAATAAAATTCTTGAGTCTTTTAGAAGATGATATAGTTTTTGAAAAAGATTTTTTGCCATTTCTAATGCATTAAGAATTATGAATGTATTGAATTACAAGAAAATTACAATATTGAAGTAGTGTTGAAAGCTTAAAATGTTTCTTTCAGTTGAGCAGACAACATGGAAACAGTTTCATTCAGAAGTATTTTCTAACCTTTTAATATAACTTTATTTTTAGTATTTTCAGAAGTATGTATATTATTTTGTGTAAAAATGTAATATTGAGGACTAGGACAAGGCTTGTTTTACAACAGGAAAGCTGCATAATTCGGTGCAGTCCCGAACTCTTCTGCTGCCTGATAGTCTTGTTATAAGATTGGCAAGGTCCATCCTAAAATAAGTAAAGCTTTCTTGACACTTCTTTTGCACCCCCAGTCCTCCTAATAAAACAATATTCCAAAATCTTTAATTATCGATTTCCAAAATGAAGGCATGACTAATTGATGATTGCACATTTATACTTGTGCCAGTATTTGGTGTTTCAGATTATATCTATACTACAGTTATAGAGCAGTGCAGACATATTAAAACAGCTTTAAATCAATCTTAGCTATGTTAAAATCTAATTGCTGAAATACAGAGCTTCACTAGTGTGATAAAATTTAGCACTTTCTGTGTTTAAAACAGTTCCTGCTTTGACAAAAGAGACATTCACTGCTGTATCAATTTCACTCAACTGCAGGTGCCGTAGACTACCTAAAGGACTCCAACACTGGCAAGCATTTTTAGATCTCAAGACAAAAATTGATGATTTTAGTCAGTGTTGTGGTTTGTTGGAAATGATGTCCAACAAAGCAATGAAGCAAAGACATTGGAATCGTATTGGTGAAACAACAGGGCATCAATTTGATATAGAATCTGAATCCTTTTCCCTTCGAAACATCATGGAAGCACCAATTCTTAAACACAAAGATGATATTGAGGTAGGTACATACAATTTTCAATTTTTATGTTCGTTTGATATTGTCAACAAAATTAACTTTTTAAAATAATTTTTTTACTTCATTAAGGTCCCTGATTTCCATTTGGACTACATTAGTTTAAAATAATTTGTATTTTATTTAGAAGTTCATATCCAGCTGCATAAAGAGGTAGCAGCTGGAATCTTTGAAGACTTATTTCTAGACAATCTTTTAATATTTGTCCTGGCACTACTTTCTATGATTTTCTTAGCCCTTTTTAAACAGGGGAAAAAACAACCAGACCTTAAAATCATTGTGATCACCTAATTTTTAAACTCTGTGGTTCCTTAAAGATTTGTAGTAACACTGGAAATTTTAGAGAAAGGCTCCATGCTTATTAGTATTTAACAAGAACACTTTTCTAGATATTTATTATGGCTTCTTTTGAACCAGATAACTTCAAAAGATCCCCCCACATAACCTGAAAAAACTGTCATTGGGGGTTTTAAGTTTTATAGGGAAAATACGTATGTAAAAGCTATTATTATATTTATGCTTGATTCATATGGAAGCATCCCAGAGTGATTTGCTTAATTTTGAATTTCGCACTGATTTGAATAGGATGTGACCTTTTAAACCTAAACTATTCTTAGATTCTGTGAATCTATAAATAGAAATGTGGTAAGCCTGAGAGTTCCTCTGATGAAGAGACAACATTTTACTGCAAACATTGTAGAACTGATTCAGAAATCTTGTTATGCAGAAACAACAAAATGTGAAGCCATGGAACCTGCATTTCTTGGTGTGCATTTTTCGGCTATCCATGCATGTAACTTGATTGAGTGAAATTGTGTCAATTCTGCATTTGCGTGACACATCTCTGCACTGTTTTATAATATTTCTTCTATTGTTTTTAAATATTATAATGTTAGATGTGTAGCATTATGAAAGATTTTGTTTCTGAAGAATGAAGATTCAAAAAAATTACTTCTTTCTTTTGCAGGATATATGCATATCAGCTACAAAGGAAAAGGATATAGAAGCCAAACTAGCTCAAGTATCTGAAACTTGGGAAAGCCAAGTTCTGAGCTTTTCAGCGTTCAAAGGGAGAGGAGAGCTACTGTTAAAGGGAGCTGAATCAGCAGAAATTATATCATTAATGGAGGATAGTTTAATGATTCTTGGCTCTTTACTGACAAATAGGTACTTTTAAAGTGATAGTGCATGGTTAGAAACACACTGAAATAACAACTGTATTATTATAAGGCTAAAATGGCAGTGAATTTGAATGGGATAATAGTTTTTCAATGGAAAAGAGTGTTACAATGTCTAATTAAGAACTTCCTCAAATGGAAGACTTTCATATATTACTAGCAAACTATTGCCTCAATGTATTTCCATGTTATCAAACTGGTAGAAACTTCCCAAGAGATCCTTCTTGCTCTAAGAGGACCAAGTGTTGGTTGTTAGGTTTTTCTCACCTTTTTAAGTATTCATTTGATATTAGCTTTATTCAGAATCAAATAATTACTGCTTCTTGTCTGTTTTTAGATACAATGCACCATTTAAAAAGGGTATTCAGAGCTGGGTTTATAAACTGAGCACCTCTACAGATGTAATAGAAGAATGGCTTGTTGTGCAGAACCTCTGGGTTTATCTTGAAGCTGTATTTGTAGGGGGAGATATTGCAAAACAGTTACCTCAGGTAAAGTTTATAATGCTTGCCTATCTTTCAAAGATATCAGTGTAATAATCTCTAACAGATTATGCTGTGACAGTACTTATGGTTTTGCTACATATAGGAAGCAAAGCGTTTTCAGAATATTGACAAATCATGGATAAGAATAATGCAACGAGCTCATGAAACCCCAAATGTCATTGGCTGCTGTGTTGGAGATGAGACTATGATGCAACTTCTCCCGTATTTACATGAACAGTTGGAACTATGTCAGAAATCACTTACAGGGTATGAATTGTTAAATTTTTAATGTATTACTATTATTGTTATTTTGTAAATAGTTTATATTAAGTATTTAAAGTATTTCAGTCCTGTTTTCACTCTTATGTAGAAGACATTGAAGAGCTGAAACATTCTAATAAAAATCTTGTTCCATTTTAAAGATACTTAGAGAAGAAAAGACTCCTGTTTCCCAGATTCTTTTTTGTTTCTGATCCTGTCCTTCTTGAAATTCTTGGACAAGCAAGTGATTCTCACACAATCCAGGTACAAAATTAGTGCTTTTTTTTCTGTTTATAACAAAACAAAACAAAGAATATGGGAAAGCATTTAATAAATTAAAATGTAATGATTTTCTTCTTACAAACTTTGCTTGAGAAGAACATTAACTTCTTGCTTTTTAGTCTTTAATAGAATATGATGTGGAAATATGTAACTTAAAAAAAATCTTCAGAGTCCAAAACATTAAAATTTGATCCTGTCAAGTGATTTACTGGTGGTTCCTTTCACAACTAAACTGGCAAAAAGGACCCTGTAAGTCTTTCCTGCTTTGCATAGTGCAGAAATCCACTTAGTCTGGATTGCTGCTGAGAGTTGATTGAGCTAAAGTAGCTGATCTCATGCTATACCTATTCTCTATTCTGTTGCATGACCCCTGGAAAATGTAAAAAACCAGCAAATCGAAATAAAATCCTACACAACTGCTTCTGTAATTGTTACCTACCAGATGGCTTGATATTCATCTGTTGCTTCAAATGAACCCTTGTTGGGTAACCTTATTTGAGATACCTTTCTATTTGCCACTGTTGTATGTTCACATTAAATGATTTCTAAATTATCCTTACAGCCACATCTGCCTTCGGTATCTGACAATATAAATGAAGTGGAGTTCCACGCAAAGGATTATGATCGCATGCTGGCAGTCATATCAAGAGAAGGAGAAAAAATTGCAGTAATTATCCAACTTATTTTTTTCCCAGAAGTGCTGCTAATAGATAAATCATTCTATTATTGAACAGATGATTATGTGTTAAATTGAATAATTGTGAATTACAGATGGACATTTCAAGGACTGGTGTACGAAAATTCTAATATGCCTTAATTAAACCAATTTCTATGTGTTTATTGAAGTTAAATTTGTAGTTGTCTTGAATAGAAATTTAGTAACTAACATTCTTGAATAGAAGTTTGGTAACTATGTTCTGTTTTTCAGTTGGACACTCCAGTGCTTGCAAAAGGACCAGTAGAACTTTGGTTGCAGGATTTATTGCGTGTGCAGCAGCTTTCATTGCATGGCATAATTAGGTCAGCATATTACCAAATCAGTGACCCAGGGTATGACTTGATTGGCTTTCTTTATCAGTTCCCAGCACAGGTGAGATTACACAATGTGTATTTATGTGGCAGTCTGGTTTGTATGTGTGGGGAGGCAGGATATAAAGATCATACACAATTGTCTATCTGAGGAACTTTTGATAAAGGAAACAAGGAAAGAGGTCTGTTTGGTAGAAGACAATCCTTAATAGCTTCAAGCTTGGTACCTTATATATGGCATAATTTTTTTCTTGTAATTTACTTTTAAATTACTTTTTTTCTTCTCTTGGAGACTATACAGTAAAGCTTATATTTTCTGTGATGGTTATTGAACCCCTTTCAGATGAAAATAAAATTTCCTGTGGAGGCTGATAATTTAAGATTGCAAGACATATGATTGCAGTTCTTTATCTCATAATGTACATGACTTACTTCATATATTTGTCACTGTGATAATGCAGTCCAAGCAGAGACTCCTCCATCATACTGATAATTAATAAATTTCACTAACCACTAGTGAATTTGTTCCATCTTGTACAATTTCTGACACTGTAAGTTGCTAATCAGTACAGTGCTGGGTGTCACTTTTTAATAGAAACTCTGCAAATATTAAAAATGACTGATACATTACTAATTTAATGAAAAATAAATTGATATACTTAAATATTTAATAGAATTATTATAAGCCTGTACTTATGGTGTAATTATGTATTAGCAGTATTTTTTTTTTAATTTACTACTTTAAGTGTAAATGGGCTGTCTGTATGGTTTTCATGTCAGACATATTGAAGTGGCTTTATTACCATCTACAAAGAAGTTCTTTCCCATGTCTTGCTAATCCAGATATTTTTATGTTCAAAGAATTATTCAAGTTAGAAAAGGGGGGAGGGAGAAGAAGATGATATTTGTCCATGAAGTTTAAAATGCAGAGAAAGAAAACCTGTTATAACACAGAGAAGGAAGTGGGCAAACTACTGACGTTTTTTCTCCTTTTAACTCTTTTTTGTGTCTTGGAAGCTTCTGTTATGGATAGCATGAAAAATTAAAATCCAAAGATTTAATTAGCTTTTGTCTGACTAGTTGGTCATTCTTAAAAGAAAATTGGTTTCAATTCTACTGCTGCTAGCCTAGGGATTCTCAACTGGTGAGCTATTTCATGCCACATAATCTCTATAACCATGAACTCACTACAGGTATAGGGAGTCAGAAAAGTAGAAAGAGTGGACAAGTCAAATTTTTTGGTCTTGGTGCTTTGACTACGTAGGAATGTGGGGAAAACATTACTGATGCAGTTCTCTTTTATCTTGTTTTGTCAAAGATGTGCCTGATGCAGTAAATCAAAATCTGAGACTGTAGTTTATACACAACATCCTGTAACTCTCTAGATTTATTTGGAAGTAAAATAGTGTCTGTTTCAGTGTGCTTTAGGCTGTACTTTAATCATGAGAGCATGTTAGAAAGATAGCAATTCTTCCTATGTTCAGTAGAAATGCCCAACATTTTTTAATGGGTTCTTTAATTAGAAATGTGAAATTATCAGAAGGGCCTCTCCCCAGAGTTTATGACCCCTTTATATCTGTGATACTGGAGTACACTACAGTTTATGAGTGAAACTGAGAATCATCTTTACTTTCTGTGTGTGTCGTAGTATGAGACAAATTTCCATAAAGATTTTAAAATATTATTTCAGGAGTTTCCAGTATCAAAGGAGAGACAATTAATTCAGGCACAGTATTCTGGTGAGACAGCATCATGCTGGATGTAGTGATAATTTGGGACTCTCTGCATCAGAATTTATTGTTCTTCTTACATCTAAGGCTTTATTATAAGACCAGTGTTAATAAAGCTCTTATTCTTTTTTTTCACATTTCAAAATTTGCAGGTTGGATTACTGGGAATTCAAATGTTGTGGACACGTGATTCAGAAACAGCTCTACAGAATGCTAAAGAGGACAGAAAAATCATGCAAGTAACCAATGTGAGATTTCTGGAGATTCTGAATACGCTGATTAACCAGACCACGCATGACCTTTCGAAATTTGACAGGGTGAAATTTGAAACACTTATCACCATTCATGTGCATCAGCGTGATATTTTTGATGATTTGGTAAAGTACAGATTTTAATTTCTTACAATTAAATTCTTTTTTTGTCATAAGAATTTTTCTTACTTGTGGTAGCTGCACTTACTCAAAGTATATATATGTTTGTGAGACAGAGATGCCCATAATCTAACCAGAGTAAAAATAGTACAGTTTTGCTTAAACTAGAATGAAATACATCATTCCAGTTCTATATATTTGCTTCATGTTTTTACAGTTTTCTTAGAATATTTCAATATGAGGTGTTGTAGCTGTACCATCGTAGATAATTTCCTTATGGCTTGTCACAGAATCTCAGTAGTTGGCACTAGGTTGTACTTCACCTCCACTTGTTCTAGAGTTAAACCAGCAACAACTACTCTTCCTTATCTCTATCTTTTTCTCTCTTTCTTTGGGGAGCAGGCCACTAAGGTTCTCCTATTTTTTAAGAAGGATACACAGAAGAAAAACAAAAAAAAGCAAAACAATCCTACTAAAATCAACAGATAATGCCAGTCCTATACTTGAATGTTTTATACTGCTAAATTGTTTACATCCCTTTATTCTTTGAGAGATGCCATTTCTCAACTCTAAATCTCTCACCTATTTTTAACGATGACACAGCATTATTAGATTCCACACAATCTGCCTTCCATGATTCTGTGAGATCCTTCATTATCAAGCTCTTTTTCTTCAGCGTGTTTGCTGGTTTAACTGTGCTGTCTTGCTAATTTCACTTGGAGGGTGAGCTGCACCACTAAAGTAATTTATGGCATATTTGATTAACACAGATGTGACGATCAGGTTAAGGGATCACAATACTTTTTTTAGTATCCGTTTAGCATACATCTGAATATATTATGCAATGTTTGTATACATTTCAATGTACTTGCCTGGGTAATGACTCATTATTCTCATACAAATAAACATTTTATAAGTTACTGAAGACTCAGTTGTAACATAAACATGTATTTACTTTCTTTTAAGGTAAAAACGAACATCAAATCACCAACTGACTTTGAATGGTTAAAGCAGACTAGATTCTACTTTAAAGAGGATTTTGATTATGTTGTGGTATCCATAACAGATGTCGATTTTATTTACCAAAATGAATTTCTTGGTTGCACTGATCGTCTGGTTATAACTCCTCTTACAGACAGGTTAGAAGGACCATTATACATAGTGAATACTTTTGATATAAAGCGTTTATTTAACATATATCTACAGAGAGGTCCATTCTGAAGTAAGTCCTGTGTGGGCTAGATCATTCATGAAAATCTGTATACTGAATAATATTCTATTAGAAAAAGTAAAATAGAATTCCACTAATTTATACACCTTAATTCCTAGAAAAGTTTTATTGTTGCCCAATCTTTAAAAAAGATTTAGTAACAGAAATGAATTGGTTTAATTCTATATAGTAATGTATACGTTAACAGTATTTCTATACTGAAGGAAAGATTAGGTCAAATACTTCAAGATTTGAAAGATTAGGTCACATTCTATTATATGAGATTCTATAAAGATTTTGTGGCTACCAGTATCTGAAAATCTACTACAACGAGTGAGTGTTTTACTGGGAGATAGTTTAGATTTGTACCTAAAACCTAGGTGTTGATGAAGACCCTGCTGTACACACTCATTTGCCATTCTTCTTTAGACAGGCAATCAAATGACTATCAGTTGTGTTTCAAATGTGGCTTAACAATCAGAAACAGTATTTCTTTTTTTTCCTCTTGGGAATGTCTTGGCTTCTTTTTTTTTATCAAAATTGTTCCTTTTTTGCAATTTAAGTTTTGACCAGATGAGAAAATAGAACTCCAACATATATTACGATACTTCACTTGCACAAAGATCCCCTCAAGAACCAAAAATAACTTCCATCCTCCAATCCCTTTGTTACCTAAGTGGTGTATGTACCTTACAGTTTTTAAAACACCTTTATTTCTCCAGAAGAAGTGGGACTGCTTCTGTGACAGTACAGACAATTCAGTACATTTATGTAGTGAACTGTACTTGACTTGCCAATCAAGTTTTTCTGCTGGAAAATGTTAACTTCTACTCCAAAATTATCCTTGATCTCAATAGAGCTGTAAAAATTTCTCAATAGTTACAAAACATCAAGGTCCCTGCAATTTAAGTTTGATGTAGTATATTATAGTGATTCAAGCTAAACTGTATGAACTAGTTGGACTTGTTAAATTGTCTGTTAAAACCAGAAATACTTTAATTAGAAATATGCTCATGGTATGATGAGTTGATTTAACATATAAATATACACCATTGTATGGCAACTTTGTAATTTAATTCCTTTAGCATTACTTTTCCATACTCATCCATGAATGAAAATCATAACTAGAACTCACAATTAAAGCAGTAGTATAGTTTTTTTAAGAATTAAAAGGGGGTAAAAAGCTTAGGATCGGTTTTTTAGATTTTTAATTTTAATTTTTTTACCAATAATTGTGGAAGGGACCATATATCCTTATATATTCTTTCCCAATGAGCATTTAGACAAATGTTAACTAAAGTACTGTGATTTATACAGATTAAGATACTGCACAATATGATGAGATGGCAGAATTCAACAGCAGAATCTCCTCTTTATAGCTTCAAAGAGATATAAAGACAATTATATTAATTTATCTGGTGTGCATTCATTTTTTATTTTGTCTTATATTCACAGTTTATAACTAAGGATATTATCACCAGATAAAAAATCTTGCTTTTATATGTAGAGTTTGATTGCTGTATTTTGTGAATTTGACCACTCTGAAATTTCTGTACATCTATCATGAATATCTATCATATATTCACATATTTCTTTCATACAAATTAATAAATTAATATTAATTAATATTCTAGGTGCTATATAACTTTAGCACAGGCTTTGGGAATGAACATGGGAGGAGCTCCAGCAGGACCAGCTGGAACTGGTAAAACAGAAACTACAAAAGACATGGGAAAAGCTCTGGGAAAATATGTAGTAGTCTTCAACTGCTCTGATCAAATGGACTTCAGAGGTTTGGGTAGGATTTTCAAAGGTAAGACTTCATGTAGGATGGAAGAGGCCTCCACTGGTCAGTTAGCAGGTTTAGTTAGAGCAGTTTGCTCAGGATATTATTCAAGTTGGGTTTTCAGTGTTTCCAGGTGTGAACATTCCACAGTGCCCCTGGGCCCCTGTTCAAGTGTTTCACCATCCATGGGATAACAATTTTTTTAGTGAGACTGGCTTGGAATTTCTCACTTTGAAACCTGTGTCCCTTGTCTCTTCTTGCACTGAAGTTGTGAGAAGAGCTTAGCTTCAGTTTCTCATTGCCTCCTACTAGTAGTAGGCTTTCCCCTTAGCTTTCTCTTCAGGCTCAACAAACTGTGTTCTCTGAGCCTCTTCCTCTCTGCCATGTTCTCCAGCCACTGACCATCGTGGCTCCAGCCAACTGCTGGGCTCATACAAATATATCAATGTCCCTCCCCTATTGGTAAGGCCCAAACTGAACACAGTATCCAGCTGCTATCTCACAAGTGTAGGTTTGAGGCAAACAATGATTTTCCTCAGCCTCCTGGTTACGTTCTTGCTCAATATGCAGTTGGCTTCCTTTGCTACAAGGGCATAATTCTAACTCATGCTCAGGGAGTGGTTGAGCAGCACACCCAGTCAGTTCCAGCAAAACTGCTTTGGAACCAGTCAGCACTGGGCCTGTGCTGCTGCATGGAGTTACTCTGTCCCATGTAAAGAATTTTGACTTCATGGGGTTTATGTCAGATTATTTTTCAAGATGTATACTATTGTATGTATTGAGAAGCAAGGGGTGAAACTAATATTTTTTACTTATTTTTATTTTTATTTCTTTTTAAGCAAGGAAATAATTGGACATGATAGTGTCTAAAATTGTGGGTTTATAAACATATTGTCAAGCTATTCGAATTATTAAAAAATCTTTTATTACAAGACAGATTCCCTTTAAAGTTATTTAGTGATAACTGTGTAGCAACACTCTACCCTGAATTATTTAGCTGAATAGGATAAATAACATTTAAATAGTTTCTTTCAGGATATATGGAAAAAAGCTGCTGCCTACTTGTACTATAATGTAGTGGAAAGAAATGCTGCTACAAATTTTGTCTTAAAATGTTGCTAAAGAACAAAAAGCCCCTTCGTTCTGATTTTTATTTACTTTTAAGCATTTTTTTATAAAAAAGTAATATTAATTTAGATTGATATGGAAATAGGTGGATTGGAGGAAGACGGGTCTTAGTCACTGGGAAATAAATAAAACTAATCTTATTTAATTATTGAAGGGAAAGTAGCTTAGTTCATATATCTCAAATAACCATGAAGAACAGCAGATAATAAATTTTTCTGTCCCTGTTTTAGGTCTCGCACAATCTGGATCTTGGGGATGTTTTGATGAATTCAACCGAATTGAGTTGCCTGTTCTGTCAGTAGCAGCACAACAAATCTATATTATTTTAACAGCAAGAAAACAGAAAAAAAAGCAGTTCATTTTTTCTGATGGAGACTGTGTAGATTTAAATCCAGAGTTTGGCATTTTCTTAACAATGGTAAATATAGTAATAATTCCAGAGAAGTGACAAATTTAGTACCCACAATTTTAAAAACCCCACATGAAAAAAATACAAAACCGAATTTATTAATAATGATGCTTTTATTATGGAATTAAACTAAACTACTGGATCACATAAATAACCTGATTATACATGAATTACATGCCTTTGGTTTTACTTTAAGAGGACTGAAAATTTTCATTACTATCTTGCAGTTCATTATGTAGAGTAAGAATTTGGCCAAACTTCCAGAATTTTTCTTGTTCACTGAGTGGACTGAAGCACTAATATGCTTTACTACCCTATCTTGAAATGCTTCAACAGTAGTTAGTAGTTAGTGAGAAACATACTGTAGGGAAAAAAAAAGAACATTCACTTAACTGGAGGTACAGGGAAGAGATTTTTCAGGGACTTGTGTCTTGTCTAATGGGCACTTTACCTGGCTATATAAAAGTTGATTTACAGAAGGCAAGTATGATAATTCTGAAATAAATAACCCTCCTTACACTGTGGTTACAATAGGTCTTTTCAGAAACTGTACAAAAAATTATTAGATCCTTTCATTTCTTGATACAAGATATCTAAATTGGACAGCACAATGCTGGATGTGGACTTTTGGCCCTCTGTGGCAAAGGGTCCTTTCTGCTCTGTGCCTCAACCCTGAAATCAGTGTGGGCATTAAGACAGAACTGTGCTTCTTATATCATGAAATTTTTATGGTTGGTATTTGAAATACAGTGCTCACTTTCTTATAGTGACTCTTTGCCAAAAAGACATATATACATCAAAGTTATGTCCTACAAATGAATGGGTAGTATGTGAATAAAAGTCATGCAAAGCAGAATGTATCATTTTACACCAGCTACCATTACCCGAGGGAGAAAAACAAACTCCTGGATTTAGAATATTAACTTTCAGAATATCCTGTCTTGTTCCTACTGGGCTCCTGAGGTTTCA
This sequence comes from Calypte anna, assembly GCF_003957555.1. Classification (NCBI taxonomy): domain Eukaryota; kingdom Metazoa; phylum Chordata; class Aves; order Apodiformes; family Trochilidae; genus Calypte; species Calypte anna. The sequence goes on from NC_044246.1 coordinate 14,875,328, forward strand.
TTGCACTGATTCCTGTAATCTCATGGGCAGGGAATTTTGCAGTGCATGTTTCCTAATGCTAAGACAGATGACAATCTAAGATGACTTCAGGGGAAATTAAAATCTTCATCTGCATGTCTGAGTGCATGATGATAACTGTGGAGGTCATAAATAACTTTTGAGTGCTTTTGGCATCCAAATATTTCTTCACTGTAGACTGTTGTAATACTTTTTAAAGTATTTTGGCTTTTGCTAGACACTGAATTTTAAAGATGTTTCAAACCTACAGTTTCTGAAAAAATCATAATAAAACCTTTATTTGCATTGGGTATACACTAGAAGAAATCAACAAGCCAGATTCCATGAAATTTTAAAATTCTGATTGTTGACATTATTATGAAGAAATTCAGTTATTACTCTGGCAATGAAGCATGAGTTATTAAATTTGTAGTTATGGTTGAAGTTTTTCTTCAAATTTTAGTCATTAGTAGACAGAAGTTATAACTCTGAACTCTGAATCTAGGTATTTATGTATAACATTACTTTTTCTGAAAAATAAAAGACTATTATTGACTGTTGTGAATGATAGCACAGTATGTTTTCTTATGCAGAATCCTGGATATGCTGGACGTCAAGAACTACCAGAAAATCTCAAAGTTCAGTTTAGAACTGTTGCAATGATGGTGCCAGATAGACAGGTACAACTACAGAGTAAACCAAGAAAAAAAAGTATTTTACTTTGCTTACATATCTTCAAAAGAACTAATGGAATTTCTAAAAAAAATGTATTTCAGATCATTATAAGAGTTAAACTTGCAAGCTACGGATTTATTGATAACGTGATCTTGTCTCAGAAATTCTTTATTCTTTACCAACTTTGTGAGGAGCAACTCACTAAGCAGGTAGTGTTAAGTATTCCCTTCCTCTTTCTCTTCATATTTACATGATATAGCCCTTAGGCTTTGTTTTGTACACATTGTTTTTGAAGCATTATTTTTATGCTTTTTACAAAATATGGAGGTAGCTTACATATAATTCAAAAAAATATCTGCATAATTTTTTTGAACATGTTGATTCTTGTATGTAATTACAAACACACATTTGTTTAATTGTTAAAGAGTGACATTTTGTAGTTGTCAGTGCATGAGGTTTTCTGTCTAAACATGGCAGACAGTGAGAAATTAACCTTGTTATGTCACTTTTCTTTTAATGATTATCCAGGCCTAGAGAAAGTAGCTGGAAATTACAAACCACAAATCTGAAATTTGATTTAAGTTGCCCTTCTTCCCAAAGCAGTGCTTTGATCTGAGGTCTTGGCTTTAAAAGCTGCCTCAGTTGGAAAGACCCAGTCTGGAATGGACCCCTTGTTTTTTTCAGAACTTTGCTATAGAGAGCTATAAAATTATTGCTATATGGCACTGTAAATGGCAAAGTAACTTATATTTAAATTTAAATTAGAATAGAAAAACTTAGACTTCCTCCTTCTACTTTCCTGAAAATAACCTTATCCTTCATTTATTTTAGTAGAATAATTCCTAAACAGCAGCATTTTCTGTTTTAGCTACATGTTCCAGGCAGTGCAACTATACTATACAATATTCAAGTAAGGTTTGAGATACTTATGAAATAAATCTAGACAACTTGTTACAGATGCATAAGCCTTTTTCCACTCTCTAGGTCCATTATGACTTTGGTCTGAGGAATATCCTTTCAGTACTGAGGACTCTTGGAACTCAAAAGAGGGTCAGGCCAAATGAAAAGGAAATAAGTATTGTCATGAGAGGGTTAAGAGATATGAATCTTTCTAAGCTGGTAAGAATCTAATTTAATATTTTAGCATCATGTATAGGCAAATCTACTAGATATTTCATAGGATTTTATAGAAGACTAGAAAGCAATATCATACATTCTTCAAAAATTGAAACATAGTGATTGTGTTATCCTTAAACAGCAACAAGAGTTTCTTAGACTTGTAAACACTGTCCAGGGTGGAAAGGTTCAAACAGGTAATAGTAGCTTAGTTGTGGGTATAACATTTTATGTAGTGACTTGTGTACAGACTGACTGCTGAACCATAAGTAAACTGACTAATTTGAGTATCCACTAAATTAGACCATTACAGATTTCTTTCGAAATATGGTGTCCTTTCTAATATATGCTGCAAGTGTTTTGAAATTTCTCTCCATTTTGAATTTATTTCTCACATGGCATATGGATAACATTTTCAAAATTATATTTCCTGTTGACTGGCTGTGTTAATGAGCATAAACATCTGTAATTAGAAAGTATATTCTTACAATTTATTATTTACAATAGAGATTAATTTTGGTTGAAGAACATTCCTTGGGTAACCATGCTTTAAGCACTGAATTTTTTTCTTTCAGATAGATGAAGATGAGCCCTTGTTTCTCAGCCTTATCAATGATCTATTTCCGGGCTTACAGTTGGACAGTAGTACCTATGAGGAACTTCAGGTTGCAGTAGCTAATCAGGTTGAAGAGGCAGGATTGGTTAACCATCCACCATGGAATCTTAAGCTTGTTCAGGTTTGTTCTGAAAAGTTTCGACAAGATTTAATTCCCTAAACTCTTAAACTTGCTTGGTGCTCGGAAAATTTAAGATTGAAGGTATGTACACATAAATATGTACACAAAACCATAAAAGTCAGCAAATGCATGTTGATTTCAATTCTGAGCATATAAAATTTGTGTGTCTAATAAATCTGTAATCACTGACTGTCTCATGTATTCAATGCAACCAAAAATCTTCCAAAAGCATATGTTTCCTAACATGTTTTTATTTTTTTAATAGTTGTATGAAACTTCTCTAGTACGCCATGGGTTGATGACACTTGGACCCAGTGGATCTGGAAAAACAATGGTCATAACCATGTTAATGAGAGCACTGACAGAATGTGGCCAAACTCATAGAGAAATGCGTATGAATCCCAAAGCTATTACTGCTCCTCAAATGTTTGGAAAACTAGATGCTGCAACTAATGACTGGACGGATGGAATCTTTTCTACACTATGGAGGAGAACTCTGAAAACTAAAAAGGGTGTGTAAATACTTTGTGTGTGATATCATAAAAATACCTCTTGAATGATATAGTGGAAAAGAAGCATCTTGAATTTGCAACTGTGATGATGTTCTCTTCAGAAAAACTATAGAGAACATAGGTGAGGTTACAGTTCACTTTTCAAGAAGGACAGCTGTTTAAAAATTAATTTTTTCAGTAGTATGAATACATTAATTTTTTTTTTTTTAATTTTCCTTGTCCCTCCAGTTGTACAGTGCAAGACGTTAATTGGAAGCTGATAAATTGTTATTTGAATTTATTTGTACAATTGCACTAGCTTTAATATACTAATTTTTTCTGTATTTTTGGTAAGTTGATTACCTGTACTTACATTTTATGATTAGACTACTGAAATTTCAATTTGCAATATGTGTCTGTCTGAAAAAATACAAATATTTATATTAAAGGCATAATTATTCTAGGGAACCTTCCCAGAAGGATGTACATTTAGAGGGAAAGATGATTTTTCTGTATTGAAAGTGTCTGTGTTTGCTCTATAGGAATTTTCCTATATTCAGGACAAAGCAAGAATTTTAAAAATCATACTGTCATGATTTTCATCTGAATTTTTGTTTCAAAATAAAATTTTAAAAAATTAGATTTTCAGAACTGAGGACCATTGGTAACTTTCATTAATTTAAAAGGGATCGGTTAATATTCAGCATGTTTTATTTATTTGCCCAAAGAACCCTCATTTTTGCTTAGGTTGGAAAGGAACAAGTTGAGTCTGGAGGGAGAAAAGGAGATGGGGGGAATGGCATTTTAGGTTTTTGTCTTTGTTTCTTATCATCCAAGTCTATGCTAATTTGCAATAAATTTTCTGGAAGCTGGTCCTGTTTTGCCGATGCCAGTAGTTGGTAAGTGACCTGCCTGACTCTACCTCAACCCACAGGTATTTTCACCCTATTTTCTCCCTCTGTCCTGTTAAGAAGGGGAAGTGAGAGTGGCATGCTGCCTGTCTGGCAGCCAGACAAGATAATATCACAGATATTCAGGATTATAAAGATAAATTTTTGTCCTTGTTAACTTCAAATTGTTTCAAAATCATTCCTTAAACTAAGTTTGCAATTTATGCAGTATGTATATAATTTTATACATTATATATATTTATAATAAAGTTCCTTTGTGAATGTATTTTCTTGCTTTTCACCATGGTAATATGAACTATATCTCTCTTGGTTATTTTCCAGGTGAAAATGTGTTTCTGATTTTAGATGGTCCTGTAGATGCAATCTGGATTGAGAATCTAAATTCAGTGCTGGATGATAATAAGACCCTCACTCTGGCAAATGGAGATCGAATCCCTATGGCTCCTACATGTAAACTGTTGTTTGAAGTCCACAACATTGAGAATGCCTCTCCAGCAACAGTTTCTCGGATGGGTATGGTCTACATCAGTTCTTCTGCCCTCAGCTGGAAACCAATATTGCAAGTAAGATTTATAATTGCTGACTACTGCTAACTTCCCCTTCTTGAAGATTTTATGCAGAAAAATATTGTGGGTTTTTTTTAGGCCTGGCTGAAAAAACGTCCTGCTCAAGAAGCTGAAGTTTTACAAAGTTTGTATGATAGAATATTTGAACCAGCATACACATATATGAAAGTAAACCTTATTCCAAAAATGGAGCTTTTGGAATGTAACTACATTATGCAGGTAAAATGTACTGCGAAGGTCTGTTTTAATTGACTGATTGTACTAACTGTGCTAAGGTAGCAAAGAGAAATTTGATACCAATAAAATTTAATTTGAAAAGATATTTTCCTAAGAAAGCCTGAACCCGGTATTTGTTTCTTAAGCAATATAAGAGAAAATGGTAGAGATGTGCAAGAGAGAATTTTATTTCTTTTTATCCCTTCATATTTAGCTTAGTCTTCTGTTGACTGAAATTTGCACGTTTCAGTATGTTTTCAAAAGTGTAAGTTTTCTAAGCTAGTGGTCTTACACCATCTCTTTCGATACCAAAAAAAGTGATGTTAAGTGTCAGTCGTACTCTGTTGGTAGGGTAGATCAGCTGAAAGAGTGAAGAATAATTATCTTTTTATATCGAGATGCAATAGCTGTATCAGTCAGCTCTTCCAAGGTCTATGTAGTAATTTTTACCTGTCCCTTTCTATCCATCAGACTGATTAATTTTTTTAAACTGCATTTTAAAGTAATGACAAGTATTCTAACAGTGTGTGTTCTGGAGGCTGCATTACTTCACACTCCATGTCTGAGATCCAAGACAGCATGAAAATACCCATTCCAAGAGCTAACTGAAAAATCTGCTTCTTTAAAAAAGGCGTATTTTGAAACAATTTTCTTGGCACTGCCTTGTATAGAAAGGGAATATGAGTGATGTGATCTAGGACAGTCAAACATCTGGACATCACAGAATTGTAGACAAAAAGTTACTGGAATTCTAGAATCTGGAGTCTGATTCCTTACAGATAAGGTGAAACCATCATAAAATAAGATATTTTAATCTATTTTTTAAACACAAAGTGGAAGTTAATGTGATAGATGCAATAATTGACTAAAATGAAGGTATTTACATTAGGCAGGTGCTGAAAATTCTTCCATGCTGTCTTTATTTAGCCTGTACCCAGGGCTACACTGAAGCAGTTTCCTCTCTCACTTGGTGACCTCTCCCCAGCCAAGAAGGTGAATCATGTAGAGGAGAGAAACCCATTGGGCTGAAATGTGAACAAATTTAATGAAATAACAAAATTAATACAAACACTGACACAAAGTATATAAGCTTATACTCAGCCTAGTCCTCCGAGCTCCCAGCTGACTTGGGACCACAGTGATTATGTGCCAGTAAGACCAGGACGTATGCTTAAAGATGGAAAGAAGTGGCTGGGCCACACCTCCTTCTGAAATTCTGAATATCACACTAGATATTATAAAATCTATTAGAAAGCTGTTCTGATAACCTAGCTTTTAAGTGACACTTTTTATACAGGTATAATTTAAAAGGATAGCTGATGATCATATGATTTGAGTATTTTGAAAATTTTATCCAGTTTCACATGGGTATCTTTAATCTCTTTTCTTGGGTTTTGCAGTTCTGAAGTCTATAGTATTTGATAGCCTGTATTGTTTTGAAATTGTGATTTTAAAGTTTGTATAGATAAAAAGCATGTGCATATATGTTTAAAAAGTGATTATTATTTTTTTTAATGTGTGATATTTCAAAATCTTTCAGTCTATCAATCTTCTGGAGGGTTTGATTCCATCAAAGGAAGAAGGTACTTTATCAAGTACACATCATCTGCATAAATTGTTCAGCTTTGCAATAATGTGGAGCCTAGGTGCTATTCTGGAGTTGGACAATAGAGATAAACTTGAAGCTTTTATTAGAGCTCATGATAACGAATTAGACTTACCACAAATTTCCCCTGGCACCAATGAAACGATGTATGAGTTTTATGTTAATGAACACGGTAAGGAAAAAGGACTGAAATACTTTTTTGTCTTGGCATTTTAAAACTGAGTGTAGCTTTTTTGAATTTTAAAATAATTCCCTTATTCTTTATTATACAGTCATATGAGCAGATATTTTTTGATGGCAGTACAGTAATTACACAGATTCTGTGTACAGTCCCTCTTGGAAGTAAGATATCAGAAACAAGGGATAGAGTGCTTATGGAAACATTTCTGTATTTCTTCTGGTTTTAATTTCAATGTTACAGATTTCCTTTTGTACTAGTTTAACCATCCTATAATATTTAATTAATATTTTTGGGCTGGTTTAATCTAAATGAATATTAATTTATATTTAATTCTCAGAGCTTGTATTTTTTGTTTTTAAAATATCGTCTAACTTCAGCTCTACTTAATAACAATTATTTACCCTTGTCTGGTAGTCTGTAATAAATCATACAGTTTAGAAAACTAGGAATAGTGTGATATTTTGAATACAGTGAATATTGATGTTTTGGATGGTATGATACTTTCGACAAGGAATTTTTAGTTTAAATAACATGCACACAACCAATTTCAAAAAAGATTTAACTGTTCTTTCAGAATAAGTACATGTACTTCTCTTGTATCCAAATTCAGATCTTTTTTGCCAGCAATGCTATGTGTACATGCACACAGAAGTTACAGAACTTCTCATGTTCTGTAATTCTTCACCAGCTGTGTGAGAATGAGTGTCTAAGTAAACATTCTTTTGAGTTTTAATTTATATATCTCATAGATATTTCTTAAATGTATCTATACTTTATTAGGATTGTAGACTATACAGCAGTCAGTACTAATTATGCCATTGTTTACATGTGTTTTAGCTACATTTGAGAAAATTTATCCCGTTTTATCTTCCTTAGTAACATCTAGGATTTAAACTTTTTTAATTTCGCGGGGTTTTGGACAGTTGAATAGTATCAAAATATTGTGTGTGAGGTTTTTTTCTTTAATTTTGTTTTTTTGTTTGTTTTTTTTATTTCAGGTGACTGGGAGCACTGGAGTAAAAGAGTTCAGGAATATGTTTATCCAACAGACAGTGTCCCAGACTATGCATCTATTCTAGTTCCAAATGTGGACAATGTCAGAACTCAGTTTTTGATTAACACAATAGCAAAACAACAGAAAGTAAGTACACAATTACTTACTTAAGTATATGCTTACTATATGAAATAAACAGAAACCAGTTACAGAAAAACTGGAAGTTGCAATCCTTTATATTCTCTGTCTCTAGTTGTTGCTCGCCAAGTGGATCGTTGTTTTTATTGATCTGTTTTCTTAACATGAACTCTTCATACTTATTTTAGTGCATAGGTGTAATGTTCAAAATATCCTTTTTGTAAAAAAAATGTGGTCATAGAAGTTTAAGTCCACCATTCTATTATTTTTCTCAGAGGCAGATGTAGAATCTTGTTCTTAGTCTTCACACTGTATCAATTTTTCTCAGTTGTGATTTCTTGAATAGGGAAACAAACAAACAAGACTTTTACAAGTTCACTAAAAACTTGAAATTCCTAGCTTTTACTCAGGTTTTTTTTCCCTCTCGTAGCAGTAACCATGACTTTAGAAAAGGAATGAAAGCTCACACAATTTTAACCAATATAGTAGAATCTGGTATCGTTGCTTTGAATCAAGCCACGTTAAACAACAGTTATTAAAGCTGATACAGGCCTGTTTTCAAAAAGAGGAAGAGCAGAGCAGCATAAAAATGCTGTGAAAAGTAGAAATATATACATAGTGAGGCCGTACTAATAAGATAGCATGAGTTGCAAAAGCCAAAAGTGACATATTAGAAGCACTGAATGCTGCTGAAGTAAATACTGCAGTGATAGGGATAGAGAACATCTATATTCTGATCAAAAGGGAGTTTGTTCCCAATAACAAAACAATCAGTAAAGGGAAGCTAAGTTTGAGAAAAATTCTAAGATTTCCTGACCATTCTGTGAACATCATTGGTCAAAATCTCATCAAAGCTTAATACCTTGGCTAAGTGATTTAAAGGCCCTTACAACAGCAGTCATCTAGTTGAGTATTCTGAAAAAATTGTCTCATCTTCCATTGATGTTTAGAGAAAGAATCAAACAGATCCATATCAGCTGGTTGATGAAATTCAGGACAAGAAGCACAGGTCAAGTTTGACTCCAGTTCTGAAAAATATGGACACATGGACACTAAGGATCCAGAAGGCCTTTCTTGCTAAATCAGTTTATGGGAGCACAATTAGGCTGGGGAACTCAAGTAACATCCTTAAAATTCGAACTTAGGAGAATGAGTGAATAGGAATGAGTAGTCTTTAAAGGAGTGATGATGTTCTCGTGAGGAAAGTTGAAGAATAACTGCCAGCTTTGAAAACAAGGGTTTTTCCTTAATTTCTACTAGGTAGGAGTAGTTTTCAGTACCTTTTGTGAGTGAAAGGTAAAACAAATTTCAGAATTTCTTAAATTGCTTCTTCTTCTACCACTTCACTGGACTGTCTAACAGGGAACATGAGCAGTACAATACTCACTGCAAATCAATTTTTTGTGTCTCCTCACACAATCAGCTTAGAGAAAAAATTTTGCTTATTCAGAAAATTTACAAAAATATAAGAGATTTCTAACAGACTGTATTTCCAGAGGTGGAAAGCAACAGTCTTTTATGTGTTTCATTGTTTCCTACCTTTACTAGGATTTACCATAACGACAAATATTTCTGGGACAATTAAGACTTCTGTACAGTGTAGTTCAGTATCTTTTATTCTTGTTTGTAATTATCATTACATCATACTGCTACAGGCCTTTAGATTTTCTCTTTAGAAATATGCTTGATAGCAGATAAAGCTAAATCTCAGCTATACTGTATTGTTGCTTTAAGGACAGTGCTGGGAGGAAGGAACTGTCCTGTTACAAATGTGTCACAAAGGATACTTACAGCAAAAGCAAATTGTATACATTTTATATTCAAATTCCATGGCAGGTGACTTTCCATTGTTAAGATAGTTTTAGGGTCACTACAAGAGACTGCTGTGTTGAAGTGTAATAATTTAGGCAACCGGAAGAAAAACCTCTAGTACATGGTTACTTTATCCTTTCTCTTTTGACTCTTTAAATAATTTGTCTTGGAGAATCTGGCTGGGATGAAAAACACATACTGTGTCACTGCAAATGGAAACATGGGAAAAGCCTACCAGAATAATCTATCATTCAGAAGCAGAAGGATTGATCCTTTTCTCCAACATAGTTCTGTTATCCATGTTTAAGTTTTGATGCTACATAAGTGATTTAAATGTCTGTTGCAGGCTGTTTTGCTCATAGGAGAACAGGGGACTGCAAAGACAGTTATGATTAAAGCATATGTGAGGAAATATAACCCAGAAGAACATTTGTCAAAATGTGTAAACTTTTCATCTGCCACGGAACCCTTTATGTTTCAGGTAAAAACATAGCTTTTAAGCAATTTTTGCATAAAGTTTCCTTGCTAAGTATTTAAAGTGTACTTAATTCTGATGACAAAAAAATTATTTAGGCATAAAATCTAAAGGATCTTTTTCCTCTAGGCCACTTAAACATGTCAGAAAATTCCATAAAAAATAACTTCTGCAGATCAGAATATAGTGACTCACATATTCATATATTCATAATTACTATGTTCTTTTTCATTATAGAGTTCCAGGCATCCATTTTCTGCTGAAGATCTTTCCATTTCGTTTTAGTTAATGAAAATGAAATGAAAATTGAAAATGAAAATGAAAAATTTTTGATAAAAATTCTTCAGTTTTTTCCTGATTCTCTAGTTTATAACTTTATTTTTTATTACGTAGAAGGCAGACTTCAACTTAGAGATAGTCCTAATTTTTCTTCAGCTCATGAGTGGCAGCATCAGAAATGTAATCTTTAAGGTCCTGTAACATGTCTGTTTTGTAGAGATTAACTTTCCTGGTGTAATTGCTTGAAAAGATCCATATAAGTAGAAAAAAATTCTATAATTTTTTTTCCAAATGATTGAAAGGATTCTTTTTACCACTGTGTTATGATTCAGTTCTACTGATTTGCTAGAGCATGATCCTGTAATTTGAATTGGCTTCATTACCTCTTCAAAGCAATTAATCCATGATGACAGTTCCGCAATAGTAGAACATAATCTGCTTGAAATATTTCCTGACTAAAAAATCGGCTTGTGGAGCCAATATTACAAACTCCATACACCTGCTGAGCTGTTTTTTTTAGGCAAAAGGTCTTTGGCCATGGTTTATATCAAGCTGTGGGAAAGAATAAGACAGGCATCCTTTGATGCATGCAAGATTATTTGAACAGTCAGTGTCTCTGTATCAGCATCCTCTACTTAGTGTATTGTGGATCCCTAGAATATTACTGTCTTGGAAACCAAACCCAGACTTCATCTCTGGTATAGAGACTCTGTGAAAAGATCTTACTGTGTCTTGTCTTTGCTGCAGTACTGTAATGCCTCAAAAGATACACTCTGTCCTTTCAGCTAGGTAGCTGAATACATAGCTCTGATTTCCAAGAGGGAAAAACAATTTAAATGCTTCTAAACACTTGCAAAAGCCCCATTCAAAAGAACTTTTTAATTTTGAGTCAAAACTCTGAAGATATTTGGAGTTCTGGGTGATTTTAGATATGTTAGATGTGCTAAAAAGTTGTTAGGTTCTTATGTAATCAATTTCTTTCTCAACGGTTTCTCTTTTTCACCTTTATCACATATCTCCAAAATGACACATTAATTCTTACAGTGCTCTACTAATGTTTATCTTGGAATATGCAGCTATTTATTTTCTGTTTTGGAAACATAGGACAAAAGCATTGGACAAAACTTGTATCTCTTTTCTCCTTCCAAAGTGCTATTAATACTTCTATTCTTATGACAACACATGCCACTCTACTTATACAGGATAACACACTTGTAAAACTAAAGAAATTATTTGTCTAAGGAAAATATTGTGACGGATTTTTAAATAATCCCTTCCCATATTGTAAGGTAATTTTTCTGCCATTGTTTATGTTCCCAGTACCTTTAGATAGACTGTGGAGTTCTAGGTCTTTGAAGATTTATTTCAATAACTACTGATTTCTGATCTGTCTGTTGCAGCCTGCTTCTTATTTAGTTGAAAGCTCAGTCTTCAAGATTGCCACCTAAATGTTAAAAGACTGAATTATTTAGCTTACAAGACAGCTGCAAAAGGAATCTTAGTTGCCTCTGTATGGTCTGCAGCTCTACTGCAAATATGAATACAGCAAATATATTTTGGGGAAATCCAAAGCAATCATAATGTTCAGACAGTGCAAGACACTCTCTGAAATCAGATTCCATTCCTCTTCAGAAATAGCTTTTGGAAGGGAGACAATCTTAAGTGCATTTCTAAGTCAGATATATATAAAAATCATGCTGTAGTAAATGAAAATACTGATTCTGCTTGTGATACTCTAGCTTGTTTACAACCTCTTAAATTTGATTAATCCTTCATTTCTCAAATTGTGTGTACTATATCTTCCCACTGTCTCTTACTTATTTCTGGAGCAAGAGAAAAAAAAAAGCAACAAAATTGACAACTTCTGATCTGTTTATTTTTCTTTTCTTGTAGCAGTTTCTCTTACATTAATCTTGACTTTTCAAGACTGAAATACAGTTAAGAAGATATAATCTTTCACACAGAGATAATGCATCATGCTAAAATTAATCTCATTTTCATTTGGAGACTTAAAGTCAGTTATTATTATCGCTGATAATGAAATAAGGATTTCCAAGTATGAAAATTTTTTTAAACACTTCTCCTGTAGCCAGAGATGAGTTGCAGGGCATGATCCTAATTCTAGGGAATTGCACAGGAATGAGTATAATGAACAGAAGTAGAAGGTTCTGCAATGATGACTCAAAGATGAAACTAGTAAAAAAAAATCACTGGATAAGTGTTGTAGTAGAAAGCAGTAAGTAACACAATTCTTAATGATATATTAAATATTATTGCTTTAGATGCAAAACAAAAACTTTCTTTAATTTTTAGAGGACAATAGAGAGTTATGTGGACAAACGTGTTGGCAGTACGTATGGACCTCCTGGAGGCAGAAAAATGACTGTTTTTATTGATGATATCAACATGCCAGTTATCAATGAATGGGGAGATCAGGTAAGCTGTTTTTTTAACAAACATACCTTATTCTCAAATTGCTGCACTCTTTTTTTAATGCACCTGAGAATCAGTAGACTTCCCCAGTAATTAAAGAAACTGTTAATTATTGGATTTACTTTCTAATAATTCTGTTATGGACCATCTGATTATGGTGCATTGATGAAGAAAAACTCAGCAAATTAGATGTACTGAAAGGACATGTAAGAATGGTGTCATATCTTCCATTGTTTGCACTTTTATGTAAGATGAAAGAAAGTATTACTGTACTGCATTCATTCAAGATTTACATTCATTTGAGAAACACCAGTAAACAAACACTCTGCAAAATGAAAATTTGGTACCTTGGAGAAAGTAAGTCTGTGTCTAACAATAGCCAGGATGCTAGGTCTGGAATGCCTGTTCTAACATGAAGACCAACTATGCTTACTGTTATATTTTTTAAATTTGATCAGAGTAAATAACAAAAGGGAAACCTGGGGCCTCTGCAGTTTTGAATGCTCAAGTTCTCTGGCTGCTGTGAGGCTCACAGTCTGGGTTAAGGGCGATAATAGCACAGAGCTGGTGATATGGTAGGTCTGGCTGTGAGAGTGAGCTGGGGCAGTAGAGTTGTAAGTCAGTGTGTAGACTGAATAAGGTCTCCACTTAGGAAAGCAGTTCTTTCTCAAAAGTCAAGTATGTGTTTTTAGTGTCTCTGAAGTGGGAACCTTGCCTTCTACTTAAAAGCTAATATATCTCAGTTCTTTGGTTTGTATGATTTGTTCTCACTTGAGAGAACTTTTAATTTCTTTTAAAAGTTAAAACCGGTTCTGAATAACCCACAACACTGTCCTGCTTGACCATAGTCTAGAGTATACATTGGTGTGTTTGAGGAAAAGCCCTCAGAGACCAAGGGAGTGATGAATAATAGGAAGGATCTCCATTTTGGAAGGACCTTGATGCATATCATGTGGCTTTGTTTTGGGGTATGTGAGCACGTAAGACTTGCTGAATATTGCTGGAGTAGTTGGTGTGGGGGCAAATTCTGATGCTTCTTGATCCATACAGGTGCTGTAGAGTGGAATGGTGAGTGAAGAACCTTTTCAGAATAAAAAGCTTTGTGTTGCAAAAAACAATTAGGTATTTTGCTTCAAAGGAGCCCAAGGAAGAACTGAAAAGTGTAGTTTGAGCATCTGAATTTCCAGCAGCAAAATATGGAACAAACCTTTTTTTTTTCCCAGTTCATTGCCTTTACTTTAGTTAGCTACAAGGAATACAAACACATCTTGTTGATATTATGTGTAGTACAGCTCGGAAAGAATTTTCCTGCTGATTGAAATCACATAAACCAAGATCTCCCATATGACGAAGGAGGAGAGTTTAATCTGTGCTTAAATTTAAGTTAAAACCTCTCTCTAGAAATTAGTAGTTGAGTTACAAGAAGAAATTAAATTATAAAGGTATATTTTCTTTTTTTTCTTGTTTGATTTTCTAATTTGTACAAGTTTCATAAAATTACAGGTAACGAATGAAATAGTTCGCCAGATGATGGAAATGAAAGGAATGTACAGCTTGGATAAACCTGGAGACTTCACTACAATTGTAGATGTACAATTTGTAGCAGCAATGATACATCCTGGAGGAGGCCGTAATGATATTCCCCAGCGTTTAAAAAGACAGTTTTCTGTATTTAATTGCACCTTGCCATCCAATGCATCCATAGACAAAATTTTTGGTACTTCTTTCTCTTGTTTTAATATAATTATTTTTTTCATAATTGACTTATAATGTAGAAATGTTCTCTCTCTTGCTTTATTAAAAATAGTGCCATGGAAGAGAAATTAGCCCCATTAAATGCATTTCTTTCTAACTTTTGAAAAGTAAAATAGTTAATAAAAAATAATGGTATTTCCTGGAAGATTGTGAGCACAGTTATTACTATTACAGTTACTGTTCCACCTCTGTGCTGTCTGAAATGCTCTCTGTTGCAGTAGTCCTCAATTTTGTTAACTTTGTCAATACAGAATATTGTTAAAAGCCAAAAGTTGCTGTCAGTTGTTTCTACACCAGTTCAGAAAAGCCATGGACAAGAGAGAGACAAAATTAGTTTATCAATAATTTAAAAACAGTGTTGTAAACAAGTACTTGCATATCTTCTCACAATCTACCTTATTATATCCTACAACTTTAGATTAATTGTGTATTGCATTTTATTTTTTCAGGTGTTATTGGTTGTGGATACTTTCAATCATGTAGAAATTTCAGCCCTGAAGTATGTGATATGGTAGAGAAATTGGTCCCAACAGGCAGAATATTGTGGCAGTGGACAAAGGTATAAATTACAGGGAGAGTTTTATCACCACCATTCTGAAGAGTCCATATTACTTCAATTTCCACATATATTCTTCAAGAGCATGTCTATAGCAACTTAAAAACAAAAGCAGATGAATTGGCTAAAAAAGTTATGAGTGTACAATCTGAAAAAAATACCAGATTTCAGTATAAAAGAAAGACAGGTGAATGGAAATATCAGAAATACAGCATTATGTTACCGAAAGCTTTAATCACTCTAGCTAAGGACTAGGGAATGAAATTCTTTATAAATTATAATTTTAACTTATAAAACCCTGTGCAACATACAAAATAGTTACATGTTATAAGATTTGGGGCTTTGCATTTAGTGCTAGATTCTGCTTCCAAAGAAATGAGATCTTTTTGATGCCCTCTTAGGGCTTGCCCACAGTATTATGTGTGAATAGAGTAGTTTTGTTATTTTAATATTTTGTATGCGTTATTAATTATTAATTTATAAATTATATTATTCTTTATTCCTTCTAAATGTTACTGATTTTGAATATTAATTATATTTTTCTTCAGACAAAGATGCTGCCAACACCATCTAAATTTCACTATATCTTCAACCTTCGAGACCTTTCCAGAATTTGGCAAGGAATGTTAAATATAAAGGCAGAAGAATGTGACAGCAGCACGGTCCTCCTAACGCTTTTTAAGCATGAATGTAGCAGAGTAATTTCTGACAGGTACAATAATTACAGCATTTTATATTTAGTGAGTTTATCTGTTCACTTCAATTAGGCTCATGTATCTATAAATTTGCTAATATGATCAATCTTATTGGACAATATGAAAAAAGTTTGCCTTATTTTACATACATTGGAGTATTATCCTAAGAAATCTCATGCTACTTGCAGATAGGTTAGACCAGTAATTGGATGGAGAATATACACATATTCTATGTTCTAACCTACAATGTTTTTCACTTATCTTGGGCTACACTTAGCCAGTTGCACAGTAAAATACAGAATTGTACTGTATCCTAAATTTATACACAGAGAATAATTTAATATTTCTTTTATCTCCTTAGAGAAACAAAGCATCATGTGCCTATTATTAAAAAATGGCCAGTATCCTCTAAATCTCCCTTAAAATATTATTTATAAAACAGATACAGCTGTGAGTTCTATGTATTAAAGATGTCTATCTAGGTTGTCTCTGTGCCACAATTCTACAGTACAGCTTTTTCATCTTTGTCCTATTTTCCTCTCAGATGTATCACTGAAAAAGGAAAAAAGTAAGCTTTTTTTTTTTCCCCTGCCCCCCATGTAGTTTGACATTGACAAACAATTGACAGTTGGCATTCCCTTTTTCTGGAGTCGAGGTGGTTTTTGTCTATTATGTTTACCAGTTACTACTGGGTGTCCTTGTTGGTTGCTTCTCAGATAATCACAGCCCTGGATAATCACAATAGTCAAAGATCTTTAGCTGCATTAAAACCATTTTGAACCTATCAATGGAACTGTTTAAAAACTGAAATGTACTCAGTATTACTTTTGTTTGCACACTGTCCTTTATTTCAATCTGGATTGCTTCTTTCCCCCCCTCTAAATGTGTATCACTCTGTTAATTATGGATATTGATGTAAGAGGGATTGAGAATGAAGTCAGCTTTTAGTGACATATTATATCTTTCACTCTTCCTTGCCTCACTGGAGTTTCATAGGCAGTACCATAACACCATAAATTATGCTATTTCTGATGCTAGTTGAAAGATGATAACTGTCGCTTAGCAGTGGTTATTTGGGAAATTAACCTGTTTTCATCTGAGAAAATAGTGATCTGTCATTGCCTAGTTGTAGGTAAAAGCTGGGAAGTCAAATTGTTTTTGTTTTACATTCTATGTGATTGGCATCTCTGGATGTTACCTAATCCATTTCTGTGACTATTGCCTAATATGTATTTTTCTTTGAAATGTTACAAGATTATTTTTTTGCTGAATTATCTGATTTTGTCCCTACATAACTGTAAATTTTTTTTTTTTTTTTTTTTAATTGTACTAATCCATGCCTTTTAGATTTATTACTCCCGAAGAGATAGACTGGTTTGATAAAGCTCTTGCTAAAGCAATTGAGGAATCCGTGGGTCCAGGATTAACAGAAATTCTCCAAGATGAACCATATTTTGTAGATTTTTTACGGGACATGCCTGAACCAACTGGTGATGAACCAGAAGATTTTGTGTTTGAACAACCAAAAGTTTATGAGAAGGTATTTCATTTTATGCTTAAAATACTAGGCACCAAAGTTTTCCTTTAATTATTATGTACTTTATATACTAAAAGTGTTATTATTTATTTCAGAAAGTTTTGTTGAATATTTACCACATTTTGGGGAACATATCTAGTTTTATCTGGTTGATATGCAATAAATTATTTGATTACCTGATTTTTAAGTTAATAATGCCATATAAATGTAGTTTATTCACTTATATTCTTCTTGCTCCTTTTTTTTCCACCATTAGCAGAAAAATTCTACTTTAAACCCAACTAAAATCACTACAGTGAATTAGCAAGAAAATCTCAGTACCCGTGGCCGATACCCAAATTGAAGTTTGTGAAAACATGTCAGTGCAGTTTTAAATTCTGAAGGGTTACACTAGTATTGTTATTGATTGCTTTATTCATTTATTTATTTTCAGATCCCAAGCTTTGAATTTCTTTGTGAAAAATTGCAAATGTATCAGAGACAATACAATGAATATATTAGAGGATCATTTCTTGATTTGGTGTTTTTTAAGGATGCAATGACACATCTTGTTAAGGTTTGCAATTTGGTACTTTTTTATTAATTTAATTCTCACAACATTTTTTCTGATTTAAGCAATCTGTGCTTAGAGGGCACAATTTGAAAAGCTACTCTTTTTCCCAAATTTTCCATCTTTTCCTAGTAATTTTCAAGAAGTAGGAAATAGGCACAGTTCTTTTACCTGTTTACATGTTTCACAATAAATATCCTTTATATATTTGTTTAAGCTTTTGTGTATTCAGAGGTATGATTTCCCTCAGTGGGAAAGGTCTGGTCATACAGAGGCACATTTATATCATGTATATAAAATTATTTGTTATCAAGAAGAATTCAAAGAACACTTCAAGAGGTTCAAACCTAACAAGTGACCAAAACAATGTAAGATAGCATCTGAGTGGATGAAAGACATGAAAATAAATACAAATTAGGACTGCAGTAGGATCAGTGTGCAGGGTAGAGAAAAGTCTCACTTTACAATCAGTTGAATCCTACTCAGAAAGGACAATAGACAGAAAGAATTAATCTGGTCAGTATCCAGCTCAGGAGGGAAAGATTCAGCTCACAAGCGTGAGATTTGTGGTTGAAACACTGTGCCTTAAATTTAAGAAGTTGTGTTAGTTTTATTACTTAAACTTGATGATTTGCTTACGGGAAGACATTTGGAAGCTACAGTGAAATCAAAACAGAAGATATTGTGTTCTTCTCAGGTGAAGTAAATTATTTTGTTTACTTTGCATTTAAACAGAAGAATTTCATTTTAAAATGCATTTTATGTGATGCTAGGTGAATTTCAGAAGACCTTGAAAGTCTCTGAAACTCAATTTCCGTTTTCAAGTGTTAACCAAAATATCTGGATATAGATATATATAGACATACCAGAAGAGGGCCCTTCTCTCCCTCTGGTGACAAGAAATTTACCCACTGTTATAACTATATTAAAATAGAAGTCCAGATTTAAATTACCAGGATAGGATCAAAGGGATTTGTGTGTAAAGCCAAAATTTCTTTGAAGGCAAAACTGAATAGCATTGAAATACTTGTGGTAGGTGTCAGTCTTGTGCATTTTGAGCATAATTTACCTGGGGAGCAAAACAAACTGTAGCATCTAAAAGGAATAATGCACTAACATGTAATAAAGCCAGGAAACATGTGATCTATATACAGTAGATGTGTATAAAAGCAATAAAATAGTGAATTTGTAATCTAACTTTTCTATCTGGGAGATTTGTAAAGGAAACTATCTCAAGGGAATGTAGAAGGTAGATAAAACAGAAGAGAACACTGATAGTTTAAATGTGTCCACGTCTTTCAGACCCTTAAAATTAGAAATGAAGTATGTTTATTTTTCTAGTTAAAGGTTTACATTGATATTTTTAAAGACACTCATGATGTTTCTTAACATAAAATGAGTCTCAGAACATCTTCCTTCTATGTATTTAAATCCTATGTGTAACTAATTATAACCATCCTATATTCTTTGGTGCAGCTTTTTCATTAGCTTACAGAATTTATAAAGAAAGTGTAAGTGTTCATTTGAGAGGAAATTTTTTCTGCAGGTGTCCTTTTAATAATCTTTACATTGTACTCTATTAAATAAAGTTTAGAGCATAATATTTTCATTTTGCTAATTAACATTTTTTTTTTAAATTTATTAATGAGTGTTTCTTCTATTTTACCCTATATAGATTTCCCGGATAATTCGGACAGCAAATGGAAATGCTTTACTTGTTGGAGTTGGTGGCTCTGGAAAACAAAGTCTTTCACGGTTGGCCTCCTTTATTGCTGGCTATAAAATATTTCAGATCACTTTAACAAGGTAAGAAATGCAAGAAATGTATACATCCAGTTTATGCTATTGCTTTCTCTTTACCTAGTCATAAATTTATCTTTTATCTGTTTTGTTGTTTATCTGTTGTTGTTGCTCTTTTGTTAGGATTCCAAAAAGTGCAAAACAACAGTTCTACTCTTGTTTGTATATAACACTGGATTAAGTTTGAGCTCAAAATGCTGGACCATGTGTTAGCTATTCCTGAGCCAAAATGGGTGTGTTTACAAAGAATGTTTGCCCTATCACTTCTAAAACATTATCATCTGAAAGCAGTCAGATCTGAGTTGATTTGAATCAACAAGTGAGGTTTCTTATGTCTTCTAGATCCTATAATGTAACCAACCTGTCAGATGATTTAAAATTGTTGTATAGAACAGCTGGAGCAGAAGGACAAGGCATCACTTTTATTTTCACTGACAATGAAATAAAAGAGGAGTCATTTCTGGAATATATTAATAACCTCTTGTCTTCAGGAGAGGTAAGGTCTCACGTGACAGGCAATGTACCTTACAAGCTGGAAAGTTCAGAATTTGGTATTTTTCTATATATTTTGGTAATAAAGTATAGAATCAATAATGATTAACTCTAACATTTCTCAAATTGTAAGAGAAAGAGTGCCCTTGGTATGGAGTTCCACTGTTTCAGTGTAAATTGTGAAAAGAAAAGGATCTATGATGGATGTTTCAGTAGCCTTTTTCAAATCAGGATTCACTGGTCAGTCAGGATCTTTCCAATCTTCCAAAGACTTCCTAGTCTTTAATGGAGTTACATGAAGTCTAAATCAGGGACAAATCTGTTTTTCATTCTGTCTAATCTATATATATACAGAGATAGATAGAGATGTAAACATAAAAATATGTATAACTCTCTAATAATTGCATCCATGCAATTTATTTTCTAATCAATTTTAATTTTACAAAGATTTCCAATTTATTTCCTCGTGATGAATTGGATGAAATCACCCAATTATTAGTACCTGTGATGAAAAAGGAAATGCCTCGATGTCCTCCAACTTTTGATAATCTTTATGAGTATTTTTTAACACGGGCAAAGAAGAACTTGCATGTTGTCCTCTGCTTTTCTCCAGTAAGTTGTTTCTTTGTATCTGTCTTCCTTACTATCATTAGCAAATTATCCTGCAAGGTGTGCCAAAACTATTCAAGGTTTATATTTTATGATTTAAAGATTTACAAAAAACCTCAAGTCTGGTTATAACTGCTGAGATAACAAAAATAATCTCAGGTCTCAAAACTTAAAAGCAAATTGCTTAAAAATTAAACAATTCCTTAGTTATATATTCCTTACATATATATATTCCATATACTTGAATAGCATAAATTAGAACACTGAAACAATCTATACAAACAACAATACAATGATGCTTAACAAATATATTTTTATTGTTGTTGTTTCTGAGAAAGGCTTGGGCCATTTTCTTCAATCAAATTAGATTTTATTGTAATTTTTTTAAAACTAGATTGTTAGATAATGATGTTATATGCATGTACACTCACCAACTACTTTCCAAAATCATTCCAGCTTAGAAATCCTTAGCAATAACTAAATAATTTTTTTCAGACCACTATGTATTCCCTCTTGATTGCTGTAATCACTCAACCTTAATTTTCATAGCTTTTCATGACTTACATGTTAAGGTAGATTTTATTGTTTTAAAGTAGCTGTTATTTTTTCTTCCTGGCATATTTTTTCATCATACAAATAATAAAATGCATCTTTTTAAAATTCTTGCTTGTTACTTGAAAATAAAAGTTAAATATAAACTATAGTAAAGTAATTGAAATGTGAAAATTTTATGAAATATTTATATTTGTCAGGAAATTCTTTAAATTTCATAAAATATTGGATCTTAGAAACGTAGCAAAATGCTTATACAAAGAAAAAAAACTGTGCAGGGTGTTCTAAGTAGAAAATTAACAAGAAAAAAGCCAGAGTATTTGGTTGTTTATATAGAAATTTGATCAACCTGATTAAGCATCATGTTGTTAATTAACATTTACTCTCTTTAGGTTGGAGAAAAGTTCCGTGCACGATCTTTGAAATTTCCTGGTCTCATATCTGGGTGCACCATGGATTGGTTCAGTCGATGGCCCAGGGAAGCTCTTGTAGCTGTAGCCAGTTATTTTCTTTCAGAATTTAATATGGTCTGCCCTGCACCAGTTAAAACACAAGTAGTGGAAACCATGGGTGTCTTTCATGATATAGTTTCAGAAAGCTGTGAGAATTATTTTCAAAGGTAATATTTTGTATGAGTTGAATAGTTAATCCCAAAATATTGCTACTGGTAGTGTGTTGTGCACTCATAGTGTTACATGAATCAAAAAGTGCCTTCCTAAGGCTAATACAAAAATAAAACTCCTCTATCAGTATAGGCAAAGGCCATAAATAGTAATTACTATTGTGTTGCAAATTGATTATCTTCATTCCCATTATTCAACATTCTTTTACTTTGCTTATGTGTACAAAATCAATGCAATTGGAAATGTGGTTGCTTTTTGAGGAAATTAGATTTGACTGAATTAAAGACTTGATTTGTGTAAGCTGGTTCGTTGGAAGTAAGCAAATGGCTGTAGATAGCAAACAAGGAAAGAAGCTGATGTTGCCAATACATTGTGTTTTAGGTATCGAAGAAGAGCTTATGTTACACCTAAATCCTATCTCTCTTTCATCAATGGCTACAAAGAAGTTTACACTGAGAAGTTAGAGGGTATTAAAAAACAAGCTGAACGTATGAAAATTGGTAAGCAAAGTAGGGATAACAGTATATTTCCATGAAGGAGCTCAAATGATCTGTTTTTAATATTAGACTTATATACAGTGATCACTTAAAATCGGTTCTTCTGGATCCCTGGTATCATATGAGGACCATTTCCAAGCAGTCTGCTATCACCACCCCACAATGATTATTACAGAAATGTCTCGAAGAAGCTGCAAGTTTAGTTATTCATCTCAGCATTATATTAAACTAATATTTCCAGTTTATCATTTGTAATAGAAAGCTGAACCTGAAAATGACCAGAGAGAGCATCTGATTTACTAATGCAGGGAGAGGTAGCTCTAAACACAGTGTTTCAGTTACTTTTGGACTTTTCTATGGGTATTCAAACTATAGTCTGTGCTCTTAACAGCTGATTTGTTTTGCATTTATGCTGTGGAATACATAGCTGTGGTCATTTTATAACTACGGATCTGAAATACAGGAAAGTGTGATGGATGTGTTTTGATTTTGGATGCCTCTTTGAAATTACCTAATTTTTGGCTTTAGATTAGTACTTATAGACTTCAGAACATGTTTCCAGTTTTCTTTAGTTTGCATCAACACAGGGTTTTGTAAATTTACAAAGGCAACTGAACATTTTAGAGAAATAGTGTTTTTTGGGGAAAAAATGCTGGTTAATAGTCTAACAGAATAGATAATATTACATTATAAGATTTTTTTATGCAAAGGTAAAGGAATATAGCATTTAGACAATAATTAAGGGTGAAGCTGGTACACTTTGCATAAAGAAAATAGAGTAAGAATGTGTAGATGTTTATTCACAAACTGCTGACTCAGAGTGGGCTCTAGAGGAGTGAGTGATGCTTGATATTTTCATATGCAATTTTTCTTGTGTGGATCTGTTGCCACTGTATGATCTGTTGATCATATACAGATGACCATATGCAGGTATATCTTCTTCTGCAGCATCTATATCTCTGATGCTCAGAAAATCATGTCTGTAAGCTTATGAACAATACTCATGCCAGGTAGAAAATGTTCTAAATGGTTTCACTTGCAAATAAAATATGTATTACAAAACAATGAAAATACTTTTCATTCCTTACTCGAAATGCATTCTATTGTTTACTGCATTCAGACAGCTACTGCCTCATGCATCCATTCTTTGATCCTTAGTCTTTCATCAATTAATGTGAAGAAAAGATGTAGAAGATTAAAAAGATGAACCGTGAAAGCTGTTTCAGTCTGTTAGGAGATCATCCTGATTTAAATTTTATGTTATTAGACTCAGCTGAGATAATGTTACTTTTTTCATCTCCTTGTTGAAATGGTTTCCCTTTATGTAATGATTGCTTGAGCAGATACACTTGAGCAGATAAATGCTCCCACCCAACTTACCAGCTCTTTGTGTGATGATACAAACACAGAATCAATCTGATTCCTGCTTGTCCTGTGACTTTATGGGACAGCATATTCTTCACATGCAGTCCCCACTGACCCTTTTTAAAAAAACCTCGATACTATGAGAATAAGGATATAATTTTATTGCATGTAGTATTCCAACTATTCACTTTTTGGTACTCTTTACAGCTATAACAAATTAAAACTAAGAAGTATGGATTTCTTTTTTTTAAAGAATCAAGCTTGTTTATAATCATTTTACACCTTGTGTATTTATATCCATGAAAAGTTAGCAGTAAACACAATCATGATATACTGTGTACACCCACTTTCTCTCTTTTACACAATTTTAAGTGAGAATGCAAGGTTCTAGGCTTTGGGGTTCTAGAGCTAGATTGTATTATCTAACTGGGAAAAAAGTAGATTTAATTTTTCTGAAGTTTCTCTTTTACTTATCAGGTCTCGCTAAGCTGATGGATGCCAGTGAATCTGTGGCTAAGCTCTCTGAGGAGTTGGCTGTTAAGGAGAAGGAACTGGCTGTGGCTTCTGTTAAGGCAGATGAAGTGAGTACTTCAGTGTTAAATAGCAAAAGGGAATGGATAGCACCAGGATATATAATGGGGTAAAGTGCTATTGCAGCACTTTTCTCATCAATTTTCTCATAATTTGTACATGCCAAAATATATGCATGGTGGTCTAAACAGAGGTGAAACCTCTGTAGCATGTTGATTCAGCATTTTTTTCTGAAAGTGAGGCATATAGCAGAGGTTGAGTGCTTACCTTTTTCTCCCATTTCTCACCCACTCCTGTAAGCATCAGGTTTCCTTTTACGTTTTTTTTTTTTGTTTTTTTTTTTTTTTTTTTTTTTTTTTTGTATGTGTGCTTAGTTGATGTTTATTAGATTTGGAGTCATACCTGCACTTAGCTGAAGATAAAAAGTTAGCAGATGATAAAGGGATTTTACTATTTTTCTTGGGAAAACGTTGATCACAGTTCAGGTTCATATTTTTTCCTTTAGATTAACAAGGTATTTGTGTGTTCATGAGACTGGTGGTCTGGTAGAAATCTGGTTTCCAAGATGATTCCCTGGCAAAGTAGGTTAGGGAATGTATTAATAAAGGCATTCTGTTTGCTAAATAATCATGGAGTCATAGAACAGTTTTAAGGGTTATCTAGTCTGATCCCCCTGCTGTGAGCTGGGACATCTTAAACCAGACTGATTGCTCATACCTGTCAACCTGACCCTGAATATTTCCGGGGATGGGGCTTCTACTGCCTCTCTGAGCAATCTGTCCCCATGTGTCACTGCCCTCATTTTAAATAAAATTCTTCCTTATTTCTAGTATAAATCTACCCTTTTCTAGTTTAAAACATTAGCCCTTGTCCTATGACAAGAGGCCCTGCTGAAAAGTCTGTCCTCAAAAGATACCATAATGCTATGTTAGTACATGATGAATGTTAACTGGAGGGCAAACTTTTGGCTAGTGGTGGCTAAGGACTACCTGCATTCTTCAAGGCCTTTAATCTCATAAGTGAGAAAATTGTGACAGAAAGTGGTGAAATTACACTCCTCACATTTCAGAAGTATGGCAGATACACTGGTAGAGTCACTTTGTTCAATATTTATGTTGTACATTTTGAAATAGCTGTGTGGAAATCATTCGCATAGCCTCTTAATTGCCAACTTTTTCACTAGAGCACTACTTGAGAGTCATCAGAAGCAGGTGACTAATGGACAAATAATAAAAGAAATGATATTTTTTTAACTACATGTAATATCGCTCATAATCTTTATATTTCTAATTTATATTTTTATGTGCGGAATTGTAATGAAAAAAGCAAATGCATCTTGTATTGAAAAAGTATAGGTTCAGGTAGGATGAAAATTCGTAACAAGATAAAAACTGTCTTTAAAAGTCACTGAAAGATCTTCTATCCATTATGAAAATAATTCATTTTTTACTATCCAACTCCTGCTGAGAGACTCATCTGATATTACTTTGTGGTGATTCCATAACCTATACTAATTTTTATTCCATAATTATATAATGCAATATATGGATAGGGGTGGCTTTATATTTTTCTGCGCCCTTATGTATCTGCTTTCTCTGTGTCTGGTAACTTAAATCAAAATGGTAGAACACATGATTATACATTTTATGTGTTTATTATCTATCTCAGGTACTAGCAGAAGTCACAGTGAGTGCTGAAGCTGCATCTAAAGTAAAAAATGAAGTCCAAGGTGTGAAAGATAAAGCACAGAAAATCGTAGATGAAATTGATGTAGAAAAAGTGAAGGCGGAGACTAAACTGGAGGCAGCTAAACCAGCATTAGAAGAAGCAGAAGCTGCACTGAACGTGAATAAAATTTTTATATTTTGATTAGTTTAGTACTATCTGATCCACCTGTGAAAGAAAGTGTAGAGCCATTAACAATCAGTTGTCACTTGATTTTACTGCTGTCACCTGCTCTTCACAGTTAGTGGTCATGTCTTGGGTGAATATGTATGGAGTTGACATTTTGCCTTAAACATATGGAGGTTATTTTATAGCATTTTTATGCTGCTGCCCGAATAATTGGTCATTATGAAGCTGTAAATCTTTCCAAAAGTTACAGAAGTCTTTAGAAAATCTGTTATTCTGACTTCAAAAGCATAATTACTGTGCTAAAAGAATGTTTTTTTCTTCATAGTTAACTAGTTGTATCTTTCTTTTAAGAGGAATGATAGGCTCTCTGTGCCTTCACCCCCTAAAAAAAAAGGTTTAATTTGAAGAACAGTGGGAAACTAAGGGGATTCAGGGCAATCAGAATCAGTGTTAAGAAATTTGGAGGCATTGCTGTACTAGAGTTAAAAAGTAAAGAATTGTGGAATCAGATATCAGTGAAGTATTTCTATTTTTTAAGCTTTCAGTGCCAGTAACCAGAATTTATGTGACAAAAAACATTAAGTGGGAGATGGTAGAAGAAGAGCATTGTTTGCACTTACACTGATATTTAGATAATGAGATGAATGAAACTTCCAAATGTGGTCACAAAATTAATTCATAAAATGCTTGGACTTGTATGTTATCCTGCAGATTCTATAATGTGTCTGTAACTACTCTTTCTAGAGATGTAGCACCATGTGTGTATTTGTAGACAGAAATTAATGTTTGTTCTGAAGTTTTGTATTATTTATTGAACTAAGAAGCATCAGTGATGCTACTAGAAAGTGAAGTAGAAAAAGCAGTGTCTTGAACCAGTCATAATGTTAAAACAAACAAATTATGACAATTGAACTCTTAAAAGTAAAAAATACCATTTTACCAGGAAAACTGCTTTTAATTAAATTTTGTGCAATTTTACAATATACATTTCATCAGTCTAAGAGACTTACAAACTAGTACTTCTGTTACACGTATTTAAATTTGATTTTTGAGTGATGAATTTAGCATTGGGAAAATATTATATACTCATTAAACTTACTAAAGTTTCATGAAACTGTGGAATTTATTACAGGAAGCCCTTTTATACACTTAGTACAAACTTGTCTCAGAGAAAAGTATGAGAAACAAACATTAAAATCAAAACATTGAATGGGAAAATAGCACAATGGTATTGATGCAGCATTCTGTTACATTTTTCTTCAAATAGACCATCAAACCAGTGGATATAGCTACTGTTAGAAAACTGGCAAAACCTCCTCACCTAATTATGAGGATCATGGACTGTTGCCTGCTACTGTTCCAAAAGCAATTAGATCCAGTTACCGTGGATCCAGAAAAGAATTGCTGCAAGCCATCATGGGGAGAATCATTAAAAGTAAGTAGAGTTTACAACCAGGGTTTCTTAAACACCAGAAATACCAATATGTATATCAGAGAACTTATTATGCTGTTTAATCAAAGCAGCACAGGATTTTTTAAAAGCACAAACATCTGGTTTTAAGATAGGCATAGTATATTAATAGAGAATGTCTTCTGCTACTCTTTGAATTCTGTTCTAAGTCTATTACTGTGTTAATTTGCCAATATTATTGCCTCAAATATTTATCATGCAAATGAAGGAAAAAAATTGGGTATTACTGGAGCTTTTTCCAGGAATCAGGAAATCATTAAAACTTTTTATTTATCATCAACATAATGAAATGGGATAAGCATATATTCCCTGAGTTGCTTTTAAAATGTTAAACATTTGTTAGAAAAAGCTATTTCTCTTTCCAGGAAGATTTAAGTCACACTGCACAAATGCACAAGCCAGTTTTTTGTGGGTTTTTGCATTCTTTACATACTTAAAAATGTATCCCCTAGGCTTTATCTTGGTTCAATTTATTTTATGAAATACTGTTTCTTAAATGCTTTTTGAATGAGGTTCCCACTGACTGGAAAAAGGGAAACAAAGCACCCATTTTCAGAAAGGGAAAAATGGAAGACCCAGGGAACTACAGGCCAGTCATTCTCGCCTCTGTGTCTTGCACAATCAAGGAGCAGAAAGTTTCCATGTTACGGTGCATGGAAAATATGGTGGTGCTGGAGGCAGCCAACATGGCTTCACCAAGGGCAAATCATGCCTGACAAATTTGGTGGACTTTTTCAGTAGGGTCAGAGTTGGTGGACAAAGGGAGTGCAAATGACATTATTTACCTCAAGTTGTGCAAGCATTCAACACTGTCTTGGTCAACACAAGATCTTGGTCTCTAAATTGGGAAGATGTGAATTTGATGGATGGACCATCTAGTGAATAAGGAATTTACTGGATGTTCACACTCAAAAAGTAGTGGTCAACAGCTTAGTGTCCAAATGGAAACCAGTGTCAAACAGGAGACATGTTCATCAGGGATCACTACTGGAACCAGTACAATTTAACATGTTTGTCAGAGACATAGACAGTGACATTGAGTACACCCTCAGCAAGGGTGTGTTTGATCTTCTGGAGGACAACCAAAAGGACATTGACAAGCTTGAGAGGTGGGCCCATGACAACCTCATGAAGTTCAACAGGCCTAAGTGCAAATAAACATGGATTGGTGCAACCTCATGCACAATTACAGACTAGGCAGAAAATGGATTGAGAGCTTCCCTGAGAAGGACTTGGTTTTGGCTGATGAGAAGCTCAACACGAGCTTGCAGCCCAGAAAGCCGACAGTATCTTGGGCTGCATCAAAGGAATTGGGGCCAGCAGGTTGAAGGAGATGATTCTCCCCCTCTACTCTGCTCTCATAAGACCCCATCTGGAGTACTGCATCCAGTTCTGGAGTCCCCAACAGAAAAAAGTCATGGATATGTTGAAGGAAGTACAAACGAGGGCCACAGAGATGATCAGAGGGCTGCAGGACCTCTCCTGTGAAGACAGGCTGACAAAGTTGGGGTTGTTCATCTTGGAGAAGAGAAAGCACTGGAGGAACCATAAAGTGGCCTTCCTGTACATGAAGGGGACCTACAGAAAAGCTGTGGAGCATGCTAGTGCTAGCATTATAAGGGCATGCTAATGATCAGACAAGAGCTAATGGCTTTAAACTGGAAGAGGATAGTTTTAGGAAGAAATTCCTTAGTGTGATGGTGGTGAGGCCCCGGAATAGGCTGCACAGGGGAGCCGTGGATGCCCCCTATCTGGGAGTGTTCAAGGCCAGGTTAGATGGGGCTATGAGCAATCTGGTCTAGTGGGAGCTGTCCCTGTCCAGGGCAGGAGGGTTGGAACTGGATGATCTTAAAGGTCCCTTCCAACCAAAACCATTCTATGATTCTATGGAAGTATATAAGTAACTTTAAAGCTTAATTACTGGAGTGTAACTGTTTAAAACTTGATAATAATTGAAAGCATATGGAAGAGCTACAACTCAATAGCACACAATATTAACTATGAATAACACGTTCTTACAGAGGATTTTAGGATTTTTTTTATGTATTCAATCATGGACAAGCTTTTGATTGTAAAATATATAAATAGCTAATAAATATCCTGTGTTATTTTTTGCAGCTTATGAGTGGCCCATTCTTGCAGAGTCTACAGCAGTTTCCTAAAGATTCAATCAATGAAGAGACAGTAGAATTACTCCAGCCTTATTTTAACATGGAAGACTACACGCTGGAGAATGCTAAAAAGGTGTGTGGTAATGTGGCAGGACTCCTCTCTTGGACACAAGCCATGGCAACATTTTATGGTGTTAACAGAGACGTCTTGCCTCTTAAGGTAATCTACCATCTCTTGCTTTGTGTTTGCTTTCCATGTAATTTAATTTCATTTAATAGAAGCGAGACTTAAAAAATATACTTAGATAACTTTATGCAGAGAAATTGCTGAAGACTTTAATGTCTATGGATAATAGAAGCAGAAGAAAATCCATATCCTCTTCTTGATCCTTAAAAGAACACCTAACAAAAAATCAGCCTGTATTAAACCTGTGTGCTTTGGTTTAATGTGCACAGTGAAAGAGGTTTTTATTTTGTTTTTATTATTTTCTAATTACTTTATAAGTTTTACAAGAAGTTGTACCAGCTTAGGGTCTTCATTTCTTCTCTGACGAGTCCTGCAAAGAATTGCAACTTTTTTTGATTTTCTGAGTTCAGCAGAAATATCACCTTAGGAGCAACGAGAATATTCAGCAGTTTAGGATCATGATTTTCTAGAGGGTAAAAAAATGTTGTTAGCTGAAAAAGGACCAATCTCCTGTCTTGATTGCTGATCATTACAGAGTTTACAAATAAAAAAGATATTATAAAGCATATAATCAAACAGGAAGACTGAATGATTGTTCCTCCGGCCTAATCATCATGTACCCATTGGAACCCTTACTTCTTTAATTAAAAAAAAAAAATTGACAGTATATATTAGAAACCTTAAGTACTATGGTCCTATTTAACAAAATATTGGATCTGCAATATAT
The DNA here is from genome assembly GCF_003957555.1 of Calypte anna. Taxonomy (NCBI): domain Eukaryota; kingdom Metazoa; phylum Chordata; class Aves; order Apodiformes; family Trochilidae; genus Calypte; species Calypte anna. The sequence continues at coordinate 14,905,867 of NC_044246.1, forward strand.
GTGTGACAAAACTTTCAGACAGAATTTTTGAATATTTATACAAATATTTATATAAAAGTTATTTTGATGTATTATTGTCTCATGGTTACCAAGCAAGCAGGCTAAAACAATTTGTCAAAATATGTTCAAATCTTTTATGACCATTATTTTAATGTTTCATCTCTGTACAGGCTAACTTGGCAAAACAGGAAGGCTACCTGAAAGTAGCTAATGCAGAATTAGCAAAGGCTCAGGAGGCATTAGATGAAAAGCAAGCTGAACTGGATAAAGTGCAGGCAAAGTTTGATGCAGCAATGCAGGAGAAAATGGTGAGATTAAAGTCTTTTATTATTATAAAAAATGCTTTCATACTATACTGTTATGTAATCAGAAACTGATACACACAATTAAACCTTGAGTGACAAGGATGAGGTTCAGGTATAAACATAAGAGATTTAAATCTAGATTCACTCATTTTTCTATCTTTCTATGAATAGGAGCATATTAGACAATAGATGCATTTACAGTTCTCAAGAATGAGTTTTAAATAAGTAATATAGTCCTAGTAAGTATAAGAAGATTATGCCTTACATTTTTGCATTCTATTTTTTAATTTAGTAGGACATTTTTTCAATTTTAGGACTTACTGAATGATGCAGAAACATGCAGAAGAAAGATGGAAGCAGCCTCTGCACTTATAGATGGACTGAGTGGTGAGAAAGTTAGGTGGACTCAGCAAAGGAAAGAATTTAAAGCTCAGATTAACAGGTATCAAATTCATCATATATGTGAATAAAAGAAGGAGTCTCAGAGACCAGCCAGTAACTCTTGTCTAATAGTCTGTGTGTTAAAACAAATGTGGGGCATGACAGTAGGGCCATGCTCTGAGGAACTGGGAAACGTGGGAGTCTGCACTGCTTTGCTGTTCAAGTGACAAAACGTTGAGCAGCCTGGGAGCCAGAGGTCCTAGCTGGCTAGAGAGCAGAAAACAAATTGTAATTATTTCTCAAGGTAAAGAGCCTGAACATTTAGAGTCAGCTTCTGTGGAATGCTGCTGTTTCCATAAATTTCCTATGGGGATGCTGGGTGTACCTGTTTGAGGTGTGCTCATTCCAAGGGAATGAAGTTTCCATCTTCTGATAACTACTGTATTGCAGACATATTTTTAAGAAGTAAACTGATTTTTTGCCTCAGTTATGAAAAGAGGATTAGTTGTCATCAGTGCTTTATTGCTATGTAGGGGTGAAGATAGTGTTTTCATATGATACTGCTTCTATGTTTTGCCACAAAAAAAATTTTGTAACCACCAAGAATCTATTTGTTGCTCCAACAATACAACAAGACCAACAAGACCAGTTAATACTCTCCTTAAAATGTAGTGATTACAAAAATTTTCTATTTCAAAAGCTGATTGTCTGAATTAATAAAAATTGAAATTGTACATCACCTTTTAATTATTATTTTATTCCTTTTCTAGACTTGTGGGAGACGTACTGCTCTGCACAGGTTTTCTTTCATACTGTGGACCTTTTAATCAAAACTTCAGGATGCTTTTGCTGAAAGATTTATGGGAATCAGAGATGAGAACCCATGAAATCCCATTTTCTGAGAACTTGAACCTGATTTCTATGTTGGTAGATCCTCCAACAGTAAGTTCTTTGTGCATGATGGTTTTAATTTTAATTTCAATGTATTCTGTGGTGATCAGGCAGCGTTGTGCTTCCTTAGACCAGAACTATAATGCCCAATATTGCTGTGCAGTGCAGTTCTGTGTTTTCCAAATGTTCTTGGCAATTTCCACTGTATATCTGATCCCTGTTTAGACATATAAACACGTGGTGTAATATAAGCAAGCAATGTATACATTTAGAGAATTGCCACTAAGGTAGTGCACTTTCTAGTACCTTGTTTCGAGAACCCGTAACCACTGCTACATGTCACATATCTACTAAAACAGTGGGTTTGATTGGTAGCTGTTGGTTCTGTCAGCATAATCTGGGTCTGGTTTAAAAAATAAAATTTATATCAAGGAGAACATTTAAAGAAGAATGCATAAAGTCTTTTCATTAAATGTGGTTGTATGTGAAATCAAACAGAAGAAAATAATAAAATCTTCAAGTTTCCTTCAGTTAAGCCCCAAAAGCTCTCATCCAGGTTTTCTCTTAATTGATCCCAGTGTTTTATTTGGCTGTCAAGCTGCCTTTTGACTTTCTTACATTTTTAAAATAGATTTTTATTATCCCATAGAGTTAAAAACATCTATAGAAATAATATCTGGGAATTGAAATAAATAATTTTTCATCAGACTCAGATATGCATTCGTCTTGGCTTGTTGCCCCCATTTTTAGTTAGAAAAATCATAACTGAAGTATAATTCCAGTGAGATTTTATTCAAAACTGTTGTTGCTGTATTCTTCAGATTAGTGAGTGGAATCTTCAGGGACTGCCAGGAGATGATCTTTCCATTCAGAATGGCATTATTGTCACTAAGGCAACTAGATTCCCCCTTTTGGTAGATCCACAGACTCAAGGAAAATCATGGATTAAAAAGAAAGAAGAGGAAAATGAATTACAGGTGAGCAATGTTTTAAAGGAATAATGTGCAGTATTATATTTCTCTAGACATTATTGCTTTAGGGTGTGTCTGCATTTGAGTCAGTGTAACTCTTATAAATGCATAGTTGAGAACTTCAGCTTACACAGAAACTGATCATGACACAGATGCATCAGTGGGGAACTTCACAAGAGCTGTAAATCCCATCCAAGGACTTGAAAAAGATAGTATAGTAAATTAATACTGGTATGAAATCTATCAAGAAATATGAAAGAGAAGGTGGTAGCCTTGTGTTCAAAAATGGTGAATGCATTCTCTGTACAAAGGGCAAAGTGGTGAAAATAAGAGCAAAAGACTATAATATAAAACTGTTAAATGAAAGTAAGTAGGGCAACTATTCACCAATAGTTGCAGATCACAGGCAAATGCAGGGTAATTCGTAGCTTTGAAAATGCAGATTCTACTCACTACATCTTTTTGTCCTGATATCAACTTTTTTTTTTTTTTCTTGAGGTAACAACTTTGAATGACAAGTACTTCCGTACACACCTCGAAGACAGCCTTTCACTGGGACGACCACTCATGATTGAAGATATAAGTGAAGAGTTGGATCCAGTCCTTGATAATATATTAGAAAAGAATTTCATTAAATCTGGAACTTCTTTTAAGGCTAGTAATCAAACAAAAGACCTGAATTAAGTGGTTGCCATTTTGATGAATAATATTTTACATTTACTTATGCTGAATGAGGTAAACTTTGTATTCAGTCGAGTGATATGAAGAATCAAACTGAAATCATGAAATATGGGAGACAGATGACCAATAAGTTAATGAGTCTAACATTTAACTATTAAAGTTACTGCTGAAGAGGCCAAACTGGAATCCTACTGAATGCTTACAATATTTTCTGTTGATTTTCAAGCACTTTCATTTTACACCCTTTAACAGAATTAATAGAATTTAAAAGATATCTCTCTTCCTGCTGATTGTAGCCATTACAGAACCTTTGATCTGGAATAGAATGTTTTTATGATGGTACAATGTAAAAAGCATGAAGTTTTGTTAATAAATCTTAACTTATGCTTTTTGTTCTGAAGCCATAAATTAGAACAATACGGTGGAAAGAATCCCTGTATTTTCCTGAATAAGAATGTGACTTGTATAACGTACCCTAACTGCAACCTTTGGTCATCAATGGTTATTTTCATGACATATCTAAACTGCGAGATACACTTATTCCCTCTGACATTTCTAAGTAATTTTTTTCCTGGTCTATATAATTGAGTCAAATAAAGCTCATTTTCTTCTGCTTAATACTGTTATAACATACTCCACAGGTGAAAGTTGGTGATAAGGAAGTTGAAGTTATGAGTTCATTTAGACTGTACATTACTACAAAGCTACCCAATCCTGCTTTCACACCTGAAATTAATGCAAAAACCTCAATTATTGATTTTACTGTTACAATGAAAGGACTTGAGAATCAGTTACTGAGAAGAGTAATCCTTACTGAAAAACAGGTAACCTAACAATGTGCATAAACCATAGCAATGCTTTATTTTATTTTTTAAAATTTTTATTTATTTTATTAGTTTAATTAACTGTTATTATTATGTAGAGAAAAAGAAATGTTAACACAGAAAAAAATACTGGCAATTTTCTAAAATTTTATTCAGATTTGCTGTAGAAATTCCCAAATAACAAAATTAAACCTAGACCATCTTCTACATGTTGTTGTTAACATGACACAATTAAGCACAAGCATTTGGCATTTATAAGATACTTCATAAGATACTGAATAAACCCTGCTTAAAATAAAGTAAAGACATTACAAATCCACAATTTAGATACCTGAAAAAGTAAAAGTAAAATGCTGGTTTCATGAACTTGAAAAATCAGCACCTGAATGTTGAATATGAATCATAGGTACAATCCCATAAAATGTCATGCTTTTTTCTTTTTTTTTAATAATAGGAACTAGAGGCAGAACGCATTAAACTCATGGAAGATGTGGCTTCAAATAAGAGGAAGATGAAAGAACTGGAAGACAACCTTCTGTACAAACTAAGTGCAACTGAAGGTTCTGTATCAACGTGTAAAAGACCCGGGATTAGGCAGATTAAATTTATATGTATTAGAACTTTTCTATACAGAAATTGACTTATCTATCCAAGGTACAAGAGAATATCCAATGGTAGAAATTTGAAGTATGGTCATTTAACAGAGTATGAAGGATTTGGTACTACAGAATGCCACTATATACAATCCTTCACACTTAAGTATTTTTAACACCTAGCTAGGTTTGGTGAAACAAGTTAGTTTCTTGAGAGAGACAGCTTTCTTGAGAGGTTTCTGCTCCTCAAATGAGATAAAGTCATGGGCAAATCCTTAACCCATTGAAAACCCTGTGTGAAATGGTCAAACTTAAATGGTGTTGAAGGGTTTTGCAGTCTATTAGGAGCCTGAAATTCACATGGTGAATTACTGTATCTCTCTGTTGGAAAAAGAATGTGGTAGCTTCTAGCAGATTGGTCAGTAAGTACTTGAGATGTATGAATACTATTGTGTGACCATTGCTTTTAGGACCCAAAGTCTTCTTGACTTTGAGCACACCAATCGAGAGACTTCAAAATAAGTGAAGTACTGCATATGATTAAGTATATTATGTACAGAAGAGAGCTGACTTCTCCAGTACATGCAACAGCTTTGCAGCATGATACATTTAGCAGTATAGCTACATACATATTGACGTAGGTTGAGTGTATTTGTTTAGTGTTTTGATTATAGAAATAGTTTTTTGTATTATATAATCCATTTGGTCTCCATTTAAAAAGCTCTCTACAATTTGGTAAATTTTGTCCATTTGTTATAAATAATTTCTGTAATTTGGCCTTTCACATGAAGTGAAAAAAATTGCTACAAGAGTGTCCTAAACATCCCGTATTTGACTTTTCAGGTTCACTGGTAGATGATGAATCCTTGATTAGTGTTCTGCGAACAACTAAGCAGACGGCTGCTGAAGTAGCTGAAAAGTTGACTGTGGCAACAGAAACTGAAGCAAAGATTACCACTGCTCAGGAAGAATATCGACCTGCTGCTACACGAGGAAGCATCCTTTATTTTCTCATTACAGAAATGAGCATGGTCAATAATATGTATCAGACTTCACTGGCTCAGTTCTTGAAGTTATTTGATAATTCCATGGCCAAGTAAGAAGATGAAAAAACTTCTACTACTGTTCAGATGTTTGTCTTCATGATGTGTCTGCTGCTACTAATGTGTTTTCTTTGTGCTTTGTTTTCATGATTCAGATCTAAAAAGTCTCCTGTGCCTCAGAAAAGAATCTTAAATATTATTGAGTATCTCACATTTGAAACCTACGCATATTCTGTTAGAGGCTTGTATGAAGATGACAAATTCCTGTTTACCCTCCTTCTGACATTAAAAATTGATCTTGAGAGAGGACACTTGGAAACCAAAGAGTTCCAGGTACTCATTAAAGGTAAGTTTAAAAAAACCTGTGATATGTAGAGCTATATGTCAACTTTTTAAATTCTTAGACCATTTGAAAATAACATTTCTGGCCGCGTGGTTTCCACCAATATTTCTTCAGGAGGTGACTGTCCTTATGCCTTCTGTGGTCCAGTGAAGTTCTGCAGTTCCTCATCTCAATTCTACCTCTACTGTTTACCCAGCCTTTACAGGAGTACTTTTAGGAACTTCTGTCTAGAACATGTGATGGAGGGTTCTCACTTCCCTTTACCATAGTGATTTGATAGTGAACTGAGAATACACTTCTTGTGCATAAAATGACAATAGATTTTCAGTAACTATTCATGTGATACTTAATAAGATTGAAAAGGGGGCAAACGCATTGCCAACTTGACCTGGACTCAGGTACATTCTAAAATGAATGAATTGTTCACTTTTCCTCCTTGGATGAGCAGTTTCCCATGCAAAATGAATGCCATCTTAACAAAGTAAGGAAGCTGAAGAAAGGATTTGTTTGAAAAATAAATCTCCCTTCCTCTTTCCATTTCTTTACTGGATGAGCTTCTGTTGCTCATCATCATCCATATTCTCAGGGGACTCTTCAGTCAAATAAGCATTGCTTTTTGAAATGAAACTATCTCTAGAACTCGTTATCCAGCTAGTGTCAGGAGATTATCAACCTTCAATCTTTCCTTCTGCAGAAGTACGTAAATTGAATTCCACTCTATTTACTGTATTCCATTAAAGACAAACACTAGGTCCTTCCTGAATATTTTAATGCTATAGCTTCAAGGTAACCCTAAGTCAGGAAAAAAGAGAATGCAGGTCCTAAAATTATAGGAAAATAGCCTCCCATGGTGATAGCATAGAAACTGTGATTAAAATTCTAGAAAAAAACCCCACCAAAATCAGAAAGATATGAGAAAATCTAAGGAGTTCATTGACAATTTTGTAAGTACCTTTGCACTTAGGTAGGCTGTGTCCTTTACCAGTAGAAAGCAAGGGACTGGCACAAGTGAAGAATATGATCTCTAGCAGAAAATATGTTCTGTTAAGAAGATCCATAAATATCAGAGAGCATGCAACAGACGAACTGCCAAACATCTTCAGCTTTGCTGACTTAGGTAAAAAACAGAGATATTGCCAAGTATGCTCTTTCATGGGCAGCTAATGATTGCATGTTAAAATTAAGAAAGTCTTTTTGGCTAAAGTGATTGTGATTCTCTCCCAGGACTCAATAATTATTTCTGTTGGTGTATTGTATTAAATTTGCAAAATATTTTATTCTGGAACAGGGTATAATTTTATAATAATAATGCTAAAAATAGATTACAGGTTTGTCTGAGACTTTTTGTTATCCTTGATTTCTGTTATAAGAGTTTGCAGAGACTAAGGGAGTTATTTCAGACTATACATGCTAATGCCAAAGACATAAGAGGATACTTGGAGGAAACTTCACCATACGGTTTTAGGAGCAGGGAAATGTGTACTTACACCTCAGATTTCCTGAAGCAGCCTGTTCTTTCTGTGAGGTTATTGAACTTGCCATCCCCAGGGGTAAAGGCAAGGAAAAAAAAGTGCAGTAGGCAAATTCATAATAAAAGCACATGAAGTAGCTTTACTTTTTTGCTTGAGAGGAATAATTTGGATTTGTACACAGGAACTCTGCATTCTTGAACAAGCACTCATCCTTTAACTGCCCACTCAGTAGTTCATGAAAACATTCAAATTAATTAATCATATCTAATTCTGTTTCTAAATCCTATCCAACTGTATCTGCATGGGCAGGAAAGCCTTGCACAAAGTTTCTGCATTCTGGAACTTTTCACTTATGCCTGTGAGTGGCAAAATGAGAACTAGGAGGACAAAATACTTTTGCATGAATTGCATATTTCTCTCATTAACATAACAAATGATTAACTGTAAGAACTTAGCAGGATTTATGGAAAGATGAGCTATGTATCTGAACAGCAAGACTAGCAAGTATTACTCTGAGAAATACATTGTTTACACTTTGTTACTTCTCATTCTTCTGAATAAGTCTCTCTCAAAAAATGAAGCTTTGAAAGTTTTAAAGGGCAAATTTCCCTAAAACTTTCCACACATTGAAGCTTTCACTTTCTTTTATTCCCATTGGCATAATAATGTCCAGATTCAGCAAGATGAGTCTCGTGTTTTTACTGAAGGATATTCATGTAGCTAGGGAAGTATTTAGTTGTTCTGAACTGTGTGTTTATTAATTTCAAAGAAGCAGAGCTGCTGTATCCTGAAAATAATCACTGACAAGACAAATAAAATTTTTGCATCCTGTAAGCCTACAGGAAAACATCTCAAAGAGTCAAATCTTTCCTTGTAAAATCTTTAATGTAAGCAGAAGAGATTTCGGGAAAATCAGAAAGGCTTTCTTGTACTGTAGCATCTGCAGCACCATAAACTTTCCTATACTGTGTCAGAACATCTAGTCCTTTGCCTAAAAACCACCATATGTAATGTCTTCCCAGTAATTTAGTAAAATTAAAAAATGTGCATTATTTGAGGAATTTATATTCTAATCTACTTCTCACTCCAGTGGTAAGTTTGTCTTCTATTCTTTTCCATCTTGCTTTCATGATTCATTTTCTGTGCATGCCATTCATGGAGAATTTGAGGTTGAGATGGATGCACAAAAAGAAAAAAGATATCTTTGTTAAAACCTCTTCATATCCTATGGAAAATTGGACACATTTATAAAAGTATTAATATATTAATTGAAAAGAAACGATATACATTTATGTATGTAGGTTTTGGTAAGCATGTATGTATAATTTGAAAGTAGTGAAATAATTACAGCTCATACATATATAGACTATGTATACACGCACATACATGCTCTCATATATATAAATGCTTTAAAATAATAGTTATTATTTGAAACTTATGGGGTTTTATTCAGTCTGTTTGTAACAAGTTAGTGAAATTCATTATACTAATAATATAAGTGAATAAATGAGCTCTATTTCTGGAGCCTACTGAAACAACATCCTCTAGTTTTCCCAACAAGTGGCATTAATTAATTTGTGTAGGACTGGGGGAGGCAGCTACAACAAAAATAAAATTATTACACAAAGTTAATTATTATAAAAAAATAAAAGTTATTCTGTCTAAAATTGGTTTGCACTCTTATCTCAGAGGTGTTACTTTGTATTTCCTTTCTTGGTTGCATAGCAGAAGACATGAAACATCTATTATCTGCTGGCTGTCTGGCCATACACATGCCATTTAAAATGCTTTGTGTTTGTTAGTCTGCTTCAAGATTGATTGATTCCATCAGTCCAGAGTTTGCTTCTTCTCTTGTTGTGTCTGTTGGTTTTGGGTTTTTTTCCTAATACTTCAAGTATAATTGGTAGCATCCTATAAAATTGTAACAACTGTAGGGAGCACACGATCTAAGATGAGAGGCTGAGAGAACTGGGCTTGTTCAGCTTGCAGAACAGAAGTCTAATGAAGACCCAGTAGTAGACTTCCAACACCAGTGAGAAGGCCATTAAGGAGGCAGACCCTAGCTCTACACGGTGGTGCCCAGTAGGAAGATGAGACAACATAAATAAACTGGAAAAAAAGAGAGGTCCAGAGAAGATGTAAAGGGATTTTTTTTTTTTAATTGTAAGGACAGATAAACATTAGAACAAGTTGTCTAGAAAGGTTGTGCAGTCTCCATCCTTGGAGGCTTTTGAGATCAGACAGGATAAAGACCTGATTTTATCACATAGCTGACCCTGCTTCAAATATGAGGGCAAGAGATGTCCCGAGGTCCCTCCCAGACTAAATTAGCTCATGAGTTTATGAAATAAATGCTAAGTACACTAGATACATAGCCCCAGTGAAAACTTAATGGTCCAGAAAATAGGATTTAAAAAGAAATCTCAAATATATTTTCACCCCTAGAATATCAGAATATTTTCATCCAGTATATAAAACCAAGAATATTTTAATCTACAGGAGGTGCAGCATTGGATCTACAGGCTTGCCCACCCAAACCATTCCGCTGGATTCTTGATATGATGTGGCTGAATTTAGTGGAATTGAACAAACTTCCACAGTTTGCAGAAATTTTGGATCAGGTAATATTTACTAATTATCTTTTTAATGTTAATAACTGGTTTTCCAATCATAATTGTGCTCCCGTATTTTACATTTGGAATGCACAAGAGATGCAGTTAAGAACAAGACCAGAGAGAATGCAAAATACAGGCATATAAATCAAGCTAGGTAGCATGAATGAGAGTACATTTGCTCTATGGTCTTTTTTATCTGATTTATTTTTTTTTATATTTTACTCACTGAGGTAGAAAGAGAGGAGAGAACAAGAGCAAAGAACTACTAAGTCTGTGAAAGGCAAAGGAGAAAGGAGAAAAAAACACACATAGCAAAAACTCTCAGTGTCAGGTTTTAAGTTAAAATGTTTTTTTCTTGAGTCTTACAGATTTTTATTAGTAAACTGTAAAAGTACTCATTTCCATTCCAAGGTTAATATGTTATTCTGATATGATGAAACAGCTAGAAAAGCACAATTTTATCAAGACATAAATGAACTTATATGAAAAGAAAATTTTTACGTTTATCAATTATTTTGTTTACTTTGCTAAATTTATCTTCTTTTTTAGTGTACTTAAAACATCCCCTATGATTTCTCTTTCTGTACCTTTGAAGCACTCCTTGTTGATCAGGCTGATTAACTTCTTCCTGTTACAGCAGGAGCCAAACAGGTCCATTTGGTCATAACACTCAGTGCTGAGAAGGGTAGCACAGATTTTATCTGAATGATGTACCTGGAAGGCATCCTGGCTGTTTCCCAGCTCTGTTTCAGTGCATGATCTGGATACTTGCTCATTTCCTATAGGTTTTGGTTTCTAGAGATATCAAAGCAGGGTGTTATGTTAGGAGAAAGTTGGAGAAATCCTAGTTAGGTCTTCACTTGGTGTTGTTAGGAGACCTGAACCCAAAATGCATGCCTCTGCACACTGGCTTACATTATTTGAATTTAGTAACAGTGCTATAAATTATGTATTTTCCTTTTAATTTTTAGATTGTAGTAGTTCTATTGTGGGACTTTTCTTGAATTGGTGCAAACAAAATTTTTTATTCCAAAATATTTAGGTGACCATTATACCCCTGAAGATGCTTTTTTTGACTGCTTTTTGGCAGTAACCTAAAATTTCCATGTATTTGCAAGTTAAAAAGTGACAATTAGTTGTTTTTAGTAATAGGTAGAGGTGACATCTGGGAGGGAACCAACTAGGGTATAAATTTAATAAGCAAATATGGAAATAAAATCTTTTAAATACTTATTTGCATCCTTTAGATATGCTGTAAATACAACTGTATCATCATTATTTAGTTAGATGCAAACAGAAAATTATTTAAATGAAGTCCAAAGAAGCTTCAGTATGGTATGTCCTGTTCTCAAGAGATTGCATGTGTTTTTCTTTTTTCTTGCCAGTTACAAATTTTTTCTATTCTAAAAATTAAGTCCTCCAGTCCCTGATGCTTAGTTTAATAAAGATATATTCCTTTTTAAACATTTAGATGACCCTGTTCCTTTTCACACTGTTACTACTTCCAGCTGTATTCACTGTACACAATTAAAGCTTAATGATTTTGGATCTTCTCTGAACATTCTACTAGACTGTGCTTAGGTTCATGTCAGTTAATGTAGAACTGAGCTAGTAGCTTATGAAGTAACTTTGTCTCAGACTTGTATTATAATTCAGGAAGGGACATTTGGCGTCTGTGGATCTCTCAGAATGAGTTTTGTTATGGGAAATATGTGGCTGGAAGAAGTCCCTGTATGTTCGTTTCTTGCTCCTCTCCTGCTCTGTTCTTGGTGTGGGTTGCTCTGCAACTGCTTCTGTTTGAAACCAAGTCAATCAGCTGGACAAAGCTCTTTGGTCCATCATAGGCATACAGAACAATATTTCAGAATAGATGATATCAGTGTGTTCCTTGTTCTCTTTCCAGTGATCTTGGAATATTGCTGAAGCTGACTCAGTTACTGTATTATGGAAGGCTCAGTTTTTAGTATGTTCTATCCACCAGTATCCCTTGTCCTGTTAGGTCATGGGTTCTAAGAGGATCCTAAATAATGAGCATATTTGTGATATTTTTTCTTTTTATTTATTCTTTCTCAAGTCAAACACTTTACTAGAGTCTGTTGTTTTTAATTTGGGATCTTTTGGCTGGCTGGACAGTCACAGTCTGTTTCTCTTGCAGTATAGAATTGTTTTGGTAATTATTGATTAAGTAGCTGCTGCATGAGTCTGTGAGGAAAGTGCACAGATAACTGATTAACCTGCATCTTAATTAAAACATTTATATCTGTACAATCTTAATAGCAATTTACATGTCATATGTCTTAAATGCTATCGTCTCTTAGTGTTACTTGTAATATATCCTAACACAATAATAGACTGTCACTAAAATGCACATTTCCAAGGGGATTTTGTTACAGCTGAAATATGTTTATATGTCCGTTAATGTAATAAATTTAGGTAACCAGTAATGAAAAGGGATGGAAAAGTTGGTTTGATAAAGATGCTCCTGAGGAAGAAGTTATACCTGATGGATATAGTAATTCACTTGATACCTTCCGCAAGCTCTTACTCATCAGGTAAGCATCTTCAGAAAGTTGGGAAATGTATTCATGGTTGCATCACGTGTCTCTATCTATTTTTTCTTGATTGCTGGGTGACATGAAATACTATTTAATTCAGTCACATGAAATATTATTTAATTCATTCATTTTGGAGATAACCCATGGGGAGTCTAACAGAGTACTTCTAGAAAATATTTTTTATAGCTTTGTTTTTATATTGTGGAAATAGAAACTAGGAACTGTATTGCAATCTTTTCCAAAATGCCACTGAAATTAGCTATCTAAATTGAATAATTCACATAGTTTTAAGGTGTTTGGGGTTTTTTTGTTTTGTTTCTTGGTTTTTTTGGTTGGTTGGTTGGTTGGTTTGAGGTTTTTTTGTTGGTTGGTTGGGTTTTCGTGGTATTTTTTTGTTTAGGTTTTGGGTGGGTTTTTTGTTTGTTTTTAAATAAAATATTTTAGATAACTTTAAAACAAAAATGTATTTATGAAAATGAAAATCAGGTGTTCAAAAGCCCTGTTTGAAAAGTGTACTATAAACGACAGTATTATCAGTTAAGATCTCTGTGAGAGGCCTTGGGATAGAACAGAGTTTCACAAAGCAGCATTTGGCTGCCTTATGTATGAGATCATATCTTCCTATGTTCATTGTATACTTTCCAAGTGCTGCAACAAATAAATCAGAGACAGTAAAAAAACCATTAATTACTAGGCCATGATTTGTCTTTGGAGCATATTCAGCCTGGGCAGTAAAAAAGGCCAGAGTCTGATGGAAGAAGTGCTATATTGTTTTATGCTGCACCCTAAAGGTTTGGGGGAAGCATCTGAGTCCTAATCGTTTAAATAATACACCTACCTACACACTGAAGCTGTGCAAAGTTAGATCTTTCATCCAAAAGTAGTTGTTTGGGGTTTTTTTCTGATAGGAAGAATACAGACTCATCCCCAACACAAGTGCAATCCAGTGCAAAAAACCTCAGTCTGTACCCTGAAAGACAAAGAGAACCAATTAAACCTCTGCTGAATGTTTCTAAATGGCAAAACCAATCTTACATTTGCCTACTTGGGTCCTCAGATACAAAAGCTCTTTCAAAAATGATGGATGTCCCAACCTGATAAAGGTACCCAGAGCAGAAAATCCCAGTGCAAATAGTTTCATTAAAGCAAAATTGTAGGCAGGTGAAAAGTATTAAACAGTCATAAGTAGAAAGTAATTTCCCTGTTTATGATTATGTCTGTAAAGAGAAACCTGCAAACATTTATATGGATGTGTGCGTATGTATATGTATATACATACAGAATACACACACCTCTATTTGGTGAAAATAATATTCTAATTTAAGTCTGGTATTTGCAGGAAGAAGTATTGCATTTGTATCTCAGTATATATTTTGTTGCTAGGTCTTGGCGTCCAGACCGAACACTTTCACAAGCCAGGAAATACATTGCAGATTCCTTGGATGAGAAATATACAGAACCAGTTATTTTAAATTTAAAAACAACTTGGAAGGAAAGTGACACACGAACACCTCTCATCTGTTTTTTGTCAGTGGGATCTGACCCAACTAATCAGATTGATTCCTTGGCTAGAAAGCTTCAATTGGGTATGAATTATTCATTTTCATGTGTTAGATTGAGTAATGTAAGTGATTTCAGAGATTTTTTTTTTAATGAAAATTATTTCTTGAATTCTGTTGCACTATTGATAAGTTGATGGTTCAGTAACTAGAGATAAAATAATATTTTAAATAAAATGTGGCATGCTGAGAGTAATTCTGTAGGCAGATGGACAAATTATTACCATCCTTCCCAGTGAAGATTCTCTTTTAATTCCTAAGTGTAAGACAATGTTTATTTTACTATTATTTTCTTTGCATTCTGGCATAGTGGCAATACTATTTTCTTGTTTTATCTCTTAGCTGCAGATTACATAAAATCAGCAACCTGCTTACAGGATTATTTTTAAAAAAAAACACACACACAAATTCTGCATCTCTATATCCTGGACTTCATGGCTCCATTATATGGAAATTTTGAAAAATTGTGCATGCAAGTCATTATATTAGTCCCATTAGTATGTTCAGGAATGCAATTTTACAGCTATGCATTTAGCTGATTTCTAAGCCTCTGTTACCTACACTTTCAGAAAAATTTGGCTTCGTAGTTCAAATACTGTGGCTTACTTCATTAAAATTTGGCACAAATTCCCTCTGACAATAATAGTATAAGTCATAGTCTTTCACTTCTGCAAACACTGTAAATATTGTGGATGTATATTTTAATATCATTTTACAAAGTTTCAGTGTTTAGAAAAAATATATATAGTAGCATAATATGGTGAAGATATTTTACTTTCAGAAGTACACAGCTTTGTATAAACTTATACTTATCTGTGCTTTATATCACTGGGGTTTTGGACTCAGTTTGAATTCCTACTTTTTCTGAAGGAAGTAAATTCATTGATCATGTATTTTGAAATATTTTTCAGAATGTAGGACCATCTCTATGGGTCAAGGACAAGAAGTTCACGCACGCAAATTCATACAGATGTCGATGCAACAGGTAGGAAAAAAATGCTGCAATTCAAGTTGATTGTCTGTTTTAGCATTCTTTTACACCTCTTTTACATGCAAGTTTTAATATTTTCCATTTTCACCCTACTATTGGGCATATCTGTGGGTAAAGAAGTCTTGAGTGCCTGAGCATAAAAACAGTCCACTGTGTGACATTCATGTGCCAGTGTGTATCAGCACATCTCCCAGGAGTAGTATTGAGCAACTTTTCAAAGGTAGCACATTACCTACTTATCACTGGGCTATTTTCTAAAGGTATAAGGACATCATGTCACAGTTGTGTCCTGCAGAACCTCTTCTGTAACCATGTAACCTCTCAAGTCCTTCCACTCCTCACTACAAGAAAGACAGTGAGTGTCTGGAGCATGTCTAGAGAAGACCAACAAGGCTGGTGAATAGTCCGGAGAACAAGGGTGGGTGAGGGAACTGAGACTGTTTAGCCTAGAGAAGAGGAGCCTGAAGGGAGACCTTATTGCTGTCTACAACTACCCGAAAGGAAGTTGTAGTCAGGGGGCTCAGCCTCTTCTTCCATGTAACCTGTGATAGGATGAGAGGAAATGGCCTCAAGTTGCACCAGGGGAGTTTCATGTTGGATATTGAGAAAAATATATTTGCTGACAGTGTTGTTAGACGTTGGAAAAGGCTGCCCAAGGAAGTGGTGAAGTCAACATCCCTGGAGGCATTAAGAAAATAGGTGGATATAGCACTGCAGGACATGGTTTAGTTTGCATAGAGGTGTTGAGTTGATGATTGGATGGTTGGTGTTGATGATCTTAGAGGTCTTTTCCAATTTAAATAATTATGATTCTGTGATTCTAAATATTGTGTCACCCACAAAAAGATGTATACCACTTCGGAAAAAGAGAAAAAAAAAGTCACTTTTTATCAGATGGTGTTTTTTCTGATGTGCAAATTCACAGATATATGTCTCACACTTCTTTGTGTTTGTATGTCTAGAAGGTTATCCCAAATTT
Organism: Calypte anna; assembly: GCF_003957555.1. Taxonomy (NCBI): domain Eukaryota; kingdom Metazoa; phylum Chordata; class Aves; order Apodiformes; family Trochilidae; genus Calypte; species Calypte anna. The sequence goes on from NC_044246.1 coordinate 14,922,070, forward strand.
CCAGTTCATGGGAATGGTGAAAACTGGGCATCCCTGCCTTTCTTTGTCCTCGATTAAAACCAAAAGGATACTCAAAATAGCATTCCAATAGAGCTACTAGCAACAGTTTATGAACTAAAAGCCTTGTTGGTGTACACATTTTACAGAGGGAGGATTGTATGAACATAGGATTTGCAAGAACAAAACAGTTAGTGACTATGAAGACAAATATCTGGGATTTTTCTTACATTTAGTCAAGAGCATATAAAGTATTAAACCTGCTAATCTGTGTTACAGTTAGATAATTTCTAAAAATTCATCTGGATTCATTTGGAAATATAACAAATCGATGAAAGATTTTCCTCTAAAAAGTGCTTCCTCATTAAAGAAGGAAAAAAATCCTTTATTTTTTTTTTAATATTCATCAGTTCACCATACATATTACAAATTTATTTTGTTACCAAATGTTATTTCTTTTTTAATGAACTAAACTAAAAATTCCAAAATGAAATTATAAACTGTAACAAAATCCACACATCTCTGTTTAGAACTGATTAATTACTGCTCTATTTTAATATCAGCTGTGATTCATCAGGCTTCTAAAGTGATACTACAAAAGCTGATTGAATTTAAATTCATAAGCAGAAATGCAGAGACATAATAATCAAAACAGAACTTTCGTGCAATTTGAGAGCTGAACAAGATTAATACGCAGAGGTTGAATTTCATACATATGCATATATTGCAGATAAACTAATTGCAGAAGAAAAGTTTTAGAGTCTTGTTACCACCTCTTTACACTTTCTTTAGATTATGTTATTAACAAATAATTTTTTTAAAATGTATTCCTTACATTTTAGCTGTTTCTTTTACACTCACATTCTTTTGGATCTGATAGCAAGATTGCTTATCATGTATGTTTTGCTGGAAAAGGACAGGAATGACTTCTTTTTGCCACTAGGTAGCACTGATACTTAGAATATTGGCTCTGGTTGTGTTATTTTCACTGAGAGCAATAGGATGTGTAAGTAACTTTTGTACCAACTTTTCCTATTTGCTTTAAGTGTGTGAATATAAAATTAAATAATAATACATATGCAGGTACAGACCAAAAGTCAAAAAAATAAAACAAACAAAAAACTAGCCAACCAAACAACAAAACAGCAAACAAAACAAAACAAAAATTACTTAAAACCCCCCAAACAAACAAAGACAAACAAAATCAAAACCCAAACATGAAACACTGAATTTGATGGATGATTTGAAATGGATGAAGGCTACACCAGGAGAAGTTTAGGGTGGATATTAGGAAACATTTTTTCTCTGGAAGGGTTGTCAGACGTTGGAATAGTCTGCCCAGGGCAGTGGCAGAGTCACCAACCCTGGAGGTATTTAAATGGTGTGTGAACATGGTTAGGGACATGGTTTAGTGGTGAACTTAGAGTGTTTGTGAAAGGTTGGACTGGATGATCTTGAAGGTCTCTTCCAACCAAAGACATTCTGTGATTCTAATATAGATACTTAGTTCTAGAATTATGAATAACTTGTTCTAAATTTTGTATGGTAATAACTGATACCCTTATTTAGGGAGGCTGGGTGTTACTCCAAAATTGTCACCTTGGACTGGATTTTATGGATGAGCTACTCGAGACACTTCTTACTGCTGAGATACAGAATGACACATTTCGAGTTTGGATAACTACTGAGCCACATCCTAAGTTCCCAATAACTCTTCTACAGGTTTGTTCAAATATTTATTTCAGGTACCTCATGCCATCAAAATTATTCAGATTAAGTGTTTAGATAGAAATGAAATAAATGGGGAAAACCAAAATCAAACAAAGCCCAAGGAAAAAAAAATGAGCTTGCCTTATAATGCACATATCACTTTAAAAAGAAAAATTACTCACCAGTAACTGAAAGTTTTCAGTGATGCATTATGCATGTGTGCATTCTCACTGTCTGTACACAGAAACACTTGAATCAAAACTATCAGGATTTACCTGTAACCCACTTTGCCCAGCTGGTTGCCTTTGACAGCAAAATAGTATGACAACTGCCTTTAGACTCTTCCAGTTTTCCCTATCCAAAATAAAGGATAAAGGGGACAGAACTCACAGGCACAGTGTATGTCAAAGAACATCATCTACCAAGAAGTCACCTGTTTTTCTTAGAATAGTTGTTCCATAGACCTCAAGGAGACATTTTTTACCAGTGCTTGAAAAACTGCTTAAACTCTTGCAAAGTCCATTTAAGTCACTTAAAATGGTTCTTAACACTCATCAGCAGGTCATAATAGAAGATAGTATTTATTGTAATAGCTCTGTGTTGCCACTTCTGTATGCACACACCCCTTTCCTCTTAAAAGCAGTGGGAATATCCTTAGTGCTTCTCATTCTTTCCAAATGAGACCAGATATCATACCTGATACCTAGGGTTTGAAGAGGAGGAAGGGTTTCTTGCTCAAATGGAATCTACAAGACAACCTTCAGTAAGATGTATGCCACTGCATATAGAAAGCTGGCTTTATGGACCTGTGTTCTCCTGCAGTCTCTCATGAATGAAATCTTCCTGCATCTTCAAGGGGTTTCTGAATAGTGGGGTGTACAAACATACAGTTTGCTAAAAGTGAGACTGGAAACTGAGATGATTGCAATTGGGTCTCCACTGCATTTATCTGAAATGCTAAACATGTGATTTCCCAGTCTACAGTGTTGTGTTACCTTTTTAATTATCATCATATTCAGGGATTCCAGAAATGTAATAACTGACAAATAAAAGGTGAGTTCTTTCTCAGAAGAAAGAGGAGAATAATTTGATTTTTTCATAGAGAAAATTAATCAAAAGCTAAACAAAATAGGCTTAGAAATGTGGAAAGGCTGGTTAGCAAGTGTCTTCATTCAGTTCAACACTCCAGTGTGTTCGTGTGCAGATATGTCCTTGCACAAGGTGGCAACTCCTCTCTGGAACAGCTTGTCTGAGCCTTGCAGCTCAGAAATAAGTTTGTGAGACTGAAGTTGTAAACCTGTTCTTTAAAAGTTCTTTACCACAAATATGGAGATAGTAAAACTATCAGGTGAAGTAGTTCACCTCATCTTTCATTCACCGTCTTCATTAATTGTCTCAGAAGTAGAAATAGTTCAGAGCCATGCTTGCATTCAGTTTGTGGGCATCTTGGCATTTACTATCCTTTCAGTGCATGCTGCCATGTTACCCAAGCCAGCCAAGCAAGTAATTGCTGTTGGAGCAGAAAATTACTTTTTTATTTATGTTCTTCCAGCCTTTTTAAGTTTCTCAAGTAATACAGATTCTGGTAAGGCCAGTTATTGTCTAAACTAATAGATTTAAGTGTGCCCATGAACATTACCCAGTACTGCAGTGCAATAGTCCTTAGGGGTAAGTAGCTACAGCATTCTCTGATGTGAAAAGTTACATCAACGAGCACTTGTTCAAATAATTTGTGGCGTGGTTTGACAACATTTTGTAGAAACTATTTCCATTAGGCACTTAGCATGAAAGTAAGGGGCAGTATTCCATGAGTTGTGATGGTTTACTACCACAAATGTGAATTCCATGTATGCTGCCTGGAATGCTCAGGAACATTTTGAGGTGAATCTCACTTACTGCTGCAGACATGGCCACAAAGTCCAGAGCAGTCACTATGAACACAAAGGTCTGATGTGAGGACAGGTGAGATTTCTTTGTATTTACTGTGAAGTCCTGAGACCAGAGTAGATGACAACAACTCTCTCGTATTTGTGGGTAGTTCTATCATTCAGTCATTGAAGTAGGGATAGAGAACCATTTGATGCCTTTTAAAAACCATGGCAATTGCTTCCAAGTTGTTGATGCTAATTCTTATTTTCCATTTTGTCATGAAAATGACAAATCATGACAAAAGACTTCCATGAAAATCCATGGACAAGTCTCAGTGATGGTTCAGACCAATATAAACTGAAGGTCTGTTCAAAATCTTAAATTAGAGTTTTGTGGCCTAATATAATATTTACTCTTTTTATACAGTTTATAGTAAAACTACACATCAACTTTGTATCTACAGTGCTTCAGCTATTTACATTTTATTTATAAATAACTGTTGTGGGTTTTTTACATGTTGCTGGCTTTGTTCAGTAAACAACTCCAATTCCTTTGTCTTTTTGTCTTTTTCATGTGACAGACTGCTATAAAGTTCACAAATGAACCTCCCCAAGGTGTACGAGCCAGTTTGAAAAGAACATTTTCCAGAATGGATCAGGATCTGTTAGATATAAGCAATATGCCTATGTGGAAACCTTTGCTTTACACTGTAGCTTTCCTGCATTCTACTGTTCAGGTACTTCTTATAAGATTTGCAAATAGTGTTATATTATATGTCATCCTTTAATGGAAGATACTGACAATACACATTCTGTTATTGTTATCATGTTACAAAACTGAAGTTTTACTTTCTATAATCTGTAATAGAAGGTTCCTTATTCTCTTAGTTTTTCTTTAAATTGTACACAATTTTTATAATATGGACATTTAGAATGAGGATTTTTTTTTCATGTCATTTTACCTGTCCAAAAGTCAGTCATTTTGGCGTAAGGGAAAGTGCTCTCCCTGTTGTCAATAGAAATAAATAAGCACCTTGAAAAAGAAAATAATCTGTTTTAGCTGTCTCCCTGTAGAAGAGTAAATAATTTTCTGGATCTCTTTCTGCCCACTGATTTTAAAGGCAATCCACATGCCTAGCTTTGAATACCTGTCTACTTTCTAGATGGTTAAAATTAAATAAAATTCCAACACTTAAAATGCTGTTTTTATCTTATTTTTATCTATGTCAATGTGTTGTCTATATTAATTCTAACCTGAGCACCTTATGTATATTTTGTACCTCAAAGATGTATAAGTTTTGAGATCACAATAAATAACATTTTGAGTTTACTGCACATGCTTCCTTTTCAGCAAGGGTGTTAAAATCATTCTAAAACTCTATTTGAGCCCTAGGCAGTAATGAGTCGCTCATATTTCAGTGTGCCAAATGTGGTGAAAGACAGAGCCATTAAGATTCAGTGTTCTGGATTATTTTTGTCCTTCTTTCTCCTCATAAACTGTGAGAAAGTTGTTCTGTGTACTGCCTCAGGATTATACTGTTCTTGTGGAACTAGAAGACCTAAGCTTATTCAACCATCAGTACTTAAAGAAATTATTAGAGCTATTAATCTGTTCAGAAAGTTTATTTATGGATTGGCAATCAGTGAGCAATATGTACATTGCCCTGCCTCTAAGCTGACTCCTAATATCTTCTGGTGACAAGATTGCTATGATAAATATAGCTTAAAAAGTAATTCAGAGATTTTGGCATAAAATCATGCCTTTCAGCAGTGTGTTATCTGTCAATGCTGTCTAAACTAAAAAAAAAAAAAAAAAAGTTTTTTTTTCAATTCTAGTAGTTTTTAAATACTGCAGCTAGGGTGCCTAAAAATACCAAAATACCTTACTAATTTAAACTCAAATAAATATGTTATCATTTTGTTAATTTTAAAATGACAATATACACTGTTCATTCATTTAATAAATGTTATCAGTACTCAGCAAATTAATTCTTAAGTGCTGCACTAATTTATTCTACATTCTGGAAAAAAAATCACTGAGTGATATAACAATGGTGATTCAAGTAAAGTTGTGAAAAATTTAATAGTGTTGGATGTTTTAAAAGTTTGAGATACCAACTAACTTCATTTTATAATCAACTGTTTTTCTGTTCCTGCAATTGTTTGGGGTTTTTTTATGTTTATGTAATAATAAATCTGAATAATTTAGTGGTGGCAGACTTATAGTAAAGTTAATAAAATTTATATTAAAGCAATATAGTGAAGCAGCAAGACAAAAGGGGCAACACAGAAGCCTTTGGATAATGGAGCATTAATAAACTAGCCTGAGAAATTGAAACTATCATTAGCAGACAGTATACGTAGGAAAAAAATGAAAATCTGTAGAACTCAGAACTGTTGAGTATGCTCAAAATGCAGAAATTTGGTAATTCTTTAATTTAATTACTTAATATAAAAATCTTATAATCCACACAGACAGTAGGCATTTCATACCTACAACTGATACGATGGTCAGTAGAGGTAGCAATTAATTATTCTGTTGATTTTTCTATAAATATTTACCCTGTGGGGTGTAACTTAATAGTAAACTTTCTTTTTTACTGCTTCATATGAGGTACACTGATGTTTCTTAGGCTACCATTCTTCTTCAGTTCAGTTCTTTACCCTGTTAATATTATTCTTGTTGTTGTTGTTTATTGTTATTATTATTCTCCTTTAGTAATGAAACAGAATCATATGTTGCTTCATTAACACATTTGGTTTCTGATTGTATTCATCAGGAACGTCGGAAGTTTGGGCCTTTGGGCTGGAATATTCCCTATGAATTTAACTCGGCAGACTTTAAAGCCAGTGTTCAGTTTATACAAAATCACCTAGATGAATGTGACATCAAGAAGGTGAATACTAACATTTTAATACTGTATATTTAATTGCTTTGTACAGCATCTGTAATTGTTTTCTCTTCATGATAGTATCTTAAGTAGTTTGTTATTATTCTTTCAGTGCTGCTTCTAATGATCACAGTTTCAGGTTGTGTCAAGCTGAAGTAGTTTGTGTGCTGTCATCCATGTAAAAAGATAATAGTTAAGAACTTCAGATTATGATCTTGTTTTTCTCAGTACCATATCTAAAATATTAACATGTCTACACAGTATCTGCTTCGAAAGGGAGCCGAAATACTTAGAGTTTTACAGAACCAGTCAGACTTTCCTATGGCTGCCATTTGGTCTATTGTTTATCAGGGAACAGCATAATTAGACATTCCTTATAAAGAAACACTTTGTCAGTAAAGAAGGATGAAAAACTAGGAGATGGGAGAAAAAGGGAAAAAAAAAAGGCAGTAGCAGCTGACAGTAATTTCAAGTCACACAAGAAATAACAATATATATTTCTAATAGTGAGTTCAAAGCCAACTCTGCTATCCACTCTAGTATAAAACTATAGAGCTGAGCTCAGAGAAGACATTAGAATGAATGAATGAATCATCAATGATCTTTTCAGCTCACATTTCAAAGTCAGATGAGCTTCAGATGATATTGAAATACAGGCTGGTTATTGATTATATTGATGTTATTGAATTAATAGTTAATATTCAGGTGATATTGAAATTACAGTTCTTCTTACAAATTGTAAGTCTTTTTTTACTTTACTACAATCTTTTTTTTTTACTTTACTTACATCCAGGGGATATCATGGAACACAGTACGCTACATGATTGGAGAAGTACAATATGGAGGCCGAGTCACAGATGACTTTGATAAACGTCTTCTTAATTGCTTTGCAAGGGTGAGACACCTTGAAATACAGGGTTTTGTCATTTCTATGGCAGCTGCAATACAGAAATTAGGAGGACTTCTTTCTTCCTAATATGCCCGTCTTTGTCAGTTTATAAGACTCTTCAGAGTAAAATGAGTTTCCAAAACATCATTCTTTGGAGTGAGGTTCTTCCCCTTAGCTCTGAGTAGCAAAGTAATTGCTTCTTTATTTTTTTGCAGGTATGGTTTAATGAAAAGATTTTTGACAGCAGTTTCTGCTTTTACACTGGATATAATATTCCAGTGTGCAAAACTGTGGACCAATATCTTGAATACATCCAGTCTCTCCCTGCCTTAGACAGCCCAAAGGTCTTTGGTCTCCATCCTAATGCTGATATTACGTAAGTAGGTCTCAACATACTGAAAACAAAGACCCTTTTTTTTAGGATTTAAAAAAAAAAATCCCTATTAAATGCTTAAGTAAAGTATATTTTTCTTAGGAAATCTGATTCACGTGAATTTCACTATTGATGTGAAACACTTGATGTGTTTATACATGGATATGAATGCAATGTTGTCAGCTGTATTTTACATGTTCTTTTAAAACAGTTGAAATTCTTATGACTTATTCCTCATGGGTTTAGAATTACTTTTAGATTTGAAAGGATTATAAAACTTTTATATGAACACATGATACAAGGTTCTATACAGTTCAACTAGAGAAATTTTCTAATGTTTTTCTTCTGTTTCAAGTAGTATATAGTTTTTTCTGCAAACACTTGTTAAAGGAGTCTCTGGATTGTCAATGGGCTTACATCATGACTTTGGATGAAAATTCAGTCTTTTGTTGCCATCAGTCCTGCCATTCCCAGTATCTAAAAGAGGCTTTTCAACCTCACCAAGTAGTAACTCCAATTAAAATTTTATCTTTGACTTAATTCACTGTTTAAAAAAAATGTGTGTTAACAGCTTGACTTTTATTTCTTTCTAATTTTATATGCCCTGTGAAAGGATATGAATCATCATTGCTTTTCTTTCACTAAAGTTCTTAATAATTCTGCCAGGAATTTGCATTTTCATATTGTCTACATCCATTATTTTCAAACACAGCTGTTTTGTATTTTTAAACAAAACAACTGTTACTCAAAAGCCCAACTTCTGTGGAAAACTTATACCTTAAAACATTTTTGTACACAACAATAATTTTAGACAGGTTTTCAGTGTCAAATTTGAGAGGCTAATGATATATCAAAAGCCCAATATTCTGAGCAAGCTTTGAGAACAGTACACAGGTTGTCAACACTGCCTAGCACCTTCCATTGTAAGGACATAATTCTAAAGAATGTAAGAGTAGATTCTGTTTCAAGTCATTATCTAATACTTGAAAGACCTCCCTTCAATTAAAGAAGAGCCAGATTTAACAGAGAACTAAACAAAGTTCTAACGAGAGACAATCTTCAGATCCAAAATTAAGCTTGTAGGAGGACTAATTTTTATCCAAATGGATACGTATTCCATACAATATAAAATGTTGCATTTAAATTCTCCTTAAAATATCTCGTCAAGTCATCTTGAGAGTATGCAGAAGGACACCTTCTAGAATTGGAATTCTGAGACAGCCAGGACCTTTCCTATTACTGTTACTATTTCTATTACTATTACTAAGGACAAGAAAGACCTTATCTTTCACTTGTTTTAGTGACATTTTTCCAGTTCAGCCAAAAGCTTGATTCAAATAAAAGAATTCACTAAGTGTCAGTAATTTCATCCATTTGGGATTAGCACTGAAGTCACTGTGATACTGAAATTCACTGTAACTTGCTATATGAATCACAGGCTCTGAAAAGGCAGCACAACTAGCAGGTACCTGAGAAGGCAAGAAATATTCTGAAAATCTGACAAAACCCCTTCTCTAGTTGGTTCCATACTGAATTCTTTAAATGTAGCTGAATTTGTGTAAACCTACTGCAAGCTGCTGTTAACCAACTGGACATAAAGCAGGATCTCCCATTGTCCCTTGATGAATGAAAGGTTCTGAATACCATGTTGCAATAGATATTGCTGTTTTCTACACAAAGCTGAGATAACGTTTCCATCAAGCTGCATGAGTTCTTAATTTTAATTTCCAATACAGAAAATTCCTGATGGCACAGACACCAGCTATCAAACTATGATAGGATGTTAAATTCAAGCTCTCTAAGAAAATACCATTAATAGTACTTTTTGGAGCAAATCAAATACATAGAAAATTCCTTGGTTTTTTCTTTTTAGGATACAGTATGCTTTGCTGTTTCAAGGAAAGATAATATAAAAAAGTAGAAAGTGCTTTATCTTACAAACTCACCTTGAGGCAACATTGACATGCACATGAGATCCATCTAATGTTGCTTTAACTTCCTTTATAGCTACCCAAGGAAAATAGATGATTGTGAAGTACAGTTCTCATGATGGCAAAGCAAACATCTACAATACATGAGCTCAAGGAGGCTTCTTTCCATTACTTGTAAAGGCAATATGAACAAACAGCAGTTACGTAGACATCTGCACTTAGATGTCTAAAAGGGACACAACACTGAGTATATCAGATTCCCTTATCCAAAGTGTGGTACTTCCTCTACAAACCTATGCAGTCTTTTTTCATTGCTGTTTCCATCTATACTTCAAGATTTTATTTGCAATGTAAAGGAAAGTCAGGTTTTCCAAAGCCCAAAAATATTTGTTTCAGAAGGGCTTTTATATTCACTGTGTCCCACTGTTACATGAATGGAATTTCTTGTTTCTATTTTCTCCTTATTTCCACACTGGAGTATTACTTTTAATTATGTACACATCGAGATGCATATTTTTATCTTTCCTATTTTTATTTACAACAAAAGTCTTCTTGTTCAAGCTGCTATTGAACATTTTTGCTACTTTATACAAAATTCAGATGATAATTTCTCCTCTCTATAAGATTTCTTGCTTGTGTCATTGAAGAAAGGAGTATTGCTTAACTCTGATTGTGCATCTTTGAGGTTTCAATATCCACTGTTCTAAATCTAGCAGCTTTTATCATTAATCATTAAATGCCTCAAGGCAGAATGAATTTACTCCTTAATAAAGGGGCAGCTTGCAGAGCTATGCCTCCACCTTTTCCTTCTGCATTTCAGTTTTAAGAAGTACATGAGGGGAATACTGTTCCTTGTAACATAACTTCTGTTGCTCCCTTGTTGCCTTCCTTCTAAGCAGAAAGTAGCTGCTTACAAGTCCTAATGAGGCATGTGACATTTTCTTCCCTTTCCTCAGAATCCTCAGGAATCATACAATAGGTTTTTCTGCCATCTCACATTCTCAAAGGTTGAGAAGGTGCCTGTGGAACTCTTCGTCTTAGCCCTGAATTTACAAAACCACATGTGAATAACAGGGCATGTGGAGGGACGTTCAGACTATGTACAACCATAAGAAAACCACATGTAATTCATGATCAGTGTGTTCAGCTTGGTGCAGGATGCAAAGGAGAAGAATTCTTTGTAATTTATAACATGTTTCCTATCTTCTCAGGTACCAAAGTAATACAGCAGCTAATGTTCTGGATACTATTACCAGTATACAGCCGAAAGAAAGTGGTGCAGGACCTGGAGAAACTCGTGAAGCAATCGTTTATCGTTTAGCTGAAGACATGCTGGACAAGCTTCCTCCAGATTACATACCCCATGAGGCAAACTAATCTTAGTTGTTTTCTTCCTGTTCTCTCTGTTGAGTTTTTACATAAATCATTCTGGAAAAGAAACCATATGCTTTAAAGAAAGATCTTAGAGCGAGTAGCAGGTTCAAGCAAGGAACCAATATCTTCATGGCTATCAGCATGACTTGATACAAAGCTTTTTTTTTATTATTTAAAAGCAAGACATCTACCAGTTTATCAAAGAGACAAGTCATAGAAACTGTTATTGAACTTCCAAACCTGCATTTGAAAACATGGGGAAAAAAACAGTCTTGACTTTTTGTGACAGCAGCCTCCTGGGTCTTCTGGGTAAAGTCCCATTCTAGCAAAATCAGTGAGTAAATGGGTAGTATCAGGAAAAAATTGAAAATTGCAGTATTTTTAAGGTGATAAATGTTAGCCAAATAATATGAAGTACAAGTCTATTATTTTCTGAACAAGAGAAAGTTAAGGTGTCATGTCTAACAACGATATTTCAGCATATCATATTTAACTGAATTCCTTCTTCACTCCTCTCCTTAGGTAAGAGCTCATTTAGTTAAAATGGGACATCTTAACTCTATGAATATTTTTCTTCGTCAAGAAATTGATCGAATGCAAAAGGTGATCACAATACTCCGCAACACATTGAGTGATCTTAAGTTAGCCATAGACGGAACTATCGTTATGAGTGAGGCAAGTAAAAGCATATTTGTGATGTATGGAACACTCTGATTTTGTTTTATTGCCTTGATCTCTTTAGCTCATGTATTGTAATTTAATTCCTTCAGAATCTGAGAGATGCACTTGATTGCATGTACGATGCTCGAGTTCCTCAGGTATGGAAAAGAGTATCTTGGGAGTCCACAACACTTGGCTTCTGGTTTACTGAACTTTTGGAAAGAAATGCTCAATTCTCTACATGGTTATTTAAAGGAAGACCAAATGTGTTTTGGATGACTGGATTCTTTAATCCACAAGGTAAGGATACTGAAAGGACTTGAGTAATAATGTGTATAATTATAATTTAATGGGGTTTAATATTACACATAGAAAAATGTTTTCATTGCTGTCAGCATATATCATAAACAGATTCAAAAAAGAGATTAGATAAAACCACAGGAAACAAGCACAATGGTGGCAATAAAGATGACTGTCCAAACTTATACTTGGGATTAGGAGGCCCCTAAACTCCAGATTGCCAGAGTATGGAAGAACACAGCAGGGAAAGGATTTATGTACCATTTTGCCTGTTGCAATATTATTTCACTAAGCATCTGCCTTTGTCAAGTTTCAGAGATAGGATGCTTGTACAGATGGTCTTTTAATCTGTAAACACATGCAGTTCACAAATAAAATGTTTTATTTTGTTGATATATTGTAGCATGGTATGATACAGGTTCTAAAGGAAATATAGGTAATGCTAATGATACAGTTTTTAAAGGAAATGTGCTTTTCCTGTGGTTTTGGTTTCACTCATTTCAGGCTGTAAATTGCAAGTATGGAAGAGTGTTAATCTAGGGCAATATGTAATTTATATGCTGTCTACATATACCAACAGAAATAATTCTGACAGCAGTCATTCATTGGATCAACCTCCCTAGAAGCATGGTCGGGTCCCTTTGCTGAAAGTTATCAAGATTCAATTGGACAGGATGCTAGAAAATGTCATCTAGGTTGCCTATTATAGCTTGAGATATTTATTAATTTACAGTAGCCATCTCCATGAGTAGCAAAACCTGTTACCTTATCAGATGCAAGTTCATAAAAGAATCTGATTTAGCCTGAACAGCTACACATTAAAAATTCTTGTGAGAGACTTCTCCCATGTAACAGCTGTGAGGTGTTTCTTTTACATTAGGTTTAACCTCTGAAGTCCTTGAATATATAATAAGTCATCTTCTTTTTATGATTATTCTACTGGCTTTCTATGACCACAGCTGTATTCACACTCAGAAAGATTTGAGGTGCCTGGAGCATGCCCAGATTATCTTTAAAAGATGGTATGGAAATGCTGGTCAAAACCTCATTCCATTTATATTACAAATGGCACAGCTGGTAAGCCTACTGATCTCTGGTGTTTCAAGAGCAGCACTCATGGTGGTGTAAAAGAAAATAATGAACCAGATTCCTTTGACCAAAGAAAATATCTAGCCTACTAGTGAAGAAACCTGAGACACTGATGGTTTTGAACTTGATGATTGCTTCAGCCTCTGTGTTCCAAAAAAAATTGTCCGACAGATGAAGAAAGAAGTCTGCTAAGCATAAGGGTGTGCTAGCACCAGAGGTGAAATACATATACTTGCTGTATGCGTAATACTGCTGACCAGGAAATTCTGAGTAAATCAAATTACAAAGAAATGTTTAAAAATTGACAGGTGTGAGGCAAATCAGAAATTTGACTTCCCTATGGGGTAAAATCTAGACTGGTTGCACTGGTGAATCAAGCTCTAAATCTATCATAGCACTGGCAAACACATTGTAATGTTAAACCATGAGGAATGAATTTTCAGTTTTATGGGAAAAGCTATTTATAGTACTATAAAATATCACCAATAATTTTATTTAAAACCTGTTGTGATTTTTTAGCAATTATCAGTGTTTGTCTTCTATAAATTATCAAGATCAAAGGAATGCTCGTGGTGGTGCAACATACTGTTCAGTAGATGTGGCACTTGGAATGAACAGGCTTATGAAAAAACAACTATCATATTATAGAGATATCATTATTTTTTAGCAAAATTTAGAAGCCTAGATCAGACTGTTTTATTTTTATCAGTATGTATAGTATTTGGGAAAAGAAGCCATGTTAATTTCAAGTACTGTTAATTGTATTTATATCACATATGGATATTTTAGCTGTGAAAAATATCATAGTTTTAATTGACTTTGTTCTAACTAACCTGTTAAACCACTTCTTACAAGTTGAAATGCTGTCTTCTACTACCTGCCTGTGCACTTTCACTATCCCCCACCAACACCTGCTCCTTTTAAATATTTCATTTGATGGTTTCTCTTGCCTTGTAGATACTTGTCAGTCAAGAAAATGTTAGTCCTCTTTTCCTTTATGCCCTATCAAGAAGGAACTGCTGCTTTTTCCTCTTTAAGTATTTTCAGTAATTGCTCTTAAATATGCAGTTCTCTATTATAAACTTTTCTCTTTTAACTTTTTATCTCTTTCTGACTACTTGAAGTAGTACTACCAGGGATTTGTTACAAGTGTTTAATATTTGTAGCCTTTCCCTTTATAATACACTCAATCTCTTTAGTTCTGTTTTTTGTCATCTTGTACTTATGCTATTCATCCCTTTACCTCTCAAACTGTTCTTTTGGGAAGCTTCTGTAAAGTCTGTTAAAAGCAAAATTCCAGAGATCACCTAACTCTCTGCTTGTGTCATCCTCTACCTTCATTTCTGTCTAGCACTTGCTTTTCTTCATTAACAAAACATTAATTTTTTTCCTCTTTCATAGACCTTGCTTTGTCTAGCTTCCTCACTGTTATTTTTATTATCACATGTATACTTATTTTTATCACATTCACACAAACCTTTTCTGTTTTCCATCAGTGATTTTTTTTTTACTTTCACTTACAAAAAAATACCAGCTCAAATAATTGATATCTTGTCTGCCTTCAAATTCCGTCCTGAACCGCAAATCTGTCATGCAGCCTGTAGCTGATTGCCTAATGATAATTTGTAAGTCAGCAAACATTTGTTAACTGAATAATTCAATAGCCAAAAAAAGTATATCATTTGATGTGCCATCTAAAAATGTTTTTCTCAGTGTAATGCATTCTACGCTGCTTTTGTTGTTTGTTCCCGTTTTGGCCCAAATGCAAATTTTGCTATTATTACTCAGAGTGATTATTTTTAATAGAACTCTGAATATCTATCTCTATAACACTCATAACTAAGATATTTTTTATCACATGTACTAAATCTCTGACTTAATTTCTCAAGGATTCCTAACAGCAATGAAACAAGAAGCAACTCGAGCACATAAAGGCTGGGCTTTAGATACAGTTACAGTACATAATGAAGTGCTAAAGCAAAACAAAGAAGAAATTACAGCACCTCCTTCTGTATGTATGACATGCAAAGAATCTTCAGTGTTAATTTCAGTATTAATTTTATATTGTGCATCACTCAATCATTTTGAATTGCTATGGGAGGAAGTTACTCTTGTCTTAATCTCACTGGTTTTGTTTAATATAGAAGATAAATAGCAACAAGTATGAAGATATTTTTATTTTGCAGTTACAAAACTATTTTATTAAAAGAACCATTTCATTATACCAATTCTTTATTTTCTTTAATTTATAGTAAGCTTTAGATCAGATTGTGTGGTGTATGGGCTTTATTAGGGAACTATTATTGCCATCCATTTCAATAACATTATGTTTAGGAAAAGAATGATGTTATATTTTATAATTAAATAGTTGGAAAAGATTAAGTCATGTAAGATATTTTATTTACTATAAAAAAATTATTCTGTTTAATGGTTTAAGCCAATTACTCATTTTAAAAACAGATGTTTACTTTGTGTGATGTATCTGTTTACTCTCCTTACAGGAAGGAGTATATATCTATGGGCTATACTTGGAAGGTGCAGGCTGGGACAGAAGAAGTAGCAAACTCACTGAATCGACACCAAAGGTTCTTTTTGTCCAGCTGCCTGTGGTGCATATATTTGCTGTTAATAGACCCAGTCCTAAGGATTCCAGGCTCTATGTTTGTCCTGTTTACAAGAAGCCTATGAGAACGGATCTGAACTATATCACAATTATCTATTTAAAGACAGCAGTGTCTCCAGACCACTGGATATTGAGAGGAGTGGCTCTCCTGTGTGACATTAAGTAAGCCAGTTTTCATACCAAAGCAGAAACAGAATATATGGCTCATGAAACCAAATCCATGTGTAATTCTCCTACTGGTTTTCACTGGGTGACTGTCAGTCATTCTACTAGAAATTTTGTTTCAGTCTTGTTTTAATAAATTTATTTATCTGCTTCGAGTATATGCATTCTGTCTTGGCTATTTAGTGATAGTTTTAAAGTAAAGTTTTAAAGTAAAATTTTCAAAATATGCTCACTGTTAGTAGCTCTTGACATTTCCATTATAGTACTTAGAAAAATAATGGTTGCTTTCACGATAAAATTAATGCTAATGTTGTTAAGCCTTAAAAGATAAAAACTTAGGTTTTTCACATACTTCGGCATATACAGTTGTTAGCTTGCATTTCAGTGAAATATGATGACAGCAGAACATAATACAGAACATTTTAAAAAATGAAGTTCTGCTAGATACAAGTTTTTAAATATTCCTGGATTCTGTATGGTACTTTGGCTCTGAAGGAAACTTTATATTTAGGAGAGAAAAGTGTATCTGATCCATGTATCTTGTTTGGGATTTTTGAGAACTTAGTTGTTCATGCTAAGCTACATAGATTAAGCAAAACTACAACAGGAATGTTCGTGTCTGCGATATCTGACAGAAACCAGTACATTCTGTGTCCTGTTTAGCTGTGTAGGAACATAGGTAGAGAAGTAAAAAAGTACCCAATGCTTAATATGAATGTTTTTGCTATTCAGATAGAGGGGCACTGAGGCCTTCCCAGGTGCCTCTGTACAACAGATACGAGGGTTTGGATGGGGAAGGCTAATTGATGGATAGTAGGAATGATGGTTCATCTATCCCAGAGATGTTGCCAAGGTCAGAAGGTGCAGGAACAGGCTGTCCCCATGTGCTGTAGTAAGGAACTGGCAGAGAAGACAACTGGCCCAGCTGAACAGGGAACTTTTGTTGGGACTCAAGAAAAAAAAGTTTACCACCTTTGGAAGAATGGGCAGGCAATTCAAGAATAGTACAGGGATATCATTAGGTGATGCAGAGAAAAAACTAGAAAGACAAAAAGCTAGCTAGAACTCAATCTGGCCACTGTTACAAGAGATACATAAAATGTTTTCGCAAATACATTAACAACAAAAAGAGAGCCAGGGAGAACCTTCATCCTTTATTTGATGCAGAGGGGAATATTCCCACCAAGGTTGAGGAAAAGGCTGATACTTAAGGAAAGACAACCAGGGGATCGGTCCCAGCCAGTGTGGGTGTGTAAGAGACAGGTCCTGCTTGACCAACCTGATCTCCTTCTATGACCAGGTGACCTGCCTAGCGAATGAGGGAAAGGCTGTGGATATTTTCTTTGTAAAAGCTTTGGCAGTAAAGCTTTTGACACTACCTCCCAGAGCATTCTCCTAGAGACGCTGTTGGCTCATGGCTTGGATGGGCATACTCTTCACTGGGTTAAAAACTGTCTGGATTGCAGAGCCCAGAGAGTTGCGGTGAATGGAGTCAAATCCAATTGGTGAATGGAGTCAAAAGCAGTGTTCCCCAGGGCTCAGCTTTGGGGCCGGTCTTGTTCAATATCTTAATCAACAATCTGGATGAGGGGATCAAGTTCTCCTTTAGTAAGTTTGCAGATGACACCAAACTGGGCAAGGAGTGTTGATCCTCTTGAGGGTAGGAAGGCTCTGCAGAGGGATCTGAACAGGATGGATCAATGGGCCAATGTCAACTGTATGAGGTACAACAAGGCCAAGTGCAGGGTCCTGCACTTGGGTCACAGCAACCCAATGCACAACACTACTACTCCTTGGGAAGGAATGACTGGAAAGCTGCCCAGAGTAAAATGACCTGGAGCCAGCCATGCTCCAGGCTGACAGCCACCTGAACCTGAGCCAGCAGTGTGCCCATGTGGCCAAGAAGGCCAGCAGCATCCTGGTTTGTATCAGAAAAAAACCAGTGTGTCCTGCAGGACTAGGGAAGCCTTTGTCCTCTCTACTTGGCACTTGCGAGGCTGCACCTCAAACGCTGTATTTAGTTTTGGGCCCCTCATTACAAGAAGGATATGGATTGTGTCCAGAGAAGGGCAACACAGCTAGTAATGGGTCTGGAGAACAAGGAGCAGTTAAGGGAATTGGAGTTGTTTTCATCTGGAAAAGAGGAGACTGAGGAGACTCCTTATAACTCTCTACAACTACCTGAAAGGAAATTGTTGTGAGGCAAATGCTGGTCTCTTCTTCCAAGTTAAAAGTGATAGGATGAGAGAAAGTGGCTACAGGTTTCACCAGGGGAAGTTTAGATGGGGTATTAGGGAAAAAATTCTTTATTGGAAGAGTGGTCAAGCATTGCAACAGGCTGCCCAGGAAAGTGGTGGAGGCACCATCCCTTGAGGTGTTCAGAAGACATGCAGACATGGCACTCAAGGACATGGTCTAGTGGGCATGAAGGTTGATGGTTGGACTTGATAATCTTAGAGGTCTTTTCCAACTTTAATGATTCTATGATTTCTGAAAGGGGGAAAGGTTGCCTCTTCAGGGACCTTCTTAGAAGAGTATAATTGGATTAAACCCTGGAAAGAAAAAGAGACCAAAAAAGCTGATTAATATTTAAAGATCCTCCAAGTTCAGGAGAATGTATCCCAATGAAGAGGAAATCAAGCGAAAACGCCAGCAGGCCTGCATGAAAGAGGAGCTTCTGGACAACTTAAAAAACAAAAAAAGAAGCCTATGGAGGGTGGCAGCATGGACAGGCAGCCTGGGAGGAATGCAGAGAAATTGTCTGAGCAGCCAGGGATCAGGTTAGGAAAGCGAAAGCCCTGATAGAATTGAATCTGGCCAAGGACATCCAGGTTAACAAGAAAAGCTTCTACAGGTATGTCAGTGATAAAAGGAAGACTAAGGGAAAATGTGGGCCCTCTCTAGAAAGAAACAGGAAACCTGGTTACCTGGAATATGGAGAAGGCTGAGGTACTCAATGACTTTGCCTCAGTCTTCACTGTCAAGTGCTCAAGCTGCAGCACCCAAGTTACAGAAATCAAAGGCAGTTTCTAGGAGAATGAAGAATCCCCCATGGTAGAGTAGATCAGATTTCAGATCATCTAAGGAACTACAAATCCATGGGACTTAATGAGATGCATCCATGGGTCCTGAGGGAACTAGTGGATGAAGTTGCTGTGGCAGTTGGTGAAGTTCCCGCTGACTGGAAAAGGGGAAAAATAAGCCCCCTTTTCAAAAAGGGAGAAAAAAAGAAGACTTGGGGGACTACGGGCCAGTCAGTCTCACCTCTATTCCCAGCAAGATCATGAAGCATGATCATGAAGCATGATTCCTCCTGGAAACTGTGCTAAGGCACATGGAAAATAAGGAGGTGCTTGGTGACAGCTAACATGGTTTTAATAAGGGCAGATCATGCCTGAAAAATCTGATGGCCTTTTATGATGGGGTTACAGCCTTGGTGGATAAGGGAGCAACTGAACCCACCTACCTAAACTTGTGCAAAACATTTGACATAATCTTGCACAACATTTTTGTCTCTAAAAAAAACTATGGCTTCAAAAGACACTGTGATTAACAGTTTGTGATCTCACTGGGCACATGAGCACAAAAAGTAAAATTAATATAATGTAAAAGGCCATGCAAAGGGAAAGGATTTAATCTGCATATTTACATTCTAGAGAATATAATCCAAACAGTACCCTTTTCTCTTTCTTTGGGTATAGCCATGATAGCACATGGGAAACCTATAAAAGAGGTTACCCATCTCAGTCATTCATCCAGGAATTTTTTTTTAATGCAAAATGCTAGATTATCACCTCTTTGTCAAGAAACACATCCTGTCCCTCTTCAAAGTATTTATTTCTCAAAAAACTATCAGATGCTGCAGATGCTACTAAATGCTTGTCTCAGCATTTGGGAATCCTTTTATTGAAATAATCCAAGTGCTATCTATTAGGTATCCAGCAGCTTAGTAGAGAGAAATCATCTCTTGTCTTTTTGTAAAAGAGCAGCATTCTGATTATTGCGCAAGACATATTTCAAACTGTACAAGGCAGTTGCCTATATTGAGTTGTCCCTTGGTGAGAAGATACTGAATGGAGTGATTTCCAAATTATTTCCTCACAGAAAAAGCTACCACAACAAAAGAGGGAGAGAGAAACATTTCTGTCAATTTTACTTAATAAATAATAATCAAACTTTACTTTTTGCTTTCTTTGTTCTGGGATTCATGGCTTTTTGTGATAAATGAGGAGAGCAAATGAGTACAGACTGTTTCTTACCATAATTTCCTTTGTGCAGGCATCATTACACTTTGTACATCCTAGCATCCGTTACAGTCTAAAAGTACAGTTCCCAACAAAGCATTTTTGAACAGGGGATTTTCCTTCAGTCATTTTGAGTCTACATTTATGATACTACACTCTATAGAAAACTAGGTGATTGGAATCCCTGCACTCCTGCACTGCATAGCTACCGTGAGACTTTCCAGGTACTGAGTATATTCTCCTACGTGTGTGCAGGTAATTTAAGTAACAAAACAATTAGCACTTACAAGCACTAGACTGAAAATAATGAAATTTAATGCATAAGTGAATACTATGGACAGTAGCTAGAAGAAATTTACCCACTTCCTAACACACTACACATTTAGAAGTTTTGTAAATTTCTCTTATGTAACTTTTACTGCCTTAGCCATGTTCTGATACAGAATACTGTAAGATCATTGTAATGTTTTTAAGATCCATAGATTATCCACTTCTCAAAATCCAGGTTGATAGGAACAATTCAGATTATTTAGTTTCTCCAAAGATACTGAAGTATGTGTAGCTTCAAAACAAGATGATCTCCATTCTCCAACCATTTGTAATCACAGATGTAGTTTATGTGTTTTTAACTCATTTGCATAATACTGCTGAGATCTTCCATTTTTTTCCTTGGAGATCTACAGAAGGATTACTCTTAGAAGAACTTTTATTTTGGTTATAAGTAGGTGTCTATATGAACTATATTTTCCTTTTGTTGTAGTTAAACCCAGCTGCTAGCACACTTCCCCCCTGCCCCATGGGACAGAGGAGAAAATTGGGGGGAAAAAACCCCAAAATCTAGGGTCTGTGGCAAAACCAGTTGAATAGGAAAGAAAAGTAAGATAATAATAATGATAACAGAACATAAAAAGCAAGCGATGTACAGCACAGTTGTTCACTATTGGCTGACTGATGTCCTGCTAGGTCATGACCCCTGGCAGCCCCCAGCTAACTCCCTCCAGTTTATATACTAAGCATGATGTCAAATAGTATGGAACATCCTTTTGGCCAGTTTGGGTCAGCTGTCATGGCTCTGCTCCTTCCCAGCTTCTCACGGGCAGGGCATGGGAAGCTGCAAAGTCCTTGAGTAATGTAAGCACTACTTAGCAACAACTAAAACATCAGTCTGTTATCAACATTGTTCTCATAGTAAATCCAAAGTACAGCACTGTACCAGCTACTAGGAAGAAACTTAACTATTCTGGATAAAACCAGGATACCTATCTCATTACCTTCACCTGTTGAGACAAATATTTGGTATGAATAAAAATGCATAGGTCTCAATATTTTCTTTAAAAAAACCTTTTCATTGTTCTGGGTGACACTGTTGTGGCTGAAAATGCTTTTTCGGTTAAATCTTTATTCCTTCTCACTGTTCCTTAAGTCTTCAGCAATGTCTGCAGAAGACGTATGTATTCAAGAGGATCTGAGTATTTATTTTACTATAATAATAAAAAAATCTCAGTGCAAAGGTGCCTACCTTTAGTATCTAGGGCTAAACTATAGCAGTGGCTCTGTCACCTGATGACCTCTCCTCAGCCAAGAAGGGGATTAGGAAAAAGGAGAAGAGACTTCTGGGTTGAAATGAAAACAATTTTACTGGAATAGCAAAACTGATCAAGGATACAGGGTTATACTCAGCCCAGTCCTGAGGAGAAGGAGCCTAAGAATGAGAAATCCCAAGAAGAAGACGACCTTCTCATCCTCAGCAAGCCTTTCTCTTCATAATGAGCATGACATTTATGGTATGGGATGCACTTGTTCGACACCTTGGGTCAGAGACCCTGACTTAAGCTCACATCTGACTTAAAGCTGCTAATGCCATGTCCTCTGATGCTGGCCTATGGTTCTATCCCAGTAAAACCAGGACAGCAACATAACAACCATCACCCGAGGCAGGCATTAGGGGTTTCAGCTCACTTGGGGTGTTTTAGGATCTGTAGTGGAACAAAGCAATCAGACGCCTCTGATTACCGAGAAGTGGGTGTGAGCCGGTATCAAATCCACCTGTGCCCAATTAGGGCAGGCCCCCTACTGAGCATGTGCAAGACCAGGGGGCCAATAAAAGGTGAGGCTCACACCCACTGCCCAGCTCACTCTTGAGCTAGTCAAGAGGGTGTGTTGGTAGCTCATTGAGCGGCAGACCAATCTTGCTAGTTCCACTTTGTGGGCAATAGACTTAGAGCACAGCTCATGAGTCTATATCATGACACTGCGTTAGACCTTGAGGCAAAGATCCCTGAAGAAAGATTCGTCTTGCTACACATCTTGCTACAAGGATCATCTTCTAATAACCCAAAATGTACGTTCTTTCTTCTTTAGTATTATTTTTTTTCTTTCAATCCTTGTTTCCTCTCACTTTTGAAAAGTTGAAAGAAGTATCATTTCAGCCTTCAGTCAGCCAAACCACCATGACAAATTCCTTCTGCCTGGGCTTAGCTGTTGAGATGTAGCTTCTGTCCTGGCAAATCACATGCTGACAAATGTCATGATTTCATGATGTCACAGCATTGATGCCCTGACTAGTTACATTCTCAAGGCATCAGCCTGATGCTATGGTTGTATTTGAAATGAATATGCAACATCAATATTTCAGCTATTCCCTTATTCATATTTCATAACCTCTAACAGACCAATTTGAAATCTTTTCCCCAGGTCCTTGTTCAATTTTGAGCTTTCTAAGTCTGTTCTTTTTTCCAGATGCTGGTGTATAATCTCACCAAATACATGTGATAAATTGTGCTTAGTTTTGCTAAGTAAGGATGTAAGGATAATAACACAAATCTAATACAAAATTAACTCTGCCAGGAAAGGAAGTTCCATAACTACTACAAATCATATTACTGCTAGGACTGACCTGTACCTTGACTTTGACTTAGAAACCAAGCTCTGATCTGCCATGTAGCTCTGCAAATTCAGGTTGTGAGTAACTTCATTTACTGTTATTAAAACTTGGACGTCATGAACAGCAAGATGCCCCAGCCTGGACAAAGTCAGATCGAACGATGCTGAAGAGGTGGGATACAAGATCGTGAAGGCTTTTTCCCCGGAGTTTTTTTGGTTTTTCTGTTTGTTTGGCTTTTTTGTCTTTTTTTTCTTTTTTTTTTTCCTTCCTTCTCCGTCCTCTCCCGGAACACCCCTTGCCACTGACCACACCGGCACTGCCCCCGTCGCCCCCGCCTCGCCGCCTCGCACCCTCATCCCGCGGCGCGGGGCCGGGCCGGGCCGCACCTGGGCCAGCCCCGTCCCCGCCTCCGTCGACGGTACAAAAGCGGCCGCCGGAGCCCCTCCAGCGCCTGCCGCCGCGCAGCATCCACAGGGAGCGGGAACCTCCCCAGGACCCCGCGCATGGGGGGCCGCCTCGGACATGCCCTTCTCCCTCCCGCTGGCGGCGCCGCTCGGCTTCGCTCTCCTCCTCCTGCTCCTGCTGGCGGCCGCGGGAAGGTCCCTCCCGGTGAGGCGGGTGAGTGCCGCGGCGGTGCTGGCGCCGACCGCCCAACTTGCGCGGCCGTCTGTCCCGTCTTGCCCGGCCGGTTCCTTTTCTCCGCCGGTCCCCCCGCTGCCGCCTGACTTCCCCATGGTCAGCGCTGGGGTGGCGGCTTTGGAGGGGGCTGCTCTCCGCTGAGGAGCGGGAGGTGGCTGCGGCTCCTGGTGCGGCGGTGCCCCTCGAAGACAAGTTGGCAGTCACAGCTGATACTTTTTGGGTGCCCGCGCCACGAATCGATGAGGAGCGAGCGGCCGCCGGACCTTGGGGTTGGTGCGCGGAGCCCTGCGAGGGGGGTCTTAAAGAGGTTGGGGGGGAGAGAGGGGGAGGGAGAGATCTATGAAGGATGAAGTTTGTGTTTAAGGCGAGCACATCTGAGGGGAGAAAGCAAGCAGATGTGTGGCCGCGGCGAGGATGTTGCCCTCGAGTTAAGGCTCCCCCCTACACCCCCTCGGGAAATGATAGGCGCGTGTGTAATGTCAGACACTTGCGGTGCCGTGGGAACAGCAGAGCGGGGCCTGGCGAGGGATTGCAGGAGCGGCTGCGAGGGGGACGCGGTAGAAGTGGAGGGGGTGATCAAGTGAGGAAACCTCTGTTCTGAAGTGGAGCCGGGAAAGGTGGGAGGACCTGTCCCCCCGGACGGTTCGGAAGCCGGGAGAATGACTCTGGTGCGTCTCCTGACCCCGGACAGGTGAAACAAATGGGCTCACTGGGGTTTCCTGTCCCTTTCGCGGTGGAGCTGCCAGCCCTGGCGAGCTGTGCCAGGGGGGAGCTCGGGAGGAGGCTGATCCGGCGGGAGCGGGGCTGTGCAGGGCACGCAGCTCCGGGGAAGGGGGTGAGTGGGGGAAATAAGGTGCGATTTGTTGTGGAGAGTAACGAGAGGTGATGGAGGAGAGGGAGTGAGGGAAGGGGTGATGGACGGGAAAGAAAGCTAACCCCAGTTTAGTGAGGTTGGGGATGGAGGAGGGAGACTGCTGAGAGGGTGGAGGTGACAGGAGGAGGGCTACTGCTGAAGGGAGGGTACGAGCAGATTCGAAGCCGAGGTTGTGGGGAGCAGAGAAGGGAGGTACAGTAAAGTTGATGATGGATCGAGTTTACTGTTAGTGCAGTTTCAATTCAGTTGCTAAAAATATTTGAAGTTTCTGATTTATACAGAACAGCACTAATGTAATTGTTTGAGTTCCCATCTAGGTTGCAATCTGTAGGGTTATCTTAGGTATTGGCTTCCGAGTTTCTGTGGTGGTTTCGGTTTCCTTGCTATGGACGTCAGGCTCTTAAAGGAGCAACAGGCACAAGTTGTGTCAGGGAAAATTCCAGTCAGGAAAATCTCTTCATCATGAAGATTATCAGATAATGAAATGGGGGGCAGAGAGGCTAGGAAGCCTCCATCTTTAGATGTGGTTACCTGCCAGGATAAGGCACGGAGCAGCTTGAGCTTGTATCACTGAGCATATTAATGATGGGGCTGTCCAAGGTGGAGAAAGGCTTCCAACCTGAGAAGAAAGAGGTTGCTCTCATCTCAGCACTGTGGTTGCCCTTTGATTTCAGTCCTGCAATAAACTGAGTACTTTCAAGCCTCTTCTGACACTAGAGGGTCTTGCATGACAAGTTGTCTGGAGCAATGGTTGTGCTTGCATGCTGAGAAACTACTAAATACTCAACTCGGTCCTAAGCATGAGACTTTTACTGTCAGGGGTCATTTCTCAGGACTAGTTGAAAGTGTTAAAGATATTAAGTAAAATGAGCAAAACAGCATTTCTTAGGCAATAGTGATTAGTAAAATCTAGGTGATAACAATTGGCTGCTAGTCATCTGGTTTAAAATTAGTGAGACAGTTGTGAGAAGGTAAAATTATTTGAGACAGGGTTGGGGGAGGACGTATTTTATTGCTGCTGTGACTACTGTTTTATTTTGACTTTTCCTGTCCTGCAACCTCTTGAGAAAGTGAGAAAGGGGAGAGGGAGAAGAAAGAGCTGAGAATGTACACTGAAGGAAGAAAAATTTGTTTGGTGTTTTTTTTTTTTTTTAATTTGAGGTGGTGCCATGTACTTGCCATGTTTTTAAATTGAAAATTGCTTAGTAAGTGTTTAGATTTTTCTTTACTGCATTGAGGGTAGTAAAATGGCCAAGAGCTGGCTAGCACATGGCTGCATTGCAGAATCTTATTACTATTGACAAGCTGGTGTCCTTTCCCTGCTTGGCCTTGAGCAGCACTGTCCCACTGCTGACAGAGCTGACATGCAGCTGGCTGTTGGTTCCCCATTACTTGGTTCTCTCTTGGATATGGATTTCAGATCTTGGTTTTCTAAGTAGTACTTATGTCCAAAGGTTTGATAAGATAATCTTGAACAAAGTAGTTTAAGTGTAAGTGAAGACCAGGAGCTGTACTACTGTTCTTAACTGGGAGTTCTGCATTTCAAACTACCCTGGTGCTTTTGTTCTCAGGCCAAAATGTGATACAGGCTCCTGAGTGCAGGTACAAACAGTTGAATTCCGTGGAAAGGTTGCGAATCTCTTGCTGTCCTCAGCTTTTCTGAAGTGCTCTTGTATGGGAATGGAAAAGTACTCACTTTGATTAGTAACAGCAACAACGTATGGGTGTTTAGATAAGTGTTTGTTGGTACTCTCATAATTACTGTTGTGTGATTTAGGCTAATTTAGCAACATTTGCCAGTCTTTTCTCCAAACCAGCAGCCAGCATAGCTTCTTAAATTGCAGGTGTTAGGGGTGCATGCAGTTACTGCTGCTTGCTAAGCCTCCTGCAGCTGCTTCTAGTTCAGCAGCCTCTGCTTCTTTAACCATGGGTACCTAGGATCATTCTCCATACCTTGGGGATTGCTTGCCTTGAAGCGTAAGGGTTTCAGATGCTTTGTTTGTCTGCTCTACACTGGCTTTGCGTCCACACAAGGGTCCATGTGTGTCTGAATGTCCCAGCATAGGCTTGCAGGGCCATTCCTGGTTGGATTTTTTCTTGCTCTTTTTTCTGCTCCCAAAGGCTTGCATGGATCTGGTGTTCTTGTTGCCTGTCCTCTGAAACAAAATGTGCTAGACCAGCACGTACTGGCAGTGGTATAGAAAGCAGTGGATGGAAAGGTGAACAGACAAAGTCTGATGCTGTGGCACCTTGCTGCAGTTATATTCTAAGGCTACTTCTCTGGCTTCTAGGTAATGGGATTCTTACCCAGGAATGTGGCAAGTTTCTTAATATTTGTTGGCCACTTAGGTTCATGACTATATTATTATGGTATGAAAAATTAATTACTTACTACATAAGTTAATACAGATTAAATTGCTATCCCAAATGACTAAAAACTTTTCATATTCTTAAAGTCATGTGGCTTTTCCATTGTTTCCTTTTTTAGAAACAATTCTATAAATTTCTAAATCTAGTGACAGCATGTGTGCTATAAAGCCAGATGGCCTAACACAGCAAATCTGATTATACAACCCAGAAATAAGATCTGTATTTACTTGTTATAATATCCCAAACCTAACGGAGTGGGAAAAAGCCTTTCAGGCTGAAGGAGCCTAGATACCAGATCTCCAAGGGCCAAAGGAAAGGACTGTATTTCACACTGCAGAAAAATGACTTGGTCTTTGGCATAGTTTTAAAGCTCTGATGCCTGCTCCAGGCACTTTCAAGTCAATGAAACAGTTGTCAAATCTTTCTACCTTCCCCGTATTTCTAATGCTGTCACTGCACCATCCTCTTCCCCCTCAACCAAACTGGGCAGCAGAGCAAGCTGAAACAGTTTGGAAATAAGTATGTGAGGTAAAGTGAAGGCAGATATAGATGAGCACAGAAGGACATGTCCTGTGGGTGCCCCAGCAGGGAAGCACAAAGCTGTCTTCAGTGGGAAGAAAAACTCATTCTCAAAGCAGGCAATGTGTTGGACCTTTGCAAAAGTAAAACTCCTGCCTTCCAAAAGCTGTAGCTCTGCAGCTGCTATAAAGTTCAGTGAAACTGGGGCTGATACACAAAGCAGAAACAGTTGTCTGCTGGCCGTCAAACAGATTTTTAAAGGTGTTGTATTGTATCCTGGTTTTGTTAGCTGGTCAGATTAAATTGAGCTTTAATTTACTGCATTCAATGATCACCAGTTACTTGAGAGGACAAATCAGGAGCTTGCAATTGTATAACTTGGAGAAGTCCTTTGGAAAATTGATTATTTCCTTCTGCAATGCTGTAGTGAAATGAAAGCTATTACCTTTGTGCTTGATTTGTTTTTCATTAAAAGCTTTTGTATTTCTTTCTCTATGGTAAACTAGAGTATGTACTGCCTCCAAGGCTGTTGGCTCAAGTTTCCTTGATTCAGTGCATCAATTCTATTAGTTCATGTCTTAACAAAAGTAAGTTTACACAACAGCAGATAGATCTTTGCTATAGAAAAAAGTTGTCTACTCAGTAGATTAGAAACCTTCTATTCAAGCTCTACTATGTTATTTTCTTGTGATGCTGAATTAAAACATGAGGCAGGAACTCCTTTAATTGAATCAAATCTTCCTAATCTAACTTCATAAGAACAGACTGAATTTAATGCTTGCATCCAGTGCTTCCTAGCAGAAGAGGACTAAAATTAATGGTATCTAGGGATCTCTAAACTGCTGAGGGGAGAGTAGCCCCCTCAAATGTCAGTTTTATATGAAATGCAATAAATTTGAATTTATGGTAGGTCAATGTAGGTTTGCTGATGGTGGCTGAATAGTGTTCTTTGTTCAGTGTTGGAAGCTGGTATTTATAATTTGCTGGCCTATGATTTGCTGTATTCCAGTGATCCTTTGGTGTGAATGTGGAAGAGCTTGTGAAACATTTGTTGGTCTTCACAGGGAGGAGGAGAATATCCTAGCAAAGATGCAGCAGCAGCATCTGCAGTATGTAAGTATAAGCCTGGAAAGTCCACTTCTTCCACTGCTGAAGGAGAAGTAGATTACTCTATTCTTACTCCCATGAACCTGGACCCAGTGCCATTGGCACTCTGGTAAGCCTTGTGGGCAGTGTTCCTGGGAGGGGAACAAGAGTGCAGTTCCAATTATCTTCCCTTTAGTCTTCATCATCTTATCTAAGAGAAGTGAGCAACAAGTGTTCCTTCCAATAGTCATGAATGAATTGATACAGGTTGTGAAGTGCAGATGTGGTAGAATAAGAATCTCTTTCCTAGGTACTTACAAATAAACCTTGTGAGCACCCCTCCTGCCCCCCATTCAGTTATGGCTTCTTAGTTGTCTCATAAATATTGCAGTTATGTATAGAATAGAATTCATTTAATTGATTGAATGATTAAAAATGGTAATTGGGTAGAGGAAATTGTAGTTTACACATGTGGAAAAGAATAGTTCCTTCAGTTGGTCATTTTACTGGCTACATTTTGTTGCTGCTCCACTATAATTGATTATTAATTAATTGCCATCTTACTGCAGTCTGGTACTGATGCTATTTTTCTTGAAATCGAATGAGTTTCATTGTTAATTTGCCCTCTTGCCATCTTCTTCCTAAACTGTTTTATGCTGGCTTTCCTGGTTACCATGTTTTTCTGTCTTGTAATCTTTTGTCCATTGAGCTTGTGTGCATTCTCCTATTCTGTTCTTGTCTCACTTATGCATGTGCCCTGCCACTCTGCTGGTGCCTTTTTTGATGCCTTCAGGACAGTTTCTGAAACTGGCAATCCTGACTGGATGTGACATTTTATCTACTGTTGCTGCTGCCCTTTTCCTTCCCCTGTTCCTGCTCCTATGTACTCCCTCTGCTGCACTATGGGAGAAGTTGAGGAAAGTGAACCTGCTTTCTGATTGCTCCTAGGGGGTAGCTGAAGAATAACCTGTCTGTGTTCTGTAGTGTGGAATAACCTTCTGAAAGTGTTAGACAATGGGCTCAATTGAGAAGCTTGTGGTTCTTTTGGTGTCCTGCCTTCTTCACTGCTTCCTGTTTCCTTAGAAGACAAGTGAGCATGAATTAGTTTGCCATCTAAATTCTGCTATGCTTGGGAGAGATTGCTTACCCACTCATGCCTCGTACCATTGTATAGTTTTATTTATTTTTTTTCCCTTCCCACCCTCTAAAACAGCACTGTTCCTTTTTTTTGTTGTTGTTTTATTGTTTTTTAATTTGTTTTGTTTGGGGTTTTTTGCTTCATTTGTTTTCTGTGGGGTTTTTGTTGTTTTATTGTTTTGTTTTTTTGTTTGTGTTTGTCTTGTTTTCTTCTCCATGAAGAGTTCCTTCCCAATTTGTTAGATTTAGTTAGATTTATTTAGATTCTGGTCAAACAGGAGGAGTGTGTGTACAGATATATCTGCAAGGGACAGTCTCTGAAATCCTGCTCTTCATAAGACTTGTGTTTCTGACTAGGATGTGTTGGTCTCCCTTCTGAAATCTGCAGCTCTGGTGCTGCTCAGCACAAAAACTGAGCCATACCAAAAGGCCTGGCAGCAGGTAAACCAAAACACTTCTGTGACCAGCCCAAGGGAAAAGCTGGAGGGAAGGCAGTGCTCCTGTATAAACCCTTCTCTAAATGGGAAGAGCAGTGGCCACCAAGACTTCTTTTATGTTTGGCAGAAGCTTATGGAACATTTCTCCTACACCAGCCTGAGCAGTTTTGTGGCAGAATGAACAGTTTAGACTATGATTTGCTCCAATATGTGGGCAAGCCAAATGCAGGCAAGAAGCTCAGCTACCCGATGTCTCCTGAGTGCCCTGGCTCTGCTCATAACAAGTACTTCTCTGGTGGTTGGAAGGTGGGCCAGCTACTTGTATGTCTTATGTGGTGAGGGATGGCAGCTGATGCCATAACCAAGCTTTACCACACTGTCTACTGAGGTCCGATGATCAAGGAAGATACAACTCTTTGTAAAGGAATATGGAGCTCACACGTCTTAAAATCAGGCTTGGAATATTTCAGGATATGTAGCAGAAATCTTGATTTTTATTTTTTCCAATTTTTCCCCCCTCTGAATTTTGCTAGCAGCAAGCTTCTGCATTTCTTTTCCCACAGGAACCAGCTATGTTATTCTTCCATTTGCTAATATTCCTGATCTGTAAGTATCAACACTGCTCATGGTATTGACCAATCTCTCCTCAGTTCAATAATTGTTGTGTATTGTTTCCCTCTAAAAACTGAAAAATGTGTTTTGTTTGTTTTTCTTAAAAGATATTCCAATTCCTTCATTGCAGCTCAGTTCTTTGCAACTAAGTTTTAAAGAGTTTATGTGATCAGATCATGAGTCAAATTTTGCATTTGCTCATCATTTTCCTCAGATCAATCTTTCTTGGCATCTGAAAAATGCTCATAGAAGGAGTGTACTGGGTGAATGACAATGTAGGGTCTGACTGGGGGGTATAAAGGATATTCATCTCTTTCTTAGCTTTTGTTGAGTGGAAATGAAACCCTGGGCTCAGTGTGCCATGTATGCTGTCAGCAACCCAGCACATTTCTCCCTCCTGTAAAGCAGACTAACTCAAAACTTCTGCAGGCAAAGTAATGGCAGAAGCCTTGCTTGCTCTGGAGGATGTTCATGTTCTAGGTTTTTGCTTCTTCAAGTGCCTAGTAGAAGTTCTGAAGTGTGAGGTTAGTAGAACTATTAAACTGTGGTGTGAAAAAGTAGGAATTATTGTCTTTCAAATCTTCTGTGAGAGAAGAGTGACATGCCCCATATCTGCAGGCTTCTATGGTAAGATTAATTTTCTGACATGCACAGTCTCCTGGCAATACAGTAGCCTCTTCATAGATTTTCTTCAAGATGGAAATTGATAACTTGATTTGCTCCTCTAGACATGTCTAATACTGTAAAAAAGCTGCTGAAGAGCTATTTTAAGACATTTTGACATGCAGAAAGGGTTGAATGTACAGAACAGTTGACAAGCATCAGGTATCTTTCTGTTGAATCTGAGGGGGGAAAACCAGGGACCTTTCAAGAGATTTGGCTTATAAGTTACAGTGCTTTATTCAAGTTGCTACTGTATAAAATTAATTTACTCATCCTGATTTGGTCTTCGTTGTTCAGACTCTGTAAGAGTGGAACACTTGGGAGCTGGAATAGGGTGACAGGGCAAGGCACCTGTCAGGCTGGGAAGTCCAGAAGGCTGTTGTCTTTATGGCTGGCTGTGACTCCTGTGCAGACTGATCATTGTGCTGTACATGGAAATCTAAATTCTGTACTATTCAGGCAGGGTGAGAGTCTAGGCATCGGTGCTTGAGTTTTTCACTCTGCTTCTCTAGGTAAAATTGAGTACCAAGCAGGAACTTTGAAGGGGGCACCAATATCTAGAAAGATAACAACCTGCCTCATGTCCTAATATCACTAGGGATGCTACTGCTGTTTTAGATGCTTGAAAAAAACCTACTCTCTTCCACATAAGTCACCTTTAAAGGTGTTCTGAGTCTTGTTACAGCTGTTCATGGGTTACAGATAACAGGTACAGCCCTCTATGACTGGATCAGTGATACTCAGGTCAATCCCTGTCTTCCTCCTTCAGTCCTATTCCTCCCAAATAAAAATATTCTGCTTTACAAAGCTAGTTATACATAACAAATGAAGCTTTTAGTTTTCATTCCTTGAGATAGGAAAATTAGATGCATAGTATTTAATCTGAATTATTTGAAATAGCTGTCGTTCTTTGCTTTTGTCAAATGCTGTGGTGACCTCTATTTGCCCTTTTCATTACTCTTTCCTAATGAGGACATATTTATCAAGTACCACTTGAAATTTATCACTCTGAGAATAACAAAAAGTGTCCATTCCTTTTCGATTCAATGACACTGCAAGCAGCATGCACCCTGGAAAAAAAGTTATTATATGCTGCCTACAGTGACACTGCATAGTTAAAAATTGCATATTAAATAAATTAAGATGTATTTGAGTGGATTTTTTTCAAAAAGCCCCATATCCTTAATATGTGTGACTTCTTTAAATGAAATATGAAATGTCCCAGAGATGGTAGGGAAGACATTCATGTATACAGGTAGTCAGAAACAACCTGTTCAAATAGTCTTTCAGAAAGCTTAAGTTCTGGCACATTTAGCATTGGTAGATGTGCTTTAAGCCTACTGTTTACCAGTTCAGTATCTCTAAAAAGCTGATACTTTTCGAAGAAACATTTCAAAAAACTGCATTCAATCACATTTATCTTAGCTCCCTGTCCACTTCCAAGGGGCAGCTATCATTAGTTAAAGGATTAGAAAATATGTGTAGACCAACTCAGCATGCTCCGAATTTCTTTATTGCTCTCCAGGGATTAATAACACCTGGTGGTAATGCATGAAGCTATTAAAGCTTTCTAGAATAAAATCTCTTCTATTACCAATGAGATGTAAGGATAAAAGAATGTTAGCTTTGTAATTTGAACTCTTAACTTAATGGCCTTGCAATAGTAGAGGTGGCTGTAAATTGCAGGGAACAGAGCTGGAATTTGAAACTGTATTTCTTTATTTCTTATTTGTTTTGATGTCCAGGCTACACTGGTGTCTCTGGGATGAAACTGGAGAATGTCTGAGGTTGGAAGGAACCTCTGGAGGTCATCTGGCCCAGCCTTGTTGTTCGAGCAGGGCCATCTACAGCTGGCCCTGTGATAAACATTTATTTATTTACTTGTGTGGTAAGATAGCATCCATGCCAATGGGTCACTGAGCAGCCAAAAAGTTTGGTATTTCCTAATCTGTTTTCCTACTTCCTTGCTGCTTACAATAAATGAGTATTGGGATATCCTAATGATTCAAGGAATCTTGCTCCTCAGCCCTACCTTCATTCTTCTTAATTAACTAGGAACTGGTTTTACATGTGGTATTTCCTCATACAGACTTCTTTCAAGATTGCATAAGTCTAATATCTTAAAATATTTAAGATGTTAAGCTGTCCCTGTCCATGGCTGGGGGTCTGGAAATAGATGATCTTTAGGGTCGTTTCTATGATTGTATGAAATCTCCATACAGTAGACTTATAATCACCCAATTGAACTCAAATAGACCTTTACACGATTGCAGCAGCAATGAAATATGAAATGGGCAAATGACTCCACAGATTACTCTCTTCCAATGTGTATTAATTCTAAAGGAAGCTGTTACAGTTGCAGACTAATAGTTTTCTGTGAAAGAAGCCTTGAGTTAGTGCAGCCTTCACTACTTCTGTTTTGATTTTGGCAAAAGAGTGTCACAGGTTTTCCAAATGTGGAGAGCGTGTCTTGTTTGGATCTTTATGTTGATTTTGGAGGATGTTCATTCTTTTCCCAGATGTAAGATAACACGGGGGTGGTGGTTGTTTTTGTTCTTTTGGTTTGTTTGCTTGTATTTGTTTGGTTGGGGGTTTTTTTGGGGTTCTTTTTGGTGTGGGTTTTTTTTTTGTGGAAGGTGGTGAATGGTGCTACATAATGGGAAAACTCTTTCGAAATGTATTCAGGATTGTTTCTTGTATTCAACAGAAAACTGACATTTTTGCATGGTAATGAGTAGGAAGTATGTGCTTTGAGCTATAATAAGTACCTGGGGTCCTCTGACTTCTGTACATGGGGAAGTGGAGAGGAGAAGGTGGGTAACAAACTGTTGATGTTGCTGTGGTCTTGTTAGTCTGAGCAGTCAAGGGAGATGTTCAAGGCAGTGGCTGTTGGTGGCAAGGAGTGTTGCTAGACTGGAACTTGATGTTTATTCACAAACTTTTGTTCTTTGTTAGTTTTCTTTTTGTCTTATGTAGTGCCTGCACTTGCAGATAATTCTAGGAATTAGGGAACGGAACAGTCGAGGAATAGGAAATGGAATGGTGAGAAAAGAAACAGAGGTGGCTCAAGATTTTATGTGAAATGCCTCTGTGGCCCCTATGCAAGTCTGGTGGAGTATCTTATGGCTTATACATGATGGGAAATGTCCAGGTTTGGGCTTGGCTGTGTTTGCTTTTTTCCTTGACTAGATTTTGACTTTTTTCTTTAAAGATTTAAAACGGGAAACTCTTTATCTTATTTTCTTCATTTTAGGGAGATTGGGCTAGGTGATAAATATTCCTGTGGGCACATACTTTAGTTACTGGATAGGGAAGTAGCTTACAGTGTTGTCTTGCATTTTGCACAGAAAGTAGGAGCTATTTTCACTCTAATAATAAGGTAGGATAACCACACTTGCACATTGCTGTAATCCATGCAGTAAGATGACCCCTTCTAAATACCTGTTTTGGGGAAGGAGTGATAGTGATGAGCTTTCTTCTCTGTGCACTTAATTTATCACATCTGTGTGCTTGAATACAAATGTGGGAGATGCCTTGAAAATATGCATAATAGCTACAGAAAGTAGTGGAGTGCAAATCTCTTTTTATATTGAATCAGGATTGAAGGGTGATGTTTTTCTGAAAGTGTTCTCAGTTCCTGTGTAATTGACTGGGGGGGGGGGGGAAGGGGAGAGGTTCCAGTTGAACAATAGACTTCTTAATGAGAATGTTTAATAGTATAAACAACAGACTCTTAGAGCCAGGCCCTTAGTAACAAGCTAAGCTGTCAGTCAGTGCTACACATACTGCCTAGGGAACTTAAAGGCTGTAATACTGAGAGAACAAAGCTAATCTAAACATCCATCCTAGTTCATGAGGTTAATTTTCTGCTTGCTCAAGCTTTCCATAATTAGTTTCCTTCATGTCTGTCCCTTGTATTGCCCCTTGCTTGTGGAGTTGTCCTCGGGTTCAGCAACTTGGTTCGTAGCCTGGATTTAATCTTTGCTGTGTGCTGTCCTCTGTCTTTGAAAATACTGTGTCATTTTTCTTCAACAGAGACTTAAAATTGTCATTAATGTTGAGTTTGCCATTCCATTTGAGCTGCTTGGTATAATGCTTAAATGAAGTTTTAAAGAAAATTCATGTGTTTAAATGATTTATAAATATGCTTCTATTTCAGGGAAGGGGAAGGAGAGTGTACCAGCTCATCAACAGAAACTAAATTTCCACTTCACGTGTTAGAAAGAACTTGCATAAAAATCCTGAATTCCAAATACTTTCTTTTGGTTCTGAAGTACATCTGGTATGAAGATCTTTATGTTGATGCTACTTTATGGCCTGTGGGGTTGGGTTTTTTTGTTTGTTTTAATTTATAGCTGTTCTTATTTTTTCCTCTTTCCCCTGTTTTTGTCATGCTGGAAATATTTGGAGCAAAATCAAGCTCTGGAAATAAACAGATTTATTACACTGTTCAAAGTGACTGTATCCTACTAATGGACAGCTGGGATCAGCACAGAAGAAAGTGTTTCTTGAAAGGCAGCACGGGCAGCAGACTATGTCACTGGGAAATGGGAACATAATTTGATAGCAAATTTGGAACAAGCTTGGAACACTGTCAAGTGTAGGATGACAGGCAGCTGACATGGAAATAATCAACTTCAAATACTATTGTGAGCTAACAGCTTCGTACTTCTTTTGCAATGCTTCTCTTTTATTTAGTTTTATGATCCAAATTGGAGAAAAAAAAAGCCCAAAGACTATTTGAGCAGTTGGGAATGGAAAGTGTCAGCATACTTTGGGCTTAAGTAAATCACTTTCTCTTCAGCCTTCTTTTCCCTCTCATTTGTCTTGTCCTCCACCCCTGCGCCTTAAGTTTTTGACCGTTTCTGGTCCAAGTTATCTGACAAGAGAAATGTTCTGTGGGTTGGAGTCCTTTCCATTAGAAGATTTGGTAGAAACAAAGCAGACAAGCTGGCCAGTCTGCTGTGTTTGTCCTGTTGCCCAGGCTGCTCATCTAATGGGCTTCCTCATGGAGCCTGTCCCAGTTCTGGCCAGAGTTGTCTTTCTGTCCTCTGTATAGTGAGTTACTGCCTTTTTTGGTTGTGCTGTTTCTTTTCTTGAGTTTCATAAAATGGATGCTTCTGAACAACTCCAATTAAAACTGAGGATTTTAGGATTTCTTATTTTTTTCCTGAAACACTTGTTTATACAGTCATCAGCCTAGTGAGATCATAGACTCAACTGGAACCTTGCTAGAATTTAGTGACGAGCACTGGTGTTTCTTTTGTTTTTGAAAAGCTAATAAAAATGTCCCTTTTCCTTAACTACTTCATATAGCATAAATGAGTCTGGTTTGGAGATAGTAAGTGCAAAGGATGAAATTTTAATGAATTCATGACTCACTAATTTTAATAATTTGTTGTGTAAAGAATCTCAAGAGGTTTTAATGCACAAAGACTTATTCACAGAATCTGAATAAATCTTAGTCACTAAAAAGGAGGGTTCACCTCACAGTGACAGAAAACCTTGCAGAGAAGTTGTTCCTGCAGGGTGTTGGAGCACAAGGTTTTTTATGTACCTGCCATTCTTGCCTTATTTTTGTTGTGGGCTTTAAGGATATAACTGGACTGGACCTTTCCTTTCAGCTGAGTGCCTTTAATTCTACATAATAATATAGAATGTTTGGCTCACTAGGTAAAATCTTAATTTCAGCATATTCTATGATGCCTGTGTACCTCATGTTAATCTCAAAGATCTATCCAGTTTACAAACTGGCCCTTCATGGGCCTTAAAATATATGATTTTATTATTTAGTAATAAAGTAATGTACTTGGTTTATTCAATGGGTTGGTTTCTGTGGGGGTTTTTTGTTTTGTAGGGTTTTTTGATGCTTTTTTTGTTGGTTTTTTTTTTTAAAGAAAATTAATTGCTTTCAGCCTGTTGAGAGCTAGGTATGAAAGTAGTAAGACATGGACAGAGAAGCTGTGGTAGTGTTTCTTTTAGAGGGTGGTCTTCTAATCAAGATGCTAAAGCATCTCAAGCAGCTTTGGGGATTCTAATCTTGGGCTGAGATTTGCTGCATTTCCATAACATGCAAAGTGAAAATAAACTATGATGTTCTAATTATACATGGAGGATAAAATGGCTGAGAAATTTAAGCAGAATCCAATAATTAAAGTTAGAAAGTTAATGGAGACTGTTAGTGCTTCTCTAATGTGAATCCACTTAATGTCCTGTGCTTTGAGTCACATCTTCTCTACATTCCTCATACACTCAGGGAGAGGAAGAAGAGAGTGAAGAAAGGAAAAAGGCAAGGGATGTGTAATACTGTGTTCTCTGGGTGCTTTGGAAGGATGTAGGAGGGGAGATGTGGCTGGTGTGATGTTTGAGCAGAACTTCCATATAGAGTGGTTAATTTACTTATTTTAAACTTAAATGTTTCTGTGAACTTTCTGTCCTGAAAGTCTATGCTGCTAAAGCAAGAAGATACCTGAGGTGGAAGAGGGGCTGTTATCTGTAGTATAGAAGAGTTTTACTTCCCTAGCTCTGAGGAACAGACTTATTTCTGGGGCAAGGAAGTCAGGCATGAAAACTTTTACCAGTCACTAGAAGTGGATATGATTTACAGCCCTAATACTGCAGTACTTCCATCTACAGATTTTTGATTACTTTACCCAATCCATTTTCTCTTTTAATTGGAAAAGCAGAAGGAAATATAAGCTATTATGTGCAGATGCAAAGCTGAAAGAAGAAAAATTACGTGAAAGGAAAAAAAATGGTATAAAAACACAAATCCCTTTAACTTTTAAGTGTTCAAGATGGTGACAGTGTCCCAGATACCTCCAGCTGCATAGTCCTCTTCATAACAAACCATTCTAATAGGAAATTAAAGGCATGGCTAAAATAATTCCAGCAATGATTGATAACAAAAAGGTAAAGAAGCTGATGGCAACAAGTGCAAACCAACTATTGAAAGAATGCTAATGAAGGTTAAAGTATCTGGAAAGTCTGTAGTGGCTGGGGCTAAAGGACACCAGTTGGGTGTTTTGTCAGTCTTAACTGTGCTGGGGTGGAGGGGTCTAGCTTCTTGTCCACAGGGCTCCAAAGTAGAGTGTTAGTAAGGCACTGTATGGTAGCAATATTATGAAAAATTAAATTTGTGTTTGCTTTCATTAGTAACTAGCAGGTGTTCTTTCTGATAATCATCCGACAGTGTTGTGAAAAGGCTGAAAAATGATCTAACATCATAAACACTGACCAACCTGCCATCTGGGGAAAACTGAATTTGGTCTATTTTAATTACATCAGTACCCTTTTATTAATTAAAACTGTTGCGACATACTTCATTTTGGCAAGATAACTTCTTTTAAGGAAACTCATTTGCATGGTTAATTCAACTCAGACCAGAAGTAAGTGTGGAATTCAACACTGAGGGTAATCAACCCCAGCAGCAGCTTGCCTAAGGTTGCAGTGAATTTTCTTTTACTTGGGGTCTTCAAGTCAAGATCAGATATGTGCTGGAGTGGTATTTTCTGGTTAAGCTGGCATGTGTGAAATGGATGCACAAGTTAGTGTGGGACTCTTGAAGGTTCTGTGCAGGAAAGTGATGAGATTATCATCACTGTTCCTTCTGGCCTCAAAGTCATCTTAGTTTCCATGTAGCTTTTCTAGTGGCAAAAAGTAAAATTGACTTAGCTAGATGATAAGAGCATAGATGAAGAGACCTTAGGGGCAGTTTCTCCAGTGGCTGAAGTCCTAAAGTCTTTGTTTCTTTGCATAATAAACATTTGACTCCTAGATTAATATTTTTATACAGGTAGTGATTTTCATTTTAGGTTTCTCGTAGTTCTAAGATGGTGGATAATTAAAATTATTCTTGTACCTCACTGTCAGCTGTGCTACTTTTGTCTCTGCTTCACAGATTCTCATCCTCTTAAAGATTTTGCCTGTTTTTATTTTGCCCTGGAGAGGTTGCCTATCTGGCACTCATGCCATCATACCCTGAGCTTATCGTGGCATAAGGAGAAGAGGGGAGCGAGTTGTGGGGCAAGAGCACAACTTTCCTCTGGGGACAGAGAATCCACTTATTTCAAAAGCAGTGCTGGTTTATGCTGTTTTAAATGCTGATAGTTCTGGAGCAGAGTCATCTTGCAGCATAAGTATGTCTTGAGGATTAGTTTAGATGTAAAACATGAGTCCATTGCAGAGCAAGTTAGTTCAGAGAGCTAACTTTTCCTCAAAAAAGGCAACACATCAAGTAAAGCCACTGCTGTTTATGTTCCCAAGCTTTTTCTCTAGTGTTTTCTCTGTGAGTCTGCTCAGTTCTGACAAATGCTGCTTGATTTAAGGTTAATGTCAGATGGGAAATATGTGGCCATGAAACTACTAACATGGAACTAATGGAATAACTTTAATTCCTTTAAGTGACCTATCCATTTTAAGTTTTATTACTGCATGGTCACTGCTTCTCTCAGTGCTTTGAAAATTGGAGCTGGGGGAGAGGAAGTTTTGTGTGCAGTTTAAAATACTCATTTCTATAAAGGTTAGAGGCTTGACTGGAAGGGCATCTCTTTCTTCTGTTACCATTTGTCCAGTTTGGAGAACTTTCTTAAGAAGCTCTCTCCATGTTCTTTTTCACTTGGTTTATGAAGTTGTTTCACCCTGCTTTTGGGCTTTATCCTGCCTCTTGCTTTCTGCAAACCAGTGAGCTTGCTGGCTGAACTTGCAAGCTTGCTGCTTGTCTTCCTCTCCCACTCAATTTTTCCCTTTCTGTTGAAGGTTTCCCCAAAGAAGGGTGGGAAGAAATGTAAGTCCACTCAGCTTCAGCACAAGTGCAGCTTGTGACAGTATCTTAAGACACAAACCTCTTTAGCTGCACATGGCTCTGGGCAGGACAGGAGGACTGGAAGGGGAGGCAGGCTGATTGCCATGGAGAGTTGTGACAATCTTTGTAACTGGCTGTTGCCACAACAAACCTGCAAGGCTGAAAGCTGTGATACCTGCCAGAAGTAAAGAAGTAAGATTAAACTCTGGGGCTGGTAAGGATATTCTGGATATAGAAAATCCACTGATTTGCCATGTACTGGGACAACTACTGAGGACCAAAGCCTGCTAGAAGTGGCCTTTGAAGATGGGGTGGGGATAAACTTCTGAAAAACTAGAGGTTACATCGTACATGCGAGTTCCTCTCTTCTTCTGCTCTTGGGAGACACAAGCATGGTAGCATGTAGGATTGCCTTGAAGAATTAATACATAGGCTCTTTTCAACTTGTACAGCCAGATCCAGGAACTCTGAAAAGAAGAGTAACTGAGTATTAGTATCTTTATATTATGTATACAAGGTTAATGGAACAGAGGTAAGAATGTAGAAAAATAAGGAGAAGAGTAAGGGGATGTGTGTCTCGTACTGAAATGGGTTGCAGGCTTAGTCATTTTATTTCTTGCCCAACCAAAGTACTCAGAAAGGGAACTGGGAAGATGCTGCTTGCCTTGTTTGAGAGACTTGTGGTATCGTATGTCTGAGAAACTGGCTCAATATTGGCTACTGAAAGAAACATTCGAGAACTGTTTTATTAAAATCCTCTGAGCTCTAAAGAAAGATCTCAGGGTTAAGCATCATCTACATGTGCAGCTGTCGTGATAGTACCTTCAGAGAACTAGTATTACTGTCATCTCCATGGGGAGCTAGAAGGCACAATTGCCAGTCTGTTTTTGTTAGTCACCCTTTTGCTTGATATAACACTTGGCATCTGTCATATTTTCAATCTTCTGTGCTTCTGAAATAAAGGAACTACATTCTTTTTGAAAGAGTTATTGTGGTAGACTACTGAGGAAAAGCCTGATTTGATTCATATGGTAATATTGTTTTTCTAGAATGAGGAAAGTCTGCGATTAAACTGGGCTTGCCTGTATTTCTGGTAGTCTGTTTTGCTGACTGAGACAGACTGTAAGAAAACAGGAAAGTAAATCTATCCTAGATGAATTTAATAGGTACTTTTACTTGTGTAAAGGAAGGGGCAGGGGAACATATTACTGGCTTTCCGAATAATTTGAGTGGAAGGTAGTAACATAACATTGTTACAATGAAATACTGAAAAGCTAGGAATTGTTTAGAGTTCTTGATTTCAAAGTCTTCAGCATGCTTAGTCATTTGGAAAGCTCTAAAAGCATCAGTCCTCTATGAAACATGAAGAAAAAAAAAAGATAATGAGAAAAAGCTAATGTCAGTTAATATATCAATGAAAGTTTTTCTCAATTACTTTCATTTTGGTGTCCTACAAGTAGATAAATTCTATCTGATTGTAATTTTAAATATTGTAGAAGATAATGATGACTCTTCTCAGAGTAAGAGAAAGCAGATAATTTAGTTTAGTACAATTGCTTGTAACATCACTTCTGGAGAAAGATGACTATACAGCCCTTGGCTACCAAGACCTCAGGAATACAGCAGGTAAGTTAATATGATGCTTTATGTTGCCACTTGGCTTAGAGGTTTTCAGGAGCATAGGCAAAAAAAAAAAAAGGCAGAAAACTTGTATAGGGAAGCTAAACACTGTTTTAAGAGAAAGTAGCTGGAAAAGAACACGAGAGATGAGATGAAGGCAGGAATACAAATTCTGTGTTTCAGGGGTGGTTTCTGGCAGTGGTAATGTCATCTGGCTCCCTCTGCCTGGGAGCACAGCTCTGAGGGTGTTGCTGCACTGGGGTGTAGTGCCAGTTGTAGTTCTTCCAGTTTGCTCCCTATTGATTTTTTGTGCAGGGACTGCAAGGTCGTCTGCTCTACCTTTGGATAACATAACATGACCATCCTGTGTGAGCTTTATTTCAGGCATGTTGATTAGGTCCTTCTTTGTCACTACTTGGTCCTTATGTGTAACTTCTGTGAGTTCATTCCCTGGGCAGCATCTCAGTGTACCATGTTTGTTTATCTTAGTCTTTCTTTGTTCGTTTTAATGTTTCTCCATATTGGGCTGAGTTAAGATGCTACCTTTTTATGCAACATGT
Source organism: Calypte anna (assembly GCF_003957555.1). Taxonomy (NCBI): domain Eukaryota; kingdom Metazoa; phylum Chordata; class Aves; order Apodiformes; family Trochilidae; genus Calypte; species Calypte anna. The sequence continues at coordinate 14,964,388 of NC_044246.1, forward strand.
TTTTGACAAGAATAAAAAAACCAAAACAAACCACACTGAAAAATTAGTTTCAGACAAATGAAGCCCTTGGAATATAACACTTGGCAACCATGTGGGTTGAATGCTGAAAGTTATAAGAGTATATGCAGACTGTAAAACACACACTGCATCCAACCAAGTATATGTGAGCTCTGTTATATATTAGATATCACTGCCAGGATATTACTGTGGTGCTTCTGTCCTGTAATTGTGTTATGCAAAGATGTACCTCTGCATTGTCTTTTATTTAATATTTGGAAGGAAAACAGATGATGTTTGGAGAATGAGCTTCACCAGCAGAACTCTTCTTGTATGGTCTGTTCTCAAATGTGTTGTAACTGTTGGTGAAAACACTTGGAGTTAGTGAAGGTGCATTATATAGACATTATATATCTATATAGACATTATATAGACTCCTGCTTTGGCAGGATGGAGCGATATGTCAGATCATGGGACAGTGGACCTTGAGCCACTCTGATAATGGGTTGCTGAGAGTATTAATTCATATTAATGAATAAATAAACTACTTCCCTCAAGTAGAACTGCAAAAGCCATACAGATTTGATTGCATTCTTCTCTAGCAATTTCTGAATAACAGTAGGTGCAGAACCCTTGAAATGTTATACTGGAGATTTTTATTTTGTGTGTGGTAGTGTTTTTTAAATAGCTTTGCGGTGACTGCTTTTCTATCAAAGCTTTTTTTTTTTTTTTAACTGGAGAACTAAGGTTGTTTATGACCAAAGAAGTGTAAATGGGAAGGCATTCACTGAGAGAAAGGTCTGTGAAGGTTAATATGTATGATTTGTTTGTTTTTTTTCCTGTTATTGACTTATTACAGGGATATGTGATGACAAACTGGTGGCCAGGGTTACATTGCTGTAGGATTTGTGATCCTGGGGAAAATAGCTATTTCTCTACACCTTGCCTTCTGATCCAGCACTTAAGAGTGACTATTAAATAGTAATTTGAAAAGGTAGGGGGAACTTAACTTGTCTGGGACTCATTAGTGTGAAGGGTGAGAAGATGTAGTTTTTCTTGCCAAGTGAAAATACTGTTTGCTCACAACAAAAGTGATATTTGCTCAGTCCCTGAGGTTGTGATGAAGATTTTTGGCTTTCTTTTTGTTTTGTTTTGGTTTTTTGGTTTTTTTGTTTTGTTTTGTTTTTTGTTTTGTTTTGTTGTATTTGAACCTCAAATGTTGCAATTCCCTGGCTCTAGGGACTGCAAGCTCTGTGTGTCTCCCCCCAGTGAGCTCTGGGACTGGACCATTGCTGGTCAGTTATAAGCTGAAGGAACAGATCCTTTCAAATGTGCTTGATTCAGTATGTCATAAAAAACATTTTAACTGCATTTTAAACCACAGCAAGAGGAGCCAAACATCCAGCTTTGACAGATATTCTTTGTTTTCTTTAGACTTGGCAGCTCAGGGATCTTCAGGATGAATCAGTTGCCAAAGTGTAGGCATCTAGTGCTGCTCAAAATTTCCTACAGTTCCCTACCATCAGATACAACGTAGAATGCTGGGGAAACCTGCTTTATATTGGAAATTATACTGGATATAAGGACAAAATTATTTAGTATGAGGGTGGTGATCCACTGGGACAGGTTGCCCAGAAGTTGTGGGTGCCCCATCCCCAGACATATTCAAGGTCAGGCTGGGCAGGGTTTTGAGCAACCTGATCTAGTGAAAGATGTCCCTGCCCACAGCTGAGGGGTTGGAATTGATGATTTTTAATGGGACCTTCCAATCCAAACCATCCAGTGAGTCTGTTACTACAACACTTTAAATGAAGTGCTGAGTTCCTCTTCCAGTACCACAGGCAGCATTTTTTCTAAATCTGTGAGGACAGATCTGAAAGACCTTCTCCAGCTTTATAGCTTCCTTTGCTCTCACAACACTGCTTAACTTTGCCTTTGTTCCTTTCATGGTGTGTTTATTCTGCTGTTTTGATTGCTCTATTGTATAACTGCATCAATAAAACTCTCTATAGAGAACACTTCACAAAGCATGTGTGTCAATTTGCAAGGCACAGTAAAACCTCCTTGTACAGGAGTCCCATAATAATTTAATTCCCACAAGTGCTGGCATGCTGAATTGTAGGATTCTAAAATTGTAGGATTGCTTTCTGTTCCCCAAGAGTTTGGGAGCTATAGTTATTTTTGAATTTTGCTTTTATCTTCTGTCTCTCTGCATAGTTGCTCAGTGTTTTTTTTTTTTCTGTGATGGTTGATTGGCTCATGTAATACATACCTGACAGGAACATTTACCAGAACAGATGAAAGACATCCTAATGACAATAACATTTTCTGGTAACTGTCAGTCTGAATGTGTCTGCTTTAACTGTAAACATGTACAGCATCATGGGTGCTGTAGTGACCAAAGAGGAAACCTCTTTCCAGGCTGAGAAAGTTCTTCCTGGGGCAGAAAAACTGCAGGTAACTGGTTGTGTCCCAGGTCTGTCCATCACTGAAGACAGAAACAATAGAATAACCCTTCAAACACAGCCTTGTACATTTTTCTGCCTATCCTACTTGACCTACAGGAGTTTGACTTTTATTTATGTCTCTAAAAGATGATGCTTAGTTTTGTAGCATGTTGAAATATTAAGCTGTACTTTATTCCCTTAGCGTTGAGACTGTACTATGCAAGTTGATTTTGGTGTTAAAAAAATTTGCTTTGACATCTGTGCTTCTAAATACCAAATATTTTGCCATGATCCAGAAAATGACAGGGCCAAGAGATATTCTCATTGAAATGCACCTTGTCAAAACAAAAAAATCAGGGAGGGGAAGAGAAGACTGGTCAGTTTCAAAGCAGGAATGAAGTATCCCAGGGCAGACCTGGGATATTTGGTCTTGGACTGGAAATCTCTTGTGATCAGGGCTGAATTTTGCCTGTTCAGACAGATTATGTATTTGGAACAATTTGTGAAATGGTAAATCAGCTAAACTGTGAGCTGCCTCTGCTTAGTCTAGTCAACAGAAGTACTGAGAACCAGGAATGTGTCTCAAGTCAGTTCTAGTTTTTTGGTTTTTAAAATCTTATTTGACACTCCAGGCAGAAGCATTCTGCATTTGGAAATCTGCATTTTCAGACCTCCCTTAGGAGGTGCATGTTCTCATCCTTGTTTCCTTAACCTAGCAAGAAGAGATGTTGAATGAGGGGTGGTGGTGAATTGTGCCCTGTGTTGTTATCAACTGTTAGGGGATTGAGCACAGCCAACCCTTTCTTCTGCAACTGTGCAGGTGTTCAAAAAAAGGGAAAAGAAAAAAAAAAAGGAATAAGGACAAGCAGGCCAATGTGGAGGACCACGTGGTGCAGTGGTTATTTTCAGATGAGAGAGAGGAAAGCTGAGATGCAGCCTCTCATGTAAAACAAACAAACAGAAAAAATGACAAACACCATCAAGTCCCAGCCCCTTCTCAAACAGAACAAAAAAAACACTCCACAGAGGTATTTTTATACATCTCCTTGTCTTCAACAGGAGTGTTGTTTCTTCTTTCAGGATGTTTTTGGATGGGTTGAAATACTGTTTTGAAGTGGGTCAGGCAGAAATGAAATGGAATGAGGGGTGGAGAGGAATCTTGCTTGTTTTGGGAAGCTGTTGATAGCAGAGGGTTCCTGATCAGGACTGGGTGTGCTATCTTCTGGGCTGAGCTGCTCTAAGAGACAGGCAGAGGAGGAGAGGCTCTTCTGTGCCTTGATTGTAAGTGCCTGGTGAGAGTTTGCTCTTGTAGCTTCGAGTTCAAAAGCTTGATGTCAAGTGTTAAAACAGTGACAGAATACTGTGAGACAGCTGGTGAAACACTGTTCTCAAGATCTGTCTTGATCCATGTCCTGGGACTTCTTGTTTTTCTTGAAGGTCTTGTAAGTGCTAAGTGGCTGCAGCCTAAGAGACAACTCAGCTGGCGGATGTTGCTCAGGAGTTTCTCACTGAACTCAGTAACTCCTCTTGTGGGAGCTCATTTGCTGCTTTTCTCTAGCAGGGAGGTTGCTAAAAGGTTTCTTTTTCTGGCACTCTCAAGCTACCAAAGTCGTTGGTTCATTAGTAACTAAGGAACAGAAGCATTTACAGGAAAAGCTCCCAGAAGCTGGAAATAGACTTTTCTCCGAAAGAGAAGTTGTTTTGATCCTGTTTGTTTTTTGGTTTTGTTTTTTTTTTTTCTTTTTTTAAGAGGAGCAAGGGATTTGTCCACAGGGATCCACCTGCTGACACAGTATTTTGTACAATATAACTTGGGAAACATAATTGGTGTTGTATCATCTGATATAAATCAAGCAACCCTAGAGAAGGGACCACAAATAATGACTTTACTGCGAAGGGTCGCTTAGTCTTCCACAATGTCAGATGACTACATTAAACTTGATCCTTGCCATAGTAATATGGAAAGGGATTGCAATAAATACAGAAATCTGGGATGGTCAGATATCTGAAATTATGATCTCATTTTTTGGTCTGTGGAAAAGACATTGTTTGGGTGTCTTTGATACTTCTTTTGTACTATCTATAGTACAGACAGTGCTGTAATTTTTGTAATTGCTCCTTAGACTTAGCTTCAGTACTCACAGGAGAGTAGCTGGACTATCAGATGTTGCCTATAATGTATTCAGATTAAGTCTTTACACAGGAGCTGATCAAAGTAGTTATGACATCAATTAAATCTCATTGCTTTTTGAGGAGTTTGAACAATAAAGTCTGCTCCCATGCTAACACATTCCCAGAATTTCTTTTGGTCTTCAAGAAGCATTGCACTTAAAGAAGTGATCCTCAACAGGTTTGCTTTTTCATGGGGAGAACAGTGGATCAAAAGACACTCTTAATATGAAGTTCATGGTTGGGTGTTTTTGCTTAGTGTTGATGGTTTTTTTCTTGCAAAAGTTGAAGTGTAACTGTTCTTACAAACTGCTGGTTGGGGGATCAACACTTGCAGGACTTCTTTGACAAATCTATGGTAGCTGTTGAGAAATTAGATCTTGACTGATGGGCTTGTGGAGGTACTAGTTACATCCTGCCATTCATATTCTTTAATATTTACTTCAAATTAGAAGTGGAAAAGAGGGATGACAGATTGCAGGGGAAGATAAGTTTATTCTATGAACAGCTTGTCCTGTTGCAGAGTTTGTGCTGTGCTACAGCCTATTTTTAAACTTTTGCTCCTAGAGGGACTGTTTGTGGCAAGCCAAAGCATTGTGTTAGGTGGGAAAGGGCATTTAAGCCCCACAGAAATTAATGAATTAAGTTTGAAATCTGGAAATTGTTCTTTATTGAACATGAGGAATCTTACCCAAATAAATGCAGGGTGATATTGGGTCCCAGGAAAGCTTTCTGGGATAGTAGTGTTGTGCTCTGATTTGGGCTGTGAACTGAGGACAAAACTGTCTCGAATTCAAGTTTATGTGCATGCTATGAACTGAGTAAAAGTATTAGGTGGCCAGCTTAGCTTCCACTCTGTGTTGGCTTTTATTGATGCAGATCTATAGCTCAAGCTGACATAACAGAAGATTTAATACAATCCATATCGTAAAGGAAAGAAGGTCAAGTCAGAATGAACATAAAGCTAGTAATATGCAATTTTCACCTGCCTTGGATTTAGTTGCTGTCCTGATACTGAGCAGAGTAGCTTTGAAATAATGTGTCACATTGGACTTTTCAAAAAGGGCAGTAAAATTTAAAAGTTACTCATGGTGTTTCTCAGATAAAAGTTTCTCAGTAAATGCAATGGGAATCTGTCAACATTACCATCTGAGGGAAGATTAACAAGGCCATACCTAAGTGTGGCTCTCTGACAGGTGTTGTAGCTTTTGATTTTGAAGACAAGATCAGCATTTTGGAGGCTCCAGTGGTTGTAGCATTACATATGAGCCTTCAGTAGGAAGTTGAAGTCAAGCTTATTATCCTAAAATGTTAAAAGCATGATTCAGGGGGGCATGGATCAGGACCGCAGGCAGATGAATGGATGGAATCCTCCCAGGATGCTGAAGCAAAGAGGTGAAGAAGGGGGACAAGAAGGGGTTTGACCCTCGTGATCCCTCCAATTTATACCAAGTATGATGTGTATGGGATGGAATTCTCTGTTTAGTCAATTTTGGTCATTTATCTTGTCCAGTCCTCCCTAAAGGAGGGTTGCAGGTGTGACACGAACTGTAGCTAATAGAAAACTGTCTACCAAATCGGTCATCTCCAAAATAGGCCTGTCTAATTGTTTTATTCTTGTAGCTTGCTAAGATCCTTGTTAGAGTTGTCTTTTTACTTTATGAGTAACCAATATAAGTAGTTTGTTTCTACTTCGTTAAATGGAGGAGTAGAGGCTTTTTTCCTAAGCTGTAATTAAAGCTGGTTATTCCAGTTTCAGTGAAGGCAATAGATGAAAACTTCATTTAGAAGAAAATACTTTAAAGGATCACTTACTCCAAAGAGCTCATTTGCCTATTGTAAGCAGTTTCAGGATATTTTAGAAGATAGTCCTGTTTCTAAATAAAATTCTGCATGCATTGTTATCTTGTGGTGATTTTAAAAGTCGGATTTGGGCTGATTTGATGCTGTCATCTGCATGCATGGTCAAGAGCTACCTTTTGGGAAGATGTGTGTCACTTAGTAGCTTTTGAAACTATTCTGTTTTGAAATGATATAGTTTTGAAGCTATAAGGGTTCATTCTGACAGTATTCCTTCTAATTCATTTACTGAAGTGTTAATCTGGTGATGAGAAAGCTGTGAAACAGTCTGTATAACTTCTGTAATCACTTGTAAAATGAGGACCTCTTAAACAAAGCATAACCTGAAAGTTACTGGTAACACTTTAGTTACTGGTTATGTGTTTCTCTATACATACCTGTAGACCTCATTTAGGTGATGATGTTTTCTTTCTTATTCAAGTATTTTGAGTGAGACACTACGCTCAAGTTGTCTGTATCCATAAGCACACAAAGTTAAAATTCAGTGGGATGTATTAATTTTACACTAAGAACTTTATCACTGGCAGACTTTGACAGCATTTATTGGCATAGATAAGATTATTTAAATCAGGGGCACAAGAGTCAGAGTTTCGAAGAACAACAGGCTTGTCCTTGTTTTGATTTCAGTGATAGCTGGTTCTAAAATTATGGCCATGAGATACATGTTACATGTAAGTATAGGCAGTTGTTCTTGAAACACTGATGTTGTACTTCTCATCACATGTACAAGAACAGCTTTAAAGAACAATTGTACAATTGTTCTTGTACAATTACTGTACAAGAACAGTAATTAAATGGAGTGGCTTAATCCAGACAGAAGCTGTGATGCATATGGTGGTTTGTTTTTTTCAAACACTTTCAATTACAAGGATGTAAGACAAGATGACTTGAGAGGTCTCTTGTCTGAAAGTACCAGTTATGCTTCTGTTCCTTTATACTAAGGTGTTTCCACTGGTGTTTATATTTTAGTCACATTGGTTGTAAAGGGGAGTCCTTCCATTTGGGGTTCCTGAAATGCAGTGTAGGTTTAAAATTAATTATTTTAAGCAAATCCTTCTCATGCCCTACTTTCCTTTTAAATGTGTTTAAAAGGTTTAAAAACAGAAATGGAAAATAAAAATCAGATGTTGAAGATGTGAGAGTTAAATTACAAGGATTATTTACCTTCATGCTTCACTTAATAAATTGATCAACAGCTGGGATTAAATGAATTTTCCTCCACTTGGTGCTAGCATGTTGTACCATTTAGATTTGTGTTGTTAATTGTATGTTAGGCACATCCGTGCTGGGCCTTTCTGAGGAAAAACAATGATGAATTACCTGCATTATTTATCACTCCCAGCCTGCTAATCCTGACACATGTAATTCACTTTATGCAGATCTGGAGAAGGAGGAGAAGGTCTGATGTCTTCTTTCTTAAATGCAAGGAGTAAACTGGGTGCCCCACTGATCTGTGTGGGGAACACAGAGCAGCTGGTTGAGTGAGCAGCTGGTGCTAAATTTAGGAGTTTATTAGGAGCTGGTGTCCTTGGAGTTTGTACAGACTTTCCTCCACCCCATCAGTACTTGAGGCAGCTGATGGTGGAACTGATGCAGCCTGTCAAATTATGCAAAAAAAAGATGTCCCTGCTCTTTCTGTGGTTTCAGGAAAAATATGCTGGATGGAGGGGAAGAGCTGTTTTTCATGGAAGAAAAGCTGAGCTGAAAGAGCTTTCATCTGCATCGTGGTAGAATGCTTGGGGAATATCTGCTGAATACAGTGAATTTTTTTTTTCTCATTTATGGGATATCAGAAATACAGCTGTTGGAAAGCAAACCTCTCCTAAAAGGACTTGCTGAGGTCTCTGTCTTTTCATGAGATAATAAATCACACATTTGGGGCACGTTCCAGAGAGCAAGAATAGATCAATTTAGGTTTCAGTGAAGACACAATGTTGTTGTTTGTGAGGTTTTTTTCCAGTTCCTTGTGGTACAAACAGAAAGGGATTTCGTTGGTTGCTACTGAGCAAATACATAGGAGCATCTTGTACCAGAGTTCTGTTTTGGCTTGTGATAGCCATTCTCACACTCATCTGCTCAGTTTGTGTGAAAGACCTGCAGCTTAAATCCCTTCAATGTTTGAGACATGTTTTCTCTTTCAGAGTTCAGATGGGTCTCTGTCAGGGGTTATGCAGAAGTGGAAAGAGTATCAGCTCCAATGCCTGAAATACTTATATGAGGCACCCCCCATTGCTGCAGGTAAGCCTGCTTGGTAGAGGTAAGATATTTACAAAAATTTACAGAAATTTACAAAAAGTGACAAACTTGAAAATACTTCTCCAGTTTACTTTCCAGTCCGTTTCCTCTTTATCCCATTTGTTGCTGCCTGCTCTCAGTTCGATTCTGCTGAGGGAGCATTTTATAGAACACTTTCATTGTAACAATGTTAGTTTTTAGGACCAGAGTGTTTTGCACTGGCAAGTGGTGGCTTTAACACATCAAAGTAGCACATTAAATAAATCTAATACCCCTGAAACTTTTCTAAGTGTCAGGGTAAAGAGTGCATTAGGAAATCTGTGACTGTGCTGTTCATGTTGACCTAGCAGTTTGAATGCCTAAAGTTGGCATATACTGTTTTGAACATAGTAAAGTGCTGAAATGGCTTGTTTGTTTGTTTTGGGTTTTTTTGTTTTGTTTTTTTTATAAGTGCCTTTGTGAAAATGAGAATGCAGCTTATCTTGGCAGTTCAGCTGCTGTACGGTGTTGAGAGCAGCTGTGATATGCCAGCACCATGGTGTTTAGAGGACACAGGTGACTTGTCAGTGATGCTCACAGCTGGACACAGTGCACCCCTCCTGTGCTTCAGTGCTTCTGTCACACAATAAGATGGGTCTAAAGTTATATCTCTGAAGAATTATTTCAAACCTGTTAATTTTCCTTCTCTTAACTACATTGTTGTGGCAGACTGAGAGCAGTAGCTGATGACAGTAATGACAGAAACATTCCTCTCCCTCCTCTCCATTATCCTGTTGAGTGGTTGAGTGCTGCCCTCTAAGAATGACAGTTTAATAAATCTAAAATTGAAGTATTCTCATGTAGATTAAGCTGTAACACAAAGTTATGGTTGTGTGAGGGTATTTAGTTGATGTATCTATGTATTAGGCTGAATTTTCCAACTGCATGACTGTGAACCATTCTCTGGAATTATTATCTACATTATTTGTGGCAAAAATTCTTTTCAGTTATACTGAGACACAAGGGTATAAAACAGAAGATGGAAATGAGTCTGTATTGATTTATCTTTCTTGTCCCTTGATTTAGTCAAAGACCCTAATCTGTTCTTCAGTTTCACCCTGAAAGAAGATTGCTGTTGTGTGGGAATAAAGCAGTGGACAAAAAAAAAAAAAATCTCGTCTAACTCCACATCAAAGCTGAATGGCACAATGCTGTTATGGCTTAAGTGCACATGTCTGTGTTTCCTTTTACCTTCTGCTTTTGAGTCCTGTCCTCCTTGCAGTATTAATACAAGACAGTGGCATGACCCTCCCTCCCATCTCTCTGCAGAAGGCAAGTTCTGCAACAGAACATTTGACAATTACGCCTGCTGGCCGGATGGGCTGCCCGGCACCTACGTGAATGTCAGCTGCCCCTGGTATCTCCCCTGGGCTAATGCAGGTAAGAACCTTTCCTTACAGGCACAGCTTAAAAACAACTCTTGTTTCCTTCTACAGTCTTAGCAAGGATAAAATTGTCCTAAGTGGCTATAAGTGCAGTCAGTTCTCTGCAACATAAAAATAGGAATGGGGCTCAGCCTAGTACACTCTTTATCTGCATTTAGCAGGGCACAATGAAAATGAGAGACGAAAGAGCTTTTAAGGATTGCATTTAGTTTGGATTTTTGTGCTCTCATCTGGTTTTGCTGCTTCAGTAGTGGTCACTGTTAATAAAATGTCGTGGTCCTTGTTGAAGGCTATCTTAATGGTGTAGTTTGAGATGAAAGTATCAAAGCTAGATGGTAGGTCATCATGTAGTAGATAAAGGCAAAAGGTCCAAAGTGAAAGTGATTTGTGCTAGCTACATCCAGAGGTGAACTTATTTATCAGAATGCTGCAAGGTGACAGCATTATCTGGTTGCGGAGATTTTTGTCTTTGAAGGACTGAATGTCACACTTAAATCTTACACCCTTATGTACCATGTACACTTGGTGGCACTTGAAGGCAGTGTGTAGTAGATTGCTTTGCATAATATTCTGTCCTGGAAACCAGTGACTTGTGCTGTTTGTTCTTTGAAGACTTTTGTATGTGTTGAAGTCAAAATGAAACAGTTTATTAATGAGCTTGGTATGGTGAAGTGGCTTCGGCTCCAGATCAGAGGACACTGGTTAATGAGGATGTATGCATACAACTGCTGAGTGTAAAGATGGTTTAAATATGGAGTGTATGTTTAAGTTTTAGTACAATGGGATTTTAGGAACGAGAAATGAAAGGAATGGGATAGGTTTGGATGGTCAGAAGATACTTGGTTATACTGGATAATGTGGGACCTGGGCATGATATAAATCTTATGGAATAAGTGGTAGAAATTACACTGAGTCTGGCTGAGATGGAGGTAACTTTCTTAATAGAATTTCTTTAAGGCTAGAAGTGTTGATAAAGCATCAGTGATTTGGCTGTTGCTGAACAGTGCTTGTATGGCACCAAAGCTCTTTCTACAACCTATGCCGTGCCCAAGGGGTCTGCAGGAGACTGGGAAGTGATGCAACTGGGACAGCTGACCTAATGTGACCAAAGGTGTATTCCCTACATTAAGATATTGTGGTAAACATTAAAAGCTCAGGGAAGGGGAGGAAGAAGGGCACGGAGGCATTCTTGGTTATGGTCTTTGTCATCCCAAGTGATGGTTACACGTGCTGAGACTTTGCTTTCCAAGAACTGACAGGGTATCTGCTTGCTTCTGGGAAGTAGTGAATTAATTCCTTATTTGCTTTGCTTGAACATGCAGCTTTTGCTTTTCTTATTAAACTGTTATCTTGAAGTTGTAGTGCATGTGGGGAAAATTCTCACATCAAAATCAAAACATCATCACAGCACCAGTGAAGGTGGACAATTTAGACAATATAATTCCACCCCTCATCCCTTCTCTGCTTCACAACCACGAAAGATTCTCTACAGTTATTGCCCGCCATGGCAACACCAAGTACCAGTTTGCCCCTTACCTCTCCCAGCTACTGTCTTTATCTTGGCTAACAAGTTTTTCCATCTTATTTTCTCCTCCATACCATTGAGGAAGGACAGTGTAAAGAGTGGCTGGCTGGGTGTTTGGCAACTGACCGAGCTCAACTCATCACATCCACCATGGTAGCTGAGGTCTCTGGTGTAGTGCTTCCAGTAGGTTTTTTTTTTTCCTTCGGCTTCTGTGCTCGCAGGGCTGTTTCTCAGTTTTGTTTTGTTTTGTTTTTTCCCAGACAGTTTTTGGCCCTTTCTTACATACGTTTTCCGTCACCACTGACTTGGCTGAGGGACTCATCTGTGCCCTGTGGTGGGTCCATTGGAACTGGCCATGTCCTGTACAGGCAGCTCCAGGCTCTCTTCAGAGGCCACACTGCAGTCCCTCACTGCCAACACCTTGACACAGGTGCCCAGTAACACTTGGTTATTTGCTGTAGCAGTCAGATGAGGGAGATGCTTGGAAATGTACACGTTTGGGGAATGGGGATGTGTGCATGTGGACATGTCAGGTCACCTATTGCAACCTTTTAGCTTTATGGCTGGCTTTAAGCTTGCCTTAGAGTTTAGTTCCTTAAAACAAAGTCACTGAGTTTGGATTGCTATTTTCACATTTACTTGGTGCATCTTTTATACAAGGGTTTCAGAGTACACACTATGGTGCACTTAGTGGTTAGGGACACTGGTGTGTGGGGGAGATCTGCTCTACTCTTTCTGCCCCTGTGCTTTGGGGTCCTGCTGCCACTTAATAACCAAGCTATTTGCTAATCCTCTTGAGATCATTAGTAAGGTTGCTATGTTTTTAGAATGGGTAAACAAGCTTTTATAAATTAATTTATACTAAATTGATATTTGCTTCATACTTGACATAAAATTATCAAATGCTGCAGAATTTTTCCTGTAATGTTAATCTTTCTGGATATTAAAAGACCTACGCAGGATTAAACATCTTTTCTTTAAACCTGTTTACTTGCAAACTTTAAGACCCTGAACACATTTATTTGACTTCCAATGGCTCTTGAAACATCACTGTGGGAGAGAGCCAAAGTTTAACACAGTACTGCAGATTAGTAAATTATTGTGATGTGCACTATCTTCCATACTTTGGGAAATAAGTTTTAAAAGAATCAATTATTCTGAAAACAATGTTTATTTCAGTGAAAAGATCAACAGCATTTTGTATAACCCCTTGATAGGGAGGATTGCAAAAGTATTTGAAAAAGTCATTAAACCTCTGGATATGTTCCCTTGTTGTGCTTATACCTCATTTTCTGTTTCATCAGTGAGGAATGAGAATGGAACAAGGAGGTCTTTCATTGTCTACTATAAAACAAGAAGTTTGTGTTGGTGCCAGGTACACAATTTAGGAGCCTGAATTACTGTGGCAGGGTACTACTGTTCATAATGTTTTGTGGAGTCATCTTCAAAGTGAATGCTAATAGGATGCCATGGTGAAGAGATAGCAGCTTTTTAATGGAAGGTCTAGAGCAATAGGAAGTCAGGCACACTGTAATCACTTAGGCATGTTTGTTACTTGGTGCTTAAAACCCTGTTTGGAACATGAAATACATTCTGGCACTACAGGGCTTCCATCTCCTCACCTGATGAAAACATAAAATGGAAAAATGGGCCCTTGTTTGGGAAGTACCTTCAAAAGGTGTTCAGTGAAAATCATCATTAAGTATGAAGCACTTCAGCCAAGCTTCTGCATTTAAGACTGACGTTTCTTTTCAAGTGTGTAAAAAGTTTATTGTGGGGCCTTCACACCATATCCCCAGAAGTGCTCTGGAGAATAAACTGAAACACTTGAAACTGAATACTTTTTTATGATGGAGGACTGAAATGAAGAAAGCATTAAGTGCAAGTCTCTTCATGACCTGGCTAATTCTATAAAAAGTATAGTAGAGTTGGATGTAGGACACAGAAGGTGTATCGAGACACTGATCTTTCAAGGATAGGGTTAGGGAAGCCAGAGCCCACCCAGAATCTGACAAGGGAGATGAAGGGCAATGTAAAAGGCTTCTGAACAGATATGAGTGAAACTTTGGATCCACTGCTGAATGGGGGAAGAGAATTCTGTAACAAAGGATGGGGAAATGACTAAGGTACTCACCCCTGAGATCAGTCAAAGTCTGGATCTAGGAAGATTAACTTACCTTCAGTGGAGGAGGATCAGATTATGGACCACTTAAGTGGGATTTGGTGGGGTGGGCTAAGAAGTGATGAATGAGCTGGTTGATGCTATTGTGAGGCCACTCTTGATTATCTTTGAAAGTTCATGGCAATAGAGGGAGATTCCTGAGGACTGTGAGAAGATAATTGTTACCACTGTCTTCAAGAAGCCCAAGGAGGAGGATCTGGGGAAGTGTAGGTGATCAGTCTTGCATCAGTTCCCAGGAAGGTGGTGGAGCAAAGTGCTCTGGAAACAGTTTCCAAACACAAAAGACAAGAAGGTGACTCAGAGTAGTCAGCATGGATTTATGAAGGTGAAATCAGGCTTGACAAACTTGATAGCCTTCTGTGATGAGATCACTAGGTCAATAGATAAGGGGGGAGCAATGAATGTTGTTTATCTTGATTTTAATAGAGCTTTTGACAGTCTCCCATAACATCTGCATAGACAAACTGATGAACTGTGGATTACACAAATGAACAATGAGATTAACTAAAAATTGGCTGAGCTGTTTGGCATGTAGGACTGTGGTCAGCAGCACAAAGTCCTGCTGGAACTCAGTCCCTAATGGTGTAACCCAGGGTTTGGTAGTAGGGCCAAAACTGGTCAGCATCGTTTATTAATGATCTGGATGATGGGCTTGAGTGGACCTTCAGCAAGTTTGCAGACCATACAAAACTGTGAGGAGTGGTTGCAACACCCAGTGATTCTTGAGAAGGAATAGTTGCGTGCATCAGTACTGGCTGGCTGGAAAACAGCTTTGCAGAAAAGGTTCTGCAGGTCCTAGTGGACATCCAAGTTCAGCATGAACAGCATTGTAGCCTTGAAGCAAAGAACACCAACAGTTTTCTGGGCTCTCAGGAAAAAGCATCGTTGGCAGCCCAAGGGGATGGTCCTTCCCCTTTACTCTGAGGGGTGAGACACATCTGGAGTGCATTGTCCACTTCTGGGCTTTCTAATAGGAGAGACATGGACATACTGCAGCAAGTTCAGCAGATGACCATGAATATTATTAAGGGATGGGAATGTGTCTTACATGAGTCAAGTCTGAGAGAGCTCATTCTTCAGCCTGGAGAAGACCAGGCTCAGGGGGGATCCTATCGATATGTATGGTGATAAATAGAAGTACAGGATATTAACTATAAACATTATTATTTTACTGTGAGGTTGGTCAAGCACCTAGAACAGGTGACCCAGAGAGGTTTTTGGATTCTGTCCTTGAAAATGGTCAAAGCCTGACTCCATGCGGAGCTAAGCAACTTGTCCTAGTTCAGCAACTTGCCCTTCTCAGAGCAGGGTGTTGCAATAGGAAACTGCTACGGTCCTCTTCCAATCTTGCCTGCTTTGTGATTCTGTTCCTGTTAATTTTTCTACTTAAGATGATAAGGCTCAGTAACAAGTTACCATCAGGTGTTACAAATTTCCATTGGTGTCAAGCAAAACAAGAGATGGGGAAAAGAATTTTTATGGGAAGTTTGTAATTCTGGAGCATTCCTTGATAATTTGCAGGTTTTGCAAATCTTCTACTATAACAGCTTTTATTCTTGTTTATGTCCCAGTGGCTGTCAGTCTTGAGCCTGCCCTTCTGCAGATCTTAGCAGCAGATGTGGCTCAGCAGGTTGCCCAGGAGAATGGCAAGCTGAAAATGATATGGAGAACTTTTTACCTGCTCAGCAGGTGTGTAGTCTGACCTCCCATGTTAGTAGATTCTTGTCTGTACTTGCTGTCACAGAGGTGCTCACTGAGTGGTGACTTTCTTCTTGCTTCTTTAGATTGGCAGCTTTTGAATCCCTGCCTGCATTGTGGGCATAGGTTCAGCAGTAAAAATTCAGCTTTCCCCAGGTCTTCAGATTGCTTATTTATCTGAAGATTCAAGAGTAGCTGCTGGGATATGGGAATCTGTTATTTGAAAAACTTCAGAATAAAACTGGCATTCTCAGTGTTGCATGTATTCAGGCTTGTGTATATGTGGAGGCTCAAGAGGAGTCTTTCACAAGACAAATCCATGAAACATGGGCCTGCAGGTCTTCTGAGCTAAGCAATGTGTGCAGCTGCAAGGCTTTATCTCACAGCAGCACTTGCCTTGTGGTTGCAGCATGTTTAATGCTGGTTTTGAAAGTGTTGCTTGCTAAGGCAGCCTATAAAGTACAGCAGAGACAAATCATACTGTCCCACTCGTGTCTCAGATCTCTTTAGAAACTCTGAGCCTGAAACTATTTTTTGTTTTGGTATGGTGCATCAGCATCCCTGCCAAATGCTGTGTAAGTGTGTGGTCTGCAAGGATGGACTCTGAAGGCTGGGAATATTGCGTGATAATTGAAGAGAAGAAAGATTGCAACATTAGCCAGAGATTTTCTGTTTGAAACTGTGCCTATACTACTACAGACTTGTTTGGTGACAGGCAAGTAAAAAATAAATGAACAGTAACTTGCACTGAGGTACTGGGAATTGAGTTGTCAGTGACACTTATGGGTCATGGACTGAAAGCTGGTTTATTATGTTTCTTCATTGGCATTTCACTACTGCATTATTTTTTTTAATTTTATTTTCTCCCCTCATACAGCTCAGTTTCCTGACTGGTGTGATTGCAGCATCATTAGTATTCATCTGCTTGAAGTATATTGATTATTACATATTGCCTTAACATGAAATTGTAAAATGAGGATATTCCAGGTATCTGGGTAATCAATATCACACTGAAGCCAAAGGAGCTGAGCTTCAGAGTAGCCCCTACTTCAGTGTGGGTTCAATCATTGTCACTGGAATGAGAAAGAGGTAGCTGATATATCTCACAGCACAGTACAAGGGTTTAGTGTCACAGCAAATAAGAAGCCCATAAATTGCTGGGATGTAATTATGTGGTAGGAGTTTATAAATTCATCTGCCCTTTTAGTGCTAGATAAAGTAGTTTTGTGCATGTAGTGAGGAAGCTCTTTGGAAGTATGAGAAGCAGTAGCTTTCAGACAAACAGAAGGTGGAGGGGATTTTAATTTTGGTCAGAAAAAGCATTCTGTTCAGAACTCAATAGGGAAAAATATGCCTTCATATTTTCAAGTGGAATGGCTAGATTACCAAAACAAACACATGCTTAATTTTCACCATGCCTTGCTTCCCCATCCTCTAAAAAAACCCAGATAAAAACGGAACACTATTTTTAGCCTCCTTATACATCTTTGAAGGAGCAAATTACATTAATTTCAAACCTGTATGGGCTATTTCACTCCAGCTCTGTTTTGCCTCTCTTTGTTTTTACACAACTACCATCTTCATGTGGAGACGCTGAAGTAGCAGGAGGGAGGTTACTGCTAAAAGGAATTGTTCTGCGAAATTGCCAGTACAGATTTTGGACCATGGCCATAGCTTGTCTAAGGCAAATTTCACATACTTCTGACTGCCTGAGTTAAGCTGTTCCTCCCATGTGTGTCTTGGGCCAAACCTTGCCTTTAGTAAAAAGCCAGAAAGCCTTCTCAGTTTATGGGCAGCATTGGAGTTACACCAGGTTAACGTTGCACATCTTGCTATCCACATTGCTGTCGGTGAGATTACCATGAGTTATAATAGGGCTGTGGCTGTCTCAAGGTCCAATCAGTGCAGAAACCTCTAAGGGAAGCTGTACACCTTTAAGGGATAGCAGGTACCTCACTGTCACTGGATGCCTGGTTTTTCTTGTTACCTTCTCATAATTGAAGGCTTGCTGCCAGTAACACCATGTGGATTTGGAAACTGTGGAGCTGAACAATTCATCTTGCAATTATGCCTCCTCTGGGGTTCTGATGTTTTATTGTTTAATAGCACTAAATCCTTTTTAATTAAAAAACCTTCCAGAGGTACTAGTTTCAGACAAGAGTTATGTGAACAGTGGTCACATCAATTGCTCCTATATGCACTGGTCTGCACAAAGGCTGGCTGCTAACTTGCATTAACACACATGTGGCTGTTTAGATCTACACTTAAGTATTTAAAGAGTTGTGAAGATTTTATGTTTCAGCTTAGTAACCTTCTGAGGCTTTGAGGTGACACCTGAATTGGCTTGACTTCTGGTCTGCATTGATATCTTTCTCTGGCACTGTAATGAATTTTGAAGTAACCCCGTAATTGTTGTACTTTCTGTGACTGAGTTAGTTTGAGCAATTTCGAGGTCTGTTTCTTTGGAGGAAACTAAACCAGAAGCTGTACATCAGGTGTGCATTGGACTCTCTTTGCAGTCCTGGTCAGGGACATCAGAGATAAAGGTTTGTCTGTACTTCTATGAAGCCTTCCAGTACAATCATACACAGGACATTGGAGGACTCCTGAATCACCAAGCTCTCAGTAAATCCTAAATGTATGTGTTGTCAGGTAAAGGGCCAAGGGGCTTGCATGTCTTTAGCTGCTGTTGTCCATGAGGTCTCAGTCCTTTATAATACCTCATGCTGTCTAGATCCACATTTCTCCTAATTTAAAATAATTTTCTTTAACTAGTAACTTTCTTTTCCAGCACTTGTCTCCCACAATTTGTTTTATTTTTTATATTTTCTGCTCTACTACATTATGTGTTGCAATGATGACTTCTGCTCCTTTGTTCTCCCAGAAGACCAGGCTAAGTACAGCCTGGGGATGCCTGGAAACAACATACCTGTTTTCAGCCTGTGATGTGAAAGACCTGAAAATGTCTGTGGTGGGAGCATAACCTAGCAGTTATAATCTCTGATAGTAACCTCATGTCTGCCTCTGGCTACTAGAAGTGCAGTCAGAATCTGATTAATTCTAGTAAATTGAAGGGTGTTGTGGAGATCTGGGGCTATAGGTGTACTTCACACAATAATTTTGCTCAGTCACAGTGATTGCATGAAACAAGTTTCCTGTGGGGGTGTGGTAATGCAGAGCCCAGAGACTGGTTTGCTGCTCTGGAGTACCTTTAAGGTACAAGGACATGTCTGGGTCAGCTCGCTCCCATTTCCCCTTACTGTAAGCTGCATTTGACATCCTTTTTCCATCAGTCCCCATTCCCTCTCTGGTGACAGAACTGCTTTTCCTGGCATGTCTTTAGGTAAGTGTGGGCTCCTTATGAGGCTTTGGGTGAAAATTGGGCATTATCTCATAACTGGAGGCTACCACTCTGATCATGAGGATTTAATGTTTTTTAAAAGCAGTTTCCCTAGGGCTAGGAGACACAGGCAAACCTTGTGGTTTGCCAGACCCAGAGATGATGGAAATCATCTGCATGGTCCCCACCTGCATTAGTGTCTAACTTAGTAGTGGCTATTCTTTAAAACATGAACTCAGAAACCCCTACTACTTGCCACCTGTATAATGTCTTCCCTCCCCAGAAGCTGTGATTCTAGATTTACACAGTTGTACTGGCACAGCAATACAGCAGATCCTATTCCCTGATACACACGCAGCAGAAACTTAAGTGCTGAAATGGATTTTGTTTGGGATCTGAGAGATTCATCTGTGGTTGTTGTGCTCACCAAGGGGTAGGGCTGAAAAAGAAAAGAGAATATTGACACATTTTTCAAGGTGTTGCCACAAGTGCTTTGGGTGTGTGGCATGCCATACTGTGACCCAGGTGAGAGACAATTACAAGCAGATCTCTGCCTCAGCAGGGATTTGGGGTCATTGAGTGTTTGTGGGGTGGCCTGTGGCTTAATGCCCTTCCCACAGCAGAGTGCTCTGAAGCTGAGCAGGCAGCAGGGTGGGGAGCAGGATGATGGGAAGCACTTGTTGGGGGAGTTGTCTGACTGACTTCATCTATCTTGAAGGCGTGCTTAAATGTTGTCCCATGAGTAACGTGGTCCTACCTGGGCCCACCATCTGCAGGCAAGTGCTTTAGAGCTCCCTGCATGCCCTCACCAACAAATGTGGTCATGGAGGGATGATGTTCAAGCACTTCTGTGGCATCTACTGTGCTGCAGGATTAAATCCACTGTCCTGGTCCTCTTTCCTCAGGGTTGCCTGTGTTTGGACACTATTCAGACTCAGAGGGTGAGGGAGTTTTGGGTCAGAGTGCCACAGTGCCACAAGCAAAAAGCTGAAACAGAAGCAAGATGCTTGCTCTTGTTTTGGAGACCTCCTATGGCTAACGATGGCAGGGCAATGAAATGCTGCAGTCACTTGTGTGAGGCAAAGGAAACTCTAAATGCTGCTTTTCTAGAGGGGTCTGTGGGAAGCTGGGGGAGTAGAGGTTTGTGTGAGAACTTTCCTTCTGACAGGTTGAAGTATATACATGGCTGAAACATTTGGTTTAGGAGACCAGGTTAAACCTTGTCTTGTTAAATCTCTCACTTTTGGTTTAATCATCTAGTTTTCATGCTCTGAGATATTCTTGAAATCAAGATAGCAGATGGCTACATGAACATACAGCTGAACAACTTGTTTGTCTTTTAACACGCCAAAAAATAAATTTCACTTCAAATACTGGTTGCAGTAAAGGTGATTAGACATTTATCAAATTTCTTACCTTCTTCCTAATAAAACCCAGTTTCCAGAAAGCTCTCCATAATGCTGGAAAGGGCCATTTTTCAGGGAAAAGATATTGCTTTGCATTTATTAACCCATAAGCAATTCAAAAATTATAATTTCTTGCACTAGCAGCTATCTAAAGAGAATTGGCAATCTCTGCTTAAAAAAATAATAGTTAAAAACCTCTAGTTTTTCAAGTTCACCTCTAGTTCTGTTTGTTCAGCTCCATCTGGTAGTACACCAGAGAGCTCAAGAACATATGCTGTTCACTTCAAGGGTAGATATAGGGACTGCTGGAAGAAATTATTTTAAAGAATCTTTAACAGCTAGATATTATTAATGTGCATCTAATGGGCCATGTGGCAGTACCATTCTCCATTTTATCAATTCTGTGTGTTTAAACAAATGAAATATATTATAAAGTTACTGGTTAAAACCAAGTTGAGGTACATGTGAGAGCACTGTGGCTTATGAGCTTTCAGCTGGAGTGAGATGAGTGTTCCTTTAGGGACAGTGAAAAGACATATGCTCTGGTTCCTCTGCTGCTGCAACAAAAACATGGGCATTCCTCCTCAAATGTGTGACAGCAGCAGCAGCAGGAGGCTTTTCATGTGGCCAGACACTCAGCTGCATGTCAGGGTGATGGGAGCAGTTGCATGTTGTTCATGTGTCAGGTACAGATCTGGTCACCTGAGGCCAGTTAGGAAGAGTTTTGTTTTCTGCACTGCTGGACTCAGGGTATAAATGCTGGGCAGCCTTGCTGTGGGAGATCAGCTTGCTGGGATTGACTGCATCTGTGGGAGATGGAGTACTTGGCAGGACTGTGTATTTTCCAGCCATTTTTCATTTATAACTGGATAATAGTTTTGTTGTGTTGGAGTAATTCCTTGATATATACTGTCAAGAATATCAAGGCACACCTCTGCAGAGACATAGCTGAGCCTCTTTCTGTGGCTGCTTGAGGAGTTGCCCTGAGCTGATCTGACTGAATAGGACCTGGGAGTGAGAAATAAACTCTGTGAAACCCAGTTGCAAGGAAGATGCTGGACTATCTCTGAGCCCATGCTATTCTAGCAGGTAGCTCAGCTTCCAACAGACATGTTTGAGCTCACTAATTACCATAAACTTCAAAACTTTGTCTGTGTAATTGAAATAGATATTATTTATCCAGTTTTATTTGTTTGCAATGCCACTGTAGTTTTTGAAAGGTTTGACCTCAAACCTTTCTTCATGTTACTTGCACTTAAGGACTTGAAGTTTTGTAATTACAGGGGACAAAGAGAAAACTGAACCAATTAAGGGCCTGAATCAATGTAGTACTTGTGTGTGCTGCATAATTAAATGCTTTGCTGAAAACAACTTATTATTTTTCTGGCTTACTTAAATGTTTTTAATTAGCAAAATATTGATTTTTTAAAATTTTATTTTATTTTATTTTTCCATGTCCCAAAGATGGGATAAAACATACCTGGTAACATACCAGGTAAAGTACCTGGTCTTAATACAGCATAGGTGGAGAGCAACTTTCTAGAAGAACCAGAAGACCTACAGCCCACTTCTTCCTCCCTTTTTCAGGAGTTTGTGGCACTTCACTTCATGTGATGGGAAATATTCCTCTTGCATCCAACCTATGTATGTTCTCTCATGTAAAAAATCTGCTTCTGGTGTGAGAGTGAGCTTAAATGTTGCTTCTTGCTCCCAAGATCCTCAGTGGAATTTGGGTGACGATACCACTCAATCTACTTGCATACCTATACAAGTAAATGCTTTATGCCAGGGTGAATCACACTTTTTGCCTCTTGATGTTATCAGCTCTGTGTTCAATTTTTTAAAATTTTTTTGATATTTTCATTTGACAGAGTAGTCATACAAAAAATGTCAACTGACTCAAAAAGTAAGTAGTAAAATTACAGAACATCCTCCTTTTCACACTGTTTCACAAATGCAGCTTTAATTTGAATATTTGTTAACCTGTACAATTATTGCACTTGTTAATGATGTACATGCTTTTAAGTATTCAGCAGTATTACCCTTTTCCACTCACATGTTTTGCTTGTAATTTTCCCTTTAGTTTTCTTGAGACTTGGGTCCCTGCTATGAATTTTGAAAGCATATATAAACCTCATCAAACATGCTCCAAGTATTAACTGTCAGCATTCAACACTTCATATTTTCTTTGAATAAGGTTTTTTGGGTATCAGGTTTATGAGAGGACCTGGGTAGGTGACTAGCTCACTGACAGTAACACTGATAGTGGTGGCTGGCACCCTATCAGACTCATTCAGGAACTAATTTACTTTTGACAATTGAGATGAGCAGAAATGAATTAGGCAAGAAAAGGATCAAGTACTCATCAGTGTATTTCCTCTAAAAGTAAAACACTGGCTTCCACATGCAAAACCTGCCTGATAATTGTCCCGAAGCTTAAATGAAGCAGGACATCAATTATTGGCTTTAAACAGAGTGAAAGCATGGATAAAAATATGGAAAACCTTGTGCTTATGTGGCTGATGAATGACAATGGCCTCTCAAAGTGTTCTAAAATGTGAGGTAGGGTTGGCAGTGGATATCCAAGGACAGCATTGCACCTTGGCAGGAAAAGATAAGTTTTAAGTCAAGAGGATTTTATGTCCATCCAAATACCTTTCAAAGAGTGAAAATTGAATGAAATTGAAAATAGAATAGGAAACTTGTGAAAGATTGCCAATAGAATGGTGTAAGAGTTTCTGAGTTTTAGATTGAGGGTATGTCCTAGCTTTAGGTTGGAGGATAAGAATTATATTGGTGAAAATATTGGTTTTTAATGGAAAGGTAAACCTAAACTAACTGTGCAACTTTAGTGGCTTTAGAAATTATTGACAGGAAAGATGGTTTCCATAATATAAGTACTTGCTGGATTTTTTATTATTTATAAGAGCTTGCATTTTGTAGCTTACAGGTTTGCAGAACTTTGAGATTCAACGCAGTCATAGTCTATTTAAAGGCTGATATTTTTCACGAACATCTTGTCAGACCTGTTTCTGCATTTCAGCATGTGGATGACAAAGAGGAAGACCACTCGTAGGATAATCATGCTATGCCTCTTGCTGCTCATGGCTGTCAAGTCCTTGCTGTGCTTCCCAGGCTTCCCAGAGTTCTCCTCAAATTATGTGAATTGGATCCACACAATTTAAGGATCTCCAGATTGGAGAGCAGAGATGCTTTGTTGATTTCCCCCCTCCTCAGTGTTTGAGTGCAGCAGAAGCTCCTGGGTTGTGATGAGAAGGGCTGAGGAATGGGTCAGTGAGAAAGGAGAGATGAGAGGCTGGAGTCTGGGTGGGTGACATTTGGTTCAATTCCAGTGGTTCTGGAGTCCAGGAAGTCAGAGCAGAAGATGAGAGGAACAGGGAAGTGCAGGGTGAAGGGAAAGGTCAGCATTGGATAGGTAGATTAGCAGCAACAGGCAGGGCTGGGGGAATAAAGCTGAAGAGGAGAATAAAGGAGGGAAATGCAAAATAAAGTAGGGAGAAAGAGGAAT
This sequence comes from Calypte anna, assembly GCF_003957555.1. Lineage (NCBI taxonomy): Eukaryota > Metazoa > Chordata > Aves > Apodiformes > Trochilidae > Calypte > Calypte anna. The sequence goes on from NC_044246.1 coordinate 14,988,200, forward strand.
TATGTGGTAGCTAAAGGGGAAGGTGCAAAGGAGACAAAGTGGGAGGGGTAGGGAGAGTAAGGCAGAGAAATGTTAATTTTAAAGTATATTTGCTATGACACTAGAAACTCAAAACCAGTATCCCCTTTTTTGTGCACCAGAGAAATCCACTGGCAAAGCACATTGATCTATTGATGTGGCACAGGGCAGCATCCTAAGCAGTAGAACTGAGGACTGTGTATTTCCTTATGGCTGAGCTTATCTGGGTTTAGGCTTTTATTGCATAGTGCTACTTTTTATCATGTATACACAGCTTATATCTGTAATGCTATGTCTACAGAGAATATAAGAGCAGTGTTTGTAGGAAAGCCTGTATCAGCTGATAAAATTTTTATTTACAGCTTCAGGTGCTTTAGCTCATAGGTACAGAAGATAATAAGCCTTCAAGCAATGCAAGGGGGTGCAGGTTGCTCAATAAAAATGTATGTATTCACTCTTGGAAATACATGAGATGCTCTGAAGTATATACTTCAGTATATACTTCAGTATATACTATGTAGATAGTAGATAATACTTGTGGAAATACAGTAGTCTCTAAATGAGGTTTGATGGTTTGGCCTCCTTTTTATGATATGTTCTGCAGTCATCTGTGCTGAAAGCTTCCAGTTGTTCAGAATTTTCTGGTTTATCTTTAACTGTCCTGTGAGAGATAATAAATTAGGATTGTTGAATCCTTGGTTCTTTATACCATTGTTTCTGAGGATAAATAAATACCACCAATGTCCCTGCTGCTAAAGATTAGCAGTTTGTAGCATCTGATATTGCTAAGCCTACAGCTTCTGGGGCTTCTTGTTTTACTCAAAAGCTGCAACAAACTGGTGTTTTATTTGCGTGTGTACTTCCTTCTCCCTCCTAGAAATGCATATTTAACATACTGGTTATCTGTTGGTTTTTCTCAGTTGTTTGCTTTGCTTTAGCTCAGCAAGTATTATGCTAATGATTTACCTAGTTGTTTCCTTTTCTTTTAGCTTGTTTTTCTTCTACTGTCTGCATGTTTTATTTATATGTGGGTGTTTTGGTTTTTTTATTTGATTTTATTTTTATAAGTTCTTGGAGGGTGGGCATAGTAAAACAGATCACCTCTGCTCTGTGAAGGCTTTAGTTGTGTCTACTAGCCTTTAAAAAAAGCTTTATTGCATTTTTTTATTATTATTCATTACAACAGTCTCTAATGAGATGTCTTCTATAAATTACATTAACTTACTGATCCAATAACTTGAAAACACAAAACCTCTTAGCACCATTTTTACAAGTTTATTATGGATTAAATATCCAGTCACAGTTATTTTGAGCAGAACTTTTAATAGTGGTTTTTGGAATCTTACCAAACCTTCAGAAAGCTGTACCATTATTATAAATGGTTTTAATAAACGATTTTCTTATATTAATTCACAAATATATTATGGTTCACTACCACTATTAAACCTAATGCATAAATACAAGCATTCGTTTTAATGAGTTATTTTTTTAAAGTATATTTGAGAAAATTATGGTAGGTGTCAGTGTATCTGGCATTAATGCAGCTCTTTCTCAATACCAGTTATTCAGCTGAAATACTTGCAGAGTGTAGCTCCTTATAGGGTAATACTCCATGTTAAAAAATGGTATTGTTTTTCAGGAAGATATTTCCATTTTTATGAGATGCTTACTCCTACCCAGTGATGTATAAATTTACAGCTTAATGAATGCTTTATGATTTATGATTTGGCATGATCTACTTTGCTCACACAACCTTTACTGGCTTCCATTTTGCTAGTATTTTTAAAATATGAAGCTCTATTCTATTTTCCACAGACCACTTATTTCTTCACTATGCAAAATGGAGATATATTGTAAAGATTGTGAGATATTGTAAAGATTGTGAGGTATATTGTAAAGGGAGCTCCTCTCTGCAGGATCATTGCTTTATTAACTGTGGGAGTTGGTGTTGAGTGAGACAAGATTTTGCAGAGCTGGAAAGGGTGATCTCAGATCTAGGAGAACTGAATGCCCATGCAGAACAAATTTTGTGGCCGTATAATTTTCTTTGTTGCATAAATCTGGCTTTACTATGTGACTGAGTATGCTCTTTATTTTTTGGATCATCTGTGTACAGATAAGAGACAACAGCACTCTGTGTTCACTGGAGATCTGAATTGGTGGTCTTTGAATGGGCCATTCAAATACAAAAATACTGGATTTGGTACAGACTTGGTTCAGTGTGCTTAAACCTGACATTTCAGAGTGGTGAGGATGAATAATTTCCCTCTGTGATCATCTCCCTCTGTTCTGTATCCTGAATAAAAAAGTGCATTATGTTTGGAGGGAAAAAAATTAACTATGTAGAAACAGTGTTATAAATAGCTTTAGTTTAACACTTCCTGGTTCTTGAATGCTTAGTTTTGTTCTGTTAATTTAATTCCAAAATTAGTACTTTTAAATCAGAATTCATGTGCAGGCAGTATTCCTTGGGTGATGCCAAGAGGCATCACCTTCACATGCAGAGTCTCTGTGCTTCTGATAGCTCAGCACAGGGTTCAGGCACTGAAGATGTCCCAGGGCATGCAGGGTGGGTTGTTCAGCCTGTGCCATGCCCTGTGTTTGCTTCATTGGGTCTTCCCTTGCACCCTTAATGGTGTCTGTTATGTCTGCATAAGATCACATCCATCTCTTGATAGAAGTGTGAATGTTGCTCTTCTTTTTATTTGAAGAGGCCTGAGAGATTCTTGTGCTGTGATGGGGAAACTTCACAGTCGGAATGTTCAGATCTGTTTCCCTGCCTCTCACCTGAACCATAGAATACAATTGAAAATTATTCTCTTCCTGTTGCAAGAACTTGAAGTGACTGCCCACTTTTCTGCCTTCAAGGCAGAATGCAAAGTCTAGCTGTAGTTCAATTTTATTTGTTTTCTCATCACTGAAGCAAAGGAGCTGGGATGACTAATATGCTGTGAGGGAGGAAGAATAGTGGGAAGGGCTACTAAATAAAGTCCTCGTAGTTAAACTGACTGTTCAGGTAATATAATTTTGGATGGTGTGGCAGCAAGCACAGCACAAATATGCATTTTGATAAATGTGATTCTTGGACAGTAGTGCAGGCTGGAGATCCTCCTGTGCCCCAGAGGCTTCAGCATCAGACTGCTCTCTGGAGCTCTGTCTCCAGATTTATGCTCATGGGCTAGTGCATGTGTCTAGGGTTTAGGATGCTTTCACTGTAAGGACTGGGACTGTGTGACACCTGTGCAACTCCTTTTACAGCCAAAATTGCTCCTTTTAGGAAACCAGTGCCCCTGTCACACCAAATAACTGAACAGACCTATTGATGGAGGTGCAGCCTCCTAAATTCTCAAATTGTTGTCCACATCAAAGAGCAAGTTGCTCGTTTTGGGCACAAGCCAGTCTGCTTTGAAGAATGTTGTGAAGTTCTCATACTGCACAGCCCCAGTTTTATGGAGAAAATTGTTACTTTTCCCAAAACATTTTACCTGCTGGAAGTAGAGAAGAGGTATTAATTGAGGTCTGCAATACTTGACACACATCAGCCAGACAAAACTGCAGTCTCTTGTTCTTTTTCTCATTCTCTCATCTCTCTACCTGAATATAATTGGCTAGAACATGCTGTAATTTGTTTTTACAATGAATAATGTTCCAGTTTATCCTCTGGAACAGTTGTGTGGGTAATGTCACATTGACCTTGGTGCCCTGATGTTGTAAAACGCAGACCAGGTTGGTTGTTTTAAGCAGAGAAATCTTTTAATTTGGTTTTATTTCTAATAAGAGGTGACTAATAAGGAAATTCTTGTTAACCTTCTGCACATTTGATAACATTTTCTCCATATAAAAAAGTATTTAGCTAGTTGTAGTATTTGAATTGATTTACAGGTTCATCAGAGAACTGAATAGATGTTATTAACTTCAGTGCTAATTCTCAGGTTTTCCTCTCTCTTTTATCAGATTATGGAGACTGAGTTTTGGGCATCAGTGCATATTTTAACATATAATTTAAATGAGGAGTGATGGACACTGATCAAATAAAAAGGTGTCATTAAGCTGTTGTTTCAAAGGTTGTGTAAGTGTAACTGAATGTATTTAGTTCACAGGTTAAATAAAATCAGTTTTCCTGTGTACTGGCTGTAGATTTTATTTTGTTGTTGCTGTTTGCAGCGAATGATAGCCAGTCCTAGAATGTATTAATCAATGTGTTTTTAAACATAGACTATATGGTAACAAAAAGCATTACAAGACAGAAAAACAGCATGTAGAATTGCAAGGAAAAAGTGACTACTCAGACCTTCAAAAAAGATTGTTCATTGTGCTGGTCTATTAGAACTGAGGCTGGTTGTTGTATGTTTTGTATTTTCACTGCATTAATGGTAGAAGGGCCTTAGTCATCCTGCAGATTTCAGGCATGGACAAATGTGAATTGCCTCTGACTAAACCACCTGCAAGCAAGAAGCTGAAATTGCTCAGCAGTTGAAGGGTAAGCTTTCTGTGTATCTTCCTTCTGTTATGGCATAGAGGCATCCTGCAAGCATGTCATTGTTAGTTTGCCTCCATATGTATTAATAATGGATTTTTTCTTTAGCAACAGATTAATATAAAAACTGAAGAAAATGAGACTCCTGTTAAGCTCCAGGCCCATGGCAAAGAGAGAATGTGCATGAATACTATTCTTCTGTCCTTTGTAGGAGGTTGAAGATCTTTGCCATCCTAAGCCATGACCAGCTGTGCAGTGATGGAATCATAAAGTCCATGTGAAATAGTTGTTTGAAGAACATTTTTAGGTAGCTTTAATTCAAGCCACATGTTTTCCTAAGAATGGTAAGATACTTGCAGTGCTTAAATCAAAACATCTCTGATTAAAAGCCAGTGGATTCTTCTGAAATTAGTTGGAACTTTTTTCACTAAGCAATGAGAAATTAGCTAATATATGAAAAAAAAATCTAAAGTTTCTACTTCAGGTTTTGCATCCTATTTTGGAGATGCATCTGAGCAGAGTTTTTCACATTGAGACTTTTCTCTGTCCTTCTCTTCAGTGAGACAGGGCCAGGGAAGAGCATTGAGATAAGGTAACATCTCTTTGAGCTGTCAGTCATTAACAGTACCAGGTGGCTGCCTGTGATGGAGCCTGTTTGCCCAGAGGATGAATAAATGAAGGCTGTTTGCCTTCTCTAGGAAACTGCCACACCCAGGGATGGCTGCAGGATATTGTGGTTCAGGATGGTGTGGGGCATCCTGCAGTGGCTGTGCTATTTGAAGGCTGGGGCTCATGGGACTGTGGCTCTGGGCTTCCTTTTATGAGAGGGGGTTCTGCACAGGATCATGGAGAATATGAAGATCTCGGCAACCCTGGGCTAGGAATGCCTCACAGCTCTTGTACAGTGCTGGTGCTGGATGTGCCCCAGCTATGTGTGGTATATTATCTGTCACATCCTCTACAGAAAATCTCTGCTGATGTTGTGTGGTGTATGTGGTGTTCAACGCATAACTGAAAATAATCTATTTTCACAATGGTGAGATTTGTCACATTCCTGAGAGTAACTGGCTGCCTGCAGCACATCAGCCCTGATCTGTTGTGGTTTTTGCAGTCTCTCAACTCTTTCATGAGAGTGCCTTTAAGTTGGTTTATTTTTTTAATCTATTTTTATCCCATAAGAATTTTGGCTGATAAATTATTCCATAGATCATAGTTTCATCTGTTTGGCTTTTTGGTTTGATTAATTCTTTTACTTCTTAAGGCACTTCCTGGATACAGGCAGCCCAATTAGTCTTTAATTTCCTCTTGATCCTGCACTGACCACCACTGTTTTGGCAAGCAATGAGGCTGAGACAGCCTGACACAGCTGGCTTGTGGCTACCCAGAGGGCTGTAAGAGCTGTCAGTTCAGTGTTTGTGACTCCTAGAGGTGGCAGGAACTCTCCAGTGTTATAGCGTTACATTCATTTTTCTTTGAATCTAAATTAATTGCCTCAGCTTTGTGTCTGATAGCAAATCTCAGGATTTGTTTACTGTGGACTTTTCCATTCTCCAATATATGCCAGGCTGCAGCATACAACAGATTTTCCTACTTACTATTTCAAAAGGAGTGGTGTAAATAAAAGGAAAATTCACATGAGTCACAATGATTTGGAGAAAAAATAAGTACACTGAGGTTAAGTTTCATCCCAGTTAGACCTTGACAGTAAGAAATACTGGAGGAAAAGCATCAGTTTTTCAGAGAATGTGAAATAATGTGTTATTTTTTGTTTTGTTTTTATAAAAAGTCAGTTCTCCTCTATCAAGCTTTTCCTTTTTAGCAGGAATACAGTGGAATTTTTATTTTTTTTTTTATCAGATTGCTTCGTGTAATAACTTAGTCTTTTAATACTTCTTGGTTACAGCTCATGCAGTGGCAGCATGAGTTTTTTACTTTCCTAATGTCTGCCTTCCATCAGGTGTGAATTCATTGTAGCAACTTCCAGTCTGAAGGACATGATTGGCACACACAGTAGATGATGGGACCAGGTGACAAAATGTTCAGAGCAGTTAAGGGATGTGAAAGTATGCATTGCATATATTGACCTAGGTTGTCCTGGTTTTGTGTAAATTTAATGCAAACAGACATCCTTAATAGTAAAGAAAAACCTCCACCAGGAATAATTTCATTTTTGTATCATCTTGATGGTACCTCTTACTGATATATTCAGTGCACCAATTACAAAAGCAAATAGACTGCCTACCAAAACTACCATTTAGCATGCTTACTGGAATGTAAATGCCTATATTACTTTTTGAAACATTATTCTTCACTTAGAATACCTACTATTAGTCTATGCTGAAAATTATCAAACAAATCACCAGTTGTCAACAAATATGCAAATAGCCTGGGTTTTTTTATGATTTCAAAAAAATTTTAGTGTTTTCCCATTGAACAGAAATGCCGACTTCTAATGAGTTCTATTTAGCAGTAATGAGAGCTGAGAGAAGGATGAGCTTGCAGCTGGCAAGGTTGGATTTGTGTAAAAGCTATAATAGAGAGGTATTATGACACCCGTGTAGAACTCAGTCCTCTTAATTTGGCCTCTCATAGCTCAAAGCATTTTAAATGTGTGTTTCTGAACATTGTTTTCAGTAGAAGCTAACCCTAGCTGAGGGATTGACCCAGCACTGCTTTTTGATGGGTAGCTTAATAACATCGAACGGGTCAGTTTACTGGGTCAGAACTGTGAGCAGTAAGAAAGTTGACCTGCAGAGCTGTCAATGTCTTCTGTCTCACTCATCTCTGGTGTCAGGGCACACCCAAGTTGTCTGTGTAGGGCTGTAAATTTCCTGATACACCAGACACCAGAGAAGGGGTTTCTTTTGATAAACAATGGTTGAGTGCTCCTTAACTTACCCTTTGTACTTTTATTTTGAAGCTTCAGTCTGATGTAAGTTTAATTATGAACCATTTCATCATACCTGCTTTTACAAGTTAAAGGTGCTAACTGCTTCAGAAAGCATCTTATTTATTGCTGGTCTATTATTTGGATGTGTAGACACAAGGAATAGAAGGAGTACATGAGTAGTTCAGGCAAAGATTTATGCTTCATTTTGTAGCAGATGTTTACATTTTTGTAGAGTTTGTGTTAGCATACCTGTTCTGAGGTTCCTCTGGGTCTGCATGATCTCAGAAAAGAATAAGCCTATTTACCCTTTGTGCACCTTCTTTTCCCCATGGATTTTCTACTGTAGCTTAACATTTCCAAAATGTGTCTAGTATCTAATATTTCAGTGATTTTTTTTTTTTAATTTATGCATCTTGTAAAACCCACTCCAAGATGGCCGCAACAATTTCTGACTGTTGTTGAGGCTGAAGGGTTAGCCTTGGAGTCTGATCTGTCTGATTCCCCTGTAGCTGTGTCCCCCTAAGCTGCTCCCTAGCCCTGAGGACAAGCAGCAGTGTCCAGAGTGGGCGATGCTCTCCCCCCGGCCCCCAACCCAGCCAGGACAGCTCTCCGGGAGGCAGAAGAGCTGCACTGAGCCTGAGAGTGCTCAGCACCCCTGCCCTGGAGCAGCCTCTCCTCCAGTAACCCCTAGCCCCTCTTGTTTCTGGCAGTGCTGCATGGGCAGGTCTATCGGTTTTGCACCCTGGAGGGGACGTGGCTGCTGAAGGACAACTCAACCCTGCCCTGGAGGAACCTCTCAGAGTGCGAGGCCTCTGACCAGGTAAGAGTTTCCATCTTTTGCTGCTGTTAGGATAAAGCAGAAGTAAGGCGAGAATATTGCCATGCCCGTGTGTTTTTGTCTCATCTGAGTAGTCCTTCCTGCCATGCTTTGGTGAGAGGGGAGGTCAGGCCTCTCCGCAAAGGGAGGGCAGAGGGCTGAGGAGAGCAGGGTTAGGGGTTCCTGCCAGTGGCAAGAGAAGTGTGGAGCAGGAGCCTCAGCTGCAGCCCACCCAGACTGGAGGAGTGACCTCATGTTATTCCTCTGCCTTTTCTTCCACTGGCAGGTCATTACAGTAGAGTAACCATTTGTTCTCTCTCGTTAGCAGCTATTAGGGTGATTTAAGATTAACTGAAGGATATTTGCTTTTTTACCTTGGGGCAGGGGGCAGTCTCTGCTTTTTGTTTGTTTGGGGTTTTTTTGTCTTTCCCTTAATTTGCTGTGGGTGAGGGAATTAGGCTTGTCAGTGTTATTTTCTTGCCCTAGTGCTTTGTGCTCTGTGGGGAGCTGAGAGACCTGGCACCAAATGAAGGAGACCCTAGGGATTTCCAGGGGATTTTTGTCAGCCATTGGCGTCAGCTAGAGAAATGCCTGCGTTCCCACAACGCGTGATACTGTCACTGCTGGGAGCCTCCCAGGGTATTGCTTTTCCCCACATAAATGTAGAGCTCTCTCTCTGCCCCGGGGTACTGGAAGTTAATACATACCCAGCCCAAAGAGTTCAAGTTCAAATTCCCAAGTTCTATGAGATCTGCGTCTTTGGGAATTCCAGTTGCTCAGTGCCTCGTTCTTCAGAAGGAGTAAGTGGCTGCAGACTAGAAGGAGATAGTTTTTAATTTGCCAAATATGCTTGAATTTAATATTTTCTTTTACTTTGCAGCCTTATTCCTTGTCCCTTCCATATCCGGGGTATCCCAGCAAGGCTTGCTACTTTAATACAAAGTATGAGCCTGGTCATTTGACTTTTCCTAGTTCGCCACCATGGCATCATGTCCTGGGATATGCAAAGAAGAGAGATACCTAATGGTAACACTTGTGAGGGCAGGTGCCAAATGACCCATGAACTGCCCTGGATTCTGAAACTGTATACGTGGTGTCACTCACTGAAATGGGAACAGCCATATATGGTTTTCCAGCTAATGCATATAGAGCCCCCTAATAACCTGCTTTGTTATATATCCCACACATGAGAACCAGAGCTTGTTTTCATAAGTCTGCTGTGTATTGTACTACAGCTGTTGCTAAAACAAAATTCAAAGAGTTTGTGCATGGATCCTTATGACATTGTTTTAAGTGAGTAATGCGGCTTTGATCTGTGTAGGTTTTTTACACTGTCAGGCCTAGATAGTTGCCTGAGCTTTGATACCAAAGATGGATTTTTGTCTTCATAGGGCAGCTCCCATATAATTCCCTTTAAAACATTAACCTTTCAGATGCCTGAGGAATACCCTATGTGTTTGCCAACTGTGCAAAGTATATCTGGTAGCTGTACTTATTTCTGAAGGACAATAAAAGTATTCCTTTGTACAGAGGTTTCTGCAGTCATTTGTAGAATTAGCAGCTTGAAGAAGGCAAGTAGAATGTCTAGAATGTCAATGTGCATCAGGAAGTGAGCAGTAAGCCTGTGTTACACTTCAGATCTGCCTGTAGCTGTTCAAATACTTCTCCCTAAAGAGAGCAACTTTCAAGCAAAGATCTCACTGGTCATGGGTTCTGTAGTGACTATGAAGAGAGCTGCAGCCTATGACTTCCAGGGAGGTGCAAGCATCCCCACTGCTCTGGCCTGTATTGAGTCTCCCTCCTAGACAGTGCTGTAACACACCGAGGCCATGGGCTGGTGTCAGGCTATGGTTTGTTACGAGGAGGTTGCATAGTTGAGGCAGAAAAGTTTACTTGTATGAATACAAGGCATGTTTTACCTCACAGCCAGCAAATGAGACCTAATTTGTTTCATTTCATTTCTGTATAGACATAGCCAAAGAACCCCCTTCATTACAGCATTAAGGAGAGTTCCTTTGTGTTCATTCTGAAAGCATCAGCTTTGCCATTTTTATTGTAGTGTTGAGTTGTGCCTGTGCTTCCTGCCATCTGTTTGACTTGGTTGTGTGGTAATTCATGCCTCTCCAACTTTATTATGGAATGGTGTCACATTATCTGTTTTCTAGCCTGGCTGTAAAATTGAGTGAACACCTGGGAGCAGCTGGGAAATTAAGATTAAATTTTTATTTCTTTAGAGCATAAGAAAAGTGGAAGACTGATTTGATGTGTGCATTTAAACTTGCAAGTAGGAGAATGACTTGTGGTTATCATTAAGAAAAGTTAGAAAGCAGCTAAGCAGCTGGGTGAAAAGAACTGGAACCCATGAGCCTTTTCTTTTCCCCCTCCTTTTTTTTTTTTCTCTCCTCTCCTTTATGTGCTCTTAGGATGCACCAGAAGAACAGCTCCTGAATTTGTCCATCATATACACCATTGGATATGCTCTTTCCTTCTCTGCCCTTGTAATAGCAACTGCCATTCTTCTTGGATTCAGGTAACTGGCAAAGCTCTGAAGAGAGTGGTGAAAAGGTGTTATGTTTCTCTATTTGATAATATCAGGCCTTGATAGAAACATTTGGGTGTTTTTTTCCCTTCTTTCATCACCTCATTATTTCTTTGTCACTTCTGTTGTCCTTCCTACAGTCACTTCTTCTCAAAATGCAAGTAAAATCCCTGAAATTTTGCAGTTACCTGTATGAATGTGTGGAACATTTATCAGTGGAAATGTTTTGTTGTGATATTTATTTTAATGAAATTTCCACTGGAAGAGATGGAGAGAGATTACATCCTTTCTTCATGGTGTTACGCAGCAGATGAGGCACTAGCCTGGTGTGTGAGAGGGTGTTTAGAACAGAAGTTTCATCTTGCCTTCTTGGAATTACAGCATAAAGCTTGATCTGTCCTGTTTCCCAGCCCTCACAGACAGGGTGTATTTCAATGCAGAAATGAATTTTTGACATGAGTACTTTCAGAACTCTTCTTGATTTTACAACATGTAAGAGAACCTAATTTTGATCCTTGAAATGTTTCTGTGGAATAAATTATTGTCACTTGGTCAGATTGGCGTATTGGGTTCATCCAGGTATGCACCAGCAAACTGGATGGGCTCTATCAAAATCTCAGAGTATTGAGATTTGTAGTATATGCCACTATCACACTTGGCAGGTTGGATTTAAAACAAACAAACAAAAAAACCCAACCCAACTTCAGACTCCAACTGAAAGCTGCTTTTTTTCCCCCTCTGTAAATGCAAAAAGTGTCTTCATTCCCGTTGGACTTCCCTGGAATTTGGGGATGCTCAGCCCAGGAGAGTGATATTTAGAAACATAAAGATGTGATCCTGCTCTCTTGTGGGAAGGGAGTCCCCCTGCCTCCTAAAAAAAGTCGTTTCCATCTCCCCATACTCATACTTGAGATCAGGTTGGGGAACTTGAGTGCACTGATCCTTAAACTTCCTTCCCTGACTGAAGAATTATTAGTGCCAGTTAATGATCACCTGCTCTGATGCCATCATTCTCTGCTATCAAGGCAGTCCCTCTTTTCCTCCCTCCTAAGTATTTATATACCCCTTATATATTTAAAAAGATCAGTCTTGCCTTTTAGCTTCTAATTTTCAAAGCTAAAATGATGCAAGCCTCCTAATACTGTACCACACTTCTTAGCACCATATTATCCATTCACCTTTCAGTGGAGGAGCATAGGATGGCAATTTGAAAGATTTAAAATTACTGCAGAAATGCAAAGACAGGCTTGCCCTGTGAATGCCACATGACAATTAGGACTTCTATGCATTGTTCCTGTGCAACTTTGGGACTTATCCGACAAAGCACCAGATGGTCTTGAAGTCTCCAAATGTCTCCCAGGATAAAGGCTTTCTCCTTGTTTCACCCATCAATGACACTTTTTGGGTAATCTTAGCAGCCCAAACGTAGAAGTCACGAAGTACAACTATATAATTTTTGAAGGAAGGATGTGCATGCTTTTTGGCAGGGAGCAAAGAGCATGTTTGTCACCAAGGACTGATAGAAGAGAAGGAATTTTGGTGCTCTGACTTTTGATGAGAGATGCTTTACAATTTTTTTTTCTCATTTAACTGTGAAGCAGGGACTGAAGTGTAAATAAGTGTGTGCACCGGATTTTGAAAATGGGGTTTCAGAGATGTTAAGGGGGCTGAGAACCATTTTAAAACTATGCCATCAGTCCATTTTGTACTATCATGTCTAAGCTGTTTATCTAGAGCCAGCTTGGTCCTGGATATCATGAAACACATGAGACCTGTCCTTACATGTTGCAGTTGCTTGATTCTGACTGGATTCTTGGCCTCTCCACAGTAGCTGTGCAACCTCAAACATGTGGATCAAAATCTTATTCAGTGGCATCAAAATGCTGATGTTCTCCACTTCTGTCATAGAAAGGCATTTTTAAGTTCTTAGACTACAAAATAACCTTTATATTTTTAATAACGATACAGTGGAGGAAAAATATATCTCCAATTTTGCATCCCTAGAAAGACATGGAAGAAAAGTCTGTAATTTCAGTGATAGAAACTGAATTAGGCCCATAACTTCATGACAGAAACAATTTGAATAACTTGCATTGCCTGTAGCAGAAATAGTAACTATTTGCAAACTGTTTTCTTCAGTTGTCTAGATTACATAATTTTTTCCATCAGATTAAATGTGTAGCAGTTCTGAAGGGTAGCAACAAATGAATTTTGAATTAAAGAAAAATAAATATTTATCATAGGTATGTTTTGAAGTAAGCTGTAACTTAAAAGTGAGGCAGAAATTCGATTTGACCCTATGAAGTTTTTCTTCTTCTTCAGTGCAAAACTGATAATCCCAGAGCATGTTTATTATTCTACTCAAATTCACAGAGCAATAAAAATAGACATTTAAAACATAAGTTTGCTGGAACAATTGCTGTTTATCATATGTCACCTCAATTGTTTACCATCAAAAAAGAAACATACTCGGTGGGACTTCTTTTGAAGCAAAGTGTGTACCCTTGCAGAGCTGGAAGGAAAATGTTTGTGGCAAAGGCTGATAAACACTGGCAGCACTCTGCAGTTGGGTGCCATTTACATAACTGCACTTTCTTTTGTTATCCCTTAACATGCTCCTTTTTGACAAGTAGTAATTTTAATGTCTTTGCAGCTGGCTGATGAAATTCAAGATTATTTTTTCTTGGGTTTTGTGGTTTGTGGGTTTTTTTGTTTGTTTGTGTGGTTTGGGTTTGGTTGTGGTTTTTTTTCGATTATGAATATGGAGGTGTGAATTCTGTTCCATTTATTCTACAGGAATTCTTTATAGTTCTCCAGGAGGCAATCTGAATATAAATTTTTCTTGTGTTGGAAAAGTGGTAATTTATAGGTGGATGTTTTAAATTGTGGATTTGCCCACAGCCAGAAGCTGTACTGCACACCAGTTGCTGAGCCTTGCCAAGGTAAACCTGTGCAATGACAGTGGTCTCAGTTCAGAGAGGTTCAGCGTTATGTGAAACTTGACTTCTTTTGTCCTTTCAGATATGTCTTCTGTAAATTATTTCTACACTCTTAAACTTTCAGAATTTTTTTTCCTTATGCATTGATCTCCTTTCTTACGCCAAACACCCACATGTAGGGCTGAAGTTTTGAATGTCTTTTCCATGATAGTGGTTTCTTCTCAAAGTCAGTTTGAAATCTCTACAGCCATTCGGAAGTTACAGGATTTCCACTGGTACCTCCTGATTTCAAACAGGGCTGATTGTTCCCTCCCTCAGTCCTGCCTGTGATGTTGCAGCTTTTATGTAGGCAGTGGATCATGGCTGGTTCTTCCTTTCTACAGACATCTGCATTGCACAAGGAATTATATTCACCTGAACCTCTTCATGTCTTTTATCCTCCGGGCCATATCTGTCTTCATTAAAGACTCTGTGGTGAAGTGGATGTACAGCACAGCCACACAAGAGCACCAGTGGGAAGGACTTATTGCTTTCCAGGTAGGCACAGATGCTGTGGTTGTTCTCCAGATGTTGAAGTCATCACTGTGGTATGTCTGCATGACAGCAGACAGTTCCATTTTGTACAACAAGGGCTGTACTAAGTGCTGTTCTTACGTCCTTGGAGATTCCCTGAAACTTGCAGTACCACGGTTGTTGTAATTGTGCCACCCTGGGCTTGGCAGGCAAGTAGTTGATGCTGTGGCATATTTCTCTGCCCAGGGGAAGTGTGCCCTTACTGGACAGAGAAATCATGAAGGGATGTTTTTTGTTTTTATAAATGTACAAATGCCCTATCTTCTTCCCATGGTGCAACTTTGTTTCTTCTAGCAGTGACTAAGGCATTCATTTCCCTAAGCCAGCACCTTTTGTGGTAGGGCTGCCCACCCTGCATAATGACCAAATTAGTTGGTCGTTTTTGGAGATATTTATAATCTGTTAATGATGGACAAAAAGGGATGCATCTGATTAAAATGTAATTTTGAAAGCATTTAGAAAATCTTTGGAGAAACAGGCTAATTAAATACTTCTAATCAAAGGGAGAGGAGGTACAGCTTCATTGTGAATCTGATGAAAGCATACCTTTTCCCCTTCAGATCTGGAGTACAAAATGTATTCAGATCTTAAGAAACAAAGAAAAAGGAGGTGGTTCATTATTTTTATAGTTCTTGTGATTCTAAAATATGGGCACTGCATTCACTGTCGCAGGACAGGGCTGGGGTCATAAAGGGTGTGTCTTCTGATGCATACTCAGTACCAATCCTTTTCTGACACTGCCTAAGGCTGAAGTGCTAATTACCAGACAGTGGATCTCATATGATGGTTGTTCTCTTTTCATGTGCAATATCAATTGGCAGAAAACAGCATTGTAATACACAGCCTAAATGGTTTGGAAATATTCACCCTGGGTTGTCAGTCATTCCCTCCTGCCAGAAAAACCTAGGCTTTCTGGCTTCACATATGGTTTAATCCAGTAGTGGCTTAATCAGATTTGATGGATATATGAACTCGGTAATTCATACCTAAAGCCCTGCTGAAAACTTCTCTGTTACTTATTAGGTAAGAGAGATTTTGTACTTAGATGTGATGCACTGGGCAGTATTGCTGTTCCATGGACAATCTTTTGCTTTGGAAAATAGTCAACATTATGGCATCCTTTATTTGTTCTATAGAGACTTTTTCAGCTGTAGAACAGAATATCTGGGGAAGTGGAATGTTGACTGCTGTTGATACAGTTGATACTTTTCACTTGATTTTTCCTTGTGTTGTGCTTTTCAAATAACAATCTATTGCTTATTGATGGAAAATGCAGAACATATTTTAAAATTCTTTCTACCAGAAGGATGTTATTGAAAGCATCTATCAGCTATAGTACCTATTACTGCCTTCTGTCCTTACAGCACTCAAATGTAATTCAGCAAGCATTGTTTTGATGAGCAAGTAGAAGGAGAGAGAAACAGTCTTTTGGGTTGGTATCCTTTTTTTCTTGGTCCCTGTTGCATTTATTGGAGCTGTGCTTTCTTCCATCACAGGAATCACTCAGCTGCCGCTTGGTCTTTGTGATGATGCAGTATTGTGTGGCTGCAAACTACTACTGGTTACTGGTGGAAGGCATGTACCTGTACACACTGCTGGTACTTTCAGTCTTTTCTGAACAGAGAATTTTTCGGCTTTATCTCTGCATTGGCTGGGGTGAGTTGATCTTCCCATATCTCTGCCTGTGGCTGCGTGCACCAGCACATGGTATAAATAGGAAAAAAAGCTGTGTGTCAATTGTAGTGCTGCCTGGGTCAAGACTTGCCCTCTCCATTCCCTTTTTTTTCCTGATCCTTTATCTTCTTTGATCTTGGAGGGTGCTGGGCCAGCACAGCTCCTGGATGCCTGCAGTGTAGAAGCTATGGGTTCATAACAGAGCAGCTATGTGGCACTACAAAAACTCCCCAAACCTGGCAGGCAAGTGGTACCCTTCCTGCAAGACCTGAGCTTTCCAGTAGGAAAGATGTGGGTGACTTCAGGTGAGTGTGGACTTTCCTGGACAGCTCTGCCTCATCTCCTGAAAGTTTCTCATCGTGTTCAAACATGTATTAACTTCTTGTGGTACAAAATAGCAATGACACCTTATATCTGGTCAAAGATAACAGTAGATGAATGGTAGCAGAATGAGCTAGGAGGATGCAAAGGTGCTAAAGAACAAGTGGCTGTTATCAGGGAGTTGTCAGGTTGGTTATGTGGACAGAGCAGATCAAAGTTGTGATTGTCAGGCAAACAAGGGGTCAGGGTGCAGGTGCCATGGGCATGCATGTGCTTGAGGTTAAAGATTGTGATACCTTGAAATCTCTTGGTTGATCCAGAGCCTCTGCTCTAGAAATGCTAAAACTTTGATTCTTTGGTCAAATTAGGCTGAAAATATATTACTGTTCAAGTTTAATCCTAATTTTGGAATGAGCTCTTGTGTGCTTTTATTGCATTCCATCCCTTCCTCTTCTCCCCCCCTCATCTTTGGAAATCGGGCAACTTTTGGAAAGCTGAAAACAAATCCAAGTAAATATTGAAAGTACTTTCAGAGACATTGGTTTGAACCAATTTGAATTTAAATTGGCTTGACTGCCCTTCTCTTTATGTGGATTTGCCAACTGTGAATATTACAGCAAATTAGTTCACTAGTAAAATACATATAAATGGCACTTGTGAATTACCCAATTCTACTGATCAGTGATATATAATGAGCAAACACTTTCTGGCATGTTGATGTGGGAATAAATAAATGCAAGTAATAGCATTTTTCTGCTGGAGAGTTATAGTAAAAAAATCTATCTCTTTAATTTTTGTTTTATGTAAGACACACAGCAAAAGCAACAGCATCTTTATATAGAGGAGCTATCCTGAAACACTGAGGTCATAAGAAGAAATGAAGAGCTTATAGTGGCCTTCCAGGACCTGACAGGGGCCTACAGGAAAGCTGTGGAAGGACTTCTTACAAGGGCATGTAGTGATGAGGGGCAATGTTTGAAACTGAAAGAAGGTATATTTAAATTGGATATTAGTAAAATTCTTCACTGTGATGGTGGCAGGACACTGGAACAGGTTGCCCAGAGAAGCTGTGGATATGCAGTCCCTGGAAGTGTTCAAGGCTGGGTTGGTCCTTGAGCAACCTGGTCTAGTAGAAGATGTCCCTGTCTGTGGCAGGGGCTTGGCACTGGAGCTGGATCTTTAAGGTCCCTTCCAATCCAAACATTCTTTGATTCTATGAAATGAGAGAGAAATCAGAGCAAAATTATGTCTAGTTAAATTCAGAGGGAATTGTGTTGTTTTACACGTAGGGGATAGGATGGTTTTGATCTGAATCACTTCTTGTTAGTTTGCTTTTGTAAAAGCAGAAGACAAACAGAAGACACTATTTTTTGTTCTTCCTTTATAATAGCAGTTATTCTACTGTAGTCTGAATTTCTGGATGAGTTTGTATAAATGAGTACTAATGCCAGAACTTGGCAATGGATATGAGGCTTTCACCCAAGCTTCCTAGAAAAGCTCTGCCTATGCCATTCAATCCTCATCTGTACAGCTTCTGGCTATTCCATCTATGGCTTCATGTACAAACTTTGCCAATGATTCCCTGTCTTCAAATGCAGTAGCATCTGTTTCAGTGCTCCCAGCTTATTTCTACAAGGTAGCAATATTGTCTCTAACAAGAGGGAAGAGATGAAGATATTTTCCCCCCCTCTTTCCTACTTCTTTACTGATGACTTGGTTTTTTTGGGTGCTTAGGTCCCTCACCAGGTGCCTTTCTGTTGTATGCAATGCTCATAAGTCTAACCTCAGCATAGTGCCAAGATTTCAGAGAAACAGTAGGTTCCTGTTTGAACTGAGAGAATTCTGGCCTTTGAGGCAGTTTATCAACTATAAAAGCATGTTGGATTAAAAAAAATAAATATATATATATATATTTGATTGTCAGAGCTGATTTAACATCCTGATCCTTTGTTCTTTTAAGGAATTGTCCTCTTATAGGATAATTCTTTAACTTATTTGTCACTCAGTATAGGACTATTCATTTTTGTGTATATATTGTTCACAAGCTTAGTGGGTGTTAGTAATTCCATGTTTTTTCTAGTTACAACTAAACTTAGTGATCATTTACAGGCCATATGGTGTTATTTTTGCTGTCTGAATAGTTTCTGCAATCTGCTGTGTTTTCTCCTCAAGGGTTTTGTTTACCTGGGTGTTTGCACATGCTCTTGGTCCTGATGTTTCTCCTGTTGTACATCTTTCAAGGACCAGCAGGTCTCAGAACAAACAAGAAACTAAAGCAAATTATTTCCTCAGGAAATCCCAAGCAAAACTGTAATGTATGAGCCACTTTCACATAGGTAGGAATATCCCAACACCTATTTCTCCCCAAGCTTTAAACTGCTATACTAAATAGTGCTGTGTTTTGTTTTAACAGATGAAAATGTCCATGTAATTGTTTAATGAAGTACTTCTCTCATTTTATGTCTAACACAATAATTTTATCTCAATTCAAAACCTGAAAAGTGTCAACCTGCTTTTCAAATAGAAACAGGTATAAAAACCACCATGATTAGTCTGTCTTCCTCAGAACAGTAAGCCAATAGTGAGGTGCATAAAGAAAAATTAGTAAATTTCTCAAATGTATTTTTACTACATGTTAATTTCAGGTCAGTTCTTATTATTAGACAGTATTTCATTTATTATTGGTTTAAATGTGCTGTAATTCTTTGAACAGGGGAAAAATCTGTTTGTTTCATGTTACTGTGCTTTGCAAAAGCTGGTGAAGTTATAAATCCTGATAGGCCTAAGGAAACTAATGTTGGTTTACAAGCTGGGAGTCATTAATATTGACATCATGTGTATTGATAGGGCTCTATAAACCTTCCTGATTACTTGTGAAGTAATTGTATTCCTGGAATGGCCACTTTCTTGCTGAGATTTCTTGCCATATTAGATTTTGAGATGACAGTGTTAAATTTGACTTCATTTAATGTGGAAAATACTTTCTATCTTTTTCTTAGTAAAAGCAGCCTTTCATACATTTGTGTCAGCCCCAAGTTCCTCATATTTTACTGCAAAAAACAATGGTTTATGCCATTTTTAAAACTGATGGGGCATGCTGCAAAACAGCAGCAACACTGACAGCCTCAACAAACAAAATTCTTGCTAGGCTGATGATTGAGCAGGTAGATGAATTTTTACCTTCAGTCTGGAGGTCAGCACAACAGCACCTAAACAGGATGTTGTTTCAGGTGGTCATTGTTACTTGCAGAATAAAAAAGCTGTTGCTGGTGGTTGGATGCCAACTCAGTGTTCATTGTGTGTAAACCCAAGTGAAATGCTACCAAGCTTGACATAGACTTGAAGCAGCTGTTTCAGTGCTGTGCAAAGCAGCCTGTAGAGAGGAGCAGTTTATTTTGTATCACTGCTCCAGGCATCCTTGAGCAGCTTTTGGTGAAAGAAGGACCTGTTATCAGAAGTGGGGAGGTGGGAGGTGGGAAACAACAGCAACATTCTACAGTGACTGTGTACAACATCCAGGTAGGAAGAATGACAGAAAAGAGAGTTTTCAGCACTAAAAGCTAAGAAGAAAATGTTAATAAAAATCTAATTGTTCTCTGAGCTTCCATGACAATATTATACCCAGCTGTGTTTGCAGCAGGGAAATTGCCATTAAAAATAATTCCTTCCAACCCTTGTCAATCCAAACTTATTGTAAGGAAGAATACTTTGAGGGAATGAAGCTATTAAAGGCAGGAACTCTAGCTAGAGTATTAAAAATCCTCATCCTGAATGCCTGGAAGATCTGACTGGAACACAGGCAGTAAGAAACCTTCCTTTCAAAGCCCAGTATGAACTTGATGTAGCAACAAGAAGTATTTCATGCAGTAACCATTTCTTGTCTGTTTTCAAAGGAAAACTGTTTCAGACAAGGATGTGAAAAGTGGTGTTGTATTCAGCCTGATCCTGGTAGGAAACACATCTGTTAGCAGTTTTTCTTAATTCTCTTCACTTTTTGTCTTCTGGATTCAACTCTGATTTCAATCTTTTCCTTCTGTAGAAAGAAAACAACTATCTTCTCACATCTTCATTGCTCTTGTTTCCTACATCTAGTTTTATTAATTTTTTTTATTTTATTTCCTCAGCACATTTTGCATTCATATGTCAATCATTAGATCAAGTCAGACTGTCCTGGATGGTTTCTGAGACAAACAGGAGGATTTAGGTTTTTCCTTCAGTTTTGTGTCTGATTGTATCGAAGGCTGAACTTCTCACCATGTCAGGCTTCATCTGAAATACAAGCTCATACACAAACTCATCAATCTGAGAGTGCTGCATTCAGAAAACATCATTCTTTAAGATTCTCAGCAGGATGAGAGTGCTCTGGTCCTACAGAGACCAGTTTACTTTAGGAAGAGTTTCTAATCAGCCTGTGAGGATGAGGGGAGCCTCTCTTGCTCCTTGTACATCTTTCTCCCCTGAAATGGCCTTTATGTACTATATGAAGTTAGAAAACACCATGTGTCTGTAAGAAAGAAAACTTGTTTGTACCCGAGGTAAGTAAGGGACAGAAGGAAAGGCGATATGTAATAGCACCACCTGGTGACACCTTTCATGGTAACTCCTTTCTGGACTCCAGAACAACTGTGGTATTTTCTGTTCTGTTACCAAAAAGTATCAGACCTATTCAATGGAGAGACTGATTTCTCTGCTATTACCAGGACATGGTAGGTTCCATGAGCAACAACACCAATTACTCCTCTCTGCTCACTAGGGACAGTGGAGCATTGTGAAAATGTCAACCAAACAGTGGTTCCTGTGCACAGTGTCTCACAACTTTCTTCTCCTAACTAACCCCTCGTATTATCATTCTGGATAATGCCTGATTTTCCACCTTTTTATTGTTATGCAGACACCTGGTCAGGTGTAGAATATGTAAGTTAGAGCATAAATATGTAGGTTGGGCTGCTTATTCATGCAGTGGGTTGTTAATATGTTGATTTAGGAGTTCTATTACTCTCTTAGATCTATGACACATATTATTATTGCAGCCTATAATTCAGATACCCTGTCCCCTGTCATTTGAACTATAGCTGAGCTGTCAGTATTCCTATTTCCTAGTACACTTCACAGATTTTATGATCACCATGTAGTGTTCAAAGATTTCTGGTCAATTGTGAGCCTGCAGGAGCTAAAGTGGCAGAAGCTATTCTGAGTAGCCTGTTGCTGGCTTTGGCATCTTCAAAAGCAATGCAGTGCAGACAAAAGTAGATGCTGCCATTTTTAGAATTCAGAGACCTTTTTGTGGTCAGTTAATGTGGGAAAAGAGCAATCTTGGAGCTTTCTGTATGACAAGAAACAAAACCAGGAGGAGTTCAGCTTTAATCCTAAAGAAGCTCATCCTATAAGTGGGTACAGTTTTTTCTTGGACTCACTTTTCTTGTTTTTCTTTAGTCTTTGGGTAGCAACAGGAAGAAAAACAAGCATAGAACTGAAACACACATGAGAAAAGCTGCAGTTAGCAGCCCAGGGCTGTAATACAGTGCTGATTCTGGTAATGGATGATAGTCACCTGTACAGTTCATTCAGGGAGCTGTATACATTTCACTTCCACTGCCTGCTCCAGCCAGACAAATTTGTCTTGACTGAGTATATTTGCATTTGTCCCAGTTAATACAGGTTAATTAGGTATCAAGAATTTGCACTGATGTTCAAAGCTTATGTGTATATATTGCACTGTTAAACCTTGCTGTCACAGATGAAAATCTGTACTGCTAGCAAGGAAAACAATGTGGCTGTTGGTGTTGCAACACCAAGGCACCAGGGGCATACATCACAAGTGGGAATGGGAGAGTGTATCCATGTCACCTTGTACCTGCTTGCCTATTCATTTGCATATTTTCATAGCAGGATGCTGATGCTGTTCTGTAATACCAGCTTCTCTCTGGCTAGGTTTTTTTGAAATGCAATAGTAGTAACAGACTCTCAATTCAACTGTCAAGTAATGAAATTAAATATGGAGAGATTTCTGATGTATTCAGAAGATGGAGATATCCACAAATCATTATCTTTATCATATCAGTTCTCCATAGACTGGCAGCCTTTTTACTCTTAGTGTTGGTGTCTTACCCTGGAAGTTTCCTATTAAGATGTCTTAATTCTCAGCAAAGTCAAGAAAGGAATAATTCAAACTATAATTAGTTTATATTAATCAAAGGCTCATTTGTGTTTGGAAGTGACAGTGACCCTGCTCTTTATCTCTTCTGCCACTATCAAAGCAGCACAGATTTCTCAGGGACTTCACTCCCAAAATGCTATGTGCACCCAGTATCAGGTACATCCATGGAATGTGTTTAACTACTTGCTCCAATAATCTCTGCTGAATTAATTATCTTGGCTATTATTCTAGTTATTGGTTTGAGGTTTTTCTTGCTGTTCTTTATTCTCCCTCTTTATTGCTTAAAGAGAAACCAGTATATTGCTCTTTCATGTCTGTACTATTAGCTGCTATGACTGTAGAGAAAGAATACAGTGCAACAAATGAGAAGGGTTTTACTAATAATACCCACCACAACTTCTGTTTGTAGATTTTCAGACTGCAAAATATCACCAATTTTCTTGTGGCTTTAGCTGTCAGGAACTGTGTATTTGCTCTGTGCAGTGCTTACTGCTGCACACTGATGTTTTTATGGTCCTTTACTACATTGATTCTTAAGAATGCAATAACAAAGCACCCTCAGTGTTGCCCTTCCCATGAAATGTAAATACAGCATTGAACCCTTTCCAAGGAGGTAAGCAGAAGCATTTTGAAGAGTTTTGATCAATCCGTAGCAGAAGTTCCTCATCCTGCTCATTGAGTCTAAGCCTGTCTAGGACCAAGCACAGGACCAAGACTTTTCTCAAGACCAGATGCATCTGCAGTATTTGCTGCACCTGCTCAAGTCTATGCCAGTATTGCAGCCTAGAGCTGGAACTTCTCTGCAGCAGGAACCTGAGTACTCTTGCTACGTGTTGTGTGCCTGCACTGCCCGTTGCCATTGGGGGGTACCTGGGGCTGAGTGTGCTCCAGCCCTGGTGACAGTCTCCTGAATAGAGCACAGCTGACCTATAGGCAGAAATGTGGATGGATAGGTTCAGGTCAGAGCATGCTGTGCTTCTCTGTAGTAGGAATACAGAGGCTAGCAGAGCTTCCAGAAGTTTTGTTCCCTTGGATCCTTTGTGAAACTTTCTATGGAAAAGCTGGTATAGGTTGAGTGTGGGGGTGATGGTCTGTTGCTGATTATTTTTCGTGCCTGTTAGGAGCTTCATGAGGGCCTGGGAAAATGAGTTTACATGTATTAGTTTCTTGCAGGTTAGATTCCTCCTCCCAACATTGACAGCCACCTATGCTGTGCTGGAGCTGCAACCCTGCCACCCATTAATCATGTTGCTCATCATTATGTGGGGGCTTTGTCCTCTGTGCTTTTCCTCTCTCTCTTAATGTCTGTGTCAACCTTTTCTCCTCTCTTTGCAGGTGTGCCAATGCTGTTTGTTATCCTCTGGGGAACTGTCAAGTACCTTTATGAAGATGAAGGGTGGGTTTAGTTCTGATTTTTTTAGCTATCTCATTGGCTCTGTATGTGCACTTGTAGGTCTTTGTTTGCTTTCTGTTCAGTGTGGTTCATTTTGGCAATGTGCTGAAACCTCACATAATTGCTTCTGTTTTGTCTGCAGGTCTTGCATAACATTTCAGAAAAGAGCATAGGTTTCTTTCTGATCAGATTTTTCTGCATGTCTGAATGAATCTATCCTTTTGCAGGTCAAGGGAAGGTATGTTTTGTTTTTCTGAGTATCAAGAGTAGAAGTCATCATACACAACCAAGACCACTGCTGATACAGTGCCTTTGGCAGCAGCCCTTACAGTTATACTTTGGAGAAAGGCAAAAACCTCCCACAGGATTCTGCCCACAATTTGTGTGGTTAGCTTATGCCCAGCAGCAGAGATGTGATTGCCTGTTCTTGCTTAACCCTCTGTTGCTTAGATTTTAAAATCAAGGCACGTTCTCTGTCTGCTTACATCAGCCTTGCTGGAGTCAACTGTATCACACACAAGTCAGGAGCAAAATGCAAAGTACTTTTCATCCACTTTTACCATGGTGGCCTTTATGTATGCTTTGTGTACCATTATAATTGTTTAGTTTTTGGTTTGGTTTGGTTTTCTGTTTTTTTTTAAAAAGGGAGAGGAAAGTGGTTGTTTCTTAGTGACAGTGACTGAAAATATTTGGGTAGTTTTGTGATGAAATTGATAAATTTATTACCTTTTTATTTTAAATGTACTATTTATTGGGTCATCCGCTTACTTAGTATCCAGACAATCCAACCAGCACTTTTGCCAAAAGTTGTTTTTTACTTTATTTTTTTTCCTTCTGTTCTCACCTTCCACCCCTAGACCACCCCTCGAGGTGCTGTAGTGTGAAAATTCAGCATAGTCAGAGTGACCCCAGACTTTTCTGGTGTTCATTAGTATTAAGAACACAGCTTTATTCTGTGTGTCTGTCATTATACTTATGTCATAGCCTGCCTTTTCTGGCTTAAGCAATGCTAGGATTTTTTTACTTTCCTTTTCAAGGTTGACTTTATAATATTTTGTGGCAAGATTGTAGCCATGCTGATGTATTGCAAGATTTGTCGAAATTGTCAGTAAGTAGGAAGAAGATGCAGCCTATTAACAGTCGACGTTCCATGGGTGTTTCATCCCACTGATGTAGAAAATGTATTCAAAGTCCTCATGATGAGCCTCCTACATTATATGATACTCAGAGCTGATTTATGTTTTCTATTATGGAAAACTGTCATTCTCTGCCTTCAGCAAACCTTAAAAGGGACAATTTTGCACCTTATTGAATTTTCTAAATCTTGGGTAAATATTTGTAAAATACAGCGATAAATAACCACGTGCAGCAGCCTCTCTGAATGGCAAAATTTCTGCGCCTTGGGCGGGCACTTGCTGGAGCAGCCAGGGGTAAATTTCATGCTGTTTGCCATAGTGCTGTCACCATGGGTGTGCAGCAGGCTGTATATTTAATTTGTAACTTAACTACTTCCCTGGCTATGAGGAATAACTGGAAGTAAATGTGGTCAGGGCTGGGAATTTGAGGCAGTCTTGTGGACATAGCCATTTGCATGAAGGTCTGAAGCCTGCAAAGCTTACTTGCAGACTGGCTTCTTTCCTTACATGTACAGATATAAAATCGTTTAGAAAGCAGTTGCTGTTTTAAAAAGTGAGCTACTGACAAAGTTTTTGTTGATTGCAAACATAATTAAAGGCAAGTTATGATTCTTAATTATTAGACTGTGCCTACAGAGCTAATATTTACACATCTTTGTTTCTATCTGCAATTAATTATGGGAGCAAGAGGGCCAGCCTACAATAATTTTTAAAAATTGAGCTTTTCAGCTCAAGGTAAAAGATAGGTGTTTTCATTTTAAAAAAAAGGATACCAAATTGGAAAGCAAAGGCAGAAGTCCCAGTAGCATTTGTTGCCAAGCATCTTTTGAGTGGTGCTGAGTAAACTGCAGGATTGGACCTAAACAGAATAGATGTTGGAGTATTTATCAGTGTGACAATCCCAGAGAGCACAGATGCACAACAAATCATGTACCAGTCTATCACTGTTATTTGTTTGACACTAATAGCTGTGACAGTTTAATTGGGCTGTAATGGCATTTTCATTGCATGTATTTGTATAAATTTAAAAGTAGCTAAAACTTCTCTATGCCACGGGAAGCAAATTAATACAGCCAGAATTGTAGTAGAGTTTATGTTAAGAATCTCTGTCTCCCCCATTATCAGAAAATTTTAAAATTACTTCTGCTTCCACTACTGCTAGTCTGAAAATTAGAACTCCACTTCCATCCATTCCTAATATCACGCTGGTATTGAGGATATTCAAATAAAACTAATTTAAAGGCTTCACAAAGCTGGCTCTATGTCATACATACCAGTAAAGAACTTCTGGTACTCAAATTGCAGCTCAGGTACCCTCACTGCACACAATGCATACACCTTTTTTTTCAGAAATACAGTTGAGTTGTAGGTTATGGAACTGCTGCTTGTTATAGGCATTAAACTGAATTTAAAAGGAGAAATTAAGTCCTGAGCTCTTGCTGGACTTGCAGTATCTGCAGGGTGATAGGGGTTTGCTCCTGCCAGACTGCTTCATTTTCCTCTCTAGTGTGTGGGTGCATGTGGGTGTGTTGGATGGATCCCTACCACATGCTGCACTCTGTGTTTCTCCTTAGTTGACTGCAGCATTACAAGGATGGAGAGAGCTTCCTCTCCACCAACATCACCCAAGCTGAAGTTCCATAGGCCTTTTAAGAAACCTGAAAGAAAATTGAGCATATATGTTTTGGCAGATGAGATTTGGAGATGAAGAGAAACTTGTTTTGTGAAGGAACCTTTATTTTTTGTACTGCTGTTTCATAGTTTGTTCTGCACCCTTTGTAGATCAGCAGTCTGCTGGCTTTACTGATTACTGTTGCTTTTAGCTAATTCTGAGCACTATGGTAGGAAGCTAGCAGTTGTTTCATAGAAATATTAAGAATGCTAACATTGCAGCAACAAGTGAAATGACATTGGAACATACCCCAAGCATTGTGGGCACATGATACAGTCAGAAGTGGCTGGCTGTGAACAGGGTGGGACCTAAAAGGCTGCATTTATGAAACAGTATAAATTTCACTTCAAAACAGTGATCCTAAACTGTGGCTTTGAGGCATCACTTTCCTTGTGATTGTTCTCCAATATTGCTCAAGGACACAGGAATTAAAAAAACTAAAAGGAAACTTATAGGGAGAATAAAGTATTATACTGCCTGCAGCATGTTAATTATTTGGTAGAGGAGTCAGCTGGCCAACAGAAGTTGTGAACTTGATTTTACTCACTTATAACTTCTAAAACTCCCTTTGGACCTGAAACCTTCACATATACACTGAAGAAAGCAGAGTTTGCTGTCTTAATTACTTTCTTGAAAATAAGGACAAATAAAATAAATGACTTATCTAAATATTTATATGAGAAAAGTAATGGTAGGTAATGGGTAGTTTGCTTTTTCTAACTAACAAACAGTTAAAGAACAAGATGACCTGACATTGAAGACTAAAGAGTTTAAAAATAAATTATAAAATATGTTTTTAAAAATAATGTAGAAAGAGGAGGTAATGACCAGTCAGAATTCTGACGCAGATTCTCCTCTTCTCTTTTCAGCCACGTGACAAATTTGACCTTGGTTTTAATGGAGTAAGTCTTCACAATTGACTGATGATAATTCAAAGCAAATTGTGGAGGAGAGCTAGCCATTAGTGGGCAAGAAAGGCCAACAAGTAGTATCCTGTTGGATCATGAGAGCTGCAATAGTACAAAGCATTCAGTGTTTCTGAGAAGCAACTGCATCTGTTTCCATGTGAGCATGATGTGCTTTCCTGGTATCTAGTCCTCAGTGGTGTTTGTCACCTGCTTTGCTGTGACAGATTGAAAAGCAGGAGATTTTAGCAATATACTTTGTCTGCTTCTTTTTGCCATCTCTTCCTAGTTGCTGGACCAGAAATTATAACATGAATTACTGGCTGATCATCAGACTGCCTATTCTCATTGCCATTGGGGTGAGTAAGGGGTATGTGCAGCGAGGTGGAAGATTTCCATGAGAACAGAACATGATACAGTACAAAGAGCAAATGTCCTTATGGCTTTTGTGCATTTCCAAAGGCTAATAACCTTGGAGAGTATTGACATTTTCATTCAGAATATGATTTTATGAAACCGAATTAGTTTCTGTTACTGGAACTCCCAACTAGCATTATCTTTGTTTAATTTGGCTGCACGCTGTGAAGTTGTAGTTGAAGCACAGGGTAAGAAAACAGCATGTTGCAGCAATCTGGTTAACTCCCCTGTGTGCAGAAAGCCGTGGCACGTAGTACAGGGAGGTAGAAGATAACATTTCAGGTACTGGACTACAGAAGAGCAACAAATTATGTGGCATTGTGGAGAAATGCCACATTCTGCAGCACAATGCTGCCAGTCCCAGACCTCCAGATGAAGCAAATGGAACAGGCCATACCTTTACTGTGTCTCCCTCCTAGAGACTGAAGCTAAGCTCATCTGCTTTGTTCAGTGAGCTGCCTGTGTTTTAAAAGGGCCCTTGTGCATTCACAGAACATGTATTTAGAGCACAATTCCTTAGCAAGGAGTTGAGTTCCATGGCAAATTCTGCAGCTGCAGAGCAGCAGGATGCACAGGGACCTACACATGCTTGCACAAGCCAATGTGTTATGTGTGTGTGTTTCTTGATGATGATATAAATACTACTTTTATTTCTCCAGGTAAATTTCCTGATCTTTATCAGAGTTATATGCATCATCATCTCCAAGCTACAAGCTAACTTGATGTGCAAAACTGACATAAAATGCAGGTATGTCATATGATGGTCTCACAACTTTTGTGCCCTTCAAAATGGAAGTATACAAGGAGATGCATGAAAGGGGTGGATTGACAAAGGTAGTTAAAGATCACAGTCCTGAGTAATACCCAGATGTGATGTCACACACTGGGATGATTACTTGGACAGTCAGTCCTCAGAAGAGCCTCCTGGTGAAACCATGGCAGGTGTTACACCTGTATTACAGATTTAAAAAAGGCTTGATCTCCCAGTTCATCTCTTCAAAGTCTTCCATAATACTGGGTGAATATTTGTTAAGCAGATAACTTGCAGTGTATGCACATACTAGATGTTAAGGTCCTTGAATGTGTCCAGAGGAAGGAAACAAAGCTGGTGAAAGAGCTGAAGGGCATGGTCTGTGAGGAGTGGCTGAGGACTTTGGCCTGGTCTGGTTTGGAGAAAAGGAAGCTGAAGGGTGACCTCATTGTTCTCTCTGCAGCTTCCTGAGGAGGGGAAGCAGAGAAGGAAGTGCTGAGCTCTTCTCCCTGGTATCCAGTGATAGAACTCATAGGAAAGGTTCAAAGCCACAGCAGGGAAGGTTCAGACAGGGCATTAGGCAGAGTTTCTTTACCAAGAGGGTGGGCAGATGCTTCAACAGGCTTCCTAGGGGGATGTTCAATGCCCCAGTAACATGCCCTTAATAACATGCTTTGAGTTTGGGTCAGGCAGTTGAAATAGATGATAATTGTAGTCCCTTCCACCTGTAATAGGATAACCTATCCAGATTTGGAAAAAATAATGAGTAATAGAAATAAAAGCTCTAAGTTTAGTGAAGAGCAAGATAGGTCATTTTGAGTGTTGATCTTTTTTTTTCCTGCCAGTAGTTACTGGAATAAACTTTGTGTTGAATATATAGGATGTTTCAAAAGAGATGTCAGGCTTGTCCCAAGAATGTTCAACCTTCTTGAATGTTCTGCAGTCTTCACCCTGTCTGTGTTTGTGTTCTTCTTGTTATTATTTAATCAACTTGCTAAGATTCATGGGCACGTCCTTCATTTCTGCATCTTGAAGAGTGCTTTTATACCGAAGTCTGAAAAATAATGTAGAAATAACAAGTTAGCTATTGGATAAACTGGTGTGGAACTACATGCTGTAGTAGCTGGACTGCTAGTGGCAGTTGACTTCACTAGTTTGAAGTTGGGTGTTTCAGTGCTGCAGCCTTCTACACTAGACACAATATGGATTTTGGTGCATTCTCATCTGAGTATAAAGTTGCCTAGGACATCACCTTCCTTCTTTATCTCACATGAAATTTTGGAAATCCTAATGTGTGTTTAGAGCTCAAAGCACTGAAAAAGAATCTTTTTAATGAGCTTTAGGCTTTGCTTTCATGTCTACTGTGGTTGGTTGGTTGTTTGTTCTTAATATATGTGGTCTTTATTTGCCAGGATAAACTTTGTGGTGGTAGAAGGGGGGAAATTTCCAATTCTGATGGCTTGTAACCATTTAAATGTCTGACTGTAAATTAACTCTGTGAATGGAGAAAGCTCTTGCCCTCATGATTTCTGAAAGCAGCAAGGAAGGTTTGATGCAGGTGAAGCATTTCTCAGAGTACATGTGAACTGGAGTTGGACCAGAGACTTCCAGAGGTCCCTTCCAACCTAAATGATTCAGAATAGAGCACACAAGATCTACTAAGTACTGACAGGCTTGCTAGCTGAGTGATTCTGTATCTAATGAATTGTCTCAAGACAGGTTGTTGAGAAATCAATAGGTTCTGTGGCCCAGGATAGTCCTATAAAGACCTATAAACTTTCTAAAAACCAAAGAAGCTCTGGTATATTTCATCATCCTGTTGGGTGGCTAGTGTGTATGTCTATCAAAAGAGACCTAAGGACCATTCATGTGAATGTTTTCCTGTTATGTCCCTGAGCATTGCTCATTCATAGGTGAAAAATATTTTTTTTCCTTTACAAGGTATGTCTTTGGACTTTCTGTTTAAATCATGGAATTTTCACTCATTTTAGACAAGTTTAACTGTCTTAATTTTATAAAGTGATCTGCAGTAATGGTCAGTTACACTGGTTTGAAGATTTAATACAAGGCAGAGGTGGGAAGGAATAGCAAGTACTCCTCCATTTGTCAAGGTATTTTTAAAAGATTCCAATTATTGATAGATTATTTCTTTCAGATTATCAACAAGGTAGATTTTGGTCATTTTTCCCTCTCACTGATGGGGAGAAGGATACACAAGAGAAAATCTCAGTGCAAGAAAGCATATGGCCTCCTGAGTTCAGAAATACAGCTGATAGCTGAACATGGAACTTCGCTCTCAGTAAGAAGTGGTCTGCAGTGGAGTGTTAGGGACAGTTTTACAGTCTCAGAAGCAGAATGCAGAACAGTGACTCACAGTGATCATTGAGCTGATCATCATGATAATGTTTTTCGGTTTTGGTTTTTTTTTTCTTTGTGATCATAGGCTGGCCAAGTCTACCTTGACTCTGATCCCACTGCTGGGGACCCATGAAGTCATCTTTGCCTTTATTACTGATGAGCATGCCAGAGGGATGCTGCGCTTTGTGAAGCTTTTTACTGAACTCTCCTTTGCTTCTTTCCAGGTAGCCCATGTGGATAAGATTTAAAAAAAAATTTAAATGTTTTTTATTTTTACTGCTGTTTAGGGGCCTGCTTTGTCTGCCATTCATTGCATGTTCCCTGTTCTGTATATTTCTCAGATTACCACTGGGTATGACAGAATTATGAGAGTGAAAGGGAAAGTATGAGGGCTAATTTTGATAGCCAGCTTAGATGTTAGTGTCATATACTGTTATTTTCAATGTCTTAAATTTACTACAATAAACTGGTATTACTGTCCGCAGATTAATATCTTCTTCCCATGGGACACCTAAGGCATTAATGAAACTGTCTGTAATTTCCTGTAATTGCATAATGACATTACTGAAAGCAAATTCTGTGCTTTCACCAGTGTTCTTGATACTCCTTAGAAAATCTGTGCTGCAGGACGTAGCTGTCTACAGATGTAACTGCATGTGAAGAAGATGTAGGTTTACTTAGATTTTTATTTACCTCTTGCCTTATGGTTGTTTGAAAATTCTCCTTGTCTAAGGGAATAATTATTCTTCTAGTTGCCTTGCTTCCACTTATTCCCTGTTTATCAAGCAGAGTTGTAATTAAGATCACTGTGAATTGTTTACTTACTGTTTATAACTTGAAACCAGGTAGGAAAAAATGGAAAAGGAATCTAGAAAAACTAACAATTTGAAGAAAACATTAAATCCTTTTTCCTAAGATCATGTGCTTTGAGCTCTAGTTTGGACAAACCTCTCCTCTGCCATCAGAGCTGGCAGGGACCACAGATTGCCAAACAAACTTGCAGAGGCTCCACATGGCTGTGCCCCATCTGAGACTGAAAGATGGAGACAAAGGGAGGGAACTACTCTGCTCACTGCTCTTCTGTTTTTTGTTGATTTCAGGGGCTGATGGTTGCAATTCTCTACTGTTTCATCAATAATGAGGTGAGAAAGATGCTAGTTGTTTAAATTTGTGTTATCAGCATCCACTGTAGGAAATGGAAATTGAAAATGGTCTTGAACTGCTGAATTGTTCTTGTCCAGGGCTTTTATGTTTTTTACAGACTCTCTTCTGTGCAGCTACACAGTGTAACTCCTCAGACAAATGCTGTTGGAAGGAATTCAAGACGTATAATTTACAGCCACTATTTAAAGGCATGAAGTCTTGCAAGTTGTCTTGCTTACAATTGTATAGTTTTCACTAATGGAGCTTTTCTTTTATTAAGAATTATAGCTGCTGCTCTTAATGTCTCATAGTGCTTCTTATTTGCTTGTTTTGGTGAATGGGGGAGTAGATCCTGTTTTATTCTGAGAACTTAGGTGGCTGGAGAGGTTGGTGTTCTCTTGGCTAATGCCCATATACAGTTTGTTCTCATTTGGTTTCCTTATGGCCCAGCTACTTGAAGGCATCATCATTGTCCCACAGGCCCAGAAGAAATTTAGGCAGGACTTCTTTGAATTAATGGATTGCAAGTATCATCTTTTGTAACTTCTGCTGAATCTCAGCCTTGCTGGGGGGAAGAGGATTCAAGTGTTTCAGTACTGCAGGAATCTGTTATGTTCTAAGTGATTATTCAGGTTTGCAAGAGAAGCAAACACTAATTTAGTAGCACATTATTAAGTTTACCTCACATCAGTATGTTTTACTCATGCTAAATCTACTTTTAAATGTCATACTGTCATTCAAGATCACCTGTTGAGTGACAGGCCTCATCAAGGAATTGGAGTCAACAGAAAAATGTTCCACTTGTGTTGTTTTGGCCAGGCTAGAAACAACAGAAAAGCAGCAAGTATCCTGAATTAAACCCTGCAGTAGACTGTTCACTTTTGTAGCTTCTGGGTGAGAGTTTAAGTGAATGTGTTAACTGTACTGATTGCAAAAGTCAGAGGTCGGTAGTAGCAGGCCTTGCTCAAGAATGAATTAGAGAATATTTGTTTCAAATCCCTCGTGGAGTTTTAGGGGTGTATTTTAACCCTGGAATGCAGCATTGTGTGCTGGTACATCATTATTTCCTTCACTTCACATCTCCTGTGCAGCTGCAGCCAGGCCTTGGGAGTAACATCCAATAAATTCCTTCATCTGATATAAAAGCAAAGTTTCACCACAGCCCAAAATTTATTACAAAGCCTGAAAAAGGTAGGCTTGTTTCATGTGCAGGAACTTCCTGTGAAGTAGCCTGCCTACTTTTCTAAGAGCTACTCCAAATCTCTTGTTGCTGTAGTTCTCTTGCTTTTGTAATTTAAGTCATGAAAATCAGCTAAGTTGTGCTCAGCCTCACAGAAAGCTGGCAGGCAATCTAGGATGGATTAGTTTGTTTCTTCTAACTCTTGCTGGGAGAAGGATTTTGTCAAGGCCAGTCAGCAGCATCCATAATATAAGGCCATGTGAAGAGTTTGATTAGGTCAAGTCTCTTCTATTTCTTTCCTACACTATGAGAATTTTTTTCTAAATTAAATGAGAAACTGTTTTTCTTCTGACAGACTATAAGTGCCCAAAGACTATTACCATTTGCAGTATGGGCTACATTTTTATTTTTGCCTGACTCATTAACTCCTTTTCTTTTTCCTCAATCATACAGAATGAAAGTGTTGGTTTTGTTTAAGTACTGGTGCCAGATCAAGAGAAGAAATGAAGCTAGAGGTGATATTAATGTCCTTTTCTAGTATCTGCTTATGGAAAAACATTAAAATATGTCAACTTTTTAGTCATATCTAACCTGAAGGATTCTGGATTTTCTCTGATACTGCTTTGAAACCAACAACAAGGTCTCGTCAGGTTGCCTTTTATCACCAATGTTCATTGCAAAATGAGCTGGGCTTAATAGAATCAGTTTCTCTGCAATTAGTGCTGCTTTCCTTAAGAATTATTCTAATTATAGAATCATTAAGGTTGGAAAATACCTTCAAGATAATTGAGTCCAAGTGTTGTCCAACTACCACAACCACTAATCCATATAATCTGAAGTGCCACATCTAGATGCTTCTTGAACACCTCCAGGGATGGTAACTCCACCACCTCCCTGGGCAGCCCATTCCAATGCCTCACCCACTCTTTCAGTAAAGAAATTTTTCCTAATATCCAAACTAAACCTCCCCTGACACTACTTAAACCCATTTCCTATTGTCCTATTGCTAGTTACTTGGGAAAAGAGACCAGCACAGGCCTCTCTACAGCCTCCCTTCAGGGAGTTGTAGAGAGCAGTAAGATCTTCCCTGAGCCTTCTCTTGTCCAGATTGAATAACCCCAGTT
This sequence comes from Calypte anna, assembly GCF_003957555.1. Taxonomy (NCBI): domain Eukaryota; kingdom Metazoa; phylum Chordata; class Aves; order Apodiformes; family Trochilidae; genus Calypte; species Calypte anna. Next base: position 15,022,684 of record NC_044246.1, read on the forward strand.
CCCTCAGTCCAGGCCATGCCCTCCAAAACCCTCACCAGCCTTGTAGTTCCTCTCTGGACATGCTCCAGGATCTCAATGTCTTTCTTACAGTGTGACACCCAGAACTGAATACAATACTCAAGCTGTGGCCTCACCAGGGCTGAGTACAGGGGCACAATCACTGCCCTGCTCCTACTGGACACTGCTTTTGATACAGGCCAGGATGCCATTGGGCTCTAAATCACAGACCTGCTTCCCCTTTACAATAAAATTAGTTTAAGATGATTCAGGATTCATTCTCTGTAGTCTTGTTTCTCCTTGTTGCCTCCTTCCTATCACAATGGAAATACACCTCAATCTCTTCTACCTTAAAGAATCTGTCCTGACTCCAGGACTCCTGGTTTGTTTGGGTTTTTTAATTACTGTCCAATCTTCCATTTCTATTTTCATTTCTTTGTTCTCTATTCAGACTATCCATTAAGCTCATCCACCAGCTCCATTCCATCCCATTTCAGACCTATTTTTCTTTCATTGTGACTTGTTGAGAGGTTTTTTTGGGTTGGTTTTTTGTGCGGTTTTTTTGGCAAAGTTCAATTTTTGTAATCAGATTACAGATTCATTGCCACAGTCTCAAGGTCCTTGCCCATTATCTGCATTAAATTCAGTCAGCTGGTGTCTGTGTGAAGTCTTCCCTACCTTCTCTACCTTTATCCTCCATTTTCTTCCTCTTTTCCAAGTTCTCATGCCTTTTCCCTTTTCTCTTTCAAAATGCCCTATATGACAATTTTCCTTCTTCTCCTTTGTCACAGGAACTTTGTTCTTACTTCCCTTTCCCTGTGTAGATTCTTTCTGGGGAAACTTGCCCAAACATAGAAGTTATTACACTAATTATTCTGCCAAAAGATCTGCAGGCCTACTTCTGTGCTCAAGAAGTGCTTGTTTACAAAATAATCTTCAACTATTCTCTTGGTCATTCATTCACAGCCATCCAGGCAAAAAGCTCAGTTTAACATGGAGAGCAGAGCTGATCTGTACCCTTTTTCTAGCCTTGGAGGGAAAACTAATATCCTGTCATTTGGATCTATTCCTAAGACATCATCTCTGATAGTCTTTTGTTTAGGTCTTCTCATTTACTTCTTGCAGCCTATTTGTGTTGTAGCTCTAGGATCCAGCCTGTCATATCCAGACAGATGAAAGAAGACTCATTTCCTCCCTTTGACTGATTCAAAGATACCCATTTCTATTGTTATTGACTTATTCTGTCAAGTAAGAAAATTCATGCTTTCTTTCAGAATCTGCTTGTAAATGTCTATAACTGCTTTTTCACAGTGCTGTCTATTAAACCATCATTTTTCCATGTCCACAAAAGGCACAAGTACTGGAGTAGTAATATGGTCAATTCTTCTCCTGCTGACAGTCTGGTCCCTGTATTTCACTGTTTCCCTTTGTCTTTATTAGACTGTTGTCCCTCATTCTTCTATACCAAGCTAGCCCAGACACACTGTCTTTTCTGGTGTCTGTTTTTACTGTAAAGTACAAGCTTCTATCTCAGCATGTTTCCTTCTGTCCCATTTGGGTTGTGGTGGCCAGATTCTGCTCTCAGAAATGTAGAGATGCATCTGGTTTTCATCAGAACAATATTCAACACAAGAGCTTTAGCCCAGAGCTGACAACCGCTGTCAGAGGAACCACCAAGGGAGGGCAACTGGTTGTGTAAGGCTTTGCTTGTTTTAGGGCTGCCTCCCAGATTCAGTATTTCACAACAAATAAGCAGAGAAGACAGACATACAGCAGCTGGTTGGCTAGGAAGTTTCCCTGAAAAGTATTCACACAGTTTCAGCAGCCTGGGTGGAACTGTCATCAGATTATTTAGTCCCTTGGTGGTCAGCACCAGACCCTAAAAGGAAGCAAAAAGGAACTCCAGAGAAGGCTCACTTGGGTGACCCACCTATTAGTGAATTTACTTCCAGCTGAAGTAAACAGCATGATAAACTGATTACTGTAGTTGCACTCCTGCCTATTTCTAGAGTAAAAAGGGTTCAATTTTATGTTCTCTGCCTTATGTGTTAAAAGCTAATGGGGGTTCTTACTTCACTCTAATGACAAGAACTTTGCCCATGGAACAGGAAGATCTAAATTGTATTCTTGTTTAGCAGTTACCAGACCCTGGATAAGCTTCAAATTATTAGAAAGGTTACACAGCTTAGCCCAGAACATGTGACTGGATGAGCATATTTTCTAGTTTAAAAAAAACAAAACAAAAAAAAGTTTCTGGAATGAGATATTGTAACTGAAATTTTAAAAGCAGGGGGAAGAAGAACAGCCTTTATGCTAAACTGCAGGTTTTTTCAATTCTGAATAAATCTTTGTTTTTGTTTGGAATAAAAAACCCCATAAGTATTCAAAGAACAAAAGTAATCCAAGATGTAATACTGTTTAAATCAAAACAGACCTTAAAACAGAACTCTGGAGAATACCTGTGATGACAGAACTGAACAGAAGGTCAGTCTTTTCAGTCATTTTATGACTGATAAGCAAAATCAACTTATTGTTAGTGCTGGTAGAGCTTAGAGTACATTTGCCATTGCAGCTGAATATAATTTAGAATAAAATAATGAAGATTAGATTTCCTGGTGCATAAAAAAAAGCTTTATTTCTACAAGTAAAAATGAATGACGTAATTATTTTAAATATGGAATACCTTTCAATGGACTAATGAGAACCGGATAATTCGAAGCAATAATATTGCAGGTTTAAAGCATTGCAAGCTTTTCTCAGTAATATGGTATCTTTATTTTATCCTTGTGCTTTTCTAATGGATTAATTTAAAGATCTAATTAGTTGTACATTCATGCTTTTTGTTTTATTCTTGGCTTCTGTTAGGTTCAGATGGAGTTTCGGAAGAGCTGGGAGCGCTGGAGATTGGAACATTTCTATGTCCAGCAAGACAGCAGTATGAAACCTCTGAAGTGTCCTGCCAACAGCATCAGCAGTGGAGGCACAGTTGGCAGCAGTGTCTACGCTGCCACTTGTCAGGCCACATTCAGCTAGAGATATCTGCAGGTGAATCAGACTGAGAACAGTGAAGTGTATAAAATACCTGAAAATCCTTAAATACCAAACCAAATGGCTTAAGTATGCCATCCCCAGCAAGAATCTAAAGCATATGCTGCTCATTGCCTGCAGGCTGTTGGACAAAGGTTTCTAGGGAAAGCAGTCTGCTAATGTAATCAACACATCAGAGGAAGAATTTATCACATCTAAAGTAAGTTAAAAGAATTTTTTCCTATTTGCACACAAAGCCTCCAGCTGTCCAAAACCTAAGCATAGCATTGATCCAGTCTGAAACCACAGGGTCAATGGCTTATTACTATTGAGTGGGCGAGCTGACTGATCAACTGATTAAATTACAAGGATACAGAATATGATGGTTGCCAAAAAAAAAAAAAAAAAAAAAAAAAAAAAAAAAAAAAGTAGACTTCTGCAGGAATAAGGTCAGGTGCTATCACCAGTTTTAGAAAAAGAGCACTCTGTGGGACACAACGTGGGTTTTAGGAAAGAAACAGTTCTATTGTAAGTTTTCTAAAGCTGCAGTTGAAAACATGCTTGCCAGTTTTCTGTGTAGAAAAACAGCATTCTGAAGGTCTATCAATAGAGCAGGTAGTGCAGTGTATGTTCCTCAATGCTCTTTTTAAGGTTTGCTTGAGGAAAACAAAAGACAACAAAAAAACAAAAACCAACAACAGTACCTGGTAAGGGCCTCCTCTGCTACTAACAGATGCGTGTTATCTCTGTCACTGAACATGGGAATATCCCCTGAATGCACAAGCCTTCTGGGTTTGTGTGGTACGTGTGCCTTTCCGGGTAGTATCCAGGTGTTCACAGGGACAGGAAAATGACTTGTGCTTCAAGAGGACATTCTCTTTCTTTGCCATCAGCTGCTTCTGGATTCAAACACGCAGAAGTCAGCTTGTGGCCACAGCTGGTCTTGGGACACTTCACCCCCCTGGGTGTGCCCCCTCGGGCAGTCCCAGCGTGGGCACACTCGCGTGTCCCCTCTCTCCATGCTGGAACAGCGTTCAGCACCGCGGACAGCTCCCGCACCGCCCCGATGCCCCCTCCGGACACAGCCCCGGACACCCCCGCGGGGTTCAAAAACTCCCCACACCGCTATTCTAAACTCATCGGGCCCTTGCCCCCTTAAAACTGCGAGGGCTCTTGCAGAGAATGCCTTCACACTGATGATTGTCACCCTCCCTGATGTTTATATGAGCTGCTGGGGGAAAACAGGTACCTTTAAAAGCAGGATGTGATCTATTGCCTCGCTTGATAACAAGCTTTAGGGATCTTTACTCAGCTGTTATTTGGGCTCTCTTTACAAATTAGAGGCAAGATGCCAAATATGAGCTCCAAGAATATCTGTGTCTATAGACTTCTTGGAATAAGTAGCTTCCATGGTGTAGTAGACTACTCGGCAGAGATTAAAGAAAAAACAATTTTCAAGTCTCTCTTTGCACTTGTATTCACAGCCCCATTGCCAAGAAAGTGGACTGGATATTCAGGGGTGTAATTCAGCATCTTTCCTGCCTGAAGCTAGATTGCTTTGCATGGGATTATTTAATCACTGTATTAGAATCCAAATTGCCAGCAGGGTAGATTAGTTTTGCAATCATCAGGTTAAAATTGAATTGGAGAGGATGGTTACCTTCTTCTGCTATAATGCTTGTAATTGAGCTCCAGGGGGGAAGTCAGACATGTTTGTAGAAATCCACCACAGCTCTCAGGCTGGTCTGTGTACATTTAGCATGCTGGCTTCTATTCAGGCAAGTCCTAGGCCTGTCCTGCCTAACATCCACTGCAGAGCTGACTTTGGAATTAAGCACCTCAGGTTCTTCAGTAAATTTAGTAACTAGCTTCTGTGTTGTGTGACCATCAACACAATACCTGCCTGCTACACGTGCATGTCAACTGCTGTCCTGCAATATAATTAAATAGCTTTCTGTACATAGAGAATATGCTTGATGTTTCTATTTAACATCTGCCCTTAAGTGCTTTGAATAGAAGAAGACTGATAAAAGTAACCAAATAGGCAGCATGTTGACAGAAGAAATTTACAGCTGTATGAGTGCACACTGGAGGAATAAGTTCACTCATGAATATTCAAGAGCGGGTGCTAGTTTTCCAGGGCCCTGATTAGTTGTGTGCAAACTGGAAAGAAAAGTTTCTGCTACTTCCACAGCTCTTAGCAAGATGATTGTTCTGACAACAGAAGTTATGGAAGTGTTCCACTGTTAGGCTGGAAAAAGTGTATGTAACAAACAAAAGAGGACATAGGAATAGAGCGTTTACATGTGTGGTAACAAACCTGTACCATGACAGATGACCGTGTGAAATCTTGGTCAGATTAATCATAGAATTGGCTGGGTTGGAAGGGACCTCAGAGATGATCGAGTCCAACCCTTATTATTATTAAGCAGAGGTTTGTGGTGGATCTTTTTTTCTCTCTGATTAAGCTGTCACTTCTTCAAACCTTTTTAAATCCCCTCTAACTACTGAGGGAACAACTCAGTGAAAATAATTGTCACCAAAGCAGAGGTACCGTAATCACATTCTGAGAAATGCTTTCAGCAAGGCCTGAACACCAATTTTTCCATCATACTTAGGTAGATTAAGTAAAACCTTTTACAAGCCTTTGTTAAATCATGCCATCTCTGTTTCAGAATTTATCATGTGCATTTATTTAAGTAGCATGAAATAAGCAAAACAACACAAAGCATTGGAACAGCATGAGGTTTATTTCTTGTGCCTTTCAGCTTCATGCTCACTTATTGTGCTGTTACCTCATGAAGGACTGTAAAAATTCACCTGGACATAATGTAAGTAGTGTTTATAGCAAATTAAAACTTTATTTCTTGCATTGCTGCTATGAATTTTTATAATTTCATGGATGTTACATTATATTTAATATTTATTTGCATGTATTTCCTTGTTTTAAAAAATCCACATAATCACATTGTATGAGAGATTATCAGCTTCCCATAAACACTATGCTGATGTTTAGTTTTATCCTTGTGAATAAAGTTTCAACTCTCAAAACTGTCACTTTCTGGTGTATTTACTGAGTAGCTCTTGAATAACTGAAAGACTTGCAGTTCATGGTTCTTCCAAGGAAATGCAGTTTTGTATTTGTAAGTCTGTCCACCACAGAGGTCTTTGAACCTGTGGAGGCTATGTTAATAAGAACCAAAATACAGCATTTTGTACAGAACCAGAAGGAATTGGTAAGAATAGTGAGAACTTTGAGGGGGTTTTATCACAAGGTGGTGGAGCATGTGCAAATCCAAAAATTCTCAGCTTCAAAAGGTACCATTTGGAATTTATCCAACAGACAAACGTATAAACTAAGTAGTGGGGAGAGCTCCCTAGATGCTTAGCGATGCTAAACATACTACTTGTATTTTAATGTATTATTCTCTTTCCAAGACAGTTAAATTTGAAGCAAAACTTTTTTTTTTTTCCCCCTCAACCTGTGATGAAACCTGTGGTAAGTCAAGCCTGAAGGCTCTAACTTAAAATTAGAAAAGACCTAATGAAACAGGAATTTAAAGATCAATGTGTGACTTTCCTTTGCATTACTCCAAGGCACAAGTTCTACCAGCTGCTCTTCACTGATTTAATGAAATTACCTACCTATTAAACATACCAATAGCTCATACAAGCAGTACATCTGAAAGCCTGGGGGATGATGGTAAGAAGCACTTGAGTTGTGCTGTGATAAAAGGGCTGAATCCAGTGACAGGGATTCTATCTGAGGGCCTCTTGTATTTCCACTCGCTGTTTTATTTATTTTTTTTTTCCAAAATGTAGTTAAAAGAAGAACATGTATTACCTGTCAGGAATAACAGTAAGTCCGTGTGTGTGTGTGTGTGTGTGTGTGTGTGTGTGTGTGTGTGTGTGTACCCTGCAATTGATGAAAGCTGTACTATGAAAATCAGATGTTTGTGTTAGATGAACAGAAGCAGCAGCCTTTTTGTTTAGATATACTGACAATTGCCTCATGTCTTTCCTTCAGCAACAGGGCTCCAGCTAGCGCTGAAAGAAAAGCAGCTGGCCTGTCTACTAAAGGTGTCCACCACCACCACCAGATTTCTCTCCACCAGTGGCTAAGGTCAGTAAGAGCTGAAATTCACCCTCTGACAAGCCGGGGGCTACAGCTGGGGGAAGGCCGTGCCTCTCGGTGCCGCTGCAGCAGCTGCCCCGGGGCTGTGTGGCCCGGGCCCGGCCGCTCCAGGAAACGAGACCAGAGCCCGCGCTTCGCTTCGGCTTTATTGGGGACCAAACCCGCGTCTGGGGAGACCGGGCGAGGAATAAGGCGCGTGTGGCGTTTCACATTGAAATAACCCATTTCCTCCCTCCGCTCTTCCTCGCGTCCCTGGTCCGGCGGGGAGGAGGGAGCGGAGGTCGTCCCCGCAAAGCGGCTGACCCGCCGGGCCGCTCGCTACCTCCCGGCGGCGGGTCGGTAATGCAGCTCCCGCTCCAGCTGCTCGGCCGTCAGCGTCCCGGCGATGGCGGCGCAGCCGGGGTTGAAGACAGAGTAAGCGCTCAGCTCGCCCGGGCGCCGCTCGGCGGGGCCGCGGGTGCCGGCGTACATCCAGTACAGCAGGGACAGCACAAAGTAGGGAAGCCCCAGCTCCAGCTCCACGAACAGCGCCAGCAGCACCGCCCACAGCAGCACCTTCAGTAGCAGCGGACGCGCCCACACCGGAGCCACCGCCCCGCCGGGACGGGCCTGTGGAGGCAGCAGCGAGACGTGGCGTCAGGTCCCGAACCGCCGCCACACGCCCCCGACCCGCCCAGCCGGGCGCTCACCTCAGCGCCGCCGCCCTGCCCCGCTGCTGCGACCCGCCGTCCCTCGGCGGCCCCCGGAGCCACGGCCTCTCTCAGCGGCTCGGCGGGGCGCGGGGCGGCAGCGGCACCGGCACTGCGGCGGGCGGCGCGGAATTGGGCCAAGCGCCGCTCCACGGGCTCCGACATGGCCGCCCCGCGCCTGCGTAGGGGCGAGGCCGCTGCCGCGCCGGCGACGTCACGGAGAGGGGCGCGGCCACTCCCGTCCCGCCCCTGGGGCAGGGCCTGGGGGCGGCAGCGGGGCTGAGGCAAAGGGGGGTGAGAGGAGATGGGGACCGTGACACTAACGCTGGGGAGACTTGCAGGGGTGGAGACCACACCCCACCACAGGGAGGCACAGACTGGTTCCAAACTGGTAGCAGAGGCAGCCGGTTAGCTCTGGAGAAAAGTGGAAAATCAGCAAATGCCTCACCTTTTTTTTTTTTTTTTTTTCTTTTTTTATATCTAAGCCTTACTTACTGATACAGACACCAAAAATGAAAAGGACCAGGAAAGAATAGAGCACGGGATGACCAAACCCTGGAGAGGGTGAATGAGGTGTTAGCAGCCAAGGTGGCCAACAAAACGTGCCTCAGCCATTGGAGTGGCCATTTTAGAGCAGTGCTCTGGGAAGCAGTGGTGTGGAGGAGGAGGAGGGTGCCCCGGCTGGGCATGGGGGAGCAGCCACGCTTGCTGGGGACCCGCTGCCCAGCCTGGTGGGGGGAGAGGAGCTGTGGCTCTCCCTGTGGGTCCCACTCAGGACTGTGGGGGAGTGCACGCTGGCCTCCCTCCAACATGGCCCTGCAGGCCTCGCCAGCCTCCTCAGCACGGGTCAGCACTGCTAGATACTGGCCAGTCCATCCCACTGTCTCTTTATGCAAAAAATTTAAATTGGGAAAACCATCTCTGTCACATCATCTTTCAGCTATCGTTAGAGCTGAGAAATAGACATTTATTTACAGAAGCTGGTTCTTAGCCTCAGGAGTAAAATACTTACCACTCTCCAGCAGTAATAGTCAGCAATGAGACATCATCTCATCCCGCAGTGCTGTTTCCAGTTACTTATAGCTTTCTCAGAAGTGACCTTTAGGGCTGAATATCTCATGCATGTGTCAGCTCAGAAGTAAAGACAAGAAGTCTAATAAAAATCAATTTGGATGTACTTAAGTTATCTTAATGTGGAAAAAACTGTGTTTTTTCCAGCTAAATAATTTTTCAAATGCCTCTTCTATGCTTGGTTACAAAATAATTTTCTTCTAACCTTCTGACTTTGCAAAAAGTGCCCACAATGCATGCCATTTTTCTCTTGATTTGCAGAAATTTGGTTTTGAAATAGCCTGCACAGGCTTTTTTTCTTTTTCTTTCTTCTTCCTCTTGTTCTACTATTCATGACAATAACTCCTCCAAGAAGTACGGGATAATTCCACATAATGTTCGATATGCATCGCAAGGTAAACTCAAAGTTATACCTGAGCTTAACACCTCCTTTGCAAGCCTCCTCCAGTGATTCACATGCTATCAGATTTTATTCAAAATGTACTTGGGTTAGGATGTATTTGCTGTTGGGCATCCAAATAGCTATTTTCAGGCTTTGTCAGGCTATGTTGCCATGTATTGTTAGAAAACACATAAAAGAGTGCCACAAATCTTACCTTTGAAGCCTACGAGCACTACAGTACCCTCATCTGTAAATGAGTATTACACTGCAGACAAATACTTCAAGAAATTTGTATCCATAAAGTCTTAAATAATTTTAATATGTCCTGTTTTTCAAACAGACAACATATTTGAATGGACACCTAGTTCTGTTTACTTGTTTGACAAACCATCTGGAGAATTTGTTCCCTAGTCCAATGTTTCCTAGTCAAATGGTTCCCTAGACCCAAAGGTCACCAAGCCCAGCCTTTGGGTCCTCAGCCAGGGGCTGGGAGGGCAGAGGAGGGATGAAGACATTGAGGAACACTTCTCTGTGATTCTTGAGTCACTTCCTGCCCTTTGCACTGTGTACAAGAAAAACAAATTCAGTATAGTCTTCTTGTAGGTGTGAGACTATGAGCCAAGGCTTTCTCCCTTTTACTGCAGCAAAGTAAATAATTAATAAAAAATGTTAGGTGCTATTGTTAGAGCTCTATTTATAGAGCTATTTATAATAACTGAAATTCTGGAACTGTCCATTAACTTCTAGGTAGCAACATTAAGATCATTTCTTTTAAATCGTGATTTTTTTAAACTTGGTTTCATCCTAAATCATACTTGTCCATACTTGTCCATTCCTCCAGAGAGGAATGTATATTCCTCTCTGCCAAGAAGAATCACATTTTACTTTATATATTTCCTCTTCAGCAATTTTGAGAACTTTATCTTAGCTATTATCTTTTCATTATATTTTAGCAATTACAATACATCTTTGTGTCCTGCTCTCAGTCAATTATCACCAGCTTAAGAGATTGCTCTTTCAGTACTTGAGAACTTCCAAAGCATTAGGAACCTTGGCTATGGTACTCCATCGGCAAGGAGATGAACAGGCTGCTGAAAGAATTGACAAAACAACTTAAAAACATGTCCAAAGTGCAGTTGATCTTCTATTTTTCAGGGGTGACTGCAGAGATTTTTTAAAATTTTCAACTGTCTTTGCTCTTTCATGCTCCTTGAGGAAGCAAGACAACGGGAAACTAATCTGGGGACCTATCTTTACATGATAGAAGGCACGAGAACTGTTTGTGGCATAATACCAACCCCACTGAGTTCGGGAAAACATTGACAGGAGCTCCTGTGGCACACTTTGCCTTTACCACCTCAGCAGCCCCTCTCCCCCACCTTTTGGTGTCAGCAACACCTTTATTCAGTAGTAGAGGCTCAGTGGTTCAGGGTGTTGTTGCTTACTTCCCACAGCTGTGGATCTGTGTTCATGCATGCCAGCTTCTTCAGATGCATCAACAGTAATCAAGCCACATTAATTCTCTTGATGGATTAATCTAATTCATTGACAAGAGCTCTCTCCTTCACGAGATAAGCACCCGCACACACACTGATTTGCTAAGTGCCATAAATGCAGACAGAAGGGCAGCCCATTATTAATATAACAAGCGAGCTTAATTAGTTCAGAGGAGCTGAGGGAGCATTAGCTTTAGTTGTTGAGGTCTCAGAGAACATGTATAAAATAGATTGAAGCGCACAGACTTGTACTTGTTTAATTCCATACAGAGCTTTCTGCATATCCATTTACTAATCAGTTTTAAAATGCAGAGAAGAGTTGCTTTCTCTGTAAAAAAAAAAAGGTTATTAATTTTCCTTCCTAAAATAGCAGCATCAGGCTACTTTTGCTTTAAACGTTAAGGAAATTTTGTCTGTCTTTTTATTGAAGTAGTTGAGATTGTGAATTGCAAATTTTTATATCTATGTCCTTGAGTACTCATTTGTTTTCTAATGGAAGCGCTGCTTATGTTTTACTGATCTGTGCTGAAGTCAGAGCTGTCAGATATTTTGACCATGTACCAGAGTGACCTTCCACCTCTATGGATGAATAGTTTGAGAATCCCAGATTAAATTTATAGAGAAGTAGGGTACTCTGCTCAGTTAAGATGACAGCACTTCTGTAGGCATAAAGGAGCACCCAAGAAACCTTTCTGGACAAAACCTGGCGTATCAACAGGGCCAAAATTTTGTACGTGGCTGTCTTGGATTTTAGCCATGAAATTTAAATTCTGTGCAAGTCCCTCACCCATGTTGAGGTGACTACACCTGCTCTCTTCATCTGGCATCTCACAACTGTCATTTTGGATCAGAGTTCAGCATTCAACTGATCTGTGTATAAGGGCCTAACTGAAGTTTCAGCCCCTCTCTAGGTAAGTAGATACTTATTAGTATCTTATCTTATTAGATACTTATTAGATCTTATGCCCCAAAAGTTGATTTTTAATTCCTTAAGAAAATACTAACAAATTTATCTTTGTGACTATAAAGAAAACACAGGAATCTAAGTGGATACAACCAGACTAAGAGGTCCAATACTGGTACAGGGCTCTTAGGAATGTGAATTTCTTGCTTTGTAGGTTAATAGGGTATAATTCATAGACAGTATTCTTCATGCCAATATTTATTCTAATAAATTGAATAAAGGCATGAAAGCAAAGCCTGTGAGAGGCAAATGGGAAAAGAGGGAAGTAAGATCTAAGCCTTAAATCCATAAGAGACACAGAAAGCCTCTGCCAACTGTAGAAAGCTATTAAAAGGCAGCTTTGCCTAATGAGGCAGATCAATAGCTCTTTGAATGAAAAACATTGTCATCCCTAAATTGTGAAGAAATCTATTGAGTGCTCCAAAATCCAATATGTAATACAGAAGCCTGCTTTCAGCATCCTCAAAAATGGAACATTCTCAGTGTTTCGCCAGTTACCACTTTCTCTTCAAGTTATTTCTGTGGTTTGGGGCTGACTGTGATGCCAGGAGCATCACAGGACTTTGCAGATCCATAGGAAGCAACACGTCAAGGAGAGACTCAGCAGCAGCCTTCTCTGGTTAGTGATCAAGACACAAAATCTTAGTTGTAAAGCCCAGTAAATATCTGGAGACAAAATGGATACACAGCTAGGAGGGAAGAACAAGGGATGCATGTGAGAGCAGTGGGGATGAAAATGGAGAATGGGTCTGAGAAACAGAGACATCAAGCCAGACCCTCAGCTTTCCTGAGGTGATGAGACCCCATAATGTGAAATCATGATCCCAATGAAGTCAGTGGGAACTTTGTCAGGACCACACTGGGGTTGGGATTACATCTCCCAGTACACAGACCTGAGCTTGTACCTTGCTGTCTGCTTGATCAGGCATGCAGGCCTCACACCAAATTGCTTCGCATTATTTCCCTTAAAAATAACACAGCAACAAAAAAACTTTTTTTTTTTTTTTTTTTTTTTTAACCGTGAAAGAGAGAGAAAATTTATTCCATTTATACTTTGTATGTATTCCCCACAAATTTTATACCTTATGCATATACTCATGTCCTACTTATTTATACACATATACTCATGTCCTACTTATTTAGGACAAGTTCAAAATGGTGTCTGGCTGGTTTTAGGTCAGTAAGAGAAGGAGGAATACTCATCCTGCCTCTTGTGCATTTAGAAACCATGGGCTATGTTTTGATATTTTGGGGCTTATCCTGAATGACACTCAGCATCGCACCCTCAGCAGCAAGTTTAGTATCTAACCTAACACATGGGATATCTGTTCATGTCAGTAACTCCTCTGGGTCAGAATTTAAGTGCTTTGCTTGACTGCAGCTTTGTAGGCCAGACTTTGAGCAATTAGCCTTCAAAAAGAGGGAGGAAAAGCCCAAATCCAAGGAAACCATGCTTCATGTGAACTGGTTAAGTAGAGATTTCAGATGGCAAAAGAGTGAGGACTCTGGGTCGCTTGTTTATCTCACAGGGCAGCAAAGGATGCAGTATGTTCTTTTGTCAGGTTTTCCAAGGGATGAGTAAGTGGCTTTCATAGACAGGACACTGTAAATATTTAGCAATATTAACCTATTGTTTCTGTTTGAGCAGTCCCGTAAAGACAACAATCTGTAGCTCATAAGATATGAAGTCACAAGGGAGAAATGCTTACGGATTAAGAGGTTTGTTATTTATATTTCTAGAGAAAAGAAAAAAAATAACAAGACAACAGCCAAATTCTCTACATTTTGGTTTTGTAAAATCAAAATGCTTGTTGCAGAAACTTCATGCTTAGATGATGATTTCTGGCCTTAAATACATACTAGTATATGTTTTTTTCCTCCATCAGTTGTGTCTAACTCCCTTCTGGATAACCCACTGAGTTTCAGGGTTTGTTTTTTTCAAGACGCTTAAAAGTAACACTGCAGGAGTAAGAGACCCACAGATTCGGTTATGACACCAGGAATGGAAGGAGAAATTATAGCACCCTCTTCTGTCATTTTAGGTTATTACCTTAAATATTTCTCTGTTAATAGTAGTTTTATCTTGCCTGGAAAAAAAAGCCATTGGAATATTTGGTTCACAATTTAAAATTCATGTTATAAAGACTGTGACTACCCTGTGATTTATGTCTATTTTATTGTTTTGTAAATGACTTTAATATTCCACAATACAGATTAGTTTATCTTTTGAGATCTAAATAGAACTGAAATATTAAGTCTATAACATCTGCTTATGTGAGATAAGATTTATCTTTCAAAATTTACCTTCTCTTTCAGTAATTGTGTATTTTATTGCATGGATACTTAATTTCAACAGACATTTTCTAAAATCCACTCTCTGACTGACAAGCCCAGGAGGAAGACAGCTTGAATCTTCCCCCCTGTAATTCATACAGCTAATATTGGAAAGATGTACAATGCAAGTTTAGATTACATCTTCCTTTTATTTCTCTGCAGACCCAGACAGTTCTGACACTGATCTCCCAAAGACATATTTGTGGATTGACTACAGTAAGCCTGAAGGGATTTAATTCCAGGATTAGGGACTTGAGTACAATTTACAATACATCAGAAAAATGTATGCTCCCTCTTTCTGTAATTCCTCTTTCCCTTCTGGGATGCATGTATGTTTGTGGTCCTGTGGTAAATAAGTTATAAAACAGAAGTAAAATCTCACATTCAGGGACTCTTTAATTATGCATTTATGAAGATGGATTTTTTTTTCTGTAAAACTTGTTGGATAGATCTCAATTTGCTTTTAATTCATTCACACAGATTGGAATATATTTGATTTATATTATTGTGATCTACAAAAAAAGACCTGTATCTCCAGAGTGCAGCATACTGAAAACAGAGCTCTGGACCAATACCAAGAACATGTTTTTCTTTAGAAACTTTAAGTAGTAATTGAGCTAAAAACGGATCAAATCTTCCTGTGTATTTAATGCCTGTTTCATTACATATATTTCAGTGTTCAGCTTCAGGTTTCCAAATGATTGCTTTTTTCTTTCCCAGGGAAATTTGGTATTCTGACGACTTTTCCATTTTTTAAAAAATTATTATTGTTATTTTAATATTTGGTATGAACATTGCACCCAGGAGCACCAGCTGAAGGAGCTTTAGCATCCTGGTAGGCAGATCTCAGCTAAGAGCACTGCACAGCTCTGCCTGGGCTGCATCATGAGCCAGCAGTAAGAGCAGCAGGATCAGGGCCCAGGAACAGGACCGCAAAACCTTACAGCAAAGAAATTCAGGGAGGGGGGGGCAAATTTCTGTACGCAGGTGACATTCTTTCCCTGTTCCCGACACCCCCTTTCGGCTCTATCTTATGTCCACTAGGTGGTAGCAAAAAGGCAGCATTGGGAGATGAAGAGTTCCCAGCGCTCTTTGCCCTCGGAGGAGCGCACCCATCTCCACCAGAGCACCCGGGTACCTGCAGGGCAGACCTGGTGTCCGGCTGCTGGTGGTGGTGGGTTGGTTTGGGGATAACCCTGAGAAGCTTCGGCTGTATAGATCGTGGACTAGGAACTTGCTAAAGAGTAAAGTGCCGGGTCCTGCACTTTGGCCACAACAACCCCATGCAGCGCTACAGGCTGGGCACAGAGTGGCTGAGAGCGCCAGGCAGAAAGGGACCTTGGAGTTTGGATTGACAGGAAGCTGAACATGAGCCAGCAGTGTGCCCAGGTGGCCAAGAAGGCCAATGGCATCCTGGCCTGTATCAGGAGCAGCGTGGCCAGCAGGTCCAAGGAAGTGATTCTGCCCCTGTACTCAGCGCTGGTGAGGCCACACCTCAAGTACTGTGTCCAGTTCTGGGCCTGTCAGTTTAGGAAGGATATCGAGGTCCTGGAGCAGGTCCAAAGGAGGGCAACCAGGCTGGTGAAGGGACTCGAGCACAGACCCTATGAGGAGAGGCTGAGGGAGCTGGGGGTATTCAGCCTGAAGAAGAGGTGGCTCAGGGGAGACCTCAACGCTCTCTACAACTCCCTGAAAGGAGGGTGTAGCCGGGTGGGGGTTGGGCTCTTTTGCCAGACGACTTTCAACAAGACAAGAGGGCATGGTCTTAAGTTGTGCCAGGGGAAGTTTAGGTTAGATATTAGAAAGAATTTCTTTACGGAGAGGGTGATCAGGCATTGGAATGGGCTGCCCAGTGAAGTAGTGGATTCTCCATCCCTGGAGATATTTAAAAAGAGACTGGATGTGGCACTCAGTGCCATAGTCTAGCAACTGCAACGGTGGTTCAAGGGTTGGACTTGATGATCTCTGAGGTCCCTTCCAACCCAGCCAATTCTAATTCTAATTTTTCTAATTTTCTAAATACTTCCCAAACTCTGAAAAGATGCAAGGAAGGCAAGTCGCAGCAAAAGCTTTTGCTTTTTCAGACCTGCAAAATAGGGCGAAGGAAATGTTGGTGACTTTCTCATTGAAAGCATTCACAAAACTTGAAGAGGAGTGCTCTGGTGCCATGTTCCTCCAGAGATGCTGACCCACACACAAGTTGTCAAATGTGTGGAGGTTTCCATGTGCAGCTCATTTTTTCAGGTTATACTACATATGGTAAGGATATCCCCAGGGAGAGCTCTGGTGGCCAAAGAGGAGCAAGGTGCAGGTGGTCATGGTGTTCTGAGGGCATTATTGCTTCATTTAAAAGCACCTACAATTAATAAACCGACTGAACTGCCTGTTGGGAAGATTCATGCACAACCTTAAAGACCCAAACACCGATCTCCCTCCTTCTGCTGCACATCTGTAGCACTGTTAGCACTAGAATACAGTAAAAAAAATACAAAACTTCTGGTCTTATAGAAGTTTTCCTCTTTTCAGGCAGAACAAACTTGGTATTTTTTGCAAAGTATATTGGATTATTTTTAATTAGAATAGAGCAAAAGTATTGCCTCAAAATTATTAGGGCATTTACGTGGGAAAAGAAAGAAAATAAAAAAGATCTCTTGTACAAATCCCAGCCCTGTTTGATTTGGTGCAAGTGCTTGATTTGGATGGGCTGCTGTACCAGAGGCTGTGACCTCTACATCAGTGCTACTGGGTCGCCTCATGGGACGGAGTGATGCCATCTGTCACTTCCCAGCCTCTCCTTATTTGCAGCTCTCTCTCAATGTGTTAATCCAAATTACCACACTGCAGGAAATATGTTCCACTGAAACATTCTTGTAATATATTTGGATTACAAAAAAAGGGTCCTTTATTTGGAAAATTGCTCCAGGAATTTCTGACCATCTCTTCAATGGAGCACGAAGGCCATGATTTCAGAGTGAAAAAAACAAAGTTCAGCAAACTGTCTGACCTCTTCCTGTGCATGTACAACACGCCAGCTACTGCTGGAGCCTGCTAGAAAGGGTGACAGAATGACTGTGCTGTCATTTGGTGCCAACCAAGTAGCATTGGGAAGGATGCAGTTTGTTTCTGTCAGTTCTCCAGCTCCTCAGCATTTAAGTTGCAGCAGCTCAGCCTTGAGAGAAATCCTCACCAGACTGCAGTTTAGTTGACTTCTTACTTTTCTGCAAGAGAGAAGCAGAGCAAGGAAAAAAAAACCAACCAAACAACCAAAACAAAACACAAACAAAACCAACCAAACAAAAACACAACAAAAGCAAAAAACCACAAACAAACAAAAACCAAAACTAAACCAAACAACCCAAACAGAACAAACCCAGCAACTCTTCATTAAAAGGGAATTTGTTCAAGAGCAAAAATTCAGAAAATGTACCAAGTCAAACAGGACAAGCTTTATTAGATTTTCTTTTCTGAATTCCTGCAGGCTTGATTCGCAGGCAAGGTAATCAATAACTCACCTTTTTTTTTCCTGATCTTAGCGGGATCCTAGAGATAGTACTTTCACAGTTTAGCAGTTGCTTTGATATATAAATCACAAACAAGCCATTCTTGAATGTCAGAAAGTCTGGTGCTTCTGCTATTTATCTTTTCTTCTCTTATTTTACTTTATTTTATCACATTGCATTACATTGTGTTGCACTACATTGCATTACATTGAATTTTGTATATTAAAAGCAAAACAAAACAAAACAGTTCCTGGTTTACTTGACCATTACTTAAGTACATATCCTTCTCGTAAGACAAGATTACCTTGGGACCCAGTCCCTGCAGCATTTCCATTTCCCCATATAAAATATTATTTTTCATAATTTCTGCATTTAAGTTATAATCCGGTCTTGCTCCATTTTTAGATTTCATTGTAAAGACAGTATTTTAAGTCAAAGTGAAAAGATCTTGAGTACTCTGGTGGACTTTACAAAGTCTTTTCCTGATGTCAGATCTTCTTTAGCATCTTGACAAATACCATTGCTTTACATGAAAGTTTTCCTACTAACAGGATATGTAGCCTTTCACTTCTAAGATGCTCTTTTGAATTCTGCCCTTCTCAGCTGCCAAACAAGCAGCAATTTAGGTTACAAGTGTTGAAGGCTCTCGATCTAATTTCCAGGGACCAGATATTTAGAAAGCATAAAAAGGAGTCTATTTTTGGCCCCTTTCTTTTGAGATTGGCCTTGCTCATAAGGAGTTAATAATCAGAAACTCACGTTAGACCAGCTCGGGTATGAAACCAAGTGGACATTTTCAGTAAGACATGCAATCAAATATCTTACAGATTTAGCAGACTTTAGATTTGGTCAGGGAGAAGGTATCCAGTGACCGGAAGCACGTGCTGCATGTGACATAAGAATGGAAGCTTAATAGCTTTGCTTTGCCTCCTGCCAATAAGAAGAGGCTAGGGACTGCAGCATCCCCTTCTCACTTAAAAATTATTTGCCTCTGTGCTGACACCCAATAACACTTTCTCCAAACCAGGGTTGGAAACAAACAGAAAACCAGGTTCCGTTTTTGCATGCCCGAACCATACATTTCCAACCATAAAACAGAGTGTTCTGTTATCATGTTCGTCATGGGTGAGGGTCCAGGAGCAGTAGTAATAAACTCTCTTGCCCTATGCAATTTCATTAACCTTGTTTAGTTTGTGACTGTGAGCTTTGCAACCTCAGGTGTCACCTTATTTTCTCCCGTCAGACACGCAAGTTAGTCATGCACAGCTTTATTTATAAAGGTAACATAACCTTGTTTATCTGAGCCCCAGAGCTTTTTACGTAAGCACAGAGCCTAAACAAATGGGGATGCTGGTCCTCAGTGGAAAACCCAACGTTTTCTGAACACACTGTGCTGCCTGAGTTATGAGCAAGCAGCCTAACCAAAAGGGAGGCCATAAGAACAAGCAGAAAGAGGACTTCAATTGAATCTAAATACAAAGGCTTTGTGCAAACCATAAATAAAACCAAAATCCAAAGCCATACATACCATTCATGGAGGCAAGGAAGAGGGAGCTCTTTTTTGGGTTTGGCCCATATTCTGCTGGGGCAGTACAGTTGAATCTTGCCAATCCTTCTGTTGCCATTTTCCATCTTAGCCTTTTTGGTGGGCTACAAGTGAATGCCAGCGGCCCGGGGACCACTCTGCTGAGCCATTATACTCTTCTGTCAGCTGAAGTGGGCAGACATAGTTTAGGAATTTTCCATTTTTTGCTCTACAAAAAGGTGGTTTTGATTTTCATAGGTTTTCCCTTTTCCTCCTGGAGAATGCTGAGGTGACAAAACTGCTCTGTTTTTCAGCACTGTGTATCCATTACTGACTTCCCCTTGGCTTAAGTAGTCTCTCACAGACCTTTTGTTCCTAACATCATTATAAAAAGATCTGTTTTGCCTTCCCAGTCTTCAGCCCTTTTTTTTTGTCACATCGTTTGTTGCCTTCCTGCCATTTCTGTCTTTGTTGCCCTTTTTCCATTATTTTCCTATTTCTTTGGCTTTGCAATGTTGCATTGATCCTGCTGATTTGTATTTTTTACTGTGCCTTTATCTCTTCCACACCCTAAGAGTGAGATAACTGGCCATTTTTTGCTCATCAAGTTACTTCTGACTTGGCAATAAATATCTCAAAGTTCCCATTAGTTACTTAACTTTCTCACTCCAGGCCACTGCTGTTCTGTGTTGTGCTCAGTGAAGTCCAAAGCCCTTCCTCAAAAGGTCAATGAAAGTCACCTTTCTGCATATCAAGACAAAATTTGGCAACAAAAGCTTAACCTTTTCCATGTTTTACTTTGTAGAAACTTAAAAATAGAAATATAAAAAGAAGGAAAGCTTTTTCCCAGATCACATTTCTCACGAGAGCAGAGATGTTTTTTACCTTAGTGATGCATGTTTTCACTTGTATCTGCCACCCCAAAAGCTCCAGGTAGGTGTTTCTCAGAGGATTAAGATATATGAAGTCAGAGTGTTTTCCTGAGACTCTCAGGGCTCCAACTTTGAGCATGCACCTACCTGCAAACCTGAGCTTAGTTGCTTTTCAAATATTTGAAGGTAAATGGAACAATATGCATTTGATTGGCAATTGCATTTTCAGTAATTTTGCCATATAGCAGAGTTGGATGAAGAGCTTCAGTCCCTAGTACTGGGATTGAGCAACAGCTTGCTGTGGGATACTAGGAACACAAAATGTTGCTATGCTAATACAGAGGTATTGAATTAAAAGATTCTATAAAAAGGCAACAGATTAATTAGTATCACATTATCCTACGTGATACAGGGATGTGGAATTAGTCTTAATGCAGGAATGGAGTCAGTGTGAAACATGAGCCTGAACATCCTCAGTCATCAAGAGAACATTAAGTGAAGAAGATGTAAGTCTTGAAATTCATCTGCAGGAGAAATTGTTTGATTTTCCTTATTTGTATTTTTCACTGCATTGATTAGATTAGTTCTCCATTCTAAGCAAGATAACATCCATAGTTTTGCTCTCTAAAAGAAACAAACAAAAATGTAGGTGCCCAGCCTGAGATGCTTAGGAAGTTAAATTCTATTTCACAGGTACAAGTACAATAGCACTTCACATTTTTTTTCAGTCCTGGATGCCATTTTATTTGACAGAGTAGCAGCTAGGGCAAGTAATCAAGGTCAAGAGGATACATGAACCTTAACCTTGTCTGAAAAATGTAAGACCAACAAGGTGGACCCCAGGCTACTGTATTAATTGACTCTGTTACTTCATGTCTGATAAACACATAACTTTTTTTTTTTTTTTTTTTTTTTTTTTTTTTTTTTTTTTTTGTGCTGTGAGTGCTGGAAAGAGTTTGCAATATTTTTGGTATTACTTTACCTGCAGACAGACTTTACTGAGGTCACATAAACACATCTTGGTATTTTTTCATCAACATTCTGCCTGGGAGTTTTTATTCCTCTTTATAACAACCCCAGTTCCACAGCTGCTGGCCTGCAGGCTACATTCAAGGGCTAAGCTTCTCAAAAAAAAAAAATTAAAAAAATGTTTTCTTCACTTTCTTGCTTTACTTCAGCAAACTATCTATTTAAAATTGCCAGTATTGCAAAGTGAAACATCATTGAAACAAACTGAAATATTAAAACTGTCCTGAAGATGTAGTCATAACAATGCCTGTAGGCACAACCTGCATTGGATCTGTATCTAACAAGAGAAATGTTTTTCAAGAAGATTTTATACTTGCTGGGGCATGCACATACACTGACATTTCTTCCTGTCCTATTCCTACTAGTTTTTAGTAGATGTTTCTAACACATCACACAACTAAAGAAGAATAAAAATTAAATCAATGCACAGTACTTGCTTCTGGTTGTAAAACGCATGTATTATTTTAAAGGAATTACCCTCTTATATTAATAGGTTTTACAAGGCCATGATAGTACTCTCTCACATTACCTGGTAGTTATTTAGTAGGGCATGTTTGGAATAATATGATTTCATATGGCTTTTAATAATTTACATAGAATGTATTTTACAGACTGTTAAAACACTCAGACCTTGTTAATAGAACATTTAAATTGAAAATAGAAATGTAGTGGGTTTTGATGTAGTGTTGCACTTGCAATGACAAAAAAATATGGTAATGTACAAAAACCTGGATGAAGTTGCTCTTATCTCCAACTCCCTTGGTTTATGTTTAGAAAGAAGAAAACATGATTCAGGCCATTGTTATAATTGTGAGCTGTTCCTGCATGCTTGAACATGTGTTAAAAGCCCAGGCTTGTCTAACAGAAGCAGTCAGCCTGAGGTCAAACATTCCCTTGCAGAGAACGGGAACCACTGAGAACTTTGGGCTCCCTGAGTTTGAGTTTCTCCTGCACTGCTTGGTCTGCTACTTCTCTGATGGGGAGTAGGGGAGAAGGTGAGGATGGCAGGAGGGATTCACAGGGGCTCCTGCTGGATGGAGCAAGTGGAGGGGGCACAGCAGAGAGGCAAGGAAGTGGGTCTGGGTGTCTCTTGCTTCTGAGTCCTGCTTCATTTATCCTCATCACTCTGTTTCCTTCCAGCTTTCCTCCTATCCCAAATTGCTTCTCACCACTCCTGTTTCAAAGATGTTATTTCCCCTTTTCTCAAATGTCCCATAAGTTAACCACAGTGCCCTTTGCCTCTCCCATTCAAGAGCATCTCCTCAATAAAACACCTCCTGATTCAAATTATCAGTCCTGACCCTACAGCCCACTCTGAAGCCTCTTACCACTCTCTTCTCACTCCTCCCCTCACCCCAAATCCTCTATCCTGTTCCCAGATTCTCTTCTGGCTCACCCCCATCTCATACACCCTCTCCCCCTTACCTGCAACTCCTTTCCTACCCATGTCCTTGCCTCAGATCACTAAACTCACTACAGTTTTTTAGTTCTTCCTCCTCAGCTTTGGTGTTGTGCCCATCAGCCATACTCTTCCCCTGTCATCTAAGGCCTCCCCCTTTCTTGGCTGTCCTTGCAGGATAAAGGGAAGGAATCAGAGCTCTCCTCCTTTATCCAGGATTGCAAAAGCTCACTCTGAACTTGCCAGATATCAGTAAGAATAAAATAATTTTCAAAAGAAAATAGCAAGGTGAGGAAGAGGAGTAAGTTAACATAGTTAACATAGGCATAGTTAACAAGAAAAGTCTCTGCAGTCCAGGTGTGTGTCCCTAATTCATCCTAGGAGTGGCAAATGGAGATGGGAATTATTTGCTGTTGGAAGGAATAGTTGGAAGAAGCAGGGCAGAAAACTTTGGTAAGGTCAACATTCCCCTAAACAAATCCTGGAAAAGTAGAAGGGGTCAGAGCAGGACTTCTCCAGTTTCCCTCAAGTCTGCATTACACTTGTGTTCTCCAAGGCATCTGGAAAAGCACAGTCCAAGCTGTCCTACATGCGTCACTTTTGAGCTCCATATCTGGGCAGAAAGATCCTAGATCCCCAAGTCCTTGGGAACAGAATGAAGCAAGACATCAGGGACCTAATTGAACCATCAAGGAAAATTTCTGGTTTGGATTTTGAGAAGCTTGCAACACAGGACATAAAAATTTCCCCAGAGCTATGTATGAACAACTGCACTACAGCAGCCCAGTGTTAGTTGTAGGACATTGTGATGGCAACAGGATAATTCCTTCATGTATAGTGTTGCAAAATGGTACTGAGCAATATATCTCTGAAGATATCTGTGAACATTTTTCCACCACTGAAAGTGCTTTCTCAGAATACCAGTTAATGCTGAACGGCAAGCAAAGTAGTTGGCCATTGCATGAACTGTGGTGTAACTATTAGCAAGTACAGTTGGTGTGACAGAGGGAAAACCAAAACCAAAACCAGTCTCCCTTCTGCTTGAAGAGAATTTCTTGACAAAGCAGAATTTTTTCCTTAGAGTACAAAGAGGCTCTTCATGCTGAATGAGGAAGAGTCATTTCTGCAGACAACAAGCATCCAAATTCTGGAGGAGAGACAAATTGTAAAGAGCCCTACTTAAACAAACTCAGGTATTTACAGCAGAAGGCCAGGACATATCCAAACACTCCAGTTTTTTATTCATAGCTGTCACGTGTAAGGACACTACTCTCCTCATTATTGTACATGTGATTTAGAAATTCATCTACTGGCATTACTGAAATATTGGTTTTAGAAAAACAAACAATATTTCCTTCACAGGCCAAGGAAAACAGGAATTTTAACATTTTAAGCCTTCCCTAGAGCTGGCAAGATTCCCTTGGTTTCTGTGTTACTCCACAGAGTTGCCTGTTTTACCCATGTGAGGGAGGGACAACTCCTCTGGGTTTTTCCACTTATTTGCTAGTGAGGAGCTCTTTGTCCACAGGCTCCTAGAACAAGCCTCTTTGTTTCCTGGCTGTGTTCATCATTCATTTCTGAATCTGCTTGGCAGGACAATTTTGAGCACAGATGGAAGAAAATGTTATAGCATTTGTCCAGGCTCCTGAGATAAACATGGGCTTGGCAGAAGGAAGCATGACAAGTTAGGACTAGTTGGGTTTCCCTTGATTTTGGTTCTCTTCAAGAATCCCTTTTCTTCCTACCAGGCAAATGTTTCTGGTCCTTATCTGCTCACCTCTCCATGTAGTCTTGGGTTTCCTTCTGCCACCAAGATCTGTGTGTGGGCTCTTTTTGGGAAGGACAAATGTTAGTTTCAGCAGCAGCCAGCCCACCCTCCTCTGCCTGATTCTGGCTCAGAAATGTCTGGGGGCCCTTCTACCCTTGGCACATGGCTCCTCTTGCCCCAGGTCCATCTCCCATCCCAGTGCCATGCTGGGCTGCCAAGTATTCCACTTAGGTAACACTTGGCATTTCCAGCCTCAGGGCCTCAGCACTGACGCAACTTTCAATATTATTTTTTAAAAAGCCACAAATATTTTGAATTCCTAGCAACTGAGAAACCCCAAAAGCAAGAAAGCAACATTCTTCTGCCAGGAAGGGAAGAGAAAGGGCTGTGATGGGGAGAAGAATGGTGGATTGAGAACTGCTTCATCTTTCTGCTCCCTTCTCCTCTTTAAACCTGTTGGTAGTGCAAGATCAAAGGAGAGAGGAGAAAAAAACAGGGTGGGGAGTAATAAATTCTGGAATCACCTCTTCAGGATTACATGTAGAAAAAATCACAGAAAGAGCAATGGCTGCATCTTCCTCTCCCTCTTCTTGAGCTCCCTACATCAATAGAACCCCATATATCAATACAGGTGAGACTAGTGTTACTGATTTTTCCCTTTATTCTGTCATTATAAATAAATAAACAGAGGCACAGTTAATGGCCAATGCTGCTGAGTTCACAAAGCAAACAGCTCTCTTCTTCCATCTTGCCTACAGTTTAATTATGAATTTAGGCAGCCTTCAGGCTACAAAGAACAAGAAAGCAGGGAATACATATATTCAGAAATGCACACAGTGTTTGATAACTCTGAGCTAAAATATTTTTAAAAAATTAAAAAAGAAAAGTGGAGAATAAAGGCAATATGTAAACCATGGAGCTTGTGGCAAAGAGAGAAGGGAAAAAAAACAGGTCTGGAGATGGCTGAGCAATTAGCAACACAGAGGACTTGCTCAGAAAGCTGTTTCTGTAAAGGTTGTTAGTAAATGTTCTTCAAAGTAGTCACAGATTAAAAAATAAATTAATGAGCTGTGGCTGCTGTAAATGTGGCCTCTGGATTTGCCAGCACTGAATAAGTAAGATATAGGGAGGAAAATCAAGATCTCAGGGTCTGGAGTCAGAAGAATTGCCAGAAAACCCAGAAAACCTGTGGGATTGCAGAGGGGCCAGAGAATATGGTGTATCCTCACCCCTGGAGTACCTGGTACTCTGAAACACTGTATGCCAAAGCTCAGTATTTATCTCTCAGGGAGGTGAAAGCAGAGCTGAAGGCTCACACTGGATAAGGATGCTTAGACACATCTGACAGTCACTGTACAGCTTCACAGACGCAGAGGCCAAGCTCCAATCCCTGATGCTGCAGGAAGGAGAAAGAAGTATTCTGTCCAAGTTATTCTATGGTGGAAGAAGACAGCATTTACCAAAGCCTGCCAAAAGAAGAAGGGTTTGGAGCTTTAGTGCAAATCAAAACTAGCTCTGAAAAGATTTCCTTTATGTGTGGTGCACATTTTACTGTAGCCCAAAGTAAGAGTTCCTATTCTCAGCATCACAGCTAAACGTGTGAGACCAAGGAGTTGATCCAAAGCTCACTGTCAAAGAAGTGAATTGGGCTAGCTAGGATAAAATAAAATACAGGTGACTGCTGCATTCATAAGGAATAAGAGACACACACAAAGTAGCTGACTTCACCAAACATATGAGGTCACTGTTACTTGCAGAAGTCATAAAGCATGATTGATAGCATAGATAAGCTCAAAATTGTTGTTAGAAATGCAAAATTAATAATTACAAGTGTGTGATAACACATGGAAAGCTTGCTTTTCAGAAGTCAGGCAGGTAGGTACTTTCTAGGGGAAATTCCTGAAAATGCCTCCCGTAGTTTAATATTAAAAGAACAGGGTACCCATCTTGAACATCAAGAGAACTGTAGATACTGAAGATGCAGCACCTACAGACTGAAGACTGAAAACCCCTGGATGAAGCATAGTAAAAAGATACCCTAATTTTAACCCGTGTGTAGAACTCAAAGGGCTGTCTTTCTGACCTGTGCTTTCCTATATGTCATCTAGTGAAGTCTCTGTTAATCAGCATGAGTTTTCTGAAACAACTCTATGCTAGACAAACACTACAGGAAGGATGCAGTTTTGAAAAAAGAAAACAAAGAAAATCCCAAAACCCAAATCTAAAATCCAGCCCCAAATATTTATAGCCTCTCCTCTTTCATACATAAAAATTGCATTCATATTTAGATACCAATATCCAGATTATAGGCAACAATACTTATCTATGCATCCCAAACCCTAAATATCTTTATACAAGAGTCCTGAAGCAACACAAGGGAAAAAAAAACAATTTTTGGCCCAGCACATCATGAGCTCTGATATGCTGATACACATTTAAAACTAAGACTGAGCAAGGAAAGAGCAGGAGAAGAGATTTCAGTGATGTTGGAAGAGTAACACGTGTTATGAAAATGACCATGCACTTCAAAACAAGAGCCTGAGTGGTTTATTCAAGTCCCACTGCACATTTATAGTTTAGGAAAGACACAATCTTGAAACATGATGAAGATAATATATATTCCCTTCCTTGGTTTTGGAAGAATCTGCACAGGTTATCAGATTATGAATGGGAAAAATTAATTTTTTTTTGTTAAAAAAAAAAGCCTAATAGTGTATTAATGCATGGTCAAAGGACAACTCATCATTAATCTAATTATATACTTGTTATATTACTGACATACCATATTAAAAAAAAAATAAAAAAAATACAATATTTTCCAAATCACAAGGCTGGCTAGTGAGATTGTCATAAAATCTGGTACGATTTCCACATATTTCTATTCAAATGAGGGCTTTTTTTGCCAAATACCAATTCCCTTCCCTATGAAGGATCTGACCACTAGTTGGCATTGTTACTTCACTCAAGTGAACATGATGTTCAGCTGCAAAATCCGACCTCTGGATATTTGAGCTCTAAGTTTCAAGTAGCAACATCTGGGAAGGTGATGAGGGAAAAATGGAGAAAAAGTAATAAATTATTAGAAGATTATTTCCCCCTCACCATCTCATATATCTTTTTCAGCAAATTCTTAGTTCTACCTAGACCTCTGAGGGAGAGACTGAAGCAAATGTATATCTGTTAGAAAAAAACCAAACAGCACAAACATTTCCACAGTCACACATACTTAAGCAGTGCAGTCCAGGCTGTGAATATACATCCAAGGGTATTCCCAGGACAAGCAGCTTAAATAACAGAAATACAAACGTGAAAGAAAAGCATCTTATATCCCAGTGAGCTGCTCCTTGTTACAACTCGACTAACCCAGTACTGCAGAGGAAGATAATATTCTGTTCTACCAGTTCAGAGCTGCTGTTAACAAAGCAAGTGACATATTTTATGTGTGAAGCTTCTGTCATTTTTAGAATAAAAGGAAGGGGGTGGGCAGAGGCTGCCTGTGATGTCTCCAAGAGACATCTACTCCAAGAGTAGTGGATTCTCCATCCCTGGAGATATTTAAAAGAGACTGGATGTGGCACTCAGAGCCATGGTCTCGTAACTGCAGCAGTAGTGGACCAAGGGTTGGACTTGATGATCTCTTAGGTCCCTTCCAACCCAGCCAATTTTATGATTCTATGATTCTATGACTCCTCAGCCCTGAGTCTGTTTAATCTGAGGCTGCACTATCACACAAAGGAGGGGATGTCAGATTCTGTCTGGCTGTACTACCTGTAGATCTGCTGTGCAAGGCTGGGGAGCATCTCCAGGGTTCAGCAACACAAGTTGGTTCTTAGGGTCCCTGCAGACAGGCAAGTGCAAAAGAGAACAAGTTGTTTCTCTCTGCCCAGATGGTGGGAAGAGAGAAAGTTTTCCCCTTTTAGGGCTGACAGTGAAAGAGTTAATGTTTTGCTTTAGCTGGAAATCAGACTTAGTAAAGCTAACATTTCAGGTAGGCAGAAGCAAGCTTTCAGAAATATCCCTTTCTCAAAGGAAAATGTCTGCAACCTGAAAGAGCTGCTATAGAACAATAAGAAAGATGTAATCTCTGTAATACTGCAAATCCTGGCTCATGCACAAAACCCACAGACTGACACTGCTAGCACGTTAACTACAGTGAGTCACAGAAAGGTTCTCAAATTAAGTCATCCACACAACTGACACACTTTATGGCCTTAGGTATGTCTCATCCACACTCCTCAGCTCTAAAATACACATAGCACTTACCCAGCATTAGAGAGATTAATTCATTAGCAACTGCAAAGTGCTAAGTAAACGTTTACTACAATTAACAACCAAGTGGGATGTTTTCATTTCCAAACCAAAAAGAAATGTAAAACACAAGCAGCATCAATAGGAATGGTGGAAAGTAAAGTTAAAGTAAAAACTTCCTTCCATTCTAATAAATGTTTGAAACCCGAAACAACAACAAAAAGCAGTCAATCAATCAGACTGTGGTTTTGAGTAACTTGAGATCAACTCCTTAAGAAAGCACTGTGGGCTGATACATAGGAAAATAAAAACGGTGAAGCTTTGCAACTGCTTTGCATATACGACTTTATAAAGTCTCATGATAGAAAGCAGCTGATCCCACAATACCCAAGATATCTCCTGTTGCTCTAGATTAAATTAAATTAAACCGCTAAGAAGATTATACTATGCCACAAGGCAATCCATGGATGATCACAGAAACCATAGTAAACCATCCCCAAATTTTCCACTCTCAAATATCTTAGTGATTGTTTTGTTTTGATGAAGATGTGCTTTAGAAACACTCGATGGGTTGGAGTTAGCAAATGTAATGCTGCTTAAGACACCCATGTATGCAGTCTAATCTCATTCTTCTCAGTAAGAAGCAAGTGAAGTATGTGTGATGGCTCCTAGTTTATAACATGGACAGGAGACTGATATGTAGTTGTACTCATTATGAAAATCTATATAAAGTCTGTCCAAATTATATAGTATTAAAAGCTTCCATCCTTTGAAGATAAACAGGTTAAGAAGCTTTAAAATTGTTAATGAAGTAAGGCTTGACGAACATCCTTCTGAACAGCATAAACATTGGCTCAGCTAACATCTCATGCCATCAACTAAGAAAGATCTCTAGCAGGCCCAGGCCAAGAAGCTGTGGGAAATAAGTGGAAGGCAACAACAGCTGGAAATATTTGGCACATACGATAAAGTTTTGAAACCCTTTGGATAATGGATTTCCAAGCCTGCTTTTTTTTTTTTTTTTTTAACCACAAAATATTTCATTAGCACTTGCATGAGAAAAAGGTCAACAGCACCCAGGTCTGCTATGACATTATTACCTGCCGTGAGATGGAACAAACATCCCTCTCCTTCTCTCTTCCCCTCAAATTATCTCTTTGCAGAATACAAATGTAAGAGCACATCTTTGGAACTAAAGTGCTATATGTGGGCAGGAATAACTATCTGTCTGTATTACCTTGGAAATCCAGTCCTGTTAGGGTGCTTTTGAGCTGGGAGAGGCTTTATACATTAGCGCTGTCTGCATGTCTGTCCAGCTTTGCATTTCCTAATGGCTTCAGAACACAAGAGGCAGTTTTAGCCACGTTTTACAGAGGGGTTGAGGAGGCCCCAGATTCCTACAGTGTTGTAGGACATCTGCTTGAAGATAGAATACACCAGAAAATGGCATTGTTTGGCACTGGAAAAGGCTGCAACAGAGGGTCAGTATCTTCCTGCTGAGATGGGTCAGGAAGGACATGAACACCTGGGAACAAGGCATTGGACACACTGCAGGCAATCCAGAGGAAGATAGGAATATGTATGCAGGGAGCAGAAAAGCAGGTGAAGCTGAAAAGGGAAGATAGATATTGGTGAAGGGATCAGAAGAGGTGCAACTGTTAAATCTTGTGGGTTTCTCTGAACTTTATTTCTACTGTCAGAGAGTTGGGATGCAAGTTGCAAGAGTTGTGGGGAGCTAGGTTTCTGCTGTTTAGAAGAAAAATAATTTCTTTCTACTGACTGTTTAGATACTCAGTTGGTTGAAATCAGCTTGTCCAATGATGGGTGTGGGATGAGAAAAGTAAGAACACAAATACTCATATACTGTGGTACAGGAGTCCCAGCCACTGCATGGACCTGGCTGTGCTCACGCCACAAATGTACACAGAAAAAATTATTCCTGTTCTGAAAAAAATAACATAAATATTTTCCCCATCTACCCTAAAATAGTGAAACCCAAACCAAACATAAACCAACCACCCTCTCTAATGGTGATTATAGCCTTGCTGAATTCTATGTATAATAAAAATGGTTTGAATTTATTAAAGTTTGCAGGGAAAAGTACAGCAGCAAGACCTTGTAGCTGGGAGTGTGTTTTTTTCCTCAGCTTCAAGTATATGCTGCACAGCCAGTGCTTTTAAACACTAATCTCTACAGAAAAAAAGGAATTAAATGCATTATTGAGCAAAGTAGAATGGTCAGTAAAGGTATGACTGATACTCTTTGAAATTTCATAGCTATATCACCTGTGCAACCATCAAAGAGAAAAAAAGTAAATAACTCTGCTCCTTGCCTGTGCATCCTCAGGAGGAGGATCACTCCTGCTGTCATTACAGTTACCTACAGATCCCTGCCATAACACTGGGGCACAATTAATATTTAAGAAATCCAGAGAGTGCTCTTCTGCCATGATGTTATTTTTTTAATGCACCAGAAAGAAGGAATAACTGAGGAATGACAAGGACTCAGTTGTACTCCAGGCCTTTGCTTGAGTAAACAGTGATGTGTCTCATGAAATGTTCAAAACAAAAAAATAAATAGCCTTTAAAGACACAAACTGTCTGTATAAACAGAGGGCAGGGGAACACTACTGGATTACCAACACCTTTTGAGGGAAAAAGAAAACAGCAGCTCTCCCTTCAGCAGAAGCAGAAAGCTGAGATTGCTGATCCTGCAGGAAGGCTTCCAGCAATCCCAGGAAAGCATGGGACACATGTTCAGGTACCCACTGCCACACAACACCTAAATAACATTCATAACCAAACAAGGACCTAAGTAACAGCTCAGACAAAACAGCTGTAGAGAGCAGGCAGCAAAAGAGAGACTGAAGGCACCACTGATGAGTGAGATCTCTGCAAATAAGCAAGAAATCTGTTAAACAAAGTTTGTTAAATAGTTTGAGGGGGACAAATCTCTGCTGATTCCTAGAAGAAAGGGGCAGAAGTCTTAGCACAGGATTACCAAAAGCAGTGATCCAGTTTCCTTTTGAACCTAGCAGATACATATGGATTCTTATCTTCAGGAATTCTCCAAATTAGTTACACAATCCCTTCCACTGGGTTTATTGCTTCCAATCTCCCAACAATTTAAACTCCTTTCTCACTCCAGCCCTGTTTGGATCTTCACTCTGTGAGTGTTCAGGAACTTTCCACTTTCCAGCCTAAATGTGTGCACAATCAGATAATAAACATTTGGTCTGGGAGTAGTATTTTCCTCTTATATAAGGTTTTTCTTTCCTTGGTACATAATCTTTCAATCCATTTACAAACAGTTGTCCCATCCCTTTATAAAGCGTCTGCCCACCAAGCTAAACAAATCAAGGGATTTTTATCTCTTTTTAAGAAATAACAGGGAATGTCCCATTCCTCTAACTGACCTATTAAACCTCACCTGTGCATATTTGAATTCAAATTAAGCTTTGTTAAAGCTAGGTGATAGCTGTACATACTTGGTTATCTCTACCAAAACCAGCTCCCTTAGTGTGCCCTGAAAGTGCATTAGACTTTTTACTGCTAGTTCATGCTGGTTGCTCATGGGCATCCAAAAATTTACTTAATCATGATATTCTTCTCTTTTTTCTGCTGTGTTCTTATTTGTTTCAAAGACTCAGCAGAAGCAGAAGCAGGGCAGTTCACTGCAGAGGATGGCTATTGAGCTGCCCCTCCTGCCACAGGGCTTGCAAGATAACGTGTTATGTTCTGTGCCACTTTCTTGAACCAAGTGGCAGAATTAGCACACGAGGCAAATGGATTATTTCACAAGATTTCGGTATTGCAGAAGTTCAGTAGTCCCCTGCAATAAGGAATTAACTTTCTCAATATTCCAACATCAACAGATAATTCCAGTTGCATGTAACTGAGAGGGAGAAATTCATGTAGCTTTGCATGCAAAGCAATGCGCAGGGAATAACTTTTCATACAGGTAAGTAACACATTCCACTACAGAAGAAGGAAATTTACACCTCTTTCAAGACAAAAAAAAAAAAAAAAAAAAAAAAAAAAAAAAAAAAAAAAAAATTTAAAACCCCAGCCCCCTCCCTGATATCAGGATGTTGCTAAATACTTTCACAGTTAGCAGACACAACAGTGTGGCATTGGTAGAGAGCACACCCGAAGCTCTAAGTCAAGTAGCAGACATAGGACTTCTGTAAATCAGAGAAATAGATAATTTTCTGGGTCAGCACCAGAAGACTTAATTCTGCTTAATGCAATGTGTTCAAAAGTTGACAAGCCCTGAGAAACAAGGACATATTTTATTACTATGAAGGGAACACATTTACTCCAGCTCCAAAAACACACTCCAGTCCAGAAACAAAACCCAAAAGCCAACAACAAACCAGCCATCTCTTTGCAGTGGCCTCTGGACTGACATCTGATGCCTCGGCCTGAGGTTTGGCAGCCCTCAGGGCTTGGTTGTGGTGCTTGGGGTCAAAAGAGGGAAGAGCATCATTGGAGCTGGAGCCACACAACTGGAAAAAACAGCAGCAACCCCCACCCAGCAGCACAAGAACCCTGAGAAAAGCTCAGCAAGATCATTTTAGGAATGGGCAAAGTTAAACTGGCACCATGTTATGTCAGATGAAGCTTTATTTTGGTGAGGTTTTTTTGAATGGAGGACACGGTTCATGACTTGAAAGACTCAAGGAGAAAGAGCAAGTTCATTTTTAACAGTTCTGACCAAGATGAAATACCCACTATCTGATCACAGTACCTGATCTTAGAGTCTCTTAAATGAGACATACAAAGATATGAAAGCACAGATCAAAAAAGTGCCTAGTAATTGGGAAGACCTGATGAGCAGGAGAAACAGAAAAACATCATAGGTCAAGGACATATCAATGAATAATTATAGAACTTAAACTTCAAGTTGAGAAGAGCTAGAGCTAGGATTTTGTCTTCTTCTTAAATGTGAATTATGGCCTGCTTCTGGTGTCACAGGGGAGAGAAGTGAAATATTATATAAAAAAATTATATAAAGAATTGTTTTCAAGCGAACTCAGCTCTTCATGGACCTGCAGACAAGTGACTATCTGATGTAACTTTTTGCCTCAGTTTTTGCCCTTGATTTGGTTGCAGCCCAGGCTATAACACTACCCATTTAGAAAGCTAGGAAAGCTGAACACCATCTTGGAGGGCTGGCTCATGGGAGGACCACTCCTGTTATTAAGCCAGACAGAAGAGTTTTTTGCTATTCTGCCCCTGTACAAACTTATTAGCTTCAATTATTGGTACAAAATACTAGATTCCTCTTTATGATATTGGCATTTATTTCCAGAATACATAATAAAAATGTGACTGAGCACCTGAGGAAGAATAATGATGCTAAGCTTCCTTCCAGATAGTGGCTGAACCCAAAGATTTCCTTGTCTCTTGGTGTCGTGCTTAAAATAAATGTGCGTTGTGTTTCTGTAAGCTTTCCTTGGCTGCTGCTCTCCCAGCCCTACACTTCCACAGGGAGACCAACACCAGCTTTTTTATCTGGTTGCTCACAAACTCTGCTGCCACAGATGCAGATGCAATGTCATTGAGCTTTCTATGAGACCTATTACTTTGGACAGTGATGCTTGTTATTTCATCTATGTCAGAAGAGAGCTGCATAACTCTCTTGCAATTATTGTGAAAGTTTCACCTAACTCTCCTACCACGGATTTTTCCAGACTCTATTCATGCCACCCTGCAAGTCACAGACCGTTTTGCATGATCCCATCAGAACCATGCCTTTTCCATCTTTGTCCAGTGGTATTTTCTGCACAGGAGTCAAAGGGACAATTCTGGTCTGGGGCCTGAATCTAGAGCCAAGTCAAGCTCTGTGTTCTGTCCCTTTGAAAAGGGAGCCTCTGGATATGAACCAGGCACCAGAACTACTAGGAGCAGTGGAATTAGGCTGAGCTGAAGTAATTCCCATCCAGGCCCCCCACCCCCTCACTGAAAACCTTGGGAAAGCTCCGATCCAAACTTGATCCCTAGGTACAATGTGCGTCAAGGCCGCAAAGTGCAAGCTTGCAACTAAAGGTGTTTTGAATACACAACAGATTTCCCAGATGGGAATTTCCTCCATTATTATTTTTAATTTTCCATTTCCTAACATTCAAATACCAAAGAATACATCCAAGCATAGCCGGCTTTGAAGAAAGCATTAAGCAAGGACGAAACTAGGAAAGAACACTTGGCCATCTGCAACATGGCCATTACATTAACTCCTCTGAGAGCTGGTCTTTTGAATCCAAGCACAGTTTGTTTTTTTAAAGTCACTAGTGATTACCAGAGGAAGAAAATAATTGTTGGGAAAAGCTTGGTTTATTCACTGACCAACATAATAACATTTAACTCCATCCCAAGCTCTCTGCAGCATGATACATTGCGAGATGATGGTATCCTGTATCCAAGGGTCAGCTTCAAGGGCCAGGAAAAAACAGTCACCCAGAACTTGAGTTCAAAGGAAAAGCACAGTTAGTTTTTGGAATGGAATGACTAGTGGGCACAGAGCATTAGAACTTAAGTCTGGCAATGTAAAAACCTTATTTTTTATGTATAAACTAATTCTATCTACATGTTTACATAAGAAATATGTCTTCAGGCTGTTCTGTGGGCTCCAGGATCAGCAAAAGCAGTTTTTTAGAGCAATATATATATATATATAATCTATTCAAGAAACCCTAAAGATCTGTTAGACTATCTCAGAATCTTGTTTTCTTGCTTTCATTATCACCAGGAAGGAAGAAAGGCCAAATAAATCCCAGGGTTTTTTTAGGACTCTTCCAGAGCAAGCTGTAGGCACCAACTTCAGACTCCCTGCTCTTCCTCTTTTAAGGCAAAGCTACTCCAGCAGCTTTTTACAATCTGGGGTTAGATCAGAAAGGTGTAGCAAAGGGGCAATTGCCAATATAATGCAGACCTAAGTGTGACATGAAGCTTTGCCAGTGAAAGCTGGTATTTTCTGAAAGACAAGCACATCAATATCATCCATGCCCAAGCTTTCAAATTAACTGCAGCTGCAACCCTTCTTCACCCTAAATACAATTAATGAGACCAAGTCTAGGGGTTGGCAGTACTGCCCAGGCCCAGGAGAAGAGGTCATGCTCTTCCAAGCCTGCAAATATAGGAAGAAGCCCCTAACAAACCTTTAACAAATGCAAAAATCGTACATGGAAATATAAACTCAGCTTTTTGGACATATTACCACTGTAAAAGGTGCTTATAAACAAAAAAATTTGATCTTTAGTCAGGAGTTGTAATAATAATTTTGGTAACTGGAAGTTTCTACAATTACAGGGCTAAATTTAATTGGATTTACTGACTCTATTATCCAAAATGGTCTGTGTGCCTCTGCCATGCCAGTGTAACAGTGATTCTGCCTCATTAGATACTGCAAAATACAATGAAGAGAAGCCCTCTCACTGCACATGAAAGGAAGGAAAACACAGGTGAATTTGCCTTGAGATAGTATTAGGGAGGAAAAAGCATTTCCTCCTTCTTTCACTATGTTTCTAGTTTTTTGTAATTTTGTTCCAGTGCAGTTTAAGTATCAAAATGTCATTCCCAGGGTGAGGTGAAACTGAAATCCTGAAAAGTTCCTCTGATCTTGGCCCATAAGTGAAAGCAATTTGAAATGTCTGCTTCTACTAAATGTTTTGTTTGGGTAATTTCCACCAAGGATTAAGTCTTAATGCATTATTTTCATTAGAATGTTCTTTGAACAGGATTTTATAAAAGCTGAAATGAAATGAGAAAACACTTAAGGTCAGAACTTGTTCATGGCAATTTTCTTCAAGATTTTATTAGCTTGGGATTGAATGAACTGTATTGTATCAGCTGACAAGCTGTAAATAAAATTCTGGAGAATTCTGTTTGGGCTTTTTTTTTCATTTCAGTGACCATTTCACAGCAAGTCCAGCCAGCTTGATAGGCAAGAATGCAAAGTTCTTCACTGAGGGACAGCTGGAAAAGGATATGTTTGTACATGTACACAGACATGCATACACAGTACCCCAGAATAGTCAGCTGAAAAGGAGCTCAGATTTTGCAGTCTATGGGCTAGGTTTTGTTCACATTTTGACAGGCCTGTGTCCAGGTCATACCTATGACTTCACTGAATTTTAAAATATAACTAAAGTTTTGCTGATCCAGTTTAAGATGATCAGCAAAAGCACTCTCTGGGTCTTTGAATCTAGCAGAGAAAATTTAACAGTTTTTGAAAAGAAAGTCTTCCTTAAGCACTTTGTTATATGGGTTAACAAATAATTTAACATAAATTTAATGAAACTGCCAGTAGGCAAGTGTGAGGGAAATTCATCATCTGTATCCCACATACTGTAAGTCTTCATCCAATCTCTAGCTACTAGAAATGGGAATAAATCCTCGAGTATAAACCTTTCTAATCTTTTGTTAGTTTTATTTATTATGCCTCCTCTGGCATCCCTTTTCCTTTCCTCAGCAGACTGCAAAGAAGTGAAGTACCCAAATATCTCTGTAGCCACAGAAGGCCTTAAAAAGCCCCTTATACAAAGCATTTCCCTGCATGATGCTCCAGCTGGTTTTCAGTATATGAATGAGGCAGAATAAAAGGGGAAATATTGTCAGGAGAAATATGTTGCCAAAGTACACGTGCTTTCTGACAGTAGTGAAGAGGTTAATCGGGACAGCACCAGGGTGGATGACTCCATGGTTACAGCCCTGAAAATGCATCCTACTATAAAACCATCTCCATATTTCTTCTTACATTGTAATCTTTAGCGGAAAAATGTTACTCCCCTGATTTGCAGTAAATTACAGCTCCAGGCAGGAACTTCACCAGAAGAGAAATGTTTCTGACCATCCACTTTTATCTCTATACAAGATACAATCAGTTCCTGTTGCAGAAAGTGCCCAGCACATTCAGATATAATTTCATCCAAGGTTAACTGACACCCCATCCCCAAACCCTGGACTCACTCTGGAGCTGCAGCATTGCTCTAGAACATGCTGGTGATTTTCCACCATCTGTACAACACAGTCTCTGATGTTTCTCAGGTGTCTTGGCTACATGACTCAGGATTTCCTAACCAGACAACCTATTTTGTTATGATGAACAATGCTTAGAATTCTGTACTGCTCAGAGTAAGCTGCAAGTTCTCACCTCTGAGCATTCCTACCTGTTTGTTCAATTCTTCCTAAGAAAAAAAAGTTATGAATAAGTTATTAAAATAGCTCCCCCTTCCTCAATAGTAATATTTTTTGAAGACATTCCCAGAAATCACTACTCTTTGCTTTTGGTTCCATGTAGGGGACAACTGGAAAGTATTTTGTAAGACATACTTAAACAAGGGAGGCTGAGTTTTGTGGTGCTGTGAGAAAGACAAGGTTAAATACTGCGTAAGAAATTTGAAGCTGTCCTCTTAGATAGGGAGAAATGTCAAAACAGAGCCCCTTACCATACAGACCTCTGCTCCCTGTGCTTGCCCCTCTTTTCACCCAGCACCTTTAACAGCCTCCAGAAATGCAACCTGCTCTTCTAAAAAAGAAACAAAAAAAAGCCACATTTCAGCTCCTCATTGTCCTACCCCACCCTGAGAGCTCTGTCTTGTTCCCTCTCTCATCCAGCAGAGCTTCTCTGCTCAACTATGAAACATTACATGGCCTCATCCTTTCTTGTCATCTTTCTGACTGTAGGCAAAAGTGGAAGAAATTAAACCAAATGTCAGGCTAAGTACTCCCCTAACAGCAGGACTCTCAGGTGCAAAGGTGCCCTTGATTATCATTGCCTTTTACCTGTACTGTTTGCATTAACTCCAAGTGCCTGCAAAACATCTGCCAGCAGCTCCTAAGGGAGGCTGGGTGTGCAGTGCACTAATGCCTCCAAGTAAACACTGTACCCAGAGGCATCAACTTCAATTTCCTAGGAATCCCTCCACCCGTCAAAAAGCAACATGTGGCATCTGGAAAGAGGGCAAGGTGTCTACATAAAACTTATTTAAAATGTCAAATCGACTCAATTTCCTGCTTTGCTTGCCGTCATCAGGCACCATCAGGTTCAGAGGAAGAATTTTTGCTGTAGTTCCTGTGCAAGGAAATTCTTTGCCAAATGCAGAACTCAGAGTCCTGTTGAAGCCAGTTCAACATGTTTTTAACCTCATCCTTGCAGTGGTATCTGCAAGCCCTTTTTTCCCCCAATATTCCCAAATCTGGCTGAAACTTCAGTAACATGCTTCAAAAAACAGATGTGGCTTCTCTAACCATCTAATGCAGCCCCCAGGAATTAGCAAGGAAGACACCTGACCAGCACCTTCATGTTTTTCCAGACTTGACTGAGAAGCTCAGAGAACCTGAGCTCATCAGGAGATGTACATAGTCAAAAACATTTAAACTGTTCTGATTTCAGAGTCACAAGCTTAAGGCATAGCTTATTTGTTTATTAAACAGCATTATGATATCCTGGGAAACTTTTTAAGTTGCTTATATCCTGTGAAGTGACATCACTGCAATGAAACAGTAGGTCACAGTGTCACAGCTGGAAACCTTGAATCCATCATAACAAGATCTCCAAGTTTCCAATTCAAAAGCTGTGGACTGATGAAGTATTATTTCACCTAAGGGCATTTAGCTCAGGATTCCACTTTCCATGGTACATTGTGGATAGGATTTGGTACTAAGCTATATAGAGGATTTCTTCTGCAAACCCCGTCTGTGAGAGCACTGCGTATGGAAAAGCAGTGTCAGAAGCTATGGTACAATCCTATCCAGCCTCAAAGTCAGGGTTACATTGCCATGTTGTCATGCCACAGGGTCTGTCCAAGCTTCAGAAGTGTATGAAGTACTGTGGGAAAACAGTCTGCGGAGGCTTAAGGATTCCATGTACACATCAATATGATTGTATGAAATCGTTTATTAAGAACTTGCACTCACTTTATATTGAGAAGCCTTGTTTACACCATCTTATCAAGCAGGTGGCTTTGTATTCCAATTACACATACCATTCTCATGGAACCTTCTTCTCACATAATTATTTTCTTCTTCTGATGCCAATTAAGTTATCTCTTTCCCAGTAGCTCATTCTCAGAAAGCCTCTAACTAGGCCTCAATAGCCATTAACCCAATGTGGCCTAAATTGAAGTAAGTCAGGATTGCTCACAACCTGTATATTTCTGAACTGTTTCCCCCAACGAAGTACAGATAAACTGCCCAAGTTTGACAAGAGAGAAGTGCAGGCTCAGGAGAGGGAGTAGATGTATGACACAGAAAATAATTTCCTGTGGCAGAGCAGGAGTTAGGGACTTAGGATCAAAAAAGAGATCCAGAGGGATACAGAGAAGATCTTCTAAAATACAAACTATGTTAAGGAGATGTTAATTGAGGCAGAGAATGCAGCCATACAAACAAGAAGAGGTTGGTGCCACGTATGGAAACAACTTATGCTCAACTTTTTCATGTTTGACTAATGGAATGAAGGTTTTTGGATCTTTATGAGGTTACAGATGACAAGAGTGATAGAAGAAAAATGTTGATGTAATTTGGGTAGACCTAGGGATGCAAGCCTTCAGGTTTTTCAGAAAGTGAATAAACTTGGACTGCAAGGCAAACACTTTCTCAAATATTTCTGGCTGAAGTAATTTCAGGTAAGGAGGCTTAGCCTGTCTACCATCAGTTGTCTAAATACTCTCTTCTCTAATGAGACAGCTAAAGGGGACAATACTTCTATTAATAGACTTACTACAAAACTAGCATCTAGTTAATGTGGAAACTCAAATCCACCAGGAGTTTTATACCTACTTCTTGGACATGTAAATTCCATGTCTCCTCACCAGCCAATGAATGGTACAGTTTTTCCCCTAAGCCATTTTTCTACAGCTTAAGTTCTTTGACTTTCTATGACTATGGTTCACTTAGGAGATAATATTTTCTTGAAAATCACTTAAGATACACCTTTAAAAGGGAAAAAAATTGAGTCACAAGCTTCACCTAAAAAGAAAAAAAAACCACCCCAAAATTTAGAAAAAGCTTCCAAAGATAAACAGAATTAACGTGCATAGTTTCATAGCCCAGCTACAACTAATCAAGCCTATCAAGAAGATTATTAAACACTGTTAAACCACAAAAACTACCTGAGAAATTACTGGACAAAGAAAAGTAAAGTAATGAATATTCTTGCTCTCACATATAGAATACAAATGATCCTTTCTTAAATAAAGAAGCCACAAGAACAGTTATTGTAGCACCAACTCTAGTTGTCTGGAGAACCAGGAGTACCTTAACAATTAGAAGGAATCCTGATACAGTTGGCTAACCATTTGCTGCAATGACTTGTTATTTTTTGAGCCCTATGGGTTATGTCCCAGGGAAACAAAGAGAAGGGGGAGATGGTGAGAACTGAAGTGTCCTTCAATAAGGAGAAGAACTGTGAAGCAGATAGGTGACTTACATGAAGTCACACAAGAAATTTTGGACAGAAGGAAGGAATTAAATAATCTCTGATTTCAACATTAGTGACTGAGATAGAAAATAGTAGTCTCTTTCCTCCTATCTCTCTGTACCTGACATACTAGCATCAGGACTCATTATGTGCCCGCAGAGAATTTTGCCTACAGAAATCTCCAGATGGAGAAACAGTTAAGCACTCAATTTTCCAATACATCAGGGTAAAATTAATACAAAAACATAATTTCTATTCTTCAATGCAGTTCAGCATGGGGAGAATAAATCTGCATAAACCGGCATACATTTTCTTCAAAAACTCTAAAAGCTATCAAGAGGACAAAAAATTAAACCTCTTCCCAGTGATTGACACTCTTTCACATGACACATTTAAAGAGAAACAGATAAGTTGTATGGGACACTGATGAGCCTTGGAACA
This sequence comes from Calypte anna, assembly GCF_003957555.1. Lineage (NCBI taxonomy): Eukaryota > Metazoa > Chordata > Aves > Apodiformes > Trochilidae > Calypte > Calypte anna. The sequence goes on from NC_044246.1 coordinate 15,063,984, forward strand.
ATCCTTCTTTTCATCAGGATCCAAACTGGGTTTCAAAAGCTGCTTGGAACATGCCTAGCTATTTCTGTTCCCCAGCAATACAGTCATGGAAAGTTTTCCGTGTACCACAGCAAGGCCACAGAGCAAACAGTTTATCACTGGAGTGTCTGGGCTTGCACAATAAAAAACAAACAGAGAGTAATATATGACAAAACCTTGAAAGCAGAATTTTGGCCTCTAATTACCTGGTGAGGGGCTTTTGAATGGGTTTTGTGGGCTAGTAAATTTCTTGTTTAGTTAACAAGAACAAGTCTGCTTTGTCTGGGCTCTAATCTTGGTTTTATAGCAGATTGTTATCAGTGCTTTTCCCCTAGAATTTAGTTTCTCTGCACAGATTTAAAGAGTAAGTCTTTTGCTATTCCTTGGAGGCAACAGGGTTTCATGTAGCTGCTCCTATGGAGTTTTTGCCCATATTTGGGGTGATCTGCAACTGGCTTGATTCTCACTTATGCTTCAGTTTCCATCAGCCTTCTGGCAAGGTGAGCCTGCAGAATACCTACAGAAGGCTTCCCTGTAGCACAGAATTGCCATTGAAGCCCTGCAGTATTTTTCCTTTTGTTCTGTGCAAAGATTTTAATGGGGAACCACTAGACACATGTCTTGTATCTTGCTGAAGAGCTGTTGGTTTGGCTGCTCCCAGGCCATAATGATTTACCAGCACGAACAACAGTGAGAATAGGACTAATTTTTATGCAAATCAGAATAAATCACAGCAAGCAAGGATGATTTGCCCCCCTTTGTTATCCACACCAAGGACATAGAGAGTCAGGAAGAGCAACAGCCTCTGTTTTTTATGCATCTCATTTTGTGTCTTGCTCTGTTTCCTATTTCAATCTCAGTGAAATACTTAGGAAAAGTCCACTTGACCAGTCTGTCATCATGCTATCACAAATTTAAAACTTCTCCAAAGGAACAGATGTGCCAAACCAGCCTGAGGATGCTGAGCTGAATGGAAAGTACACACTGATCAAATATTTACTATTAGTGCTGGGGAGGGAGCTGAGAGGTGGTGTTTCCATGACATTTTGTTCCTGTAAAGCCAAGAACTGTTCTATAACCTCTGAATGTCCCTAGAAATTGTTCATTTCACACCAAAAGCAAATTGAGAAATATAGAACGGATGAGATTACTTATTCTTAGTCCAAGTTATCACACATAAATAACACATAAATAACAGTTGTTAGAGAATATCATTATTAATGAATCCTTGTGATGCCTATGTGAAATAACTGATCATAACAAAAGAATTTGCAGCTTAAGAGCAGGGTGACACAGAGACTCTGTGCAAGGTTATCTTGCTCTGTCCTGTTGTAAAAGGCACATGTGCTTAGCTAAAAGTTTATTTTAAAAAGCATACTCAAATTCCAAAAATTAGATAAGAATTGTAGTTAACAAACACTAAGTAAATTACCATATCATCCATTGACCAGAGCACCCAGAACACTCTATAAGAATCAGTAAATTAAAAAGTTTTACCACCTCCACCCTGCATTGGGTCATCTCTCATCATCCCCTTTGAAAGGAGAAGGTAGTTGGACTTGCACAGAAAGCAAGCAGGAACAAGAAATGTAAAATATATGAGGTGTTCAAAGAGATAACCATGGAAAGACTCAAAACACAGATGACATGTTCAGCACAAGAGATTAAAATAGTTCTGACAGAAGTAAATTTGTCTCTTTAAAGAAGCTCTAATAGTCTGAAGCAGCTGCCTTCACCCTCAATTTTGTTCCCTTGCAGCCCTGTTGAGATGCTGCAAACACATTTGTACACCTTCTTTATCAGGCATCACAAAATACCTCTGTTCTCGATATTATTCCCTTCTTCTCCCTGGGAAAAGTGCAAGACTGCTGCCTATTCTACATTTATTTTTATTTTGTCTAATAATATTGTTTGGGAATATGCCAAGTGGTTTAAAACAGCAACAAGTGCTGTCATGGAGGACAGTGCATTTGGTAAATGGTATTTTGTAAGCTCCAAAAAGTGTGCTTCTAGTTAGGGAGGAGATTTGTCAGGGAGCAGGTACTAAAAGCCAAAACCACCCTAAAATGAAACAAGAAAAAACCCCAACCCCAGCCCTTCAAATCTCTCCCAAAACAAGAACCCCACAAAAGAAGAAGAAAAAAAAAAAGAATCCATTCATCACTGAGCCTAAGATGTTGCACCCACAGCCTGTGGGAACTACAGGTTGGCTTGGAGGAGATGATGCACCCCTCAGTAGAGCATCATCAAATTCCAGTAAAGAGTAAAAAAAAGTAATGAAGAAATATTTAAAAATTCAAAGTATTTTTCTTGAACATTTTCCAAACAAGTCTATACATTCATATAAGCTCAGGCATATAATATTTAGTTACTTTCACTAGCATCTGATTTAAAAGTGACCATTACCTTCTGAAGACTACTTCAAAATGCAGACTAGAAAACCCCTTTTTCTGTCATTTTTTGTTATGTTTAAAGACTCTTCCCTCTGGGGATCTGCTATGGTCAGAAGTCTTCATCATAAACTCACTGTACTACATGTGCTGTAAAAACAAGAAGTCAGAGCCTTCTCAATTTTCTTTTCAAGAAACATGGTTTATGGTGTTTTAATTAATATCCTCTTAGCATAACAATTTAAGAAGTAATCTGAAGATGCTTTTCAGTGCTTTATTGCTACAACTTCAAAGTGTTGGTAGAGGAGCCTGGGTGCTCAGTGCATATCCCTAAGTGGGTTCCTTTCTGGCAGTATCATCCAACAGCCTCCTCTTTTCCTTCCTTCCTTCCCATAATATACAGATATTTAATAATCATGAAAAGACCAGAGACTTCACTATCCTCATCATAAGATCCTGTCAGCTCCAAGTAAAACAAAGGCAACTCAAGATATACAATGAAATAAAAGCCAACTGTTTCAAAACCAATGTTGAGATAGCTTTTATATGTTCCAGAGATGCTTTATAGCAAAACTTGATGTGGTAACAAGGATGTAAGAATGCCCAGCATAGGCAAAGCTCAAGAAGAGATGAGAGAGAGAGAATCCAGTGTTTCAGATAAGAGCAAGAAACAAAAAAATAAATCCAGCTGTACAATCTGGTAGCAGAATTACTGAAGGGCTATAGGAAGCCTATAACTTTTTTAGCCTCCCAAGAATCAGAAGTATTTGGCAGACAGTTGAGACAGGAAACAAATAAGTTTTATTTGAGGCCTCAAATATTATTTATAAAATATGTCAGATCATGCTAATCTTCCACTATAATCTCATAATATCATAGCTGTAAAATGTATATTTTAAGGGATTACTTTAGAGTATCAGAGTTGCCCGAACCATCTACATCTCTGTCTGTCATATATACATATATATTTGTGTATGTAGGCATCCATATATCTATAAAACTAGTTACTTCCCTTTAAAATATGTTTCTCATAAGTCAAAACACCCTTTTGATTGCACTACATTTTTTGTTTTCAACATTGATCTCTAGGGCACTGATAAAGAGTATTTTTGTGGGTTTTGGAAAGCTGCAAATATTTGCACTTTAAAAATCCCATGTGCAGAAATGAAATATTTCAGCAATCAAGGACATGGCCTGTTCCCTGAGCATGATTCACTGTAGCTAAGCCCCCAAAGAGGCAGAGCTGGGGAACGATGGCCAGTGTTAATGTATTCTGGAAAGGTTAAAAGCAAGCCCTGAAAACATAAATAGGTGCTGTTTAAAACAAATTACACACAGGTACCTCTCACAGACCAGCTGCTGGCATTACACCATAGTCCAGACATGGATGATTTTTCCTCCTGATGAACAGGGGCACACACATTAAGTGTTCTTAGCAAAAGCAACAAAAAAAAACAACTGGGGCCTGAGAAAAAAGGTGGTCTGTCCTTAGTTAAGTGTGATCCCTTCCAGGGACCAGATGCTATGGAGGGGGATGGCAGACTCCAGACTCCTGGTCTCCACAAGGGGATGTGCAGCCAGCTGCAGGACGGGGCTCTACTGTTAACATTTGCCACTTTTGTCAGTCACTGACAAGGCAGGAATTTTTGTCAGCAGTTTTGCAGACCTTATGAGGGCTGGCTAGTCAAATGTCTCAGCATTTGAATGATTCCCAGCTACCTCCTTTTTGGCCCAGGCTCAGTGCAGCCTCAGCAATAGTATTTGATCTACAGCAGTGCAAGAGCACAGCACCTGAATCTTCTTATCCTAAGCCATATACCAAGAAACACACCACAGCCATTTAGCAGCCATATAAGGAACAACCCTGGCACTGATCTCCTGCTCTCATTTCAGGCTCCCTCACCTCACACTGCAGCACCACAGCTTCTGCCTGTACAGACTCCAAGAGATTTTGGGTTGCACAATCTTATGTCTGAAAGTAGGAGTAGATGAACCCGGTCACTCAATGACCAATATTAAATCTGCAACAAAACAACCAAAGGTACCAAGCCCTACATCTTCTCAGGCCTGGTGCATTTTTGCCAGACAGCCCTAGGGTCAAAGGGTTGATGGCAAAGAGTGTCTTTGCAGCCCTGAAGTAAGTCCTTTACTCTCCAATCCTTAGCCAGAAACACCTGTGGTATAAGAACTCCTACTCCTCCAGTTCTCTGCATCATAGCAGAACAGCCCCAAATTGAGACCAGCCTGAGCTGAAGCTACTTTTATGCAAGCCCTCCTGTTCCAACCTGCCCAAACAGGGCCTGCAGGGCTCATTCATCTGTTCAGGTATTGTACAAGAGCAGAGCTAGGTTTGCAAACCAGACTCAGTCAGGATTAATTCTCTCTATCCTGCACAGCACTTGTAGGAAGGCATGGATTATATATACACCCAGTACTACCAAGGACATATTTCTACTTTTCCGTCCTCAAGGACTGGGCAGGGACAGAATGACTACCATGACAAAGGGCAGCAAAAAATTTCTGCTGTGTTTGTAGGGACTCCTACACCTGACTTTTCTAAAAGGGGGGCACAAGTATTTTCCTGAACTCCTGAACAGCAGAGGACCAAAGAGGGCTGGGGCTCAAGAGGCAGAGACAAACTTTTTGCAGCACAGCCTTATTGGTCTTGGAAGCTCCAGTACTCATTGCAACAGAAATGAGATGTGACTGAAACTCACCTGCTCTCCCTTGATCTCTCTTTGGCAAACCATTGCAGCTTCTGCAGCTCACCATCTAATAAAATATTTTAAAAACCCAGAACAACTAAAACAGACATGTAGTGCATATGGTATTAAAATTTTTTGGTCTTGAGGAAGAAACAGATACTTCAAGAGTGGCTAGAAAGCATGATCATCTGTGAACAGCTTGTTTCTTAGGTTACTGCTAAAACACTTAATTTGAAACTCAGCTGTAACTAAAAGCAAGTGAACAGCACAACTGAGCCCATGAAAACTTCTAGCTTTGGGTCTCAGATACCCAGCCCCAGGCTGGGCACTAAAGGTTCCTGTGAGCCCTGGCATCTCATGTTCAACTCTTACTGGAAACGACCAAACCAGCAATGACAGCACATCTGTAAGGGACAGCTCAGGAAAAGTTAAGTGTTCTCAGTAGAGGGGAAGAGCAGTAATTATATCTGTACCCATTCAGGCTATTTGTGTTGGCACTGGTATCTTGTAACTCCCAGGGAAAATGAAATTGTCCTTGGGAAGACTTCCGAGTGAGAGGAACCTCTGTGCTGTTCACAGGGGGAATATTGCTGAGAAGGGCACAAGTGAATGAATCTGGGTCACAGACTAGAGAATGTAAAAGAATGTTTCTCTCTCTTTCAGAGGAAAAGCATATTTGCAACTCTACTTACATTTTTAAACAAGCAGCCAAAGGGTCTTTATCTCGCATTCGAGAGACAGACAAGGAAGAACTTGTTTACTTAAACTACAAAATTTTATAGACGAGTCTGAAGTTGGGGGAAACTTTTTAACCCTCTGAAGCTTGAACAACATTAAGGCTGGGAAAATACTTTCTTTGCCATGTTTGATCTGAGTGGCTGTATAAAAGGATAGGAAGGCCTGATTTTGCAATGCATCCAGATAATCTTTGTGAGTGTCCCAATGCTATGAAACAATTTTATTCCCACAATGTATCCTTCCCATTGAGCAGCCTCCATACTCACCTATTTATAAACCTAATAGCCCATTTTCTCTCCAAATTCAGATTTTGTCAGACTATAGTAAAACTACTTTACACTTTTGTGTGCCCTAAAAGATGCTCTCTCTGCTTCCAGCCTATCTTGCCTGGCAATACACATTGTTTACCCTGTTCTAGCTCCAATAAAGTCATAGGGTGCATATGAGTTAACTTGCATCTTATAAAGTGTTTACTCTTATGATATGAGGTCCTTTATGTTTGTTGCCTTAATGAGCTATTACCAGCAACATTTCTGAGGGGTTTTTTCATTATTTGATCCCTTGATCATATTTGCATGCCTTTCAAGCCTTCTTGTCTTCTCAGATTTGATAGCCTTACACACAATTTCAGTGTGCAACATCATTAATAAAGTAAATCAAGTGAAAGAAAACCTCACTTACATTATCCATTCACAGCAGAAAACAAAGCAGCACATGGCTTTCTTTAACTATAGACAATGCCTGCAACTCAAGAGAAATACACCATATCTTTCTTTGAATTTTTCAGTAAACACTAAAACCAACTCCTCTGTACCTAGGTGAAATGACTTTTTAAATCTTCTTTAATGTTTTCCTCTTTGGCTCCTCTTATTTCTGAGTCCTACAATCTAATAAAATAAAACCTGTAGCGCTTCTCTACCTCTTCCAAAATGTCAGACATATACATGATTGAGACGTATTGAGAATAATTGAAATATCACTACCAGTTCCTGCAATTTTATCTATTGGAAATACATGACTGCCAGCTAGCAGTTTTTTCTTCTCTGTGTTAGCTGTGGCAGATTTGATAAGCCACATGCACTTCAGATGACATAGCTTTACCAAGTGAAAAGAAAATCTGCAAGGGAAAAGCTCCTCATAGCCTTTTATTGCAGGTTCTTTTGTGCATTTGTGTTCTCTTCAAAAAGGGCAAAGTCCCCTTCACTGTCCCACATTTAGGTCCCATCCCTTTCAGGACAGCTAATTATGAGATTACATGGAAAGTTTCCTTCCCCTGCAGTCACAGGGACGTCATAAGAAGAGTTGAACTGCTGGAAAGGGTCTCCTGCTACAGGCAGAGCATTGATAGATGGGCACGGGTCTGGTGAAACTTCAAGAAGACTTAAAATTCCTGAAGGTACAAGAAAAGTTGAGGCCAGACAATGATGCCCTGGATTCATATAAAGGAATACAAAGACAACAAAAATATTTAGGATGCCAGGACTGATATGCTTGTCTTTGGTCCATTATTTTTTTCATTACCTTTACTACTGACAGCACCTCCAGTCCCTTCCCTGCCCCTTGATACTAAGCCTGTGTGTAGTTGAGGTTTTTAAGCTCTCTCCACAAATGATGCTTATGTCTTGCAGACTGGTCATTTCCTCTACCCAGCCCACACAATTTACAAAACAGATTGCTGCTTACCCTAAAAACTTCCCCACCCACCAGGTTTTCAAAGTAGTGTTCCTCTTCTGTCCACACCATAAAGGTAAAATTTATGATTCAATCTATATTTGAGCATGAACTTATTCATTAAGTCTCTTCACAACAGCTTTTAAGAAAATGTTGATCAGAGATCCTGGATTGATTTACTTTGGACACAGAAGGGCTCTGCAGAATCAGAGGCAACACAGGGCTATCTGCTGTTGTAGAATGGCCTCAGGAGGTAAAAGCTTAGAAATATAGTATTGGAAGTTTCATGGGCTTGATAGTACAGAAAGGAATACAGATTTTTCCCACCTTACCACGATGCCTTTAAGGTGCTGTAAGAATGGGCTGCTTTCTATCATGCATTGACTTCCATTAAAATTAGTAATATTTTTCAAAGCTTTTTTTTTTTTTTCTGCTAGCTTCTTGCTCTAGTTCAATACAATGGAATGCACAAAATTCTTCAGTAACAATTACCTGTGCCCTGGTATGAAAAAGAAAAGGTCCACAGGGACTGAAGAGTCTTTCTCCCTGCCTCTCCTTCCTTTTACTTCCACTATACCCACAGATTTACAAAAAGCATAGTTTGATTTTTTTAAATTATTGTTTACTGTCCCGTGGTTGGATGGTGCTATTTTCAAAGCTGTAAACTGACCTGGCTTATTACCAACATTCCTAATGCTGCTGCTGCACTGGGAAAAAAAGATCCCCCACAAACCACCTACACACACAAAAATTCCCTTTGGAGAAGAGACAAAGCACTGATTTGGGAAAGGATAAAAGCCAAATCCATAGCACATAATTGCTTGGCAAAATCATTTGAGGTTTTGTGGTGTAAAAGTGACATGGCTCTTTACCATACCACCATGGTGCGCTGATGCAGTCATAGCTCTAGAGATTATTCCACTTATTGACTCAGCACTGAAAAATGACCTGGAAAGCAACTTCTAAAGGCACAAGCAAGTTCAGTGATAACTTAGTAGTGGAAGAAAAAATATTTGAGTAATCTGTCACACAGAGTGTCCCAACCACAAGACTGCCACCAAAAGTCATTTCTTGTCACCCTATGACTCACTTAATAAGCAGTTATGAAAACTATGAAGCTCTCTTATTCCTCTTCTTCCCAGTGAAGCTTGGATCCATTTACTGGGAACTTGGATATTGAGTACTTTGTCAGCCTAATTAGGAGATACAAATTAATGCTGACTTCCTCCTGTTCAAAGTCTTTATGATAAAAGCTTTAACTTGAGCCTCATTAAAGCTAGAGTAAAAGAGACTGAGCACCCCAGTCGGTTCATGGTTGCTGTATGTAGGACCTGCAGTATTAGTGCCCAGTTTCCAAAATGGGCTGTATTTCACACCCTATTCTTTTGCAAAGCATAGAAGAGGAAAAGGGAATTTTTTTCAGAAATGGAGCTGTCGGTTTTTCAACAGAGGAAAAAGCCCCTGAAGAAATGTGGGGAGATACACAATATCAGGAAATAATATTCAGGCAATTGAATTCTATGGGGTGGACCTGCTGCTAAAGGCTAAGCCATCTCATCTTGAGGGACACTGCTCTTACAAAAAGCTTTTATATGAAAAAATAACCTGAATCACTGTGAGAGAACTTGTTCTGGAACTTAACAAAATCAGATAAAACTCTCTGCAAACAAGAACAGCTGCAAACACTTTCTGCAATGAGCAAAGGACAGGAAACTCACTGGACTAGGGGCTTTACACGCTCTTTTTCACGTCCTATAAATTGTACTGAAAGATGCATGAGAAGGGCAGGTAAACACCAAGTGGAAGAAATGTTCTTTATGTCTGGTCCAGCCAAGAGCTGAGGCCAAAGTCAACACAAGGCACTATGCTTAGTCATAAAACCCCCCAGTCTGTCTCAGTGGCTTGGGGTTTTTTACACTCTCCCTTTGTAATGTTGTTATTATGTGCAACAAAGACGGATTTCATGCAGGTTGCTTAAATATTAACTATGTACAATTTGAGGAGAAAACATTAACCATATACTTGACATAAATATTCTACTGTTATATGCCAATGAATGACACATATTCCCTCTTCTGACAGGACAACGTGGTTAGGTTACCCCTTCTCAAGTAATATGCAGAGAGTTGCAGCTATATGATTGGTATGAAATACTGCCTTATAGTCATGTAAAGGGACAATCAGAAAATTATGGTAGAATGATATACTAAAATATAATGTAGTGGGCAAAATGAATGAAAAAGAGAACACAATGCCAGCACCAAAAGCATTAAAGTCTCTGTGGGGAAAATATGGCTGCAAACTGTACACAGTGTACACTGAAAACAATGAAAACTTCGTAGAAAAAAGATAGACCTCATCCAGACCTCCTTGGGAAAGAAGAACTAACATTTTTTAAACCTTTACTGAAAATCAAGAGCAGATATTTGAAACAATGAGAAATATTTGTGCTATACTATTACAGTAAGGACATCTCCATAAGAATTTACCCATTCCTCTGCTTACCAAACAGGAAAATGCACAATTGAAATGGCCTCTTTTTATATATTACATGGCTTGGAATTTCTTGAGTTGTCTTTTAAGGCATCAATTTAGGCTACTTTCCTACGGATTTAAATCCAGCTCTGGTGATGCAAACTGCAAAGGTTGCAATGAACATTGGGAATTCGATCAGCGCAGGACAAGAACCTATGGACCATTTGTGTTACCAGTATTTAATGCTGATGAGATGTATGAAAATTAAAATAACACACCTGGGGCTCCTGTAATTTACACAATTGCAAATTGTGTAAATTGAATAAGTGGGTGAGTGGGTCCACAGGGAGGCAAGAGCATAGGTGGCACAAAATAATTTCATTGCTCTTTCCTTGGGCTGCATCTTCTGTGGAACATAAAGCTGCCTGAACCTAAAACAGCTTAAAGACTACCACACTATGGCTGCTAATCATAACTATAGAAATGCAGTTAATGAATGTTATTTAACTGCTGCATTCATCACAAACTTATTATATAGTCAGATTATTGCATGCTTTGGGTTTTCACTTACATCCTTGTTTCAATACCATGACTATATGGAGAATAATCCTTAGCTTATTTTCCAACTTCTCTGTGCTACCTGCTCTAGGAGCTATCAGGGCTGGAGCCACCTAAATCTTTCTCTCCCAGCCTTTGTGCAGACACTGGCAGCAGGGCTCCTGAGAGCAAAAGCAATGTGAGTGCAGGATATGATGCACCCTTCCTTGCACAGGATTTGACTCAGACTCCCTCACTCATCCAATCCCATGAGCAAGTGTTACTTCCCCTGAGTCATGTTCCTTGAAGTTATCCCTCTTCCTAGACCACGATGCTCAGCAGCCAGTGTTGGTTTTATTCTGTTCCCACCAGCTTTATGGTGTTTGCAGTGTTCAGAAGAGCTGGGCTGGGTGGATGAGGGGCAGGGAGCTTGGCACAGACATGGGCTTTACCATCTACAGAAGATGGTCATTTGGATATCCCAGAGGCTGAACTTAGCAAATGTAAATAAATCCTGGATATCTGATTTTTATTTAAATAGTTGATCATGCCATTTGGTATTTCCTGTTACAAGATAGTGAGCGCCTTAAACCAGGTCAATGCATCATATAATCCCATATCTTCAGAACCATCACTGAGGCTCCTTCTCTTTTTCTGAGAAGAGGATGTGTGTGTGAGAGATGACTATAAGGTTGAACAGTCCTGAGAGGCACTTCTGACCAGGACAAACAGCCTTCAGCTTCCCAGGTGTGTTGAGAAGAGCTGCCTGGTTTTTTTTGTGTGATTTAACCTATTTCAACAAGCAAGGTTATTAATGACAGAATGACCACCAAGCTCTCCTGTCAGATTTCTTCATCCTTTTCACAGTGCTAAGCAGCTACATCTTCAATATATTTAACACTGTTATCACACATGCTCCCATCCTTCAAGTTTTAAAGTCACATAGAGACTCTGACTCAGTTTTGGGAACTGAGAAAGACTTCCTTGCTACAATATTCTTAGTGGATTTTAAAACCTACTTGGTTGTAGGCCATCTACTTGAAGCATATTTCCAGTATGTTTTTTCTTCCAACTGTAATGACCAGTGACCAGATGAAATATTAGTTGTGTGCTAAGTAACAGAACCTGCAAGTGGAGTCCAGGAAGAAGTAGCTGTGGGAGCTGCTGGTGCTGAGCAGCCACCCAGCTGCACTTGTTGGGGGCCTCTGCAGCCTTCAGCATGGGGGCAGCAACCACAAGGAACCTAAACCAGCTTCCTAATTATGGACAAAACCTACAGCAATATTTTCAATGCCTCTCTCATGCCAAGACAACATGAAGACAGTAAAAGGCCATTTTGAATACCCTTGTTTAGTATTTTTTTTAAATATCTGAAAATGCCAAATGTTCAAACCTGAAATTTCAGAAGAGCATCTGGGAATCACAGAAGTTTAAATCCATAAGGACATACAAATACCTACAGCTTTTTGATTCATATAAGAATAACTGTACCTACATGTTTCCTGGTATGTGTCTTAGCTGGTTTAAAACTCTGATATCAGTCTCCAAAATGTGCTATGCAGCATATTCCGGAACTTAGAAAGTTCTTACCATTTCTGCAGATTAGTGCTGAGCTCTTCATTTTTATCTCCTTCCTGTACAGGATGTGGAGAGCTAGATGATGCTATCATCTTTGCAACACCTTTTTTTTATGCTCAAAATCTGTTGTCAGACAATCCCAATATCTTTCATCCAGACAAAACACATTTCTTAAAAATTCCTTCCCCTTCCACATACCTCTCATCATCCTTCTTGATCACTGCAATTGGCAATCATGAAGTATAGTGCCTTTGTCAAAAGATTTCTGAAGGCCGACGCCACTGAGGATGCACTTTTATGTTGATTTCATTTCTTAACAATTTGAGACTGACATTTTGAAAGGCTCTACTAATAGATCAGGAAAGTTCCAACTGCAGATGAGCTTCTTCATAACAATATATACTTGCATTACTTGCAAGTACATACTAACAATATACTTGCATTACTTCAGGTTTCTTCCTGCCAAGATAGATATCTATTTGTGCTGATAGACTCATATATTTCTGCCCAATAACATGTTAATTGATTTAACAACCCTTCAATTTTGTTTGATCAATACAACAAAAATCAATGGTGATAAATGATGGATACCTTCATCTGTGATGTAAGATGTCTAAGTTATACATAAATGGAGTGGTTGTTTATGGAATGTTTAGTTGTGGTTGTATTATTAAATTGCTCTCTACGGCAGGGGCAGTTCCTTGATTTTGCCTACCTCTGTCTAAACATGCAGTAAAATGGGATTAATAATACTGGCATGTTGCAAAGATTTGCTAATGATTTTGAGTATTTTTTTATGCTTGTTCTTACACAGTCTTTGGGCATCTGTCAGTCAAAAATGTTATGCAAGTGCTTGGCCACACTGTCCTCTCACGCAGGACGGGCTATTGGCATGCTCCCTTGAAGACATTGTTTGTTTAACGCAGTGATCAAAAGGCACTGTATTGCCACCAAACCCTGAGTCACCCTCCCAAAGGAACAATCACCCTTTCGTTCCAATTGGGTGGAGATAGCATGTTTCTTACTAAGGGAGTGGTGATCTCAGTCCAAAAGTTGTTGATAATTATTTAATAAAGTTGGAGCTGGCTATTTTATATTGAGGAGACAGGGAAAGGGAGGCTTATTGCATACATGCCTATAGGCTTTTGTCATTGCACTACTAAGGTCACAACTGCATCTTAGTGTCTTTTTTTTTTTTTGCTAGCACAGTCACAGAGGGAGAAGCGAGGAGCGTCAATAGAGGTGGTGCCGTAAACGTCAGGAAAACATCTGGCAGGTCCTGGCTGTAGCAAAGGAATAGAAACATCACTTAGCCTTTTCCAGACACACTGTTTGTACACTGTCTCTTTTCTAGCTGGGACATTCTTCTGTGGAATCACTGGTTTTAACTTCTTTATGGTTAGGAAGATGCAGCAACATCAGAATGGCAAGTGTTACCCTGATGATGACTGCTGTGCCTGCTGTGGGCACATCTTAGTAAAACGGTGAGGAGGAGGGTCATGAAGCTGCCTGTCATGTGTTAAAGGATGGGATTTCAACATGAGGATTAGCTTAGCCTGCCCTACAGAAGGTCAAGCAGTAGACTTTGCAATTGGGCACTACATTCTTGTGCCCCAGGATGAAAAGCAGGGGGGAGGAAGGCCAGGGTTCAGAAACAGGGATGTGGCAAAACTCAGTCCCTGTGAGCTCCTGATTGCTCTCCCCTTAGCTACTGTAACCCTCCCAGCAATTAGGGCAAGGGGGAGGAGGGAGAAGAGCACTTTAAAGTGAAGTACAGGGGCACAGGGTGGCACATGAGAAATTTGCTGGAATTGGTCTGTTGGGCTGGAACATGGCAGGGCTCTGGAGAGTTGCTCAGAATGCAAAGTTTCAAAATACATACAGCTCACGCTCAAAAAATGGGTTGTGTCTGAGGGTGGGGTATGCTTTCCCCAGCCCCCGCTTGCAAGACAAATAGAACAAGGGGAGGGGGGGGGGGGCAGTAATTGCTATTACTACAATAAACTGTTTAACTAAAGCTAATTGTGCCCAAGTTTGTTCAGGTAATGCTTATCCTTGCTGCCTGATTCCTAGAGACTGCCCAGGGCAGACACCTAATGGCATAACTGTGTCTGAACAGGACAGAGCAGTGTAAAAGGAGCACCCAGAGCTCCAGTCCGGGCTCAGCGAGGCCGCTGGGAATTTTAAGTAGGAACTGTTATGAATCCAGAGGAGTAATACTGAGTACAGAGGTTTTTCAAGACTTTGCAATCAGAAAGATTACAAATTATTTTAGCTGCATGAAGGCAGTAGTTAGTAGCCAATAGTTGCCTTTAGCATGCTATTTTTCTTATGTGAATTTTTACTCATTTTCCCCAAATGTCTAGAAGTATCAATCTCCTGCACAGCCACATCTTTATGTCAGAAAAACTCCCTATGTCAAAAAAAACTCCCTATGCCAAAAAAAACCTCCCTATATAAAAAAAAAATACCCCCTTGTTAAAGACACTTTGCTTAGATTAACAGCAACAAAGTAACCTAATGTGTGGTATCACATTTCTTCTATAAAATTATTGTAGTTCATGGGTGGTCCAAATTTCTGCATATGCTTACCTGAACCTGGGTACCAGTGTGTCAAGAGTAACCAGACAGTAACCAGAAGACAGATGCTCTGTTATTCCCACCACTACCCTCCGAGAGGAAGACAAAGAATGGAATAAGGGAGAGAGACTCGGAAGAAAAAACTAACAAAGGTTTAATGGAGCAGTAGTAGCAATAGTGAATTATAAATATATATAAAGTATGTGAATTCAGAACTCACACTCCTCAGCTGGTAATTACTTCCCAACCAGAAAAGTCCCACACTGAACTCAGCAGCAGCTGGGATGAGTCCAGGGTCCCCTGCAACAGCCTCAGAGCTGCCAGGCTGGTCCTGCTTGGGAAGGCAGAAAGTGGCCTGCATCAGTGAGTGATGGTCTCTGGTGAGGAAACAAGGAGCAGTAACACACAAAACCCACCCCAGCCAGAATAGCCCCCAGTGGGCTCTCTTTATAATGAGCACCCAGGGCAGGAGTTCTGTGATTGGCCCATTTGGACCACAGGCACAGCTGCCCCCCCAGGCTGTAGTTGCCCCAGCAGCACCCAGCAGGTGCTGGTGATGTCCCAGGTGGGAGGGTTTTTAACCAGGACATGGTGCCAGTGCTTTGCATCACCAACCTGCAGGGATCCTCTCAAAGGAGCAGATACCTCTTGAGTTCTGCAAACAACTGAGCTGTGACAATCCTTGCACACACATTGGTGATACGACTGTGACAGGGTACCTGGGTTCTCAGAGCTGCAGGAGGCAAGTGACAGAACTATGTTTGAGCCTGAAAGCTTCTTCCCAGCCTGTCTTTAAAAAGATCTTTGCTTGCCTCAGCTGTGTATCAAGTCACTCTGACCTGCTACAGTTAGATTTCCATAAATACAATCTACAAAAGGAAATACTTGCTCCAGCTATTGCTGCGGGAAATTACAGGTCCGTTCATTTATCATACTCATCAGTATAATATACCACTTGCTGTACACACTATTCCTTTGATTATTCACAGCGTTGTTTTAAATCACTTGGTGCTCAGGACATGTTCCTGCAGATGGCAAGAACCAGCAAGCTCAGGCTAAATCAGGGAGCTGTAAATTACTCTCTGTGTCAGTAACACTGACAGCCATGTGGGAACCCAAGCTGGGGTACAATGGGCTGTAGGGCTCTCACCAGTGTGAAAGGAACCCCTGGGTAATATCCTGATCAGATGGATGCCAGGAGCCAGTGAAGACCAATCTCATCTGAAGTGGGGATGCAAGCTGAGGGGTGTTTCCCCCCCTTTATCTCTGGCTCTCCACTTTCCATTTCTTTCTGTCTTCACCTAAAACTGCTAAGACATGTGGTACCTGCCTTGCCTGTTCTGTAGTGCCACTCCAGGGAGATGGGGACAAGAAACAGTCAGAAATGAGCCATACCTATGAGGAGTTTGCCTACAGAGCAGAGTGGTAAAACTGCTTTTTGCATTGCAACTCTTTTGATCTTGCAGATTACAAAGCATTCAAGCCAGGGTAAGACTGGAATTGTTTTACTCCTTTTTCAGCTGGGGCAACCAGGGCAGAAAGAGGTACCAGCACATGCCCTAAGTGACCTGGTTAGGCATGCAGGACTTCTAAGACAGACCTCATTGTAGTCAAAACTCCAAAGAGCTCTTGCTTTTCCTATTATTTAAAATAAAATAAGGTGGGTAACTCAGGCCTGGAGATACATTCAAGGAAGCAAATGTAGTCTTTGCAAGGGTCACATATGCTGCAGAAGGGACTCTGTATGAGCTGGCATCTCCTTTCAAGCTCTGTTAGTCTCTCCTAATATTTCTGCGTGTTGCGTTATCTTCCTGTAGATGTTCTGAAACAAGCATTCAAAAATGCCTGATGAGTGTTGGCATGATGGGTGCTCAGCAGTTCTCCACCAAGACTGAAAGCAGAATGCTTGCTTCTGAAAGTCTGTTTCAGTCCTGAAATTCTTTGTAGGGATAAGGACCTGTCACAATGAAAGACATCACTTTCCCCTGGAGAGAAAAAAGATACGCCAGACTGATCTAGTGTGATATAACATCAACACTCAGATTATCTCTGTGCTAAGTATTTCTACAAATCTGCTCTTCCAGAAGCAGAAGGCAATCCTAAGTTTCACTTAAAGGTATTAATAGTTTTTGAAAGAACAGCAGGTTCCTGTAAATGGCTCATTCTGTGATGCTGGTGTTCCTTTCTCCCCAAAGCACTTACAACTATTTTCATTCATTTTGTGTTTTAGTGGAAAATAAACTGTTGAAAAATAGCATAGCGAGACACATGAAATACTTTCTTTGTGTTAGCAGATGTTTACAGAGTGAGGAGAATTACATTTTTGGGAGGATAAATTGTTTCTGGTGTTTTTAAGATTTTTCACCTTAGACCCTTACAGGTTTACTTACAGTACATGCACTGCGTGAAGTAAAAGGAAACCCAACAAAACAGTAGCTTTCACCTATTTTCCAGTGAAAGTCAGAGAATTGTAATCCTTGTCACATGCAGCTCTTTGTGACAGGAAAATGATGTTCCATGGTCAAAAATCTGCAGCACAAAGATTTTGGTAGTGCAGTCATGCTGGGTATTTACTTAAAGCATCTATTCGTTAGCAAATTAGAGCCATATTAAACAGCAAGGTGTTTAGATTTGGGAAAGAAACAAATTGAAAGAGAGCAAATTCACCTGCCACTCAATCAAATCTATATTCATTTACTAAACAAAGCATACATTGGGTGAAGCTAATGAAACATTTCTGTGCAGAAGTACAATTTGGTTTATAAGTCATCCACACTCAAAATTTTAGTGTGCTGCTAGGTTGAAAAAATCTTTCAGTACTGCAGAATTATCAAAAGGAGATGGAGCTGGATTGAGGACAGATGCTTACTTAAGCAGCTGTGAAGGAATGAGAGGCAGCATGGGATGGGGATGATAAGTTATATGGTTCTTCTTCCTCAAATCCATCAATATCAATTTTCTTCACAAAATACTAACACATACCTGCTAAGGTAAGCCGAGAAGCTCAGAGTGCTATTTTTCAGGTAGGAAATACCAGTGCATCAGCTTTTGTTGAGGTTTCCTTGCAATCACAGCAGTTGGAAACTAACTTAATAGATGAAGGCTGATTCCTGAACAGATTTTACACCACAGGTAAAGTCCATATTTCAGGGTCACAGAAGCCACACAGCAGGCACCGAGCTGACACGAGAAGCCTGGCTGATTCCCTTCCAGGCTTTCTGGGGATTACACTCTGCCCCTTTGGGAAAGGTGAGCTCAGTGCCTGGGAGGAGAGACGGGTGCCAGCAGACCTTGGCAAATTCTCTTGCCATGGGTGGCATCAGGCACCACAAGGAAAGCAGTTCCTCCCACCCTTCTGCTGACAGCTTCCTTGTTTGTAGGATGCCTTCAGAGACGAGGAAAGATGCTGCAGATGTGCAGAGCCTTTCTGGGCCCATCTTCAGTGCTCAGCCTGCATCCCCATCTCCAGCAATAGTCCCAAGAACTGTTACTCTATTGTAGGGCTTTTTTTCAGACTTGGGGTGTTGTCAGCAAACTGCATCCACAAGAGAAGGCACAATGCTGCAGTTTTTTGCAAACAGAGCTTCAATCTGTATCAGAAATTGCTTTGCTATTACTTTGTGTGTATCAAGAGTTTTGCAGCTTTAGTTCCTCTGGTTTTCACTCCTGTATTCCTGAGTGAGACATGGGACAAATTTTTTACAAAGGAAATGGAGACTTGTTTTTAATTTTGCTTTCTCTGCATCTTATGGTGCTGTTCCCTGGAATATATGGGATTTGGTGTTGTTCCCCTAGAGAAGCTCAGGGAAGTTCAGCTGGATTCTGAGTTGAAGCTGATTCCAAGTGCTGTGTGAGCTTGCACATACTGAAGTGTGTTAAAAATACACTGTGAATCATTAGGAAGCAAGTGACACTGGTTCCAGGATGATGGTTCTAGCTGGAAAAAACGATAGCCAGTAAACTAAGACCTCAAAATTATACCTCAGCCTTGATGCATTCTCAGGGTACCTTGAAAGGGGAGAAGAAAAAATCAAATGCATTAGTTGATTATAATGTGAACAGGAGAGAACAATACAGTTTATTGCTATTGATGAAACAACAATAGTATCAATAGCAATAATACCAAGAATTTATTGCTATAATAGAGTTCCCGTGCTGAATTTCTTGGAATCATCAAGAGCCTTTATTTGATGAGCTTTAATCTCTAAAAATGTCTGAGTATTCCTGTGGAGTGGAACAGAGAAAGGCAAGTTATGCTAGTTAAGGAGAAGATAAAGGACATCAGATTGTTTAGTCTAGCAAATAAGGACAAATTAGTGGAGTGGGGATGCAATTACTGTAAGTAAATACACCAGGATGTAACAACAGAAAAGGAAGAGAATACTTAAGCTAAAGGACAATGTTAGCTTACTAAAAATAGGTAAGAACTGGTCAAGAATAAATCTGTGCTTGAAATCAGGTTTCCAAACCCCAGAGCAATGAGAATTGGAAACAGCCTTCTCCTAGGGCCAAAATCCCTCATTTGTTTTAAAAGGAAGCTGAATGTATTTGATCACACTCTCTGCTCTGAAATTTTTATTTTTGGCCCTTCCTTTTGGATGCAGCATGAAAGTCAGCAGCAGGTCTTCACTATACAGAGGGCAGGATGTGTGCACCTCTTGTGCATCTGTCAGGAGGAGCTGAAACATGGCCTTATTCAAGCACAGAGGTGTTCAGTCAAATTAATTAAAAACGCATCTTCAAGAAGTGAAAAAAGTTACTTGTTTCTCCCCATGCTGTGTTTTAGTTTTCTGTTTCTCTCCACATGATTATATCCTTGCAGGAAAGAAGGCAGGGAGGTGCTCCTTTGGTAAGAAGCACAGAAGGGAGAAACTTCATCAGTTTGGAAATCACCTTGCTGAGTTCCTCCGAGGCAGTATTGGTTTACATCCATCAATGGCAAACAGTGATTTTTTAAATTCACTTTTATAGCAGCATAAGCAATTCTCCCTGCTATGCTGAGGCAGCCACCAGAGAGAGGAAACAAAATGCCGAATTTAATGGGAGTTGGTGAATCTGAAGGGTAGAAGTCAGGGATCCAGCCTGCCAAAGTTTTGCTACATCAGACTACTGAGGTACACTGCCTCTTACGTTTTTCTGCTGCCAACAAGATTCCTCAGGCATCAGCTCCGGTGAGATCATTAGCCTGAACAAGGTACCCCTCTCAGCAGAATTAAGTCACAGTCTCCAAACATTCAAACATGACTCAGGCCTCTTAGAGGCACAAGATTTATCTTTAAAAGGCCTTAGATTTGTTAAGTACGTCTGTGTCTAATCTGATGAAACTTTAAATGCTGTTTTACCAGTCTTTTGCATAAAAGATCAGGTCAGATTAGGATACACCTAATCCTTAGTGTGAAATTCTGACAGTGCTGCAGGCAGTGGGTGTTCTCCTAGTGACTTCAATAAACCAGATGCCTCTTTCATCTCCTGCTGTTGGTTTTTGAGTTACAAAGGAAGAATAGTTCTTTTCCTTTTTAATTGAAAAAATTGGTCACCAAAGGATCAGTTTAAAAGAAATTGTTACCCTATGCAAAAACACAGAGGGGGGGAAATAATGTCAGTTTCTCAGCTGTTATTAAAATTAAATTACCTAAG
The DNA here is from genome assembly GCF_003957555.1 of Calypte anna. Lineage (NCBI taxonomy): Eukaryota > Metazoa > Chordata > Aves > Apodiformes > Trochilidae > Calypte > Calypte anna. The sequence goes on from NC_044246.1 coordinate 15,084,313, forward strand.
ACGTCATTTCTTAGGTCCTATTGAAGCAGGATACGTTTGGAGTTTATTACAGACACACAAACTAGCAATCCAGGAGATATTTCTTTGATAAATAAGATGATACTGTGACTCATTTTTTATGTCTATTGAACTACCTCACAATGTAATTTGTTGGCCAGTGTGCTGTCTCTCTCATGAAAGTTCTGGTAATTAATGCAAGCTCACCAAAAGCCTTAGATCTTTTCTGGGGTGAAACTTTATGCTAAGTGAAAATTCACATCCCAATACAAAGCTTCTTCACTGCTTCTTCAATACAGCAGAAAAGACAGTAGCAAAGAAACATCTTGGTGCAAGATCTCTAGCTTGAGCAGAGTGGAAGATCAGAATTTGTATAAGGATAAAGGTGATGTAAATAGCTGAGCACCTACATCCTTTCACTAGTGGTAGCATGGAACATGTCTTAAGGTCTGCATAAGTAAGAGGAAGATATGGCCTTTGGGGTAATCGGATGGAGTGTCTCAGATATCTTTCGTTCAGTGAAACAATGACTTCTACAGGGCACAAGGGCTGCAATGGTTTGATTTTGGTAGCAAATCAGTTCCATAAATTCCTTATGATCTGCAGATGGACAACCAGTGACAGAAAAGAAAGAGCTTTTAAAATTTATGCCAAGGTCTCAGAAGCTTTTTGAGGCATGTAGTCTTCCTGTGAGCCTCTAGAGTATCCAAGAGCAAATCCACGTAGGAATGATGTCTGGGATGCAAAGTTAAACATGTTGGCTCTGCCAAAACATGTTCCAAAGACCAGTGTCTGTAATGTAAAGATTGATGTCATTTCAAAGAATGATAGGGAATACAGAATATTTTCACCTACTGTGCTGGTAGCATCTGGTGGAGTTCTGGTTATATCTGTCTTAGATACAGATTGGGGTAGCAAGATGATGGGAGGGGCTGGAGAATCCAGTGTTAATACAGGTGTTGATGGATCAGGTAGTTTCCAGGTAAATGCTTGGACTCCTGTTAAGTCACTCTGGGCATAAGCAGCACAAAGACATCCTCCCAGACTGAGCAAAGAAAAAACAAGTTGATTTAGTGCTGGGGCAGGACCCAATGGCAACCTTGAGCCTCTGTCTCTCTCAGTCTGCCTCAGGGTGATAAAACCACCACAATGGCAGCTTCTGCTGGGAAAGATCAAAGCAGAAAGCTCCTTGTGAGACCTCCCTACCTATGAGGTGCTGAGAGATGTTCAGCTTTTGAGCTTTCGAGGGCAACTTGTGGTTACAAAAAGCAGAAACAGGAAAAAGCTGAAAGGAAGTCCATCCTCTAAGTGGAGGAGGTTGAGGACTGATTAAAATGGGTGCAGAAAAGCACAGTAAGAGCTGCTTGAGAGAAACAGAGGAATGGAGGGTTTGCACTGCCCCACCTGTCATCAGGACTAAGGAGGATATAGCAGTGTATAGCAGTGCCATGTACATATATCTACAGTAATGTGCACATTGACAATATTTCAAAGAATAACCCGGTACTCCAGGTTTTAAAATTGCTGGTTTAAGTCATGATGAAAATAAGTTACTTTGATAACTTTGTTTTAAACATGTACAATTCAAGAGTACTAATGGCATCACAAGTTTTGAATTACAGCTGCCATATGAACTTTTCTTCCCTGATAAAACCATTGTTGTTCTCTGTTTAAGCCATTTGTGCCATTGCTGGGAGGTGTCCCTCACTATCTGTTATTATTAATGTAAAAACTGAGGGAAGAGGATAATTATTTTCTTAAAAAAATTGGTACTGATATGTTGCTTCACAGTTATTTCTGACATACTGAATTTTGAAAATAAAAAATAATTACAGCGATTTTAGCTTATTTAGCATTAACTACCTAACCACCTTGCAAGCTGTTTTATATTTACAAGTTCTTCCATGAGTCTTTACATAATGTATTTTATCAAGAAATGGAATCTATTGGATTTTACATCTGGGGCTGATATGGAAGATCCCTACAAACATTGCTAGACAGGAATAACTCAGCCTGAATATTGAAACTGTAGTCTAAATTTTCAGAAATGTTGGTGTGCTGACTCCATTTATCCTGTAATCTGTTGTCAAGCTAATTTGTCCACATATATTCAAGTTATTAAGATGTTTTTTCTACTTTGTCCCAAATGTCTACACACTGTTGAGCAGGTCATGTATCACACCCGAAGTTGGCTTTCCAACAGGTTTCAGTGCAATGCTAAAACACTGTGTCATCCTTCAGAATTAAAAGTGCCATCTGAAATTACCAGCCTGCTCTCACATCCTTGCTGGCTATTAAAAATAATTTTCTTCAGTCACTCTTTCTATGATTCCTTGAGCTTGCAAACCAGCTGGAGTGTGCTACACCTAGAGAGAAAATGAAGAAACATTATGAACAACGACTGGCAGAGCCACTTTCATTTTCTAGGCTGGCTTTTTCATAAATAACCTGAAACCAGACACCACTTGAGAGAGTGACAGATTTTTATCCTTGCAAAATGGGCATGTTGAAGGCAAGGGGCTGCAGTGCCCTGTTGCACCAGGACATTATAGCTGGGGGAGCTTTAGGAAGATGCTTATGAGATTTGGTGCAGGTTTGCTCCATACCCTAAAAGCATGGTCCCACCACTGACTGCACACAGTGGATGTACCCTCTTCTGCCCTCCTATGATTCTGAATACCTGAACTGACGGAGCTATTGCTTGATGTGCTCCTGTATTTCTACAGGATGCCAGTAGAGGGCAAGGATGACTTTAGGCTCGATGTATGAAATCAGACATGTTGCCCTGCAGAGCAGAAAAACTACATGAGTTAGGGGAAAACTCAGAAATAATGGGAGTTTGGGAAAAAGAGTTGACCTAGTACTGCTTCCTGAGCTTTCTCTTCTCTTGTGAGCACAAGTTTACCTGCAACCCAGCAAAGTGCCATGAACTGTGGTGGTGAGCCCCATGGTGACATGACAGCATTGAGGCTGTCAGACTGACCCAGAGGAGCCTGCCTGTCCTCAGCAGGACAGATGTGTCCCTGCCATGCCTGGAAAAGGGACAGACCTGGCAGCTGCATCTCTTGTGAACAGAGGCAGCTTTGTTACACTGGTCCAGCCCTCACTTCTTCATCAGCTTTTCTTCCATTTTTCCTGAACAACATGCTTAGTAAGGTGTTCAAGGAAGGGTCTTCCATGGGTATCACATGGGACTTCATGGAACCTGAATAGTTCCCATTTCTTTACCAGGTAAATGTACAGATGTTATTTTGGCTCTAGTTTGGGGAAAGGTAACTAGCTGTAATATAAAAAATCCTCAAAGGCCTTGTCATCTAACTCATCAAATAAATTAAGACTCAGAAATGCAGATCTGAATAAGATCTGGTCCCTGAGCTGAATAAAACATGATTAAGGTCAATAAGTATTTTAGGTGGTCTCTAACATACCATAGTAAAGTGATTTTTATCTCTTTTCACTGCAATTTCGAATCACATGTCCAGCTGATTTATCAGTTCATTATAACATGCTTCTCTTCTATACAAGCAAATACTGTATGTCTGAGAAGATTGTTTATTTCTCTGCTCCAGAACCAGAAGTAGCTTAACACTGCGTATAATTGTAGGAGTCTGTCTCATGAGGTGATGTAAAACCTTTCACAAAAAAAAATTAAAATACCAGGGATAAAATTGGAAGTGAATTGTAAATAGCCTTCTTGTTCTTTTTTCCTCAGAGAACTGTTTTTATAAAACTTCCCCACAGTCAGAGGTTTTGCCAGTTCTCTCACCCATGAAGGGAATCACACTCCTCTGAGATACCAGTGGCTACTTTTTAGCTGTGGCTATGCAAAGCATCTGTGCTACTCTGCAAGTCAGAGCCTTTCACACAATTTCTTACCTCTTTTTTTGATCCTTTCTATTAAAAAGTGGGGCAAATGAGTAGGGACATAATAGATAGCAGTGAAAGACCACCAAATTCAGAATCCAGAAGGCTATAATCAAGAGATGACTTTCACAACTTTGCATGCATAACAAATCATGTCCTGAACAACCACTTCATTCAAGTCACAAAAAGCCATACACATGGTTAAAAACCAATGGATAAGGAGAGGAAGGAAAAGCTAGGCAAGGAGGGCACAGTGTTTTAGGAGAAACTGCTAGAAAAGAACAAAATCCTTGGTTTTTTTTTAAGAAAACAACCATATGGAATATGCTGGCCAAGGCATAGCAAACTTTGTCTCAACACTGTTGTATCCAAACACAGCATACGAAGGGGAAGCCAGACAGTGAGATCCCATATAACAATTTTTCAATGGCCATGACAGCAAAGGAAGTTCAGGAAATAAAAATTATATATGAATTCTGCTACTCTTTTTGTTACTTACATAGAGGATTTTTTTTCCATTGGTACATTAGAGCCATGTTAGGAAAGCCAGCTAATGTTGGTAAGTGGAAGAAAATATTTTATTTCTAAGATGTGTACTAGCTGTTGGTGTTTTTTTTATTTTCTAGTCTGAATAAACTCATTTTCCAGGCTTTTGTTTTTGATGGTTTTCTCAAAAATCAAACTTTCTTAAAACATTTTCTTGTTGCTGAGATATTTACAGCTTCCTTAAAATCTGATGTTCTGAGTCAATACTAGCCCCACTGTCCTAGGCTGAAATAATCCCTCCCATCTCATACAGATGCTATTTTTGCCAGTACCTCCCAAGATAAGGCTCATCCTGGTTTCTCATTTGGTTGATGGGGGAAGTTTTGTACCTCTGAGATCTTTTTATGCAGTAGTAACTCAGATGCTATTTCAGATCTTTTATGTGATAAATTTTAATTATCTTTAAATAGTTTGGGATTAGTTTCTTGAGGTGAGAGAATTGGATTTTTTAAATTTCCAGGTACAGGCTTTCTGACGCATGTTACCTTTTTTTCTCATGAATTCTGTTTTTAGTTTCTTCCTGTTTTGCTGCCCAGAGGCCTCTGTAGCTAGTGCAAAAATTAAAATGAAAATGATAACAGGAACTAATTATTTCTACTTGCTTGGAACAGAAAAGGATTGTGAAGTTAAACTTCATAGTTGCATATTGGACATATGAAAAATTAAGCTACCTGAAAAAAAACAAAAACAAAAACATGCCAGGGGAGATGCTAGAAACACCACCAGTAGCCAGCTACAACTAGCTGGCTACTCAGTGTTGGCACAGAATTGCACAGATTTTCTTACTGCAAAGAATCCTAAGTTAGGAAGGAAAGAGGTCTGCTCACACTCTTTGGCCTTCCAAGGTTATAAATAAAATTGAATAGCTGAGGGGAAATCAAACTTGTTTAAGGGATCCTGAGAAAGAGACCTATCTAGCTTCTGATCTGACCCTGAAGGAAACAGTACCACTACCTTACCTGTGAGAAGATGATTAAGTGAAGAAGCAGCAACAAGACATGAGGCACCTTATAGTATAAAGCAATAGAGAACAAGGCTGCCATCTCCCAACTAATTGTCAGCTGCCCTCCTAAAGAACCTTCTCCACAAGAGAAGGGTGTACACTTCTCATGAAGCATATACATATCAGCTTTTGTTTAAATTTCATATAATGGAGACCTTCAGTATGAAGACATAAGCTTAGCTCCTTTTAACCCTTGAAGAACCCTGTGCTGATTTAGTGGAGGAGAGGAAACCACTCTCACTTCTATTTGCCTCTTGTGAGTAGATGGTAATTTTTGCTTCCCCAAACTCCTTCCCCATCAGATAACATTTGGCAGCACATGCTCTATCCTCCTCTCTTGAGGACTCCTGTTAAGGGAACATGCCACATGCCAGAGTCTGTCCCAGTGGATGGCTTTCAGCTCCAATAAGAGAAAAAAGAGAACTGTCCTAAACCTCTTGCATTCACCCAAACTCATGTTCTTATCCTTCCCACCTCAAACATCAGCCATGACTAAACATGCCAAAGCAAAGATCTTGTTTAGGAGGACATGGGTACGTAGAAGAATATTCTTCATCTGTAGCTAACAAGGTTTCTTATTCCCCCCATGCAGGGTACTTACTGCATTCAGAAGCTCTGGTGTGAGGGTCACTCCATTGCCCTTCTCCTTCCCAAAGCTCTAGATGATGGTTGTCCCCTTCTAGCCCAGTTTATCATTTTCAAGGTTATATTTTTGTGCACAAATGTAATTATTTTCATGGTGCTAGCTATCCCTGGAAGTTAAAGGAGACTCTACCTCAGTTCTGGACTAGCCAGCCAAGAGGCATGCAAGTTATATGAAAACTTAACTTTGCCTGGGGCCAGTGGCTCCTCCTATTCATGGTTCTTCTGGGTCTGTAATCAGCTGATTGTCCCTGTCTAAAATGTTCCCTTTATTCTCCCTGGCAACATAATACACTAGAATACAATTATGGCACATCCATGCTATGAACTTGTGTTCTCATTCATTACCAGCTTGCTATTGACTCCTTTTTAACACAGATGGCAAATTTCTGGATGGGGGCTTCTGCACAGATGTGGTCTGAGTCCCCATTCCCATTCCTGCCCTCTCACTGGTGTTCTGGGACCACTTACATTCCAGGGTTATGAAATACACAAATGATTCCTGACATTGGTCTATGATATTTTTAGTCATAGTTTTGGTGTTTACTGAGAAGAGCACTAAGTGGAAAAGTAGCACATATTTCTCTAGTGCTTAAAATATTCCACTGTGGGAGTTTTCTGTACCCCAAAGACTCAACATGTAGGCTGCCTAGGTTATATTAGTTGCCATCTGGCTCCCAGTCCCATTCTTTGTTTTCAGGCTCCAGGCCATTATGTCTTTAGTAAATAATCAAACATATTTTGTTCTATTCAATTTCTTTTCTTTCTGTTGAATTGTTGATTAGGAGCCAAAGGTTTATTTAAACAGGTGGAGAAGTTCACTCTTACTTGGTGCAACTGGAACATAGTTTTAGGTCACATCTCCATGACAAATGTAGGCAGGTCAAGCAGCAACAAGCTAAAGTGTTTCTAAGGCTTTGGAAACCTTCTGAAGTGTTCCAGACTAAGAAGAGTTAAGTTTTATCCTCCTTGTTCAGAGGCTGGAGCTGCAGGGACAACTCTGGTCAGAAAGTGGGACTGAGGAGTATAGGAGTGGTGGTAAAAGGGAACTAGAGTGGGAAGAATGGGAGGAGGAGTATGGAGCTGGGAAGAGTGCAACTGATAATAGACACATCATGTTTCAAAACTATATTCAACCCCAACATCACTGGCAAATCTCTGCAAATATTTAGGTGGTCTTCCCTAGTCCATGTCCTGGCCCCGTAGCAAAGCTCTGCCTTTACCCTTAGTGAATCACATCCCTGTAAATCTAAATCCACAGCAGACATGTATAAAGAACATGGATGAAAAGGTGCAAAAGCTTCAACTTCTTCACTAAAGGAAACCTTGACCACTCAGCAGGGTGCCTTACATGTTCCATCTCTGTCTCTTTTAGCTGAAGCAGTTCAGGCTGGCACTCTTTGAGCAGGAGAAACCAAATCTACTTTTGGCTCTTGGCCTCAAATGCCAAGTGGACACTTGCAGGCAGCTGTGATGTTCCCAGGGGGCCCCAGGAATTGTAATGAGACAGATACAGTGCAGCAGAGGAAAGGGAAAACTAAGACACACAAGCAGGGATAAAAGTGGTGAGGGACAGAAGAAACAGACAAAATGGGTGGACGTGGTATCCTTCTGTGCAAAATGAGTTGGGTCATTACTGCAAAGGTCTGAGTAGAATAGTGTTTGAAATCAGTCACTGCTCTTCCCATCCTGAATCTTCTTGTTGTTGTTTTAAAGAATGGTCATCTTACAGTAAACAAACTGTGATAACCCCAAAGCCTTTTCCTCCTTCTCTGTGCCAGAGGAAGCTAAGTTTATCCTGAGCATTTCCAAACCACATAGCATCTGAAGTCATGGTAATATATATGGGGTTAGAAACTTTAAAATAAAAGCCAGTTAGATCTTTAGTCCATTTCCATTTATTTATTTTTATTGCATGCTCTGAAAGTAGTCTGTCTCAAGCCTACACTTTTTAACAGGCTGCCAGTCCTTTCCTGCAGCTTTTGCAGCTTTCAGCTATTATGCCTCCATAAGATTATACTTTTCAGTAACTGATAAACATCATAGAATTAAACTCCCACAGAGAAGTCAATATCACTTAGCCAGACAACATCTTCAGAAAACGGCTTGAAATTATTTGCCAGAAGACTAATTTCCTACTGTTTCAGAGCAAATGTCCCCATAAATAACAGATTCCAAAGCTACTATAGTTCTCGGTCTCTGATTTATTCATGCACTTGATACAATTTGTGTCTCTTGCCCTAAAAAAATTGTTCTCATTTCAAGAGCACACCCATTTACCTTTGCTTGAGTGACATGCTGGGGTTATCAGAGTAGAAGCTAAATGTCAGGCTCTCTCCTTAATATAAGCAGCTGTAAAGAATGGAGAACTTGCACTGAAGAACTATAGAGAAACTGGAGGTTCAAGTTTTAAAATAGGTATTACAGGCTTTACTTCCTTACCTTTATCTGCTGCCTATAGTACATTTGAGAGTCTAGTCTGATATTTTAAATTAAAGAGTTTCACAGCACAGAAGGAAATCTTAAAATGTAGGCCTTCATCCTTAAATGAAAACCCCCTTGCAAGCCTTTCTCACTTTTCATTAAGCTACCAATTTTCTATCTCTCCTTAAAAGCTGATGGGCACAAAACTAGCCTGAGAGAAGCATCCCCCCCAGACGTCCAAGGCCTATTGCTTATTCCTGCTTTTGTACTCATTTCCCATTCTAAGCAGCAATTAAAAAGCAGACCAATTAGCTTACTATTTTTCCTTCCTTTCCAGTTGTGACAGAGATGGAGTTGGCAAAAGTCCCGGGCTAAGAGGAATAGAAAATATCAAGAGACTGTCTGTGTCCCAAGTCTTCATTTGTTCCTTTACTTTTCCCCAGCTGCCATCATACAACAGACAAGCAGCAATTATGAAGGCTGCCAGAGAAGGGCAACACAACTTCATTAATAAACACTTATCTGCTAGCTCAGAAGCTTCTGACTTCTAGTTCAACATGAACATTGATTTATGTGCCCAGCAACCAGGAGTACAGAGGAATGAGTACTTCTCTGCACTCAGCTTATTTTGCTCAGCACAGGTAGGGCCCAACCCACAAATAAGCACACATGAGGATTTTTGTCACTGATCTTAGCAGCATTAGGGATTATGATACTTCCTTATACACCCAGAAACTAGATAAACAAAAGCATGATCAACAAGTGCCCAAAGCCATAAGTCCACAGAACAGTGCAAAGCTGTTGACAGGCCTTCAACAGGATTTCTGCTCTCACTGGGGGACTATAGGCATTCAAAGTATATTTATTCTCCTTACAATTAAAATGCCTATCATGGTGCCACACACGACTTTCATATTCAAGTAGGACTAGAAATGTGTCAAAGCACTTTTTTTTTCCTTTATAAGTAATGCATAGATGAAATTGGAAAGCACAACTACTTTTGTTAGGTGTACTTGGTAAAGTAGCCAAAATAATATTATTAAATATTATCATGAGAAATTTCAAAGAATATATATAGGGAAAAGGTTAACATTTAGTTTGAATATTTTGTGGGTTAATCTCTTCATCCTAATTTCAGAATGCATATTTTCACTTTTTTCCCCTCCGTGCTTTCTCTGCCATTCATAGCCCCACCCTGGTAAAGAGAAAAGAGGGGCAGGGTATATTTTCCACAGCTTCCATAACCATACACAATAACCATAACCATCACAATATGAAAAGTGAGTTGCCACCATCTGTCTTCTATTCTTCCCTATGAGCAGAAAGGATAAGCAGTAGGGAGGCAACTTATGGCACCCCATAAAAAAATATTCTAAAATAGAAAAGTCAAACTTTTTCATTCACAGTTGCTTCAATTCAACTTGTAAAATCCAAAACTATTATTAAAGTATTTCCAACAGAACATTTCTCATATGTCCATGTACTTCTCATTTATATTTTTTGTCAGGTCCCCTGGCTCCAGGCTATCCTTGGAAACCTGGCCACCAGAGGAGGCCCTCACAACCACTGTGCTACCTGGCTTTCAGGAAGAATCTGTGCAGGGTAATGCCTCCAGCATCCCAGTCCACCTCAACATTCCCTTTCCAGATAAGCCCATCTGATGTGAAATGGTAAATTTCCTTGGTCAGCAAGCTGAGTCTTTGTGGGTGTTTCATGTTGGACCTCTGTGCTCTTATCAGTTGCAGTACCACTCCCTGTGCTGGCTGTGTAGTCCAAGATAACCAGTGCCTGCATTTCTTGTCATCCCAAGACAAAAGCCACCTGCTTGGACACTTATGTGCATTTCCACAAACCATCACCCCACAAAAAAACTCTACCCCTTATGAGTCTGGGTTTCTTGCGAGCCAGGACAGAAATCAAGACTACCCACATGCCACGAGTCAGCAGCAGTTGCAATGCAGAGGAAGGTATATGCCAACATGGAAGTGAAAAGCAATCCTTTAGCAAGGCCTTCAAGAAGCCTAAGCTGTGCAAGACAAGCAGGTGATGAACAGGTTTGAGAGGAGAGCAAAGGATCTAAGAGGGAAAGGGGGCAATGCTGTGGGTTCCCTCTTGGCAAGATGTTTGGTCCCTGTGGCAGGGCTCAGCCTGCTCCTGCTCACACACAGCACCCACTCGCTCCGTGGGCATGAAGACAAATCCACAGCCACAGTCACGCTGTGAAGCCAGGCAGCGTGTGGGGAGGAGGCCCAGTCTGGGTGCATGGTCAGGAGAGCTCTCAGAGAGTTTTCTGGAACATAAAGAAGCCAGTATCTAGTGAGTGCTCTGCTCAGTCCTACCTGTTATTCCTAGATATTACATTATTAGTTAGCTTACCACCTGGAGGCTGATGCTAAAAAGGGTTAAAGCCAAAAACATCCAAACAAACAAAGAAGAAAAAAATCTCCCAACCCTTGCTGAAAGGCACAACATGCATGTCATGAATGAAGAAAACAATTTCTGCTCAAACTACAGGGCAACCTCTTACAGATTCCTGGAGGTCCTTGCAGAAGAGCTGGAAGATATTTTATGGGTTCTTCCGAATTTAAATCCAGCTACTGGAAGTGGCTGTGAAGAAGGTGAAGTTGCAGTTTCCTGTGTAAAACAGTCCTGAATAGCAACTCTTTACCTGTTATGTCACAGTCTTCATCTGCCAGAACTAAAGGTTTGAGTTCTCCATTAACTGCAGGTTGCTGGTATCATGTTGCACCACACATTGTAAAGAGCCATGATAATCACTCAATGAAAAAACTCCAGGTTGGTTTTTTTTCGTTTGTTTTTTTAAGTGTCAGCTGATATGCGATTTTATCTGTCACGCTTTTGTGTTCAGAGGAACCCAGAGCCAAGCATGGACCATAAGAAACAGGCACTTCACAGATACAGGTTTATCCTGTTTTCCTACTTCTTGCTACCCTACACCCTATAAGTTATTAACACTCAACTAAAAGACTGAGGGCAGAAGGTGAGCAATAGTCTGTGGGCTCCAACCTGCTGGGTTCTGATGAAATATTATCAATTGCCTACCAGACTGTTCTCTCCTGCCCTCAGCTCCATGAGGGGACACCACCTCCCTCTACAGCTGGTTTTTTCCATAAGTTTTATCCAGGCATCTCTTATTTTCTCCACTACTCCTCTGTTGAGGGGCTGACTGAAAACATAGAGCTAGACTGCCCTTTATGAAGTCATAACATCCACCCTTCTCCCCTGTATCTATGAATCCTCCCAGTTTCCTGGCTAACACCTCAAAGATACAGACTCTTCATGCTCAGGCTGACATTGTCCAAACTTCTGTAGATGGCTCTGTCTCTCTATCATGGGTATTACCAAGTCACATATTGCTGCCCAACAGGTAGCTAGTTACCTATCTTCCAAGGTGCTTTAAGAAAACTGCTGGAGTTGAAGGACAGCAAATATTTCTAGAATACAAAATGGTGATGTCTGCTGCTCAAAATCTTGTGAAAACTCATTAACAGCTACTCAGATCTTTTAATAGCTCTGTCTTAAGATTCAGATAGCAGATACAAATGCCTGCTTTATTTTATTGTAGTAATGATCAATTTTAATACTTCCTGTCTTTTAAAAAAAAGCCCCTGGAAAAAACCAACCAACCAAAAAAATCAATCACAGCCTCTACACTACATTTTTGTTTATCTTTCAACAGCTGTCCAAAATCCTCATTAGGTAATACTTTGCTATGCTGTAAGTAATTGAAGATCAGATACCATTGAACTGAAGTCATCAATACTCCATACAAGTATAAGCATCTGTGTGCATAAAGCAACTTGCTTTATTGGTTTCTTACCTCTGAGCTCTTTGGAGCAGGATCAGTCTCACTATGAGGTTCACTGCAACTGTAGGGAGTTGTAAAAAGAAATCTCTTTTCTCAATTGCCATTCTCCTCATGACAGAGAAGATAAACTGTAAAATTTTTATTGCAAAATATTAAAATAAATTACATTTTACAAAGACTTAGCAAATATTTACATACAGTGTGATTTCAGTGACAATCAGCAACAAAGAACAGACAGACAGGCATATTATGGAGTGATAAGACTTGGAACTGTACAAACTTCAAAAGCCGTATGAAAGACAAGCTAATTTTTTATAAGGTAAATCCATCGTAAATGGAATGAAACCCACGAGGCACAAAAATTACAAGTCTACAACAGAGTCTTTGTTTTTGTTTTGTTTAGGTCAACAGACTTGTATATTGCTTTTTGCTGTCCTCATCAGTGACGCTTGTCTATTTCGACACATACTCTCCCAGATCAACCGGAGAAAAAGAAATCAATCTCAACATATACAACTGTGTCACCATCAATCTGTTAATCAATCTATGGTTTTAATTCTGCACATTTTGTGAAATCCATTGCCAGCAACAGATTCAAAATAATTAGCTCAGAAACAACTCCATTCTTTAGTCCAGAAACAACACATTTTTTGTATTTCTTCAGCAATTTCATACCAGTGTTATCAGATGTGTTAGACTGTCTGCTGTGAGATCTGGATCTGAAAATTATGCCCTTCAGGTAAAAATTGACTTTAATAGCACAAGACAAAACCAAGAGGTGTCACAATGTCATCATGAAGGATAGGATCACATAGTCTATAGCACTAAAAAGGGCTCTCATAGGAATAGACTTCTCTTGCCACATTTCAGAAGCTTGCTGGGTTTTTTTCAATTCTTAAAGTGATGTCTCATCTTAGCAAAATTTAAAAGGTTTTTTTGTGGAAGTGGGCCCATGCTTCACACAGTGTGTCTGGAAACACAACCTAGTTATAGGCAACAGCTAGAAAGAAGAGTTTTCACTTCTATTTCATAAGCCTTTCCTGTATGTGCTTTTAAGCTTTCTTTGTGTTTTTTTTTAATCCCCTTTCCTTTCTGTGCAAGATGAGACCTGTCTCACCTACAAAACTAACTCCCCACAGCATTAAAAAAGCTGTTAACATTATTGGTTAGCCAAATGAAATTTTACATGGCATCCAAATAAAGTGTTTCCAGATCTACCAGATAACTGAAATAACTACAAGACCTCACTAGGTAGCACTGGGAAATTCACTCAGGCACTTTTGAGGCTGAATAGTTGAAAATTCAGACTGGACACTCCTCTAACTCCCTATGTGTAAATCTGAGTGCAGAAAGACATTAATTTAATCCCCCAGGCAGCTATTTTTCTCAAGACATGGAAGACAGGCAGGCAAAAGCTGTCTTGTTTAGCACTTCAGCGCTTCTGAGATGGCACCATAATTTCAAAAACCCTGGGAAATGGTCCAACTTTTTGGAGAGCGCCAGTATGAAAGCTATGCACCAGCTAAACCCCTCCAGAACACAAAAAAACAAGTAGGGCTTAACAAGTCCAATTGTGTTGGCCCCTGTGTAAAGAGGAATTTTTTCCCAGTCTTAGGATTACATTAAGGCACACTGTGGGATGTCTTGAGGACAGTTTTGTGAGGTGTGATCATGTTTCCCAAAAAAGCAGGAATATTGTACTTTGTTTTAATAAATTTAAACTATTATTTTAAATCCCATGATACTTATTATGCAGACTTATAATCTATGCTGACTACACTGGGAAAGGCCAGAGAGCCATATCTAACTTGATAATATGAAACAGATCCCAAACATTCTCAGCGCTGGTGTGTAAGTGCACTTCACTACAGAGTGGAGAGTCTGGGTTCCAGTGTGCAACATCCCCTCCCAATCAAAGCATCCAAGCCAAGTGTCTGGGTTGTATTATTTCTGTATTAAAGAGAAATTTCTGTTGGTTTTGGTTTTTTTTTAAATGAATATTGATCCATGCTTTTCCATTTCAGGCACTTTCAGCAAACCTTTCTCTCCTTATTGTCCCGTAGCTTTCTAATTGTCACTAGAACTCTGATCTTTGTATCAATACTGGAAGACAAGTTGGAGGACAACAAAAGCTATGTGGAGGGCTTTCTTATTTTCTTTTAAGTTAACAAAACAAACAAAAACAAAACCAAAAAAAAGTTAGGCTTGCTACACAAGCATCCAGTGTATCATGCATGTCGTCTAGCCTACCATTTCTTACAGTTACAAGGTATGTGTCAACCACAGCCCTTCAGATACGTAGACACCTGAAGGATTTGAATTTTAAAATTACGGGGATGGGGGTGTCAATTAGAAGTAAATCAAAATCTTCTCTATAGGGCCTCTCCCCCTTTCCTATCAGATACATGTCAGTGTCATCAACCTACCCCTGCTCCAAATAGCTGTAACATAATAAAATTTTATTTCTAACTAAAATCTCTTCAGAGATATAAAATAGAGATTACTACCAAATCCAATTATGTTGATTCCACATTATTGCCAGTACAGAGTTGATCCTAGCCTTGTGTTCACTTTCTATTTGAAAAAAAAAAAAATCACACATGGAAAACTCTGAAGAGAAATGAGTAGACATTCCTCCCTTGTATCACAGTGGAGGACTTCAAAACTTCCTCTCAACAGGCTATCCATTCAGAGAGCCAATTTCCCATATGTCCTCCTCCTTCTGTGGAGTAGGCCAGCAACTGGAGCTGCAGGCAATTTTCAGTTATTAGAAATATCTAGTAATTCAAGATTAGTACTGCAAGATTCCATAAACTCTTCTTAACAGAGCTAGTGAGTCTGCCAGCACTACACTGAAAATCAGTATGAGACAACTTTTAACTGTTCACTCAACTTTGGAAACTTTCAGACATACTGGAATTACTTAAATACTGTAAAACTAAACAGAACTTGATACGTTAAGGTTCAAAGGTCTTGGCTGTTTTCTGTTCCAAGTATATTGGATACAGCTGAAGTCAGTACCTTTTGCCAACATGTAATCAAGAGCCTCATTTGAAAGAGTTGTCACGGTTAACACATAGATATAGAAAAAGAAAGAAAAAGAAAAACATGGTATAATTTTCCTTGCAGCCAAAACAATTTGGACATAAATGCTATGAAGAGACATACTTCCTTCTCAATGAGAATCCAGTATCCAAGCCAAAGGATAATACTTTCAGGAGCTTAGAGCCAAAGTTCCTTTTTAAAAGTGCCTTATGGCCTTAAGTCACTTGATCACATCTCAGTTTGCCCAAGATTTGACAATGCCCAGCCTTCTTCAAAGTGGGATAAAATAACCATTGTACATGCACATAGGTCATACTTTAAAACAAATAAGAAAAGTGTAATCAACTGTTTGAAAAATCATCTCTCATTCAAGTCTAGTCTGAAGTACCAAGGCAGGGAGGAACATCAAATAACAATACTGACTGACACACTGCACAGATCAGCAGCAGTGCTACAGGTCCCTTCTGACACACATCAGGGCATCTGGAGAATATCTGTGTGTCCCAAGGAGGTTTTTTCCTCAGAAGAACAGTGTCAATAAAACTTCACCTGTACATAACATATGGTTCATTCAAGTATTTCCTCTAGGAAACGGACAGCGGAAGGACACTTTCAACATGAAAAAAAATTCATTGTATCCTGCTTGTGCTCACACATAGGTCTTCCAGTCACTTTATAACAGTTCTGGGGCTGATGTGCAGTTTAGCAGTGCAACTGGTGAGCTTCATCTCAGATGATTCTTCCTTGGTAGAGGGCTCCTTCTCAAGCTGTTCCTTTGAAATTTAATTTTAATATTTAATACATAAAATTACAATTCACTATCATTTGACAAGCACTGACATAGTCTAGACAGATGCTTATTCCTCAGTCTGTCAGCACAGCTCAGATTTGTGTGTCCCAGTATTCCTTCTAAAGCTTCCCATTAAGAATAACTAGTGGTTGCACCATTTTTTTGTAACAATCTAAAAATGGGCAACTTTGGGGGAAAAAAAAAAAAAAAAAAAAAAAAAAGAGCAAGCAAATGCCTTGCTGTCATTTGTGATAAAAAGCAGGATTCAAATCCAGGTTTCAGAGGTGAAAGGCTAAAGAAGTAACCGAACACATTTGATGCCCAAAACAGTCTCTTTGCCAACAGTAGAGTTATACTCCCAAACTTATTCCTCAATGAAATGCATAAAACCAGAGCAGGTCCAGTGTATTAACCAGTCTTTTCTACTTTGTTCAAGAACCATAAAATCCCAAGAAGCAGGACTCCAAATTCAACTGTTATTTTACAAGTTTTTCAGGTAAGCAAAGCTGATGGGCTTAGAAACCAAGTTAGGATGGGAAAAGAACACTGGCACTCATTAGTTTGGGACTTGCTTTTGTTTTCAAAGAGACAGGAGAAGCTGCAAAAATCTGCTTTTCTCCTTGCTCTGTTACTTTGTTCAATATGCACTGACCACTTTCAGGAAACCATTGTCAGAAATGCGTCACGTTGCAGCCTTCACGTTGCTTACTGTATTATATTCATTCATCAGTTGTTCATAAGGCACAGAAAGTTCTAGCTCATTATTGGTAAATGTAGATTCATCTGAAGATGGGAATTTTACCAGTTTTTTCGCAGTTTCAGATTCCTCTGCGAGATTATCATCCATGGAGGATTTTGATGTTTCCTCATCATCCGAGATATCTTCCTCTTCCTCATCATCTTCATTTACAAATGTTATATTGGCATTCTCAAATATTAAGGGCCGATAGTCTCTGGAGTCCCACACTTCACCTTCTTCTTCACTAATCCTGTCTAGCTGGTTTACAAACATGGTTCCTTCCAGAGGGCTGTCTCCAAGATGCTTGTCGTGCAGGGGTCTCAGTACATGACCATTTTGAATGTCCAGAGAAACCTCATTGTATTCAAATGACTCAGTCTTTGTGTAAGTCACCTGGGCGTCTATACTGGCATTCTGTATATTTTGTTTGGCATTTTCTACTTTAATGATTATGTCATTGTTTGTCTTCAAGGCCTTCTTCCCAATTTGCTTAATAAGATCATTGTAGGTCTCTTCTTTCTTTGAAAGAAAGCTGAAGATGTTGACAT
Organism: Calypte anna; assembly: GCF_003957555.1. Taxonomy (NCBI): domain Eukaryota; kingdom Metazoa; phylum Chordata; class Aves; order Apodiformes; family Trochilidae; genus Calypte; species Calypte anna. Next base: position 15,101,740 of record NC_044246.1, read on the forward strand.
CCTTTGATGTACCCATTTGAAGGGGTTTTTTAGACCGAGGATGATTGTCAAATGACTCTTTTCTTTTTTTCCTCCGTTTCTTGATTGCTTTGTGGACTTCCACAAACATACTGACTTTCCAATTAACAAAGAGTGAAAGCCAAGCTAGCCCCAGGTAGATCCATAACTCAACAAAATATCTGTAAAGAGCATGATAGTTTGCATCTGGATTTACACCTACAAAGAATTAAAAACATGAATATTACTGAAAGAGGAATGGCAGATGATGAACATTTGAAGTTATGACCCTGCCAACAATTCCCTTTCACACTAACATAGCTTTGTTGTTTAAACACTGCTCTGAGAGGTGCTAAGTAGGGACATGCAACCCTTTGGACAAAAGAATCTGATCCCAGGTCTTCCCCTTCTTGGCTGCATGCATTCTGACCTCTGGCTTACAACATAAAATGGAAACATATTTATCTTCGCCTTAGATGATATAAAACTGAACTTTTTTCCTCTTGAAAATTACAAGCTTTTTATCTGCCATTGAGGTATGGATATAGGTACCTTCCTTGATGAAAGGATTCAGAATTCCACTTTTAAGAACCATCTTCAAAGCCCTTAACAAAGCAGTGGATTTGAGAGAGACAGGGTTTAGGAAGAAGACTCCAATATACCCAGCATTTCCTGTTGCCTTGTTTAAGAGAGCTGCACAGAGGGCATTGCACCCTAGCGGTACTCTTGCACCCTGCTATTATACTGGATCCCTTTCACGGGTCCTGAGCTGATGTGGTGGGTAGGATAACTCCTTGTCTGAAATAAGGACCAGGGGCACCCAAAAGAGATATGAAGTCAAGAATTTGGGTCCAAACTTAGTCCAATAAAGGCCCTAGGTATCTAAACTCAGATTGAAGAGCTAGTGCTAGACCATTGGATTAGTGCCCAGCTTTAACTGAATCTTGTATTCAGAAAAATGTTTCTGAAAAGCTTAGAAATCACCTTTTTGAGCTAAGAGTTCAGAAATAGAATTGCCACACGAAGCACCTAATGAAATGTTACAGAAAACACAGATACTGACCAGCAACAAAATCTCCAAATCCTATGGTGGTGATAGTGATGAATGAGAAATAGAGGCCTTCAATGTAATCCCATCCTTCAGTCACCATAAAGACAAAGGGAGGAATAACCAGATGGACCAGGACACCCCAAACAATGAAAATAGCTGTGCACGTAATTTGTGCTTTCCTCTGTAAAGAAAAAAAGAAAAAAGTCAGGGAAAGATCTCCAAATTTTCTTTTCTCATCCACGGCACCAAGCATCATCTGACAGTATCAGACTTCTCAGGGTTTTGTGCTAAAAGTTTCAGACATAACTAAAAGCTACCATCTAAAGTAAGCACACAACTCTTTTGGTGTTTGGTTTATTTTTTTGTTATGCAGAACTCACTATTCTTACAACTACTTGATCAAACAGGATTATTTCCTCCTGGTTTTCTTTCATACACTTGAAAAGTTTACAGAGATCATCATATTTTAGAAACAGGAGTGGGAGACAGACAGAGCACTCTAGTCTAAAAAGCAGCCAGTACCTCTGATTTTCATTTTATTCATTTGAACATAGAAGACAAAAAATGTTTAAAATGCTTCTCTTCTGCTATTTCTGCCTCCCATACTTTGGCACTCATAACCTCAGCACACAGCTGCACTAACACATGCACTCTGCCATCATTTTCTGTACTTTCCATCAAAACGTACAAAACCAAAAAACAAACAAACCACCAACAAAAAGCCACAAACAAAAAGCCCACAAGCCAGTAACTCAGAACAAAACATTTTTTTCCAGTTGGTTCACCACACAGCAGGAAGTACTCATGCTAGCAGAGAAGCAGGTAGGAACAAAGCAGGACAGCTTATTTCTGTGCCAGCAGAGCTTGCACGGAATGTCTATGAAGTGGAGCCTCACCTACATTTGTCCTACAGGTTTCTAATGTAAGGAGATGCATAGGTCTCCACAGAAGATACAAGATCTGTAGTTAGTATGAAAGGTTTCTGCAAGATCTTATTTTACTAAAACTTCCTGCAGAACTAATTTACCAGACACAATCCCCCTTTTAGTTATTTCTGTGCACCACCATCTAAGAAAATTCCTATTTGTGCAAGTGGTCATTTGCCAATATTAACGGGTAAGTTAAAAAGTAAAAGCTTGATTCATACATCAAAAATACACAGCACAATGGTAAACAAGAGTGAGGCTTACCAGGCTTACTCCTCTTTTTGTCAGAAACTGGCCCAGCCTCTTGGCACGTCCTCCAAAGAACTTCCCCAGAGCACTGATCCATGTCAAGCAGAGAGGAACTCCAAAGAGCCCATAAAATATGCAGAAGAGACGCCCAGAGGGTGTCTTTGGAGAAACATTTCCGTAACCTTAAAACAAAGGGATAAGTATGTGCATGGTCTGTTCTTGCTGCAGAGAATTCAAGGCAACTCTACCTACACACCAAACAACACTACATGGGCTTCTGCTATATCAGAGGCTCCTTAGTTCACCATCTATACAAGCTTTAGTCTACTTGAGCAGCTGAGCTTCTGAATCTGAATAACTTCCAATTCTCCTCTTGTATTCCATTAATGCATGCTGAGAGGACTGCTGCATTTTAAGTGTTTCCTAGATTTTGTGCATCTTTTTCTTGACAAGATGAGATAAATATGAAATAAAGCTTAACCTAATATGATTCTCCAACCTTATTCAGTACTGTTTAAAACCTGACTGAATCAGTTTTATAGAATAAAAGCTCAAAATTCATCCTGAAGCTAGCTTCCACATGGAATATCCACCATGCACATTTAGCTCATGACCTAGTGCCTCCCCAGTGCCTCTCACAGTTTGTGAGTTTAAGTTCAAGGTGAATTGTGACAGGGCCAGGTATTTCAACAGAATTTAGTTCTTTGCTGGTCACAGAAATCAACAGGGCATTACGAACTAAGGCTCTAAAATCAGCAGCCTATTTTCTGCTGTCAGACATTTACTTCTGTTCCTGACTTCAACCTTTTCTTCAGTTGTGATGTAAGTTGTAACATAAGCTGAATATAGTGGTTTCAAGTAGTAAGGAAAACCACAGTAGGGCATACAGTTTAACAGTAAGACTTGCATTTCTGTATGCCTCCAGCCTTCTCCAGCTATTTTGCATTCCCAGGTTTTTTTGTATCATAGGTGTAGCAAGGGTGTAACACAACCATACAGCAAAGATTTTTCTGTAAAAGCAGAAGGCATTGAGCTCTGAAAATCTGAGGAAGAAGTCTTTCAATGCAGAGGGTTCTACAACCACAAATCAGTAGCAAATTTTAGAAGCAAATACTTGTTCTACTTTGCATTCTTTAAGACAGATAAAACTTCTAGATTGCTCTGCAAGCCAAAACCACTGGTAAATGAGTAGCTTAAGAGGATGCATGTTACTAAGAGGACAGCTATACAAAAACCTCAATACTTTATGTATTAACTTAATGGAATATTTTGTAATACTTTTGTTTGAGGATTTAATGATTTAGATATTTAAGTGCCTGACTTAATGGAACTGGAATGACATCAATCATCCCCACCAGCACCTGGAATAAGTTACTTATTGGAAAGGCACACGTCTCTCTTCTGTATGTCCATAGAGAGAGTGCCAAAATCATCTTTTTTTCCCTTCTGGGAACCTGTGGGTGAATTCATACTGTAGGCAACTCTGGCAATTAGGAATTTATTCCCTGGGTAGCATGACACACAAATGGAAGAGTACAAACACACTAGACCATACAGGAAACTCTCAGTTAGGAAAGTTGACATGGTAAATACTTACCGATTGTAGTGATGACAGTAGCAGCAAAGATCACAGCGTTAGGCCAATTCCAGTTGTTGAAAGTATTGTTCCCAGTGATGGCAACGCCCTGTCCAGCAGCATTTGACACAACCTGCAAGAAAACATTTTACAGTCATTCTGTAAAGTCATTCTGTACAGTCATTCCACAAACTGGAAAATTCTGGTAGCCTGAAAAAGAAATGTGTTTGTCCCTCAGATTTTCCTCCTTTACTCATGCTTTAAAACTAAGTTTTCTTGTGAATGCTAGCCTAGTATTTTGTTAGCAACAATTTTAGGAAATATTAAGAACTTCCTTCACCTAAGAAGCAATACAGGTGCTCTGACATTTAAATAGAAGCTTTTAATTAGATAAAGCTTTCACTTGATTTACCAGTTTAATCCAAATGGATCTCTTCCAGAGACCAAACAAACTCCTCCAGATTGAGCTGTCATTTAACCTCCAGTGCAGTTCTTGAATGTAGTTTAATACTAGGGGCACCTCCAGAACTACAATCCATTTCAAAACACTGTTACATGCCTCAGCTTGACCTAGGTATGAGCAGGAATATAGAATATAGATACAGCAGGAATATAGAATCCTTGGCAAAAGTAATACGATTGGTGTTAATTCACCTGTTAATTCCCTGGCAAAGACAACCCATCAACAAGAAAAATTAAGACTTTTCCAAAGTATTTCATACAACATACCTATAATAATTATTATTGAATCAGGCCCATCTTTGAACCTAGCATGCTGTGATGATTGCAAAGCATTCATTTACAACGTTTTAGGGAAAGCAAGTGTAGTTATTGGCATTTCCACAGATTCACTAGGTCAGTTTCTTAACATCTGTTCAGATCTTCACGTGATCAAGAATTATCACCCATCTTCACCTTTTGTAGGAAGGAACTTGAAAGATCCAGCCTCCTCAGAACTATACTATAGAAAATGCACTGTTCAAAATAACCTAATGACTATTTAGCAGAGAAAGTCAATCATGCATCTTGCCAATTCTGACCCGTATTTCTACCTCCTCAAAGTACAAGAGAACAGGAGTTTATCATAATCTGTCCTACAAATGCCCAGTTATTTAAATCTTTGTAACATCACACTGCAGTTAACCATTCTCAGGTTACTCAGCTTTTTTCCACTTCAGTTTAAACCAAGGTTGTCAGAGTTTTGTTTAGAGGCTCCAGAAGAGGGGAAGGCATTTCCAAGAGTCAATTCATCAGACTATGCCACTTTCTGTGCTTCTCCCTCAGTAAGTGTTGAATACAAAGAGTATCTTGAGCTAAATACCTAAAACTGGAGGTGATAAACAAACAAAAAGCCAAACAGTATGTTTGGTTTTGTTTTTAAACAAACATAACAGGTGAGGATTATTTTTAACTGGTAAGAACTTAGAGAGGTACCTACAACCAACTCTTCCTCCCCTCGTCACCCCTTCCTTCCTACTTGATTAAGATCTGATTTTGGACCCAGCAGAGACTCAACACAAACTTCAATAACTACTGAAAACATACACAAGTTAGCACAGGTTTTAATTATTCTTGAGACTTATTACATACCACCACCCTCCTACTGTAATAAAAATGCCCTCAAAGTGAATGTATTGTGGATATATAAGATGCAAACAATTTAATTAAAAATGCACTTTCAACACACAAGCTATTATAGAAGATAAAAGGAAAAGCACTGAAAGTGAACGAAGGTACAGACTAGATTTTTCTCCTGTTAAACTCAACACACATGCAAAACTACATGCATTGTCTTTCCATAGCCTACAGGGTCTGCATAAAATAAGCGACAGTTCTTGCCAAGTCAGTAACTTCCTAAGGTGGCAATGTTAAAATGAGAAGTAGCCCTAAAATGGGCAGGCTGAGAGCACACAAGTAAACACACTATGACAGCCCTTCCAAAAGAAAGATTTGAGGTAGCTACAATGGATCACAAAAGTTCATTGAGTAGAGACCAAGGAAACTTCATTAATTTCTGCTATGGTCTGCAGATGAACTCCCTAGAAGTCCCATTGACATACACAAGCTGTATAACGCTATGCCTGAAAACCACTCCTTGACTTCTTCCACTGTCCAGCAATACTAAATGTTATGTCAAACACCAGTTCTTCTGTCATTTTCCATGCTGTAAGCACACTCAGATTACTTCTGGCATTGTGTTATTTCCTCACAGAGTGACTGATCTCACAGGGATGCACTCAAATATTAATTTCCATTATTGTCACTGGGCAATGATCTCACTGCATTGCTCCACCTTCAGGCTTAGCTCATGAGCTCAGTTTCCCATTACATATGGGTACTTTAAGATCCACCAGCATTTGAGGTCTGGAGCTGGGAAGGAGGCCCAGACCCAAGGGGAAGACAGTGCTGGACTAAGTAGCACACAGATGCCCTTTCACACCTGGGCAAGTGAACGTTTTGGAGGAGAGATGGCCAGCTCTCCAACTTATATAAATGCTTTCTTTAGAATCCACATCTCCTCTCCAGCCAAAGATAGGGCACAGAATGCCCCAGACTGCCAGTGAAAGATTACTTAAACTACAGAAAATTCTCTCTGAAAAGGCTTGGATGGGAAAATAGGAGGCAAGGAAGGAGAGGACCACAAGGATACGTGGTACAAGTGTTCTTAACATCTTGAAAGATGTCATTTAGAAAATAACCTTTTCAAGTATGCCCAAATTCAAAAGTTGAAGATGGTTAACTTGGAATTTACACATCATCTTAGACCCCACCTCACAAAAGTTTGTACTAGTAGAGGTAGGGCATCATTTTCAGTCAAACGATTTCATTCTCCCACTCCTCAGCATCCTAATTCTGCACTTTAGTAAATGAGAAAGGAAAAGACTACCTACAGTTCCTGGAGCTATTGCTGGAAGTCAGACTTGCAATTGCAGAGCAAGATTTAAGATACACTTAAAACCAATACTTCTTCTGATGACATTAACACAAGTAGAAACCAGGATGCCATTTGAACATAATCAAGCAGACATTTTGCTCCCTTTGCAAGTACTTCCTCACAGACAAATCCCAGCACTGCTCCAATACAGCCTTATGTTTCCTGGGCTTGGTGACATTTTTATTAACCCTCAGATGACCACGTTCACTCAAGATTTACCAGATAACCACAAGAACTTGTTGTTAAAATCTCTATCTTGGGCAAAGAAGAGAAGTTTCTCTTCAGTTCTTTGAGCACATCCCACTTGCATCCTCCCTATTTGGCTACAAGTAGGGCTGAAAAGTTCTCAAAACGAACTGGAAAAGAGCGAGGAAAACCCTTGACCACAGGTATTATGGGTATGGCCCTACTTCTATTTATTGTACTTCTGTATTGTCTGCTGAGATCAAACCCATAACAACAAGTTTTTCCTAAACTGGGAAGCCATATAGTAATGCATTTATTCAAATTTCTTTTTTCTACTGGCTTGTCAAGATTTGCTAAGGCAAGACTCTATTGTGGCATAAAAACTTGCAATAGTCAGCAGACCCAGCTAAGCTGTTCTTGTCTTTTTATTAGCTGGAGGGATGGTTAAGTTTGATCAATACCATGGCAAAGTAAAATAGTTCTCATCAGAATGACATTTAGTCCCTGTAGAAGTGATGCTATAAAACGAGAAGAACAAGCATACTGGAGACTAACTAAGCACATTGAATATAATATTTTACTTTGGATTCTTGGCCTCACAAAGAAGAAAAATGGGACAGAACTATCACTTTCTGCTTCTGTCAGAATGAGCAAGTACACAAAGCTTTATTTTCTTTCTAGGAAAAGAAGAAAAGATTATTTTACTCTGTCCCTCAGGTACTTCTATACATTGATGACATCTTCCTCAGTCTTCTTTCCTTGAGCCTGAACAGCCTCAACTCTCTCAGCCTTTCCTCCTAGGAGGACTGAGCATCATCCTCCAGTCCCTCAGTCATCTTAGTGACTCTTTGCTGGCCTCTCTCCAGCATGCCCCATGTCTTTCTTCTACTGGGGAGCCCAGAACTGGATACAGTATTCCAGGTGTGGCCTCACCTGTACAGAGTAGAGAAGAATCCCCTCCCTCAACCTGTGGGCAGTGCTTTGCCTAATACATCCCAGGATACCTTTGAACAACTTTGCTGCAGGGGCACATTGCTGCCTCATGATTAACCTGATGTCCACCAGGACCCTCAGGTCCTTTATTGCACAGCTGCTTTTCAGATAGGTGGCCCCAAGATATTACTGGTGGATGGATTCCCAGGAAGTTAGTGATATTAGTCTAAGAGTTAAGGACAGCAAGAAAGGTGGGATACAGGTTTTGCATATCAAGTAAGGCTAGTTTCATAGTTGGCCTGAAATCCTAGCCACTTAATGAAGGGTTAGCTGGCTCTGCTAGCAATGAGCAATAGGAAAGAAAAAGGACTTGTGGGTCACTTATGGCCAGAAAGACAGATGGGCCAGACTAAAGGCACAAGACAATAAATAGACCACAAACTAGTGCAAGAGATCCTGCCCCATAGGCAGTGGATTACACAAGAACAGCCAGATATCACCAGGTCTCTGTTGAAGAGGATAAAGCATCCCATGTTATTGGGGCAGATTAAGCTTCTCTCAGTGGTAGGAACATTTCTCTTTTGAAAAAGCAAAGTGATTCTCCGTAAGAAAGGAGATGTAATTGAACTATTAAGTCCCAAATCAGAACCAGTGGCGTTCATTCTATTCTCAGAATGTTGCCATGTGCATAAAGGACAACCCCACCTGGCTGCTGCATCCAAAAGCAGAGGCCATTAAAGCAATAACTGATGCAGCCTTTCAGGGCTCCCAGGCTTTGTCCCCACTTCTGACTCTGATGGAAAACAGTAATTTTGCTTCTTTCTCAAGGTCTTTTAACTGAGAATGTAAACATGTCATGCACAGAAAAAAACCCGAGAATTACCAACCGACCAAGTACTTTAGAGATGTTCCTCCAAGGAATAAAGCTTCAACAGCAATCTCTTCTCACATCAACATCCCAATACTTTATACAATTTGGAAAAAAAGCAGAAAACTGTGGAAGAACTACCTGATCTGGAATACAGACAATACTAAAAAATTAGCCAATTATTATAATATTATTCAGGGTAATAATGATTAAATTTATTATATCAGATTAAACTCTATACTGTTGTTCATCTTTAAGCAGATTTTAATTTTAAGCAAGTCCAGCAGCAGAGCAAAACAAATGGGTGAAGCAGTAAAAGTAGTTTTATGGACATTTTTCATGGCTTTAAAAAAAAAAAAAAAAAAAAGGCTTGAGGTTACTCTGAAATTACTCATAAAATTAAAAAAAAATTAAATCCATGCCATGAAAATTGTACATATTTGTCCCCCATGATTTTTGCAACTACCTGGGTTTTCTAGTTCCATCTGTACAGCTGCAGTAGCAGTCAGCTGCTTATGATAATCAGATTTTTAAATACAGTCAAAACAGAACTAATTGCTAGCGTTATCTTACAAAGAACAAAAAAACTGAGTCATATGTTAAAGCTATCAGGTCAGATATACAGTAAAAAACTCTGCTGATCTAGATAATATTATCACAAGACTCCATGTAAATAAAGCAAAAAGAAACCCTCTCAGTCAGTATCCTTTTTTAAGGCAAAAAGTCTGTGGGTGGTCACAGCTGGGCTGACAGATCAGCTTCCTCAAACTCATCATGCAGACAGGCAGCACAGTTGCCATAGCCAGAAATTTCCTGCCCAGTTGGCACGTTGCACTTCCACACGTGCTTGCATATTAAAAGCAGCAGAAGATATTTCACACACACATTCTAAATTTGCAGGCACTTGATAGCTACAGCAAGAGCAGTAGATACATGAGCTAGGAATCCTGGATGACAGCTGTCATAGATCACCTATTGAATTAGTTTGTGTGTCTAATTTGTAAGTAACAAATATATATTTAGTATAAAAATAAATGCCAGAATCTATTGTATTGAGTTCTAATAGGTGGAGATAAAAAAAAAAGGGGAAAAAAATATTTACAGTCAAATTTCTTCCTCCCAGCATTCCTTCTGCCTCCAATGTGTCCTGACTGAGTGGACGATACCGGCATCAGAGAAAATATTTTCCTCACTAAAGTATCTTGGCAGCTTGGGGTTTGAGCAAGGAAGGGGAAAGAGAAGCCAACTATGCAACTAATGGTTCTACCAATGAGTAAAACCCAAAGAAACTGTTTCTCCCAATTACTTTTAATGACCAGTTATATGAGGTGTGTACATATAATCAATGATTTATTTTCTGTTTGAGTTCTCAAAAATCTTCATATTAACCTACAGACCCTTGAGACTCAAGTATTTCACCTCCATTCCCAGCCTTCACTTTCGAAGACAGGCACACTACTGCTAGGAAAATGTTACTATACTGTGGTAGCCAGAGACAAAAAGGTCTCTGCAGAGCTGCAGAAAGATGAGAGAATATTCATAAGGTTAACTGATTTGACTAAGGCAGCAGAAAGAGCAGCTATTTCAATGCTCTCTTTAGGAGAGCTGCTACACACTTCTCTGTGCACAAAGAAACAATATATTCCTTCTCACTGAGAAAAAAAAGAAAAAAATCCTTTGAATATTAGAATACAGAAAAATCACAGCCTAGAATACAGCTGCTTAGCACCTGGCACATTTGGTGCATAATCACTCAAGGCAAGAGTTGTCAGGGAAGGATGGTAGTAACTATCTATACACACCTCGAGAACAGCTCAGTCACCAGAGGAACATGGACTTGTGGTTCCTGCCATCCTTTTCTTCACTCCCATCTCTAGCGTAATGAAAGGCTTATCCTGATTGCTCATTTAGAGTTCCCAGCTGCCTAAGACACACTGGCAGGTGACCAGGCAGGGCCAGCACAGCGGGCCAAAGGCACAACCCTGTTGGGCTGCCTTAGCCACTTCACAGCCTCTGCAGGACTATGCTAACCAGCAGGACTTGGGATACCTGACCTCTCATTTCCCTCTCGGCATTATCTGTGCTCACAATATGAATTGCATGTTTGTCAGGACAAGAACCATGCCAGATGGAGAAAGAAGTCTTTTAGCCGAGTCCTGGATTTCCTACTTCACTTCTGTGGGGAATGGTTTGCGACCTTTTTTGTACAAAGAAAAATAAGAGGAGTGAACCACATTGTCTCGGTCTAACAGGCAACACCCTTGTGTCTTGCTAACCTGTTGAAGTTTTCCTGGCCTTTCCTGACCTATACAGAAAGTTGAGTTGGAAGGTGGTTGGGGCAAGAGGTGCAGGATATGAGTCAGCAGCACCTGCATTAGAGAAGGATGGTGGGATTTCATAAATTCCACATTTATTAGAGGACCTCAGTTGACTACACAAGTCTGATTCCGGATCAACTGAGCACATAGGAGTGAATCTGCAGTGAATTCAACTGCTGTGTGCAGTGTTTCTTCCTGGCTGGCCAATACCAAGAGTTGTTAAGTTCTCCAACACTCTTCCTAATCCTAGAATTCGTACAGTCTACTTGAAAAAATGTAAAATCCAAGGCAGAAATAGCTTGTTTCTAATAGCACAATGGGGTTATGGTCAGTAGCTACCTAGAACAAGGTCAAAGTTGAAATGAAGGCAAAAAAAAAAAAAAAAAAAAAGGAAGTAGGCATTGAGGCAATAATGTTAACTTTTACTTCTAAAATAACATAAAACACAGAACTTTCACGTTTGGTTTTGACCAATGCAAAAAACCAAACCTTAACAAACGCATTCATGAACATGACCTGAAAAGCCAGAGCTCAATATGGCAATACAGGATACTTTGCTCCTTATATATGAGCTGCACTAGAACAAAAATAAAAAACAAACCCTGGAGAGCAAGTGTTAGTCCCAGTGTTTACATTCCTGCATAGATCAACTACAAATAGAAGGGGGACAATTTTTCCCCTTGCTGTCATACACTGCATTTATACAATGGTTGATTAAGTGTTATTGCAACTAAAAAACATATTTTGCATTTTTCAATCAACAGTAAAATACAGTTCCTATCAAAGGGCAAATTTTTGAAAATTCCCACTTGAGGAAAAAACCCAAACAAATAAACCCTAGAAAAACTTGGGCTTACATAATTCATGGGAGAGTTTTCTTTCCAGCAGCAGGAAAATGAGCTCCAGAACAAGTTGGTATTTTCACACTCCTACCAATATATAGCAGACAGATGTTACCTTGCCAGTTTGCTGGTCTTCAGAGAAAGGAGAACTTAAAACTCTCTTTTAACTACTTCAACTTATCAGTGCTTGTTTTGGGGGTTTTTGGTTTTAACAAAGTAATTATAACAGGTATTTAAATTTGCTAAGTGTTTGCAAATGATCCACAAGTACCTCAGCATACAAAAGCAAAAGGTTTACATACATGCCAAATACACTGTAGATACCACATTTTATCCAGAAGATTTTAAAACAAGATTTAACTTGACCTGCAGAGAATGTTTAGGTAATTTTGTTGATTCTTCCTTTACTCAGGCAACTTCTTAGTGTTTCACTCCATTCACACAACAATCCTTCTCAATGCACAAATGAACTACAGAACCAAGACACACTATTGCTCTCCCTTCATTACACTTAACTTTGGTCTGTCAGCAACTTGGACTTCCTTCTACTCATACCTTTTCTTACCTAAGCAAGCCTGCAGCACATGCCATTTCATACAGAGCTGTCCCTTCATCTAAGCCTGGGATTTAAAGAATGAGCATAAATACATGTCTGGCTTTCACTTTGCACAACTTTTGATATATTCCAGGGCAGTAAACCAGATATCATTTGTGTCTCTTAATTCAAAATATAGCACATGCAGAGGGCTTTTTACATGTACCTTGGTCTTGACTGCTTCATCAGGTCATATTGTCACAATTCTTTTTTCTTGTGTAAATAAGTATTGGGGGAGCTCCTGTTCCTAGACTTTGATGTGCCTAGCTTTTTTCTTTTTCTTTAAAGCAGCCTTTCCACTTTTACTAGTATAGTATACTAGTAACTAACACAGTGTGGCATATATTGTCTGGTACTGGGCTTTAAAATAGATCGTAATGAAAGTAATGAAGTACATGCTATGAAGAAAGCAATGGATTAGAACTGCAGATTCCTTTAAATTTACTGATTAGCCAGGAAAGCTGAACAGGCTCTCCAGTAACTACACCCAAGTATCACAGTGCTAAACGTACACCTAGGCATAGAAGATACCACAAACATGGTCTTCAGTGGAGGGAAAAATATTGACAGACTTCATCACTCTGCTGTAAAGAAAGCCTGTCCTTTGAAGAACAGGACTGAGCTTGAGGAGGGACATTCACATCTTAACCCTACACACATACTTTTATGCTGGAAAATACTGGTAAGTAGTTCTGAGCAAGCTTCATTTGAGGTTTAAGTGCTCAGAACTGAGGAAGAACACAGAAATATCTCAAAGAAAACTGGAACTACCATCTGTGAGTTCTAAGATACCTTTGGAAAAGAGACAGTTTGTTGATTGAATAAGCCAATTCCTATTTACACCTAAGGTTATATTAAGTTAGTTGTTCTATTTGAAGTCACACTAGTAACCAGTCACAGAGTAACCAGTACGTACAGAGAGGATTTGAACAGGAGCATCCTTGCTATGGGGTAGTGCAGTACTGCACGCAGGCTCCTGCGATTCCCTGAAAATGTTGCATGCAATGTTTTTTCAAAAGTGCTTGTATGCAATGCCACCAGAAATAAAACTGAAGAGATGATACTATCACAGGTCCCCCTATGCTTTTTAGACAAATGGTCTAAAAATCCACCCTGACCTTGCAGAAGAGACCTTCTAACTATTCTGCTTAGTGGAAAGGAAATTTCTCCTACCTCCTGCCAAGCACTGATGACAGTAGCCTTCACCCCCATCATTATTTTAACTTGCCACCAATTACATGTGTTAAACAATGATTGAAGTTCTTCGGAGGACTGAGTCTCAGAAGGAACAGAGTGAAAACTTAATTAAATCTGGGCACTTCAGGCTATTCTCTCTCCTGGGTTTTGTTTTTTTCATGTGTAATGTGTGTGGAGGAACAATATTTAAAAGTTAAATTTTTTTAGCAGGGATCCAGCATCAAGATTTGTTAATGCATAACTGCTGCTACTGACAACCAAGTGAAGAAAGGAAATACTTTACCTGGCAAGGGTATTCTCACCAAAAACAGGACTAAAAGCATGAGTCTGTTCTTGCCACTGTGTTCTTTTACTCTGTATGCTTTCTAATTGGCAAAAAAAAAAAAAAAAAAAAAAAAAAAAAAAAAAAAAGAACTAGGGTGTTTGTTTTTTGTTTGGTTTGGTTTTCTCTTTGTTGGTTTGGTTTTTTTATTACAATTTAACTAGATTAAGTTATCCTTTCAAAAGGCAATTTGTTAATCCAGATTGAGCAGAACAAATCATGACCTTGAAGCACAATCTTTATTAATCAGAAATAGCTCTAATCAGTCAGAAACAAGAAGAGGAAAGGTTTTTGCATGTAAAATTAGAATACGCATGCTCTACCCTTGTCTTACCTCATCTGAAGGCCATGCAATAAATCATTAATTTAGAGGAGATTTAAAGAACCATACTTGCTTGAACCTGAAAGACTCATAAAATTTAATTGTGGCTAATATTTATGAGTCTGGAAGCCTGAGGACACAGTCCAGTGGAAACACTTTGTGAGTCTATAGTCCAATTAACTCCATATTACTGCTTGGGAATGGAGAAGGTAAATAATTGTGCCACCTATTCCCTGCCTGGAGAGTTGATCAACATTAGACAAAGCATGAGAAGGATGAAACAAAATACAGAAGAAGTGAGAATAAATACCTTGAGCATTTCCACAGTGCCACCATTAGATATATTCAGTATTATTCTATCTTCCCTTCACCTGCCTCAGCCCCCTTCTGTGCCCAAATTAAAACCAGACATCCACAAGCTTACCATTTGAGTAGTTCATAAAGATGTAAAAGCTGATCACTACAATGAATTCTACTCTAGCTACAGGTCCTTACAAATGATTCTACTTGGAGAAAGAATGAGTCTTAGTATTTCTGCTGTGAACTGCAAGATCACCTGCTCCATCAGCATTTGTGGCTAACACCAGCACTTCTGCATTCCCACCAGAGTGAACACAAAGCTTCACAAAATATATTGATATTTTTGAGTTTCATAAGGGAACAAGATGCAAGTGTACCCTTTTGGTTTTTGGGGGGGAGTTTGGTTTGGTTTTTTTTTTTCTGTTCCTTGGTATGGAAAATAAGGTCTGAGATTTTTGAAGTTAATGGAAAATATCCTGGGAAACAAACACTGTTGACATGATGAGAGAACCATCTCCTGTGGGACAAACAAGTGGATGTAGAACAAATGAACCACTTAATTCTCTCAAGCTTCCCAACTTCTGCAGTATCTGAAAATTAATCAAAAAATAGTAGTTCCAGGAAAAAAAGTGTTGATTTACCAATGAAAATACCTGCCCATCAAAAAGAACCACTAGAAAACCATGCTCCCACAAAAGAGCAGACTAGTAAAATACACCTAGCATTAAAATTTATGTAGTCTCTATAACTTCATCCTCCAGTCATTGCCATGAACTAATCTTTCCTTCAATTAGCCTGAAGTAAGAGGAGAGCTCCAGAGCTTATGTATCTTGAAACTGCACTTTACTGCCCTTGAAAGCAATACAGGTTTTGTCACAATTTTATTTAGAAAAGATAAGGTCTTATACAGGTAGCACATGGATTGTGATAAGCCCCATCAGTTCTGTAACCTTAAAAAAAATGAAGGGCAGAGCAATCAGATGTTGCCTTGGCCCTATCTTTCACAGTTGATTATTGGCATCATTTCAGACATCAGCAAGGATGGCACAAGACCTTTCATTCATATAATCCATGTACTTGGGCATCCTGTAATATCTGGTGACATTGTAGGCTTTGGAAAAGGTGTTTGTGTGTTGAAGGCGTGTTGAATATTTATTGTTCAGCTGTTTTGAAAGGCCTGCTAAACAGCCCTGGCCAATTCTACACTAAACCATTAGCTGCAAGGATAACATATCTTATCGAAGAACCATGTTTCAAAAATTGAGTGGTTTTAAATTCAGCTTTAGGATGTCCTGGTCACTCACTGCAATTTTTTCTGCAGAGGAAGAAATTCAAGGAACAGCTAGATGCTTGAAATATCTCTCTAGATGTCTTGTTATTCTGCAAAGCACTAGTGAAACTTAGCTGGTACCATTTCTACAGTTCTGATCGTCTGCCTTTAAGAAATGGGAACAGAGGCAGACAAGGGCTACAGATGCAGAATAGATGAGAGATAACTGCTAAAAAGTAAACCAAGTTACTTGGAAAGAAACAACTGTACTGATAAATAGAACACCAAAACTTTGCAGGCTCAGCTTGATTTACAGTTTTTCCTGGCAGACTTCTAACAAGAGTTTATAAAGGTCTTTCAATACAGCTTGAGTACCATAAAATAAATGTAATTTCCTTTACTGAGCACACTAGTGGTTCTACAAAGTGGACAGATGGCCCTACTGATTTTGTGAAGCCTCATCTTAGGGCCACATTTAAGATAAGTAGAAGACAAGATTAGTGATTTTGTAACGATAATTCACACTCTTGTAAAAAGTGCTGCTCTACTGAAGGTTTACAGATGGCTGTGACATCAACAGAAATAATACAAGAGGTATCCTCTTCAGATTAAGCATATTTTGCTGGAAAACATTCCAGCTGATATCAGAGGACTCTAAACAAGAATTACAACAGAGATACTACACAGCTGGGGAGGTGGGGAGTGAAGAAGGGTAAGTCTTTTTTCTTCTGTTTTGCAAAAAGCAAAGCAAGAGTTATATTTATCCTTGCAGCTTTCCATCATAAACCTCTCTTTTACAAAATGGCATTTTAAAAACACAATTTGTGAAACTTCTAGTCAAAAGACACAAGTGTTTTCTAAAAAGTCCCCACACTGTGTACATGGTTGTTTGTGGAAACCTGTTGTACTCTGCCCAGCCGGGATTTGGATAAAGCTTTTTTTATTTCAGTCTGCAAGTTCTGTTTTTTGCATTTTTCTTCATCCTCGTGGAAACTTGCCATTGTTTTCCCAAACTACCTCCACTGAAAGGAATGCCCAAGTCTGAGGCTCCAGTTTTCACACAGTAAATTCCAGAATAAGGTCACAAAGGGATGTTCAGTCCAAGCAAAGCTGGACCTAAACACTTGCCCCTTCTTCCTTACTCAGGCAAGTTGAGACCAAGCCAGCATTGCTCATGTGACCTGACAGAAAAGCTGTGAGTAGTCAAGGCTTAGGAAACACTTGTTGTTGATTCTGTACTTCAAGTGTGTAACAACAAACTCTTGTGGCTGTATCAACAGTTTTCACTCTTAAAAATTAAATCGAGCATGCAATCAAAGCACATAAGAGAAAGCAAAGAACAACTTAAAGTCACTGTTTGATGGGAAATCAAAGCAGTCATAAGCTGCTATATGGTGAATCTGGGAGATTTTTGTCAAATTTAACCATTACAGTTGAATGATTAAGTTTTCCCTCACTACCAGTCCTTGCTGTCCTGCTGCTAAACTTCACCATAACAACTAGCTCACAGCATGCTTTATAAGTGACCTCCCAGCCCAGATGCAGGAAAAAGAAGAGTAATGGTGAATGATTATATTGAGAGAATGAATTAATTCTGCAATAAACCCCCAAGTTTTGGGATAGTTTCTATTTTAGGATGAAACATGAAGTCAAAAGACACTAAGATGGTAAGATCCTATTAAAAACAATTATTGAACAAATGAACCTCTACTTCCATTCTGCAGTACAAATAGGTGTTACTGTTTCCTCTGGAAAAAAGTTCTAATTTGTATGGATATTAACCTCTTGGAGGTAAGTCAATATTTTCACAGCATGCACTGTTTAAGACTTGTGTATGATGTATAGCATGGACAGTTAATTTTCCTATAAGTCATAATTCATAGGACAAACAATGTGAGGGATATTAATGGAAAGAGATCAACGAGGTTATTTCCTTTTTGGGGCTTTCTGCACAGTTAAATAATAAGTGAAACTCATAATTCAGCAAATTAGTTAACTGGAACTATTTTGTCATTGCAGAATTTAACACTGAAGCTTACCTATTTGTGATACTTTCAGATCATATGCGTGAATGAAGTTAATACTGCTTAACTTGATTTCTTTCTACTTCCATGCAATGGACAGAAACACTAACAGCTTTGAAAAGGCAGCTGACTTCTTTGACAAATCATGACTACAGAATTTAGCAGCTGATACAGATTTTCTCCCTAGTAATTTCAGGACTAGAGTCCAGTTTAATGAACTAGTTATTAAACTATTTTGATGAAAAGCATATTTAGTGCTTTACTAGCATTCCTGTGCTCTTGTGATTAATGCAATTACAGGCCTGTTTCCTTTTCACTTTCCCAAGTTCCACATAGACATGTTTTGAAGACAAATTAAGTAAAGGTTATGAGAACTACAGCTGTTTTGCAGATGCTGAGTGCCCCAACTTTTATTTGGCCTCCCACTACTCTCATTCAGAAATAAAATCTAACAGACGATTTCATAGTTTCATGAATATAGCTTAATTTTCAGGACTTCTGGGCCAATATGCTTATCACACACTATTCCTTGGTGTGAAGAAAAGAAAGTATATCAACAATTTTTACGCTGCATCAGCTGAAATTAAGTAGTTGGAACAATCTATAATAGCAGATTAGGTTTCCTTCCTATCTGAATACGTACATGGTGACTAATGTAGCCAACTCCCCTTTAAAAGGGCTTTGGAAAATACTGTTGTCCCCACTTTAGAGATAAGAAAATGGAAGCAGAAGAGTCAAGAGTTTAATCAAGCCCTAACACCAGTCGGTAACCTATGTCAGGCAGGGTTAGAACAAGACAGTGTTTACACCACATTATTGCAACAGAGTTGCTACCGATTGCATAAGCAGATGCTAACCCATGCAGCAGTCAGTTTCCAAAATAATGTATTTCAGATTAGCTGCAATTGATTTAAGTAGATTTAAATTAAACCAAAACAATCCTAGTTTCAATAAAAACATTTTATTGAGCTTTACTAGATGGCATGGGGTTGGAACATTTCTTTGAAGTGTTGTAAACTTTTTTTCCCTTATTCAAACAAGGCCTGGAGACCTGGAGCAGCAACCCAGCAATCTAGTTAATCTCTGCAGCTTTTCATCCATTCATAAAATGGTACAAACTGAAATATTTAGACATTAAAGACTTAATACTAGACATGAGAATTAAAAGGGGAAGCTGAGTTTTAAAAAAACAAACAAAACAAAACTTTTCCTTCCTCCCGCCCCCCATGCTTTCAGTGTATAAGAGCAATTCATTAGGAAAGTCAAAACACAGGTGATCCAAGCTTGACAGCTTTGCTTAGAGAGGCCTAAATAAGCTTTTCTACTCACTAAATTAATTGCTACATAAAATATCATGGCATTGAAAAGCATATTTTGCTCTCTCCCACTTAAAGCCATGCACAAAAGCATTCTTCAGATTAAGAAGTTTGCAGAAATTCACTTTGCTAGAATACACTAAAAAGAGTTTGGAGATTGTTTTTCAGAAGCTAGGAGCAAGATATTACAGGATTTTTTGTTTCACAGGCATTTTTGCATTTCATCCCCGAATCTCACTACATTAAAGGTCTTGCTTCTCTGATGACAAAAAGCTGCTGCCAAAGTGTATCACACATCTCAATATGTCTTATGGAGAGCAAAGTGAAAAGAAATAATAATAAAAACCCAAACAAAACAAACCCAAACAGAATGGAAAAAACAAACAAAACAAAACACACAAAAAACTCAGGTCCCACTGAAGCAATTGTTACTTTTCCATGAGGTTACACAGGCTAGAGTACTTTTTCCAAAAACAGCAAATGGATGATAAAACCTAAAAGTAATCAGACTTGAGTAAAGTATAATGACATTTTTAATCAAGTAGACTTTTGAACTACAGAACAGGAACAAGAGTCACACCACTGGCTGCTAACTGTTTGGGGCAGAACCTCCAACTCACCTTTATGGTCAAAGTTTCCAGAGAGAACCGAACATTTAACAAAGCCTCAACCACACTATTCTCTCTCCCTGTATCAGTCCATCAGACAGCAGGAGGAAGACACAAGGCAAGGCAGGCTTCCAGTGTCAATATGGGCAGGATCCTTCATATAAATAGCAAGGTGGTGGGTTTATGTTATGAGTAACAAGGAGGGGGGAAAAAAAAAAACCTGCCACAGACACACAATTTGCTTTGAGATTTCAGTAACTATATATTTAGATTTATCCAGGTCTTAACCTAGAACAAAACTTTGTTATGTTACTTACTACAAATCCCTTCAACATTAGATTACCTCAAGACTGATCTTTGAGGAGGTTTGGCAGAGGAGGCCGCTCTGGACAAATATTTTCAAGTACAGCTACAGATACAGGAACCAGCACAACTAAGGCAGGATAGAAAGAAATGTGATCAGTAACTAAGATAAGCTTGCTGGGAAATAGTCTGACCTAGACACTCACAGACCTGTAGTAGCATAACTTGCCTATACTATCTTGTTTCTTCTGCTGAGTGAATGAATTAACCTGATAATAGTATCAGTTTGCTGGTAGGAGCTGCCTATGTATTAGAATATTTCTTAAACATGTGACAGCATACACACAAACCTCATTTTTGTAGGAAAAGTATAACATTAAAGAACCACACACACAACATGTACCCTGGAACACTATCTTCTTCATTTTATTATGTTCAGCATCATATTAGTAAGTACACAGAAAGGCTTTCTTCTCACGAGAGCTTCCAATCAGTAACTTAGACAAAAAGCACAGCAGATACTGCTTTGATAGTTTCTCAGTACTATTTCAGTGCTATACTACATTTTGTTCCTGAGAAAAATGGTAAAAAAGTCATTGCATGTGTCCTGAAGAATGTGTTTTGAAAAAAGTATAAAAGCAAGTTTAGTCAACTGAAAAGTCTTTCAACTTCAAGACTACCAATTCAGCACACTTCCAGTTTCATAGATTTTCCCAAATATTTGCAGGCCATTCCTAAACATCCATCATGAGACAAAGTGAAGGCTTGGAGTAATGTACCACATTTATATGTGGCAGGTAAGTAACAGATTCTGTGCCTTGTCATTTCTCAACCGTCCCCATTCCTGAGGATGTAGGAAAGCCAAACCTCTCCATCTTCTTGTTTCTGCGTTCAAGGGAAGAGAGATGAGCTGGCAGATACACTATTTGCTGCCTTCTGTTTGTTACACTCTTTTCCTTCCTAGCCCGGATTTCCTGCAACTGACATCTCCAACCATTCAGGAGACATCTATTACCTTCTTAGAAGCTGAGAGAGAGGAAGCACTTGCACATTGCTAAGTATAGAACCCTCAAACTTAAAAGCTGTTAGGCACACAGGATGTTCAGCAGCTCATCAAACCCACAGAAAAGCTGCAGTTACCTCAAGTGAGGTTGTTTTCCTAAGAAATATGCACAGAATTCAGCTGAAAGAACCTAATCAGTGCCTAGTGTGAAACTACTTCATTGCAGTGTTTTTCCACTAGGAAACAACAAGAAGCCAGCTGTAGGGACATCTGTCCAAACAACCAACTGCCCAACTGTATCAGAACTGAGAAAGCATTCTTAAAACACATGCAAATAAAGCCAACACACTCTCAGAATGTGAACTATATTTTACTTCTCTTAAATATAAGATAAAGACATCGATGCTCATTTCATTTATCAAGTTGAAAGCTGTAGGACCTTGCAAGACTACATAGCAGCTTTATGAAAAAACACAATTATCCCAGAGTCAGAATCCGGCTCAGATATTACCTTAAAAATCTAGTAGTACTGTTACAGATCTCATAGAGTTAGCTGCTGGTTTTGCTGCTACAACAGAAGAATCTTCATTTTTTTTCAGTCTATCTCCCTTCTCTTGCCTTCCACCCCAAAAGCAATAAAAGAGTCAGGAACATGCAAGTATTCTTTTAAAAGGGAAAACTGATGGTGACACAGGTGAAAAGCCTTCAAAGTGCACTGATTTTCTACATATAAACTAAAAATCTAGTGATTTTCTAAGCCTAAACTTCAGCGCCCTGCCAAAACCGTTGTGCCAACCAGGCAAGCATTAATGACTGCCCTCTGCATTTCTGAAGTCACATAATCACCACTTAACACAGGCTGGAAGGTTGCAATTGTAACTTCACAGGCAAGCTATCGTAGTTGGACTATTTAACTTGATTTTAACATATTTGCATTACATTTTATGAAGCAGCAATTATAACAGGTGAGTACCAGAGTGAGGGTTCCAGCCAGAGGGCTGAAAGAGAAGCCATGGGACCACCAGCGAGTTCGATCACATCCCTTCTCTTTATACAGCTGCTTGGACCCAAATGCCTTCTATATTTCCTTGGTTCCTGGAGAAAACTCATCAGCCTCACATCCCTCAGAAGCCAGAACACTTAGAGCTGCTGTTTCTCTGGCAAAGGACCACACATGATTCTTAAGAAACTTTAGAGGAAAGTCTTTTGACTCCCTTCGACTGGGTTGGGAATACAAAAGCGCAGCAGCAATATGAGCACTTGGAACTCACACACAGAAGTTATCACTGATGAATTTGATATCTTAGCAAAGCCACCAAAAATACTGTATCATATCCAATATTTATACTTTCCAACTCAAGGCCTTCACAACCCTTTGCAGAAATATTTTCAAGTTCCATTAGCTATTGCTCATTAGCTACCATTTCCCAGCAGTCTTATGACTTACTTTGAAGTAAGTCATAAGTCCAAACTAATGTTAAACAACTGACATATTTGTTGTTAAGTAGGATCAGAGTGATACTTGTCATAGGTACATGACAGACCTGTGATAGGTACTACTGGGAGGTTTTTTGCAACTGTTGGAACCTCAGAAAGACACACAGGTCTGAGTTTTGTTTCTTAGAACTTGGAAACCACTGGCACAACATTCGTAAGATGCCGCCACAGAACAAAGTCCATTTTGTATTTGCCAGTTTGCTCAACAATGATAAATGTCAACTTTTTCATTAAGGCAATATAGTCCAACAGATGGGCTGATCTGTAGCAATTGATCCCACAACAGGAGTTAAAAACCAACCAACAAAAAAACGGCTCCATCACAAGAAACACTACATACACACATAGTTAGAACTGGAACTTGATTTCAGATTCAGAGGCTGATACTATTCTTAATTTCCTGTTCCCTTTTAATCACTCACGTTTCTTTCTCTTGAGAAAACAGCATGCAAGGTTTGAGTTCAAGACATTTCAGAAGCTACTTTGCACCTAACAGCATTTTTGATCCACTAGAGTTCACACAACATAAGCTAAAGGAAATGATAACTTCCTTATTGATTTGATGTAAATAGAGCTGCTAGGGCAAAGCATGCCTAAGAGAGATCTCTCCTGCCTACAATTAAAATATAGAAAAGAATATAATTAACACATTACTCTACTATGAAGATATGATAAAATAAGATGGGTGGACATAAAAACCTAAAGGGCAGTCTGAAGTTCCCTCCTAAAAAAAAAAATAATCTGTGTTTTAAAGAAAAGATCTCGTAACACTAGAACCAGCAGTGCTGTTGAGGAACCTGAATTGGGATGATGACAGGAAATAAAGTAATATAGAGTCATGCCTTCAAGCCCAAGCCATCCCTTCAATGAACTGTCAGTAAAACTGCACAGTGCCTATTGCATGCCACACTATACAGATTCAATCTGCTTCTAAGCATGGCTCAACTGACCATGTCTCTAGCACTATAAAGAGCTTTAGCTGTGACCACAGTGGTATTTTAATTTGGATGAAGAGTGCAACTCTTCTAGTGGTCCCCTGTTACCATGGCTACAGAGGTTATCTTACAATAACCTATCTAAAATGAGCCAAAGAAGTGGTTCCAAGATCGTTGAATACAACCAGCTGTTGATAACCTGCAAATCTTCTAGCATGGCATGGTCTCTAAAACAGAACTTGCCAGAAAGCACACCCAGTAACAGAAGGTAACAGGTCAGGTAATATGAACATTCTGTCCTAAAGTAACATAAGGAAAACCACTCAAGGATTAAGTCCATAGCAGGAAAAAGGAAAAGCCCACAGCATGAAAATTATAACTTCTGATCAACTGCTATTGTGCTCCATTAGCAAAGAGACTTGCAGTGTATGCACTATCAGCTTTCTTTAACTATATTCTAACACCATTTAAACAATTTAATGGTTAAACAGAGAAGGAAAAAAAAAAACCACAACAGGAAAACATGCCTGCCTGCATGTTTTTACATATAGAAACACACAGGGAAAAGTTGTGGATTTATGCATTACATAACTCTGTGCATTACTGACTGTTGTCAGTTCTCTCCATAACTCATAGCCCGAGATGCCAGAGAGCACTGTGGACAGTGGACCCACATTTTTATCTCTGTCTATCCCTGCTGAGCTTAGAGGTTGCACATCTAAAGATACATATGTGAAAAAATCTAGCAATACCTATGTTTGAGGCATAAGCCTTAAGTAAGGTTTTAGATGACAGGTATTAGATGCCATTGTTAATTTGCAGTTCAAGATTTTCCATTGGCAAGTACTTGTCCTGCCTGATAGCTGCTCAGCTTTACTGCATTCAGTCCATGCTAAACTCTTAGTCTTGAATGTCCCCTTTCAGCCACGGAATTCAGTCTCAAATTTGCCTCTTCCACCTTCAGTACCTTAGATGGAATGGAAATTAAACAGCTACCAACCAATCCCTTATTTATACACCTCCTGAAGAGCATAGAGGAAGGGAAATACTGTGAAAAATATGCCTCTATTAACTTTATGTTGATAAACAGTTCACTCTGTTTTGCATAAGCAAAAGCCATAATCTCTTTATAGAATGATGAGCTAGCAAAAAGTATTTAAAATCTACTTCAGTTGTTTAAGAAAACTTGTTTGCAAATTCTCAAAAGTATTGCACAGATATAAACCTTTAAGTACTAACTTGGAATTTAGCATGTTGGGAAACTGCGCCAAATGAAACAGTATTTTTGAAGTTTCATAACAAAACTGACAAGCTCTAAGAATAAACAAAACTAGAAGCAAATTTCAGCATGCTCAAACAAACCAAAATCTTGGGAATGCACCTGTCAGTATTTGTGAGTGAAGATGAACCCTGACTTTAAAAGGAGAGATGAGAAACCAGGATTAACCTATTTGACTGTTATTTCCTTTAGCATAATGTATATCCTAGCAAAAACTCTCCTTGAGGCTCTTAAATGTTTGTTCACAGCACTGGGCTTTATGTCTGAACATTAAGGTTTCTAAGACTTATCTCTCAGGCCTGTTTAGAGTCTTCTGCGCTTTTTGAACAAAGACCTCAGTTTGTTCTCCCACTTGGTATATTTATCTGCTTCTCTTAAATGAGGCCAGCAGTTTCTCTTTTCATTTTATTGCTCTGTTTTGAAAGTAACCATTTTCACTCATCTTCACATTCCACCCTTTCCTTTCATTGGCCGTGATGTTTATCAATGGCAAGCACTTTATTTTTCACAGTTTGCTGGGCCAGTAGGAGATTTCCCAGTAAATAAGATGTGGCCCAGTGTTGCAAAGCTTTGTTCATGTGAATAGTGACATGAGGGTCAAGAGGGCCCCCCCTTTCACTAACAGCTCCTTTTATCATTAAGCTGATGTTTCACAATCAGGATGGAGCAATAAAGAGTAAAAGTAACAAAATGAAGAAGAGGGAAAGGACAGAATTGACTTACATTTGCTTCTGTCTCCAAAACTCACTGCTACTGCAGGGTACGTGAAGGTATCACTACTCTGAATCCCAGTCTATAGAGCCCCAGGACTCTGGGACACAGAAGCAAGTGGCAGGAAAAGACAGACTTTTATCAACAGACAGAGGCGTTACTCTACATTTAAGATTCTACAGTGCTAATAAACATGGTACAGCTATATCACTATTCAAAATATTTTTGCAACTATTCCACAGTGTTACGAGACATTTCTATTCCAAGTTAATTGTACACAGTGAGGACAGATTACACAGTTCCTTGTGTCAATGCACGGCTGTGGCTGTCTTTGGAAGCCTTTATAAATTGTCATGTGAAACATCTCAGCCACATTCTCACTTGAGCAGTCAGCTTTACCCAGAAGAAAACAGACAGGCAGGCAGCAGCCAGATTGTACTCTGTCCAAAGTGAGTTACCTTTAAAACCAGAGTCTACAAAGCATTACTTCAAGAAGTGCAAGTACTTTCTTTACCTCTTATAGTTATGGGAAGAAATATGGTTAAGTAATTACAATAATGAAAAGCAAATGGATTCTTCACATAAGAGATTTCCAAAAGCTGTTTTTAAACAAGTTTATTTTTAGGCATTTCTTAGCATTAGGGAAAAAAGATTGCTTTCTAGCATGTCCTACAACACTCAGCTTGCGAGTTTTCTGAAAGTCCATTAAATACATTTTGAGAAACACTTATTGCAGTGTATTTCTACTGTAATGTGCTGTGAAATCTTCATTACAGAATATAAACTTCAGATAGTATTTGACCCAGTACAGCCTACTTAATAATCACTTAAACTGTTGGTACAGAGATACCAGTCTGTGTGAATTGAGACTCTGTGCTGATAACCTAGTTGTCTATTTAAGTGGTTAAGATGACACTACAGGTCTAACTTTGCAGCTATTCCACACAGTTTTCATTGCACTTAACAGCCAACATTAGGCTCAGATGAACACAAGAGCTAACCCAGGGTGGGGAGCAAGGGCAGCAGAGATTGGTCTCCAGGTACATCAGTCCTTGTCACCTTCCAGACAGCTTCTAGAAACAAAACTGGCACTGTTAGTTCAACTTGAACATTTCTTGGCAACCCTGCATTTTACTAACACCTATTCAGAATTTTAGAGTTGGTGATATTTGTTGAAAAACTTTATCCAATGTATTTTAAAATGAGGGTATTAAAAAGAGAATCATTGAAACAAAGCTAAATGTGGTTCTCTGGAGTCACATGAGTGTCAGTAGGTATGCAAGAAGAGTAAGAGAAAAGTCTCATAAGATGCAGACTGGATGCCATTTAGAAAACTGAGACAAGCGCAGAGAAATGAGTCAAATAACGCAAAATCCCAAGAACAAGTCCAGGGAGACATGGAAGAGCCTCAAAGAAACAAAACCGAGGTAGGGTTTAGACTTGGGGAGAGCAGGGAAGGGAAATGCAGGTTTTCAAATCAACAGCATTCTGGATGTATTGTAAAAGAATAAATTTGGAGGTTTAATATGAAAACAGTATGATCAGCATTTGCTGAAAGAGAACAGATGTTAGCAATGTTTGAAAAATTCAGCATAATCCAACAGAAGCAGCATAGATAGTGGTTGAGAAAGCACAGCTACAAAGACTATTTCTGATATACTTTACAGCTTACTCAGGGTGAAATCCTGATGTCCTTACATGATTCCCCTACCTCGGCTAGCTTCAGCTAGGCTAGATTTCATCCTGCCATCCTCCACTGTAAGAAATGCCACCCCCTTTCTTCCCGTTGCTTCTCACACAGCAATTAGAGAAGAACAAGAACAAAGCTACAGGTCTGGAAGAAAGCAGGCAGTAAAGTTTCCAGTTATCAGTAAGAGTGAAGTAACAGCAAGGCAAGACATTTTAGCCAACCTGAGCTTAAGACAACATAATAGCTGCAAGGTATCAGACTAACAACCTGAGTATGGAAATCAGGCATGAGTGGGAGTCATAAAGAGGCAAAACTGAAATCACATGAATATAAATATCACCAGGAGATAACATGCACTGAAGAGGGAAGTCCCTCCACATTGTGCTGTGGAGAGATGTTAAAACTAAATATTTTGATCTGGCCATGGTTTGCCTTATACTTCTCTTTTTTTCCCCACTGCTTCTGAACCCATGTCAACTTTACAGTTGCTCTGTTGCACAGTTCACTCTAATATGAACTGCCTAATAGCTTTTCTGTTGTCATTTTGTATTTTAAGAAAAGCCTTTCTGCCAGTCTTCAGGGTTGTAATATGGGGAAAAAACCCAAATAGTTATTCCCTCATACTAACATGAATTTCATCCTAAATCAAGGCAGAGCCTAGATGACACATTATGTCTTCAGCAAGTCCAGCATGCTAGGCTTAATGAACTTCCCAGGCCAAACAGAGTTGGTTTGTTGTTTGGTTGTTTTTTGCGGACTTTAAAGCACGTTTTATACACAACCTAAAGTAAGATTTCAGTAAGATACCTAAACAGCAAACACATATGCAAAAAGCATAGCTTGTCCTTCATTTCCCAACACTCCTTTATGGTTGCAAGCGTCTGCCCACTGTACACCACAGAAACACATTTAATAGAGTACTAAGAAAGCAACAATAAGACTATTTGAAAGCTCCAATATCTGAAGCAGACAGAAAGCAGCCACCAACTAAAGAAAAAGAATTTAAACCACAAACTTTTAGGATTAAGAACCATAGCTTCTTCTAAGCTTGCAAAGTATCGATTACACCAGTAGAACTAATGAGCCATTTCCCCAGCCTTCTGTATTTTAGCATTTTAGTAGACTAAGTGAATTTTAATATAAATTAAAAAAAAAAATACCCAAAACACAATGACTAGAAGATCTACTGCAAAGATTCTCAAATAAAGTCCCAAATGACTCATTCTCACCACTGGAGCCCCATATATCTAGGCAATCTGTTTTTCATGGTTCACCATTGCTTGCCACCACGTTTTAATGTGTAACACATCCATAAAAAGGCACTAACCGAGTTTACACCGCTCTATGATTTAATACATGCTATTGATTAATAATTAGCTTTGAAGAGGCAGCCTGCCAGATGAGCGAGATAAGACGATTATCAACTCCTTATGGCTGGGAAACAAGTCATTCTCCTGAAGTAAAAGCAAAAGCTCACGAGTTGGCGGCATCCTCCGCTTCGGACCATTGGGCCCCTTCCCTCAGTTACCCTGACTGACCTCTCGGACACCCCCGCGTGTTTTGCCCACGAGAGTATGCAGTAGCCAGGAGAAAAGAAAAAAAAATTAAAAAATTTAAAAAAAAAAAGGAAAAAAGAAAAAAAAATAGGGGAAGGAAAGAAGAGAATCAAGACACTTGGTTTCACCTTCCTTTCCTCACAAGGCAATACACATTGAGGCAGAAGAAACCACCCTGGGTGCTAAAACAAGAGCTGCATTCACGGCTACCGGGTTTCGCAGCAGACAGGCTTGCGGGGAGCACACTCCGTGTGCTCAGCCAACTCCTCCAGCCCCCAGGACCTGCCAGCTAAAACCGAAATCAACCCCGAGCTCCTTTATCACTTCGGGGGAGGAAGGGACGGCTGAAGAAGGCCCCGTGTAATCACTCTATTACTAAGCAGTTAGGAATGATTAAGAGCTTTCCCCGCGCTCCCGCTCGAGGGACGGTTTTTAGGCACGGGGTTTTGTAAGGAGGCAGCTACGGTCGGGTTTTCCGAGGGAACGGACCGGCTTTCCAGCCCGGCTGTACCGCTCCCTCCCGCCCGAAGGCGCCGCGTTTTCCGCTCCGGAGCGGCCAGCAGCACCTGCTGCCGCCGCCCGCCACCACCGCCCGGCACCCCCCGGCCCGCTGTACCTGCAGGATCTTGTCCAGCCCCTCTTGGCCCAGGCAAGGGAACTGCTTCAGCAGCTCCGTCTTCTGCCGCTTGTAGTCGTCGGTAGCCGAGCGCCAGTGCGGCTCCTCCAGCACCTCGAAGATCGCCGCCCCAATGGACAGGTAGAAGATGATGGCCGAGGTCAGCAAGGGGCCCCTGTCCACCATGGTGCCGGCGGGAGAGAAAGAGGGCGGGCGGAGCGCGGCGGGCGGGCCGGGTCGGCTGCCCCGCGGTACGGCAGTGGGTGCCGAATCCGCCCTGTCCTTCCCCTGACACCTCTGCCTTCCCCGCCGTGCGCCGTGCCTCCTCTCCCGGCCTCTGCCGCGTTCCCTTAGACTTCCACACTCCCCTCCCACTCTCTCCTCCTCCCTCCTTCCCTCCCTCCTCCGCTCTGCCCCGCTCCCCCCAGCTGCCTCCTTCCCTTGGTTTCCTCCCCTCCCTCCTTCAGCAACAATTTGAATTTGGTGCCCTCCCGCTTCCTCCCCCGACCCTCCCGCGCATGCGGAGCTACCGCCGGGGGAAAGGCCGGCGGGGCGCCCCGGGGGCGTTCATGGCCCGCCGCGGGCTGGGTCGACCCTGCGGCCACGATGAGGGGCTGGAGAGCGGCGGCTGGGTCTGTCCATCGCCATCGCCCCCCGGTGAGGGCCCGCCCTGGGGAAAAGGGAGCAGGGCTGCCACCTTCCCTCCTCTCGCCCTGCCCCAGAGGGTGAGGGGGTCGCTGAGGTGAGCTCGGTCCCCGGCGCTTTCCCCCCGAGCAGCGCTGGTCCCTGCACTCAGGGACGTGCTTTCCACTCCGGATTTTGTCTTAAATCAAGAGAAGAAGGAGTAGCATCCCTCGCTTTTATTTTACTTTTTCCCTCGTATTGCCAAGTTCAGCGGAGTTTCTTCTCTTCGATGCTGAAGGCTGTGACGGGCGAGCCGCCTTCCCTGGTGCGGCGGGGTGCAGGGGGAAGGCGAGCTCTAAAGAGACAGCTCCGAAGAGAAAAGAAGGGGGACTGCCGGCAGGTCCCCCCATCCCCGGGATGTTGTCCACACGAGTGCATTACCGATCCCTAACAACAGGAACTGTATCTCCCTTCGTGTGCTTTGTATGTTTAATAAATATGACCTTGTATGCACCAGTGTGTGCCTGTGGTTTGGGATGGCGGGAGAGGCCCCAGCTGGTGATTTTCCGTCAAATGCTCAGAACCCCATCTGGGTAGAAGGTCTCTTGAAGCTCACCATGTCCACGAAGTGCTTCCCAGGGGTGGCTTACAGTCACAAAGTGCATACTGCTCTGTGTTCACACTTCAAGGAAGAAGGAAGGCAACCCAACTGATTTACAGGAATGGGGCTGGAAGTGGGGTTAAATGGGTCAGGAAAAGAGGAAGTCAGTGACAGGTTAGGATGACATGCTATGCACTGTGGCAAAGGGTTCTTAGTATGGGCATTAATGGTTTTTAGAAACATTGCTTTTGTGGGGATAATTTATTTTCTGCCTTCTCCAGCTCCCCTCTTTTACCCCTTCAGGAATAAAACACTCAAAACCACAGAGCTGTCCATATCAACTGCATCAACACTTGGAATTTTGGGATGTACAGGTATGTCAGCTAGGATATGGATTCTACACACCAAAGAGCTCACATGAGACAGCTGAAATTTCTCATACAGACATAGTGAATGAGAGAAGGGAGAATGGAGGAGAATGTGAAAGAGGAAAGAAGTAGAAAATAAACAGTCTGAGTAAACAAAGAGGAGAGAATGTGGAAGGCAAAGAAACTGCCACAGTAAGGAGGTATCCAGACACCTTTCTGTAAAACTTTTGAGTCATGCCCAATTGATGCTCCTGTGAGACTACGCAGAAAATTACATGCCCCTTAAGCAGTCCTTCCTACTAACATGTACAGTGTTCAGTGCAAATACATCTGCAAGAGGTTCCTGGCAGCCTAAAAGCAGGACTGAAGAAACCACAAAATCTGCAAACATGTTATGTGACCGGCATTGCTGTCTTTGAAAGGGATTCCCCAGTTATGTAAAGGAAACATTAAGAAGAGAAAAGGATTGCCAAACTGTAGTTGTAGTAGTAATAATAACAATAATAATAAAGGCATTTATATGTGCTAGAGATAAACTTGAAGGCATTACAATAAAAATTTTTAAAATAACAAGTGTCATAGAGAAACTGCTGTAACTTTTTTCTATAAAGGCCAAAATAGGGGATGTTTCTTGAAGAAGTAAGAAGCCATTGGCCACATCAATGAATAATGTGAGCATCTATCATTGCCTCACTGATTTAAAACTAAAGTTAAAAACTGGAAGGTATGTAAATACTTACAGCAAGTAGCTAAAAAAATGTTGAGGAGGAATTCTTCCCATAGGCAAACTATGATATAATTTTTCTGTTGGTGCTCTTGCACCTTCCTAGTCACCTGCAAATGGTTAGGTTATTCCAACAGCAGCATCAGTAGCCTGACATGTTATAGGAATATTAGACTTGTGTGTTCCTGACCCTGAACATCTGTGCTTTGTAACTAGAAGGTATCTGATTAAATTTTGAAACTGTACTCTTCTCCATCTGTCTCTAAGTCTCTAAAGGCCAATTTATACCACTGAAATGCTATCTTAAAGGCACAAGGAATGACATGAATGACCCTAAACCTACTGCAATTATGAAGTGCAGATGAGAGCAAAACCACTTTCAGGCATTTTATAGAAAGCTTGTTTGCAGTTTTGATTGAACATCTCTATTTTCCACTCTAAACTCCCAATCACTGATTGCATAATTACTACTCTCAGTAACTGAGTCAGTCAGTGTTTAAAAACACAGAAACCTGTAAATGACATACCATTTTTCTCTGTGTTGAAATGCTATTGCACTTGATAGACTGTCATCTCCTTGTGTTTCTCTCAATGAGGTGACCCTGGTAAGGAACACAATCCAGAGAATAGTTTATTTCCCAGGGAACTGTAGCCAACGTATTCCAGCTACTCAGAGGTGATCCTTCAGTACACTTCTTGCATGTAGATATTTCACTTTGATTTCTTTGTTTTTTTGCAGGACAACTTACAAGGCATAATTTCATGCTGCTCTCCAAGTGAGTGTGGCAAGAAGGAATGTTTTCTGTAGCTGGCCTCTCTTTGCACCTCCTGATCTAAAATGCCTCCCCTGACCTCATAAAAGATTCCATATCCTTTTATTCATGACCCCTTTCTACTCTCTCTTTCTCTTGGATTAAACAGTGCCCCTATTGTTAACCCACAGCACCTGCAACATAGGCCCCACAGCTTTTCATTGTAGTTAAGTTAATAAAAAGGCTGGGGTTATATACTCAGACTTTAAAATGTCATTTAAAAACAGGGGAGAAAGAGCAGATAGCACTATGGTGAGCAATGCCACAAGTATCAATCATTTGTATAGGTCATTATTTCAGACTGCCCAGTGCAAAAGGAAATCTCTTTCAACCAAGCTGTATATCTAAGACACATTTGCTGTACAGATGTTTCCTAGAACAGCCTGATATGAATGAATAATTGTTACAACATGTTGTAAATGGAGCAAATAAAATACATTATTTGGGCAAAGAAAACCTGTCATGTAGTGGCAAAGACTGAGTGTTGTACTGAGTATGAACTACAAGCCTCTCCTCAAGCCTGTGCCATTTTTCACTTGGAAGTCTATTTTTGTCTGGTTGATGGCTCTGTTCTCTATGATGCCTGTCAGCACTACATCTTTTACTTTTTTTTTTTTTTATCTATAGAAATCTGGATGCCTCCAACGTTGCTTTCAAGTTTTATACATCTAGCCATGTATGGCTTTAAGTTGAGGGGTATGCTATCATGACAGGCAGTTTTGCTTGTTTGGGACAGTCCAGCATGTACAGAAAGGGTAAGGCTGGTCTGCAGATCATGTGGAAATTGATACGAGACATTTGCAGAATGCTCAAAAATTTTCTGTGGGATTGCTCACACCTTGTGGCCTAAGTCTTTACACATAGCACACTTTGCGTCCTGAATATACAGCAACACATACTAAATAATAATGAATAAAAAAGAATTAAAACCTTTAGCAAAACAACCTGCATACCACTGCAACAGACTTCTTCACCCATGAACAGATAATGAGTGAACAAACACCACATGACAGATGTTAGTCATGCTGCTTAATGAATAACTGCTGATGAGTACAATACCTGTGTGGAATGGCTGTAATGTGTTCAAGGAAAAATATGCATTTGGATCATCTGTTTTTCACTGAGATAGCTGCAGTGCTTGAGGGAAATGTCTTCATCAGGAAGTCCAGGCATTTCAACATTTCTTCTCTATGTATTTCCTTGACTGCCTTGTTCTTCAGCCATCTACAGCTGTCACTGGATCCTCAAAACTGGCTGATGAAGCCTGGCTTTTTTCAGATTATTTTATAACGAAAGACTCTGGCCTTCTCTGGCCTCAGTCTTGCAGACAAACACTGCTAGTACCAAATACTTCTGGTGGTCCTTCACACTGACATTCATGTTAGTGATCTAGACAGCTCAGTGTACAGTTTTACAAAAAAACCCCAGCTCAGTCAGTGTTGGTCCTGGACTGCATTTTCCCATCATGATACCTGGAGCACATTCCTGGAGACAGTATACTCAAGGCTAGCTGAGCACCATGGCAACAGCTCAGTGAATAATGCAACAATCTGTTATTCTGTTATGTAAAACATCACTGTTGAGTCCTATTTTTGTGTAATTCAGAAGGAGTTAAATTTTATTTGTACATAGTAATACGGATCAATGTCTGCACATTGCTCTGAGACTTGTTTCCCAAGCCAGTTTACATTAACTTTTAGCAATCTCGTGTCATGCAGTGCAAAAGTCTTCTCCAGTGTTACGATGTCTGCCTGACTGTGATAGAGGCAGATTACAGGAAAGAACTCAAGGAGCTGTTGGCCTCTGTCTCCCACTTGGGTTGGGCAGCTGCCTGTCTGTGTGCCAGGTTGTGCAATAGAGGACTTTGTGTGTGACCCAGAAGTTCCCACATCCACATTGGGCTCCCTTACATGCCCCGTGTGTAGCACTCATGTTTTGTTAGTCAATATGCCTGAAGAGCTGTTCCCACCTACCTCTTCCCTTTATAGAAACAAAGTCACCACATAAATTTTGGCAGGAAAGGCAGAGAGAATGCTGATAGCTTCTTCTTTTATCCCTTTTGGGTGAACAACTTCTTGTAGATAACAAATGAGGACAGATGCACAACCTAAAAACATTTAAAAGAATCATATTCTTATAATCTATTCTCCTGTTCGAAATCCTGCAGCAACAGCTTGCAAGGTTAGCATGGGTCTTATCTGGAGGAAAAGAAGATTGAGTAAGCAAGCGAGTTGGCTACATAAAGTTAAAGGAGTATGAATTAAAAAAAAAAAATTTGGTATGGATTCTTCTTGCTTTTGTGCTTGCTGTCCTGGGGTGAAAGAAGGATCATGGCTCATGTTTTCTCTGGGCATGTGCCTCTTCCTTCTATGCTTAAAGGAGTTTTGTAAGAAGGTAAGAGTTGCTGGTACAGTCTATTTCCACATCCCCTTTACCTGTTACATGGTCCTTTGTGGTTCCTCTTCTATCTCGTGTGATATTGGGAAAAAAGGCAGCAGATGCTGAGCCATAACATCCACAGTTGTCCTGTAAGTGAAGTGTTTCAAGATGTTTTTGGCCTTTAACTTATGTTTGGAGGGAACTTAGATATCAGTGTTTTTTGCTTTCCAATGATGCTTCCCACAGGTAGTGCACTGTTCTCCACCCCGTGTAGAAGTAGAAAGTGAAGTGGGGTCACCAACAAATATGACTCTGGGAAGGCAACTTAGCACAGAAATGACCGAGTTAGAACATTAGGGGAATATTCCACCTGGACTAGTACTTTGACTAACAGCTAGACTGTTGTCATAAAAGCTGCCTGCAGGTTCTGGTCCTGGTCTCACTACGAATACCATTCTTTTGGCTCTCAATTGCTTTTCAGGGATCTGTGTGGAGGGCCACAGTCAATTGTAAGATAACCCCATTACTGGGGTGGTAAAGCAAGTCAGACAGTGGGAGTTTTCCTCATATTGTGTAGTACCTCAGCAGTGTTCTGTTCTTCATTCTGTCCAGTGGCTTGTTGGTCTCCAATTGGAACAGTGAGGAGACAGTGGGTGCATGGGAGCAGATTAAATTGCCCACATTGCTTCTCTCCTTTGAGAGCTTATTGAGAAGTCTTGGTAACTCAGGTCATACCCACTCAGTTCCACAATGAAATGTGAGAGAGGCCTGGCAGGAATCAGAGTTGAGGGAAGGCAAAGAGCGTAATAGGCAACCACTAACTATCCATGAGGATCTGGTACATCTGCAAAAATCTCTGGAGTAGTTGGTGGGGAGAGAAGAGTGATGGAGAAGAGAACACTGACCCCATTGAGGTAAAGTGATGTGGTGCTCTCTGAGGGCATCTGAATAGGGGTGAACATCCCTAGCTGCTTTTTCCACTCAGGAGGATCATTTGAGCCAGCCAGAAGTCCCCAGTGAATACTGCATTGCCAGCATGGGTTATAGAAACTAATGGTTAGCAGGCTGCTAGAGGTTTCACAACTCATTTCCTTTGCATATTAGTTACTTATTTTGCCAAAGAAAGGAGAAAAAGGGAAGAGGAAGAAATAAAAGCAACATAGACTAATTAATTTATTTTAAAAGATTGAGCTATTAAGGAGATCTGTGAACTCTGCAGCTGACATTGCCACAGTCAGGACAAAAAATTCAATGTTTTCATGAATGTGGTTAAGATTTCTTTGGTACAAGGAAGCATATGCAAATAATGGGACCAATCTGCAAACACTTACTCAGCTCAGCAGCCCTTGTCAAGAACTCTCACTTAATGGAGATACTTGTAACAATAAAAATTCCCCAGTGTGAGGAGCTTGGCTCTTAAGTCTGCCTTCTCTTGTACCCTTGCTTCATTCCCTACTCTCATCCCCAATCTTTTGCAATTCAGTGACAATGAGAGTTAATAAAAGGTGTGTCTGTGATCCTATAAAGCAATTTGCATCATCACCTTTTATGATGAAATTTTCACGAGGGCAGGAGGAGCAGAAACATTTTGCCCAAGTTGAGGTTGTCCTGGCAATATACCAAGAAGACTGAAGCCCTTAATTTTCCTATGAGAGATCTGATTACTGCAGCCCATACTTGGGTGCAGAAATGTGTCCTGAAAAAGCTATTCCCCCCCCCACACACACTCATCCACCCCCCCCACTTCCTAGACAAATCCAAAATTAGTCTGGGGTGTCCAGTCTTGCATTACTGCCAGTGTGTCACAAGCACACGGGCAGGCTCAGGAGGCTGCCCTGCTGAAGTTGTTGTACTACAGGTACAACAGACCATACGACTGCCTCTGCCTTACTGAAAACACCATTTTCCTTAGCTGGGTTGAAGAAACCATGCTGCTTTTACTAAACAGAAGTGGCCAGAACCTGCCGGTTGACGTTAACTGTGTTGTACATTATTTCAGTGTCTGTCTATTATAAACAGATGACAATGCAACTTTCATTTTGACTAAAGGAACTGATAATCAACACAGGGCTATTAAAGCATGACAAATAGGCAATGTCTAAGCCAGCTGAATAAAAGACCTGTCAGAAACATCTTTCTTCTGTTGTGCTGTCTAGTGCAAATACAGCAGCCTTGCTTAATGAACAAGGTTTCATTGAGCTCTGGACTTGCCTCAACACTAATCTTTTACAAGCACTTGGGACAAGACCATTAAACCTGCATGTATCAGCTGAAGACCTTCTAGTGCTAGGAAAGTCCCTGTTACACAATTATACATTAACTAACAAATGATTATTCTTAACAGTGGGAAGTGAGTTATTCTGCAGCTCTCTACTGAAGTGTTTGGATGCCTTGAATGAAATCTAGAGAGATTAAATTCCTTTGCCTTTTTTTATAGTTGGATGGCTTGCAGGGCATGCTGCAATGCTGGCATCTAAAACTGCTTGGAGAGCAATGTGGAAAGATTACAACTGGAATATCCATTATCATGATAATGTGTGGAAATCTGGCAGCCATTAAGAGAGCCATGTGTGAAGGACATTACTGAAGTTCACAGATAAAGCAGAGAGGTAATTTTGATACCTAATGTCAGTAATACAGAGGAGCAGGAAAAGCTGATGTGGTCCTTTGCCAGCAAGACACAGTGAGGTGACTGCTACGGCAGTAAGTTGGGTACTGTAAGGATGGATGGAACCAGAGCCTCCAGGAGGGGCTGTGTGGGCTAACTGCCTTGCAGGCCTTTGCTGAATGCGTTGTAGGCAATGAGGCCACACTATGAACAGATGGTACAAGTATTCTTCTAAATTTCCAGAAAAAAAAGTTGTTTTTCATACCTGGATTGACTAAACTGAAATGTCTTTCTGCCATTTAAACTTGATGCAAACTCACATCTGTTTCTGAACAGAGATGCCAAATTTTAGGATCCTGTTTAAATCTGAGCCTTTCTCTCTGGTATCCACTTGGTAGAGAATGCCTCTGAGTCCAGCAACCTTCCACATCAGAAACCTGCTATTGTTACATTTATTGTGGCTTAGACATAAAGCCTGAATTCAGTTCTGTGTCAAGAGAAGGTTCTGGTATCTTCAAACAGTGGCAAACAGAGGAAAAAAGGACAATAAAAAAGCCTTGAATAATATAAAAGGTGCAATCTGGCGCTGCTACGGAAATATCAAATAATCTCTCAGTCTTTTCCATGTGTGACTTTTGCAGTTCCACACAGGCTTTTTACAGCATTAGAGTACCCCACATCAGGGACAGGGTGCAGGGGTAAGGAAGAGCTCATACTTGCAGCTCGACTGTTTGCCAGTGCACACAGCAGCAATATGCACCTCTCAGTTAGTCACTGCAGTGAATTATGTTTTCAGTTGTATCTTGCAGAGTAAAAAGCAAGTAACTTTAGACTATAACACTGTCCAATCTGTTCCCCATATACACTCCTTTTCCAAAGAATACACCGTACCATGCAGTAATGAGAGAGTTCAAATAACAATGGAAAGAATGACTCTGATATTCTCTTGAACTAACTGCAAAGCTGCATATCCAGTTCTCTGCCTTTTTTGGTTTGCTTTTTTATACCATTTACGTCTGTTTTTAAACAGGGGAGAAGAAGAGAGTTCAGCACACTTGATCCAACTTTTAAATTCAACTCTGCAGAAAGGCACACGCTACACAGTCATACAGGAAAAAATAAGTAGAACTTTCTCTGCTCCCAGCACATTTACATTTCTTCAAGCCATTCAAATGGCATGTTGGTAAAGTAGGTAAAAATGAGAGTGGGAGGTTACACATTAACGGGAATGCAGGACACAAAAAGTCGTATCTCTCTGTAACATGAAGTATTTTACACATGGGAGGCCACTTCCAGGCAATATGTCAGAACTCAAAAATTGTTTTTTTTTAGGCACCTGTGAAAAATGCCTGAAACTGACACAGGCCACCTGCAACAGGCAAAGCCCTCAGACGAAACTGTCACATTCACAAAGCTGAGCTATAAAGTCCTCTATACTAAAAGCTCCTCCAAACTTGAAAGATTTCTTGTTTCACAGGAGGAGTTTTAGGCACCCAACTTGTTCCAGCTGGGCTCTGATAGTTTCTCACAGGCTCTTCTCTATAGCCAGTCCTGCTGCCAGCTCATCTTCTAGCTAGGAAAGCTGCCTCTGCTGTAGTAACAGTATTTGTTTGGCCAATAAGGAAAACAGTGGAACCAGATACATGTATAGCAAATGAATGGTAATACTAGAATATTTTTTGTTCCTTGTTTCGACTTATTCACTGAAACACTGCACAGCACAATGCTGAGTAAATTTCAGTCCTGTATGCAGGGCCAGGATATGGTTTATACATCACCAGAGCTGTATTTAATCCTCAGGGTGACTGTATGTGGGATGTAACTCTTGTGTTACAATCAAATTAATCTTGATTAAAGAAAACTAAAGATTATTTGGGATGAGTAGGGATCCTTACTTTTTCTTTTTTCTCTCTGTCTGGAAAGGATCACTGAAGCCCTTCTACCTACCAAATGATGAAGACAAAGAAAGAAGGCTGCAACTACTATGGCAAGGGAAAGCTTTCACACCACCAATCTGTTCTGTTTGAAATAAGAAGTCCACCTCCATATATTGTTCGTGCCTGGACAGTGCAATGTCTATTCAGAAATGTTTCCACCTCAGTGTCTGTTACATGCAAGGGTAATTAACAGAACGTGGTGTTGTATCCGGTGCCTGCCAGGGGGCATTGGTTGCCTTCCCGACCTGCTGTGAAAGGCATCAGCTGAGTACAGTGGAGGTGATGACACAGGTCAAGGCTCCCAAGTGCACTTGTTGAAGTAAGTGTATTTCTCTAAAAATACTGTGTCTCAGAACAGGACAAGCAAAAATCAACAAGCACCATGAAAAACAAACAGCTTGATAATTTTTTCCAGATTTTTCCTACCTTATTTCTCCGGACAGGAACCTGTTTTATCTCTTGAAAGAAATTCTGTTTATTCAGGGGATGGATACAAGCCTTTCATACCTCTGTAATCCTCCAGGTCTTATGGACAGGCAGGTCTTATTCTGTGTTTCAGCCTTAATACAAAATGAGCTAACGAGTTAATGCAAACCCTTTGCAGACCTCAGAACTGCCAAAAGTCTGGAAATGCGAGGCTCCCGGGTAATTGCATTACATGAGAGGCAAAGAGGTCAGGGGGAATCATCACCTGAGAATGCATGCCCACATCTCAGCTCCTACACATGTTCTGACATTGGGCTTGTCAGATCCTGCATGCAGGAGAAGCAGGGGACATGCCACTGCTGGCAGACACGTGCTGTTAAATGAGGTGGCTTTGAATGTGGGTCCCTGCAGGGTCTCCTTCAGCTGCTCCAGCTGTGGGTTTGAGCTCTTCCTCTCCCCAGCCACTGGGCTGGCAACAAATCTTGCCTTGTAGGGTGCCACCAGGAGGAATGGGGGCAGTGGAGGAGCTGCAGCAGGGTGAATCTCACTCAAAATGCCTCAGGTTCATCAGGGCTCCTCTTGGCATGTTTCAATGGGCCATGTCACCATGATTACAACCACAGAAGTGTTGACCAAGGCTGACTTTTAAAAATGGAGAAATGTTATTTTGTGTTATAGTTGACTACACATTTCTCGGATGTTACTTGACTTGCTAAATGGCTGTAACCTGTCATCCTTAAGTTTATATTTACCAAATCAGCCCAAGGCCTTTCCTAATCTCCTAAAAATGCTGTGTCTTGGATCATACTGCTGAAGATTAGTTTGTTCATGTTAGGCTAGAGAGGCTCTTTCCATGAGAATGTTATCCCTGTTCAGACTCTGGGAAGACCCTCCTGACAAATTGTGAGGCTCAGACTGGATCCCTTTGCTTTCTAAACTTCTCAGAAAGAAGCCTGGGTGCAGCTGGGTCCAGTTTTAGTGTGTGATTGTAAAAAGAAGTTTGGGGCCTTGGGTCTGTCACAGAGTCAGTTTATTACAGCTCAAGCTGCAATAAAATCTGGAGAAGGACTCTGTATTTTACCTGTGCCTTCTAACCTCAGAATCTGTCCATGCAACGTGCTTGTGATCCGTTATCTAATCAGACTAAAGTACATCTTCTCATGAGGTGGTTGCTCTCTTGTCTTTCCTGCATGTACCTTTGACTTCATCTTTTGTTCCAT
The DNA here is from genome assembly GCF_003957555.1 of Calypte anna. Classification (NCBI taxonomy): domain Eukaryota; kingdom Metazoa; phylum Chordata; class Aves; order Apodiformes; family Trochilidae; genus Calypte; species Calypte anna. Next base: position 15,142,864 of record NC_044246.1, read on the forward strand.
ATGCACCTGAAATTCATTGGTCTTCTGCTGTATCCAGACAAAATGGTCCTTTTATTCATTACCTGCACCTGGAACTAGAGTTCTTTGCATTCTGGTTTCAGTTAACCCTCTTTCTGTTGTGTTTTGTTATCTTACTCTCATGAGGGGCTTGCTTCAGTGCTTTTTCACTATATTAATCTATCCATAGTGCTTTTCTAGATAACAGCTTAAATAGATTTCAAAATAGTGCAGCCCAAGGTTCCAATATCTCAGCTATTTATGCTAAGCAAAAAGCAAACCGGGCCTAGTTTGGCCGAACTCTAAAAGTCTAGCTGCAAGCAAAGCCAATAATTTTAATTCATTTTAATCCCCAACAACAGGTTACTAAGCTTCTCGTAGCTTCCTCACAAAGCAAATACTGTTCCCTGTTCCTTAGAAAAAAACCGTAGAAACTGACAAGGGATTAGTGTACATGAAAGAATTTTTTTAAAAAGAAATTATAGCAACGAGGTCAGAGAATACACTAGCTCTTTGGGTTCATACTTGCAGCCAAAGTACTGAAAAGCACTTCTATTTAAACACTGAAACTGTGGCTCTCTGTGCTGTCAGGAGGGTGTCAGCATTTGCAGAAGTGTGGAAGAAAAGAGGAAATCCCGTGGCGCCAGCTGAAGTAAGGAGAGGCAGTAAGATGAACAGTGCCCCTTCAACCAGCAAGAAAAAGAGGAACTGCCAGCTCTGTTTCTGAGCTACCAGCTGTCTTTTCTGTGCTAGCAGGATGCTCCTCCCAGTCCCAGCTTCAATTAAATTTGTGTTTCAAGAAGTAAATACAAATGACACAGGTGAGGACTAATTTGTATCACAGGAAATGAAAGGAACCATGAAGTCAGGAAAAGAAGAACTTGAGAAACTGGGTTTCATTGCCCAGCTCTTCACTTTGAATTTGTGAAGTTCAGATAAATGCAGGACTGGAGTTTTGGAGCAGACCCATCTCTTTTTTTTATTGTCAGCTCAGTTAACCTCTGTCATTGTTGATTGTTTATTACACCTACATAATAGTATGCACAAGAAGTCACTCTAGGTTAAAATGTAGGAAAATTAGTTTTGAGTGCAGTGGACATAACAATTTAATTTTTTAAAACATTTTAAATTGTGTGGTTAAGAAAGTTGGAGACAAGTACATGGGAAAATACACTGTTTAAAACAGTGAACTTTAACCATATAGGTCTGCAGCACATTTGTGAAGATATCCACATCATAAACTTAAGCACCCTCCAGATTAAACCAGGAACTCCTCAGCTTCAGACAAAACATATTATATCCAATTGGAAGTAGTAGCAAATTATCATAGGCTGAAAAAGGTTTTGCCCTGCTTTGAGTTGCAAACAGAGCAGGTTTTGGCCTAAAATATACCATTGGAAGCTCTTTGAATAGACATAATAATAGAAATTTGGAAGCTTTATACCTTTTCTCTAATGGTCTCAAACTACTATGTAAGCATTATTTATCACTAACTACAGCTTTGAGTTGTGGGAATGTGTTTTCACAGGTGGCTCTGATATGGTCATGGGAATTACCCTAGGTCACAAAACAGACAGGGAAAGAGAAGCAAGAAAAGAACTGGGACAAAAGGACCAGGGAATCCATCAATACTGGAACATGTCCATAGGAGTTTCCCCTCCTGTTCCTGCTGAACAATATTTTCTGTCCCCATCACTACTGCTATTTTACCTGACCAACATGATGTCAGGTTACATGTTGTCATGTCTCTACATATTTTATTTTTGAGATTTTTTTTATTTGCCTTAGTTTTGAATGCTTACCATATTAATTCAGGAAGGGCCTCTAATGTCTTCCCTCAGAGAATCCCAAGCTGCATTATCATACTCTGGGAGTAGTTTTTTAACTCAGTTCCTCCTAAGATACTAGAATAAGCTGCATCTGTCAAGCCATTCCTTTTAACTTTCCCAAGCATTGGATGTTTGTGCGGTGCTTTACGTGCATTTAATTACAATGACACAGTTGAAACATGCTTTAAATGCTTTGTAAGAAGTCTCTGGATTGTTACTCAAGAGAGGTTACTTCACTTTCTGGCTTGTCACAAGAACTATCCCCATCGGAAACGCATGGCTCTTTTCATATGGAAGCAAAAAATAATACTGGGAACTTTTTAAGTAAGATGTTGAGAGATGTGCAGCCATTAAAGGCTCTGACTAACAAATCAGAGGAATGAGAGCAGACTGCTGGTGAGAAAGATGCTCTTACTGTTTCTCCACCCAGTAAAGGCTGGGTCCAAATGTTTGTTGTCAGTTGCTAGAGAGCCTGTAACTTGACATAACCAGGCACTGATGTCAGGGCTTCAGGGCTAAAACTGAGCTAAGATTTTGCCAGCATTTCTACTTAACCTGTTTGTATGACAGATTGATAGCATTAAGCAAACTTAAGCCAGTGTTTACCTCTACTGTTAAAAGCAAGGAGAAGGGAAGAGAACAGTTGGTGGCTCCAACCAGGCTTGATAGCCAAAGACCAGTGTCCTTGGGAATCCGATAAATAACAGACAGTCCAAATTTTTCTAAAGGTTCCAAGGTTTCCTGTGGGATTCCTTTAGATAAGAATTTGAAGGGCACTGGTCACTTCTGAAGGTACATTCCCCTCTCAAGGTCCAGCATATGAGAAGAAACAACACTTTTTTTTTTTTTTTTTTAAAAAAAACCACCCTATTTGTTCCATCTTTGCACTGAGATGGACTGCCTACACTCTCTTAGAAGAAGCGTGCAGACAGTGGATGTGGAAAGCAAGAGGAACAGTTGGACATGAAAGTGGTGAGCAGAAACACAAAAAGCAAAGGAACTAAAAAAAACCCAAACACTGCCACTTATAGACTCCTGAGTCAGGGTCACGCTCTAAATACATAATATTGTCTAAAAGTAGTGCATGTAGTTTTTAAATATCTAAACACACACTTAATACATACTTGTAAAGTATTTTCCAGACCCAGAATAATATCCTTTTACTTGTACAATATGTTCCTTTAATAAGGAAGAGACGCCAGTCCTGAGCCTGCAGTCACAGGCAATTGTCTTGAAGGTTCCTGGAACCATCTCGGCTCAGGTTCAAAAGCTGCTCAAATGTTTAGGCTAAAACTAATCAAGTTAAGTATGTTCTTGACAGATCATTTTCTCCCTTTCAGAGCTCTCCCCTGAGGGATTTTAGTCATAAACTCAGCAGAACGCCTACACTGCATCCACACAATTTAAGGTAGGTGTTAAAATAATCTCCCACCTGAGCACAAAAGTCTGGTAACTGTTGAATCAGTTATGCAATTTGCATGTGTAAATTAATTTTGTATTCACAGATGTATTCACATGTGTATTATAGATAAGAGGGAAATCTGAAAACTGTTCTATGTCCTCTAATAGGTTTTTATCAGATTAAATTATAACTTTATATGTCCATATATTTATATCTATATATGCACAGCACATATCTATCTGTGCTCATTTTACTTCTAGAGATGCAAAAGTAGTTATTCAATTGAGAATGGGATGGTGGAGCTGTGCATAAGATAGTCTTCACTTGTCACATTTTGGGAAAGGGAGTGGGACAAGATGACTGATACTTTTTTCAAACTGTAGTGGCCTATAAGAATAGTAGTTTTCATACTCTGGGTGTTTAGATTTCCGATTGCTCATCATTGCAACTTTTACTCTACTTTTTGGAATGCAAATCTTGAGGTTATGCAATGTACTATTCAAATCCTGTATTGTCAGAGCTCAGAAAGGAAGTGTGTCACCAGTCCCACTGGCCACTTATTGGCACCAAGTTGTTAGCAGAGAGTTGTGTGAGTGCTGGATTTCTGGCACTGATCTTTTTCAATATTTTTTTTTCTTTAGAGAACAGACAAGCAGACAGTTTAAAGCTTCACAGACGAATGTAGGAAAATAAGGTGGATTAAGACTTGTCTGCCAACTCTGCCATTATTATCAGTTTCTGTAGTACAATTTTTTAAAAAAATGTTTTTTTTCATGATCAGTCCAAGATGAACTTGGGTGGTTACAATGACTGATACTTCACCTAACCTTAGAGAATTCTCCTCTCATCAGTTTCTGATGGAAACAGAAATATCTCCCAGATATTTATACGTTTAAATGTAACACCTCTCACTCAGATGCTTGTCAAATCTGTTTCTCAAAATGATTTGCAGTTTCTGTATGTCTCAGAATTCCAAGAAAGGTCTTTTTAGAAATTAGCCCACATTTCATATTCAGTGATCATATTAAAGTTTGGGTAGTAGTAATGGCACATCTAGACTTTTTAAATTCCTCTTAGGAACTACAGAGCTACTAGAAGCCATGAATGTGGCTTTGTCTATACACCTGTGGGCCCAGGTTTATATTATAGGCTTAAAGTTTTATGTATTTGAATCTTTCCTGTCATATAAAAGAACACTAATAAGTGTAAGATGTTATTAATTGATCAAACCACTTGACTGATTCTCCAGAGGTATCTTCTTCATGATGATGTGTTTTGAGATTTAAAAATTCTCAAATTCCATTACCATGAGTCCTTTAAAATCTTAATCTCAAAGATTACCAGCAAATTTTGGGAAACCAAAATAAAACCAAACTAACCCTGCAATACTCTTCTTCAGTCATAACACAAAAAGTATTTCAGTACTTTTTCCCTTTAAAAAAAGAACAGAAGTCTACTTCTGAATTCACAGATTCTTTACCTTGTTGCTTTATTTTTTAGAAAAAAAATACTAATACAAATTTAGGAATGATAAATTTTTAGGAAAAGTAGCAGTGAGCAATTGCTGGTAAAGGATGTTAACCAAATGCTGAGTAACTGAGGTGACAGGGAAGTTTTTTCTTCCTGCTTAGAATTCAGTTTCTAGTTTGTGAATTTCCAATTGTAATGGCCTATAAAGAGCTAGGAGGCAAAAAAGTCTTTGGCAAAGACTTTCCATTCCCTTCCTTCGTATTCTCTCACATTATTTAATCAGACTGATACCAGTAATTCAAAAAAACAAAAATAAATTGCTCATTATAAAGCATCCATGATCCCCTGGAAGTCCTGTAGGTAATCCAGTCTTAAACAAAATAACATTGACAATTCCTTTCAGTGCCACAACTTCAAGAGAACTAGAAAAACCTATTATGTTCCCTCTGCAAATCACTTTAAGGTCAGGGTACGTTACTTTACTTGAAGATTCCAACCCTAAAAAAAGAAAGTGTCAAAAAGAATATTAATCCTGTCCACTGATCAGTGCAGATATGCTGTTATGGGTACTGTCTGTCCTTTGCTGGTTTTTGGCTGCTGCTAGCTGCCCTTGTTTTTACCTGGTGCTGGAATATAGATTTATCATAGGAGCTTGCTGTGTTATCTTGCTGCTTCCTACTGGTGTGCTCCTGGTTTAATTTCTTCAGTTACCATCTAATGTTTATGGCATTTGCAGTATATGAATGGAAACAGAAACCATGGCATGAAAGACATTGACAATATAGATAAAGCTATACATATATATATATACCTTTCAGTCGCCTACTTCAGTCTTTACTATCCTCATCTTTATTTTACTTTGTTACAGTGATATACTGCATTTATGTTCACCCCAAAAACCTAAGTATGTGGAAACTTTCTGGTTAACTAAGAAGCAGGAACATTTACTCAGGCACAGTAAGTATTTTTCCATCCAGCTCTATCTTCACAACTGCCTAATGTCTTTGACAGATGAGGTTATTTGTTTCTCAGTGATTTCCAGTGTGGACTACTTTGTATCAGGATAGTATTTCAGTCTCAGGCTTACCAGCACAATTACATAACTGAAACCTATACAAAAAATGCAAATGAAAAAAAGCAGATATAATATTCTGCCTTTCGTATAGTATGAGGTACATATCAAACACTTGACTATCACTATATCATCATCTGCACTTTAGAAGATAGTTGGAGCACTACAATTTCTGGGTGGAAACATGGCCCAGATGACTTTTTCATTATTCCTTTTAAACCCACTTGGCAACCCTGGTCAATGTGGGATTGTAATTCACTTCAATTATGGATATATTTAGTTTAAGTATTTTCTTGAAAGGAAATGCCTTTAAAATTTTGAATTAATATAAGATTCAGTGCCTTGCTGCACAGAAATTTAGGTAAGTGCTCAAGAGGTCAGTGACTCTATGAATACCTACATGCTTTTATAATTCTTCTTTCAGATTATGCGTTCTTAGGATGATTCAGTATCAAGATAATACTGATGATTCAGCACAGTGATTGTTATACATTTTTCTTTACCAGGAAAGACATTAAATGTTACCATAGGCATAAAATAGTAACTGCTTAAAACATATTAACTATATATTATGCTATTATTATAGCATACCCCACTCTATGCTAGATGAACAGCATTCAGAAAATGAGTATGCTTGTTCTAGGAAGGCAATGGTCTAAAGACAGAAAACTAGGAAACTTAACAATAATCATAGAGATGGAAATAGTAAATATGGATTAACCATAAAACCTCTAGGTGGTGACATGATGCTGACACAGGGTCTCTAATGGATATAGATAATTTTATCTATTCAGACCTCAAAGTCAGAGAAAGATGAAGATCTTTGTGAAGGTTATCTTTAATTTTTTATTGTCCTTCTGCCTTGCAAATGGATTTTTAGGTGATGTCCAAGCACTAGCAGAGCCAATTGAAATATGTTGGAGAAGACTGAGTGAATATAACAAAAGGTGATTGTAAAAATTTAACGGTTTAAATTATAATGAAATATTTGCAATATAAAAAGGTTTTAGAAGAAAGTATATACTCATAAACTCCAAAATGTTTCACCAAAATATTTGCAGTACATTTCTGATGAAATGCAGGCTGAATCCACTGGCAACATGCAGCTTGTTCAAAGTCCGTCCAATAGATCTGGAAAGTACCAAAGAACTTGAGCTTCCAGGTCCAAAGCTCCATGTCATTGCCACAGTGCTGACTTGGTGGCTCAGATTTAGCCTCCAAGGCTCCCAGGACCCCTGCTATCAGCCCTGCCTTGGCCTGTGGTCTAAATATTTCCTTTTTTCTTGCTTTCCAGATCAAGCACTGTAAGTGTTGGCAGCCAGCCCTGCTCAAGGACTGTCTCTGTCATTGTTGGGAGTCTTTGTAAATGGGGCTAGAAAAACCTTCAGGAATCCCAGAAATGATGGGTCATCATATTGTATCACATCAGGATTCTCCTTTTAAGTGAATGTGATACCAAAAAATTATACTCATTTAATTTAAGGTTCAGTGGGACATGATAGCAATGAAGATCTATAGGCCAGTATCACTGAAAGAGGTGTTCACGTTTCTCATAGCAGTTCCTTGTGTTAAACTGCATGCACACAGCTCTAAAGGTGTTAAGCAAGTAAGTCTTATATTTGTATAGAAACTGATGTTAAACTGATGTAATCTGAGTGGACATAGCTTTCTCTGTGTTGATTTAGCTTCAGCTAATTGCCTACTGACTTAAGCTAAATCCTTAAAGCCACTCTAACTTCCTGTGTATCAGGGTGTATTCTGTTTAATCGTTATAGTTTTCTTTTCTGTCAAGATGTTAAGTCTTTCATGATTTAGAAGCCTAAAACTTCTCTTAGAAATTACATGCATGTCTGGGAGACTCAGTATTTTTGCAAGACACTAGAAGTTGGTCTTACCTGAAAAATAATATCAGTGGTCTTAAAATGGAAAGAGTCTGAACCTGTGTTGTGTGGCATAAAGTCCTAGATTAGAAAACAAGTCCAAAGTAAATATTTAATTGAGGATAAACAATTAACAGTTCAGAGAGATCAAAGATTGAAGTCATACTTCTGGCTAGGATTGTTTAAACTTGCCTGGCTGCAAGTTAGGAGCAGTGACCACTACGAGGTCCTCTTCACTGTCAGAAATGACAGGACCACTAACACTGAAACCATCTCAGATCTCCAGGCATAAGATCTGTGGAGAGCCCTGAACGCAAAGCTAGCTACACATTTTTCATGCCTGGGGATTTCTAATGTCCCATTTAATACCAGTCTCCAACCATGAAAGCCAGTAGTGATGACAAGTTCCTAAACTGCCACTTATCTGGTATTTGCATCTCTTGTTGAGGGCAAAGAGCAGAGTGTGGAAGAGGAAAAGAGGCATGCAAAGTGAAACTGAAATCAATGAGAGATCTGCAAACACACAAGCTAAAAAGCCAGCTGCTAAGCTATCACATCATCTGGACACTCAGGAAAAGTTAGGAATTAGGAGATATCTTCTGGAAGTGTTAATACACTGAGAAAGCAAAATGTTAGCATGGATTAAGACAACTTCATGAACACAATTTAAGACAACTTTATGAACATGATTTTCCTTCCCCGCCTTATACATTCATTTGATGAATTTAACACAGCCAAGGTGATTTTACACTTTGATCTTCTACCTCCCTTGGACACAATGGTAGCAGTCCAAAATCGGAGAAATGAAGATACAACTTTGTCATATATTCTTGGCTAAACATAAAGATTTCCTTTATAATGGGAAGTAACAACAATTTTAAAACTAATCCTAGATTTCTGAGAGGCAAGTATGTTCCAGAAGGAGGGAAGATGATTTGTTTAGAAAAAATATCTAAAGAGCTACATAGGAGACCCAAAGAATATCTCCTTTCTGTGTCTTCCTAGTTGAATATGGCCAAATGTGTCAGGGCTTGCTGATGGACCTGGTGGCCTGACCACAACAGCCCCTTTTTATTTGCACAGTGAAGTTCTGCGATACTGTTCAAGGCTCTGGGACAGCTGGGCAATGCTGTTCCAGTAATGTTCTCCATTGCATTACCTTGAAAATATTAACACCAACAATCTGTTTCTACATCAACAGAAAGGGTTATCATACAATAAAATGACCAAGGTGATGGTACAGAAAAGACTTTAATGTTGCTGACACCAAAAACTAACCTGTGTGAGAGACAGTGTGGAAAGTACAGAACTGGCATTCTTCTACTGTTTGAAATAGAAAGCTCAGGCCTCAAATAATGATTTAAAAATTTGTATCTTTCTTGCGTGTGCTGTACAGCCTTTGCCTCCAATTTCATTCTCCCAGCATGTGTGCTGGCATGAGTGAGAGGATATGGTAGACACCTCCCAGACGTCCCTAAGGTTACCAAGTCCCATTGTACTAATACTCTACTGCACAGCTAACATATCTCCCCTGCCCCACTGCAACTGTTTTTGTGGCTGTAGGTGTTCTTTACCCTTCCTTTTACCTTGGGATAGTTGATGTACCTCAGCTACCCAAAGGTTACAAAAAAAAAACCACACAAAAAACAAAACAAAAGAAACAAAAAACCAAAAAAAACCAAAAAAAAAAAAAAAAAAGAAAAACACCAAAGTCAAAACCAAACCAAATCACTGCAGCATTTAACACTGAAGACAAGCCCTTGAGAGTTACTGACAAGCAACCTGTCTGGGAGAGGTAACTTCCAGATGGATCCAGTGCAGAAACTACATTCCTGAAACTAATAGATGAAAGCATGGCAGCTGTTACAGCTTGAATTTGTGTATCAGACAAATCTGTGTTTACCCAGGTAGGATTAATGCTGATACCAGCCAGGCCTGAAGTCACTTAGTGCCAGCAGTAAGGGCTCTGGGGTTGTCTGTAGGCAGGTGCAGACGGGCGAACCTTTCTTGGGGCACAGCGCTCCGATGTCAGAGGTGTTCTCACCAAGGGGCACAGTCAGTGCTCCCATTTTGCTGCCTTCAGACTCAGCTAACCTCAGTTGGTGCTTCTGCTCCAGACTCAGCTGACCTCCTCCTTTGGCTGCTCCAGAGGGAGCAGAGCCTATGTTGGGAAGCTCCCCTTTTATTGGTCCCCCAATCCTACTCATGTGCAGCTGAGGCAAACCCTGACTGGGCGGGGGGCTTAACACAGGTGGGCTTGACACAAGCTCATGCCTCCCACCTGGTAATTAGCACCTGAGTGCCTCAAACACGGGGCTGTATATGCATGCTCAGGCCATTCCTCCACACATTCTGCTACAGCTGTCCATCTAAACTGACTATTGACTCTACTGACTGCTGTGAATACACCATTGATTTCTTCATTTATTTAAAAAATGACAAAACAAACACTTGCAATACGATCTGGGCTTTGATTTGCAGGAGGCCTGAGCTGGTTCAGGCAGGTTATAGTAATTTGTCTGTTGACATTCTTCTGATGGAGAAAATGCATATTATAAATATGGTTTCTTCTCCTGCTCAAGTGGCCTCTCAGGAAAAGTATGGTCTGATTCCAGCTTTAAGAGTTTGCTCTGCAGATACAGTGCTCCCATATATAAGCTCAGCTCTGAACACAAAGAGAAAATTAACTAGATATACCACGAAGTAGAACAGGGAATTTTAGAAGGTTAAATCTTCCAACAGCTGAATGAAAAAGATGGGAGACATGTTCTTCTGTGGCTGGTGAATTCAAAGCCTATGAAGCTTTTACATCCCACTTACCCTGGAAAAAGTATGGAATTTGTCTGTAAGCCTGCAAGTGGTCTTGCCAGTTTAAAAAAAAAACAAAAAACTAAAAGTGTTTCTCTTTAGACCAGACCACCCCACGAACAAGATCTTATTGAAGATGTACAAATATTAGTTCTAGTACATGGAAAAAGGAAAGCTGGGAAAGACAGAAAGAAGAAATTAAAACTAAGGCAGCCCAAACTTAAATCAACTCAATGTGCCTAGAACCCTACTCAGAGTTTCAGCATATGCCTTTCAAAGTCTCACATGCATTTGCTTAGAGAGCCCTGCAAAATAAATTGAAATTGAAAATGCATGTTGAGCTGAACTAGCTATGATTTTAATAACTGTATCAGAGAAGCCAAACCTCATTCATTTTTGAGGATCCTAGCACCCTTTAAATTACATGTATTACTCAAAACCCTTTACACATTTAGCTAGAACCTGCTTTTGGATCAAAGCTTGCAGCAATAAGATGACACATGATGACAAAAAGGGCCTAGGAAATTCCATCCCTCTCCCTGAACCCCATGCTTACCAATGGGAATCAGAACTGGAGAGGCACCAAACAGGATGCCCAGGAACTGCCATACGACTGTGACAAGGCACTGCTGCTACAAATTCAGAATGGAGAACAGAAGAGCACAATCAGTTATCAAAAACTCTCACAGGAAGAGATATTTTCATAGACTAGAGGCAAGGAAGAGGTATTAGGAGAAAAGGACATAATATGGAAAGGGATCTGGAAAGGGGAGACAAGGAACTGAACTAGGAGAACAGGAGAGTATCTTTGGCCTCATAACCCAGTACTTAAACCACTCTGGAGCACATGGACTCCCATCTGCCTGCCTTGTAACCCTCTGGTCTAACCACAGTCTCAGGTGGGCTTGGACTAGCTGGACTAGCTGTTCAATCTGATTTCTCATGGAAATTCCTGTATTCTTCTAATTGAACAAGGCTCTTCATTCAATGTTGAGATCTGATTGCTGCAGTGATATTTAAACCATTTAAATACCTTGCTAAACCAGGGTTTATGCCCATGCCTGTTCTGGGCACTGAAGAAGTTGCACCACTCTTAAGGAGAGACTTCTGGCCCCTCTGGATGGGAAAAGATGCAGGCACATGATTGCTACCTCTGCTGGGTTGATTAGCACATGCTGACTATTTGGGTGGATATTTATTTAAACCCAGCTGCTTAGTTAATCAGTGTAACTATCTGAAACAGCTCCTGAGGTCAGCCTCCTATTTGTTTGGGATTGGACAGATGGTCAGCATTGCAATGCAGGTGGAAGGAGATATAATTCCAATGTAGGCTTGAATTATCCACTTTTCTTGCAGTTGTTGGATTGTTAGAGCTGTTGCACCAGTTCCCAAGCAGTGCTGTTGGTAACATACCCATATTAATTCATGCTGCCAGTAAGGTCTGAGATGAAACATTAGGGATATATGCATTTGTACAATAGTTTCACTGCTTAGCTTCCAACTACCGCCCCTCAAGTAGCTGCTGCCCATTCAGCTGAAAAAGCTCAACGATTTGAGTCTGGACAGCTTTAGGTAGTCCTCTTCTGATGGGAATATTTAGATTTGTCTGCTTAGTTTGCATTGCTGTGACTGTTACTATGGCTGTGATCAGTTCCTGTGTCTGTTTCTGAAGTGGGGTGAATGTAGCCTCTGAGGCCTGATAGCTCCTTACATTTACTGAAGATAAGAGTCCACCTGACTCTCCACACTACCTGGGTCTGCCTGTGTAACCTTAAGCCAAAAGTCCACCTAAATATGTCTCATTTTCTGTATTTATAAAAGAAAGTGATGGTAGGCATCTGTATGGTGGTGCATGCGACATAATGAGTAAATACACACATTTTTTTAAAAAATACCCATAGAAACACAGATTGTTCTCTAGGTCTTGTGAGGGTGCAACATAAGCACAGAGTTCCCTGCAGAAAAGGACAAGCTATGCTTGGATATTTTGATCATACTTGAAACCTTAGAGAAATGTAGGAGCTAAAAGGAAGGTAAATGGTTAAAAATGTTTGTTTGGCAATGAAGTTGTCTTTTTACATAAAGACCATAAAACAGAGTGGTTTTTCAATAAAATTTGTTCTGAGCAATTTCATTCAACACATCTACCATATAATTCATTTTATGGCTTGGTAGTCAAATAAAAATTTCAGGGAAAGATCAGAATTTGAATCTTCTTGCCAAATGAAAATTAGACAATTGTTTTATTTGCCATGCCATTTTCAAGCTAGCATGAAATATTTCACTTGAAGAATTTTCACAGAAAAGGAAATATAAAAATTTATAGAGTGGTTCTCTGGACACTGCTGGGGATAGAGTTGGCTCTTTGTTCCCTAGGACACAGGACAGGAACTATTCAGATTCAGCTCTGTTCTCTGAAAAAACCACATATGGCTAAAGAGCCACTCTCCAGTTATCTGCTGATTCCCTTTCACTTGGGATAAGCGCTTGCAGCTCCAGCTTTCCAGTGAGTTTATCCCACATCTGGTGGAGGCTCATTCCTGGACATATTTCTGTGGTCTTTCTTTTGTAACATTTAAATGTTTTATGCAAAGTGGAGTTGTGGTGCTAAACCAGGGTTTCTCACAGCCCAGGTAAGCACCCTACTCCCAGACTATCAGATAAATCCAGTATCTGTCACATCCTCCTTGGGCTTTGAGGTAAAAGAGGAGGAGGACAAGGGTTTAACCAAAGTTATCTAATGGATTCAAATTGAATTTGTAAGTAACATCAGGATAAATAGTCCAAATACACTCTGCTGAAAGTGTGTGTAGCTCTGGTACTTTCTTTGAAAACCCTCAAGGAAGAAGTGCATGCTACATATACTGTCTGACATGGTGAAACTCAGAGGATCTGAGTAGGTGGCTTGTAATTAAAAAGTTTTAATTCTAACTACATTGAATGAATAATGTTCTGTGTGAATACATGAAACTTACATACACATATATAAGATATAAAATAAAAACCTTGACTGGGCTGAGAAAGGCAAATTGAATGCAAAATTTATATTAAACTGACTTTCATTATACATTTTTACACTTCAGATGCAGAGAGTCAGATCTTCTGAAAAAGAGATTTGTGCAGTTTCACTGGGAATATAATGATCCTAGCCTCTAAAATATGACGTCTTTACTCCTTACCAAAATAGTTGTCAATTAGCTACATTTAATATCAACCAACTGTGTAGAGAAAACAAATAGATGAAGGTTTTAAGAGATCTTGAAAAAGATCTAGAAGGCATGCTCTCTTATATGGTGCAACTGATACACAAAAAATGCTGCCTGGAAGAAGCCAAGGCTGTGACAAGAAAGCTGGTTCAAGAAAATGAATGACCAGTGTCTTGGTAGCACTGATGTTTCATTAAATAGACACGACTATCACAGGTATTCACATGTGGCAATAAGGAATAATTCTAATACCTTCTTAATGTCTTGGATTTAAGCCCAGAGACTTTTTGAAATATACTGATAGATCACAAGATAAAGAAAAAAGAGGCCACCCAGTGGCTTTCACCTTCTTTTGCAAAAATCAGTCAATCAATATAAAAAAGTTAGTGTTTTACACCACATCAAAAATTACTGCAGTCTACTGCCACTGTCCTTAGATACAGCTTAAAACACAAACAGGAGTCCAAAATTGTATCAAGACCTTTCTGCTTGGATGCAACATCTTTATAGCCAGGGCACAACTCAGTGTTGCATATTCCTGGTGATCAGTGGTGGCAGAAAAAAACCAAACAACCAAGCCAACAACCAAACCAGCTTCTGCTTTCTGTAAAATCCCAGTCTGCTAACTTTGTTGTCAGGAAAAAACACCAGTGGCCAATTTTCCACCAAGTGGGAACAACCCAACCATTGGCCAGCCAAAATATCTATTCAACAACAAGCAGGGAATCCAAGGAATTTGGCTGATTCCCTCAGATGCTAGCCAGATTGGGAGCCCATTAGACAGTCACACCTTTACCAGGCAACCAACTTGCCTGACTTCTGCCAAAAGCTTTCAAAGTGCCATTGTGCCTTTGGGGCAAAAAACAAAACAAAAAAAACCAAACCAACACAAAAAAAATTACCAGTGAAAAAGGGTTACTTTTCAAAAAATGTGTTTTGGTGGAAAAATGATGACCAGGTCAAGAGGCAATTATCTCTGTGGTGCTTAAACAGTCTCTGTTGCCTGAGGCCTGGAATCATTACAAAATAATTCTGATGCCAAAAGGGAGGTGCACACTGGAAATACAGTACATGATGTTGAAGAACTAACTGGTGAGGTAGACAGAAGTAGAACTCAACAGGCTAGCCACAGACAGTGCACAGAAGCCTACTGTGCTCATGGCACTTTACTGAATAAGTAGTTACTGTTCCTCATATTTTCATTACTAGCTGGTTTTACCCATGGGAGTAGAGCACTTGAGAAATTTTGCCTCTAAAATTGCATTCTTGCAAATACAGGGAAAGAAAAATATTTGTTAATATTTACAAACTTCATGCAATGTTTATTTAATATGTAACAGAATTATATCAAGAATCATATATGTCTGAGTTATAACTGTACAGAAAAAGTCCAAAAGTTGGACATTTTTTTCTGTAAAACAATCCCTTTATTTTTACCTGTGCTTGGCTTGCTCACTTGAGTGTCCTAGGCTGACCCTCATTTGGGGTGAGTATTGAACAGAAATCTCATTTGCTTCACTGGTATCTCCCTAAATGTTCTTTTTATGATGATTCCACAAGGTGTCATAAAGACTTAATGGCTGTCACTAGAACTTTATGGAACCAGAAGTAGTCAGAAATAAAAGGGGCCATTGAACTCTGATGGGCAACTCATGAGTTCTTGTGTGCTTTCCACTGAGAGAAGCCAGCAGGAATGTATACCAGAGATGAAGCATATTCTTTGCAGAGCAAATCACACAACTGTGACAAGCTAGACAGTAAAGTGCTCCATGTCACCAAGAAACAGCAGCTTTACTTTAAAAGAAAATCTTCATTAGTGATAAATATTATCCTGTCCTGATCAGAATTCACAAATACTGCCCTATACCCAAAGACCATCCAGTTTTTAGCTCTCAGAGGAACTGCAGTTGGTATTGAAGACCTTGGTCTAGCTAAGGCAGACCTCAACATTACCCCCATTTTCATATTTATATAATAGAAATACTTTGCATTCCTCTAGCACCTTTTATCAGAGGATTAATCTCCTTTACGGACAGCAATGAATTAATGCTCCTGATGCCAATGTAAAGTGAGATTTGTTTGCAAATGGGAAAGAATGAAGCACAAAGATGACGCAACTCATTTAAAGAAGGCTTGGCAGAACTAGCCACAGAATCCAGATCTCCTGATACCTGAGCCAGTGCCTTCACCTCATTATCATTGCCCATTCATCTCCACAATGTGCAACAGGCATTCCAGCTGGACATAAATACAAAGAAAAGCTTCACCTGCTTTAAAAAATGGATACCTAAACTCATGGGTTCATAGCTAGACACTGAATGTGCTAAATGCCCAGGATATCTTCAGGCATGCGATTACACTGATTCTAAATAGCAGAAGGTAGTAACTAAATAAAGATTAAGAACCCCAATTGTATCCACGCATTTTCTTTTTTAAAATCTTTTTCTGATACACACTCCTAAATGGCTGTGCTGAGTGTTGAAGTATCACATAAAAAATAAAATAGGTATTGTGAAAAGAATAAGAATCTGCTTTTCTTTCACTTGTGTCTGTATGCCTAGCTGAGATGCCACTATGACTGAAGCTGATTTTAGTTGTAAATATTTGGCAAATTTTCCAGGAAATATGTGCTTGCACTAGACTTGATGGAGTGTGATTTTGAACATAGGAGCCCAAGTTTTTTTACAGGTTGACAGGATAGAACAGGATGAACAGGATGTTCCTTTACTATGTGATCACCTTTTTTCACCTTGCCTGATGTCTTATTTCCCACTTAGACCAACTCATATTCACGTATCAACTATAACTGACATCGTGTAACACTCAAATTCTGTGTAGACCAAAAACTTTGTTGGAGTGTCTTGGGTCTATTCTTTGATGCAAGGAACACATGCAAAGCACTATTTCAGTGGAAATGCCCATGCCTGCTCCTCCAGTAATTCTGCGTTCCTGATCTCTATTTTATTCTACAGAATGTCTGAGGGTGTTTCTGTTGTAGTTTGCCTGTTCTTGTCCCTCCTTTCACACACAGAGATGATACCTGCATGAATCCACTGATATAACTTCAAATCCAACCTATAATAAGAACAACTGATGGGCTGAAAGTCGTTGCTTTTTCAGCTCCTGTTATTTCTTAAAATCACACTCAAAGAAGAATTCTTGAAATTCCAACTAGTCTCATCCAGAGTCAAAAATATCTACAATTTAAAAAAAAAAAACCAAAAAACCAGGGAAGGATTTAAAACATTTTATCTTAAAACCAAACTGAGAGTAACAGACCATTTTACAACACAGGGAGCTTTCTTTTTCTCTTGTAGATGTAATTTGAGCGGTCAGCATGGGTTCTCCCATGACAGCACTAAAGAAAAAGTCTGAATGCCCCCGTTTAGCCAGTAGTTGTTTTTTTTTTAACTCTGTTTGCGTCATCTTTGTTCTTTGCTGCTTCTCTGTTCAGCCATAACTTCAAGCCACGTGGAGAGTACCTGCTGAGTAGTCCATCCCTGTCAGTTATGGTTGTATACTGAGATCTGAGGGAGCAAGAACACGTCCTAACTGTATTAAAACACTACGAAAGCAATTCACTCTAGCTTGGAAGTCTTGTCCTTATTTCACAGAATTTGCTTTCTTACATTAACAATTCCTGTACTTTCCTGTCTGAGTGGGCTGTTTGACATTATTATTACATTGCATTTCTGGTACAATTACAGTATCTCCAAGAGTCAGTTTTTATGATGTTTTCTCTGACAAAAAATTGTTGTCAATGCACCAACAGATTACCATCTCTAACATACCTCTGAGTTCACATGGCAGGGGTGGTGGGTGCACCAATGTGCTATACACACATACATGCACACAGTCCAGCCTGAGAGCCATTCAGCCATCCAGGCCAAATTCATAATTTCAGAGCTTCCAGGGCCAAGAAAGCAGGTTGTCTGCAATTACCTGATTGACTTTGATGCATGGATACTTGATTCATGAAATTGCAGAGGGCCACTTATTGCTTGTCTTGGATTTTTTTTTTTTAGGAAATCACTCTGTTCCTAACATGTGCTCTGATCCTGCCTCTTTCTGCCTTGGTCTTTATGTTTTCATTAGTAGTAATGATATTACACCATATATTTTTACAGCAAGTGACCACCACAGTCATTCTCTTCTTTACAGTCTGTTTCTGAGTCAGATTTCTGCTTTAACCAACCCTGGATCCCCCAGTTCATCCTGCACAAAAGATCTGAGATTTTCAAGCCATAACCATTACTCAGGCCGCACAGACATCCCTCACCACCCTGTTTTGTACTTACTCCTTTTCTACAGATATTCTCACCACTTGTTTCCCCATTCCACTCTTCTTTTGCTCATAAAAGCAGTCAATTAACCTTTGTAACAACCAGCCCCAAAACCACCCCAGGGGACAAGGTAGAAGTGAAAACCTCCCAGCCCACCTCTCTGGAGTGAGGCAACAGCAGCAATCAGAGTACAATTTTTCCATGGAGCCAGACTTGGGCTGGCTACCACCTTACACTGCACAAAGAACCTCTGTTACAAGAGGGATTTAGACTAGGTGGCTCAAAGCTCTTCCTTCAAGCAGAGATGTTTTTTCAGTCTTTTGATTTTCCCAGCCTGCCCTGTTTTCAACCTAATCACACCATCTCAGCTCTCAAACAAACTTAAAATTAGATTAAATGAAACATGGGCAAAAAACAAGTCTAAATCAGTGGCTTTATTCTACTCAGAGCCAAAGATGCCTCAGCTACTCTGCCACGGGGAGCTTTCTGAAAGGAAACCTCTTGCAGAAATGTCACTCTACAGGGAGCACCTGTATGTGGCAGAGCTCAGGCAGCAAAACTAACCCATCTTTAGGACAGTGTGGTCAGGAAGGAAGGTCCACATAAGCTTTTTAACCTAGGGCATGGACAAAAACATCTCTCCTATGAAGACAGAGAGCTGTTTAGCCTTGAGGAAAGAAGGCTAAGAGGGGACCTTATTAATGTCTATAAATATCTGAGGGGTGGGTGTCAAGAGGACGAGGCCAATCTCTTTGCATTGGTGCCCAGGAATTGGACAAGGAATGATGGGTTTAAACTAGAACAAAGGAAGTTCCACCTCAACATGAGGAGAAACTTCTTTACTGTGAGGGTGATGGAGCACTGGAACAGGCTGCCCAGAGAGGTTCTGAAGTCTCCTTCTCTGGAGACTTTCAAAATCCACCTGGTTGCGTTCCTGTGTGGCTTGCCCTAGGTTATCCTGCTTTTGGCAGGTGGATCTCTAGAGGTCCCTTCCAACCCCTAACATTCTATGATTCTATGGTACTATGAAAAGCATCTCTTTTTGGCTTGCAGAGAGCAACACATGCTAACAGTGCAGTTTCTGAGTAGAAAAAAGCAATAAAGAAAAATATTTTTTCTTCAGATGCTTGACCTTATGGAGTACTTTAGTTCAGAATTTGGTTTTACATCTTTCCTGTTTTCCATCTCTGTTCTTTCTCACTGTTTAGCTTTGAGGAAAGTATTTCCCAAATAGTAACTATTGAGGTCATTCTTATTAATCAGGACTTTCAAATGGTTTTGATTTTAAATCATGAAATATGTCCTATAATGGTATGTTTAAGGTTCCATGCTAACAGCCTGAAATGCAGTTGCCTTTAAAAACCCAGACAAATATAAGTTTATTTTGGAAGTTGAACGCCAGGAGAGGACATGAGTGCAGCTGGGCAATGAGAGTGTGTAATTAGTTAATGCAATTCCAGCCTCACCATTCCTAATGTCCAAAGGGACAAGTAGAAATGTATCATCCTATTACTTAGCTGTGCTAACTCATCATGATCCTGGGTTATGTATATAGCAAAGGTATTTTCTTATCTCATACAGAAGGTTTGAGGCTTAATATCTGAGTTCTTTTTGTGGAAGGTCACTGATGTATTCATTCAAAATGATGGCTAAAGGCTCCTAGTTATTAAAAATCAAGGAGTAAAAGGTGTTATTGACAAAATATATGGTTTCTGTCTTGCAAGACAAGATTGTGGGGCTTCTTAGGGACTTAAGCAGTATAGATAGCACTGATCAGGAATATACCATTTCTAATATGCAATGAGGAGCTGTAATCACTCTTTATACAAATCTGGAACTCTGCAGAATACCGCCAGATTTTCCACTCACAGTTTGTGCATTTCTCAGTGAAATGCACTTCATAAAGTGCATAAAGGATTTCTTCTAGCCAAAGTATACAAAGTAGACAGTCCCAGAGATACCTGTAAAATACACTTGTTTTTATCAGAATGACTTTGGGCTTTTGGTTATGCAAGACATAATTTAATTTCACTTATTCTAGGCATGGGTACACTCAATAAAGGAAAGCAGTGCAGAGATTCCTAATATAGCATCTCCAGATGGCTCTGTAGGGAGGATAAACACTCAAGACACTTGCTGAGGTCCAGAAGCAATATAGGTGGACGATATTTGGGCTGACAAGCCTTGTTTCTCCATAATGCTTAGTATGAGATTTTGGGAGAACCTGGAATTTATAAGTCCTGTCTACAGCATATCAGAGATTCCATGTGAACAATGAGATGTTTGTAAATATCCCCAGGAGTCAGGCCCTGACCTGTGAGAAAGGAAGATGCCATACGTAACTCCTGGGACTGCTCCTCTGCAATCTCTGCAGCTGCAGGAGCAAGGCACTGGCAGAGCCGTGCTGGGGAGATGCAGGGGCTGGGTTGAAGGGCTGAAGATGGGGAGGGGGAGGAGCTGGAGTCTGGCTATGGAAGTGGGGGAACCATGGGCACATCAGAGAGATGAGGTGACACAGTGGAAGAGATTGCTGAGGACTCAGGCTGAGGCAAACACAGTGCAAGGAGGGATAATTCCCCCTGTGTGCTTCCAGACTTTGGGCAGCTGCAAGTGGCAGCGCTGGCTGAACGCCTCCCAGCAATAGCCTGGGGCAACATCAGCTCCGGTTCCTTTCAGAGTTCTCTGCCCGGTGCCACAGACACCACAGGGCAGCTGCACTGACACGACTGGCTTTAACAGCAGACACCTGAGGCAAAATTTAATCCCACATCTTCAATTCGCAGCAGAAGCTTTTATTTGCCTGCAGCCCCTCCGCACTCAGAGGGGTATGTCCTGGGTACGTGTTGTTTCCCTACAAGGAATCCAAAGCATCTGGTGGCGTGACAGCATCAGAGCAATGACTGCCATGCTGGAGCTGCCCCCGGCTCGGATGTGATATCCTGTCTGAACAGTTGCCAGTGCTCTGGTCTTCCCATCCTCTTTATCCATCTAAATTTGTAATATTCATCTGGCAGTGAACTGAGGCCACATCATTTTGTGCCTGTTTGCATCCTGTGCGCAGTGAGATTATCTTAGTTTCATCCACAAAATAGCAATGGCTTTTATGTGACAGCAAGAGGATTCCCTGAGAAAATCATCCTAATTTAACCTGAGAAGTAAATTTATATCAGGATTGGGGAACTGATATAGACACTGCCACCACAGACTTGGCAGATGAGCAGCAACAAAACTCACTGCTGTAGTTCCAGACTACTACAGCTATTCTCTTTGCTCTTGATAGCCTTGTTCAATATGAAGAAAACTATGATGAGGGATTTTATCCCCCTCCCCTACCCCAGCATGGACAGAATCCCCATTCAGTTATTTTTATGTTGTTTGGGTTTGTTTGTTCATTTTTTTCTACTCCAGTTTAGCTTTCAGTTCTTTGAATATTTTAATTTACTGAAAACTGAAGAGATCCTTCCGACACATTCCAGTGTAAGGAGAGTTCCCTTCTTTCTTTATGGTTGTTCTCTAATAGAAATGTTTGTGTCATGAAGTGCATCCAGTGAAGTGAGGCTCACAAGACCAACTACCTTGGTTGTACAGATTTGATCTGTACAAAACTGGTAGAAATTCCTTTGTTTTTCCTTCTTTTCAGATAGTGCAGCCAGCACTGTACTGCTGCAGTAACTGGGCATTAGGACACAATCTTTGGGTAGGAAGAGAGGACACACCTGGGAAGACATATGGAAGATATGGAACCCTAAAACATAGATAACTAGGTTAGATGTATAGGTGTGTGTTGTTAGGAAACCTCCAGAATATAACTGATTGCCTCAATATTAATTCTTTCCTGCATTGGCTGCATAATTGCTTTCCTCTGTACTCCCTCTGGGTACCTACATAGGGCAACTGTACCAGGTTTTTCATTAGCTGACTAGATGAAGGTAATGAGGAAAATATTTTCTGTGTAGGCAAGCACTTAGGCACATTCTTCAACTACACTTAAATTAGTAGAATCTCTTCAAGTTATGAATGAGTTTCATGACCTCATCAATGTTTTCAAATATGTAAGGGGTGAGTGTCAGGGAGATGGAGTTAGGCTCTTCTCAGTAGTGACCAGTGATAGGACAAGGGGTAATGGGTGTAAATTGGAGCATAGGAGGTTCAAGTTGAATATTCGAAAAAATTTTTTTACTGTAAGGGTGACAGAGCCCTGGAACAGGCTGCCCAGGGAGGTTGTGGAGTCTCCTTCACTGGAGACATTCAAAACCCGTCTGGACACGTTCCTATGTGATGTACTCTAGGTGGCCCTGCTCTGGCAGGGGGGGTTGGACTAGATGATCTTTCGAGGTCCCTTCCAACCCCTAGGATTCTGTGATTCTGTGATTCTGTATGTTTCGGTGTAGATGAGTTGCTTTGTACAATCTTTTATTGTCACCGAATTTTTTTTCTTTTTTACTTTTTTTTTTTTTTTTAAACTTTTCTAGACCCTGAAAACTGCTTTTGCTTTTATTTCCTGATTTAGATTTTAAGCTCTTTAGGGCAGAAATAATATTTGTGTGTGTTCATGCAGCAGAAGTGGCTCTTGCTCTATGAGTGTGGTTTGTAAACATTGCCACAGTATAAATAGTACATAAATCATTAATTATATTGTTGATACATTGCTATGTCTTAAGTGGTGGCACTGTCTGTGACTCTTTGTCTCCTCACAGAGATGAGGTCAAGACTTTTCCATAAAAGTAACTGTTGTCTGAATCTGGGTTGCCCCAGATCTTCCTGGAATAGATTCTGAAACGGAGATTGACATTGTACTGTGAAGTTCAGTTGCCTAAGGTAGCATCCATAACACAGATTGACAGATTTTATAGAACTTCAGCAAATTAAAAATTATTAGCAAAGGTACATGCATTGTCATGTGCATCTTTACGTAATGTCACAGAATCACAGAAAGCTAGGGGTTGGAATGGACCTTGAAAAACCCTTGAGTCCAATCCCTCTGCTGGAGCAGGGTCACCAACAGGAGGTCACATAGGAACATGTCCAGATGGGTTTTGAATGTCTCCAGAGGAGACTCCACAACCTCTCTGGGCAGCCTGTGAAAGAGCTCTGTCAGAAGAAGTGCTCTGAAGAGACCCAGCTCCCTCAGCCTTTCCTCAAAAGGGAGATGTTCCACTCCCTTCATCATCTTGGAGGCTCTGCACTGACTCTTTCAAGCAGTTCCCTGTCTTTCTTAAACTGAGGATCCCAGAACTGGACACAATATTCCAGATGTGTCATCAGGGCAGAGTAGAGGGGGGGGGAGGAGGTCTCTTGACCTACTAGCCACCCCCCTTCTAATGCACTACAGGATGCCATTGGCCTTCTTGGCCACAAAGGCACATCATTGGCTCATGGGCATCCTTCCGTCCACCAGCATCCCCAGGTCTCTTTCCCCTTCACTGCTCTCCAACAGCTCAGTCCCCAACCTATACTGCTACTTGGAGTTGTTCTTTCCCAGATGTAAGACTTTACACTTGCCCATGTTGTAATTCATTAAATTTCTCCCTGCCCAACTCTCCAGCCTATCTAGGTCCCTCTGAATGGCAGCACAGACTTCTGGGGTGTCAGCAAGTCCTCCCAGCTTTGTGTCATCAGCAAACTTGCTGAGAAGACACTGTTCCATCATCAAGGTCATTGATAAAGATGTTGAACTGGACAGGACACAACACTGATCCTTGGAGGACTCTACTAGTCACAGGTCTCCAGCCGGACTCTGCACCACTGATCACCACTCTTTGGGCTCTATTGCATAGCCAGTTCTTAATCCATCTCACCGCAGATTCTTCTGTCCCACATTTTGTGAGCTTGCTCACAAGGATGTTATGGGAGGCCAATGAGGAGATCCATAACAGCATTAAACACATAAAGAGAAATTTAAGACAATTTCCCAACTACTTGAGGCAAAAATCATCTAAACTGCCTAGGGACACATAGCTTGCACTGAGCAGGAGAGTTTACTCTTCTCTCCACAGAATAGTTCAGCAATACAAAATACCCAAGCAACCATGGCCTAGGAGAAGCAGGTTCTCCCCTCCTTCTTGAGTCCCCAGACACTGTGCTGCATACTGTGAGTCCCTCTTGCCCTGCAGCTCATTGCTAGGTGAGTTTTGTAGTCATGGACCCTTATCCTCAATGGCAGAGCAGGAGGTGTCCACCAAGAATGGCCAATGCCTGGCAACTGTCTGTCCTATAGAAAGGTAGACCTGGTTCAATGCCCCCAGGGCTGAGGAGGGTCAGAAAGTGACTGTGCAAGACAGAACTACTGGAATGAGTTGTTCCTCCACCTCATTTGTCTGCGTTCAAGTGCACGACTGCAATGCTGGAGCTCAAGAGCTGGTTTCAGGTTCTGCCTCACAAAAGTACCTAACTCCATAAATGAGTTCGGCTCTGGAACAGAGGCAAGAGACAGAACTTCAGAACATCCTTTTCTCCAGCATTTCCTGAGGTGCTGAGCTGCCTGCTCAGTGCTCTGAATACTGGGGTGTCTGTTGTCAGCCTCAGCTTTAAACATCTGCCCCTGCTCACTTGTTGTGTGAGACACCTCACTCAGCACCCAGGGTTCCCTTACTGGAGGTGAGCACCCAAGATTTAGCTACTGAGTGTCACAGGTCTCTAAAGCTCTTTAGAGAGCCTTCTGAGACTCCTCAGTAACTAAGCACTGTATTTCAGGTGCCCACAATCCTGCTTTGATATAGGTCATCTAGGAAGGACTTTAATGCTCAGAAAGGATGCAGCACTTAATCATCAGGGGACGCAGGAAGCTGCTGTGGAAGAAATGGCTGGACTAGTGATCAGGGGCTTAGAAAACCTTGATTCATGTTATTGCTTCTTGCACAGTGAGGCTATGTGCAACTGATGTCTCAATGCTTCAGTTCCTCCTCAGCAAAGGAAAGAAGAGTATTGGCATGTCCCAAACAAATGCTATGAGGATAAGCCAAAGTCTGGAGACAGGGTGGGAACAAAGGTAAAAGGCAGAAGTGATTGAGTGATTAGAAGGCAAGTTACAGGAGCTACTCACAAGCATGGGAAGAAATTGCTGTAAACAAGCCCCACCTTGGATGAAGCTTTTAAATTTGTTCAGGCATTGTCACATGCAGCAATTTCTCTGCTTCTAGGGACACACTTAGCAAAATCATGAGCAAATTCTTTGAGCTTTAATGAGGAATAAGAATCTCCACTCTTGAGCTGTGCCTGCCTCAGCCTCTCCTACATGTCTTCACACGTAAACTACAGTTCTGAACCACATCACCCTCAGGTTACCTCCATGCCAGGTGTCTCTAGAACAGAGGTCCAGGCTTTGTCAGGTATAGCCATTTCATAGGTGACATAAAAAACCCCAAACATCAGCAGAACGTTAGGATCTTCATGAGTGCTTATTTTTTCCACCCTTATCAGGAACACATTTTCAAGTCTCTTGAAGGAATAAGAGCAATTTCATTGTTTGCTCATTATAACAGAAATAATAATTCAGTAGATGTGTTGATGTTTCTCAGAAGAGAGCAAGTGTGGCCAAGTGTCTGCAAGGGATGTGCCTAAAGGTTAGATGTCAGACAACCAGAGAAAGCAATGAAGTAAATGAAGGGAAGGGAAGAGTAGGGCAGAGGTGACATTTTTCAGCTGGACAGCTAGAGAAAGTGAATGCCCAACTACTTTTCTACCACTTGAAAGGCTTGTGTTTGGTAGATAATGTTACAGAAACAAGGTTCTGGGAGAAGTCTGGAAAGAGAGATAAAAGTCTTAGTAGGCAGAGAGAAGGGGAGGTGTTTCATGGTAGAAAAAGAAACAGCAAGATGAGATCAGCAGAGGCTTTTCACCAGATACACTTCATACAGACTACTGGCCTGACTTTGTTGTTCATATAGAAGGAAGCACCAAACTTTTCTTTAATAGGGGTGTCTTAAAGTCACATGCTTATCATATTCTACAAATGTGTTAGAAGATAATTAACCAATTCCAATGGACCTTGGCACAATCAAATATTGTCTTCCAAGATGGGCAAAGGTCATTGATTATGAAAAATTAACTGCTTGATTGGTCTGATTAGACCTTGTATCACCTCTCATTTTGAAGTTGAATTTAAGTGATCCTCAGATATTTTTTACCTCAGATATTATTTACATTTTATGTAAGATCCATTCTATACTGTTGTTTCTAGTTCCCTACTTGAATTAAGCTCTTTTGCAGCATAATTTTCTACATAGTATTCACCTTACTCCTTCAGATAAATCTTAAGAACATCCTCTCTTTCTGCCACCATAAAACTGGAACATTTAGCATTGAAGTCCTGAAGAATAAGATGCTCATTCTTGTTGGCAATCACAGTGAGATGACAGGAGTAGTAAAGAAGCAGCAACATGTTGGGTGCCCGAGAAAAAATTCCTGCTGCTGTGGAGGTAGGAATACACCCCAAAGCAGTGTGCAATCTGATTTCACATGCAGTCTAAGTCTCTAGCCAGTACTTAGGGGATCAAATGGGAAAATTCCATGGGTTTAGGGCACCTGAAAGAAAGTCAAGATTTAAGCATAGTTGGAATGAAGGGGATGAAGCCTGTGATTAGTACATTAATTGAAGAAGAAAGATTAGGGAAAAACTGAAAGACCAGAATAGCACAGGCATAAAAGAAATGCATGAACAGAGAGAAGACTAGGAATAGGTATATGAGAATTTCATGGGTTTGCCTGTTTTACAGATGTTCAGATTTTAATTCTTCATCTGAGCTACTGGTGGACAACCTCGGGTTGTACGATACGTACCCAGATGGAAACCCAGATTAGTTCTGCTTGTCAGTGAGAGGAAGCCTGAAACCCAGACAAACACAGCAGCTATGGGGGGCCCAGTCACTGAGTTCAGCTTATTTGAACCAGAGGTACACTTGCATGAGCTGTTGCAGGGTGCAGCTCAAAGGTTTTGAGTCATACAGTAGTTATTCCAGCCAGTGCATATCACTGTCCCTTCAAGGGAATCATTACCAGCAACCCCAAATATTTCAGCCCCTATTCCTATACATAACAGAAGAATCATTTGCAGATCTCATAGCTTCCTTTATATTCAATTAGTTGTCATAGCATCTCTACTGTAAAACCGTGACAGCTCTAGCTACCTGAAGGCTGTCTAACCTTTGTCAACCGTGTTTCTCTCCCTGCCTAGAGAACAGAAATAAGGATAGGAAGTTAAGCTTCAAACAATCTTTTTCAAGTACGGCTAAGACCCTTTGATGAGGTGCCGTGCCTTTTTAGAAAGCAGCAAGTCAGAAAAAATCAAGTATATGAGCACTAGGAATGAAGAATTAGAGTACGTGTTCAGGCAACCTTTCCCCTGCCTGGCTTGTGCAGCCCTTGCTCCGGGAGCAGCTCCCGTACCGGAGGCCGCCTTTGAACTCTGCAGGGGGGGTGGCTCCACTTGCCCTGCAGCCAAATTCCTGGCGCACCTCACCCCCAGAACACAAGATCTCTTACCTTTGATAAGCCCTTTGCTTCTTTTTCATGGTCTCTTCACCTTTCTGCACTTGGCCAATCTAACCCTAGGCTCACCTGCCATTAAACTTGTCATGCAGAGGCAGCTACAGGCCAACTGTTGACCAGCAGTGCTTAAGTGAGGTGTGGAGGAGCTCTTGAAGATACACCGAGCTCCCCTTTGATCAGCTGAAGGGCTTGTCAAGGAATTTGCTACCCCATGCACAGATGAGAGTGGTCCATTTAAGATCACCTTTTTACATGAATCACAGCTCTGTTGCACTGCTCTGACTAATCCCTCCAGCTAATCAAACCTCACACATGCAAGGCAGCTGGGTGTTTTGCGCATAGTTACAGAGCTATTGACAGGGAAGGGCGAGTGTCAAGGTCCTGCAGATAAGTCCTTTAATCTTTTATTTCTCTTTGATTGTTTTTTTGTTTGTTCTTTTTTTCAAATGTAGGAGTCAGACCTGAAGCATGCTTGAAGGGCATGAAATACCAGTGAACAGCTTTAACTCTGCTTCCTCCCAGTGAATGTAAGATCTGTCAATGAATTTATGAACTTCCCCAATGTGGGAGGTAGCCAAGGATGATGTCTCTCACTCTAGAAGCACTAAAATGAAACTGAGCCGGCAGATGCAAAATCATCAAACCCTCGTCCTTGTGATGCAAGAATTAGAGGAGCAGGGGAACTCAACCCCTTTTGAACTAAATGTACATAAATTTAACATGGCCTGAGATCAGAAAGATTCTTTTTCTGCTATTATGTTTTTAATGAGAAGACTTAATCCCCAGGAACTCTATGGCAAGTCATTTCTCAGCACTACTGTCTGGAAAGGTGTGTTTAACCATTTGTCTCTTAAAAGTATGCACCTATTTCTATATTACAATGAATCTTTGGATGAGTTTCATGATTTAAAAGATGATAAAAGACATAATAGGATGAAATGTACCTCTACTTATGACAGTCCTTCACTATTTTAGAGCTCACCCTGCTTTAAACCATATGAATGGTAGTTTGGGTTTACTCTGTAGTATGTCAGTGAGCACTTTCTAAGCTCTATGGGCTAAAGAAATTATGAGTGAAACAAACTGTTCAGAACAATAAAAATAGCCTCTTGTTCTGATGTGTTTCCATCACCTGGCTGCTTGCTGTGGGGTTCTTTTTTATGACTCAGTGGGAGCAGGACAGTTTGCTCAGCGGAATTATCTGCCAGAGCTCAGGTTTTGTTGTGAGCAATCTATGTTATAAATGATGTTATAGGCAACATGATGCAACCAAATATTTGCATACCATTGAGGTATGTGCTCTATAAATACACAAAAGCAAACAGGCACAATGTTTTCCCTGTGGTCACACTGGTTATTTACTATAGCAGGTGTCAGCCTCTTGAACAATTAAGATACCAATTAAGTTTAGAAGTGGCTTGTATTCATTTATGTCTGTCAGGTATGCAGGTAATATTGAAAAGTACCTACCATTAAAGGGCTCTAACTAGCATCATCTTTCCCAAGCTAAGCCTGTTGTATGACATACAATAACCTCCCTGAGCTCTTCTGATATTTCAGTTTTTCATTAGCACAAAAGAGAACTTTCAGGTGCTGTTATTTGTTTTCCAGCTATTGTGGGCATATAACAAGAAGACAGAGGAAAACGAAGGTTATCACGTGCAACTTGCTAATGAAGTAATATGAACACCTTTTCAGTAAATATTTAAATTCAAGGTTAGAGCAGAATGCTGAGAGCCAAGGTGCATAGCCCTATGTTTGCATCCGTCTGCCTTCTGCCACCAAGGGTGCATCTCAGAGACATGGAATAGCTTAATCCTGGTGTAATACTATGAGATTATCTGAGGAAAAGTACTGGACAAGTACAGTGTGTTGTTAGCAAATAAGTATGTGCATATGCTCACAACTTTGCTTCCTTGCCCACTCCTCCTCCAACATGACAGGGAAGCAACAAACACAACAGAATACTACAGACACTAAAATCAAATGAGGCAACTCTGATTATCAGCACTCACCATTTCCTATTTTTCAGATGTTAAAGTAGAATTACATTTTAAAGCACTCCATGGGAGTTGGTCAGCAGACGACGTACTTCAAATTATTACATTCTAATTGCATGTTAACTGTCTAAAACACATTTTAATATAATAAAATTGATTAAGGACTTCATTTTAAGGACCCTCCAGCTAGAATCAGAACAGAAAGTACAGCTGTTTTCCCAGCTCTCTCCATGGTAAATGGAGGACAATAAGAGCTTGTTTGACTACTGTAAGCTTTTCATCTGAGATTTTGGGGTATAACTGGATGCCAGGCAATCCAAAACTTTTTTAAAGCCAGATCAGTCCAGTTTATGTTCAGCCAAACTGTGAAAAAAGAGTGTTAGGCTGTGTCAGAGTTAACACACTGTACTAACAATTTCTCTACCAGGTTGAATCTGCTCTGGGAAAGACTTAAACTCTTTTGTGAAGGATATGTGCCAGCATCTCTTAACAGAAGATTACTGTATAGAAAGCTCCACTGGCTTAAGTGGGAGAGAAACTGATTGTGCTAAAGTTAAATTCTTCAGTTGGATTTTACAGAAGTTGAACAAGGGAATTTTTACAAATTCTTCTGCCATCATTATCTATTAATTTGTAACTATGGATTCCTCAAAACATTTTTTCTAACACTTTATAGCAACAAATGTTTAAGGGGAAGATTAAGGCTTTTGTGAGCAAAGTGGCCAAAGACTGATGCAGGAAGAAAAAAGTCCACAAGAGCTTTCCAGACCATTAGGTGGAGCACAGAACCTTAATGAATGAGTTAAAAGGACATAAAGGTGGGTTTCCTAACATCTCACAATCTCATCCCTCCATCAGCTGTGTTATGTTTCCTTCCATACTACTTCCCAAGGCCAAACAACCTTTTCCAAGCTGTGATCTACTAGTCATAGCCTTTTGAATGACACTTTGATTATCAGATGTAACTTCAATGATATAAAAACTAATTATATCTTTTTTGTATGTTCAATAAATGTGCATTCCTAAGCAAAGAAATCACTGTCTTTTTCCTTAATAGTACGTTTGATCATAGATCATAAAGCCTACATGACAGAGAAAGTTCTGTCTGTATTCACTCCCAGTCAGTTGAAGTTCAAAGCAGTCCACTGAGAGCAATAAATATTGCAGAGTTGCTTTGGGCTCTGCAG
This sequence comes from Calypte anna, assembly GCF_003957555.1. Taxonomy (NCBI): domain Eukaryota; kingdom Metazoa; phylum Chordata; class Aves; order Apodiformes; family Trochilidae; genus Calypte; species Calypte anna. Next base: position 15,173,484 of record NC_044246.1, read on the forward strand.
TCAGCAGCTCCATCTCTGACTACAGCTTCACTTGCAAATAAATTTGAACTATTTTTCACAAAGCACAGTGGTTTCCTAATCGCTGTGTAATTGCATGTGGCAGTTTTTGAAAGCTTTACAGAGTACCTTCCACTTTTAGATATCTTTCTTGATCTTCCTCTTCTAAAACAGAGAAAAGAAGACAATAGTCTTCTTTCACAAGAAGTGATTAAACTAGGCATGCTCTGGTAGATGAAAAGAGTTAACAAAGCAGGTCTTCATTTTGTACCAAGGCTAACTTGATACCTGAACTGATGGTGTTATGTGGGGAAGGGCACTGCTAAGAATTCCACAGTGGCAGAGGCAGCTTTGGTGATGCAGGAGTCTGTGACACAAAGGAGAATTTGGATTTTTTCACTACAGATGTGCAGTTTCCAGATGTAAATACCATCCATATCTGAATGTCAGTGTATTGCCTGCAATTTCTGTTTCAAAATATTTAGAAATCTTTTTTCCTTCTGTTTCAAAAATGCCTTCACATCTTCTCTCAGCTTCTCTCTGTGTTTGGCTGAAGCCATATGCTGCTGTCCTCTCAGCCTAGAGATGTGGCTCTGACTGAGATAGGGCTGGAGCTGCCAGATTTATTTCAGAGCTCCAGGATCAGGAGCCAGCAGGAAAGTGTCTGGCAGTGACAGCACAGCATTCAGCTGTGCAACACTCCTATCCTCCTAATGTGTTTCACACTTAGCAGATTGAACTGCTTTGGTCTTCTCCTTTATTTTTCTTCCAGTAAACAAAACAACTGTTTCCCTCCTTTTCCTTAACAAAGAGTTTCACCATATGCTCCAAATCATTTGCAACCTTTTTGATGCTTTGTTACTGCCCACAACTTGGGCTGCATTCAAAAAAAAAAAAAGGCAGCTGAAGCATTCTGTTTCTGCTCCAACCAAACTAAAATTGAAACATTCTGTTCATTAATTCAAGGGTTAATGTATTTTATCACTCCTCTCTTACTCTGTATCTGAGCAACTAGAACTGAACCAATTCCTTGCTGCAACTAACATATCTGACACATTTTTGTTTTTCTGCATGGATAATTCTCATGAATAGAAAGGAATTTGCTCATATTCATTCACTGATCAACATTATGTGTTGACTTAAGGTATACTTCGCTGATCATCTTAATTTCATTTAATGCTACACTTCATGCAGATCTGTCCCTTCCTATGTGCTGCTGTGAAGTCTTTGTGTACCCACATGGATCAGCTGTGCCAGGGGACTGATCTGGAAAGAAACAAAACCTTTTCATTGGTAAAACTCAGGTGAGCAGGAGTAGCTCCCATGTCTGCCTGTTGAGGATCACTGTGGCCCAAAGGATGGGCAGAGGTAGGGGTACAGTCTGGGTTCTTAGATGAGCTTCAGCTTCTGCCTGTTTCTGGTGGGCTATGTTATTCTAGGAGTTAGTTTAGGGCATGAGGCATCCATATATCATATTAACTCCTAGTAAGGACATATTTATAGCAGTTGAATGGTTCTACGTTCAGGTATGGTGAACTATCTCCTAACTAACTGCACTGACAAAAGCACTTTTTGGGAGGGATAATTGGGGCAGCCCTAGGACGTCTGCTGGCATAGCACACAGTGATGAGGAACCACGCTCCTTTCCTCCCCCCAGCTGATAAAAGCAAACCCACAGAAACCTGTTGGGTATGTGATTTATTTACAGGAATAGGAATAATAAGGCAAATGTTGAGAGCATGAAAACTTCATTGCTTAGGCTTATCCTGAGATTTGTACCTCTTTTATCTATTATTAACTTAATTCCTTCCCCCACTTCCTCCAAGGGTACAGGCTACTGGGGAGGTCACTCCGTAGCTGGAATGGGATGATGTGAAGCCAGTCTGGTCCCCCAGGCTGTGTGTCCAGACTCTAGGTGTTGCTTTGTGTTCCCCAGCTGAAATGTGCTTTACAGTTATCTGGCTACTACTTTTCAAATTGGTTTCACTGAAATCTTCCAGTTATTTAATACATTTGGTTTTTTTTTTTCAGTTCCTGTGTGCAATTGTTATTTCAGGAACAGAGAGTTGCATTTTGCAAGGTCTATACTGACTTTTTATTTATCTGATATTTGCTGTGAATTGGCTTTGTTTCTATGTGGTTCAGGTGGTCTTGTTTCAAGTGGTTCTAAACCACTTGAATTTGCTGGTGAGAATTTTTCTGGAAAGCAAAAGGGAAGGGATGAAAGACCAGAAGAAAGATTGAAAGATAAAATCACAGCTCTACTGATATGGATGAAATTTAAACAAAATAAGAAAAAGCAAGGAAGAGGGGGAAAGACAGTTAATCCTTTGGATCCTCTTGTTTATTTACTTAAGTTAATCAGTTTACATGCATAAGGTAGTAATAGCTTCCTAGTTTGCCAATGTAGTTATCCTGGTATAATTATATTTATATTTATTATATTATATTCATGGACAAAATAAATTTAGCAATTGGAATGAAAAGCCACAGAACATTTTTCCTCTACTACTCCAGGTCTGCTTTTGCATTATAAGAGCATAAACAAGCCAAAGCAACCTAACTTAGTTCAATTTACATCATGTGATAGGTGTTTCCACCAACTTTTAAATCATAGACATTTTTAAATAGCCTTAGTACTTGCCTTAGGTAAAATACATGAAATACTTTCCTTATGGTTGTCCTCAAAGACACCATAGGAATGTTAGATGACTGCACATAGAAGAAAGCAGTTCTGAAAGGAAGGAAAAAGTGAGACATACACTGGAAAAATTGAGAAAAGCTGAATATAGTAGATAACACTTTAGGAGGAGATGCAAATTCTCCCCACCTCTTCAACTCAACATCTATCTTAGTCCAGTTGATCCTGTGGAGCTAAAGCCTCTGACACAGACCCTGATTAGCTTTCTCTTGCTATCTGGAGTGTTAGGAATTAAATTATTCATGTTTGTATAGTAAATTGTCTTCTGGAGACATAGGCCCCATAGAAGTATTACTACTTCAAAGAGGTCAGCAGCTTAAAACCAGGATGAGCTGAAAAGACATGAGGCAGTGAGGTGAATCTACACTCATTTGGATGAGCAGAGGCAGAGATTATTTGAATACACTTGAGATTATTACATTTATAAGAGAGCATTTAAAAGGAAGTAAAACCCTTAATAGCCACACTGATTCACTTCAGTTCAGTGTTTGTTTGCAATGACTATTTCCATAAATTGCTCTCTAGAGAAGGTAAGGGTTAACTATTGAACCCAAGTACATGGCTTGAGGCTTAACTCAGTCCTGGAGTTCAGTCTTCAAAGGGCTTTTTTCCACAAGTGTCTGGAGAATTCACTATGTTCTTAGGACTATTTACACATTGTACTTACAGATGCACTACACAAGTGTCAAGAAGGAGCTACACCAGTGTGGCTCATGCTAGCAACTGAATAAATGCAAATTTAGAAATTTTGATCTGCCCTAGTCACGTTGATCAGAAGGTGCAAGATCTTGGTTTTTACCAGACGACTGCTTATGCCATTAGAAGCTCTAGATAAACTGTCCCACACTAATATAAATTATATTGATTCTCAAGCCAAGATTAACTGTGCAGTACTTTCACTTGATATCTTTATATTTGTGATAAAGTGTGGGGAAAGGTCATTTTCTTTGACTATAAAAATACAGTAAAAGCTGCAGAACTTCCCAGCACTAAGAAGCCTTTGCTCATTGAACCTCCTTTTTTTTGCCAATGCAATGCTTGTTATTCTGGTGAGATTTTTTTTTTTCTTCTTCACAGTAGATAAGGTTTTATCATCCTTTTCTTGAGTACCAAATGGAGGGGCAATTACAGTTAACCCTTCATTGGCTGAAGGCAGCTGCAGGGTGTGTCCCAACAATTTCCTATTTTTCATAAGCATGAAAGCTGGAGAAAGAGATGTATCTTTGACTGCTCTGTAAGCAATAACAAACATGGAAGAGGAATGCTCTTTATTTGGTGCAGCTGGAAAGATGATCTTCTTCCCTTATTCCTTTCAGGAATTCAGACTGCTGTTAGGTAACAAGAAAGCTATGCTAATAATTCTCCACCTAAGTAAGCAAGCATTTCACCACTGATGCTACAACTAGTTTCTCTGATGCTGCCAAGTTGCACAGGTAATGGATGAAGCTCCTATAATGATCCCAGATCCAGATAAACTTTTCTGCCTAACTGCACTATATAGAGATAAAAAAACATTTTAAGATGCTGAGAAGATGAACAGTCAGTTCTCTCTCTATTTTAACAGAGCTAACATAATTTAAGTGTTTAGTTTTATGACAAAATCCATTGCTAGAATGTATTTCTCTCCTTCTTTAGACTTGGGTTTCTCATCTTCAGGATGTGATTGTCATAAGTAATGTTTTTAGGTGTTTTACTCAATATTCTGTTGCACTGGACTTGGGGACTTGAGGCGGGTTGTTGCTCTCAGTGTCAGGACAGCTGAAGCAGCATCCTGCTTTGTACATTTAGTCCTTAGCAATGATGAGGGTGTCTCTAGACACCTGGGTGCAGATGGTCCCTGGACTGGTCTGCTCACTCCCCAAGCTGCCTGGATGTGAGCCAGTTCTGATCCAGAAGTGATGGCCTTAGTGTGTGTGGCACTTCCCTCTGAACTGAGATCCTCTGCCTCTCCTCAAGGCTCATGTGCTCAGGGGCAGGAGCACAGCAACACGAATGTGTGGTTTCTGGTTTGGATCTGGCAGCAAGGAGAGACCATGGGGATAGCAGATGTGTGGATGTTTGCACTGGACTGGAGCTGTGCTGCAGTTTCAGTACTAACAGTACAGAATTCAGTTTCAGAGAGACCTGTGAATACTGACAGAGATATTTTGGTTTGAGGCAGATAGTGTTTCACTCCAAACCACACTGTGAAGACCATGACTATGGAGAAGTGATGGTGTGGTGTAATGCACTCAGTAGACCAATCCATGAACAAGCCATGTGGGCACCACTAGCAGGAGGTGTGGAAGGAGGAGTCTAAGAGTGAGTTGTATGAGTGTCAGTAGAACTTCCAAATGGATTTCAATGGAAGTTCTGAAGAAAATGATCATTTTAGGGCAGGAAACAGTGTTAATCATGAAAGGTTCTTTGTCACTCCAGAAGATAAAATAGCAGTAAAGTTTCAGGAACCTGAGATATTCCTTATAGCTGTGTTATGAAGGGTTTAGGATGCACAAGAGAAGCTGTAAGGGGAAGTGTTGAGGGGCTCTGTCATTCCCTTTAGCGTGCAAAAAAAGCCTGGTTTGTGACTAACAGCCTTGGTTCAGTACTTTTGAAGCTGAAGGCAACCCTGTCAGATACCTCTCCTCCAAAAGACTCCACACACCATCTGCTCCACCCCTTACCACACACCACAAATCTCTACTGCACCTTACACCAAAATTTTTTAGGGAAGGCTAAACCAGGCACTGCCATAGAAATACATCAGGATATTAAAAAGAATTACTAATGCCCTACATTATTGTCTAAAGGATATCTTAGGCAAACAACATGCAAAAGATTTAGGAGTGGAGCCCTACATTACAGGAGAAGACAAAACAGATGGATGGATATATATATATATATATAGAGAGAGAGAGAGGTATAGAGATATAGATAGATAGATAGAACAGTTCTTGTCAGGTTGAACTGAGGTAGAGTTCCTCTGGACCTTTTGTTTGGTAAATGATAGATCTTACACACTGGTGGCATTTGGGTTTTTCAGTGACAGTATCACTGGGAATAACAGTGTAGGCCAGTGGCCATCTGGCCAAACTGAGGGTCACCCAGTAGATGCAGAGACCTCCGCCAGCCAAGAGACAGAAAAGGGAAATATTCTAAAAGTGGAAAATTGAGCAATTGTTTTCTCCTTCAGGAGATGTCTTGCCTCTCTGACATATGAGGCAAATGAGGAGAATCGGAGGCAAACATAGTCTTTTCCATCATCTCTTGCTGACTTTTGAAGCATTTCAAATGGTCTTTCTTACTGTTAGCTGTTAGTGCAACAGTAATACAAGTCTATATCACAGTACAGCCCTTAAAACACAAGTCATATTTCCCCTCAGGACCTTTGCCTGATAGATAGTCTCACAATCAGGTGAATAGCCCACATCTTTCCCTTATCTCTTCTGAGTCAGCATGGCCAGCCAGTAATTCAGCCCTGACCAGCCAGACCTCACCTTCAGCTGGGCCTGGGTGTTGGTTATTTGGCACTAATCTGCCCAGGTTTCACTGCCATAATACAGAGATTACAGAAATGAACCCATCTGCTCCTGCTCCAATCCCATCTTCAGCTGCTCATTCCCCTGCCCCTCCACTGTGTCAACACAACCACTTGTGGAACTATGCTGGGAACCAGAACACTGACATGGACCTCATAAAAATGGCTCTTTGGAGGAAGGGAGAGATGGACCTATTTGAAACTCATCTTCTTTCAGTGGTCTTGCTCATGGCATGGCCCCACAAATAGTTATGTCAGCACAAGTGGACAGTCTGTGGAGCTGTGAGGATGCTGCTCCCCAAGACACAACACGGCAAGGCCACCTTCACCTGACACCGTCACCTGAGCACTTACACTGCTGTTTGACAGCCTCTGTTTGTGCTCTTGCTTCTTCCAAATACAAGAGAGAGGAGGAAGGAAATTGCTAATGATCATCTTGTCAGCATGTGCAAATTTATAAGAGGCAAAGACTTATCAAGGAACTCATACATACTGTTAATGACTTCTTTTTGACTGACTATAAATAGCCTAAAATCCCATTACTAGGTTGAGAATAATCTTGTGTTTTGTTATAAGAGGAATTACTTTGCTCAGGTTTATGTGGAGGGTTAAAAAAATACCAAACCATTGGCTAAAGTAGGATGCAAGAAAAAGCAATTAAGCATATCTGGGTGTGAGAGTGGGAAGGGAAAGCAAGCTGTAATCGGGAAGGTGTTTCAGTTTAACAAATAGTATGATGGTGCACAGATTTTGCTAAACATTCTTCATAAGGACATTCTGACATTGGCTTATGTCTTGTTTTCACTGGATGTATGCCACAGAAGATGTGGCATAGTTAGAAGATAGGAACTAAATGAGATAGAAACTAAATGAGGTAGAAACTAAAACTACACGTGCCAGTGCTGGGGGTTGGAACAAGCTAAGACATAACAACATCATGACTTCAATTGAAATACAGCAAGCCCTTTGAAAGATGCATACTTTAATTCTCATGTATATAAAGAAATTATATCTTCTTGTGGTTTTTTATTGGTTCTTTGTACAGTTAGGACATAGCTTGATACCAGGTACTTGTATCTTAGCATAGCTACTGCTTAATCTACATCCACAAAATAACTAAACCAAATGTACAATCTGACATGTCTGGTGCAGTGAACTGAATTGCCTGTCTGTCAGCTGAAAAATGCCACAAAAACAGATCTACAGTATCATAGATTTATTGGTCTGTAATTTACACAGAGAATGAGCAAAGCAAAGCAAGACAGCAAAGCAAAGAAAGTCACAGCATGTTATTCAGTGGTCAATTAACACGCAAAATCCTTTTGCTTGGCTGATGGCTTCTGACAACTATGTGGTTGCAATAGCTGGGTGGTCCTTTCTCAGCTTATGTAAATAAACACTGCAAATTCTGATACGGCTGGACCAGAGTGTCTGTGAGTATAAATCTCACCCTCACTAAAGAAAATACAGGATGCTTACTTTGCTGGCAGACATTTCTTAGGCTGGGTTTTCCTGAGATGGTAATTCAACTTTCAGGACAGGTAGTCATGGATCAAAACCATTATGATCTCAGGATATGAGGTGCTGAACTAAGACTTGCTGTTGTTGCTGGCTCAAAGATATTAAAAATGCTTTGAAGAGGTTCTCCTGCAACTAAAAATCTGTCTAAAACAGCATCCTGACCTCATAGCTCATCCCTATCTAATGTGCACTGCTATATGCTCCTGCAGAGCACAGAAACTGGTATTGATCTACAAGGATCTGCATCATCCTTGTTCCAGCTCAACTGGAAGATGGTATAGTGCAGTTTTTCCTCTTTTTTAGCCCAGTCGCAATTTGATTTAAGGAAGGAACATTTTGCAGCACAATTTGGAGTGGGAGTTGGGTAAGCAACCTCAGAGGTGAAAAGTTGCTCTTAGACTAAAAAAGGCTCAGCCAGAGGAATGAAAAACGAAAAGTCAAGGCTGACTTTAAAAGATTGTCTATAGTAGGTAGAGATGGGGAATAGGCCCCCTATCTTAAAACTGTAGAATTTATGAAAATTAAAAAAAAAATCCTGGAGATGAAGTCTGTCAGGTCTAGTGGTTTGTTTGGCTGATCAGATTTACAAAATAGCTGTACACTTAGGAGCATGGTTCTATTTTGGCAGGCTCTTGGCACAAGAATGAAAGTTATTTCCTTAATATGAAGACAGCACGAAGAAAAATGCCTGAGATGGTGGAGGTTTGGCTTCACTGCTTGTTTTGTGGGTATTAGTATCATGTAACACTAAGCACTTCACTGTCTGGGGTCCCTCTATAATCAATGAAGAGAGATAAGGACTCCTGCTCTCCATCACTCTGAAAGAGCTTATCTCTCCCTAGTGACCACAGAGAAAGCCCAAGCAGATGAGCTAACTGACGTGGGCTGTAGTTTTACATTACAGAGAGTTGCACAGTTATTCTGGTTGAAAGCATCATCTCCTTCCTCTCCTTACAGACCCCTCCCCAGAGATGCCTTCTCTCATTTACACCCTGGCCAGGAGCACACTGTCCCTCAGTAGTGCAGCTGTGCTGTAAGCAGCCTTCTGCAACTGCTCCAGTGAGAAAATAACAAAAAGGAAATTATTTCTCAGATTTCTCTTCTTCCAATCCACTTCCCCTCAGTGACCACACAAGCAGTTCTGTCAGCTCAGCTGGTGCACCCTTGTCATGGGCAGGATAAAGCAGCAGAGGGAAGAAGCAGCAGCACTAGAGCAGGGTTGTTACTATGTCCCACAGTGCCTTAAATCTGCCTCTGCTTCTGAAAAACACATTCATGTTCCTGGGGCTGAGACAAATCCCAGCTGTGTGCAAGGCCCTGAAGAGGTTAAAACTTGAGCATGCACAAGACTCTTTCTCCTGGCTTTCTCTTCCCGTTGTCCCTGTGGTTCCTGGGAAAGAAACCCAGAAACATGGGTGAGACTGGAGCAGAGGTGATCTCGTGCACAAGGGTGCAAGAGCAAGATCCTCTGGCATCTGTAATTGAATCTACAGGTATCAACTTGAGCCAAGTCAAGTTCTTAAAAATTAAGTAATTAGTTTCAATCTCTGACCTGGTGTGTTGCCTTGGATAGGCATTTGCTTGAGAACCTCTTTTTCTCATATCGTATTGGAGCAATTACACTTTTCCAAATCATAGCTAGAGCTGCTATGAGGAGAGAGGCCACCAGATCAGTGACGTTCAGGCAAGCTCTGAAAAGCTAGAAGTCTGTAGTTCCTTTGATGCCAAATTTGTTGATAAGAGAATTCAGTGTAAGTGGGAGCCAGATTCTGTTGGCTGCCTATTAAAGGCAGCCTCATGACAGAGCTTTCCTGTGATGTGGCTTTACTCTGTAACTGCTGGTTGTGAGTCTCTATTGTAACATCATTCTGCAAGAAGGCATCCAGTCCTTGGGGGCAAAAGAAAATGGATGCTTCATACAACTAATGAAAGTGCCATTGATTTTGCTGACAGTTGTTCTTACAATTGTAAAAAGGTCCCTTCAGACTTGTATGCTGACACATCAGGCAGTGAAAATCAAAATCACCCTCTCAACTGCAAACCAGCAGTATGCTGGAAGGGGGAAGAGAGTAGTGGGAGGCAACTAAAACAATTATGCAGTCATGTTCTGAAATAATGCCAGAAGCGAAGTTTACAGAGACTTTAAGAAAAATAAGGGGATTGATGGCCTGAGTTTGATGGCAAGGCAAAAATGTATCAGGACAAAAGCATCAACTTATACAAGAATTTTTAATTCCCTCAATAGAAAGGAGCACAAACAGTACTCAGAGTCAACGTTTTAAACAACTACAAAGCCCCTTGCGATCAAATCCATCTGCAATTCAACAGCCAGCAAATACGGATGTGGAGTTCTATGATGGGAAGAAAACTCTGACAACAGATCTCCAGAACAGATGCTAGGATGTGCACCTCCTCTGCTGCTTAGAAACAGTCATAGGATAAACAGGCATGTAGCAGGTGCCGGTTTGCACCTCATGAGAGCTTATGAAGAAGATGAGGTAAAATGCATGTGGAGAGCAAGGGAAAAGGGTAAATGAGCTGCAGTTACCTTTGTGGGTCTCTTGTCAATTGACCAGGAATTTGCACACTTAACTGGCCTATGCTTATGGAGAGACTACAGACCTACACCCTGCTACATCTAAAGAACTCTCCACTAGCAGGTATAAGAAGAGCAAATAACTTAAAGTGGCCTTTATTCAATAGCTGGATTTCTATTTCCTCAGGCTGAAGGGTGAGGTAGCACAAATGCAGGAAGCACCACTGGTATTGCAAACAAACTGGCAGAGACTACATTCTCTGTGAACACTGTATTAGACTTGGAGGGAATCCTTGATGCAGCAAAGCAGAAGCATCAGCTTTTAAACAGCCCCTACTGATTGCTTCTTTTTATTTAGTTCTGAAACACATTTGAATTTACCCCTGGGAGAGGAGTCATTGCCATAGTGCTGTACAGAGCTGCTGCAGACATGTGCTGCCTGCCTGGTAGTGATGACCTGACTGTAAAGATCTGGAAAAATTATTGCTTCTCTGCTGGTTTATGTTTTTTGAACAATTTCCAGAAGTTCTTTTCTGCTTGTAATGTATAGTTGCCCTTTTAACCTAACTTATTCTTAACTAATATATTGGATCTTTTGCCTTAGTTTCTCATGATACCATTTTCTTATAGAGATCTGTGTAAGAATAACCTGTAATCTAGACTTGGATTCTGTGTGATTATCACCTTAGGCTGGTTGAGTCTACATCTTGCAGTTTCTTAGATATCTCCACTTAAATGGATGAAGTTCTCTACCAGGCTCTTGTCATCTTATACCTTGATGACTACCATTTCCTCTTTATATTCCTCCTTTACTCTAAAAGCAATTTTTATTGAGGCCTGCTTAATTCTACACTACTGGCTTCATCCCTATTTAATGCTGTAAGGGTTTCCTGGCTTCCTACAGCATGGTGCTTCATAAGCAACATATTTTAGAGTGGAAATGCTCAAAGAATGCAACTCTTCCTAGCACTCCAATCCTGAGAGATGAGTTTTGCATATTGCATTTGAATCCATCCAAGCCTGTGGACTCTCTGAATCCAGGCTTGCTGCTATTATTAGTGTGGAATCAGAGTATGAGAAGAGACTGTTACAAAGAGTATTCACAGTAGTATCAAGGTCTCAAAATAAGGATAAGATAATAGGGAAGAATATTAGAAGGATGATGCACAAGATCTGATGCTTTTTGCTTCTTTTGAGATAGAGAAGTTCACTGTAAGTTTAAGTGCTCACAGGTTTATGCAGGGAACCCAGGCATATTCTGGCACAGCTTGCTTCACTTATGGCCTTGTTACAGCACAAGAATTTCCAGGCAGAACACTAGCAAAGTCACTCCAGTTGTGTAAGTATGTTGATAAGCAAATAGCAGTATATTTTTGTATAGGCAACTCCTACAGTAATCAAATAACAAATGTTCAGTCTGGAAGGAGGAAACCCTGCATGGGAATGCCACTGAACACAGAAATTGCTTCATATATTGTTGCCTCAGCTTCTTGAAACATATGTTTGGCTTTAATACTGCTTTCTACATCTCTGTCCTCAACCATTCAAGCTGGTCTTTCACCTTTTTCTTTTTTTTTTTTTTTTTAAGTAAGACTTTGCACAGTAGTGCAGAAGAGAGAAACAGTCGGTCCTTTCAGTACTTTGAGAATGAAGTGCAAGGCAGGAGAGGCTGTCCATGTGCAAAACACAGCAGGCTGCCAGCCACAACAGTAACAGGGATGGGACTGGCACTCACACTCATGAGGCATGCAACTATTACCTACTTATACACAGGTGGATGAGGGATATTGCTAAATGCCAAGAAGTAATGTGAAGCATTAAAGGTATGTGAAGGAGGAAGAGGAAGACATGATATTTTCTATAAACCAGAGGCAAAAAACCCCAACAAACCTCAAAAGCTTGCAGAGGATAGGAACTTTCAAGCTACAGTACATGTAGTATCAGAGGGACCATCAAAGATGCTGAGGACATTGCTAATAAACTGACAGCTCTTGTCTGTAGCATGGAGCTGGAGCAGGGAACCTCTGCCCTAAAACTGATGCATCTCTCCTGTTGGCAGATGCACCTGCATGCAAGCATCCCCCCTGAACAGCTTTCTTTTAAGGGCTGCAGGACATCTGCCCAGATTAGGTGCATGGCAATGAGGTCACTAAAACTTTGGTGATCCAATCAGAGCCAAAGCAGAGATCTCGTTGCCATGTGGGAACCTGCAGGTTCAAGGGCCTGTGTGATCACAGCTGTGCTGCAGCCAGGAGGGGAGGGAACTGGGCTCTGCTCTAGCATCGCACTGCCAGCCAGCTAAGGACAAGGTCCTAAGCAGCTGCCCTTGTGTAAGATGTCTGGGGTTTGGCAGCTTTGTATGTAAAAAATGTTTGTAGCTTGTTTCTGGGCCAAGAGATAAGATGAACAAGAAAAAATAGAATTAACCTTTTATTAGAAAGATAAATCATTACTATTCTATGAGGCTGGTAAAGGGGCCTTTCTGGACTCAAAATCTGGGTGTTAATAAAGGTGGAGTACACAGCACTGTATCATCAGGCACACGAGCTAACCAGGGTGAATGGAAGCATTGGGTTAGCATGGGTGTAAGGCTCTCAAGGGAGGTGCACAGGAGTGGATCTTTACATGACAGAAAAGAATGAAACTATTTTGGAGGCATGGAAAGACATGGGAGCTGAGACTGCTCAGTGAGGACTGAATTCAGGGTTGGCCAACAGGAGGAAGGGTGGAATTGGGAAAAATCAGTCTTACGAGCAGGACAGTGTTCAGAGACCACTGAGGAACACTGAGGTGAAATGGCTGCTGGAAGGGCTGTGTGTATGGTGCTGCTCTGCAGAAGACAGACCTGGCCTGGGACACCATGAAGATCTGCCCTGTTACCAGTGTGTGTCCTAAGGCTGTTATTGTGCTTTGTTAGCATGCTGGCTGAGTGTGACACAGGGCATTAAAAACCCTTGGGAACATCCCTACTGCATGTTCAGTTCACCATTTCCTCCAAGATTGAAAAATCAGCTGAAGCACAGGCAAAACTCACCAAGACATATGAAGGAGTTTGGTCTCACTTCACACTCAGAATAAATCAGATAGTTAACTTTATCTTCAGAAACTCAGGTGGTTTCTAGAGAGGTAACTTCTCTCTTGCAATAGCACTGGTGCAAATGTCAGTGTGGCTGAGGAAATACTGTGTGGAAACACTTGTGCTGCCACTGTGTTAACCCTGCTGCTCATCCGAGCTGGAAAACCTGTGACTTTAAATATGAGACCAAACAGCATATGAATAATAACCATTAATGGGCTATTTTACACTGTGCATGTGTATGCATGTGTTTGTGTGGGATGGTGAATGCATACAAGATGTTCCTACAGATTCTTGTAGAATGGAAATTTAAAAGTGGAATTGAAAGTGGTGAAAATATTGTGTGCAGCATGAAAGTAATAGAAATATTATGCAGCCAGATGGCTCTTCCATAATTCTTTGCTATAGACTGGTATTGGCCTCTCTATATTGGTAAGATTATGCTTGCTGGTAAATGTCCATACCAAACTGATGATGCATTAATAAGTAGTGTTTTTAATCAATAAGTATTTGTCTGTCTGGCATTTGTCAATTTTATTCCCCAGCATATTCACTTTCATAGAGGAAAGATCCTAAGATGAATGAACTCTAGCATCAAAAGAAGATGTCAGGAGACTATTCAGAGGTTAGCATCTTTTATGTGGAGTTGGAGGTTTTAGACACTTGTTCAATCTAGAAGTTAAAAGAGAACAGCTTTGGCTGATGATGTAATGCAATGTTGTGACTGCAGGAAAAGAAGATCCCAGCAGAAGGCCAGCACACAGATGTGTCAGATGATTCTGTTTTATGCACACCAGAAGTCACGATCTCCTCACTCAGCCATCAGCAGCATGGCTTCTTCTTTGGACTTCCTTGCATTTGAAAGCATTCAGACACTCTGGAAGGAATTCCAGTTACTGAAGGTAAAATTAGCCTGCAATAACTAAAAAGCCAGAAGGAGCCTTGCAAAACACTATTGCTTTCATAGCAAGTAGTAATACCTATGCTCTTCACCTGGAATCATAAGCCTCTGACCAACAGTAAACTAAGAACAAAATAATCTGGTTCATTTAAGCAAGTATTTTACTTTCTTTTTTTGTTTAATGGGATAAAGGAACTATTTTGCTACTCAGCAGTTATCTGTACTTGTTCTCTTTTACTCTTTGTGAATACACACAGGAAAGGCAGTCCATGAAAGACTCTCCAGCCCCAACACTTGAGTCACAGAACCACAGACTAGTTCAGGCTGGAAGGAATCCCTGAGGCCATCGGACCAGACTGCCTGCTTATAGCAGAGATAACTGCAAAGCTGGGTGAGGTTGCCCAAGGCCTTGATCAGCTGAGTTGTGAAAATCTCCCAGACTGAGACTCCACAGCCTCTCTGGGCACCTGCTCCAGTGCATAGTCACCTTCAGAATCAATTTTCTTTTCCTTATATTAAATGTTTGCCTTACTGCAAACTGCATGTCTTGCATCTTGTAACCTATCCTGGTGCATCATGGAGGATAATTTGGCTCTGTCTACTCTGTAGCCCCCTTTTAGATAGTGGAAGACTGAATTAACTTTCTTATTCTCCCTCTCTTTTTGAGGCTAAACAAAACTTGGATTTTGTCAGCCACTGTTGTTTCAGTGTCTCCTCCCATTGATATGCCCTAAATCATCCCTGTGGTTCTCTGCTGGACTCCCCCCTATAAGCTGGACACAGTTCTCTGCATGCAGGCTCATGAATATCAAATAGAGGTAACTGTGTTGCTTGCAAGCTTCTTAAGAAAAATCCTTATTCTTGCCTTTCTTCTTGACCTTGGGGACCTCATCCAATTACAATAATCTTTCAACTAAGATAGAGCATGGCCTTGCAATGACACCGGCCAGCTCACTCAGAACTCTTGGATCCATCCCATCCCATCCCAAGGACTTGTACATCTGTATCCCCATGCTCACACTGATGCAGTTCTTTACGCAGTCTCTGACTTAATCTTCCACCACCTCAAGCAATATTTGTGTTCAGACTCTGACTCAAGGCATGCAGCTCTGGAAGGCTGAAGACAGACTTTGACACTGAAGACAGGGGAAAACAAATGAGACCTTCAGCCTTTTCTGGGTCCCCCTTTCCTATGTCTCCTGCTCTACTAGGGATTGTTCTGAGCTGGCAATGCTTTCTCCAGGGGAGGTTTGGGTGTCCAAGTTCTGTAATAAATTTTCATTTTTGAAAACCTGGGCTTTCTGATGTAACATCGATAAAAAAACTTTGTGAGAGGAAAGAAAACAGAAGGCTGTGAATGTATTTGCAGAAGAGATGGTCTCTTGCTGGGCTCTCACTGGTTAGATTATTCTTCACATAATGACAAATATTTCCCATTTTTTAAATTCAGGTTATTAAAAAAATCATTATACAGGCGGAAAGAAAACACAAACCAAACAACTCTAAATTCATTCCCCAGACTATAACTCAACATAAAAAGAGAACACAGATGTTTCATAACACAGCTGTAGAGTGGGCTTTTCCAGATTTGTGAATTTGGCACCCTCAAGCCTCTTTGGGACCCAAATGAGCAGCTCAGGGCAGATGGCCTCACCCTGGATGTGACAAACAGGTTTCTCTGTGCAGATCTGACTGTGCTGCTGCAACAGGGATCAGGAGGTGAGCAGAAGCTCCACTAGCATAAGCTTTTAGGAATCACTGGAGACTGAATCAGAGATAATTTGTGCCATAATTTCAATGTTCATGTTATTCCCCAAAATCATAAGAAATTTGCAACTACATAAGCAAGAAACACCGATCTCATAGCATTATGCAGGTGACTTGGATCAGAAATATGACACAGAGCAATTTGTAGGGTTCGTCACAGGTTTAAGTAATTTTTATAATATGTATGGTACAGAATGGATGTAACTTTTCCTCAGTCTTTTGCATTAGCTGAATTTGTAATCCAGTTGCTTGGAGGCTGTGCTGACTGTTGTTGGTTTAGCTGTGAATTATAACTTGCTTCAAGTGAAGACAGGGCAGGAAGGCTACAACTGTCCAAAAGGTTCCTGGGGATGATAACAGTGCTGTTAACATTTTCCTTGCTGGAGTCAGGTATACTTAGCCACCATGTGGATGCCCAACATAGTGGTTGCTTCCTAGATACACTCAGTGATTGACTGAGAATCTCACTGCTTTACAAGGCATAATTTTCCAAATCTTTAGCATTCCACAATTGCATCATGTAATCTCCTTCTTTTCCCTGTTCCTGCTGAAAATTCGTTTTGGATGCAAAGCCTGCAGTGCTCTTTCCCACCCCTTCCAAACTCTATACAGAATCAAACACATCACTTCAAATTCACCTGTGTTTCAATACACTTTTTCATAGCTAAAAAGACTAGAATTCTATGTCTAACAATGAACAAGCAAAAAAACCTAACTTGATGCTGAGGGGATGAATTTTAGTTGTTGGAATGAATTCTTTGCAGCCTGATCCTGTAAAGTAATCAGAGCTATATCACTGTTTCATGTGTTCAGCTATACTACCTACAGAACCTAAGTGCTAGCAGGATTACTTGTTGGACTACTGTGCAATGACTTCTGTGAAGAATTAAAAAAAGGATTAACGCTTTGTAGAAAGGGAAGAAGTCGGGGTACCAGGCAGATCCCTCTTCTGCAGTCACTACAGTTGTGCAAGGAAGCACAGCAATGCAGTAAGGTTTCTCCCTTTGGGGCCATGGTAATGGATCAGTCTTCTCTTTTTCATACGCTTTATCCAGATTTGTGTGACATGCTGGCAAATGAACACTTATTGATTTCTTCTGATCTTACAGTTTCATTGTGATAGGGTCAGATTTTTCACAAGGGATTACTTAGCTTCAAGGGACAGAAGGGGGCAGGAAAACAACATGACATTTTTAGGAAATAGACTGTTTTTCTGCTAATAGAGATGCTAATGAAAGCTCAGTTGATTTGCTTCTAGAAAACAGACAAGGAAGAAAAATTATAAGGATCAAGCAGAAAAATATGGGATTTGCTGGTGGCAAAGAGACAGCATTTTTCACCTCCTGAAATACCTATCATGTTATTTGAAGTAGATATGATAATTATGAGCACCATGTCACTTTCCATAGAGTTAGAAGAAAGGAATCACACTGTCTCACTGCATAATTAGCCTTCCACTACCATCCAAGAAGGTGGGCTGAGATAAGCTGTGTATGTGTGTATGCAGTGGGTGGGAGAAGAGAAGAGCAAAAAAGGATAAGAGATGAATGAAGTCAGGAAGTTAACCAGTAATAAGGCTCCAGTTAAAAGAAATGCTTCAGCTCCTCACCCCATCTTTTCCCTAGAGTAAGAAATGCAATATCAGAAACAGCTCTACTTAAACTTCCTTGCAGTGCTAATGCTTCAGACCTCTATTTTCTAGCAAAATCTTGCCATCATACCCAAGGAAATGGGCAGTTATGATAGCTTCCATTTCACTTACGGGGTATCAAAGGCCAAAGATATATTGAACTCTTGCACTTTCAATATATTAATCTTGTTGAAAGCATAGATGTCCATTTCTTCAATGAAGCAATAATAATAATAGCTTGTCTTAGTGACTGGAATGGTGAGAATAAAAGAGCTCTGCTAGACAGCAAAGTATGCCAAATGGGCATATTTTACTAGATGAGAAAAACAGCTTGTCACTTCTAATTGTTCAAATTATGTGTGAATCAGTTCTTCCTGCAGTTATTTTTAAAATGCTGTTAGGAGGGCATAATGTGCAGCTAAGAATAAAAAGGGTGTGAAATTGCTAGCTCCCCTGGCAGGTAGGTGGTGATAATGAACATTTCATAAAGTTCTTGTTAACAGACAAATCTCTCTAGGGCTCAGGAAGTCTCTCATAGTGTTAACAGTTTCTCACTAAAGTAATAGTTCATAAGGAATACACACCAGGTTTGATTTGATTTTTTTTTTTTTCCAAATTGTGCCTTGCAGAGCTAAAATCAGAGTGAGGGATCAGAACTCTAGGATACCAGGTGTTATGTAGATGTCCCAAAATGCCACCCAAAATGGCTGATGGGGACCCCAAAGCACTACCTACAGCTGGTTCACAAGTGGCACAGTGTGCTTGGCACCAAGCCTGCTGCTCTCCATGAGAACAGTGGCATCAGACTCCTCTGCTTGTGTGGCAAACATTGTCATGGGTCTCACTGGCACAGTGAGTCCAGTGTTTTGGGAACAATTGGCTTAGGCCTCTTCAGGGCTGTGGTAGCTGCAGGAGCACCCATTCAATCTCATAACACATGTTACAGCCATTGCTGTTGGCAGGGCCCTGGTGGCTAAAACCAGGGGCTTTCTTTTCTCCAGGAGGAAAGTTCAGGAGCTTTGTTTTAGAAGAAATATTTACTGCTACTCTGTTCCTTCTGGGACACAGAAATCACTCTATGGAGCAGAGACTGAAACCTGGACTACAGAAGGGATGGAGAGGTGGAAATGTCAGTCTGGAGTTCAAGAATCAATGGGAAACTGAAATGCCATCCAGGCTGCCCCAGTTCCCTAGGAATAAGACTAACCTACAGTATGGAGAAGGAGAAAAACTGTCATTGCTTCAACATCACATC
Organism: Calypte anna; assembly: GCF_003957555.1. NCBI lineage: Eukaryota > Metazoa > Chordata > Aves > Apodiformes > Trochilidae > Calypte > Calypte anna. The sequence goes on from NC_044246.1 coordinate 15,192,385, forward strand.
CTCACACATGGAAGTGCTCAGAGGGATTTTCTGCTTGTACCTCTGACATGGAGGCATTTACAGGCTGGGCGTATCAGCCTTGGAAACATGCCCTGGGCTGACTAAAGGACTTTTTTTGCTAGGCTTTTGGATGGCCTTACCCCGCTGACCAATTAACCAACTTGATGGATAAGGAAAGCCCCTTCAGCCTACACCATATTCTGCTTTTCTGGGAAGTATCTTGCAAATCTTGTTACAGACATGTTAGGTGCAAGCTCCCTGCAGGTACTACAGCTTCTAACTGGGGGTCTTGCAAGTAGCAATTTCTCCAGCATCTTGCAAGCATGGTTTGCTTTCTGACTGTGGGCTCTGGCACTACAGAGACCACTTCAGGGTGACCTCCACATTTCTACTCACTTTTTGTGTGGGATCTCATCCTCTGGGTGAGCTTATCTTATCAGCTTTAGATGTTTATGATGTGAATCTCTATCTGAGAAAGTCATGCTACACTCACTTTACAGCTAATGGAAATAGATACTTTTACAGAGATTTATGTTGTTTTCCCCAATGACTTAGGAATGAAATTAATCATGGTCTAACCATATCTTTTCTCTCCAGTGATTTTCAGGGGTACTTAGTACCTCATTCATGGGTACCCATGGGACTCCCTCTTCAGGTGATAGTAGCATCATGATTGTAATTTACTTTGATATAATTTTAACCAAAAAACTCATCCTTTAAGTCTAATTTGAGGTTAATGTGTGATTGTTCTTTCCATGACCAGCTTGTCTGGACATTGGAATTGATCTGACCTACAAAGCAGAATTAAAAGGGTTTTCAAGGTATATAGGCTAATTAAAAAAAAAAAAAAAAAGTCATTGTTTATCTCTTTAAAGAAATCCATATCACATACATTTGAAAAACACATTAGTAAGCAATATTTTAAGACTGGAAGATCTTCCATAAAGACAGGACTCCTGAGTCTTACATGTAGCATTGACTTTGTGGCCTTCAGGTCACTTATAGCCACCCAGTTTCCCAGGACATAATGTGGACTTGCAGCAAAGAAGATAAAGAAATAAAAAAAATAAGTTTAACAAAACTCTCAGACTCAGTACATAACTGTGATGAAAAACAATTCATAGAACTGGTCTGAGGCTTATTTATCACAGCCATAAAATGTTCTGTGACCTAGAAAAAGAGAAGAAATACCAACCTCAAACTTAATCACCAGCATGATTTGAGTTTCCAGATTGTTTTTAACTGTCAGTTATTCCAAGCATTCACAAAATGTAAGGCACCTGATGGACAGCTCAATAGATAGGTTTCTTTCTTGGAAGAACTTAGCCCAGTCCATGTGCCATTTGCTATGCTCTGCCACTGTACCATTCAGGAACCAGATTCCTCCAAGGTAAAGGATTTTTACTTTCCACCCTTTTCTGCAGAAGGAGTCTTTAGATGCTGCAATTTTTAACAGTATTTGTAGTAACACACAAACTCTGGTTGTGAGAAGGGAGGATTTATGAGGACACAACCTGAGCAAAAGTTACAGTATTGATTTCCTACACAACCACTTGGGAGGAATGAGGAAACAACACATTTTGCTTAACGGTCTGGTCATCACTCAGGTTCCTGCTTCACATTCCAGATAAGGGTTGAATTATAAACCAGTGGGCAGATTACTTTGAAAAGAGTGATTAATTTACTGCAGTGAATAGCAGATGTTTGTTTCACGGACAGAATGCATCACTGGTAAGGTTCATATCTTGCATTATTGATGCACCTACTTAATGGGAACTGCAATGTTTGCACAGATTCAGCTGGGTCTTCCTACAGCTCAGCTCGTTAGCAAAGCTGTCATCACTGATCACAGCTTTGGAGAAGGCAAAGTGAGTAACCTCATGCACTAGCTGAGAAGTTAGGAGCAGCAAAAATATTAATTTTCAGACATGAAATACTTGACATTTGCCAGCAATATTTATTTACAGAAACTGCATAGTAGTGAGAGTGATGAATCTTAATAGCTTCAATATTTTTTGAGTACTAAGAAATTTATGGAAGAACAGCAACTCTTGACCAGCATCAGACATGGATTAGGGAAGGTGTGAAAGACTTAACTTTCACAACACTCACCTATACCAAAGTTTGAGAGTTAAAAGGCCTTCATATCAAACCAGTAGATTAATTGCTAATGGTTGAAGCAATTCATATAAATAACACACATGGGCTACAAATTAGGAAGAGACTTCTGTGGGGTGGGTCCCGGTCTAAAGGGAGGGTTTCAGGAGAATTTTGTAGGCTTCCTTCCCTAGTGCTGTACCTTCACCTTTCTTGCAAGTCTGGCTTGCAGGGAAACAGGAGATTGCTATATAGTTTACAGGTAATTTCAGTATATCTTGTGTTTACTTGGCTCTTGTGGATGCAACCATTAGCTACTGTTTCCCTGCAGCAGGTGGTGGTGGTATGGGGGGGCTCTGTGATGCAAATGATTTTAGTCAACAGTTCTTGTAAAACCAAGAACACATAACAAAAGGCATTGTAAGGAAGCCCCTGATTAGCAGCTGGGAGTAACTTGAGCTTGATCACTTAATCCAAGCAACATAAGCAAGATTTTTGTGCAGCCACAGTAGGGGGTTTGGCACAAGCAGAGCACAATGTAAGATAGCAATGCAGACAAACCCCTAAACCCTAATTTCTTGACTTGAGTACTTACATCCATTACAGACTGTGAGTGAAACCCATCAACCTGAATAAGCAAGATGAATAAAGAGAGGTCCCAACATCAATCAACAGGTCAAAAGGAGAACAGATTCCAGACTTCTAGACTATCACCTAACCAGCCAGTTCACCAGTTTGCACTCATCTTCCTACAGCTCACCTCTGAAGTTAACACAAGATGTTCTGCCTCAAGATATGCAGGCAAAGAAAAAGCTGAGATTTAGTGGATGAATGCAGATATTTTTGGTGTAAGTTTACATCTGGGCATGCGTGCTGCTATAACAGGAAGTGTGATCCAGTTTGATACCTGGCATGTCTGTGCAAGAGTGTCTGAGTGACCCAGGAATAATTGGAGTTCATGAACAATAGTACAGGAACAAACGTCACCCGAGCCAGTTCTTGTGGGCTCTGTAATAATGAAAGGGCAGACATAGCCCAGCATTTACAAATCACCTTATGGCAATAAACCAAAATACCTAGTACATATGACTGCCCCAACAACAGCAAGACAACCTAGACAGCTCATAAACACTTCTCACCCCAGAGTATCAAGAAATTCCTACCAGAGATGGAGAAAAGCTTGGATCAGGTAACCCTTCTGCTGCAAGGCTGCAAAAAATTACATATAAAAGAGAGGGCAAAAAGTGATATTGAAGGTAATAGAAAATCCTTTCTCAGATGCCTGCTCCAATAAACAGTGTGTTCTGTCCTTGAATCAGAGTTGCTGAGACCAGTCATATTAAGCAGTGGGATAACAGCAGTCCTGAAACTGGCAGCAATAAATAGAGCAGTGGGGAAATAGAAATTTGCTAGTGGCTGTTGCATGGAAACCATTCAAAGGAAAATGAAGGATTTTACAGCCTGTAAAACCTACATCATTAAAAGGTGGACAATGCTGCCACACACCTCACTTCATACCCTACGTAACCTGTACAAGACAAAATGAATTAGATTTTATCACTGCCTTATCAACTTCAATACACTTTGCCACTGGTGTTACTTTGCCTCACCTCTGATTAGCTGCTCTGCCATTACCAGACTCCCATTCTACCAAGAGTTTTCAACATGGCCTTCAGGATATCAGCTGCCCCTGTGCTCTGTAATGCCTGGGCTGCCAGGGAGGAGATAGAACTCTTCCCCTGCAAAGCAGGGCATGTGTCAAGTGAGACAGCTCTCACCACTTACACAGCTGAAATCTCTGAAGAGAGACAGGGACCCATTTCAGGTGCTAGGGACATCTCTTGTCTTTTGGTGGGCTGACCAAGGGAAGAGGGATGAATCTAAAACCACTACTACCCATTGTAGTTTAACTGGCATCCCTGCATCCAGCAGATCACTTCTTTTGCACTCTCTTCTGTCAGGTAGACATAATTTCTGTGCTATACTCTTGTCTCACATGCTAACCTGCTCATTCATCTATCTGTCTGCTTCTCAATCTATCTACCTTAAAGGTCACTTAGAAACTGACACAAGAGCATCCACTCAGACACTAATATTAATTTAAATTAATAACTCTGGTTCATTCTCTTGGGTCAGATGTGATTTCATAGATTCAGGAAATGGAAAATCAGATCTGTCCAATGAAATTGGCACTTTCCATAAATGCTAGAAGTCTGCTGTTTAGTGTGGCAGCAATCAAAACAGCCCAATATCTTGATTTCTACATTCTCCAACACTTTGAAGATAATGATCACTAAAGAAGCAGACTGAAAACATTCCATCCAAAGAAATAGAAGAGGCTGAGCTGCTTAATGCATCTATTGAAAAACAAAACAAAACATCCTACAGGTGACATTATTTGGTTTTGTGTCTGGTGGTGCTATCTTTCAGCTGATTCTTTCTCACCTGCTTTTTTTATCTTTGGTGGCACTAAAATTGCTATGTCTTTCTTACCCATGGGGAGACAGACACCCAGCAGGCCTTATTTTCCTTGGTCTTGATTATCCTGTGCAGAAGAGCTCGATGTTCAAACTATATTTCAACAGCCTGTATATCAAACATAGGAAACCAGGAATCACAACAGATACATTTCTGTAACTGCCCTCAGAGAGACTGCAGAAACCAACATTACAATTCAGGTTTGTCCAACTTTTTAACAGTTGGTCAGATAAATATGTGATTTAAAACTATATGATTAAAAAAGGGTACAGATGGACTCATCAGTGGGTTGGAAGTGGCTCTTGGACTGCCCATGAGCACCCCTGTATTTAGGTTATATTGTGGAAAATGAGAATGTGCACATCCACATGAAACACTCCTCAAACTACAACAGCGTGGACCACCCAAACTATTTCCAACAGGTCCAGATCCAGTGCCTGCTTTGTGTCCCAGGGAGTCTCTTTTGCTTCAAGGGATGTAGCAGCTGCTGTGTCCACAAAGGAGAAGGAAAAGCAGGAGTGGAAGTCAGAGGTGACCCTCCTGCACCAGGAATATATAAGATATCACTCTTCTTGACTTGGGGCTTATGCAGGAGCCCAGAGCTCCCACCTGGCCTCCAGTACAAGAAAGACTGGACAACCCTGTCTGACTCATTGTCTGAAGCTCTTACATTTATGAGTTAAATGTCATTTGCAGCTGAAAATGTGACCATGTGCCTACATTCTTGGCCAAGATAAGTTTGTACAAATCTACATTGTTTGAAGATATGATCCACTGCCTTTAATCACAATATGTTCATTTATCCCATTGAGTATCTTGTGTATATTTGGTGTTATCTTGATCTCTAGACTTCTCTGAAGGTGGGGCAGAGGGGAAAGGGATCTGCAGTTTAACTGAAAAATTCCCAAAGGGAAAATGGCTGAAGTGAGGCTTGGCTTTTATAAACAGCTTACAGTCAGTGCTGGCTTTAAACACTCCCTGTGATTCCTCTTTGGAAGCTCCTGAGAACATATTGAGGCTCTTAGGAGCAGCACTTTCCATTGCATGGTAATGAAGCAGGGGTGACAGCAGTGTCAGCCATGGCTGCTGCTGTGCCCACTCAAAACATGGGGTGCAGACACCTAATCCAGCAGCACTGCAGTGAGTAGCACAAGTGTGGTAGCTGCAATGTAGCACCTCTCCTGGGAAAAAGGGTCTTTCCATGGAAGCCTTCTGCTTTTAAACCAAACACAGGTGTGTGCATGTACCAGCTTAGACAGGAAAAGGGCAGCATTAATCCCTGTGCCTGTGATGCACAGGGTGGACAAGCCCATGCCTCTTCCAGCTCCCAAAATGACTGGGCTGTTAAGGAAGAGTTTTTAAAAATTTTGCACTTTCATCAAAGCTGAGCACAGCATCACACAAAAATCCTGGGTGACAGGTATAAAAATATGAAGGGTATAGGAATAAGTAGTTTGAGCTTGGAGCTTATGTTTTGGGGTAGAAAACCAGAAAAGTTTTACAAAATGCAAGAGTGAAGAAAAATGGTTGAGTTTTTATCTCTTTGTAAAGAAAATAATTGGCTTGGATTGAGCCCTTCCCTGGGAGTGTTTGCAAACCAAACATTACACAGCTGCCAACTGCTTGAAAACCAAAATGTGAAACTGACTTGAAATAAAAGCATTGCTCTAATTACCTAAAATAAAATTGCTCTAATTCCATCAACACAGAAGAAGACTAATCAGAGGCCTAGATACAGGGTAAGTAAAAACTGCTGTGATTCATCTGACATCTTAATGTGCACAGCACCAAGGTCACTGGTACAAGCAACTGAAAGACACTCACAGTGCTCAGGTGCAACTCATCCTTAAAGCTGGTCAGTGAAATCATACCCATGAAGAGCCTTCAACTCTTATATACAGATGCTGAATATTGGCTGAGTTCTTTGTCTAATATTTAACATAAATCATTTAGCAACGTTTTGGTGCCCTTTTCAGTCAAACTAGGTGTTTCAAACAACTGTAGAAACAGAAGCAAGACCAAGATTTTAGACACAGACAAGCTAAGGCTGTACCTGCCCCATGGTATCTATGCACTGACAGTGGTTCTCCAGATCTCCTGCACCCCAGAAGACTTTACCAAAGCTCCCTTTTGCTTGCCATTCTGGACTGCACCCCTAAAGCCACCCACACTACCTAGAGCTCAGCATGAGGTGCCTGATGAAGCTCCAGGTACACTCAGAGGTTTTTCTCCCACAGAAATGGGAAGCAGATTTCCTCTGAGGCTGAGGCAGCCAGGCAGACATCTCACTTTGCTCAGCAGCTCTGTGGATGCTGCTAGAGACAACACCTCCTCTAAGGAACTGTGTGGGTGCTCACAGCATTTCTCTGACACATTAATCGAGGGCACTAGAGGTCTTATTTCTGAAAATACTGTACATGTGTTAAGTGGTGCCTTCTCTTAGTATTTCTGAGAGCCACAGAATAAGGAACTCTAATTCCATTTTATGATTGGCAAAGCTGAATTACAGAGAAGTGAAAGGCTAAAAAGAGGTATTACTCCTTGGAAAATCTGCCAGCCTGACTGTGTTGGTCCAGAGAGTGAATACAGCAGTTATTCCAATAAGATAAGCCTTTATTTCCTTGGGGAAACTAATACAAGCTTTCCACTTGTTAAGAGGGTTTCCTGGTATAGGAATACCAATTGAGGTTAACTGGCAAACACTTCCTTGTGCAGATAAGCTTTGAATTACTTCAGAAACACGTTCCTAGAATATGATCCTATATTTCCCCCTACTGTACTTCACTGTTTCTCATATACATAACCCATTGCTTTTAAAATTTTGTTCCTACATTACTGTGAGCTGCTCTGTGTGTCTGTGCATGTTTCATCATCCCTCATGTCTCAGAAGTGCCTGGACTCACAGCAACTTGCTGAACTGTATGGTGATTTAATAAACACTGAAACCAAGACCTAAGGTAACCCTCCTGTGCCCATCTGAGTGAAAGCATCTAGAGCTACAAACTTCAAAGTCAGTACTTATATTTGTTAGTAAGAGTCAATCAACAGATTCCTGTGCAGGTCTCAATCCAGATGTCAGTCACACCAGACCCTGCTTAATCATCTGGCTTTCCTCAGAGATATGATAAGGTAAGGCAAGGCTGGGAGATGCAGCTCCCATTGGCAGCCTCTGACAGCTCCCTTTTATTGCAAAGAAAATGGTGTCAAAGATTATAGGTGAGAAACTTGCTTACCCACCCACAGATTGACTTTCATTCTTCACGTCATTTATCTGTGTGTAAGCACTGCACAGTTGCTCCAGCTGTGTGTACAGCTACATTCTTTACAACAGATCATTCAGGTCTGATGTAACTTCACTGACCTCAGCAGATCTTAAACATGCACTGCAGTTCTGCACTGTAGATAGCATCCTCAAGTGAAATTTGCTCTGTAGGTGCCTCAGCCCCCCTGATTTAGGGCTAGTGACCTCAAAATCGCTACTAGCTTCTCAACAGGAGCTCACTTGGAATTTGGGGCCAGAATTTGAAGCCTCTGTCCCTCAAGTCTTCATCAGTCTCTGCAGGTACACTTCTCCCACTTGGTGTAACTATTTAACATTCATAGGAATGGATCCTAAAAATAACATTTTCAAATCCCCCATACCTTCACATGCAAGCTACAGAGACAACCATTGGCTCTGTCCTTTTCATTCCTGCAATAAACATTGAGTTCTGGACTCTGAGAAAGACTTCTATTTGCCCTGGGGCTTTTGCTGTGACACAGATTTAAATCCCTTTATTTTAATCGTACAGAAATAGGAATCTGTGTTGCTTTGACCTAAGCGACTTCCTTAAGCATTTGGCTACTGGCTGTTTTGAGGTGTCTCTCTTGGTTTTTCATAGACAGAAAACCAGCATGGAGGTGGCTGTCTCTACTAAGGGAATCATCACCAAGTGCTCTGTGCAAACAGGCACCTGTTTGAGTCAGACATTTCTGCATTTATCTTTTGCTTTTTTCATTTCTGTCTGTTTTTGCAGTCTCATGTGGACAATTCCTTGCTAAAGAACCCAGGAGGTCTCCCAAGTAGGTATCTAATCATCCCCACATATATGTGGAACATGTTTACCTTTCTCAAGGGCTCTGGGCTCCACTACAGGACAAGTCCATCTAGGACCAAGATATTATAGTGCCTGAGAACCAACAAGCACCCAGACCCATGGCAGCTAACCTGACAACATCTTCAAAAGCAATTCTTCACACTGCTGGCTACTGCTACCCAAGCACTGAACTATTCTTTCTCTCCCTATTGTAGCCCAAGGGCCAAATCCACACAAAGATTTCCTCATGCAGTGATTCATGAAGGGAGAGGGTAAGGTAATAGTTCTCCACCTCACAGCCAAGTCAGTAGCTTACATGAAGCGAAACAGCTTCAAGAGTGGCTGAGGTGGCCTGCCCATGGACCTCACTCAGCTGGATGGCATCCATGTCATGATGCTGGCCTGCCCTGACTCAGAATGGACACCTGAAAACAGGTCCCTCCTTCCTAGATATGAGACCCAAGCATTTTATGTCATTTTTCAAAATGAATCACTGGCTTTATATCTAATATGGGGCATAGTCCAGGAAAAGTCTCTTCACCATGCCTGAGTAAGACGGGGGTCCTGGCCACCTGTTTGATGTGGGGTTTTTTTGTTTTGTTTTGTTTTTGTTTTTTTTACTTGCTTGGTTAGCTCCTTTCATTATTTTATGGATTCAGTAAATCCCACTGGTAGATACTCCATACACAGCAGTGGTATATTGTATTGTTAACCTAAGAATTAGTGATTATGTAGGGGTGATGCAGACACAGTGGTAAATATCCTTACTTGTGAATACATGCAGAAATTTTGTGACAGGTCTCAAACTTTTCAGTTTTAGTTCAGTGTCATAACAAGAACACTACAGAGTACACTCTTGTGGTTTCTAGTTGTGGTTATATATCACATCAAAAGATATCCTCAAGTTCAGTCCTTACACCTTCAACTCATCACTCAGCTGAAACATTCTGTTCTGAGCTCAAAAGGCAACAGTACCATGGAACAAATAGCAAAAACATCCAGGACTGCTTGACCTCAAGAGAGGTCCCAAGGGAAGACTATTCCCTGCTCAGTCACTTAATGCAGCATGGTGCTGCCTGGATTACCCAGACAACTGTGTAAAGCCATCACTGCCTTCCTCCAGATTTTCCCTAAAAATCCTAAGTGTTGTAAATTCCTTCAAATTCTTCACAAGCAAAATGAATTTGAAGCACATCTGTAGCTGACACCAAAAGCATCAGATTTCCAGTGAATTACAACCAACCCAAAAGTAAGACACCTTTGACTGGATCTTTTTGTTCCCCTCATGGGGAAGAGCAGCAGATTAGAACTGATGCAGATATGAGGAAGATCTCAACCTTCTGCTGAGCTGGGGTCCCAAAGTTGACATCATGAAGAGAGTGGGAGCAGAAAAAGTAGTCCCTGCAAGTCCTCTGCTCCTCCCCCTTTGCCCTTTACACACTGCTGGCTCCATCACAGTGGAGAAGGACTATGCTGTACATCTTCGTGCCACAGGAGAAGGATTTGAACACAGAGAAAACTCAAGAGGAGCACACTGATTTTGGCCTGGGAGTGATGCAAGAACCTGTGCAGGAACATAACTGATAAGCAGAAGAAAGGAAAAGAAAGAAATGCTTTATGAAGAAGAAATCATGAAAGATTGCTTTTTTTCTTTTTTTCTGGGAAGGGTGTTGGATCCATGGAAGGAATCAGTGTAACCTTAATATACTTGGCAACACTGGCATCACCATTTCTTTCTCTCTTTCACATAAATGCATCAAGGCACAAAGCAATGTGCATTGCAACAAGCATTTAGAATTCAAAGGGAAGACATTGAGAAGTATAACTCAGGATTTTTTCATCCCTGGGCTTGAAAGTACTGTAAGAGTTAAAAAATCCTCTCATGCAAACAATGATGAGGTGCAGTTTTCTGATTAAATAAGACCTGAGATGGGGCATTGTTTTGGGTACACCCAAACTCATTATGTTCCATTAGAGTCCTGACTTACACTCATTGCTTATTAAGGAACAATTCTATCTTATTTTAAGGCTGATAACTAATTAAACTCCTCACTGTGCCTTGCTGACAGCAAAACCACATAAAACCAAGCTGCCAGGCACTGTCTAAAATAGCTCCAGCACATCAAGCAGTCAGCTGCCTCATTTGCCTTCTAGGATTGTATTTTTCTATGCTATACCTCAAACTTAGCACTTTTACATTTTAACCCAAAGCTTATTGATCTAAACTTGTATTTGGAAAGTAGCTTGTTTATCTATTTGAGATACACGGGATTTTTAGTGGTAATGTTCTACCTGGGTGGACAGAAAAGAGTACTGGGAAAAGGGATTAACAATACAATTAATCTTGAGGAGAACTAAAATGTTTTTGAAACACAGTCTTGTAACTACAGCCTGAAATAGAATTACATATAGGGTAAAAGCAAGCATGGTGCAATCATGACCTTTTGATCAGTATTTATCCAAATTAGGTTAATCCTAATTGTTGATTATATTAATTGTTCCTTCAATTATCCATTCTTCATTTATCATAGCCAGCTGGGCAGGTAATGCCTCACTGGATTTCTGTTTGCCCCAACTCACCCTTTCTTTTTGACTCTATCCTTACTGTGCTCTTCCTTCTTTGGCTTCCACCATCTGTGTTTTATTCAGTTGTGCCTCTCATGGCAGATTTGTAAAACTCTGACTTTATGAATTGGTTGTTTCTCATCTCTCAGATAGATGGCTGTGTGAAGCCTGTTCATAGTCACTAACTAAATAGAGATTCTTTAAGAGGTAGTTTCTAAAGGCTTTAAGAAAAAGAAACCTAATCAAGTCTGATAAGCAGGTTCCTAAGGAAAGAAACTTCACATGCTTCTCTGTTTCTCCACATTTTCTTTCCTAATGTTTTCCCTCTCTTTCTGTTTTAATCTGCTACAGCATGCTCTATGTTTTAATTTAGGGACTCGATAAACTTTTGAGACTCAGGAATCAAACTCACTGGAACGTAAGATTTAAGTCATTAGTAGGGAACACAGAAGAAACTGGTTACACATTACCATAAACAATAAAACAGTTTCAAAGTGTCTCTATCTTATAGTGTGCTGCTTCTGCCCCCGCATCTAGACTCAAGTGCTATGGATTTATCAATTTTTTACTGGGAATGTCCTCTTGTACAACTACCCTTAAAAATAAAGGTACCTTAGCTTAAAACTTGAATAGGAACAAGGAGTTTGAAACCTTGCTCTGCATTGAAGGTCTTAAAATAGCTTTCATGTGTTTTCACAAATCTGGTTTTGTCCTATCCCAGTGTGCAGTTTCTGAATTCCACATTGCTACAGTCCACTCCAACAAGAGTGACAGCTTTTCAGCAGCTCTTACTGCCATATCCACTGACCTTGGGGTACCAGATATCCTCTCTACCTGCCTAGTGCTAGATTAAAGCACTTGTATCACTTTATCTCTGAAAAAATAACCCAGAACAGCTCTTTGAATCTCAGTCCTGAGATATGAGAATTTTTAAGGGCATATTGTTCCATTGTAATCACTCATCTGAGAAATCTTTGAAACTTTGCCCAGAACTGTGCAACATGACAGATAGTTGCCTAGATGTTGAGACTCAACTCCATTTCAACTGCAAGTTTCCACATACTTATATGAGCAATATATCTATATTAAAAAAACAAACAACCTGTTAAAATCCAGAAGGTACTCAATAGCAATTGCAAAAATGACCTGCCCTGATGCTACTTCACATACACACAGCCAGGACTACTAAAAGGGGAAACACAACCAAACACATGGTTCCCTAAGCCACAGAGTAACAGGATTAAAAAAGACCATTTTTAAAATTGGATCCCCCCCTCTTCCATTAGCCAGAATATTTACTTACAGATACCAAGCTAATATTGTAAGATCTAATTACCTTAAAACTTTGCCTTGATTCACCTGATAACTAGATGATTAGTGCCAATGTACTGACAGATGCCTCTCACTTAGAAAGGGTAAATTAAATGAGGTGCAATTTGTCTTACCTGAAATGTGTCAGAGATGAAGCACTGAATCCTTTTGCTGGAACTTGTAGTAAGAAATGTAACCATGACAGGAGGCTACATCAAGCTGAACATAACTGCACGTTTTTGGAAAAGCACAACACATTCTAGACATCTGGAGCACACTCCCCAACTAATTGTATCTCTCTGCACCATACCTCATATAAAGCTGTTCCATGGTTGCATGATCTCTGAAAGAAAATCAGCAGCTGCAAATTGTCCAATACAAGGGAGCCTAAATCATGTTTGGTATCTACATAAATAAAATAAAATTCTGTAATTTTTAATAAAAGACCATACATAAATAGACTACTCCTTTGAACTCACTCACACTGGAAAGATCCATTTCTTCTCAGGCCTACTAGGTCTGCTATGATTGTACAATTTGAATGTTTCTGGAGAAAGTTTGGAGTCAGTGGCTGACCATGGACTACAAGAAGGGTGGCTTGAGCTTGAAATGAAGAATCACAGATGGTTGATGTTGGAAGGGACTTCTGGAGTTGAACTCCCCTGCTCAAGTGGGGACGCTTGGAGATACCTGTCCAGGACCATATCCAGACAGCTTTGAACATCTCCGGGGACAGAGACTCCTCCACTTCTCTGGGCAACCTATGCCAGTGCTCTGTTATTCTCATAGTGAAAAAGGATTTCCTTGAGTTCAGGAGGAAACTCCTGAGTTGGTTCCCACTGTCTCCTGTCCTGTCACAAGGCCACAGTGAAAAGAGCCTGGCTCTGTCCTCTTCACACTGCACAGATTTATACCTGCAGGTATTTAACATATGCATTGATGAGATCTTCTTGAGATTTCTCCAGACGCAGTAGTCGTAGCTCTAAAATAGGGAAACTACAGGCCTGTCAGCCTGACCTCAGTGCCTGGCAGGGTTATGGAGCAGATAATCCTGGGGGCAATCACACAGCACCTACAGGATGGACAAGGGATTAGACCCAGCCAGCATGGGTTTAGGAAGGGTAGGTCCTGCCTGACCAACCTGATCTCCTTTTATGATCAGGTGACCCGCCTGGTGGATGAGGGGAAGGCTGTGGATGTGGTCTACCTGGACTTCAGCAAGGCCTTTGACACTGTCTCCCACAGCATCCTCCTGAAAAAGCTGTCAGCTTGCAGCTTGGACAGGAGCACCCTGTGCTGGGTTTGGAACTGGCTGGAGGGCTGGGCCCAGAGATTGGTGCTGAACGGGGCTGCATCCAGTTGGCAGCCGGTCACTAGTGGTGTCCCCCAGGGATCAGTGTTGGGCCCAGTTCTGATCAATATCTTTATTGATGATTTAGATGAGGGGATTGAGTCCATCATCAGCAAATTTGCAGATGACACCAAGCTGGGAGGAAGTGTGGACCAACTCGAAGGCAGGAGGGCTCTGCAGAGGGACCTGGACAGACTGGAGAGTTGGGCTGATTCCAATGGGATGAGGTTCAACAGGGCCAAGTGCCGAGTCCTGCACTTTGGCCACAACAACCCCATGCAGCGCTACAGGTTGGGGACAGAGTGGCTGGAGAGCAGCCAGACAGAAAGGGACCTGGGAGTCTGGATTGACAGGAAGCTGAACATGAGCCAGCAGTGTGCCCAGGTGGCCAAGAAGGCCAATGGCATCCTGGCCTGTATCAGGAACAGTGTGGCCAGCAGGTCCAAGGAAGTGAATCTGCCCCTGTACTCAGGGCTGGTGAGGCCACACCTCGAGTACTGTGTCCAGTTCTGGGCCCCTCAGTTTAGGAAGGAGATTGAGGTCCTGGAGCGGGTCCAAAGGAGGGCAACCAGGCTGGTGAAGGGACTCAAGCAGAAGTCCTGTGAGGTGAGGCTGAGGGAGCTGGGAGTGTTCAGCCTGGAGAAGAGGCGACTCAGGGGAGACCTCATCGCTCTCTACAACTCCCTGAAAGGAGGTTGTAGCCAGCGGGTGGGTCAGTCTCTTTTCCCAGGCAGCCATCAGCAAGACAAGAGGGCACGGTCCCAAGTTGTGCCAGGGGACGTTTAGGTTGGATATTAAAAAGAATTTCTTTACGGAGAGGGTGATCAGACATTGGAATGGGCTGCCCAGGGAAGTAGGGGATTCTCTGTCCCTGGAGATATTTAAAAAGAGACTGGATGTGGCACTCAGTGCCATGGTCTCGTAACTGCAGCAGTAGTGGATCAAGGGTTGGACTTGATGATCTCTGAGGTCCCTTCCAACCCAACCAATTCTATGATTCTAACTGCAGTAGAATAGCAGTTGTAGGATTAGAGTTCTAGTGTAGGATTAGAGAGCTAAATATGATTTAGCCCACCTGAGAAAAATTACATCCTGGGGTTTTTTTTTGTCTTAGACATATTATGGAAAAAGTTGTGGTTTTTTGTTGTTTGGTTGGGTTTTTTTCTGTTTGTTTTAACTTAGGGATTTTAACACTGTAGTCAACTACACCAGTTCTGAGCAGTCTGTGCTATGTTGCTGCAACATCTTATTACATATTTCTGGACATATCTCTCCCCAAGGGCTAAACATCTCTCTTAGAGCAGCTGAAAGAGCCAACATGAGAAACACTGAGGCTGAAGCCAGGACTTTTACTTGGAGTAGGGGAGCTAGAGGCCTATTTTCTTGCTTTAAGGGACAGATTTCCTGGGAAACTGTATAAAGGTCAGGAGAGCATTATGCTCTTTGTGATTGTGAAAAAGCCTCTGGACACTGATGTTACGTAAATATTTACAACTACCGTTACTAATCAAACCTGTTTCTATCCATGCTCCTCCCAATGAAGAAAATAGGATAATAGGGAAAAACTGACATCTGAAAAATGATAGCAGTGAAATTCTAGCCTAAAACTACTAATGAAAACTTGCATATTTATCTGAACAGGAAGATACATTATAAAAAAAAATAAAAATGAAAATCAAGGAGCGTCTGTAATTTTCCAAAGCAGATTACAGAAGACTGCAAGTCAGCTGTGACAAGAATAATAACAGCCCCATGTTTTTGTTTTCTTTACTTTACCCTTGAGGAGATAACCTTTCATATTTTGGTAGAGTAGACACATGGGTGATGGTATTTTCATGCTTTTGCAAAACTCCACTTTCTTCTCATCTCTTTCAGAACAAATTAATCCATGTCATTTAGCCACAGCATAGCTCTATAAAGAACAGAAAGATTAGAGGCACAGAAGTTTGTGAGGATTCCAACACAATATCTATTGTTCATATCAAAAGCTAGTTGAAGAACTGTCAATAAAATGAAATTCATTAATGACAACATGCTAATTTGACATCTGAGAACCAAAGCTTAACTCACTTATTTCATAATTGTTTCAGTGATCCAGGATGCAAGTAGGCAACGTGCAGCTCTCGAGTTACATGAGGCTTGCAAGCAGTTGAGGTGCTGCATCAGACAGGTGGTGACAGGACCCTTCCCACCTTTTTTTTTTTTTTTTGGGGGGGGGGCTACTGGAGTTTCTCTTCCCTTCAGCTCTAAGAAGTAGATATTAACTAAGGCATGTGACTCTTTGCACTTCAGTATGACCAGGGGGCCCAAATCTCTAAGGCACTTTTGAAAACCTCATCCATAAACTATAAGTAGAAGGGAATATGATTTAGATGTGATTAATACAATAGACATTCAAACCGAAAAGAACAAACTCATCTCAAGCAAAACCTTCTTACTGAAGAGCAGAGCTGGTAGAAAGCCCCAGAATGTGACATTTCAAGTTGAAGCTGAAACAGATTTAGCAGAGTCATTCCCATGTTTTGACAGTAGAAGTTCCTGCAACATCCTTGGCATCCAGGTTTTACAATACAGTTGCATTTACAAAGTTTCACACCTGAAAGGTGCTAAGAATATGCACAAAAGGGTAGCAGATTTTATACTGTGCAGCTGTGATTCACTTAAAGAAACATAATTTGGTCTTCTTGTAGGCCATCCCACTATGAGCATTAGGAAAAACAACAGTGTGTATCCAGCAGGGAAAATAAACAAGTCAAAACATAGAAGAAACAAACATTTATGCTAAAGGATGTTACAGAGAACACCAAAACTTCAAAAAGTTGAAATGTATTTATTTTGCATCAGTTTTCCAACTATGTCCCATGATTTCCACTTTCCAGTCCCTTTCTTATCTCTGCTGCCCATTGAAACAGCATTTGAGAGAACATCTATTGCTACAGAGCTGGCAAAAAGACAAATCACAAAAAGGCTCACAGACTAAATTTCATCCAGCAGATTTTTTTCCTGCATTTTCTCTTGTAGTCAGTCCCACTGAATATCAACACTCAGACTGGCTTACTCTGGAAACACCTTTTTCCTTACAGATGTTCCAGAATTTGTTTTCTTGATGACTGTAAGCTTTTCACTCACTGCATTTCTGTGAATCTAGATATGGATATTTCTAATTCCCGAGTTTTGTACCCAACAGACTGCTTTCAGTCTTTTCTCCACTGTCTACATGGAATCATGATCCAACGCAGAAGCTGAAGGCTCACCCCAGGCTCTATTCTGGTTTTCTACTGTGGTCAAGTTTTAAAAGTTGATGGTCTATGATGTAAGTAGCACAGGAAAAATAAGAAAATGAAAACATTAGAGAGATGTATATAAAAACCAGCAGGAGTTAGGCTCTTGGGGACCTTATAAATGGCATAATTTATCAAAAGATTTATGAGAATTTAATGGAATTAAAAAGAAACAGTTCCTTTTCATGATTAATACAAAGGCCAAATGAGAAAGTCTGGCATTCCAAAGGTCAAAAGATGGTTGTGCTTATATAAAAGACATCAGTTAGAACAGATTTATTTATGACACAAGAAGACTACCAGAATAGCATCTCTTGATCATAGTTGAAGATACTTCAGTCTGTTTCCAGATTTAATTAGCATTTGTCAACAGTGTCCATGGGATAATGTTGGAACCACTGGCACTTAAATTGCCCATAGTCCTCCTTTTCTGGCTTCCGAGGTATGGCAAAATAAAAATCTAAATAAGCTGTGGCATTTAGCTGATGACATTTGGACTGCATAACAGTTTACAAAGGGTGATCCTGTGTAAATTCTGGAGTAAGGAATAGCTTAACTTCCGAGTCGATTTTTAACATTTGTGGACCTCTAATGTAGGAAACTCTTTAATTGAATTCTCTGTCAGCACCTCTACAAGCTCTGCCTCATTGCCATCCATGAAAATTAATCAGAGAACAAAAGCATGTTACCACCTTTGACAAGCACAAGTATATGGGTGATGGAGCACATTTGCAGAGACTGCCAGGTGGCTTTGAATATTGCTTTTCATTGTCTTTTAATAACATGCAATTTGTTTCCTGCTTTAAATGGCATTTGCTTTTCCAGTTGTGGTATTTGCAAAATGCCATACATACACTTGGAAACTACAAGACCTTTGCATGCAAAGAAAAGGACAACAGCTAGTGTTGCATACAGCTGTCAAAGTACACCTCATACATTGAGGTGGAAGGATAGGTAATATCTCTGTAAATCTACTCTTTACCAAGAATCCTGTTCGTAATTCTTGGTGCTTTTTTGTCATTGCTCAATTCAGAATAGAAGCATTTCAAGTTCAGTAAGCAAGGTTGCACCCTATGTGAACATCATGGAAGCTCCATTCTCGTGTTTCTAAGTGATGCATCTCTGGTCCACTACAATCTAAGAGACACCAAGGGGTGTATTTCTTCCCTACTGTGCTTCTTTAGGAGCTGGGTAGCTGTGAGATTCATCCAGTCCTTTTGCTTTTGTGTCTTTGTGATTGCAGATCTCCAAATTATGAAGTCCTGTTATATTAGTTTTGCTGCCATCCATGAGGTCTTCTACCATCTCTGTGCTCTTCTTTTTGCACTGACAGATGTCACTGGAGCTCTCTAAAAAGTTGATGCAAAGTTTGATAACCAGTGCTAGCCAGGCCATCCCAAAAGGGATCCACAGAGAGATTATGTTCTTGTACCAGCCTGGATAGGTGCGATCTGGGTTCATCCCTACAAGAGAATCACCCAAAACATTTCTAGATTGGTTCAAGTTTCTCAAAGGAGGCATTACATGTAAAGCAAAGACAGTGGAAACATGATCTAATATTAGCCTCTTCGGCATAAAACATGAGTATGCCATCTACTTAGCATAAGAACAGATGCTATAAGCATCTATAAGCTGTAAGCATATAGATCTATGATGCTATAAGCACATACCAGCAACAGCTAGAACCCTCCAGGAACTGTAAAAATTGCTTGTTAGCAAGAAAAAAAAATAATCTCAAATTACATCTTTGTCAATATTCATATTTGTGCACACAGTTTTACTTCTTTATTTATTGCTCAGCATCAAAATGCTGTGTTAGTATGTACTAGTAATTAATCTATTAGTTTCTTCTAAATAATAAAACCAAGCAGAAGGA
This sequence comes from Calypte anna, assembly GCF_003957555.1. Classification (NCBI taxonomy): domain Eukaryota; kingdom Metazoa; phylum Chordata; class Aves; order Apodiformes; family Trochilidae; genus Calypte; species Calypte anna. The sequence goes on from NC_044246.1 coordinate 15,211,420, forward strand.
AAGGCTATTTGAGGCTTCCAAGAAGAATGCTTTATCAACAGAGACCAATGTGATAGGTGCAGTCTTGAGGATGAGAAGATCAGAAGCATTTTAGGACTTACATGGCACCCTATGTCCAATAGAAGGGATTACCAAGTGTGTAAATTAACAGTAAGAGAAGCTACATCAATATTACTAACTAAAAGAAGCTAGGAATCACCTTATGACTTTAGATCCAAGTGCCACAGCCTAGCTTATATTTCCTCCAAAAAAGAAAAACCATGTCTGAAATTAACATTGGACATCACTCCTGGAATGTGATATCACCTGGAATTTACTTGGTCCAGAACAGTGTCAGAGGTCACACTAGTGGAAAAACACTGTGACAGCCACAAAGTAGAGACAGTCACTTGAAACCATGCCCTGGCCCTGCTGATTTTTAAGTTAAAACAAACCACAAATACCGGATTGCAAGGCTTGGCCTCTACGTACCACATATCCCTGTTATTCCACATTAGGGAATAACATACCACATTCCATGGTTATACCACATATTCAGTTATTCCCATAGTGAACCCAGTGTACATATGGTGGTATGCCAGTTAGAGGTACCACACAGGTGAAGGAAGTGTAGGAGGTGCACTAGAGAAGATCAAAATTAGTTATCAGAAGCTGAGAGAAGTTCAGCATTACCTATAAAATAAGCACAGGGAAATGCTGCACTCAGTAGCTTTTGTTACCCTTACCCAAGCTAACTTGATTCCAGCTCGTTTAAGTGTGCCTACACAATCTCTACTCATAACTTTGATGGATTATACACAAGTCATAAGGCAACCTCCACCAAATTCTCTAAGCATTAAGCAAACACTATGAAGAAAATAAAAACCCCATACAAATATGTTGTAGTCTTTCTGTCTCTCAGGGATTCAAGAGTGCATGCACTTCTATAACCAATTTGGTTTTAATGAGAAAGTCTTTATCAAAAAGGTGTGTCCTGTGCTTCAGCAAATGCATCAGGCATGGGTCCAAACCCATTTCCTCTAGCAGAGGGTTTTGGCAACCAAAAGTAGGCTGTGCCTGGTGCCTGACAGTCTACACCTAAGTGACTTAAACTGCCTTTTAGAAAGCAGTTGTCTGGGCTGTTGACAGAGGAAATGGTCATTATCTGAATGGTGAAACAGAGTAGTATCTGCTTAAAACAGCATTGCAGCACACTAGACAGATCACCTGAATGCTGGAAGAATACTCATTGACTGGAAAACAACTTGTTTGCTCTTCCACAGGTTGCTATCTCAGAAATCATGTCTTCTCCAACATGTCAAATGCCTACCACAACATATTTATCATCAGGTCTGTGGATTGTTAGTGGTGTAAAGCTGGCAAGATGGGAGCTTCGTATCCCACACATAAGCTTTGATGTTTACTAGGTAAAAGCAATGAAATGTGAACTACTCACCAATCACATAATCTCCAAACCCTATAGTACTGAGAGTAATGAAGGAATAGTAGAAGCCTTCTTCGTAAGACCAGCCTTCTTTCTCAGAGAACAGCAAGGGAGGCAGCAGAAGGAACAGTAACAAGCCAGTTACCAGCGCACAGGTCTTAATCAGGAGGGAAGCTTTTTTCTAGTAAAAAGTAAAAAAAAAAAAAAGAAAAGAAAAAAAAGGAGATACTACCACAAGAAAGATGGCAGGGAAAGTCCCGCTGGACTCCACAAAAAAAAAACCCACATGATGTTCCAGTAGAATAAGTGGTGTGGCTCTCCTAGGCAACACAATCTGGACATTACCTTCATGAGTCCTAAATTCATGCCAGTTTAAAGCCTATTCCACAAATATTCCCATGTAATTTACATGTCCAATTCAAACTAGTACTGATGATAAAGAGACCAGATATCCTAGGACTGTGAACGGCTGTAAGGATCTGGTACTTGTATTGCTGTAGGGGAAGTCATTCATCACAGAAACTCAATTAATAAACAACCTTATCTGGCACCACATCAGGCTGTCATAAACTAAATTTATTTGCTTCCAGTTATTTTTGAGTATTATTGCCTTTTTGCCCAAGTAGCTAGGCAGGCTGTTGCTGTTAGGCAGAGGATCCCAAATACCAGACCATGCCCTTTCTGTCTTTTCTTTCCTCAGCTTGAGGGTGAGGCATACACATTGCTTACCTGCCAGTGAAACAATTCCTCTAGGCGATGGGCACAATGCTGAACCCCTAACAGCATCAGCTGCCCAATTTCATTCAGGAGCACAAGGTTCAGGGGGATCCCAAAGAGTGCAAACACAATGCAGAAGATTCGACCAGCTGCAGTGCTGGGGCTCAGGTTCCCATAGCCTAGGTAGAGAGAGAATAAAGCATTAAATCTAAAATACTCTTTCCTTGCCCTCCATCCCTGGAGGAGTCAATCTCCATCTTCTACAGAAATTAGATGAGAAGGTCACTGTTCCAAAACGACCTTTTTTTATAAATAACATTAAGTTACATCCATTGTTAGTCATATCCTATTGTAGGCTAAAAAATAACATTTCTTCCCCTGCCAATTTTGTTTAGTTCCTTTTCTATTTACCAGTGAATTTCCTCTCTGCTACCCACTGTCCTGGCTGGGATTTGACGTAAATGCAAAACTTCCGTTGAGTTCAGTTTTTGTAAGCACTGCGGGCACGGGGGTTGCTGGTAAATGATCCTGTGTGACTGTCAGGTGGTCTCTGAATCACAACAACACTGCGTTAACTAAAACAACAAACTTTTGCTACCTTTGTGCTATAGGACCATTGAACTTAATACTTCCTCCTTGCTCTTTTGTACCCCAAGCAGCACATATACCTTAAGCTGAAATTGTCAAAATGTTTTCCTAGAGTAAACATAGATGGATAAGTTATATTTAAAAATACTTCAATTTCAGAACTGAATGAAAAAAACAACCACTACATTTGAAATTTTGCCTTTTTCTACTATTGATATGAACTTGTCTGTTAACAGGTACTGCCTTGCTTGTATCCTGAGACTGTCACAGGTACAACATCCCATTTGTCTTTATTCCCCATATTTTCTTTTAAAAATGGCAGGTACTTGCACTTCTTTAATTTCAAGTGTTCTGTGCCACAGGAAAGTCAAGTTCAACTTTGTTTTATTTTACAGAATGCTTTTTAAGACAGCGGGAGGGTCAGCACATGACAAACACCTCAACAGTGACTTAGCCAGTCAGAGACCTATGGCTTGACAACTCCACTCTATATAAGAAATCTGTATGTCCATATACAAAACTACCATACACCAGCAAAGCTTATCTGTTGACCTCAAATAATGCCATCCCTTCCTAGAAACATTCAACAGTTATTGCAGGGCATGCACAGAGATGTTCCCACAGCTCACACCTTGCTCCCACAGGTGCAGGTGGTGTAGCTTCAGGGCAAGGCAGCAGCCCCAGGAGGGAGAGGTCCAAGGGCTGAGCTCTGTATCTGAGGGAAGTGAGAGCACCAAGTTACTTGGTTGTCCATCCCCTCACTAATCTCTGCATGACAACAACTGTAGTGAGCAACTGACCAACAACATAGAAAGATGTGCAGCTATGACCTTGGATATCTACACCTTCTGGGTCAAGTTTTGCACCAAGAAAATTTCTCCTTACAGACAATTCTGCAAACAGTTAATTGTGCACATGCACCAGCAAACTACTCCCAGCAAAAGGTCTGGCAGCAAACTGCTGCACAGTATGGATTTAAGCTGCATTTTCATTTCATTCCTACCCCCTACAAACTCAAAATTTTACTCTCTGGAGGACTTTCCCTCCCTACTTTTAGGCATCAGTGATTTGTGAGCCACAGGCTTAATGTATGTGGTAAGACATAAGAAACCTCCCATGCACTGGCTCCAGCAGCCCACATCTGACAGGAGGCAGAGCATCCCCCAGAAAGAATGGGATGCTCTTACATAACTGACTGTACTTCAAAACAATGTCTAAACAAAGGGGACAAAGTTAAGACTGTACAACAGCCTTAATTTCAGTGCTATGTTCTTCTCTTATGGGCAGTTCCACAACTGATTACATGCTTCTTTTTCCCCCCATGTATTGCTGACCTTTAATAGCTTTCACCATTTCTAGACAAACAGGTGTGATAAATGAGAGACATGCAGGCAAGTACATCTGGTAGATGATCCCATCTAAGTGAATTTAAGAAATGTGTGCCTGATGCCATATGGTTCACACAGGCTGTCACATTTCAGTGGATTGGTTCCAGCTTTTCTTTTACAGAGTTAGAGTGTGTTGCAGGTGGATTTGGATCCAGGAGAAAAAGCATTTACTGTAAGGCAGGAGTCTGACCATACATGTATATGTATGAGTCATATTCATTTATGGCCAGCCATTCCCAAAGGTGTTAGGTATATTTTTGTTTTGTTTTGCTTTTTCCTCTCCTTTCCTTCTATAAAGTTTAAAAATAATGTGCAGTAACTTGGGCAGTTTTTTACCATAGCTTTCCATGTTATCCAATCTCTGGAGAAAAACATTAAATAAGCAAGGAAGAAAGGTCCATGATTTGAGGGCATTGTGTGAAGCACAGAAGCCTTCAGGATTTTGGGAACCCCACATCTAAGGTTAAGCTGTACATTACATTTCATTAAGAGCAGCAAAATAAATGATGTAAGAAGGTTCAATGGGCACAGTAATCCCAGCACACCAAACAGCAGATATGCTTTGCATGTTATTTTTCTAACTTCCTTTCCCCTTGGGTTTAGCCACTCAAGACAATTTCCTGAAGACTTGGTGAGCAGTTGCTGTAAATATGCCAAAAAGCCAAGTCCCATTAGATTTTTGTGCAGGATACAAAGTCTGATCAAACAGCACAGGAGACCTCAGATTACACAAAATGGCCAGCAATTTTTAGCTGGCTAATGACACATCTTTGCCTTAGGACTAGACAAACAAAAGCCAACATAGCTGTACATAAACCTCAATTGTTATAAAAACTCAAGCAGGTGTGGGTAAACAGAACTCACCCTCTTGAGTAAGTGGAACGAGGGTGATCAGCGTCATACTCTTATGGGCTATACATTAAGAGTTCTGAACCAAGTCTGAAGATTAAAAAAACCCTACATGGTAGTCCACTGTTTCACATCCCTGGTGAGCCAGCTGCTGCAGTATCACTTGGTACATGCCTGCACCAAAAGACACTGAGAGACACTTAAAAACTACACAAGAGTCAAAGTGTAAACATTTTCACTGAAGCAGTTGGATTACTTCAGAATGAGAGAAACTACAGACACTTAAAGTACAATTAGCTTAATCATCCTTTGAGGAAAGAAACCAAAATTTTATTTCTAAATCTTTATATACATATACTTCAACTCGTGTGCTGCCCTGCTTACCCATTATATTCCTGGGTATAAGATATAAGGAGAATGATGTCTGATTAACAGATTATTAGTAAAAGATCTCATTCATGAGACAGTATCCTAGCAGAAATGCCCCAGTTCAGCTGAGGTAACTGTGACTTCCTGATGCCCACAATGGGAGGTTTGTTTGGCTCCTGTTCTCACTGCCAAGACATAAAATGGTATTTTAAGTAAAAAGTGCTTAGAATGAAAAAAATGTCTTTCATAGGCTGTAAAACATCTGCAAATTCACCAAATAATTTCAGCTGTAGGAAAAAGCAGAATTAGATTTTCAAAAAAGAAAAGCTGGAGGAAGTGTTTCTTCTCTAACCAATAACTTGATCAGTGGTTTGAGCATTCAAGTACATTTTTGGGGAGATTTGGTTAAATTCTTTCTCCTACTTGACTGGATACAAGACATCACTTTCCACAGGAACATTCTAATCCCAAATTTGCAGAATGTTCTTGTTGACAGCATTTTGCTCAGCAAAGCTCAGTAGTCAGGTGACTTGCTTAGCATAACATCATGTTTAGAGCCAAGACAGAACCAAAGCTCTTCTTCATAATTTTACATTTCGGTTAAGTCTCTTTAGTAGCTACACTTTCTGAAATTAACAGCATATCCTTCAGTGTCTGCTCCTAGGACTGATAATGCTCCATGCTTATAGTTACTGCTAAAAACATTGTGCAAAAAAAGGCTTTATATTTACTCCTATAGAAACCAAGGTGATGGCTTGGTTCTGCTAACCTTCTGTTGCATCAGAAAAAAAAAGAAGGATAAGGGGTCACACCTGTGACACTCCTGCATGGAGAAGCCACTGGACAGGTAAACCAAAACTGACCAAACAAGTATTCCATCCCATTCACATCGTACTCAGTATGAAGCTGAGGGATCACGAGGGTCAGAGCTGGCTTCTTCCATGGCCAGCATCCTATGAGGATACCATCAGTTCTTCTGCCTTTGATCCTGAATCCTTGTGTTCCTGAACCCCATTCCTGTCTGCTGCTGATGCTAGGAGCTCAGGTCTCCAAGAGCTCTGGGACTTTCCTGCAGGTTTGGTGTTTTTTAGGGGATGAGGGAAGCACATTATTTTCATATGTTAGTATATATTTTTACATATTCCATTGTTTTCTTCAATTTTTTCATTAAAACTGTTTACTTTAGTTTCTAACCAATAGTTTCTTTCCCTTATTTTCTTCTATTTCTTGGAAGGGCCAAAGGTTAGAGAGCATCTGTCATCTGTTTAACTGCCAGCCCAGCATTAGTGACAGATCTATTGGTGCACAACATGAGGCCAATAGTGTCTTATCCACAAGGACAAGCTGTACCAGAGCTCAAAATACTTTATTTTGCATTACATGTTTAAATACTCAGAGAAAGATGCTCTACTTGACAGCTGGGGTGATCTCCAGCAAGCCACTATCTTGCTCTCTCAGGCACAAGAAGAAATTGCATACTGGTCTTGGTCTCCTATACAGAGCTGCTCACACCACTGGCTCCTCCTTTAACACTTTTCAGAGGCTCTAATCTCTTCTTTCCCTTGTGCTCCTTAGAAGTAACCAGAGTATTTTATTCTGGGATAAATGAAAGTTTCTTTTTGTGGTTAATTCAAATGTTACATTAAGAAAAATATATTCAGTTTAGACGGAAAAGATGTCTTCTTACAATATAGCGAAGTGGAAAAATATCAGATCCATAAGTCACTCAGACTTAAGATGTTTGTCTGGTTCCTAAAAATGTGAGCATGGGCCTGACTTAGCCAGATGTCCCTCATAAAGCTCTCAGTAACCTGGTCTGACCTCACAGGCGACTACTTTAAACAGAAGGCTGGACTCCAGACATCCTGAGGTACCAGGAAACCTGAATTAACATATGAACCTTACAAGCATTAGGATTTTCAGGTCATTAGGTACCACCCACCTTCAAACTAAACACCAGCAAGTCTGGGGTTCCTGTCCTTTCTCATGCTTTCAAATGCCTGTGACCACAGGCATAAAACAAATGAATGTGCTTGGCTGCTCAAGGTTCTTAAGAAATTTCACATTATACCCACCAGGTCTGCTCTAAGTGTAGGAATACTTAAGCTAAAGACAGCCACTGAGTCCAGAACACCTGACAGGGGAAGTCAGTCATTTTCTACTCATCCATCCATGGAGGATGACTTTTCTAAGGTCTCCCAATCACAGTAGAGACAGAAACAGGACTTGGAAGTCCCAAGCAGCACAAGTACTTGCATTGGCATCTCAGCTTTATGAAGAACACAACCAAAAAAAAAAATTGTGATTTTAAAAGCTAGTTGTAGCAGATCTCAGGATCTGCATCTTATTTGGGGAAGCTTGTTGTGACTCTGGCAGGTTGAATCAGGGTATGTGTGGGACACACATTTTAGCTGTTGCTGTGATGGAGACACCAATAATTAAGGCTGGTAGGCTGAAAAATGTGTTTGAATGGAGTTAACAGTGTTAACCCTGTGGAGTTCCAGGAAACAGCAAAATTTGGATGCACACTCCTTCAGTAAGTGAAAGGCTAGAAAAATGCTTGGGAGGAGTCCTGCAGTCTTATATTTGCTACATTTGTACTCTGCATACTGGAAGCTGTGGATTAGGCTTTGTGTCAACAGGACAAAATGTCATCAGTAAGGAAAGCAAACCAAGATGCCAGTGCTCAAGAGACAACTCTGAGGCTGTTGATGTGAGTGCTATTTCCACACTCACCAGTGACCTCCCACAGACCATTGTGCCATGTCCCACATGGCCAAGCCTGTGCAGAAACTCTGCCAGCTGCCATAGCACAGGGAAAATGATCAACACAAAGGTGCTGGGTTCTTCAGCTGAGAACTCCCCAACACAACCCTGAGGTCCATAAAGGATTTAAATATAAAAGCAGTCCTAGGCTGTTATTCCATATTTTAACTACTTTGAGATCACGGTACTTTAACTGGATTTCCCAATGAAGGGGTAGAAGCAATGGGTAGAAGTCTGCCCATTTCTCAGGAGCTCCACTACATGTTGGTCAGCACTACAGAGGGTCAAAGTCTTAAGAGAAAGTCTTGCTACAGATACCAAATACTACCCCTCACTCAACAGCCTTTCCTTACCTCTTCACTGCCTCACTAATTCTTTAGGAGATTTCTGTTATAATCTATTACATTGTTAACCAGAGAAGGGAATGTCTGAATTCCCCTGCCTTTCTTCACTCTGGGGTGGTTTACTTGCCCTGTTTTGTTTTAAAAAAGGACCTTTGAGGTTCATACAAATGAGCATTTAGCTTTGCCACCAGTAACTGGTAAGGGCAGCACTAGCTAATGGCATGCACCCAGCTGAGCTAAAGGGGGACATTCAGGCTAGAGAGGGCAATGCTCTTCCTTCAGCTCTCAGGCTAGCACAGAAAGTTTCAGTCTCACCACAAATCCTTTCCCTAGCACCTTCTTGGAAGTTACACTACCCAGTAGTTGTTTGACTTGAGGAACTTTCATCTTGTACTCTACTTTGAATTTGTTTTGACCTCTGCCCTGTTAGTCCAAACAAACTAACTAGGAGGAGAGTAAACACAGAAGGAGAAACTTTGGATCAGCAAGGGATAAAGACATGCATAGGGTCAGCAAGTTAGTTACTTTATTTAATCATATTTAGTACTACAGATCTGAAAGAACTGATGTTTCAAGGCACTGAAGACAGAGGGTTCCTATGGAAGCATTTTCAGAAAATGCAGTAACATACAAGATGTAGGATGACATGACATGACATGACATATAAAAGGCAGCAACAAAGCACAGAAGCAAAGAAGTGGGGAGAAGCCATCAGCAGAAGGCCAGGGCTACCCATCCCACACAAAAGTTATAATGTAATGGGACTGCACTTATGACTGGCCAAAAACTACATAGGCTTTGGCACACTTCTTTAAATGGATCTGGGTTCATACATGTGTTCTTCAAACCTTTGCTATTAGGGTATCAAGTGTGTCCAGCCTGCAGTTTACAACTTTTTTTTGCTATTTAAGAAAAATTTGCATACTGCTTTTAGTCACTAGGGGAAATGGATGAGGTGCTCATTTAAATGGGGGAAGGGTACAATACAGAAGATGCTGCAACAGGAGACATTGGGATTCAAACTGTGTCAGTGGGGGAAGAACCTAATGTCCCTCAATTGGTATTAATTGGGAGAAAAGCTAAAAGTCCCTTCCCATATCCTAGCGAGTGTGTTCTGGTGAGGACTTGAGAAACACACCAAGCATTAAAGGACATAAACAGAAGCTGATAGAGTGAAAAAAAAAAATGGCTCAAAGAAAAGTGATGAAAGTAAAAACCATAATGGCTTTGGCCATGTTGTCTGAAAAGACTAAAGAAAAAATAGCTGATGAAAAAGCCACAAAGACATTGCAACACATAAGAGGCTAGCAAGGCAAGAACAGCATTATTTGCAGAGAATGACCATGAAAAAAATAAGACAAAGAAGGACTTGCAGCAGCCTGAAAATATGGAGCCCATACAGATTCTTCAGCAAAATCCTGTAGTACCCCAAATTTCCTGAGAAACTATCTTCTCTATTACCAGTTTACCTTTCCTGAACTTATTTGCCAGAATGCCTTGATTTTTAAAATCCTGTATATTAATCTTGTGAAACTGAATCTGCTTTCAGTGGTTCCACACTCACAGCCATTCCTTGCCACATAAGGACATAAAACCTTCCACAAATCCTTCAAAAAAAAACTTTCTCAACTGTTATTTACCCCCAAAGCCATGCCTTCCTACTGTGTATCACTCCTCTGAATCTGAGTTCTTTGGAAAGGACCTGGTCTTTTTAATTGACATTATCAATTACCCTTCTCAGTTATATAGTGATGCCTGGGTCAATAAGGCTGCACCAGCCACTCTGAAGAACACACATACAGGCAGTGGGTGGGTAACAGATTCAAGGTGAGGCTCTGTCAGACCAACTTGTCTTTTTCTCTTCTACAACACCTTGGTATCAATGGAATACTAAGACACTATCCAAAAAAGCAATTACCTGTTTAACTTGAAAAAGCAAACTCAAGTGCTCAGTTGTCTGGAGTTCTCTGCTTAGAGGTGACTTGTATGGGATTCTCAACTCAGCAATTGAAAAGTCATGAGCAAGTGCCTAGAGTGACAGCATCAGTTTTAAAATTATAAGATAGAGCACTGTAATATTTGGCTCTTTGCCCCTGCTATCAAGTTATTCCCCCCACACCTCCATGAGGGCAAGGACTTTGAAGGAAAAAGAGTTGCTTAGGTTTACAGGGACTAACAGCCAGAAATGTTTAGTGCCATCATCACAACCCCCCTTAATATTTTAACATGACAAATTTGATTCTCCCTGTATGTCGCTAACTTAATTAGCTGTGGTAAAACAGTCACTCTGACAGCTTAGAAATTAGGATTAATTATTTTAGGCAAGCAAAGCAGCTACGAGCAGATGCTGCTTTGTACCAAAGGCTGGAAGAAGTGCCCAGGCTCTCCGGTGGAAACCCGCAGCCTGTCTCATGAGCCTCCACTGCCATCATCTGGTACAACCTGTACCTGGAAATGCAACACAGCCAACACAGTTACCAACCAGAACACTCCACGGGGAAAAGAGCAGGGTAGAAAGCCAAGGGAAGGTTTTGGGGTTTCCTTTCCCCTTCACCTCCATGCAAAAACAACAAATAACCAAACCTCCCTCTTTCTAAACACTTGGCTGGGGGCTTAGTGTTCTGAAGTAAATTTATTTTCTATAATGAGCAGAGAAATAAAGAGTATGTTCCACCTAGGTGCACAAAGAAAATTCATGATCTAAAAAAAGTACTTAGGAGAGCTGACATGTTCAATACAAATCAGAAAAGAGATTTATTTGATACTCAACTACATCTGAAAACTCACTCAACTGAATTGTTACATTTATCCAGCTATTTGACCTTGATCTAAACAAGCAGCTTCTCATCCAATACAGGCAGCAATAAGAAGGAATAATTCATAAGTTCAGCCTCCAAAGAGTCAAAAGAAAATGTTATTCCAAGTCTCTCTCTTTTTGAGGAGAAAAACTTCAATGCACAATTCACCTCAGACCTCTCAACGAGCACTATGCTTGGGAAAGTACAGGCAGTGCAGGCACCACGAAATGGTACCAGCCCAGGCCCCAAAAGCTGAATAACTTGAAAGGGGTATCTGCTGAGCTAATTAGCCTGGCATCTCTAATTAGAGACCATTACTGTGCTGGCACTGATAAAGCATTTTTAGGGCTCACAGGTGCTTACCTCCTGCACAACAAATGATACAGACAAGAGGTCCCTCAGGGCTGGAGCAGTGTCCAGTGTCCTGGGCTCTGAGCACAGGTTCTCATGCCCACTCCTTTACCACTTCCAAGGCAGCTCTGCAAGCAGATAACTCTTACCTATGGTTGTTATTGCAGATATGGAGAAGAAGAAAGACCCACTGAAGTCCCACCTGCCCAGGCTGGTGGTGTTTCCCTGGAGGGTTATGCCACTCTTGTAGGCTTGGATGATACCCTGCAAAGAGACAATAATATGAGATTCCAGGAGCCCCTTTACGGCGAGTTCACATGGCTGCTGTTTCCAGGGGCAGCTGATGAAAAAAGCAAAATGCCACTACTTCTGACTCTGCTGTTCCCCTTCAATAGAGGAATGCCTTATGATACATTAATCAGTAAAATAAAGTGTTTCCAGAAGGGGTATTCTGATGGCAAAATTCCCAGAACAATGAACATATATACACATATAAATGATACGGGACCCCTGTCTATACTGGGGAAGGAATATATATAGTGTTACATAGGAGATGAAAACTATGCTGCATGTCCAGTATTGGGCAATATGCTTCCACATCAGAACTACAAATGTAAACAAATGGATTAAATTAACTTGATGACTGATTCTGTTCAATCCATCAGGAAAGACTCAGATGTCACTATGCTAAGTGTGCAGAGTTATGCCAAAATAAGATACCAGATGTTTTGTCACATCTGACTATACATCAACAAAGCTAATGACAATGAATCAAGTTGTGCTCAAAACACTAATCACAGCATATACAGTAAACACTTCACACCCACTGACCATGAATCCTTGAAAGCTGGTTATCCTTGGACGCAAAGTGTAACATAAGAATATATAAAATTAATAACCTCTAAGACAGGCATGCAGACACTCAACAATATCACCCCTATCCTAAGGGTGAGGCTGCTTATACAGCTTTTACCATTGAGAATAAAAGGAATCAGGTTCAGGTCAGATTTGCATCAGCTGTGGCTTTTATAAAGCAGCTGTAGTTTAAACATCTATCAAGAAAGCCAACACTTCAAGCCTGCAAAGCAGGGAAGTTTTGTCCCCTTTTACTCATGTAGCATGATGTTAGTGATGTATACTCAACTATACAGGGCTGTGAATTAAGAACCATTTCTATAGACCCAAGCAGCAGCTTAACTACCAGAAGCATTATTTCTTTTCTCCAGAGCTACTGTTGTAGAAAGGAAAGGGTTAACAGTTCAAGATTTTAGGTTGGGCCACTACATGAGCTTGTGTGGTTGATGATGATGAGGGCATCACATCTTGGTGGTGCACCCCTATAGAGACAGCCCCATCCTAGAGAAAAAATTGTAAACATCATGCAAGTTAGGAGTGGCAAATGAGTAACCAATCACTTATATTGTAGTTTCTCTTTGTTGTTTTATATACAAGACCCTGTTTATTTCTCAAAAGGTGTGCTAGCTTTGCAAATTATCTCCCAGAATCCTTTTCTGCATAGAACTGGAATAAAAGAAATGTTTCCACTTGAGTTATTTGCCTGTTGAGTGTTTTTTGCACAGCAGGTGAAGAACCCTGTTGAAGGACAACACTTCTAGTTCTCACATTGAGAGCAATAAGCAGCTGAGAGATCAACATATCTTTCCATATAAGAAAGAGTTTGATATTGACTTAATCAGAAATGTCTTCCTTTACTCATAACTCAAGGCAATTTAAACCATTCAGGGTCAAGTTACAATCTATTAAAGTCTGACAACATGCTCTTTGCACAAGACAGCAGACAGCCCTTGCTCTGAAAAGGGCTAAGGACCAAACACTATATCCCATTATGGTTCCTTCTGTGAACTGTTGCCATAACTTGAGTGGGCAACTCACACAAAAAGTTATGCAGTACAAGACATGACATAAAGGAACTGCAAACAAGCAAACAAACAGAACAGGTTATATCAGGAAGCCTGCAGCAGGATTTATTTTGAATACTTTGTGTGTAATTTCCTTCCAACACTCATCCCCAGTGTTCCTCCAGGACTGTTATCTGCACCAGGATTAGTCAGGATGTATGGGATGCAGGTTCTGACCTTTCTTTCCTCTCTTCCATCTCTGACAATACTTGACCTCAGGTTTAAGAAGTATAAGAAGTTCTGCAGAAAATAGCCTAGTTAGGAATCACAGACCCCATAAATATACAGGATAAGTCCTCAACTAAACCATAGGGCAAGGGAGACACTGGAAATTTATGATCTGAATTTTCCCCCTCTAGAAACTGGTATTTTAATTTGATGCCAAAAGCTTGTTATTCTCTCAAACTTACCTTCTTTACCGTGGTGATGCCTAAAGTCCATTCTAACCTAAACCATTCTGTGAGCTCTACAGTTCTATGCAGTCAGTCTTGAACATGCATGAACGTGAACTTGAACACCTACATGTGCAGCAGATTTGTTGTCCTTTCTCCTGCCTGATGTCCTGCTGGTACCATTGCAGCAGATGACAACTTTACACAACAACAAGTTTTTAAAACCAGAAAAACTTCGGGCTGTAAGAAACTGTGGTTGAACTGGCCCAAAGAAATGGGAATTTCTCCATGCAGAAAGGAAACAAGCAGCCTGCACATGACCTTACATGTGCACCAAGCAGCAGAGTCAAGACACTGAATGTTTTATTTCATACCATTGCACCACTCCCATTCTACATGGTTTAGGATCCAGAGACAAAGCACCCATAGGTGCTCAGAATTGCTTGGAGGTGATTTATTAGTTATATGTCTTAAGAATGGTTGTCTTAATTATCCGTGAGGTTAATGCTACTTGCCAGAAAATACAGCTTTTGTCTCAAAGATATTCTGTTAGCCAAGGTATTTCCACAAAAAGGCATGAGATGGTCCTGCAGTTCTCTCAATAGGAAGAAGGTACCATGTAACTATTACAGGCACTTATTGGCAAAGAGCAAGCAGTAAACTTCCAGCTTGCCAGTAATTTTCTGTTTCTGTGATTGAGGCACTTTGCACCTTCGTGATAGGTCTTCAAAGCCTTCAGCAGTAAGCCTCTGGCTAAGGATTTCCTTGTGAAATCTTGTTACCAAACATCCAGATATCATCAACTATTAGTCCCATTTGTCCATCACAGCCTGATATAGAGACCACTGAACACATTTTACAATAGGAGGCTACTTAAATAAACCAACATCCCTGGGAGAAATGTCACATACATTAGGGTAAGGAAGAAAGAGCCACCGATGCCATGTTTAAAAGATTGAGAGGGTAAAGAGAAGGATACTGGTGGGGTTTTTTTTTTCATTTTTCTTGAAAGATTAAAAGAAGTTTCATTATAATATCTACAATCAGCCTTTGACACAGCAACAAAGCAGATAGACAATTAATGGTTGATTGAACAAAAACACTTCTACTTTGCACTGCCATTTCTAGAATTCACCTAGACTTACTTCTCAGCAGAAATGGAGGAAGAGATATTATAAAGTCCAGTAGATCTGTAAGCAATGCTCCTCTCAAGAACTACTATATTTTCTGAAAAGGAAGCTTTTATATCAAGGAACAATCTACAGCATGATACATGGGACAAAGTGTCACTGAATTCCAGTCACTTCCCAAACCCCAGTGATAAAGTGACCTGGGAGCTGGGCTGTAACACTTGAGAGGAGCCACCTGTACAACCTACAGAACAGAGCAGAGGATGCATTGCACCACCTTTGTAAAATCAGTAAGTTCTTTGTCTAGTAGTTATTTCTTTCATCTGACTTTAAAAAACAAAGTATGATGAACAAGTGCTTGTAATAGTAACCTACAAGTTCAAACTGAGAGGAATTACCACTTCTCTTTTTAGAACGCAGCCCCTGGTTTTTAGACACCTACTACTAGTAGTATTTCTCAAACACTCCTGGTCAGAAAGGTAATTGAGACTTATCAGTTAGTTTCAACTTGCTACATTTGCTCATGTTCCAAAAAGTCCCACAAAACAGTACTAGCCTGTTGTCTTAAAGAATACTATATGCCTACTGCCTTAGAATGATTTTCTCTTTAACAACTTCTGTCAAAGGTGTTGTATATTAGGTTATAATAAACAGAGAATGTACACTCTTGGTAAGATACCCCTAGACTTTTTTTAATTAATAGGTCTAAAGAACAAACTAGCTATAACTTAAACACAACAGTAGCACATTTTGATAAGGAAATTGAGAAGAGAGATTAACCCTATTTAATCTGTAACAAGCCAATGGATACTTGACCAAAGGGGTTTCCATATGGAGGTCACTGCTTCATAATACCAAGACTCAATGCTGTTTCTTGAAGTCTCTTATTACCAACATGTGATCTCTCATGTTCACCCCTTAAAAGACACTCACTGCTGTATCATCTGTGGACAAGATGGTTTTAGTAAACTGTACTTGCAGGGTTGAACTTCCTGACAGCTGGCACAAATCTCTGCTGGTTCAATGTCAGTGCAAGCCAAGGTATTGATGTGGATCTTTCAGTCACATGGAATCTCATTGCTCTGGTAAACATGAACTAAATCTCTTTATGTAGCTGTAGCTATTGACTTTGGAGATAACAGTATCTAGATCCACCTGCAGGTTTTTTAGTTTATCACATGCCCTTTAAAATAGATCCATTCACTACACCTTATACCTTCCTAGACAGAAAAAATGTTTTAATTTAACTCACTTTTTATTTCCTCCTTCCCCGTTTCTTGTAAGTAACTGCATTTAAATAGTATTATGCATCTACAACAATGGAAACAATAAATACAGGAAAAAGCTGTATTAGGCAAAATACATATATGGCAACAAAAAAGTTCATAACAAAAAACGAAGAATAGTGTGAAAAGGATGCTCTGTTCCAAGTCTGGTCATTTGGCAAATCATCCGAGTAAAGATATTCTGAAAAGTACAGTGTCTATAGCTACCCTGGTGTCTGGAACCACTGAAAACTATGCAGGAGAAGGAGAGAGTTTGGAGGAGAGCTCAGCTGAAGCAGAGCTACATATACACTCATACTAGGCCAACAAAACAGAGAAACTCATGCACTAGAAGAATATCAAACTCAGTTGTGTGCCAAGGTAACTCCCAGTCCCCAAAAGGTCAGAGGGCCACAACTCTGAGAGATGCCAGTACAGAAAGTGCCATCTTTGTGTGCAGCCTCACTCTTTGGACACTTCCCAAAACTGGAACAAACATAATTTTTGCCTTGACAGACACTCTTACATACTTTACCCCAGCAAAGTCTAGACACTGTTCTTCACTTTAGGGAGGGTATATCACCTGCAACCTGCCTTGTCTCTGCATCTGTGTACAGTACCTGCAATCCTTATTACTGAGAATTTCCTTTGATGTGACCTCACAGGCAATAATTCTTGCATGTGAAACCCACCACAATATGCATAAGATGACTGATAGCACATTCCTGGTACTTTGCTTAATGGCTCTGAAAGAACTGATTGCTTTCGATCTTGTTCCTGATGAATGCATGTTCATGTCACAGACTGTATACAACATCAGAAAAATAGCTCAGTTTAGTTTTGTTAACCCAACTATGCCTTGATTAAATGTCACTGGAGGATGCATAGTAGAGGAACATGTGGCCAGAATCCCTCTCCTGTTCCCTATGATGTCTTTGTTTTAAATATAGAACACAAAAGAAAAATGCAAATCAGCCTTCCCCATATAAACAGACACTAACAAATGAGCACGCATTATTTACTTACACATAAAACATACATATATGCTAACCTGAACTACTTAGGAAATGTGAAACTGTTCAACACCCCACAGGGGAAGAGCCCACCAGTCTCTGCAGGCAAAACAACCACCTGTGGGAAGCACAGTCCCACCACCAGAGAGGTCACACACTTTCTCCTCTGCTGTTCAGTTTTTATTATTGGTCAGCTATGTCCCACTCCTGCCTTAATTTTCTAGTTAACAGACAAGTGTTATTTCTTCTCTAGAAAGGATTTGAGCCATAGAAATTGCTCAATGAGAACTGGCTGGTATAGCTACCACAGCATGATCTGTTTGCCTTTCTTTGCCTTTCCCTCCTGCACATCCTCAAGCTGTGCTCCCCTCTTAGCTCTCTATTGCTCTCCATCTGTGCAAAAGCTGGAACAGCGGATTTGCACTCCCGGTTGGTAACTAGGAACTAAGTGATAAAGAGGTTGTAAATTTATGTTTGTATATTGCTTAGCAAACTGGGATTTTATTCCATATTGGCCCCTATACACTTAAAATAAACAGAGTTTATAACTATCGAGAATGAAAGAGCTGTAAGAAAACAATGAGGAATTGCCAGTAATGTCAAAGCAATTAAAATTCACACACTGCTTTATGTTTTCACAAACACTCTTTATGTCTTTTTTAATTAGCAAGTAATCAACTGTGTATCTAGAATACAAGTTTGTTATCTGAAGAAGGCTAGTGATGACACTGCCTGATAAACTATGTGCAATTTACTGCAATAACAATTCATAGCACAGAAAACTTTTTTTTTAAAAAAAAAGCTTACAGTATCCAAGCAATTGCTACACACGAAATTGGAAGAGTGTAGAAAAGCAGTCAGGTGGATTATCTGTTTAAAATTAATTTCTCACTGGAAAGCTATTAAAAAACAACACAGAAAGCCATTCAAGATCAGACTAGGGTTTCTCAAAGCCTGAAGGTATGCACTGACACTCAGTAAACTAGAATAAAACTTCTTCAACTTCCTCAGGTCACAATTAAGTACTCCCATGACATATTATAACAGTGTCTGGTCTGGAGGGATTTGGGTCACTCTTACTCCCTTGACTACCACACAGTATGAAGAATTAGTAGAGATCACCCTACACTAAAACAAGACATCAGAACACTGGAAATACCTTTCTACCTGCTCAGTTGTGATGATCATCATCTCCCCACTACTATCAACTTCCTTCTGTCCTTCTCAATGAAACCCTTCCAACCCCTGGTCACCAGCCATGCCCAGCACTCCCTGTTCATCCAGTGGTGGATGAAGCTCGGCTCAGAAGTGCCTTTTTGCAGTGCCAGCCTTGTCTTCTCTGCTGTATTTCTCACTTCTGTTTATATTCCACAGATAGCACAGTACACAGCGTGCAGTATAAATTTGAAGAGTAGATAATACAGTAGCTTTCAAGGAACCAAATTTACATAATATTGACGCTTGTACTGCTGACTGCTTCAGAGAATTTGCCATCTAGAAAGTCATGGGATGAAAGCCTGATATGGGTTATCAGCAAAATTTTGTATGCCAGAGCCCTTCTACAACTCAGGACAATATCATCTATTTGATGGGTTGCTGTGTTTTGCTCTCTGCTAAAAAAAAAGTAAATGCCTGTCCAAGACCCTTTTAGGACCTTTGAGATACAATGGTCAGCCACCAAACAAAACAAGTTAGTTATTTACAACTTTAAAAACAACAGAAGTTAGATTTTTGCAACATCTATTTGAGGCAAATAGACCAAAGGAAGCAATATGCATTCAGCCACCAGCAGCCTACTGAACTAGAATGGTCTGGATAAATATTCAAGTCACTTCAGCACTGTAGATTTTCTTTAAAATTTAACAGGGAGAGAACACACTTTGCTTATTTTGCCTCTTTATCATAAAACGCATCCACTTGTACTTTGATGACACTGAATTGGGTCCTGCTTTACATTTTGTAACCATGCTGCAAATACTGTCAAAAACATTCTAAAGAATATTTTAAATTATATTACCAAGATTTTTTAAGTTTCCCTTTAAATAAGAAGTGGAAAACTGAAAAATTCTTACACCAGTATAAAACCCAATTAAACTTACCACGAAAAAGGCTGTACATTAGAATTGACTACATACGAGACGCCACATGCTGCAAGGCATTCTATGAAAGTTCAACAGCAAACCAAAACCACCTGCAATTGACCCCGGGTAATTATCACATAACGGGCAGCTCCGTTCACCGTCTTCCTGCGAGACACATCACTTAAAAACTCGCAAATGCCTCAGCTTGTGGGAGGACAGCTGAGAACAAGGCAAACTCTTTGTCAGAAGCTACCGAGGTACTGGGCGATAGCCCCAGGCCGGTCCAGCACGCCCGGGGACAGAGAGCTTCACGGCGCTGCGCTCCCCTGCTCCCGGGAAGCTAACTTTTTTCCACCCTGTGGGCAGTTTTTTCGGGTAAGGATTATGTGTACGCCTAGATGCAAATAGGGAAAAAAAATGTTTTATTTTTTCAAAATTACTTGCAACCGAAGTCGGTGTCCCGCTCTCTGCCTCCCCCGCCTCCCCGAAGAAGGCAGCGCTTCTCCCAGCAGCTCTGGGCCGGGCGGAGAGTCCGGCAGAGCCCCGGACTCACCTGGAAGAGCCGCTGGAGCGCGGGGCCCTGCAGGCAGGTGTAGTTGGCGAGCAGCTTCCAGTGCTCCTGGAGAAGGTGCTGGGCCACCTGCATCTCGGCGGGCCGCTCCAGCGCCTGCAGCACGCCGGCGCCCAGCCCCACATAACCCAAGTACAGCGCCAGCAGCACCGGCACCCCGTACCAACGCCGCTGCTGCTGCCTCGCCGCCACCATCGGCCCCGATGCTGCCGCCACCCCCGCCCCAGGGCTGAAGAAGCTGCTGTGCCGGGGGCGGGAGCGGGGCCGCCCGACGGGAGGAGGGATGCGTCGGTCAGGGGACCCGACCGGTCCCCGGCACCTCCCCCTTCCCACCCACTGCGGAGGGAATCCCGAAGTCGGCCTGAGTATCTAGCAGGGGGTTCTGGAGCTGTCCGCACAGCGGCCTCCTCCTTATCTCCTCTCCCCACCTGTCTTCCCCGGAGCGCCGAAGTACTTCGGGGCTCCCTTCTCTATGCAAGGAGGGACACTGAGTCTCCTCGATGCTGCCCAGCTCCTATCCCAGCGAACCCCAGGGCTCAGCTGGGAACAATTACGAGATAATGTTACCAGCAGCGTGCAAAAATCTACTTTTCTCCTTCCCTCAGCTGCGAAGCTAATTGGACAGGTGGTAAACAGGTGTTTCTGATAATGGCTCTTCCATGTAAACAGTTGTAAAGGTATCAAGTTTGTGAGTGATTTTAACGTTTGGGGTGTTCTTACGGAAGTGAGCACTGTCTTCACACAAGTAGTTCCTGAGACCTATTTGATTATTTTCTTGCACAGAACTACATCAAATGTTTGCTTCTGCATTTGCCCCAACAGAAGAAAAAACACAACAACCAAAACACTCTGGGTGTGTAAGTTTGTAATTTGCCTGTATTGCTGCAGAATGGCTGCCTGAATGCAGTCCTGTGTAATGTGCCCTAAGTGATCCGCCTTTAGGGGGAAAGTTGGACCAGATGATTCTAGAGATCCCTTCCAACTCTGACAATTCTGTGATTCTGTAATATGAGGTAAAGGAGAATAAACCCACTAAAATTCTGAACAGGATGCTGTCAGGTGGTAATGGTGGTAATCACACTGCCCTGTGATTTATTTATTTATTTATTTATTTGGCTAGGGGAGCATTGGTAATGTTACAAATAAAGTAACCTTCAAGCAAGTATTGCACCAATGGAACAGTTTTGGTTCTGTGCTAATTTCTGTTTTTTGGGGACGTGTTTTAAACTGAGAAGCATAAATTCATGGTTTTACTGGAAAGATACAAAGTTAATTTGCAAAGGATAGACCAATTGCAGTTTAAAGATGTCACCCTAAACACAGTCTAAAAAAAACCCAACCCAAACCTTATGCTACTTATTACTCAGTCTTAACTCGGCCTTTGCAATGAATTATTGAATTATGTTTAAAATGGAACAGAAAAAACCCTTCTATTATATATAAGAGAAAGAAAAGTTGCTAAGATACTAAAAAGTATATAAACTTGAGTTCCCTCTTTCATTGCAGACCAGGAAGTAGACACATCCAAGCTACATTTTGACCATTTAGCTGCATTAAAATCATATAGAATATACAAAGCACACTAATTATAACTATGTGGGAACATCATGGACTAAATATATAGCATTTAATGTTAATGCTAAAGATATATGATACAAAACAAATTACAGGTGAGACTCAGGGTTGGTAACTGCAAGCAACTGAAAACGCAAGACACCGAGCATGTACCTTGTAGAAGGAATCAGGGGAGCAAGAGAAGAGATCAAGATTTACAACAAATCTTCACAGAATCATATAATATTTTAATGGATAGTTTTATGAAGTATTCTCAGGAACATTTCTTGTGTGTCAGCCTATGATTTATGTCTCCAGAGGGAATGGCTCAAATATCTGCAGATGATATTTTGGTGCTCTCTGGAAGGTACAGATGTGCCTGAGGATGGGCTACCTGAGCAGCCTTGAAGGGTAAATGCAAGCCTGGAAGGATATTTGCTTCTTGTCCTGCTCTGGACTGCAAGTGGTAGTTGCTCAGGACAATGTCTTACTTTTCCACATCCCAGATGAACAGTACCTGGGCTGCTGTTTCTGCCCCAGGCTACAGAGCTATATTCAGAGGCTTCAACATCTTTTAGGAGGTTGTGTGATTTCCATCCTGTGCAGGATTGCACCACTGGTAAAAGGGCAGAAGAGTCCCTTTTGTGAACTCTTCTAACTTCCAATAAGCCCTGTGATTGCAAAGTTGTCCCATGTTATTTTTCTTAGCTGGTCACTTGGTAATTGTTGGCTACCTTTTCATTAGGGGAAGGATACTAGAATGTACTTGATCCATGGGCCAGTGCCTCCAGTATGTATCTCATAAATCAATGTAACTTTGATTACATTTGTGTATGACCTTTAGGATCTTTTCAGGATCTTGAAAAACTGGCAAAGTGAGTAAGAAATTTATATTGTTTGTGTAAGACAGGAGACCCCATAGAATTATAAAAAGGTTTGGATTGGAAGGGATTTTAAAAGTCCAGCCTCATCTTGAACACTTCCAGGGAGGGGGGATCTACAACTTCCCTGGGCAACCTGTTCCAGTGTCTTACCACTGTCACACTATATAATTTTTTCATAGTGTCTAACCTAAATATAGTTTCTTCTAGTTTAAATCCATTCTCCTTCATCATCAATATCTTTTTCTTTTCTGTTCCAACATGGCCATATGCTTGATTTAAGGTATCTTTTTGAGTCTTCCAGCAGGCAGTTTGAGAACTGCTGCAGCCACTCTGCCTTCCTAAAAGCAGCAGAAGCAAATATTTCAGAATGTAGTCTCACCACACTGCTACCTTGAGCAAGCAGTATCAGGTACAGAAGCAATTTTCTGGACTGCAGTAAAAGCAATCCAACCCCCCCTGTTGTCAGATGCCACTGAAGAATGATTTCAACAAACACTTTGCCAAGAAGTGGTGCATGGATGCTTTCTGTCCTTGATAAATCTCATTATCATTTTTTATGTCATGCAGCATGGTATAAAACACTATATGGGACTAGTCAACTTTAGCAGGATGGCTCTGTCTAAAAAAAGTAAGGAAGGCACAGAAAAAAGCAAGGTGAAGACAACAGGTGAGATTAAAAAGTCAATAGAACTTAAGTTTTGTCTTTCACACAAACAGACCTAAAATGTCTTGTAATGTTGACACAAGGCTGGTGGACTACAGTGATGGTGATGATATCAACAAATGCACATGCAAACATTGTGTCCAAAGAATAGAGCCCACTGAGAAAGTTTCCCGTGAGATTTGTAAAGATAAAAAAAGCCAGACAGGAGAGAGTCAGCTGCTCTCAGTGAAAGAGGCTACAAAGAAAGGTGTTGCAAAAATTTATGGGAATAGCTGAGGGCTAAACTGAGGAGATAAAATCTGTGTGGCAGGTAGTGGTAAGACATGAGGGAAAGCTTAGATGGGATAAACATTTGAAAATTCACTTTTGAAATGAGTTGCATAAACCATAGCTGGCATTCTTACATGCCAGCATTTCAGACTCAAGCAGCTATGCTGCACAATGCCAGGATTTGACAACTAGCAGAGAAAAGCTGCATCTTTGCTGCTTTGCAAGAAAGTCAGATGTTACAAAAAGTTTGTTGTGACCCTCCTGAAATGTAAAAAATTGTGGGAAGAGATTTGTGACTTACATGGACCTCTACATGTTTAAAGGACACTTCCCTAAAGTGAAATACCAAAGCAACTGCTGGAAGGCTGACATTTGATGTTACTAGAGCCTGTCAGCCATAGGCTAGCCCGGGGCTAGTCTGCATGCCCTGTCGTACGTATCTCACACTTTAAAGTTCCACTTATGAGTTTAAAGGGATGAACTGATGGCTAATATGAGTTTCAAACATGCTGAAAAAATAGCACTGAGTACGTAATTGCAAGTCTAACCAGGGACTGTGTTAGTGATAGTTATAAACAATCTAGTATGGAACTCAGTGAATGGCTAACTGTTTCAGCAAGTTTCTATACTTTTAACACAGTATTGTAGATGGGTACAGATGGGCGAACCTTTCTTGGGGCACGGAGCTCTAATGTCAAAGAGGTGTTCTCACCAAGGGGCACAGTCAGTGCTCCCATTTTGCTGCCTTCAGACTCAGCTAACCTCATTCTGTGCTTCTGCCCCAGACTCAGCTGACCTCCTCCTTTGGCTGTTCCAGAGGGAGCTGAGCATGTGTTGGGAAGCTCCCCTTTTATTGGTCCCCCAATCCTGCTCATGTGCAGCTGAGGCAAACCCTGACTGGGCAGGGGGCTTAACACAGGTGGGCTTGACACAAGCTCACGCCTCCCACCTGGTAATTAGCACCTGAGTGCCTCAAACATGGGGCTGTGTACACATGCTCAGGCCATTCCTCTACACATTCTGCTACACAGTATGACTAAAATTTTGTATCTCAGTTACTAGTTGGTTATAAGGCGCTTATATCTTCCTCTTTGGAGGCAGATGCTGATACTTTTGACTTACAATATTTGTAATAAAATCAAACTCCCTGTTTCCCAAGGGTGACACTATATGCATGACCTGGGATCACATTTAACTCAAGAGCCTATTATCAGCCTTATTTGGAGCTAAATGGACAGCAGCAGCTCTGTATGGTGTATGATAGTTCTTCAACAAACTGGCCCAAAGCAAATACCAGACTCTAATAATATTTGTGATCTAGCTGGAGATAAGAAAGTCTGCTGGCATTTCGATTTGGTTTAAGTGGCTGTGAAATGAACTGTGATAAGGATAAGGACCTACTCTGAGCTGTGAGTTCACTCTGAAATAAATTGTATGAGTCCAGGCAGATATGTAGTTTCTGCACAATTTAAGAGAGGAGCATTTTAACCCAGGAACTAAAGAAATGTCATAATAGTGTGTGAAAGCTGCTAGTTTCAGACAATATCAAATTAATCTTAATGGAATGGATGTCACAAGGCAGATGGTCATTACTGTTGATATTCTTCTGTGGTTTTGTTTATTTTCTGACTGGAAATGAAGAAAGACTTCTGTACCTGGCTCTTTCCACTTGAGATTCTTAGTGACTCGACTTCTCATTGGAACTGGGGGGCACTCATTCTGGATTTTTTGAAAATGAATGACTTTATGAAATGAATCATGGGACAGCTGTATTACCATGTGTGCTACTTCTTTGGAGGTTTTAAGTGGCTGAAGCCTACACAGTGTGTGGAAATGTCAATGCATCTGTAACATTTCCTCCTTAGGGAACAGTCCACAACCTGTGGTTTAGTCTGTTATGTACAGAGCTTGCTTACTGTGAGATGAAAAATGCATTTCAAGATCCTTTTCTGTGTACCTTGCTCAGCTAGGGATGTGGATTCTAGGCTGCTCAGGTTCATCTTCCAATTTGGTGGTGGCTCCTTCTGCCAAGCTTAAGTCAGGCTTGTGCCACTTTAGCTGAAGGAATTTTTCCATCAAGTCAGCTCCCACGTTGAAGACCAGAGCCAGCCAGGCCAAGCCAAAAACAATCCAAATTGCAGTTAGGCTCCTGTACACTGGGATATAGTGCTTTTTGGGGTTTGTGCCTGAAAAATCCAGGAAACTTTGCATAATAAACTTGACAGCTTCAGTCTGCCAGACAACATACATACTCATACACCCTCTCCACTCCCCCAGCCCCCCCAGAAGTGTATGTTTAACAAGTCTGTGTGTATGAGCATTCTTTTTTTGGTCTTTTTCCTTTTTTCTTATTGTGTTCCAACTCTTGGATTAAGCTTAGCACAGCTGGCATGAAATCTTTAAAGCTGAGGCTATATAATAAAAATAGTTACCCAATATCAATCAGGGATACATAAAACTGACAGTCACTGTTGAATGGGTGTTATTGGCATTTGTGAAGTGAGTTTGGTGACTCTCAGCTTTGATGCCAAGATAAAAATGCCCATGTTGTATAACCCATTAGCTTATTATCAGCCTGATAATAATGTACCAGATCTATAGTGTAAGGGATCTCTTTGCTCACTGTATTTAGCTTTATACTAGGGTAACTTATTTCAACAAAGCTCAATACAGTTCACTTTCTTTATTACCTACTACATAGTCCCCAAATCCAATGGTGCTCAGGGTGATGAAAGTGAAGTAAAAGCCTTCTCCATAGCTCCAGCCTTCTACATAACTGAAAACCAGTGGTGGGAACACTAGAAAAAGCAAGGTCCCAGTGGTCAGGAAGATGGCCACTGCCAGTGTTTGAACCACCTGAAAGAGAAAAGCAAGATGGCAGGTAAAGAGCACTGAGTGGTTGTCCAGTAGAAACTGCTGGGTCTTTTATCACATATCTGGCTCTTGAATCACATATCCACTCCAGCTGGGATCAATGGCCAAAAAAAGG
Source organism: Calypte anna (assembly GCF_003957555.1). NCBI lineage: Eukaryota > Metazoa > Chordata > Aves > Apodiformes > Trochilidae > Calypte > Calypte anna. The sequence goes on from NC_044246.1 coordinate 15,237,745, forward strand.
AAGGATAAACCACTACTTCTTGCACTGCAGGCTGACCTCATTGTTTATCCTGCACATAGATATTGTACCTAATCATGAATTAATAAAACCCTCAAAACTAGGAAAAAGAGGCCTTTTTTCAAACTTTTTGCCATGACTGTTAAAGTATACTCAAGTCATATTTTCAAGCATCTTATGGCAGCCATAGGAATTAAATACTCGTTTTACAAATTCAATTCAAGTGATGCTCCTGCAATCAATTGGCTCGTTTGTGAGGAAAATTACCAAGTATTGTATAATTCATCATACAAAGATTGGCAAGAACGAATTAGGGTTCTCTTCACCATGACTTCTGAGCTCAGCCAAAAATACGTTTGGATGAAATCTAAGTGAAGTCAGTTTGCCTGCTTTTATTTTTAACCTAGGAGCTTGCAGAGCTGAACTGTTTTCTGTCAGCACAGGGCAGATCTGTCACTCTTGGTGCAAATGTCTGCCTCCTGGGAGGTTACAGCCTATGTGGCTGCAATAGATGGGTACACATAATGGTCACTGAATGGGTCATAACAGGGGATTTTAGGAGTTTAGGACTGAGGACCAGGAACTCATGGATTTACAGGGAAAACACTATTGACTAGTAATGTGTGGGCTGATGCAAACTCATTGCAATTGTTTTAAAGAGCCCTCAGGGGCAATCATACCAGCATACGGCTTTCTGTGCATGTGCCTGCTGTGACTGGATGAAAAGCCAAACCAGTGCTTATGAAGTAGATGGTCCAGGTATAATGTTTTTCCTTGTCTCTCTGTGTTATCTCACATAAAAAATTGTCCCCCGAGCTTGAGAAACTTGGCCTAAGCCTACAAGGGGACTTTAATAAATGACTTGTATATTAGGTACCAGGTCTCTCCAGCTGTATAATGATACTTACCTCATTTGCAAAGCACTTTGAGAATTACTGATCAACGTGGCTATAGCTGATATCTGTTCTTATTGAATTCATTCCAGAAGTCTGATGGCTTTAACTAGATAAAGTTTGCAGAAAATTTTGTTCTGAAATGCACAATATTATTTTTTATCCTGACTTTTAAGAACTCTGTAGTACAAACCTATAGTGTAGAGGATAGTAAGTCAGGAATGAAGAACAACTGATTATAATTAGTTTCTGAAAGCATGACTAAATTGCATTTAAAAGGAGCTGTACCAAATTCCTAGAAGAATCTTGTCAGAGTGAACAAGCAGATACAGCTCCAAAGTTCTGTCTGATCACAGGAGTTATGCCAGAAATGAGGCGGTAATTCAGGAGTGAAAAGAAGGGGAAAAAAAAGAGCTCACATCCCTGAGGTGCTGTTAGAAATCTTAGGGAAGATGCAGCTACACTAACATGAAAATCCTCCTGGTGGCAGACCCCTGCATTTATTTGGGGAATTGACATATGTTGCATACATAAACCAGCTCTGCATTTGACAATGCCTTTAGAGCTTTCCAAGAATGCCATGACTCAGAGATTTTACAGATGAAAAAGAGAAAAAAACTTGTGCCAGAACTCTGAAATGTTTCAACATATCTAACATATCTAATCTCCCTTGTCAATTCATTGAATCTTTATTCAGAAAAATGCACTAACTTTGTTATAAATAACCTTTATGTATTTTCTATCATCAGTGCTTCTCTTATTCCAATACATCTGGACTAGTTCAATGACTCACCAATAAATTATAACTAAGGAGAAAGAGTATTTATTTATTTTCAAGAAAAGTAAAGGAAGGAAATATTAAATTGCTGGCACAATCAGGGAAAGTAATTCAAGCCAGATCAGCAGGCCAATAAAATTGCTTTTGCACAGTGTAGAGCTAGATTCTGGATAGATGCTAGCACATGTTAGATAATAAAAGTTTAATTCAATGGAGTATCTGTGTGCATCTATAAGGAGACCAGAGCTTGAGGACCCTGCTCAAAATTGAGGCTATGTTTGCTTAACAGTTTTGCTGAGTCAAGTTTTAAAAAGGCAAATCCAGCCAAGCCAAAGCCTATTGCTTTAAAGCTATCATAGATAGACTATATAAATTTCCTGATACAAAGGGACATGTAATTGCTGTGGCTCAGAAAAATGTAGGCACACACAAGGAAACCTAATGTGGTAGCAGTAGTGTACCTATCTGAGGAAAGAACTTGAATTAGTTTTTAAAAAAGTAGAAATAAATGATTGACACTGTACCTGGGCACGGCCTGGCTTTTGCACCCATCTTCCCAGGGTAATCAGGTGAGCATTGAGGCCTTTCCCCAACTGATTAAGGAAGGCCAGGTTGAGGGGCACCCCAAACAAGGCATAAAACACACAGAAGATCTGTCCTGCCACTGTGCTGGGGGACAGGTTACCATAACCTAGACCAAAAGAAGAAAAAAAGCTACATGAAAAGGCTTTCCAGTCAGGCTGCAGGCTGCCATGGGAAGTTCCTGAGTTTGGAAGCTCAACTATGTCAAGCTTCAGGAACCTGTGAAACTTTGATTTTCTGCAATTAAATCTGCCTAAAAACTGCCATACTTAATGATGGACCCCTCTGCACTCACTACTGCTAAAAGAAAATTTGACATGAAAAATATTAGTGTTCAAGAGTACTGTCATTTTCTATAGGCCTCTAATTTTGTGGTGAGGGAAACCAAGTGCTTCAAAGCAACCTGAAGATATGTTGGGCATTTACAAAATGATATGGCCTGTACCAAGTAAGCACTCAGCTTTTTTTTTTTTTTTTTTTCAGATTTAATATGCTGGATACACAAGAACAACAAGTATACTTGGAAACCAATAGAAAACTGTAATCCACAGTAGTCTCACAGGTACAATATGTCCACCAGCTGCATATTTCTGAGGGATTTCCAGCACAGCTGGAGGAACCCCCGATTTATAAGAAAAGTGAATACCTCACCTATAGTGGTGACAACAGTTCCTGCAAAAAAGAAGGAATTGCTGAAGTCCCAGTTACTGGGATTTGTAGAGTTTCCTTCTGGGTTGACCCCCTTTTCCCATGCTTCCATGAGGACCTGAGGCAGAAGAGATCAAAAAGCACAGGTGAACAACTCATATGACAAAATGTCGGAAGAAAAAGTAAATATTTCTTTAGATTTTGAGCAAGCAGAGCCCTAAACAGTATAAAAAACAGGGCAGAGTTTTACTAAAATGGCCTTGTGCTGACACAACAAAACTTGGAAATATAGCTGGCCAGGAACTTGATCTCTTGTCACTGGAGAACCGCCCACTGAAATAGAACAGATTCCATAACTAATTGAAGGTTAGGGGGAAGAGAGTGGAAGGAGTCCCCAAAGTAATCAGACTGGGAAAAGAAAGGGAATGCCATAAGAAATAAAAGCAGTTCCTCTTCTCTCCTTCCCTAGTCCAGTCATCTCATTCCAGTCTTTAATTTGGGCACGTGCAAATGTATGGTTGTGTCTGTGGGGAGGGGCATGGGGAATATGCTCAGATATGTTTCCTCTAAATAAGTTCTAGTGAGGATGATTTAATATTTTTTGACTATGACTTCCAAATAGTTTTCACTTAATATTAGTCTTTTCCTAGTCTGAAATATTAGTTAATGACATATTCTATGATATTCCAGATGATCAAAACTACTGTGTGCAAAAGAAATTCTGCTCATATTTATGCTTGAAATAGTTTCAGTTTATAGTGTCCCCTTGTTTGTTACGTACCAATTTTGAGATCCTGGTGACAGCTTTCATCATTTTGACCCAATGCTTGAAGGAATTACTTGTACATCTCAACTACTGTATGATGCAGGACATAAGCAGGATTCAACAGCAACTTCAGCAGTTCCAGAAGTATGAGACCAAAGAAGATATCCTTTCTTGATTCAGCTGTTGACCACTGCCAGAAGGTTTGCTTACCCGATGAACATACCCACTACACTGTATCTGATTTTGCATAGTTTCAGCAATATTAGCTGATCTGTGCTGGGGGATTAAGTTTAAAATCCACTGTTACTCCTTCAGTAAAAAATTCTTAAGCATTGGTCAAGTCCATCAGAGAGGGCTGCTAGGCATGGTCACGTGTGATCTCAAGACTGAAGTGTTATCAGTTTCTTTTCAATATTACAAAGAATGTTATATTATCCATTAAATCTTGTTCTCTATAATGGGAAGAATTTGACACATCAAACTATCAGGAGTTGACTATTTTAATTAGAAGGAACACACAGAAGCTACTGAGGCGTGAGTCTTTTGAAATGTCTGGAACAATCAGAGGTTTAATTCATCCCTACTAAGAACACTTTGTCAGTTCTATCCATTTTGCTGCAGATGAGTTCAGAGAAGCTACATTCACCTCATGAAAGCTAACATGGAAGAGTAAGGCAATGCTGAGTGTTGGACAGTCTGACAAGGCCAGATTTCTTGATATGATCTTACTTTTAAGTAAAACCCAGTGAAAGAAACACATCCTGGTGCCCAGAAGAATGTTCAAAAACACAAACAGGTTCATGTGGAACAGGTATGATGGCTCCTTGCTCCTTTCCATCAACAGCTCAGGTAACACTTATGTCTGGACTGCAAACAGAGAAGCTGTTCAACGGTTGGTGAACATTAGCTTCTGCCTTTGGGAGAAAAAGTAGCCAATAAATAAACAAAATATGCTAGAGTTTACAGTAAGACTATGAAGCCTCCACAAAGCTATAGTAGGATGTGGAGAGAATAAGAATTTCTGCTCCTGTTCATTTGTCAGTGCACTTCAGAGCGACTTGTGGTTATAGAAAAGAATTGGGTCCTCTTGGTCTATACATATATGAGTTCCTTTGAGGCTGAAAAAGTACGCACATAATCAAAATGGGGGGCTTAAAAAAGGTACTTCCATACTCAATGAATTAACTTCTCAGTTATGCTCTCAGAACAGCATAATCTACTGGCCAAAGTGTGTTTACCAGAGACACAATAGATCACAGAATTTGGATTTGCACTTTCCCAAAGCTCCAAGCTGTTCAGCAGCCAGGGCAGCACAGGGCCACATTTCAGCTGAGTTTTAGCCAAGCAGAACCAATGCCATTCATGGACAACGAATTGCAGAAACTTGCTTCATGTACCATCAAGTAAAAAGTTAATAAATTATAAGTGGTAGCTGTTATTAGTGATAATGGAGATGCAAAAAGCAACTTGGGTTGACACTCAGGTTCCAGGATTTAAGTTTAAAGAACTGGTAATAAGACAAGATACCTTATAATTGCCAGCTGAGCAGTCTCAACCTAGTGGTTATGTCTCACCACAGCCTGAATACTGTGATATTTCAGACTGGAACTTCTGACATGATGAACAGGCCTCCTTAACCACATTGTTAAAAAGTATAGAGACATACATGCTTCTCTGCATTAGGGTTAGAGTTAGAGATTTATATGGAAAGATTTTTATTCTGTGCTATTAATAGCTAGACAAATATTCTTAAGAGGTGTTATAAATAACAGATGGAGTCAGAGGGCACCTGCTCTTATATTCACCTTAACTACCAAGCCTTACTTGGAAGCATTGTAGATGATAATCTGGTGCCCCCACCCGGTTTTGTCTGGAACAGTTTACTAGTGAAATGTATGAAATCCAGCAGAGATGCAACAAAATCTGATACTCTGAGTAGCATAGCAGTCCTAAGGAAGCTCCACTGGAGTAGAGAGAGAAGAATCTGAACATGTGTGAAACCTCTATTAAGTTTACTAGAGCACCTGAGATTTAACTACAGCTTTCAGTCCTATGAAATATACTATTTGATTTAGAATGGGAATCCTATCCAATTACTATCGCAGAGATTACAGCAAGCCAGCTAACACCACCTATTGGGGAAGGTGAAACAAACACACATGCTTTTAGGCATATAAATTCTTCAAATATCTAGTAATTTTCTCACCAATGTGAGAAATATATTACAGTATTAGTAATCAGAACATTGCCCTTGTAGACAGAGGTTCAGGTAGTTTCTCTTCCTTTTCTGATCTGAACTTCACTGTTTGCTTATATCTTTGTACAGAATCTGGGCTTTTTGTTGACTAAAAACATATGCCTTAATGGAAGTCCTCTGACTTGGGCAGTGCAAACTTCCACCATGTTTAGAGTTTCTATAAGGTTTAATGACACGACAGAAATAGTTCAAACTGTTTAGGTACCCAGCTCAGCAGCTGGGTAAATTGTGCACATAAAGAATGTGAGAGTTCAAAGATTTCTGCCCAGTTCTTGCAATACCAGAATGAGAATATGTCTACAATAATATCAAGAAAGGTCTAATAATTTATTTCCAGCCAGTTTTGAGGAATAGATTAAAATGTAGTTGAAGATGTCATTAATTGACAGCACATAAGAAGAGACAAAGAGAGCCTTAATCTCTTATTATAAGAGATAGATAACACAGTTCATGGTAGCTGATTTTTTCTTCTTTTGAGAAGAAGAAAAAATCTTGCCTGGAGGTGCAAGACCGCCTTCAAAGGCACTAGACAGTATCTAGTTAAAAAAAAGGGCAGAATTACACAGACTTGGATTGGAGAACCTTAGAAGGTTCTCCACTTAGAAGGCCCCACTTCTTGGACGTTTGGTTCGTGGTTTTTGACCCCACTCAGAATTTCCATGTAATAGTTAATGAGAGAGCTGGAAACCACGAAGTTGAAATTATTGCAAGGTAGCATAAAGGTGCATCAGCAGTTTTGCCTGTTTTGGGAGTTCATGACTGGGAAGAAAAAAGAAGCGCAATAGATCAAGAAAAAAAGATATGAGAATGGGCTTGAGAAACCTCTGCATTTCTCTTATTCAGTTAGTCCCTTGACGTCATGGACAGCAGATCAATTTATGACATGCTTGGCCACAGCAGTGTCATTTTTTTCGAACCAAAATAATGCTTGAGCCAAAGTAATGATAGCCTGTTCCTCTTACCTGCACAAAGCGCTCCAGGGCTTGCCTGTCCAAGCATGTGTAGTTCTGCAGGAACTTGAGCTTCTCCAGCTGGAACTGGTCCCGAAAGTGGGTCTCTGCCTGCTTCTCCAGCAGCTGGAACACCATAGCACCCAAGAGGAGGTAAAAGAGATACCCCAGCACCAGCAGTGGAGTCCAGCTGATCTGCTGGTTGTGTATGGTGAGGAGAGGCATGTTGCTGCTTGGCTGCTGCCAGTCCCTGCTCAGTACTTAACAGGTTACTGTCCCAAGACTTGTGCTACCCAGGACACCCAGGAATCACACACCCATGTTCCCAAATACTTCCCTGCAGAATTTCTTAACAGTACATACAGGTACCAGGCCTATACAAAATCAGACTAATACATATGATCCCTCCACTTCTCTCTATCCAAAATAATGGGAGAGCATTTATGGCTTAATAAGAATGTGGATGACAGTGTTTTTCTCCTATCAAAACAACTTTTACTCCAAGATTTCAATCTAATGAATGAAGCCCTCTGAATCTGCTATTGTTTTCCAGGCTGGGAAGCTGAAGTAAAGCTGTAGCTGAATGACTTACCCAGGGTCATATGAACATAGAGTCAGGGATAGACTCTTGAAGTCTTGACAAGTAAAGCCTTGCTATAAACACTAGACTTCTGTACAAGAAAACACCATAAACTGTCTAATAACAGCAGACTCTCCAAAGAAAAGAAGAGTGTGGAGCTGAGTAAATGGAAAAGTCAATAGCTGCTGTCCATACCATACAAACATTGCTGGCAGCAGTGAAAGCAGCATGATGAAGCTCACGAACATTGTTAATTCAGCCTGGTCACAAGACAGACCTCCTTTTTTCTTTTCTAACCCTAATCAGATCAGTTCCCTCACTGCCTAGCCTCCTGCCCAGATGACACAACCCTTTAGTCCATAGAGTTAGACAACTCACCACTCTGCATTCACTCTGTATTGCCCTTTTAATCCAAATGCATAAGGGGGAAGGAGGGGCTAGGATTAATCGTTAGCTAAAAAAGTATTAGAGTTTCATTCCTAGGAGCCTTAATGTTTACCAAGCACTGAAAATGAGCTGGGCTTGCATATTTTTCTGTAGGAAGAGCATTATGGATACTGCCATCTATGCCACCCTGCTTCTGAAAGAAAACACACACAAAGAGCAAGGTGGTCATTTGGCTAGGGCTGCAGTTTTGTTACTGTCTCTTCTAGATACAGATATCCCTAACTTCAAATAGCATGTAGTGCTCAGAGTAAAAGATATGGTTTCATTCAGAGCTATACCTGGGAAAACCCCTGTACTTGTCCTTTGAACTGTGGTCCTAGCTTAGGGCCAGCTATCTCCACCCAGAAGAGGATGATGATGGCAGCAGATGGCTCGTTGTCACTCTGAAAAGTATTGTGGAGAACTCCCAGAAGAACATCTTGGACTTTGTCTGGGACCACTCTGTTGCTATGACTGGGCGATAGAAAGCATTCAGCAGAGAAATGCAACATGCAAGTACTCAGAGCCTTGGTGCTCTGGTGTTTTCAGCTGAAGTGAAACATCGGAAGATAGAAACTACAAGGGCATTGATATTAATGAGCAGTGCAAAAACATTGAGTATTGCAATCACTTCCAACCGACCTGAAGCAACTGAGATGTCCAACTTAATTATCACTCATGGAAGGCTTCTTTTGGTCTGTGATAAGGATGACAATTACTCTCAGAGTATCTAACAACAACTTCTCTCTTGCGTCTCATTCCCATAATTAAAATGTACAGATTGTTGTTCCACACCTTGGGAAATGTTACAGGTAGTCAAGCCTGGGATATTGCCCAACTGCCTGTCACACTAGCTGGGCTGTCTCCAGTAAGAGATGCAGACATTTGTCAGGTTGTACTTTTTAAGACCTATGTTTATCAGTCCAGGAGAATGCTAGCCAATGTTGGTTTTTTTTTGCAATGGATGCAAACACATGGATGTGTATAGCTGGGCTGAGACAAATTACCACAGCTGAATTAGGTTTCACAATTAAGGGTATGAAAAAATCAGGTAAGTTATAAATGAAAAAAATGCAGCACTGAACCTCTTTTACATTCAGTTCTGTTCAACAAAGCATTCCAGTTGCCAAACAGGCCTTTGACCTGCTGGCGACACTCTTCCTGGCATTCCAGGATGCCAATTGGCCTTCTTGGCCACAAGGTCACATTGCTGACTCCTGGTTAACTTGTTATCCACCAGGACTCCCAGGTCCTTTTCCAGAGCTGCTTTCCAGCAGGTCAGCCCCTAACTTGTACTGGTGCATGGGATGATTCTTCCCTAGGTGCCTTTGCCTTTGTTGAATTTCATTGGACTCCTCTCTGCTCAACTCTCCAGCCTGTCCAGGTCTTGCTGGATGGCAGCTGTCAGCCACTCCTCCCAGTTTTATATCATCAGCAAACTTGCTGAGGGTACACTGTCCCTTCACACAGGTCAGAGAATATGTTGAACAAGACCCACTACTGACTCCAGGGGAAGACCAGTAGCTGCAGGCTTCCAACTGGACTCTGCACATCTGAGCAAAATCCTCTAAGCTCTGCCATTCAGCCAGTTCTCAATCCACTTTCATGTCCACTCATTTAACCCACACTTCCTAAGCTCACCTATGAGGATGCTGAGAGACAGTGTCAAAAGCCTCACTGAAGTTGAGGTAGACAACATCCACTGATCTCCCCTCTCGTCTATCTAACCAGTCATGACATGCTGGAAAGCTATCAGATTTGTCAAGCATGATTGCCCCTTGGTGAATCCATGTTGAGTACTCCTGCTTATCTTCTTTACCTCTGCATGCTTGGAGATGACATCCAGGATGAGTTGTTCCATCCCCTTTTCAGGGATAGAGGTCAGGCTGATTGTAGTTTTCTGGGTTCTCCTTCTTGCCCAATTTGAAGACTGGAGTGACATTGGCTTTCCCCAAGTTCTTAAGCACTTCACCTGTTTTTCATGATCTTTCAATGATGATGGAGTGTCCCTTATTAACCTCTGAGCTCCGTCAGAACTTGTGGGTGCATTGCATGAGATCAAATTATGTGGTAGATGTGCTGACTTTTACAGAACATTAAAAGTTATAGCTTTAATATTTCTTAATTGATGGCATCATAGCTGTTAATTTGATAAACATGTATCATCTGTAGGTTTGAACATGCCAATTTAGCATTCAGAAGAACTATGAATTTGCCACAGAGTTACATACCAACAACTCAAGGTAACAGAGCTCCTTGGGAATGATAGCTGAGTTCTGCCAGTACATGCCCGTGTTCTTAGACAAGCAACCCAAACCCTTCAAAATGCATGACTATAAATTTATCATACATGAAAAATGATGGCTTCAATTTGGAAGTATGTATATTTCAAAGAAATTGACTATATTTTGACTTGTTTTAGTCATGTGTGTAAAATAAGGTTTTGCATAATCGAGCATCAGCCAATGAGGTAGTAGTGAGTCCATGGTGAGCTTACATTATGTATAAGATATAATGGCACTTAAATTTTCACATCTCATTTTTATTGTACAAGTACTTGTCCTTTTTTACTTTAAGGCTATTAAGTTCAATTTTGTCTTCTGAAATATGTATATTCTGGGAGGGTGTATATTTTGTACAATATTTAATGTATTCAAAATTAAAAACAGTTGGGAAATTTTGAACACTAGAATTACTTTCTGATAAAAATTTATTTTATATATTTTAATATTTATATATTAAAACACAATCTCAGTATTGTAATAATCTGATATGAAAAATACTATTCCTTGAGGGGGCAACAGCAAAAGATCTCAAATGAATTTTTTAATAGAATTTTGTAACTCTCATAACTACTATTTTTGCACAGACATTTCTGGATACCAACTAGATTTAATTAATAAAGCCTCAAGCAAATATACCCACAAACAAAACTAGCATCAGTAAGTAATATATGTTCCCTATATTAAAGATGTAGAAGAGCATTAATGCATTAGATAATCTTAACATTAAAAAAACATTCAATGACTTCACAATAAACAAAGATATTGTGCAAACTCCTGGTTTGTTGTTTTAGTTTTGCTTAATCTTAATGCAGCTGAAGATACTGAATGCAAATATTTGAATATCATTTCACAGAGAAATAGATTTTGCTGTCAAAGATGGGTAATTTCTATATCTTTTCCAATTAAAACCATACATGTAAAGAACTTATTCATACCTGTTTCTACACAGAAGAGGAAGAGAAAGAATAAAAGTCTTTAACTGTTTCTAAAAGGAAATAGTGGATGGCAACAAGAATTTCATTTGTTTCCCAGGCCTGGAAGGAGAGAAGATTACATTTCAGGTTGTGTTGTCAGTTTTAAAATTAATGTCAGAAACACAAATCAAACAGAAAAAAAAAAAAAAAAAGGGAGAAAAACCTTTAATTTAAGATTTTAAGACAAAAAAAAGCATGCATGAAGTCTTCCACATTTTCATTTTTTTACCTCAAGACAGAACAAGGCAACAAAAGCATTTTTGCAGAGTATCCCTTTGTAAAAAGCTTTCCAATGTAGTATTTACAGTTCTTTATCAATCCCAGCAAGTCCCAGTGAATGTACCTGCTTTAATTCCACTCTGTTTAGAAAGTGAATGGTAACAACCTGCAAACCCTGCGGAAATCTTCATTGCGACCTCTCCCCTGCATTACTGTCACTAAGGATATTGAGCATTCCCATACTTACTGTTTATGAAACTTATTTTCCACTCTGTTGGCTTCTGCACACATTGCACACCTTTATTTTTTTTTTCCCTTTCTCCTCCCCCTTGCTAATGTAAAGTGGGGCCCTCAGTTTGCTTCTAAGATATGGATACAAGTTGGAAAAGGTCAGAATCAATAAAGAGCAGTAAGTATGTTGACATATTTTAGGCCAGCAGACTTTGGTTTGGCTGAATCTATCCTGTCTCCTGCTGTTTCCTGCAGGGAGTGACAACATTTGAGTGCAAATGCAGAAATGCTTCTTGAACATCTCAGTTAGAGTTTGAGCAGACAACAGAGCACTGGACCAGGATGCAGCACATGTAGCTTCTGTATGAAGCTGCCTGACTCAGCTTGGTGGCTCTGGACAAATAATTTTTTTTCTGATTTATTTTGTGTATGTTTGAATTTTGCTGAAGAAAAGTTCTATGTGAGAGTGATAACGCATAACATTTTGCCACAAAGTATTCAGTCAGAACATGTTCCTTCTTCTACTCTTACTCTCTGCTTAACTCTACTTAACCACTGGTAATTGTGCTTTATAAACAAAACCTAGTCTCAATTTTTACCCCCCAAAAGAAAACCCTACAGTTCTCCTTTGGTTTGGATGCAACATTTACCAGAAACTTTGCAGGCCAAACGATGCACAAACACTACAGCAGTTACTGTATCTCTCATCTCCCTTTAGTTTAGAAACAAGTCAAGTAAGCATGAAGTGAGGGAATGGGAACACCTAGCACTTGAACAGATACAGGAAGAGAGGAGTTCCTAAGCTCATTTTCTTCTTCCAGTTAGAAAGGCTATCACTGCACCCTGTAAATGTCCTCAGGTTTCCTTATGGTGCTGAAGCACAAAGTACTTCATTAGCAGTACTAATCTGTAGATTTTACTTTCCTTCATCTTGCTAAATTAGAATTTAAACCCTCTTTTTTGATCAGTGGTTCCTGCTATCAGTGACTCCATCCTTCAAATCTGGGAGGTTTTCCCTTCCCTCACAGACAGTCAAAGAAGAAAAGCCTTCTATCTGTCAGGTTGACTTCAAATACTTCTCAGAATATGCTGCTGAGTTCTCTCTTATCTATGACACATTGGGTCCCTACGTGTTTGTAATATAATACTTATTAAGTGTCTATACTTTTTGTTCCTCTGCCTATGCTTTACTGATTAGTTGAGTCCCCCAGCCCTGCACTGCCAGGATGACCAAATGCTATTCCATTCCTTTTCAGCTCCTTAGTGCAGCATGTAGTTCAACTCACCTAACTAAACTTCAGAACAATTAAAAAAGCTTTGTCTGTCCTTTTTTCTGCATGAATACTTTCTATCACTTGAGGTCTAATAGTTGTCTTTGTTGATCAGGCAAGTCACTTCTGCAACTGATGGATATTGCTAGGTAATAGCCCATGGCTCCAAAGCAATCAGAATGGAAAAAGGCATTTTAGAGCCATTCCTGATACCACAGGACAAGGTGGGCTCTTGTTAGTTAGATTATTGTACTTGAAAGAATGAGGCAGATTTGGACCTTCTAAAGACCTGAGGTGTTTGTTGTAAGACATTAACCTCCTTCTGGTGAGCTGCCTATAAATTCAACTTAGTTTCATTTGCAGAAGAAACCTGACAACAGCTTTTCTAAATAAAGAAAAAAGAGATTCTGAAGCCTGAGTGTGTTAAGTGTTTGCTTTGGATGAGCTGTTTTTTCAGCCACTGTGTGTTTACCTGACAGTTTTCTGATAAGCAGTGTGATACCCAGACCCCACTTTGTGACAATGCTAACACCATCTGCCAGGTGCTGATAGCTTGCTGAATAATGCTGTCATCAGCACTCAAGTACTGATGGAAAGTAATTGCTTCAGTAACCACTACCCTTTTCATCTCCTATCTAATTGGTTGAAATCACAGGACATTTTTCTTTATCATGATGAATTACTTTCAGGCTACCTTGCAGTGCTACCATTGTGTATTTATTGCTTTCAGCTTTCTGCCAATTTTACTTACTTACACTGTAGAGTGAACTTTATTGCCTACCTACGATTGCTCTCAGTACCTGATTTGGTGACAAATACCCATAGAAAATTTCACTAGACCATGGTACAGTGAAATACCTGATAAGGACAAACTCTTCTAGACACCATGGGCCAGTCTGCCTCATGAAGAGGAGAACAGTTTGCATAATCTTTATTTGGTGTCAATTGTTACAGCTAGAGCTGTACTAGTGGAAAACCAGGCCACAGAATTAGAAAAAAACTGCATACAGAAAATTTTGGAAGTATTTTAAGCATCAAGAAACCACATTCAAATGCATTTACTTAAGTGTATAGAAATACACTCTGCAGTCTGCAGGCAAGATCACTGATGGTGGCTGAGAAAAACAGACACCCTTCACAGTTTCACACAACAGCACTGAGCTACTAAAATAAATACATGTGGAGAACCTCAAGTGTTTAGAACAGCTGAGAACATAATGTGATATAATTTAAGCCAGAATCCGTTCTCGCTTGCGTCAGTATAAATGTGGACTAAAGCTATTTTGGCTTTAAAATGCTGTACTGGAGATTTTGGTTTGGCTTCCTATATTTTGGCAGGATTTACCTTTCTTTTGCAGGATGTTCTGTCTTGCTTTAATGAAAGCTAGGATGTCAGCATCAGCCTGGCTGTCTCCAGTCAGAGGAATAGATGTACTTGAACTTGGTGGGGTCCTGAAAGAAGAAAGAATACTTGTGGACCCAACTGAGAAAGGAGGCTATTTTTCTAATCCATTATCTCCTCTCTCTTTTCAGTATGGAGGACTTTGTTCTCAGATCCATTTTCAGAGATAGCACAGTTCAGAGAAGAATCAAGCTCTTGACTTCTTTATGCTCTTATGCAGGGTCCTAAGATTAGCCATTATCTCTTTACTTTGGAAGGGCTACATGTTTATCAGCTATGAAACCACTCACAAAGGGTTAAAAATATTTTACTGCTAAATCCAAGATTTACTGCCAAAAGGAAAACCTAATAGAGTGAGTTTACCAAAGGAATGATGGATGTGACCATGCCATGTGTTTGCTTCAGGATAAAATGCCACTGTTTATTGGATCAGATCTATAGTGTTTTTGCCTACTGAAAAGGAATTAAGTTTTCATGCATACATAGAAGCAAACAGTCACGTGGTATTCCTGACATTTACTGACAAATGCATCTCCTTTCTGCTGCTGAGCCTCCAGTCCCAGCTGAGATCTTGTGTCTATGCAGTTAAATCTCTGACTTACCTCTGCTTTTGATAAACCCTCCAGTGGCACAAGATGATGTAGTAAAATGAAGCTATTCTAATCAGCACAGAAAGCTAAGAACTTGGCCCTGTGTCTTTAGCCTTGTTTAAAGATTAAGCACTAATGGTGAAATGAGAAATAAAGTGATAAAAGCTACAGTATCCAAGGATGAGTGGAACTGAAGAGAGAAACATTTGTTTTACATATCCTACCTTTGTAATTATAGTTATTTCAAGTGTTGTTTCCTGACTGTTGCAGTAGAATGTAATTGTGCCTGACATAAAGAGAAGTCTGGGATCCTTGTCTTTGTGCTACTAAGTCCTCAGTTGCTGAATTAGGGAACCAAAATGGAAAAAAATAGAGAAGGAGCTATGAGCTTAAAATTTTTTTTCATGCAATTTACAAGGTGGTTTCAGAACACCAGTAAAGGATTATTCTCTTACCAATTTTCATTTGATTAGCAGCAATATAAAAAATACGTGGTATATTTGAGAAAGTACTATCTAAATTCCATTTTAGCTTCTCTTTTTCTTCTGTTTCTCTTAAACAAAAACACAATTTAAAGATTAAGTTTTGGAGGATGAAATTTTTCATGATGTTTTGCTGTTCTAGAAATGGATTGTTTTGGAAAATGTAAGAAAAACCCCATGTGGTTTGTTCTTACAAGTGCAGCAGGAAAAATAGTAACTTAACCATATTTTCCTAGCCTTAATAGCCAAAACTGTTGAGCACAATAGGAATGTAACTTCTGGAAGTATACTGACTTGGCCTGATATATTGGTGGGAGAAAAGAACAAGGAAATGAGAGCATAAGAAAAAATAAAGAGGCTGTAAAAAAAAAAAAAAAAAGTTTCTGATAACCTGCTGCACTCATTTTCACAAAGCAGTACCTCTTTTGAGAAAACATGACATGTAACCTCTGCTCAGTTTGACACAGCCAGGCTGCTGGTGTCCTTTTATTTTTCTAGAATAATTTGTAGGAGAGAGATTCACGATATTTTAAGTGCAAAATCACAAGAATGAAAAAAAAAATCTCTGTATAGTTCCTGCATTCTGCAAAACTTACATATTCTGATTGCTCTGCCTTTCAAATGTTTTCATTTATTATTTCAGTGTCCTATTCTCTTGCACAGGAGACACAGTGCATAAGCTCATGGGAGAAAAGGTCTCAGGTGAAAAAAAAAAACACCTTTTAATGGTGACAATGCAGCTATTTGGTGCAAAGCTATAGGACAGCTTTGATGGTTTTTTGGAAGTTGGAGAAAAACCTGCATTTTCAGATTTTTTTCTTTTGTTTTTTTCTTTCCCTTTTCATTTTTTTCCAAGAAGTCTATTGTTAAAGATATTGGTATAGGGTTATCTAAGCATTACATCACATACTGATTTGCTTTTTTTTCTCTGAATAGTCCAGGTGTGCTTCTCACCTTGTTTTTAAGGCAGGGTCACTAGAAGAGATTGAGTTGTTTTTCTCAGCTGGATTTTCAGTAGGGCTGAATCTTGTAGTCTCTGAAGAACTGGAATGAAAGCAGAAATGAAGGAAAGAATACAGCCCTTGTGAAGGGAATATTAATACATGGGAAAATGTATACCCACTAAGAAACCACAAAGAACCTGTTTGTCAACGCTCTTTTTTTATCTATATGAAGCACTTGTTTACTGGAAGAGGATTTTCAGTTGAATACCTGTGATAGGTTTATGTAGAAATGAAAGAATGACAAATAAGCTCATAAAGATTACACTAAAAGTATTTACAATCTAAGCAGGGCTTGTAAAGCACTTTGTTGCCTCTGATGTACATTTTCTAATGGTATATTTAGTTCCCAAATTGACTATTAGCCAAGTGAGGCCTTAGCTCATTTTCCATTCTTTCTCTAGTCAGGCAAAATTATTACCAAAATCAGTGGGAGACTGGATAAAATCTCAGCAAGGACTTGGGGATGTGGCTGGTTGATGACAGCCAAATATACTGCAAACAGCTGCTGTGCATTCCTGTCCCTGCAGTTGTTGTTATCAAGGAGGCTCTCCAGAAGGAAGGCAGGTTCCTGCCCCAGGGTGTCTGGGGACTCTTTCCTTTCTCCGAGGGCTGCAAATGCAGCAGGATCTGGTGCCAGTCTTAGAGTGAAAACACAGTATTTACACAGTTTCAGGATTTTTCCAGTAGATGGCAGAATAGGCAAGTTCTTGCTTTTCTAACTCTGCAGTAGTTTGCACATTGTTGGCTGATGAATTGATATTTCTGGCAGAGAACTTGAAAAAGGAAAGAAATTTATTACTAAAATTTTACTGTATTACACTGTGCCAGGTTCAGTTTTGTAGAAGATATTGTGCCCAAGAGTCTAAGTCATTTTCAAATGAATGGCTCCAGGTTTACTGAATGTTCCTCTTTAACTCCTCAAGTCCCATACCATTTACAGCTGCATAAATGGATTAAAATAACCTCGAGGCTCAGCTGAATTCAACTAAAGCAGCATCATATATAATGTTAACAATATTCTGTACTTTATTATCCTTACATATTACAAGAGCTAGAAGGATGTATGATGCTATTGCCTCCTGTGTGGTTTAAAAATATCAGGAAACTTAACATCATAGTTCTGTTTTAGGATTTCCTGAAAATTCTTTTCCATTGATTTGGTAGTTCTTAAAAATTAAGTGATTAAGGGTCTTAAATTCAATCTTCTAAAAGGGCTGTATGTCTGTACCCTGAGATACCTAGGCAGTCAAACCATATAACCATGGTTTAAGAAATCACAGCACATCAACTGAACCATAGCAACTGTCCATCATTCTTTTCTTAAACTACAATGAAAGTAAGGAAATGAGGCTTAAGATGATTCTTCTTCATAGTTTTCTTTCCACTGAAATAAGCTTCTTTGCTTTTTATTTGCCGTGAACAGAATGTATAATTTTATAAATACTGTGAGTCACCTAAAGTAATTAATTTCAATGCTGTGATATAGGTTATATGTTTGAACTATTTTTTCAATGAATTTGAATTAAAATTATTGTCCAAAATTGCTAAATACCCATTTTAAAGGGGCCTTAGATGCAGATCCATTAAAAAACCTGGATGCTACAGATGTGGCAGGATTTGGCCTGTAGAGATCTCACTTTCAAGTGGATTCCTGGATCCAGGACAATATGCAAAAACTTGCCCTAGAGTACTCTGGGATAAATGGGCACCTGAGGAAGGTGATATTAAAGAAAAAAACTTAGATTGAGCGAGGTTGTTCCCAGAATAAGGAAATTAACATGACTGTGCTCAGAGATGGACCTTAAACTCTCACTCTCTTCCTAGGGTGTTACAGACAGACATTTTCATCTGTGGGATGCAAACCCTTCTGCAAGTTAAGGAAATTTATAAGAAAGTTAAAACTATTTTTTGTATAATGACTCAAAGTGCTGCTTCCATGTAAGAGGTTAAAAGTTAGACTGCTAATCTAATAAATGAGTCCCTCAGCTTGGCAGAACTCAAATCAATGTTTTATGTATTCAGGAGATTTCTCTAATCCCTAGTCTAGAGGAGTGGCCTGTCTGGGGATAATTAACATCCTTCATACCTAAGATCTGGTAATATTTTGATGGCATTGCAAGACATGTTGAATCATAAGGGATTTGAAAGAGTGTAATTTTGCAGTGGTATGTACAGTCAGACACAACTTGTTCCTAGTCTGTTCTCAGAAACAAAGACCATCCTCCTTCATCTGAGTGTAAGATGTGTTCCAGTGATGAGAAATTTTGCTACTGCTGCCCTCAATTTAATGGAAAGGCATTATGAGAGCATAGGGTTGGGGTAATGACCCTCACTCTGTGTGTTAAATCCAAAGGACTGGACATCTCTTTATGCTTGTCAGTGCCAGACAAAACCACAGCTGACCTGATTTAGTGTGATGATTGCCATTCCTCAAGCAAGACGTTGGCCTGGACATCTCTAGATGTTCCTTCCAACCAACACTTCTGCACTGCATAAATAAGCACTCCTGGATCACAGTTTTAGATTTGGATGGACCTACAAGGTGTAGGCCTGCCTCTGCCTGGCTCCTAATCTCTAATTTAATTCAAATTATTTGATGGTGTAAATGTACAATTCTCATTTTTGTTCTGAATCTGTCTGACCTTATCCTTGAGTTGAATCTTAGAAGTCTCAAAGCACTGACAGCTTCAGTAAAAGTTTTCTGTCAGCTTCAGTAAAATTCCTGTTTCTTCTGGAGGTTAAAGTCTGTCAACTTCCATAGTCTCCATTCTTTTTTTTAACCTCATACCTGAAGTTCACCTAGTGGGTAACTCGGGTTTTTGGGGAGTAGTGTATTGGGAGTATGTGTCTCAGTCAGGCATGGGACAGCAGCTGGAGAGATGTACCCAGTGTTGTGGCAGTGCCACTCTTACTGCAGGAACCCAAGGGCTAGAGACAACTGTCCCAAATCTCCACAAGGACCTAGAGCAGAGGAGCTGGCCAGATGATGGGTGTCATAACATTGAATTATTGACTCCCTAGCTGAGAAAATGCAGAGAATCAGGTAGATAAAAATGGAAAATGTAAAATTTGAAGGTGTGCAACCTCTGCAATATTAAGAAAACCCTCAGCTGCAGCACAGCCATCTGAGCCTTGGACATGAGGAGAACAGATCTTCCGTGTAAAGGCAGGCAATGTTCAAGATGCTTAAGATCTGAGAATTCTAGCATATAGGTAAACAAATCAAATTTGGCCTAGCTTGCAGATTCATAGGTTTGTTCATAAATTGTTCAAGTTAAATTGTTACTATCAGAATGCAAAAATCTTTCAAATTTAATTAATCAGTGGTGTTATTGCCAGATTATATTTTATCATCATGTAACACTGCAGAAAATGGGCAGAAATAAAAAAAGATTACACCATAAAAATGCTGCAAAATCTGTAAAGGTATCCCGCTTCACATAGCACAAATAGAAGGAGTGAATTTTGCAATTCAGAATAATAAAAGCTAAAAAGTCTGATGCTCAAAATCATGGGAAACATGAAGAGCTGTCTGAAAATACCTACAAGGGAATGTAAAGTGACAGAAGTTCTTGAAGAAGAAGCTGAAGAGCCAAGGAATCTGAGATTGAACATACTGTAGTGCTTGCCAGAACAGAACAAATGAGAGTCAATAAAAGGGAATGGGTGTGGTTAATAAGGATCTTAATAAAGTAAAAAGAAATGCATTCCCTCTGAAAGAAGGAAAAAAAATCCAAAATATTCAGAAGATTTGAATAACTATCCAATACTTGCTTGATTCTAGAAGAATACCAAAAGAGTTCAACACCAGTGAAAGTAAATATTCAGTGAGACAAGGAACATGAACAGACAAGGATCTGGCAAATTTCTTTTCTACAGGAGAATGTACGAGGAAGAATAAAACACTGTATTTGAATTCTAAAGGGGAACAAATATGTAGTGCTGAGCTAACACACATATTAAAACGTTCTGCAGTCTTGACCATTAAGGAGCCCGTAAGTGACACAGAGTACACACACTACGAGTTGCAGCCAGCACCACACTGTATGGTAGACACACTATGGCCAAGCAAAGTATTTACTTTCAAGTTTGACAGACTTTATGAGGTATTCTTTTGAATAAAATAACTCCTTGATGATTATTTTAAGTTCCTCTTCCATTCTCTTTGTATTGTAGCTTGGGGGTTGCTGATTAAACCCTTTTCTGTCTGAAATACAGAAATGGCTCACTCTTTCTCCACTTTGCACAGTTGTGCTTTTTAAGTAATATGTTCAGATCAAATGAGATTTAGATTTGTGCAGCCTTCATATGAAAGACATGCTAAGATAAATACAGCCTGGAAACCTTATGAATCTACTTATCAGGTTAATAAGCATGAGTCTGTAAGCTTCTACAATAGAGAAACTACTGGTTTCAGATAATTTTAGGTATATCAGATTTGGTAACGTAATTAAACTGTTCAAGAAATTACTTCTCTTATGCAGAATTTTTTTTCTCATGTTTCTTTCTCTAGTGGGAGTAGGACAAAGCCAATGGCTTTCAAACCTTACTGACTAAGGCAGAAATCCTCACTGTTCAACTTTTTTATTAACACAATTTCCTTTTGACACTTAATTTGCTGTTAGTTTTCATTTGAAAGAACATGTTTGGACATAAATCAAGTGCCTTTCACATGTGTGTATCTCTCTTATGCCTCGAAAGAATTACCAGCCTTTTTTTTTTTTTTTAGTTACAAATTGATTTAATATAAAATACAATTTGATGTTACATTCCCTTTCCAAGGCTTAATTTTCTTTGGTAACCCAACTAAGATGTGTCAAACAACAACAATCCATGTGAATAGTGCACTTGAAGGTGATCAAAAGACTTTGTTCAAACACATATATGAATCTCAAGAAAGCTTATGGTATATCCCTGTATGCTTTATATGCTGAGATAGATAATTTATTACTCCTAATCCCAAAGACTGCATTTATATCTGTTCACACTTAGGAGTTTGTCTGTATTTTACTGCATACTTAACTCTGTCAACAGCAGTCTTAGATTTCTGACATACAGATCAATAAGTGTTAGATCTTTTATCTATTGAACACACCTATGAACTGAATTCTATCATGGAAATAGATTTTATTTATACCACGTGATATCAAGTATAATTTATATCAGTTTCTGCTTTTGTGGCCAATTATTCTACTGGGCGACCATAGTAATGTAATTTCAGAGACATTGTTGATTTCTAGGTGAACTGGAAACAAAGAACCATTTGTGTCTTGGGACTACGGTACCAAGAGGAGCAGTTGTAGCCTGGACTCATCCTACACAATGATGGGAACTGGTAAGTAAATTTCCTGTGTCAACTGGGGTCAAGCAAATCCTTGGGAAATAAATATTCTGTTTTATGTTCTTAAAGCCAGTGAAATTGGAAACTTTTAGTCTAAAATGTTATTGCCTCCAATAGGGGGAAAAGTAAATTTTCATGCACAGTGGGATATTAAGCCTGAAGCTCCTGCCTCATGAAAAGCTGCAATAGAGCTTCTGCTCCCATATACATCACACTGGAAATGTACCTGTATAAAATATGTTAAAAGAGCCTAACATAAAATAAGATCAGGTTTCTGGAACTCTAAGGAGGAAAGAGTAGTTGAAAAGATCATTGCAAGAAAATTGCTAGAGATGGTAAACCAAAACTATATTAATCCTGACTCCCTTTACAATTTAAGTTCAAGAAGATGAATGTTTTGGGTCTGTGATATGTATGCAAGGATCATTCAGTCAATCTCAGTCAACATGTCCATTCCTGAGACACAGAGAAACTATTTATAAAGAACATGAGACTGTTTGCAAGAGACAGTGTGGGGTAATACAGGACTTTGAAGTAAGCTTGGCACCTGAAAGAAACCAGGTTTCCCTGATTCTCCCTTTCTATTAAAAATGCTAGACACACTTTTCTGAGACCTGCCCTCCAGTCATAAACAGAAATGGTAAAGGCATTTGAAAGAAAAGTTGAAAGGAACGTTATAAAGAAACCAGTTATGCAATTTTGCTTCTGAGCTACGGTGGGGGAATGAGAAATCACCACTCCTAGAGGCCAGTCTCCCACTGTACTGGGAAGTACCTGGGCATTATCTTATGTTCTTTTTAATTCTAGCTTTGACTGTAAAAGCTATCACTCTCCTGAGCAGTGCATCAGCATTCCAACAGGAAACTTCTTACCAAAAACAATGGAGCAGAGAGGTTGTGCAAGGGGTTCTTAGTTCAGTTCAGTACCAAATGAGAGTGGCAGTCATGGATTGCTTGAGCTAATTTGGCTGACACTGTGCTAAGCTAAACCAAAAATGCTCTCATGTTCTGTTCCATCACCTTTTCTGTGGGATAAGTAACTTTCAACCTAAAACTATAATTGAACACCTCAAGTTAGGCCTAAAAGCCACCAGCTGTTTGCAAATTGAGTAGTGCCTACATCTTGAGAGAACACAGGATAAAAATTGAAGCAAAGTAGAGAAGACTAGAATTGGTTTTCCTCAGTTCAAGACATCTGAAAATGCTTTTTTAGATAACTTTAGAGGATTATGTGTTTCACTCCTTGAGCTGATAATGGACCATTCGCTGCAGACACATGAAATGTACAATAAAAATTAGAATATATTTTATGGTTTTAAGAGAATCCACTACTCATTATTTTATGTTATGTAGAGTATATTACATTGCTGCAAAGCAGGAAACAATTTATGCAGAGTATTGCTACAGAACTCTAAGTAAAGCCACTTGTGAGAGAAAGATAAACTATATAATGAGAAGGAGGGAGTGAGGGAGAGAGACAAAAAGCTGGAGAGGTGGGGAGGGAGAGAGAAGAGGAAAGGAGAGAGAACACTTCTATTTACTGTCAATGAATACGGAAACTTGCACTTTCAGGTACATGTTTTCTTGCACTCTACTCTGAAAAGAAACATCTATATGAAAGATCTATTACTGACAATTTAAATTACAAGTTCTGAAATCAGAACTGATTGATGAAGAAACAACCAAGAAGATTACATTTTTTTTTACTGTAAAGGATGCACATGTGTTTTACGATGTCAAATGCATTATCATTGTGGAATAACATGCTGCTTGAATGGAACAGCAGGACACTTTTTCAACAGCAAATCTATGTAGACTGTATATTAAATAAGTTTTAAATATTTTTGTTTGTTTGTTTGCAATACATTCCAAAGAAGCTACAATCTCTTCATATAGCAAAATTGACTGGTAACAGGCTTGCTTTCCTCAAATAAGCCATGGGCTCTCCAGTGACTGGTTTCCAGGGTCCCAAGACCAACAGGTCAAAAGTACTGACCTACAATACCTTGCCTTCACGGGACTGCAAAACAATGGAATTATAAATATTCACTCTCTACATAGTCATTTCTGTCAGAACAGGGAACGTGGTGCTTGGGTGTGATATTTGTAAAAGCATTCTAGTGACCTGCACTTCTAATAAATCTGCATTCTCTTAGAACTAAGTAATGAGAAGAAAAAATGACAAATTTACCTGCTAGTTGGTAGATGTGAGGATTTGATGAACTGATGATAAACAGCTGAGGTATTTGGTAAGCTAACCATCTCTGGCTTTGCCTGCTGGGTACAGATTAAAAAAAAAATACATAGTATTGAATATTTTTAAAATGCTTAATATTGGCCTATAGGTCTCAGCAATAACAAGGTAGGCAGTGACTCATTCAGAAAACAGAGTCTGAATCACACAGTTATTTTCTTTACTTGGACAAACACTTCTGAACAAAGAGGAAAGGATTTAGTTTTGGCTCAAATATTTTTAAGCTCAAGTTACAGGTTTTTAATACGTAACAGCATGTGTTCACCAATTTGAGTTTCTTATGGAGCTCAGAAGTATAGATAGGTCAATATGCAAGAAATCAATCACAATTATTTTTTCCAGTTTGCTAATCTTCTACTGATGAATCATGAAAGGCTGAATCCTGGACCTCTCCTGCTAAGGGATAGAGAAAAATGTGCTCCAGCAGATTCAAGAATATTACTTGCAATGCTTTGAAAAGCCTAAATATTTTTACAGGAGGATGACTAAAACATCATCCTCTGCCACCAGTAGTGCTAGAGATTTTAACCTGAAAAAAGTTTTGCAATGATAAATTGAAGTTAAGCTAGTTAGGTGGCACTTTATGGATAACTGGATTCTTTATGTTAAGTTCCACATTTATTTTAGGCTGTTTTCTTGAAAAATAATTTAAACTTAGAAGTATTAAGAAAAATAATGGCTAAACACTTCTTTGTTTATAAGATCTTTCCCCTGAGGAATAAATCTTCTCTTCCAATTAATAACAAATGATATGGGATGGACTGCACTCAGCACTCTTTGGGCTGGTGAGCATTTCATGGCAGCACTTTGCTGTGGGATGCCATGTCATGTCACTACTTGGAAGACATTTAAAGAAGTGTCAGAAGGGAAGCATAAGAAAGCTATTTTGTTGTTTCAGTTGATCCCTCTGTAGAACATCTTGCACTGCCTTCTGTACATCTTGCACTGCCTTCTGTACTTGTGAAGCTGTGTAGTTTTCAGACCAACACCTCTTTTGTTCATTTTTACACAGATCATTAAATTACAGCACTCTCTTTCCGATGAGTTCTTAAAGAGGCAATGATGGCAGTGGTCTAGAGAATTAGGGGACACAAGCTTCATGCTGAGAGCTTCTGAACCTCTGGGAGTTTAGGAAAGCTGAAAGGTTACTGGAGTCTTTGCAAACAAAGAAAGCTAAAAACTGATTGTGTTTGCTGGGATTTATCCATATTACAGCCATGACTGCTTCCTTTTAATATACACATCATAAACCTGATGAAATCACAGTCTTGCTAGCAGTAAAAAAAAATAAAAAATTCCAATTTGCTTTATGTCCCTTCAGAGTTTTGGGCATTTCAGGACCTTTCTTGGCTTTAAATCAAGTTATTTGGGAGAATGTCAAAACAAAAAACAGAGCAGAAAGCAAGGGTTTTTTTTGTGTTAGCTTCATACAAGCATAATTCACACTAGCTTTGTCTGATTTAGGTTGGCATAAGCAGAGGTGAATCAGGTCCCAAATCCCATCCTTCATACTCCTTTCTCTCTAGTCAATAAGCTACTTCTTAACGAAATGATTGAAGATGTTGCATTTACATGAAAATGGAACAAATATGAAGTTATTTCATACCTGTAGGTTCATTGCCTCTTCAGACCACCAGACTTCAAAGTCTTTTTGCAGCTTCATCTTGATTTTTTCCATAAGAAGCTGCAGGTGTTCAATCTCTACCTTCAGAACTTTCAAGCGATTGAACATAGTTTTATAACTAGTATGAGAAGAAGAAACTGTATTACAGATCCTCCTACACATATCTGAATAAAGTTTTATCCTACCCAGAACAGTTACAGATTTAAATTACAAAAGAATATATAACAATCAGAAATGCAGGGGACACAAGCAGAATGGTTATAAGAGATCTCATATTTTAAAAGAACTTCATTGGACAGTAAGTACAAGAAACTTACACCACATTCCAGTGGGATCAATATTAAAAATTAAAACACGGGTTTAATCAAATATGTCAATTATTTATCCTGATTTATCAGCATGTTACCATTAAAAAACAACAGGTCATCAGAGTCTGAATCAAGACAGGAGCTGAGACTGATTCGCCTTTCAGATGGAAGCTTCAGTAATGAAGCCTCCTGGCTAACATGCAGTTGGAGTATTACCCATAGCATGTAATATCCAAAAGTTTCTTCACAGATTGCACATAAATTCTAGTAGATTCCTTAGAACTGATATCCTGACATCTATTTCATTTTATTCTCCTGGCAACAGTGACATTACAATAAGGACTGATTAACCAATGTGTATTCTCCATATTATTTACACATAGTTAATCCTCTATAACCTAAAGGTTTTCCTTAGGTCAAAGAAAGCAGGATACTTTGAATCAGTTAAAAAGGTTCACAATACATTTGGATTTCATCAACAGGTTTCTAACACTAATCCTCAGGAAGGATATTAAGGTATTTTTATTTATTTATAGCTGTTAGCATAAGCATAAGTTTTCCCCACTCGTACATGGTGGCATCTTACAGACAAACCAAGAGTGTACAGAACTTTAAAAACTATCATTGAACCACAAGCTGACATTTTTAAAATGTCAGAGAAAACCCTGAGGGTAGCTCTGTGTGCAGAATTGTAATTGGAATATACCAGCAGCATAATTTATCTTCTGAAGGACGGTAGAAGTTTGGGACAGAAGTAATACCTTTTTTTTTCTTCTTCAATTTGCATCCGAAGTTTCTCTTCTACTGGATCAAGTGTATTTAGCTCTTCAGAAGGACTGGAAACAGCTTTAAGAGAAATTATCAGATGTAAGCAATGACCAATGTGATATCAAAAGAAACAACTTTTAATTAGAATAAAAACTATTTTTTAAGTGGTAGGTAATGAAATTAGGTTGGTTTTCTTTTTTTTTTTTTTTCTCCATTGTAGATATGAATAAAATTGAGCTTGCCATTACATTCTATAAATTGGTCTTTGGCATAAAACACTACCAAATGCATTCAATCTGACAGTTTTGTCTACAAATAGAAGACCAGAACAATGAAGTTCCTATGAAAAGGAGATACAACAGTAGCTGTGCTGGTGACTGGAAATGGAGTAACAGAGAGGACTTGAAGATATATGCGGGAGGAGAAATTAACTGTGGTAAGCAATAAATTCAGACAATAAGTATAAACAAAGAAAAAGACCTGAAACTATGTGAGACATTTTTCAAGAAAAAGAAAACTGAGGAAATACCTCCAGAGTAGCTGAAGTTAACCAGGGAAATCATCTTAGGATTTCCCTGTCTTACAAGAGAGCTATCTAGCATGCAATACACAATATGTTTATCTAAGAGATGGCAAAGCAGTCTTTCCATCAAGGGTTATATGTTCAGCAGTGAAAGGAAATGTAAAGTTAGCCTCTAGTTTTACAACAGTTTCTATTTCTAGGATGAAGGGGGACAGTTTAAGGTTTCCAGGAAAACATGTTTAGCCTTTTTAAGTAAAGATTTAACAAAAGATTTGCCCTACAATACATGCAAGTTTCCATCCCCACTATTATTTCTGCCAAGAAAATAAATTCTGCATCAACCTGTCATGTGTCCTGAGGAGTGCACCCTCTCTTCAAGGAGAGGAATTCCATCTGGAACAAGAGGGCAATAATGACTCCCTTTTGCCTGTCAGCACTCCAGCTGAAACTATTAATCTTTTGTTGTAGCACCCTGTAGCTTTATATAGGTGAAACTGAAAAGCATTTTATTATTAGAGTGCTTAAGTCAGGCATATTAATTCAGACAGCCAAGGTGGAAAAAACCCATGCACAATTCTTATTTCATCCAGTGAAAGGCTTTGCTGGATGTGCAGATTTCAAAAGAATGATAGGTGAAGACATTTGTGATGGAGGGGGTACTCTCAAAGGATTAAAATGTAAACTGCTTGAAGTGAACATGTCAGGAGGCCCAAACATTACAGCAGAGGAGATGCTACAGCAGTGGCATCATATAACAAGACATAACTGAGCAAGACAGATAATAAGACAGTTATATTCTGCCAGAACCTTTAAGTAAAGCAGTAAACCATTCAATGATTACAGGGGAATCAGGATTTTCTGATTTGGGAGGAGAAGGGGCAAGGTGTGAAAGTGCAGAGCTACACAGAGAACTTGTGGGAGACCCTGCAGAGCTCCTGAAGCTTCACTTGTTCTGACCTTCACAAATACATCAAGATTTGAGAATGGTGCTCTTGTGGAACAACCAGAATAGATTTAGGGAGTTAGTGCCTCCCAAGTGAGCCATGTTCACAGACCATGTGAGCATCCTCAATATGTCTCTGTGCAAAGCCAGCCAGACATAGCTTGAGCTACCTTCAGCAGCACAGTGAGTGCATTTGATCTATTTGGACAACCTTTTACAGTGTCTGAGCTTGGGAGGTAGGAGCTGTAGTTCCTCATAATGAAGGGAACTAATATGAAGTAGAAGACAGTAACATCTTAAAATGCTACTGCTGTTTCTGCAGCGAGGACTTCCCTACATGAAAGCATCATCACCAAATTCTGCTACTCGTTACAGAGTGACACAAGGCCATGGTATTGCAGCATTCTTTTCCTAATTTAACTGGACATCTAGTACTTGGAAAAATGTTTTTCACTAGCTCTGAAAGGGCAGACAAAGTTAGGCAGAATTTTGTCACATATATAAAAATAACAAGAAGAACGCTTTTCTGCTGCTGATGACACAGTGTAGAAGAGCTTATTTGGTTGCAAGTTACCTTCAGAAATAATAAAAAAACCTTGTATATGAGACAAGTACACAAAGGCCCTCAGCATCCTCAACACTGAACACAGCTACATCCATATCTTTAGCAATATGCTGGTAATGAAAGCAAGAAACACAGCTGTGGGCAAGGTGAGCAACACAAAGTTTGCAAAATGTTCAGCATAGAAAGAGTTGAGCACACTGCAAGGTGATGTTGCCTCAGCAGCAAAAATAGCATTGGATATTTCATCAACTAATGGCTGAAACTTAGATATCCATCACTGCTCTAGCCAGAAAAGCAGAACAGATCTGATCACAGTGTTAAGTGGAGTCCAGTGATAAGTCAAGTCCAGGACAACTCAGGCACTGCTTTCTAACTTCTCTGGTTTTTTTCCCCATTCTGTTGCAGTCTCCATTTGAACTTTTTTTCATGCCTGCTCATTGCAACAATGTGCTTGTGAACTGAACAGCATCTTATGGTTGAAGTGTAGTTCAACAATTCTGTTTGTTGCTGCTGCTTCTCCCTTCTCTTCATTCCCTGCTACTTCTTTTCTCTGCTTTCCTTTCCTCTTTACCTTTCCTGAATCCCTGCAGTGGCCTCTTTCTGTCCCTGAGCTCCTGCTGCTGCTGCCTTCCAGCTTCCCACCAGCCCAGACAATTTCAGCTCCAGCTAAGAAGCCAAGGCAGAGGTTACTGGCTCATAGTATCTCATGTCTAATGTTATCATTCTTCAGTACACACGCTCAGTTAGTTTAAAATAACATGATAGGGACAACTGAGTGAAAAGGCAGTAAAGCATAGAAAGCGTAACATTACTCACAAATTTAAGACAGATACACAAGGAGAAATACTTTCTTCTTGCTACAGGTTTTTATTCCTCTAAAGAATTTCTTTTTATTGAATATATCTGCCTGCCCATGCAGAACCATAAAATGTTTATTAAAACAAATTTTTTTACTTGTGCATGGACTGCATACATACAAAATACACTTAAATTATGAAAACCTAAATATTCCTGAGGCCAACTTTTCCTTATATAGGGTTAAAAATTTTCAATACACAAAGTGCAGAGGTGGTACTGCTGACATAGTAACTCTCAGATACCATTTCTACAACTGCAGAGAAGAACACAAAGTGGTAACTGCTTTGTTCACTCAGGGTTGACTTTTAACTTGTCAATTGACAGTCTGCCATCTGAAACTTGACTGTCCAGTCCAGCTCTCTGCTTTCAGTGCATCAGCTGTGATGAGCCATTCAGCTGATGTGCAATATCACAAGCACTTCTAGTGCCCCTGTGACTTCTCTGGGGAGGCAAATTCAATTGCTGCAATTTGATCCTGGATAACACAGCCCCAGCTTTCAGGGGTCCAGGAGAGGTATGACACACATATTCAGGAAAATACTGCTTCTGTGTATGCTAGGGGTTTCTGTTGGCATTTCTCCATCCACTTCTGCACATAAAACTGAGTAGCAAAACCATGTTAATAATTAATGTTCAGGACATCATTAATCCTGGCTTTTGTTAAGATTACTGAGTCACATGATGTAAACAGAGATTTTGACAGTGCTACATTGGGTAGTGCAATAGCTACCAACTGTTATCTTTATCTTCAGGCTATTTTTTTTGTTTTCTCTTTAAATACAACCCATTTGGGGAAGTGAGGCACAGGCCATAATTGATGTCAGCTGCTTGCTTAGAGAGGAAGATGAGCTCTGCATGAGTTGGCACTCAGTTCATATCATAAGGGTTTGTGAGTTTTGTTGGGTTTAGGTCTTTTTTTTTTTTTTTTATAAACAAGATTGTAAGGCACATTCTAAGATATACTGTTTTTATTCTAATGAAAGGGCCAATTTGGGAGCACAGGAATCAGTAAATTTTACTGCACGTCACATCACCAAATCACACAGCACCAGAAATAAAAGATAGCACCTGCTAAGTGTATCACTATTTCAAAGCAATATGGCAAACACGGATGAAAAACACTATTTCTATTATAAGATACCAAGTGTTATCACCATAGTTTACTGCAAGCTGGCAACAAGTTGAAATACTCTGGCAGATTCTTGTCTACAGTCAGAAATTTTTGCTAGAAACTCTCTGTGACCCTGAACTTTATACTCCCTGGGGTGCTCATATATTTCTCGACCTGAGTGTATCCTAGAAGTCAGACTCTTAGGGATTTATTGTCTTGTGCCTTAAATAACATTATGCCCTGCCCTACAGCTGTACTTTTACAGTCAAAAAATTTCATTTTTTTCAATGAACAGTCTTGTGTTTATCTGCTTAAATTTATAGTGTCCTAAAGTAACCAATTTAGAATTTACTTCATTATCCAGCCCATTTTTTCACTGCTTTATTTATTGGGCTTGCAGGTTTTGGCAAACCCAGGCTTTAGTGTTTTCAAATTGGAGCAGATACTGTCACTTGTGTTTTTTTAAAAGGACTACCTATTCATTGTTATTCAGGATTATCTTACAAGTGCTTCTCCCCTTCTTCTTTCTTATTCCTCCCCTGGGCCGTGTCAACCCACGAGCATCACATGTGTACCTTAAACACCAGCAATGATGGGTATGCACAATGAAACTCAGGAGAAGATGAAAATAACTTACTGTCTGGAAGAGTTTCTATTGTGGGTTTTAGAGCAATTTATCCCTTAACCTAAACCAACAGATTTGTTTTTCAGCCAGTAGGTCACGAGCATATTAGTAAACAAACTTTCCTATTTTCAGCATACATTGAAACAAAATGTCCTATTTTCAGCACTTTGCAAGTTTGTGTATGTCTAGGAGATTAAGGACCAGTATTCTGTTGATATTTATCTTTATTTTAATAACTGAATTTACTAAAAGTGTCCATTAGTATGCTGCTTTTCTTTCTATCATTGTATTGTTTATTGTTTTACTGCTTTAATACTGGCTCAAATTGGCTCCCAATGCACACCTAGAAAATGGAACTGGGTTTTTTTTGGCTCTGGGAGATGTTTTGACTAAATACAGACCACACTTCAGTATCCTCAAGTTTCTGCTCTTAAACTAGACATCTATATATTTCCTTCTGAAAAAAATATAGATATGAATCAGAAGGCATTGCCTTCACATAAGATGCACCCAAGCCATGAAAGTTTATGAAACCATTGTGGCTAAAAGTTCCTGGTTTCTAAGTATCAAGTACCATACACTGATGGGAAAAGGGAAAAAAGCAAAACAAAACAAAACAGCTGTTTCAAGTTCAATCTGTTCCAAACACACCACTTCATCTAATGGAATAGTAACATAGCTGAGTCTTAGGTCAGGAACCCCCTGAGAACTCTGATTCTTGCCTACGCTTAATGCATTTTACCATTTGATTACATGAGATTGTTTTTG
Source organism: Calypte anna (assembly GCF_003957555.1). Classification (NCBI taxonomy): domain Eukaryota; kingdom Metazoa; phylum Chordata; class Aves; order Apodiformes; family Trochilidae; genus Calypte; species Calypte anna. The sequence continues at coordinate 15,269,767 of NC_044246.1, forward strand.
TATCATCTTGCTCATAATACTAGATAACACTATCCAAGGCATTTGAATGATCTTTGCCTCCCAAGAAAGGATGGGGTTTGTCATCCATAAGTTTTGAAACTTTGTTGGCATTTATTTCTACAATATCCAAGACCTTTCATAGGAAAAAAAAGTCTCCTTGATAAGTTTTGCCATTCTCTTCTTGAAAGAAAAGGATGAAAACTACTTCTGAAGTCAATAGCTCATCATGAAGCCCAGACATTAGGAACACACTGCTGCCAACATGTAGGCCACACTTGCAATAAAATAGGACCATAACTTCTGTAAAGCAATGCTTGGTCAAGATAAGAGCATGACTGAGAATAATATAGCACAACTTTACTGAGATGAAGAAATATCTAAGGGTTCTCAAGCTGCAGTCACACTGAGTGACACAAAGCATAGACAGGATGCTGAAATTACTGCATCCATATTTCTTGCTGGGGATTATCAGATCAGCAGTGGTACAGCTCTCTGTTCTGAGAGTGCCAGCCTTACTGTGTGTGAGCAACACATCAGCATATACAGTAAATCCTCTGCTTGCAGGTGATGTTTAGAAATACAGTGCACACAGCAACTGTGGGATCAGTTTAATAGATCTAATGTTTTCTAAAAACAATGGGTGTTTTACCTACATTCTACATGGAACTCTGGCTGTGGTTTCAGCACACTCATGGAAATGTACATAAGCATTTATTTCAGATTGTACACCGAATTTATAGCAATGCCATTTGAAAGAATAATAAGAAAAATAAGGCTACACATTTTATCCTTTTCTGCTTCTGTTTCAGCTGTGCATAGACACAACTGATGCATCACTTCAAGGTAGGACCATAAAAGAGGTTTTGACCTTCCTTCATTATAGAGGTGAATACTAACTAAACAAATGTATAAGGTAGTATTAGCCTGAACACTTTTGATCTTTCTGCTACAAAGGATTAGTAAAAGGGCTTTCATCTGCAAGAGAAAAGTGGAGGAGGTAGAAAACAGAAAGGAAAAATAAACTATTCTTGGTAAATCAATATATTATGAGCATGGGGCTGCACAGTACAGTGTTTAGTTTAACTCTTGCCCCAAATAAGACAGAAGTTGTTGTGCCTGTTTTTACAGCCAAGAGAGAGGCTACTCTGAGCTATAATGAAGCTAAAGCAGATAAGCTTAGGCCTAGAAACAGAAGAGTCTGTGAAAAAAAAAAAATTATTTTTTACTTAGTTGACCTCAAGTTCTGTCTTAGAATAATAGAATCACTCTGGCTGCAAGTGAACTTAAAAGGCTGTGTGGTCCAAGCTACTGCCCAAAGTTGGACAAAAACTGAATCACAGTAGGTAGCTCAGACATGCCATGAAAAACTCCGAGGATAGAGATCCTGAAAATTTCTGAGGACTTCTTTAACATCTAACTATACTTGTAGCATTTTTTTTCCAATATCTTCATTTTAGTAGACCAAATTAGAGAACTGAGAGATTCATCTCCACATTCTGTCTTTCTTACTTAATAGTCACCAGGAGGAGTCTCTAAATAATAACACAATACACTCTGAACTTCTCAGTATTTCAGAAAAAATACTTATTGCAGGAAAGCTTACAGAGACTGCAAGCTGTTCCAAAAACAGTGAAATACTAAAGTCGGTGTCAATAAAACTGGGAACTGGATAGCTGTGCTACAAGTTCATGACTCGTAATAAAAATATCACTTGATCCAAAGATGTCTTTACTCTTTTTTGAGATCTGACAAGCTTAAGTGGAGTGGGTCACATGGGAAGCTTAATAGAAACACACGAGTAATCTCAGAATTTTCTGACAGTTCAGGAGAACATTTTTGCAAAGATTTCCAGTAAAGATGCAGTTATTAAAGACACAATGAAAAGAAAACTCATGGCTGCCTCTATAATTTAGCATTGCACCTAGTAAAACCCGCTAAAAAGAGTATCAGAAAAATTACAGCAACAAATAAAGATTCAAAACACCCTAGAAAGACTGAATAGAAACTTAAGGAAAACAAGGTCTGTGTGGGACTGAAGCCCGAGGGACAGGTTTAAGAAGTGTCTTCTTATTAGAATATCTCCCTACAGTTTTATTAAACTTCATTACTAAATAATACTGGGAAAAACTCAAAACATTACCTAAGAAGAAACCTCAAGTACCGCTGCAAGGGAATCACTATTGCTTGTCTAGCTGCTGTTTCTTCACAGAAGAACTTGGTACATACAAAAATACAAAAGCTCTTCAAGAGGTCAGAGCTTCAGGCATGTGCTGTGCTGACTTGTACAAAATAGCAGGTGAAACCAAGAGAGTAAGTCACTTGTGGTGTGTAACTTCTCAGTTATCACAGACTAAAGTCCAGGCTTTTTTCCTTCAATACAAATCCGGAATATCTACAATGACTTAATACATTGCAGTAACAAGAAGGTCCAAAGATCCTCAAATCTACTTACCCTACATAATTACTTGTATATGTTTTCAAAATTAACTTCACATCAGTATTTCAAGCATTTGCTTAAAACCTAATCTGATAAATATTTTTATATGTACTTCATAGGTTACAATAACTGCACAGAGAAAATTCAAAAGTATCTTTAACTCTGCGGAGCAAAGCTCTTATTCAAAAAAGGCAAAGAGACACTGGTTTCTAAATTTTCATCCTGTTTTGCTATTGATATCTTTGTCTTAGCCACAGTGAACAATCACCATCCTTTTTAACAAACACAACCTTACCAGCTTTCTGTCAGTCTCAGAATTCAAAAAATAAACTTTGATGCAAAGCATGTCTGATTTTTTCTTTTGAAATAGAGACTGAAGAAACGAAACCCATCACCTAAAAGAGTGGCCTTGATACCACTAGAGGCCACCCTACGAATAAAATCAGTGCCCTGCATGCACAAGAACAGCAAAACTGCTGTTGCTTGAGATTTCAAGCATGAAAACAGATGAACACACAAAAACACTGTGCACATCAAAATTATGAATTTCTAAGAGAAGTCTTTCCCTTAGTCTGAGGCCATTGCAAACTGACTACACTGTAGTCATATTTTACAGATTGGAAATACATGGCCCCACCTACACAATTTTAGAGGAAGCATCTTTGGATGCCTAGGAGCACTGCAGACATGTTGCTTTATCTCTTGAAAAAAAGAATCTGAAACACTGGACTTTGAACAGATTATTTCTCTAATGTGTTTGATTTAGCCCATACATAAGATATCATTTTTCAGCACCAGGAATGATGGTCTTAAAACAGGCCATCTATTATTTGCCATGAATTGAGTTGGATTTGTGTGGGAAAACAGACTGCTGCTTCGCTCAGCTTCTGTCATTCTGTGATAGAAAACACTTGTGTCTCTTCATTTCATGGCATTGGTACAGATAAAGACTCTACTGCTTCATATGAACGAAGTTAAAAGGCATCTCAGTTACAAGCTGCAAAGCAGTGAAAAAAAATGAGCTCATTTTATTTAAGTATGGATTTATTTAAATCAGAGATTGATGCAAACCAGCAGTTTGGAAGTGCTGTATGCTTTCCATTCACAAAGATCACAACAGATGAGTTCAAGACACTAATTATTAGCCTAAATAATGTTATATATACATGTAGGATGCTGCTATGGTTGCAAAGAGAAGTATCATACTCTTCCCAAACATACATTATATTCTCACCAGATAAAAACCATGGTGGCCCAGTCTCACTACTGGCATGAGCTATACTGGAAGTGTTCAAGGTCTGGTTAACTGGGGCTCTGGGTCCAGTGGGAAGTGTCCTTGCCCATATCAGGAAAGTTGGACTAAATTATTTTTAAAAGTTCCTTCGAACTCAAACTACTCTGTGATTCTATGACATCTCACTCTGGGACAAGTGGGAGCATCAGTTCCCAATTCTGCCTCTCCAGAAATGCAGAAATGTGTCAGGAAACACATTTGCATCCCATCAGGTATAGACTATACAGCAATGGCACTACAAAACAGTGAATAGGAAAAATAGTTTATTTGAAATTCTTTCCTAACACTGGCTGAATTTTTCCTGCAGTCATACCCTGACACATTATATAGCACTGGTTGCCCCTGCTTTGTTCTGGTACTGGTCGTGTTCTTTCGCTTCTAATCAAGGGAAGGTGAGGAAACAGAATGAAACACACTAAAAGAACACATAGCATGGCAGGAACAACGATATAAACTCTTACAGATAGCTTTAGAACAGGCATGGAATTTTGAAAATGTGAACAAAGATACAGAGGGAACAAAGCTAAGGAGAAAGCTCCCTATTCTGCTTAAAACAATTGTGTTACAAGTCCAAACGTAAAAATAGCAGATTCCAAAATCCTTGCTCTCAGGTTTTTGCCACTCTAAATCAAATGCTGGTATGTATTTTAAGGGATGCAAATATATCTTATCTCTGACTCACCTAGTCATTTCATTTTTTTTGAGGAATGGGCTTTTTCAAAGAAGTTTGCTCAAAAAAGTACTTGGGAACAGCTCTTTGAATAACAGCAGGAATACAAAATCATATTTCTAAAATCCAAGCTATAAAACCTGGGAGAACAAGGTGGTTTTTTTTTAACAAACTGTTGATAAAATTGGGCCTTAAAGTTGAAATTCTTACAAAAGATGCAGATTCATCACAAAGACCTGTATTTACCATCTTTACCCATGTTTGTACTTGGTCTTTTCCTTTTCAAATAAGTCTACAGAGACAATGGAGTTGGACAGAAAGAGAGCCATTTGGACCCAACAAATCTCAGGAGCTGAAATGTTTTGTCATCTCTTGATATTTCCAGGAGGATCTCAAAAGAGTTGGTAGGTTGCTACTAGCCTGGATTTCAAAACTTACATAAAAATAGAAGGGAGACTCATGGATAACAAGACAAATATGAAAAAATATTTGAAATGGAAAGCTGCAAAACTTCGACTCAGTTAAACTGAAGTTACTGCAATTATTGATAACGAGGGTAATGCTGTGCTGAGGATGCTGCTTTACTGCCTGCAGATTCTAACCTTCATGTTAATTTAGAAAACATGCACATAATGAATGAATCTTCTGTGTATGAAGCTTTGTCAGAAGCTGTCTGACTGGCCTGAGGGACTTATAGAAAGAGTAAACTTTTCTGATACAGATAGATCAGTCAGGAGTATGTTCAGTTGTCCTCCCTAACTTCCAGAGCTCACCCAACAGTGGCATCCACTCAAGAGAGCTAACTAGGCAAAATTGTCTCAGTTCAGTGGCTTCTATTATGGAAAGTTACAGTACAAAACATGTGTTTGCTAATATGACTGCATCCCAATAGAAGTATCTTCCCATTAAAGTGTCATGGAGCTCCCTGTGTCATCAGGCAGGTCCAACTTGGGATCCAGTCTTCTGCCTCTTCAGTCTTTCCCCCGGTGCTGGTGACTATCATTACAGTAGCCAATTATCTGCAATCATGCCCTACCAATGCAGTACTGGAATGAGTTAATGAAGAATCAGCTCCTGTATTTTACCAAAATGCTAGTTTAAGCATCTTAGGATAATATTTCATTGAAATAAAACTTGTATTTTCCTTCTATAACATAACAAATATCAGGGAAAGCTTCTCTTCCGTGTTTTCCACCCAGAAGATGTTGGTGACCCAATGTTTTTGCTCTGTCAGTATCTCAGTAGTTTGAACATTATTTCATTTCAAATGCTGCCTAAAAATGCAGTTAAGCCTGTTACTCTAAAAGATCTTCCTGGACAAAATAAGGTAGTTGCATAATGAGGTATTCTTACAATTAACAAAGATGAAAGTCACACTGAAAGTGAATCTTTGCAATTTTACACAATGTATTTGATGTTTCTGGTTGTGTATTGAAAGAAATGGAGCATTCCCTTGCCTCCAGTGAAACTTTCCATGTATTGTGTCCTTTATAAACTCCTAGCATATGGTGTTTTAAGAGATAGCTAAGAACAATAGGTTAAGCAGTGGAGTTTTCCTTCAAGAATAAATCCACATCTTAAGCATAGCCACAAGGGAAACAGATCTACACTGTTTTACATTCAATCAGAATAGCTTCATAAAGGGTTTTAACCATAAAATGCCTTCAGTTAAGAAAAAAAAATTTTAAAAGGCAGCTGGAAGATGTTAACTTGCTTTCTAATTGAAACAATGGTTTGTTTTATTTCACGTTGGGATTTCAACAGACTCTTAATTAGCCTTTTTACCATGCAGTTTTAATTTAAAAATATCTTGATGACATTCTGGTCATCAAGAAGTTCCTAGGAGACTTGACACCTGTTAGTCCTTGGAAGAACATTCATCCAAAAAGGCAGGCAGACAAATAATACTCCCCAACTCATAGAATAAATACTAAGTCAAAATATTCGGAGTATTTAAAAGAATAATGAAGGGGGGAAAAAAAGTCTGGAAAATACTTTGTGCAGTTCAGACTTAGTGATGATAAGCAGACAGCAATGCTCAAAACAAAAGCCAAAAAACACATGGGTTGCCTGCTATGCACTGGAATACCAACAGGATATTTACAATGTGAATGTATAGCTGGTAAAGTCACTACTATGTCATTTCCTATGGACATGAAAAAATTATGCTCACCTATTTTATGAAAAGGAGCATAGCTCTTGAGAACAGCATTTGCAACACAATTTTCTATTCAGTAATAAATAAGTATACAAGACCAGATGTTATCATGCAGACTGAAACATACAGTCAGAATATATCACTTCATTTTTTGAAACACTGGTGACAATGAAGAATTCTCATAAATAGTGTTTCTATGATTCATCTTGATGTAAAATGTCTTAAAGAGGGGTTAAATTAGTAAATAGATAGTATTAAAACCTGGAGTGAATTAAAGAAATTATATATCACTTTTAGATTGAACTTCAGATACTTGAAACAGAATAAAGTAGAATAGAATAGAACAGAACAGTTAGACAGAGCCTGCAATGGTCATCTAGCCTGACCACTTCAGGTCTGTCCAAGTTAAAGCATGTTATTAAGGGAATTGTCCAAATGCTTCTTAAACAGCATTGATCACCTCTCTAGGAAGTCTATTCCAGTGTTTGACCACCTTCTTGTTAAAGAAATGTTTCTGAATATCAAGAACATGCAGCTTTGAACCATTTCCACATGTCCTGTCACGGGATACCAGGGAGAAGAGCTCAGCACCTCCTTACTTCCTCTTCTCACACTAATTGAAATAAACCTAGTTTGACTACTGGATTTCACTGAATCATAGAAAAATGTAATTGTTTTGGTTGGAAAAGACCTTTAAGATCAAGCCTAACCATTAACCTACAACTGCCAAGTTCACCACTAAAGCACGTCCCTAAACACCATATCTACACATCTTTTTAATACCTTCAGGGATGATTACTCCACCACTTAACAGCCTGTTCCAGTGCCTGACAACCCTTTCAATGAAGAATTTTTTTCCCAATATCCAATCTAAACCTCCCCTGGCATGACTTCAGGCCATTTCCTCTTGTTCTATCACTTGTTACTTGGGAGATTTACCTTCATCTTTCAGGTAGTTGTAGAAAGTGATAAGGTCTCCCCTCAGTCTCCTTTTCTCCAGACTAAGCAACTCAAACAGCGTGACATGGACAGCACTTATTTCCAATGCTGATTTTTAAATAAAATTAATAAAGCTGTAAAATAGTTTCATCAAAAGATCTTGAAATGCATGGTTAAATTAGGGAGAGAAAGGGGAAGCTATTTTGTTACTCTGGAGTAACCTATTTTGCAAACTTTTGGAAGAAAAGAAAGCCCCCAAATTCTCATATTAAGAGACAAATACTGTTTGCTGTGCTAAGGATGCATAGAAAGAAAACCATCAACTGCAGTCTGGTTTGAGTTTGCTCCATCTTATCTGTGAAGAAGGTCCATGAATCCATTTTCAGATTCTTTAATGGATCCAATGGATTTCCCCAGCAATTTTCTTTTAGATTTTACCTAAAGTTTACTGTAGCAAAAGTGGAATATTCTTCCAAACACTCCTAGGCTGTTTCAGTACAAAGTGAATGGAGTCAGCTTAAAGCACCTTAAACCAAATTTGGATGACTTTACACTTATGTAAACAACTTACATTGACACTTTCAGCTTCACAGCTGTGTCAACAAAAACTGCAAGAAATAACTTCTCAACTTGTATAGTTAGATGCAAAATAAATTACCTGCATATGCCTTCAGTCCCTCTTGGAGTTGGAAAAACTAAAAGGGATGTGGCAACATAGCTACAAGCTCAGCATCAAGACAAATCAACATGTATTAGTGGGAATTCAAATTAAGAGTAACCAGAAAGCACAAAAACACCTAAAAATGAGGAGAGATTAGATGAAAAGAAAGTCAACACCTAAACTCCAAACCTAAGACTTTTGCATTATTATTCTCATCACCCATAAAATCAGGTGCCATTTGAACCTGTGTGAACCCTGGCAAAGTTCACACAGTCCGTGATCTTTACAGTATGGACTGTTGTAGAAATATTGTGGCAAAAATTATCATAGAAAATACAACCTGCCCCATAGGCAGATTCAGCACTGGGAAAGAGTTTATTGCCCCTGTTGCAGAGCATTGTATTTGAAATGTTTTGCTCTTACCTAGAGCTGCCCTCTGAATGTGTCTCCGTGTTATTTCGCCCTTCAGGTGGTCTGTAAAAGATGCAGAATGCAAAGGGTTAGAATTCAGTATATGAAAAAATCAAAGAAAACATTGCTTATTTCCCAGCATTTGAACCCCTCTGTGCTTCTGGACAATTTAAAGGGATTTTTTGTGACTGACAGGACTATCAGAGTTCTGAGCCATCTCCTTCTCACTACTGCAAGTAAATAAGTAGGCACAATTTGCTATACATATATTTAGATTTAACTTTTTCCAGTAAGAAAGGCTGAAAATAAAGCTATTTACTGTTACACACATTCACAGGATAATGATCTCCTACTGCTAGATACAAAGGAAGTCCAAGTGAGGCCACGAGATATACAGAATTTCAAGTATTTATTCAGACAGACTTATAGGCAGTAGCAGTGGAAATGTGATATTAGGTCATCCAGTCAACCTGTTTGCCAATGAAGAACTGGTTCCCTATAGTTCATTTTTTCCTGTTTGTTGGGCTTAGTTTTAAATATCCCATTTTAGCAGTAGTACAAGCAAGTTGTACTACTCAACTGAACTCACAGTGTAGATGTCATTGGTCTTTGACAGAAATTTTTCTTTAACTTCATTATCTCATTTTCTTAGTTAGGCTCCCATGCTCCATGTAATTCACCTTTACCCTTCTTTTATTAATTTTCTTTGTGATCTATGACACTGTTACAGTTCACCAATTATTTTAAAAAATAACTATATTACCACATGGGAAGCCATTATTCATAGTGGTGAATGGAACCAACAAAGGAAAAACATAACCCTTAAATGTGCAATTTCAGCAGCATATGTATTCTGAGGGAGGATGGGTTTATCTCTTTCAAATTAAAGCATCTTCTAAACAGAGATTTGTTCATAATCTTTACTGAGCTATACATCTGGATACCAAAGAAAGAAAAAAATCCATGATGGATTCACTTTTCCCCCCAGATCTATGATTATATCAGAATGCATTCTAAATTAAAAATAAACTTTTGCTGACAAGTAAAGATTCACAGAGTAAGCTAATCAGAGCAAATGAAGTCATTAAAAGCTGCCAAAATGCTTAACTGGATAAGGTGGAAAAACCTTTTAAATTCACAGGTCATGAAAATCAGACTGTTCTATGAGCACCAAAGAACCATGAAAAATTAAACTTCCTTGAGAATCATGAGAATAAATCTTAAGTAACTTGGAGCATTGTTTAATTGGTATTATTTGCACTGTACTGCAGTATAACAGCCTAATTGTGTTGTTTTGAATGCTTTCAGGAAACAAAATTTAAGAAAAAACCCTACCTACTCCTTGTCCATAAAAAAAATGAAATTTTCCTGCATAGGAAGTTTTATTTTTTCAATTATTTCCATTTAAACCAATGAATTATGCTGTACTTAAAGTTATCTGTAAAACTAAGAAAAACTTTAAGCAACTGGGAAACAGGTTAACTGTAAGAACTAACCACACCCAGCCCAGCTATGCCAAAGTAATCCTCCATCTCAGCTGTACTAACACTCAAACAACAAAAAAAAAGCAAAAACTGATTTCTAAACATATAGAAAACCACCCCTTCATTAATAATTTTACTAATAAAATTCCAGCTAAATAATCAACACTCATGCTGTTTGTGCTTTGAAAGCTATATATAGCAACTCATTTATCTGATGTCAGTGCTCAGTGAAACGTGATTAAACATACCACTTTTTTCCTCAAATAGCTTATCGCTATTCTGGATATTTCTATTCTTGTATTCGATTGTATCCCACAGGGTGATATCACTCAATTCAATCCTGAGACCTGGGACAGTTAGGAAACAATTTGCAGTAATCTTGAGATTAATCTCAGTGGGTCATCCTTAGTTTAGGTGCCTTAGAATGCCATCTTATCTATACAGATATCTGCATGTAAGGACCCAGAAGCTTCCTTAAACACTTGTGAGCTGCAAAAGGCAGTGCCACTGCCATTGGAAACAAATGGTTTTGGAAGTGAGAATATGTTGTTCATCAAGAATCAACTGAAAGTAAAGGTGACACATGAGGTCTCTATCTTGTCAATCCCTGGTTTTAATAGTGTTAGTTCTCTTTCTTTAACCTTACTAGAAACAGATCAGCAACAATCAAAATGATCTGCATAAGTTTCTACCAATTGGCACTGAAGTCAACATAGAAACAGCAATCCAAACAAGTCAATGAAATTAAGACTGAACAGATAGATAGCAGCTTGCTGTCAACACGAGGATGTGGAAATGGAAAAATATGAGAACTGGTTTTTAAATTATTATAGCTGAGAAGCTTGACTTCCAATTATTCTCAGTACAGCTGGGACAGAAGCTGCAGAAGCCCTACTTTCATAGTAAGTTAGGCTTGCCAGCACTGTGGAACTGCCCCAAATGCTCCTTTCTCCCTTTGTTCTCGCCTTTGTACACTTCTGCTCCATCCATGACATGGACATGTTGTAAGAAATCTTGCCCTTCTGTTTTGGAAGCTTTATGAAAGAATAAGAAGTCATCACTTGTAATCAGTGAAAAAATTTCTCCTTCTGCTACAAAAATTATAATCCAGTCTTACAATTTCTATAGAAAAATACTTTTTCTGATATGAATGGAAATAAAAACGAGACATTTATCTAATTCACAGAGTCCAAACTGCCTTTCCAGGGCAACAAATATTCAATGTTTCACAGAAAATTTTTCAAGGAGAAATTGCAATTGTATCATGGGAAAATGGTATCATGGTATTCCATGGTATCATGGAATTCTGGTTCAGAGGACATAGTGGTATCATGAGGCACTGGACTATAATTCCATACCAAGACTTAGCCAGATATGATTTCATCTTTCAATTTGTTTCAATCCAATTTGAAATTTGACAGTTTATTTTGATTTAATTTGGAAAAAAGAATAAGTTTTCATGTAGAAACTCTTATTTTTGACAAAATTATAACTTTTTCTGTACATGTTTTTGATTAAAGTAGTCTTGTTCTGGTTTTGCTACAAATACTTGTGGAAGAGAACAAATATTTCTGACCTGCTCTACTTTTCTGCCTCTGAGAACACCATTACCCCCATGCAGGGCTTGATGTTCTAAGTGACAGAAGTAGGGGATGATTCCAGTGCTGTTGCCTGCACAGACCTTCCCATATAAACAAAGCAAAGATCTCAGTCTTTAGTACTGCCAGTTCTACAACCTTCATAAACACAAATATTTATTCAAAGAAATATGAAGAATCACATTCTTATAAAAATCCCCATGTTTTCCGATTCCAACAGTGTAAAGTTGTAGACAAGGTAGTATTTAAATGTGGTTTACAAAAATTGAATTTAAGACTTGGCAAACATCTCTCAACATATGGCTAATTATGTTTTCTGAAGGTTCACCAAACAAGAAGCTAAAAATAGGTCTGCAGCTGACACCAAATGATTTTTTTCCAGTGGAGTCATTCTTCAGTTAGAGATAACAGTCCCAATAAAATGTTGAATGCTGCAACTCCACATGTTTTGGCAAAAAAAGTAGTTTTGGGGAATTTAAGAATTCACTCAGCATGCAGCCAGCTGTCATTAAGGCTGTGATAAATCTGTTGGTTTTGGCCTGTGTTTCTGGACACATGTACCATCCTGAGGTATGGAAGAGATGAACTGGTAACAGAGAACTTCAGCTTTGTGACAGGAGACAAAAGCCAGGGGGAAAAGGGAAAAGATAAAATAGAACAGAGAAGCCTAATTAAGACTCGTGCAAAGGACAGGAAGGTATCCTATATGCTGACTAAATATGACAGTATCCATAACTTGAATAGTACAGCTGTCCTTTAACTTCCTGTCTTTGTGTTCTTCCAGACTGTTTTACAAGTTATTTTCCAATTTATTATACTGAATACATATTCAGGGCAACACAAAATGGGTATGCTACTATGAAAAAAAATAACATTGATTTAAAAAATTAAGCTTTTGGTTTTGTTTGAGTTCACATCACAAGTTTTAAGGCTTCGCCTATGTTTTATCAGACTATTATAAGGTTTCCAAGACTGCTAACTGAAAGGATAAAAACACTGGACAAGCTAAGAGTACACATAAAGCATTAACTTCCTCCCTTTGAGAATATTTGTTGTTACTGATGTGGACACACATTTGACTTGATGCAGGATCTCTTCTGACCTTATGAGTGACCAGCTGAAGCCTCTGTCAACAACCTCTCATCTCATTACTTTTTATTATTTTACTATTATTTTACATTTTCCAAGCCTATGTTTAGGTAAAGAAGGAATTTCATATACAAGATCCTGAAACCTTGATGCCTTCTCCAATTTTTGGTGCTACAGAAAATACCTGGCTGAACATCCTCTTATGCATCCAAGTAATCTCTGATTCCCAGAACTCACCCTCCATTTTTGGGCATTTTTGGTCCCCAGTAATGCTTTACTGTCTAAATGTTAGATCTATCTTTTCTGCTTCTCACATCACCTCATCAGTGAGTAGGCATAGGGGTGCACTAGTAGCTGAGAGGGGACACAGGCAGGACAGTTGACCCAAACTGACCAAAGAATCAAAACTGAACACAGTATTCATGGTGAGGCCTCATCAGTGCTGAGTACAGGGGGACAATTACCTCCCTAGTCCTGCTGGCCACACTATTTCTGAAACAAACCAGGGTGTTGTTGGCTGCCTTGGCCACCTGGACACATTGCTGGCTCATATTCAGCTGGGTATCAGTCAACACCTCCAGGACTTTCACTCCTGGGCAGCTTTCCAGTCACTCTTCCCTAAGCTTGTAGCAGTGCATGGGGATGTTGTGACCCAAGTGTATGACCCAACACTTGGCCTTGTTCAGTCTTATCCAACCAACTTTGACCTCTTGATCTAGCATGTAGATCTTCCTACCCTCAGGCAGATCAACAGTCCTCCAATTTAAAATCATCTGCATTGATAAAGATATTCAACAGAACTGGCCATCATACTTATATGTACATATATTAAAAAAAAAAAGCTGAGGCAGGAGAAAGGAGGAAGAAGTGATGCTTGAAGTGATGGTATTTGTCTTCCCAAGTCATGGTTGGGTGTGTTGGAACCCAGCTTTCTGGAGGATGGTTGAACACCTGGCTGATAATGGGAAGGAGTAAAGCAATTCCTTATTTTGCTTTGCTTGCACACACAGCTGTTGCTTTACCTATTAAATTGTCTTTAAATCAACCCACGAATTTTCTCACTTTTACCTTCCAGCTCATGTTAAATTATGACTGGAAATATGTGGGGTTGTTGTTTGTAATGCAATGCCCCTTCATATGTAGTTCAACCCAGTTATCACCCAACTGTGAATATACTCAAGATATACTGTGAAGATACTCAGGAGTCCAGATCTATGAAATTTAATTCATAAAAGTTGCATGCATCCTCTTGAGTCACCTGAGGAATCCTGCTGAATAAGCACAAAATAAAGCTGTATAGTCAGCAAATAATCACCGAGACTGACTTTTGAAAACAGAGAGGAGGGTAACTGCATAACTTCCATGAGCCTTGTGGAGATACTTTTTTAACTGAGCTTGAGGTCAGAGCTGTAACAGCTTACAAAGGACTTCTTAAAGTGGAGACATTGAACCCAAATAGAGATATTCAAATGGGGTAATTTATCAAATGGAGAACATTTAAACAGAGATAGTTATTGGAACTCTTACCAGATGTGCTAGATACTTCTGCAAATCTGTTGCTGAGATGGTATGAGAATAGAACCTAAGACAAAAAGTATCTGACAAGAAAAGTAATGGAAGAAGTTTCTGTTCTAACTCAAAATCCTACAGAACAAAAACCAGTCAACTTCAGCCTTTCTCTGACCCAGAGAAATATCTGGGGCAAATTCTCTCTCTTCTTTGAAACATTTGTCCTTCTCCATTGGCAAAACCATATCAATCATCTCTATTGGGACAACATGCAGGGGCAAACTATCCGGCACTAATAACCCGGCTCAACACTATTTCTGATGCAAATACTCTATTTTGGGATACATGGTTGGTCAAATCTCCATATAATCTGACATGTCCTAACTTTGAGAAAGCCCCAAGAGGCATCAAGAAAGTAAAAACCACTATTGCAGCACTCAGAACCTTCTGACTATAGCATACATATTTTTCAAGGTATGAAATACAGCCCTCATCAGCATTCAAAATGCATTAGCAATAATACTTGAGGTAACCTACTGTAAAGTATAACCCATTGCAGCAGATTTCTGTCTTTGTTCAATGAAGAAACATCTGCAGCAGTTTAAGATTTTATTGGCTTTTTCCTTTAATCTCTGACTTCTTCCCAAGGTTTGCAGTCAAAGGTTGCTGTCCCCACAGCAGAAGCAATGTTTGCCTGTGCTCTGGCTCCTTCAGTAGCTTGGCATCTCAGCACAAGCACACTGGCAGCTGAAGCTGTGACAGTATCACTGAGTTAACTGGAAAGTCCAGAACATTAGAA
The DNA here is from genome assembly GCF_003957555.1 of Calypte anna. NCBI lineage: Eukaryota > Metazoa > Chordata > Aves > Apodiformes > Trochilidae > Calypte > Calypte anna. The sequence continues at coordinate 15,284,816 of NC_044246.1, forward strand.
GCACTTTGTGCCAGCTGTGCTGGGAGGAAAGGATTGGAGACAGTAACTACCAGCAAGGAGAAGGGGCAGATCACTGGGAACAAGTTAGCTGATGGCATTTAGTAGAACTCATCAGTTGGAGATCCCAGGAAAGACAACAGACTCAGAACTGGAAGCACAATCCTGACTTCACACTGAATCCACAGCTGCATACTACAGTCTAAACTCTGCACATAAAAACCACTTGGAAATACAACATTTTCCCAACATTCTTTGAAGTTTAAATATATACAAATACAAATGTATACATTTTATTATGATGTGGAATACTGATCATTTTGAGATAAAAAAAAAAACTGCCTTAGGCAAGTTCCCTTCCTTGCCACACTCATTTGAGACAATCACAGTGTTTATTGACACATGTAACATCTTCAAGTATGATCAAATTTAAATACAGAAAGCTTATCAGACAGCAGTGTCTCACTCACTGCTATAGGATGATGCTGTATTTATTATTATTTCTTGAGTTACTCAATCTATAGCCCTCTAAAGCTTATCTCCATTTCTGTGCATGTATTTCTAACCTCCATATTACGTCTCCCCTCTATTTTCCACACATTCTCATTAGTTCTGGCCAGATTACATCATACTTCTTTTCCCTCACAATATTATCTACACATTCTGATTGATGGGCATTTCAGTAACTGTTCATTGTTTGGTCCAAATTTCCATACCACTCTTTATCCCACATTTTTTCTAGTAGCTTTTCATACCCTCTGGCTGGTACAGAAAAAAAAATCCTTTCATAGGGCCATACAGCAAAACTGTGCAGAAATGGGATTTATTTTTCTGATGACAGCATTCTGGACCTCTCTCTTCCTTTAAGTACAGACAGTCACTGGCTGCATACAACTTAATTGTTGAGGGACCCCAAGGTCCCATCCATCTAAATGAGGGAAAGGGAAGCATGGACCCATTCACCCGAAGGCACAGGACTCCTTCCCATAGATATCAGAGTTCAGGAAGTGGCTAGTGCACATGAATTCCTAACAGTCCACATACACTATACTGGGATATCTAGGATAACCACCAGAAAGTACTAAGGGCTCTGGATTGCAGTTCAGCATATCCTTGAAACTCTTATTCAGAACCTGGATGCTTTCTGAATTTAGAAGCCAATACTCACACCTTTATTTTATCTTCCCTAGGTTGGCTGCCACTACACAGCTGGGTTTTTTTAAGTTGAACTCAGTGTTGCCCAGGTAGTTTTAGCCATGCATGGATGTTAGGCACCAAGCCCCCTCCAAGAGATTTCATCAGAAGGACATATCATTTTTGGAGTCTCAATGGGTAGGAGGTAGGTAGCCCAATGAATAAAGTAGTGTTTCTGTACCTGATAGCAAAGAATGTTGCACCTCAGAAATTAAAGTGAATAGGGGTTTTTTACCCCTAGACAGCTCTCCTGAATTTAGGTGCATAAATTTCATTTAAGCTATACATTAGATACCAGACTATTATTTTAGGTGTTGTTCAAAGTTAACAAATAATCTGTGTACCAATCTTCTTTTCATATACTGGAAATGTGACAGAAATTATGCACATCTGGAAACTGTTGCTCTGTTGTTTATCACATCTAGTTGTTCATGAATTAAATAATAAGCTGGAGTAAAAAGCATGGATGAAAGGCAATACCATATGGATAAGGAGTCATAATCTGTGAATTTTGTACTCTGGATGCTCATACGAGTAAATGTAGCTTATCTCGATTGTTTCTGAGAAATTACTGGGAAGAGAAACAACAAGGACAGTAAAGCCAGAGAAACAGATTACTATATAGTTCCTCTCTTTCCCTCTTTTACTTTTTCTTTTTTTTTAATGTCCACATTTCAGAAGCTTAAAAAATAAATAATAGGTCCTAAAGCACAAAGAGGCCAACCCAAAGAATTTTACTCACAAGTTTTACATTAATACATTGGTCTTAGTCAATATTTTGAACAGAGAGTGAATGCATCCAAGTATAAGTATAATATTCTGTAACAATACTGCCTTTATGGCTTTGTAACAGCTGTTCTGCAACAATGTGATGTTTAGCTTCATTTTGTGAATTTTTTCAGGCCAGGGCTGTTCAACAGAAAATTTAGTATAGAGTTCTAGGTCTCACTATACACTTCAATGTCACAATCTTTTAAAATATTGCTAGAATACCCAAGAAATTGCCCTGGAATTGAGGTCATATTGCTATGTGTATTCTGGTCAGATAAGACATACTTAGACTTTAAGAAGACTTAAAAATAAAAATATGGAGCCAGAGTTGTTTAGATACTTTACCATGGTTAGAGGGCATGTTAAGGTTTCGGGTAATGGATACAAGGTCAGAGTGAGAATGGGTCTACAACTCAATTTTTTAATGCACATTTCTTTGTAATATATTTACCAAACATTTGAGAAATGGTTTTTTGAGTGTCAGACACATATTAGTGTCCCAGTAAAATTTGAAATAGCTTCCCATAAAGATACAGCATATATTTACTGTTGTGGATGATAACCCTGTCTGCTTTTTTAATTCTTCAGCAACTTAAAATGCAGCCTGATTCTATATAAGTGGCATAATGATGTCAACAGCTCTGAGCACACGTATTTCCTTACCTAAAGGGCATGAGAATATCTTCGTAACACAGCTATTCTCTGTTGATTTTACTCCTGCTGCAACACTCATAACCAGCTGTGGTGACATCACTAGTCCTACATGACTTAGGAACTAGTTTGAGTAGGAAAAACACATCTATTGTGTTTCAATACACATAAGAAGGTACAACTGTACAGCAAGTCTGAATGAATGCTGTCCAGATGTGCAAATGAACTACAAAATTCTATGGAAAATAACACCCTGATGAAGGAGTATTATTCTCTGATAGTGATACTCTGAAGAAGAGAATGTGCAGTCCTCCAGAATTTGAAGATTTGAGTCTTCACTCATAAACCCTGGGGCCAGCCAGTACAAAAGACAGGCATGATCTAGGAAAGGAGTGTAAGATTTAAAAAAACACAAACGTATAATGTAGCATTAACTATCTTCTAGCATATTTTCTTTAAAAGAGTAAATTTAATGGAATCACCTACGAATTTATTAGACTTTTAGCATAATAAAACAGCATAATGCAGTGTAGCAATCCAGCAACGATTACCTGTTTTCAGTCTGTAGACAGGCTACAAGAATAAAATCTGTTCCTGAGAGGTACTTTTTCAAGTTTCTAGACATGGCAGTTTATAGCTTGGTTAAATCCAATAAGCTTGGTCCATTTGCTATTAGTTTTCTAGTGAATACCTGACCTAAAAAGTGTTTACTTGGTTTCTTCCTAAGCATAAATTTTTCCCCTGAAAATACTTCTATTTCTAAAGAACAGAACATCATTTGTAATAATTAGAAAAGGAAAATGTTTCCACATATGTAGATTCCAACACGGATCCAAAGAAAACATTAACATCTTAAGCCTGGAGTGACTTAAACTAATAAGGTCTCTGTGTTTAAAGAATAGCACATCAGGGGAGCGTAACGGAGCTGTTAAAATGAATTCATTCAGTTTGGTACTTTCTGCATAAATCATCTGACAAATCATGTTTTCTCATTCTAAGGACCCATTCAGCTTATGCAGTCACCCAGGGGCATTGCCTATTGTTTGAAAGTAAAACCAAACATATGTAAACTACTCTGAAACAATGGACAATATTTAGTATTGGCATAAACATATGCATTGGCCAATGAAGCCAAAAGACTTGTACCTTCCAAAACAAGCTTCCTGAGTGCTGCTACAAAGATGATTTCATATTGCCGAAGATGGTAGCCCCTTCTTAGAGGAGGTACAGAAAAGGAGAAAAGCTGCCAGAGAGCTGCAAGGGCTCCCTGGTTCTCTTGTCAGCCTCAGCTCTAACAGAGCAGGAAAGACAAATCCTACAGCAACTAAGGACTGACAGAGACACAGTAATCACACCTTTCCTTCTGTCTTCTCTGACAATGGTCCAAGCATGAGCCCATGCTGGAGCAGTAGCAGAACAGACAGCTATATTATGGTTTCCATCAATCTAGGTGTGCCTCTGTAGTGGGATGACTTAGATCTATAAAGTTTACATCTCCTACAGTAAAGATAGCAAAGATGTCCTGATTTCAGAAGGGCACAACTGGTGCTTTATAGGCTATTATAGCAGAGTTTATGTTCCTGTCTGTTTTTCTTCTGGATTGCACATCATACTATCAGTTTTATGGAGACTATAATTCAGCTAAAGCTATTATTTTATTATTCAGTGCTTAATCAAAGGGTGTTAAGAATTTCACTATGCAAATGTAACCACCCTACTCCAACACAATGTGAACCCTGCTCACATTGCAGTGAATTTTGAGATTGTGAGCACAAATTGTTGTGTACAGCAAAAATACGGTTTGTTGATTACAAAGGGAGCAGAACAAAAGAAAAAAAAAAAGATAAGAAATTAGTAATGTGAACCTTTCACTGACCTTCAAGCAATTTCATTATAGTCTGCCCCAAGATGGTAGCAACTAGTTACCATTTCGTAGCTCTCTGCCAGGATTGTGTGATGTGCATGACATCTATTCTGCATTATAGCACCTTGAGAGAGAGCTTATGAGAGATGCAATGAGAGATCACAGCATTTTCATACTGTGCTCTGCAGATCCCTGGCTAAACTTAGCCATAGAAATCATGCCTGAAGTGAGTTGAGAACTGCTAGAAAAAGAACCTTAACAGGATCAGGGTGAACGTAAGTTGCATTTCATCATGGAAAGAAGGAAATAAGTTAGGAAGAAGAAAACAAAATGGAAGAAGTGGTAACCAAATATAAAAATAAGATGCAGAATCCTGCAAAACACATTTCTAACAGAACAAATTGCAGATGGTGACAGGGTGGTTAAGAAAATAAAGTCTACAGATACTCAGCTGATTTTCTGTGTTTTCAATTCCCTGATTCAAAAAATCAAAACGTAACATTTAAAAAACAGATTCCAAAGTAAGAATGGCTCAATAATTAGATATTTATCCAAAACAAACACATAGGAATTATGTTTTTTCAGCATTAGGTTGCAAAACCATTGGGCCAAGAAATTAAGGGGAAAGAATCTGAAGACTGTGTCAGCCATGCCGAATGGCTTCAGCTTTAACAGCTACTGCTATTTTTGGTGGACACATAAACATGCCTCATTTATTACAAAATTGCTTTGAAACTGACCTGGAGATCAGAAACAGGCTGGGGCTTCTAGGCACTGGGCCACATTGAATAACAACCCAGCTGGGAAATTACATCTGGGGGACTTTTTGTCCCCACGGCCTGTTTTCTCTTCTGTTTTTCTCACAGATGGCTGTAGGTTTTGCAGAGCTAATATGCTTTGTTATGTTAGTCATAAGTGGCATCCCTCAGCAGTAAACAGCAAAGCTACACACTAGAGAATAAATATGGTAGAAATGCTACTTGTGTCTTGTTTTCTGACACAGCTGTTGTGTCCTGAAACCAAGACTGACTCCCCATTAAGTGGCAGAAGACATTCCCAATAGGCAAGCAGCTTCCCCCCAGAGAAAAGAAATCAGTGGGGATGAGAGTGTACTGAGACTTTATTTTTCTTTATCCCAGTACTGGAACAGAAGTGGTGAAGCAGTAGGCAGGAAATCTCTTTTTTTTCTGAGAGCTTCCAGTCTACACTCATGTGTACTTGCCAAATCTCCTACTTCTCATTATAAACTACTGTTTGAGCTGGTTCTAGCTCACTGATTTGGCTGTTCATCTGGAATGTCTCAGGTATGAAGCAGATGAGCTGGGGCAGCAGCTGCCAGGCAGCCAGAAATCCTGGACACATACATCATTTTGCATGCAGAACAGACAGCATGAGACTGATCAGGCTTTGTAAAGTCACCTGTGCACACACAGTTTTTTTGATACCAACAGGATGGGCTGGATGGGTTGCACACCATATCCTGAGCATGTTAGATGCACTGCACTGCTCAGACTTCTGTCTCTGAAGAAATGAGACCCTTAGGTTTTTAATGTCAGGTATTGATGAACGTGTCAATGCTTGCTTCTCAGAGAGCTTTCCACACCAAGAACTGACTCGGATTAAAGAAGAAGATCAATAGTGAAGAAGAGCAAGTTCTCCTACTGTTCTTGTAAATTGTTTCTCATGACAGAGAATTCAGTGTAATGTTTAAGGGCAGTATGCAACACCTTCATAGAGTGAAATACTTGCTTGCAAAATAAGAAAAAGCACTTGAAAGACCATGTCATACCTGTCCCATCATTTCTTAGACCAAAAATGGGAAAATATTTAAAGATATTTAAATATAATTTAAAGATAACCACCTTTTAAATAGAGGATGCTCCTAAAGTAACTGGCTGAGCACATCCAGTGCATCAGAGCATGGCCTGCTCTCAACATCAGAAGGCTGAGCAGCATCAGTGGTATAAAGTTGGATGTATTTGTGAATGTGGTCCAAGAAGGCAGCTTTGAAGACAACAAAAGGGATGCATATTGCAATATATTTCACAGTACAAGTGATATTTTTTGACTGTTTAAAACAATGTAACAGGTTGCCCAAGGAAGCTGTGGCTGGCCCTTCCCTGGAAGGGTTCAAAGTCAGGTTGGATGGGGCCTTGAGCAGCCTGCTCTGGTGGAAGGTGCTCCTGCCCAGGCAGAGGGGTTGGAACTAGATGATCTTTAAGGTCCCTTCGGACCCTAGTCATTCTATGATTACTACTATATCAAATGTGTGTTGCCCTTTATCAACTAAAACAAAGCTAAATGTGGATATAGTCTAAAAAATCATTTTCAGTCCTTACACAAGTAGAACTCAAATTGACCTCAGATAGATGTTTTTTTGAGTGTGGAGTTCAAGATTTCAAGTTCCATAGAATTAAAGATCTCTGCTAAGAACAGTATTAGAAATAAGCTACCTGAGGAATGAAATGCTGGGGAATGATATTAATGAAATATCTGTTCATTAAATCTGCATACTGGATTCATTTATATATAAGTTGTTTACATCTCATATGAACCAGATCTGCCTGTGGAATGTAGTTTTCTTCGTGGAGTTTCCCAATCCCTGTTTAAACACAATCCTGCCATTTTTCTTCTGCACTAGTAATTTCCAGTAAAATTCACTGAGCACATTTATCATATCTTTGACTGCGTAAGTACTCGATATTTTCTGGAATTGAACTAGAACAGTGAATTTATACTAATCAGGAGCTATGAACTCTCAGTGTTTATTTCCATAAAAAAATGTATCTCAGACTATTACACTAAAGAATGGAATGCATTTCAAAGTACACTAATTTCTCCCTTGTAATAGCCTCACTTCATTCAAGGTTGAAACAATGTCCAGTAAGCTAATGCCTCTGTCTCAGAGCATTTTTATTAGTATAAAATAAGTAATTAATTCTATTAATAGTATTGAGCTTTAAGAAAGCAACACATTGATTTTGATGAATTTTTTTTCCATATAGCATATCATCACTGCATTTTATTTTCATTTAGGTTCCATGTCAAGCATGGAACTTTCTCTAACAGAAAAATTCTATCCTTCCTAAGTAAAAACACTTATTCAGCAAAAGTTTAAAAAATGGTTTTTGCTCATGCATGACTTCCCTGAATTCTTTCAGTCCATATAATCATGGCCTAAAATATGCATAACATTCCTAATGTCATCCTTGGGATTCTAGTTCTTAACCAACAGATTCTCCTTTTTCAAAGTAATTTATTGCCTGCACATGAAGCTAAAACAATGTAGGTATACAACACAGCCAACAGAGTGTTCTCAGACCACTTCTGCCTGAGAAACATCACAAGCTTGTTCCATTTCTTAACCATAGGAAAAGGTTGATGTGAGTTCCCTTCATAAAGTTGTACAGTTAAGAAAAAACCTTGCAAGAGACATTCTTTGGCTTTTAAAAGTAGGTCTGCTTGGCTTATCTCCATGGGGAGATTAAGTGATCATAAGAAAATAATTACATGTTAATACTTACATAGGGTCTTGTACCTAGAGAAAAAGGTGATTATAAATTCAGGTTTTAAATTATTTATGTTCGGATTAGGTTTTACTTCTAACTGAGCAGTGGGAGGTACAAGGCAGTGAATCAGAATCAGTATTATCCTCAAGCACTGCTGTGTCTTGTCCTCAGGGTTCTCCAGTCCTCATCATTTGAGTGTAGAGCTCCATTAACTGTGATACATCAAGTTAAGTATTTAAACAATTTGCAGGCAAATTACAAGAAGACTCTTCACTAATTTTGCTTTGCAATACTAGGACATGTCCTCACTAACGAGATTATAATTTGCCTTGGTATCCTAGGATGCTGTGCACTAAAATCAGAGTTCAAAATGAGGCAGAGTGCAACAGCTCAGCATTCCTGTGGGTATAGCTGCACCATCAACATCATGTGCATATAATCCACCCACCTACCCCTTTTAATTCCGAGAGTGCCTGTTTCCTCACACAGTTATTACTCCCACATGAGCTTACCCTTCCTCTCCCAGCTTCAATCATAATGTTAGCTGATTTCTGGACAGACTAAAAACAACAGCTGCTTCCCTTTGGGCATTAAATACCATTTAGTATGCTTTTTTTCCTTTAGGAAAAAGCTAAATCTAATAGTGGTATAAATACCTCAAATCACGCAGACATTTATAGGGAGGAACTGGAAATCCTTACTCATCTCTTCAGTGCATCAACACATAGCACATTCTTGTATGAAGGCAACTTCTAGTCACTAAATTCAGAATTAATTTCAGTGTAATTTACACTGAAAACAGTATTTTTAAGTCCCCCAAATCTAATTTGTTGTATTATTAATGTAGCAGCTGTTGGGCCTATATGCTGTTATTTAATCCTTTCCAGTTTGTTGAGATGTAGACTTTTCCTTACTGTCAGAATCCACTCAGACAGAATGTTCTTGGCAATGGTGTAGAACCACCTTTTTGGTAACAGTGTTCTAGAAATAAAACTACTACCAACCTTGATAAGGAGAGAAGTTTGGATTTCAGAGGTTCTTTGTCTCTCACCATCTATCTCTATTTTAATTGACAATAAATTAATTTTCTCCAACTTTAGTCTATTTTGCCTGTGATGCTAATTGATAAGTGATCTCCCCATCTTTATCAAAACCCACAAGGTTTTCTTCATACTTCTTCCACCTGTTCTTCTGAGGAAGCAGACTGAGAGTGTGGCTGGACAGGTGTCACTGCAGCTTGAAAGATTGAGACACTGAAATGTTAGACATCACTCTGCTTTTTGAAAGAAGAGATTATACTCCTTCACTAATCTGAAATCAATTATTTGGACTCAGCATCAATTTTTTTTTTTACTATGTCTTTTCCAGCAATACCAGAAAGATCCATAGCTGTTGCATACCCCAACTCTTGGAAATCATACAATGCAAAAGTGTTTGCAGTAGCACAGCCTGTATTTTCACAAGAAAAGAAACTTTTTTTTTTTGAGCCTGTGAAATAAAAATTTTTAAAGTTCTTAATGTTGGACTATAAAGGCAAAAATTTACTTGTATGTCAGTGCTGTCTCACTTTCTATTTCTCCTATGCTGGTTACAGAGATCTTGTTAGTTCCCTGACCTCTCAGTTATTTCTTTCCAGTTTTACTCATGTTGGTTTTCTGCATTTGTCTTAAAGACTTGTCCTTGAGTATATTCCCCAGTCATATGTAAACAATTCTGAACAGTTCACTCAAACCAATCCAGACATGTCTATAGATTCAAAGTCCATCCTGCATTTCTCTGCCTTTTGATGGGGCATTCATGCAGTATATTTGCTTTCAAAAAGAAGTGCCCCTCAAAGCTTGCACCAAAGCCCTCTGCTCCTTTATTTGTGCCTATACAGAGGATTGTGTGATAATGCAGCAAAAAGGATCACTAAAATGTCCTGGCGTAGAAACACTTCCCTCTGTTTATGCTGCTTTTTTGTTTTATTTATAAAGTATCAGAAGAGACAATTTTCATCCTACAATGAAGTCCATCTTCTTATTTCTAGGAGTTTATTGTGAAAACTAAGCATTATGAAAAAGCTAAGACATACGTATTATTTTCCTTAAAAATAATTTTAAAATATCTGTATTCACAGCAGTGCTATTAAACATAAAAGGAGATAGAACCCAGGCATATGTGGTATAGTAGCAAAGAGGCATGCTAGCCACAGTGTCTCTTTTCTGATACTATAGTCATTCTACACTTAAAACTCCAGCTTACATCTAGACATTGATTCCCTTAATCTTCTTATGCAAGAAATATTACCAGCAAAAGCCCACCATGAATATCTTACTGCAAATTTCTTTTTCCAGCCCTAACTTCCTGATGTTTTTGAAATGCTAGTGTAATTGAGAATTTGTTGGAGTATTTTGTGTACTTTTTACTGCAAAGAGCTAATATTTCTAAGTCAGAATGAAAGGGTATTTATGATATAAAAGTTACAGCCAACTGCTGCCACTGTCTCAGAATGTAATCAGACTGCATGCAGTGAGCACTACGTCCTCAGTGGTGCATATGCTTTATACTACTCAGTGTAACTTAGGAACAAAGAAACTGATATTGATGGGATCTGTTCTTGCTTGTGCACAACAAGGCAGCCAAGAATGCTTAAGGAAACTAAAACAACATTAAAAGTAAGTTAAAGATCTAGTTTCAGGCCTCAGATGAGTCTTATTTCTCCTACCACATTTTTAGTACAGGATTGGCAGGTTAGTAACCTTACTTAGCATCTTTAATGGTTTTCTGAGTATAGATGCTATGACACTGACTTACCTGAACGTAGCAGACGAAACCTTTCTTGGGGCACGGCACTTCAAAGTCAAACAGGTGTTCTTGCCAAGGTGCACAAACAGTGCTCCAAACTTGCTGCCTTTAGACTTGGTTAGCCTTGTTCAGTGCTTCTGCTCCAGACTCAGCTAACCTCTCCTGCGACTGCTCGAGAGTGAGCTTGGCATGCACTCTGAAACTCACCTTTTACTGGCCCCCCAATCCTGCTCATGCACAGCTGGGGTCAGCCCTAATTGGGCACAGGTGGGCTTAGCACAAGCTCATGCCTCCCACCTCGTAATTAGCCACACCTGATTGCCTCATTTCACTACACCTGAAAAGCTGTTTCAGGCTGCTGAAGTATTAAACTTGTGTAATTGCATGAGATAGAGTAACACAGAAAGTGTCATATTCATAGAATCACAGAATGGTTGAAGTTAAAGGGAACTTAAAGATCATTAAGATCCAACACCCCTGCATGGGCAGGGATACCTCCCACTAAAAAAATTGCATCACTTTCAAGCCTCAGACATCAGTGTTTAAAAACCATCTACAAAGCAGTGTAGATCTGCGTAATTTACAGAGATCAGCACAGATATAAAAGGATACAACATGGATAGAATCTCTTGCTTATACAATACGATTACTGTATGAACTAAATTAAAATACTATTTTTCCATTTTACTACCAAAATTAAAAAATAAAGAGAGTAATGGAATTAATTTTCAATTTGGAAACACTTTGCTTGTAACTGCACTTTACATACCAAAACAAAACCAAAATGTGTAATTTTGTGCAATTTTTCTTAGAACTATGGAGGCATTTCTAGTTTGATTCATAAAGGATGTTTTCAATATTCATGTGGTCTACAAGCTATTACAGTCTGCTACAGGAGGCATATAAGCATTGTCAAGTTCAGTGCATCAGTACCAATTGGTTATACAGCTGCTTGTTTTGTTGAAGGGATGAGTTTGGTTTTTTACGTTACATACACACACAAATATGCACTGAGATTCTTGTATCATTCATGCTCCCCAAATATACTTCAGTTTCACTTCTAACACTGAAGAACTTAACCTAAACCAAATTTTAAAACAGATGCTTTTAATTGCAGCAAAAGCCACACTCTACTGCACTACAGCTATCAGAAATTTTGCCTAACTTACTGGGGAAAAACCCACAGTGATTCAGTCCAAACCAAGGATTTCTTTTCCATTTTGCTGGGATCCATGGAAACAAGAGTTCTGAGAAGCTACATCTACATTGCTTAATTGCATTATTTCTGAAAGCAGCTACACAGACTCCTGCAAATCTCAAGGGACTTACAGACCACACAAGTCTTGTCCCAAAATGACACTGTAAGAGGTACCTTCAGGACTGGCACATATCCCACAACTTTTTCTACTGTCTCCCACACTCTCCCAATATTTGTTTTTCCCCCAGGGCATTAGCAACAGATATAATGTGTCTGTAAGGTGGCTCTTAGGCTCCTGTCTTCAAGCAGTGCAGTCACAGCCACAGCACTGAGAAAGATGTGCTTGCGTGTGGCTGCTTATTGCTGGTGTTCTCTATGCCTGATCCAAAACAGATTTCAACCTCAGCAAGTTTGACACTCAGTGCTGACTTTGGATCTATATTGTTAAGGCCAAGCCATCTCTTGGGCTTATCACAGACAAGTAAATCTAAGAGGCAGAAGTAAATGAGAATAATGCAGAGGCAGAGAAAGAGCCATCCTGATACAATGGCTCACATTCAAACCTGTGCACACCATTGCTCAAAAACTGCAGACAGTATTTGCCTTAGAGATGTTTCCTGCTTCTTGGAAAATAACACACACTGTTCTCCATAGTAGTGAAATTTTACCAGGGCAAAAAGCCTTCTTGATAGGAATTCAGTGAGCTTATGTGGATACTGGAGAGACCCATAGTAGGATATTGAAATTATACTTGCATACAATCTGAGGATATGTATGCACCAGTTCTGTACTGACATTTATGTTCTGTCCAATCTGAAGGAGATAAATGAGCCAACTGAGAGAAGGAAGGTTGATTCAAGTGTCACATCTTCTAAAAATAACCCAGAATTCAGAATGTTGCAGTGGCAGGGCTCAGCACCTGATGTCTCTGGTTCTGGATCCCTTCCAAACATCCTTTGAGCTGTGGTTTGAAAACAGAGTGCCAACATGGCTGAGGCTTTCCTCACAGCTGGCATAACTTTAAATACACTGCATAATATCTCTGAGGGACTTGTGGTGTACCCAAAGGTGTACCCAAACAAATCTGGCAGTAGCTACAATTCCTAACCACGAAGAATATAATCATGGTTCTGGTGAAATAAAGAGCACTTGTCAGTAGTGTCATGAGATTTTTATCTTTTCCCAGAAGCCAACTGCTATTATAATACAAGTGATAATAATGACTTCATTGTCCACTTCTGTGCTGATGCCATTCAACAAATAAGGGGGCAGAAACTGAGAGTAAGGTCTATCCAAGATGCCTGGATGCCAGATTGCTTTAAAATCTAGTCCCTGAAAGCCCCTATGTGGAAGCTTGAGGGTACTTGGTTCACCTGAATGTGTGCATAAAAGAGGACATGGACACCTTCTCCAAGGACACCAGGGACAGAGCACAAAACTGTGTTTCACAGCTAACAGAGAACCTGGATAGCCAGTTTTTAGGAAAGAAGCTACAGGCTTGGAAGCAACAGACCTCAGAAATCAAGTAGGAACTTAATCTTAATAATGCATTGATCTTTTTCTATTAAAAACTAGAATCTCTTCCCATACCCTCCGAATACTGTGATTTTATCAGCTAAAAGGTAAAATGAAGCTAACATGTACTTACTTATCTTGTTTCTCACTTCATTTATTTTCTCTCCAAGGGATTTAGCTTCAGCAAACCTTTCAATAAAGCATAATGATGTAGAATTATTCTAAAGAACTTGTTAAAGAAGTTGTTCATAATAAAATACAGAATTATTCAGGACTACATCTGATTTGTAAGTAGAACTAGTTGGAAACAATTTTCTATCAGAAAAGATTTTCTGCTTTAAAAGAAAACATTTCTGAAAGAAGCAATGCAGCAAATAGGTTTACCACACAGACAAACCATTTTGATTTGACTTTCTAAGTTTTAAAAAATATTATTTCAATTCTAACAACTGGATTCTCTTAAATATACATATTACACTGCAATGCCAATTTCAATATGCTTCATTACTTACAATGTGCTAACATGCAGCTATGTAAAAGAAAAAAAATCCAAGCAAGATGAAAACAAAACATTCAGAAGTATTAGAACTTCTGCTCAGTGGGAATTTCCAAATTTCAGCTTATATTTTGCATATTGCTGAACATCACTGTGCTGTGTGAAAATGTATGCCCCAGTCACTTACAAACTTCTCAAACAAAACCAAGAAAGTGTGAGAAAACCAATGACTGTTTTTCTACAGATAGTCCTTATGTGAAAGTAAACTTTCAGCTACTGCTTAAATACTGACATAAGCAGAAGCTGCCATGTGGAGACATGCAAATAATTAGCAATGAGCAGGCTGAGAAGGATCAAAACAAATCAATGAATAATGCTTTGGAAACTTTGGAAACTATTTTTTTTTTAAATATGAAATTCCCACCAAGTATGTTTCTAAATTAATTCACTCTCAACTGCCTTACTACATTCCAATAATCAAGCCTTCAGATGGTATGTAAATATTCCCATTTTATTGTTATTAAGCATCCTGCCCACTCTCTGTATTGCTCTTCAGGAAATGTCTCATATCTAAGTATATCCTTATAAACCAGCTGCCTACAGAGCCTTACAAAATAATTTATATTTTCTACATTCCCTACAGTTTGCTAGAATTTGATGCCTTCTTTTGTGCTTTTTTTAAGTCAGTTTTCTGATCTTGTCAGAAGTTATTGTCATTATTATTCTCTTATATTTATTAGTAAATGACATTATATATTACTAAATAAAACTGTTTAGGACAAATGGCATAACTATCAGGCTTTCAAATGCCAAGTATATTCTGTTGCAAAAAGCATGACAGTCAATTCAATCTACCAAGGCAAAGTCTGATGAGTCTCTAAGGGAATCAAGGTTTGTTAAAGGAAGTATCTTGTAATATTATAAATTGCAATAGTTTAAAATGTAGTAGGATGATATGTTGCACTATATAATTTTTTGCAGGACATGAGCTTGACACAAAATTCTGCATAGTTACTGGGATATGTACCAGTTGCACCTTGCTGAATATGGAAGCAAAACTGTAATATTTAATTGTTAAGCAATCCTTCAGCTGATCTGGAAGAGTCTTGGTCAAGCCAAAGTAACCGAGGGAATCCACACATTGTATTTCTATATAACTGAAATAATGGCAAAACAGAGTTAAGAAATATGAATTTCCCCTGAGGAGGCGGGGTTTGGAAAATTATGCTTTCTCAATTAGTCCATTTCCTTGTAAAACTAGAAGTTAGAATTTCAAGGGCCTGCATTCATACCCACTCACAGACGCTTGCTTTTGGGGTTGGATTCAACCTGGGGGAATGTCTGAAGCTGCAGTGCTTCTCAGCACTTACTGTTCCTTACATGAAGAAGGCATGAAGAAGACTGAAGCATCTGTGAGGCATTTAAATGAGCTTTCTCCACTCATGGTGACTCAGAGTACACAAACAGGCCTTGAAGACTGTGTAAAGATCAAAGGGAAACACCCCAAAGTACCTCTCTCTCTTTCTCTCAGCACCCATGAGCCAAACACTGAGTTCATCAATTGCTTAGTAATTATTGTGGCAAATTTCCTGTTGATCATTAACTCTGATTCATGTTCACACAGAGATTTAGCTGGACAAGTTGGTGCCAGCTAACTATGCTGCCACTATTCACAGGTTACTGCCAGCACTTGAATGGGCCATGCATCTTTTTCTGAAACACCACAGTTTGTAACCAGCTACAATACACTGAAATTTGGCATTAATTTATGGCAGTCCAACATATTCCATCTGTGACTATGAATCACAGTCAAACAAAATAAACCAGATAAAGATGTAATATTTGACTCTAATATTGAAAAGGAAAAACCTATTTCTGGTACTTCTCTAATAAAAGGTGGTATTGTCTAGCATAAAGGTGATATTGCAATGAACAGTGATGACTGAACAATAACATTATTATTTGAAAAGGGTTTACATTTGTCCTACATGGAGACTGCTCCACAGAAAGGCTGAAGTTGCCAAATCATGGCTTCTATTACCTACAAAATAAATATTTCATGATGAAACTTCAAAGTTAATTTACCCACTAATTCCAGTGGAACAAGAATATTTTTGCAGAGATTTCATTTTTGAATGCAAATGCAAGTAATTAAAAAATAAACATTTTGACAAATCTCTAACTCATAATGTAAACCAAGACAAACTCAGAGGCTGTCCAGTCAGAGAATGGAGACATTCAGTGAAATAAATGAAAATCCATGCATTTTTAATTATTGGAAATTACAACAACAAGTGACCTAAGTGAAACTCATCCTTTCCATGAAACTCATCCATAGATATGGAAAAAACAAGTTAGCTGCTATCAAGCTGAAACACAGGAAGCAAGGAAAGAAGAAAGTGGAAAAAATTAATGGAGAAGAACAAAATAGAACCTTTATTTATATCCCATCTATTAGCTGAGTAGAATTTTACTACTAGAAATACTGACTAGGGTGGGATTTAAAAGCTTCATGCACTACACTGGAGTGGCTCATCTGAGAAGATTTCTTGGTAGTATATTTCACCAGAAAATGAGATGCATTCTTCTCCTCAGAGAAGCAATGCTAAGAGAACACGGTTGCATTAACAACTAGGATATTATTAAATTATCAGAAAGTAAATTATAGGAAGTCCAAATTTCAGAAATCTGATTCTGTCTGGATATAAACACACACACACACACACAGAGATATGTGTGTATATATATACATATATATTTTTTTTTTTTTTCCTTAACAGGGCAGCAGTTGCTAATCTACAGAAGAAAATCAAAAAAGAATTGTTTTGTTTGACGTGCAAACTAAGCTGTGGAAGATTATCTTTTTTATCTTACAAAGCTACTTCTCATGGGCAACTGTCCTAAAAAGGTAACTTGAATCTATTGAGTTTTACTTGAACAATAAGCCAGTAAATGAGCTTCAGAGAGCAAGTATCCTTAACTACCTAAGTTTTCTCACTTTTTAAATTCAGAAATGGTACTGAGTTATAATACAGTAAAGAGCTCCCCTGTAAAGAGCTCTGAAGCAGTAGGTGACCAGCTTCATGTTAAAAACAATATTTCTTTTATATATTTTTTAAACAATACAAATGCTTTTCAGCAGTTGATTTAATCACCTGATTAGATTGGTTTGCTTATAAACAGGTAATTACCGAAAAATTATATGGGTAACGTATGTGTATGAGTTACAAATATTGAAAATACAAATATTTTCAAAGGCCAAGCACCAGTTTGGACCTTCACAGTCAAACTTCCAACTAGGCTCATTGACAGTTCACCATTCAGTTAATATAAGAATGATATAATAAGCAAGCTGAGAAAATCTACCCAAAGGAAAAATCAAGACAGCTAAAAATAAGCACTTTTTGAACTGAATACAGTTTGTGGTATGACTGAAGTGGTTATGCAACTATAAGCAAAATTATTAACGTGAGAGGCCTACATAAAAAGGGAAGAAATGGTAATCTTTAAACATGTGGTGTCCACACACTTCTTCCTCTGCAATTTGGACACTGGCTCAGTAACAGAGCTTTTGTGTAACTGGTAGTTCAGAGGCTGCATTCCAAGTTAACAGACTGGACTTGCTATAAATCCATTTTAATGAACTCAGTAAACCTGGAGTTATAGACTTAGATAAAATGACTGCAACTGGCAGGGGAAAACTGTCTTGCTCCAGGGTATCAACATTCAGATTAACACTGGTTTCAGCAATCAGCTGATGCATATTAGAGAGGAGTTACCCAAGGCATTAGTCTGAATCTCTTTGTTCTTTATGGAAAGCAAATTTGGTGTCAAACTTTGTGGGTTCTGCCCATCTCTATTACATGTTCTCAAACCAGAAGGAAATACTGGCTTTCTTCACAGCAATAACAAACAGAGAAAATATGGAAGAATTGTAATTAACTAGAGGAAATTCAGGGCATGACTCAGAACTGTATTGCTTCCATTATCATGCTGTGACCATGAAATGTTCCTCTCACTAGACAGCAATGCCAGAAATGACTGCAGTGTAACCTTACGCAATGATAGAGTGATGTGGCATCATCTTGTATATTGATCAGAAGAAAGGCATTACAAAATATCCAGTTGTTGTGGGCAAATTCTTACATACTTCCAACATCTTGGCAATTTGTATTCCTGTGGTTAAATTACAGACCCAGGTAGAAAGTTAACCAGCTCAGAAAAGTGATAAATAGCAAGACCTTCAATAAATCAGAGATGTGGGGATCATTTCTTGCCTCAGTTTCACTTAAGTAAATGAGTATAAGACACAGTGACAATGTAAACAATGTCATTCATGCCTATGCAATGGGAAAATTGTGTATTAAGAAAGCAGAAGAAACCTAGACGAGGATGAAACCCCAGGACAAAAAAAATACCAAACTCTTAGGGGAAATGTTAGTCACAAGGGTAGATTGAGAAATCTGCTTTTGGTATCTCTAATCTTTGTATTTATATTAATCCTTGTATTTCTCTTGCAATGCAAGAAGGGTTAACACCTGGAAAACTGACACTGAAAACAGCTCAGTTGAGCAGTCAACATAGACAAGTGTTGGTAGCTTAATTTTTGAGATGTTTAAAATCTGCTTTATAAAAATTCACGTTTTCCATATTTTGCCATTCTCATCATCTTCACTTGATGACTTTGAACTGTTTTGCCAGCATTAACAATAAATGTGGAGGAGGAAAGTATTATTTCTGGTTTTGAGTGCAAAACTGGCAGAGAGAAGCTAAAATCGCCTGGCAAATAGTTAGGAACAACAGACAAAAAATCATATGTTAAACATCTCCCAGTTTACTGTCCAACTCAGTGTAGAAGCCAGTAAAGTATTTTTTACAATGGAAATAGCAGTAATCAATCCAGTCACATGGATCTTACTTCCTCAAGATAATTCATGATCATGAATGCCATTTACCACATTGCTTCAACATGGCTATGAAAAGAAGATGAAAAAAAAACAGAGGAAAGATGCACTAAGATTCCTCATGCTACTTTCATATTCTATCCAGATTTTTGTTCTGTTGCCACCCAGTTCTCTTTGAACATGAAATATCCCCAGTAAGCAACGGCAAAGTTTCTGTACCACAATCTCAAAAGAAGGGTGGGATGTCTGGTGCAAAATTATGTATTCCTACCTCGTAATAATTCCACACACATAATGAACACTCAGATGTCTCCCTCCTGCTGTATCTTGCTCTGACACTCACCTCTGTTTTAAAAGATGTTTGTTGTCCTCAATGCTTATATTGTCAGCATAGTCCCGCTTGAAAAGTTCAAAAGCTTCCTGACATCCAAGTGACATCTTCCCTCCTGCACCAAGGAAAAAAAAAACCAGACTACTTCAGAGTCACCAAAAGACAGACATTTTGCATTTATTTACCTTCCTAAAGCACCCAGAATTCTAAGAGCAGTGTTCCACCAATGGGAAAGCATTTTGACAAAAGATTAAAAGATTTCTTTTACCTGACAAATTAATTCACTTATCTAGTTTGAATATTTGGGCTATTTAATTTCTTGAGACAGCTTAAAATGTTCATAAGTAAACCCAAACTTTGAAAATTTAAAATATGTGAAATGTTCTTGAGTGTGAGCCAGAGGTATTTTCACAACACCAATACAATTGCTTTTATCCTTGTTTCATATTGGCCCTCAAACATAAGTTGAATATTTTCAGTATTCTTGGAAGAAAAAAATTCAGGCGTCTTTTAGTTATGTATAAGTTTCATCTCCCTTAGTGGATGCATTTCATCCCCTTTTTAATTGCAGCATGTATTGTACCAACAAAATGGTTGTTTCCTGACTTTTACATTTTCAATTTAGTGTTTGTTTCCCTCTGTGTGCCAGAAGGTCAAGACCTAGCTGGCCTTCAAATCTTTTTGAAAAATCATTGTGGAAAAGTATTACAGTCTTTATTATTTATTGGTTCTCATTGGTAGGTTCTCTACAGATCCAAGCAACATATCAGGCATCTGTGCCACCATTCATAAAGAAGCATCTGTGCTATCACAAGCACATGTATGTCAATAAATAAGTAAGGAGAAAGGATAAGACTGGCACTTAAATGACTTACAGGATGAAGATAGTTCAGGAGCAGAAAGGAGGTGGACTGTCAAACTCAAACTACATGAAAATGTAAAATATCTCCACTTCTAATTCAACTTCATGGTTGGAACTTAGACATCAAATTTTGATTAGTGCTTTTTTTTCATCTATAATCTACCTTCTGTCTTATTCAAAAACCGTCCTTCCTGCTCCAGAGACACTGAGACTCTCAATTCCATTGTGTACAAGAGCACATAGTTTTCTGGGACTTCTGCTGCCTGAGAGTTTTCTATACATTTTGTGCCAATGGACCAGGCTTACCAATAACATACATATGTGTGTAGCCCAATTTTTGCCAGACTACCTGCTTTGCAGCTTTAGTGTAAATAGGGATGACATAGTAACAAAACATGCAGGTTTGGGATATGCAATAAACCTTATGGAGGTGTATAAAGTGAATTTTACAGTTACTGCTGCCTCTCATCACACATAATATCAGGAGTACTCCCCATTGACTTCAGTGACATTTCTGTGGGTTAAGA
This sequence comes from Calypte anna, assembly GCF_003957555.1. NCBI lineage: Eukaryota > Metazoa > Chordata > Aves > Apodiformes > Trochilidae > Calypte > Calypte anna. The sequence goes on from NC_044246.1 coordinate 15,305,422, forward strand.
CACTGTTTACAGTAAAGACTGGTACCAAAAACTAGCAATCAGGTTTCAATAATCAGTAAAAGTTTAAAAAACTTTATTCAAAATACGGTAGAAAAATTTGCCCTCTGTTTCAGTCAGAAGACTCAGCACATCTGTTGCTAATTTAAAAATTTTGAGTTGAAAATAGAACCACCAGGAATGTTTGAATGGCAAAGCACGCAGAAATGCTCCACCCTTTTTGAATAAGAAAATCAAAGAAAGATAGAGTGCAGCCTTCACTTCTGTGTGATCCAAAGGAGCAAGAGGATTTAGAAAAATATATTTTTCTGCGATGATGACCTGAGAATATAATGTTCATGTTTAATGCTTGCCTTGAAGAAAAACAGGCAGCTTCGCAAGCTGAGTATCATAGCACATTCATGCCATCACCAACACTAATTTTAACATGCAGCCTGAATTGACCCTCTAGAATTGCTTTTGTTGCAGGAAAAGTTTGTACTAAGTGCAGAAAACCTGGACAAAATTAATGGCTGAGCCTAAACCAAACAATGAAACACCCTTATTCGTAGGTAACGCTCCAATGTGAAGTATTTGACCCTCCTGGCAATGTGCTGCCTTTGAGAATATAAGCAAAAACTGTTGAAGTTTGGAAAACAAAACTATTACAGTGATTATTGCTTCTGCCTGGCAGAAATGCATCAACCAAAATTAAAGGTAATCTGATAATCATTTGCCAGGCAGCAAATTTGTACAGCCAAACAAAGCACACAAAAATAGATCCCCAGAACCCTTGTGAAAGGAAAATTTTCTGGTTTATACAGTTCACTTTAAGAAAATGCTGAAATATATGAAGTAGCAAACAATCACATTCTGAAAATGGTATCCAAGGAAAGAAGCCTAAGAAGGACCATTAAGACTGCACCTCAGCATAATATGAACATAAAAAAGCTACAGAATGATCCAGCCTATGAAAATGGCAGAGATGTTTAGGATGGTAATAAGGGAATATAGCAATGTTAGTACTTGTAAAAGACTGCAAGAAACATTGGAAGCTTGACGGAGTGGTTGTGTTTTCAGTCTGGTTGGTAATGAAGATTATTCCTTCTCCATGGATGATACTGTATCTTTAATCATGCTGTTTACTTTTCCTTAAATAACTGTAAATTCATAAAGTAGCTTCACCTTCTTTCAAATGGCCTCCAAGTACCAAGGTGCACCGACATGATTGTCATGCTATTTCTCCTGGGCCTATTTCAAACAAATAAGATCTTTTGAGCTTATAGGATCTTTTGAAATTAAAGTGCTAGTGAATTTCTGGTTTTCTCTAGCTGTAAATTGAAACCAATATAGACAAATACATATTCTATGAATAAAAGTAGAACTGAGAGGAGAAACTCTGAGGATAATACATATTTGACAAGGTGGTCAAATAGTTCAGCTAAAACTATTAGGCTCATAGAAAACAATTTGTTTTGCTCTTACAGGCCAAACAATTTCTTCTTTCTTTCTTTAATGCTGTGGCATAGTGTTACAACATAAATATTTAAAAATTATTATCCAAGGAAGAAGCATCATATCCTACAGGATGAGCTCCAGGAAATGTGTTATCAAGTCATTACAATCTGAACTGGAATAATCATTACCATAAAATGATTCAGATCATGAGAAAAAAACATACAATTTTCTTGAGATCCCATTAATGAAACCCCAGTTGGCAGGGTTGCCTTGCAAAGTGATAAATTCTGCATCACCTAAATTATAGCTTTCTCATTAGGTTGTGTAAATTGGCTTTGATAATAAAAAAAAAGTATGCCTAACTCACAACATGATGTTTACAGCAAATTAAAACAGCTAAAATGTTTTGAAAATTCAGGCTTTTTCCACATTCTGAATTTAAATGTTTAAGAATAATCTCACTGAAGTTTTGATTTCAGTCAATACTCCTACCCAGTGCACTCCACCAACTTCCACATTAAACAGAAAGTTTCAATTCTCTTAAGCAACTGTTTTAAAATGCTCAAAATACAGCTGTCTGACCAAACTTGGGTAGGTTAGAAAGAATGACAGTAATGGCTCACAAGCTCTGAACTAGAGCAACAAGATCTGAGATGACCAAGAAGTAAAAAGCTTGCTGTAGCATTGAAAAAGGCATAAACTCTCAAAATAAGTAATAATTCAAAATACATTGTGCTTTTGGATGTGGTCAATACTTTTTGAGGTGACATGAAAAGATTAAAGTGATTTCAAGAACCAGTTGTATGCCCCCAGCAGGTACAAGCCTGCATATCAATGAAGTCCCTGGCAGATATTATACACCTTATTCTATCATCAACTAATTTAGAGATAGTTTATTTTATGCTTTTAGACATAAAAAATGCTATTTACAGCCATCCTAAATAACAACTGTTTAGTGTCTCACAAACTTTTAATTAAAAAGAAGTTACAGGAACATGTAGGGTATAATGTAGCACTGGATGCTCAACTGCTACCAGAGAAATTATAGGCTGAATGCAATTTTAAGTTAAATATCATCCACTGGGATTACTCAAGGACTATATCTGAGTAGGTAAGAGCATGGAAGTTTATAAATTTAGGCCTTATTTTGTAGCCACAAGTGATCAAACATGATTCCTCTGTCAGAAGGCAGTACACAGTGTCTCCTTACAACCCCACCTTATGACCAGATTTTGGTCCTGGTATGAGAGCTCCAAGGGTGTTCCAGCAGCCTTCATGCCAGACACTGTCAGTACAACATGAAAAAAGAATTGGAAACAACCCTCCAGGAGAGAAGAACTAAGGTTGCAAGTTGAGCAGTTCTGAGGTAGGAACATTAAGACTGTCAACAAAGGCAAACTCTTGGGAATAGATATTCAGACCACTTGCTCTGATGAGAAAAGCATCTGTCCACATATCTGCCCACATTTCTGTTTTGCAGAAACTACATTTTCAGAGCAGAAAACTGACTTTCCACTCCTACTAAGTGCTCTATTGGACAAGAATTGCCAACTCTTCCACTAAAATCAATAGGACTAAAAAGTCCCCTTGGTTCAAGGAAAGCTCTCATTCAGGTGAGGGTTTTCTGAAGAGTATCAGGTTGCAGTGTGAATTGTGTCTTCATGCTTACAATGACTGCTGACCTGTTTGTGCTATTCTGTATTGCCACTTATCAAATAAGAAAAATGGAACTGTGGACACTTCCAAATGAAATGATACACATTTTTTTTGGTAAGACTTTTCAAGAGAATTAATGTATTAGAAGTGTTTGCATGTAACCATAATTTATTACATCTTTACCAGGATCCCTAAAGTTATTATAGCCATCTGTTCAGAATGGAAAAAAGTAGATGTAACAGAGTTTGGGAATAATGAATTAACAAAGGATAAATACTTAAAAATAGGAAAACAAATCCCAAACCAATATACAGCAAATACTCCCCCACTGTACAACTCGGTTAAATTCTTCATTAGAAGCATGTGTATTACATATGGCTACCTTCATTATATTGCAGTTCAAAAATGGGAAAGACATAAAACAAGGTTGTTCACGGTACCCCTGCAGTGCTGAACTGCAACACAGACTTTGGAAGAAGTTAAAACCCTAAAAGGAAAACCAGAATATTCAAACTCAATGACCTAAATAAAACACTGGCCTAACTTAATTTCTCTGTCTCTGGAGTTTCTTTGTTTATTAACAGGAGGGGAAAAAAGGTAAACTTAATCATTTCTTGAGATGATTAAAGCTGGCTGCCCACAGCTTGGACAAGCGTACTCTGCACTGGGTTAAGAATTGGCTGGAGGGCCGGGCCCAGAGAGTGGTAATGAATGGGGCTGCTTCCAGTTGGCGGCCGGTCACCAGCGGTGTCCCCCAGGGATCAGTGCTGGGCCCAGTCCTGTTCAATATCTTCATTGATGACTTGGATGAGGGGATTGAGTCCATCATCAGCAAGTTTGCTGATGACACCAAGCTGGGGAGAAGTGTTGATCAGCTGGAAGTCAGGAGGATTCTGCAGAGGGACCTGGACAGACTGGAGAGATGGGCTGACTCCAATGGGATGAGCTTCAACAAGGCCAAGTGCCGGGTCCTGCACTTTGGCCACAACAACCCCATGGGGAGCTCCAGACTGGGGACAGAGTGGTTGGAGAGCAGCCAGGCAGAAAGGGACCTGGGAGTCTGGATTGACAGGAAGCTGAACATGAGCCAGCAGTGTGCCCAGGTGGCCAAGAATGGCATCCTGGTCTGTATCAGAAACAGCGTCACCAGCAGGTCCAAGGAGGTGATTCTGCCCCTATACTCAGCCCTGGTAAGGCCACACCTTGAGTACTGTGTTTAGTTCTGGGCCCCTCAGTTCAAGAAGGATATTGAGGTCCTCGAACAGGTCCAAAGGAGGGCAACCAAGCTGGTGAAGGGACTCGAACACAGATCCTATGAGGAGAGGCTGAGTGAGCTGGGGCTGTTCAGCCTGAAGAAGAGGAGGCTCAGGGGAGACCTCATTGCTCTCTACAACTACCTGAAAGGAGGATGGAGCCAGGCGGGGGTTGGGCTCTTTTCCCAGGCAACTCTCAGTAAGACAAGAGGCCATGGTGTTAAATTGTGCCGGGGGAAGTTCAGATTGGCTATTAGAAAGAATTTTTTCACGGAAAGGGTGATCAGACATTGGAACGGGCTGCCTGGGGAGGTGGTGGACTCTTCGTCCCTGGAGACATTTAAAAAGTGACTCGATATGGCACTCAGTGCCATAGTCTAGTGACTGTGGCGGTAGTTGATCAAGGGTTGGACTCGATGATCTCTGAGGTCCCTTCCAACCCAGCCTATTCTATGATAGATTATGAGCATGTTTATTGTAGTACTGAACACTGATCTGGGTAGGTTGGACTGCACTCTGCAAGTGAAAATTCCTACTGTGCAAATCCTTGAATGACTGGTAGATTAGTCAGTTATCTAGGCATAATTTTATCCAAATAAAATTGATTGACAAGACAAACTATTCCATATGCTCAAATAATTTACAGAGAGAAAGCTCCACTAAGCTGACCACTGCAAATGACCAATAACAAACGTGCAGGAGAATGTTGGACACGAATCAAAGACAAGTACCATTTCTACTGCAATGAATATTGTTAGAAGAAATGTGATCAGTAAACCAGGGATTGCTTTAAGATTACTAAAATAGAAGATCAGAAATGCAATTTTACATAAAATGCCAACTTTGAAAAATTTTTATATAGTTCAACTGGAATGCTTAAAAAAAAACCCAAAACACAACCATTTACAAAAATTCCATTAGAGGCAGGTTTTTACATTAGTTAATTTTTCTCTGCAGGAGAAGTAATGCAAATACTGAAATTTAGTTCAAGCCAAAGATTAAATTAAGCATAAAATGAATTTAAAACAAGATGAAATATGCTATTTTAAGATTGTCCAAGACCACAGAACAACAACAAAACTCCAAATGCAACATGATAGCTGAATTTGATGTTGACTTTCTTCAGTTTCATTATTTTAAGAAACATCAGCTAACAATACAGGTAAGAAAAATATTTTCCACATTAACCCAGCTATATATTTTTAATAGCTCTACTTTTGAAACAAAACAACTTGACCTTTAATCCCCAGTGAGAGTCAGAATTTTACACTCTTTACTGACGTGTGGTAAGTCTGATACCAAACTGAACCTTAGAGAGTGATCTTAATGTGAAAAGATAGAAACTATTCAGGATTACTATTCAAGTCTCTTTCCCTCATGTTTCTCTCCTGGAAAATTAGTACACTAGTTTTCTACCACTCAAACGTTATGAAGCACAATGGCAGTGAGAATCACAGGATAAAAGAAAAATGTAAATAAGAATTCACCTTGACATGACAGAGCACATATTTCCTATGATGTGTCAGTCTCAGATAAGAGAGTTTGATTCTGTTTCTCTTAGTTCTGGATTAAAATTATTTCTCAGTCTATAGGGCACGGCTTCAAGATACTATAAAATATCTGCACTAGTTTTAATGATTTATAGTGTTCCCTACTTTTGTGTTACCTGATTATGCTTTTGTAGTTTTTTAAAGGAGTCAATGAGCAGTAGAGCTACCAAATTCAAAGTGGGAGCAGAGAGAGCATTCAGAGGCTACTTAACACGAACAAAATGTCTGCAGCCATTAGAAGTGGGAAATGAAGTAGTCTTATCTATTGACACAACCAGATTTTTCTCATGTTCTGATACAATTATTATTATGGAAATTTTTTTACATTTCATGTATGACAGCTTAGATGTGTCAAAAGAAAAAAAAAATAATTTCCAGCTCCTGTTTTCAGCCACTTCTTTAAAGCTGCCCATGGGATCACATTTGATTGTATAGTACCCAGACACATCCAAAGTCCTTAATTAGTAGGTACAAAGAGAGAGCCTGAAATGAAGCATGGTAGGCTTGGCAGAAGCTCAGGGGCAGATACAGAGGAAAACATGTAGTCAAACCCACAGTAACCTTAGGAGACCCACCCAATGGTTCTGCCACTTCTAAATAAATAAGATTCACTTTTGCCTGTGCTGAAATCACACACTTCAGATTACTTCTCATAAAAAAGGACATACATGCACTGTATTGTGCAGTTTACATTAAACACTGCATATTAGAAACAGGCTGTGCATTTCCCTCTCTTTGTAGGAGTCTGAATCTGTTCCCTTCAACAGAAGATGCAGTTGTAAAAATTTTACTAATATAAGAAATGACCGACACATCAGGCACCTGAGTTATCTATACACTTGAAATTAGCCTATTGTGCTGAAAGTGAATATTTCAGTTAAGATTAATATCAAAATAAATTTTTATGTTTTGACATCTTTCTTATGTAATATTGTTATAGAGGCCTTCCAGAACCTGAATGGGACCTACAGGAAAGTTAGAGAGAGACTTTTTACAAGGATGTGTAATGATAGGACAAGGGGTAATGATTTTAAACTGAAAATGGGTAGATTTAGTTTAGGTATTAGGAAGAAAATCATTATCCCTGGGAGTGTTCAAGACCAGACTAGATAGGGCTTTGAGCAACCTGGTCTCCTGGGAGATGTCCCTGCCCATGGCAGGGGGTTTAGAACTAGATGGTCTTTAATGTCCTTTCCAACCCAAACCAGTCTGTGATTCTATGTGTTTGATATGTTGCATTAGCAACATGTGTTTCTTGTTTTAGCCCTGAAAAAGGGCTTTTTTACATTCTAAAATTGTCCACTTTTTTTTCAACTAGACCAACATATTTAAAAAGAGCTACAATACTATCAACAAAATGTTCTACATGTTCTATGACTTTTTGAGTGATAGATATAGTAATTAAATTCTCCTTTTCCATGTATTTTTCTCAATTTTAGAAAAATTACTTTGAATAGTGGGATGAATATTTTAGGAGCTCTACCAAATGACAACCTGCACATCTGTGAAGTCATTACAGCTTGGACCAAATCAAAGTGAATTTTTTTGCTAGGGACATCTGTACAGATCCACATGTATTTTTGGTGCCTGCAGAGCCAGCTCCACCACCAATCTTGCTGGTAGCACCATAAACAGAAAAAAAAGGCATATTTCATTTCCACAGCACCTTAAGAGAGGAAAAATTATTTGTTATAAACATCAATCTGGTTTTGGAAACACTGTACTTTTAATTTCATTACATATTAGCTTTATTCTTTATTATGATCCTGAGGTTTTCTGAAGCAGAAATTTTAGATAGAGAAGAAAAAAAATATCTGCAGTGGGGACACCATGAATCAGTACCAGTTTGGGCCTATCTTAATATTTCAGACTATGAACTACAGGACTGAAAGGGCCACTTCATGAGAAATTGGTTTCCAACTCCAGCAGCAAAAGAACGTAGTATGCTGAGGTAGAGAGCTGAGAGAAGAAACCATGAGATAGCCTCCATGGGAGATACCCTCCATCAGTCAACTATCTAGATAGCAAAATAATGTCTGCAACAGGAGAAATCTATGGAAATACTGATAAATTACTCAAAATAAAAAAGATTTTAAGTAGCATCAGTCCTTGAGAGAAGAAATGTATAAGCAGATGATCAAATTTTTGGAATACCAAAATGCAAATATAGCAAGCCCTCTTACAATGCTGCTGACAACTGTTAAAAAGAAAATAATAGACCACTTCTATGGAGAATACTGTTTTTATGGCCAAAAATATAACTGACAACAAACTCCACAACAGCTTACTCACTGATATTCCTCTTCAGTTACTTTAGGTCTGACAGTACTTTTGCTCTGGCAATTTCACAATAGAGATTAAAATTGTTATTGTAAAGCCCCAGGGCAATTGCAGACGTTTAGCTATGTGGATGAATTATTTTTTTAGTGTTGATATATAATAAATTGAATATTCAAAATGTGTAAGCTCCTTTTCCAGTGCAGTTTGAAAACTGACCTAAAAAAGCCAAACACCTAAATGTTTGCTCATGTCTGAGTGGATGGGTGGAAGAAGTTGTACCAATATGTTATTACGATCAATGACAGCCAGTATTGCACTACTCTATCCTATGTATCAGCTGAAACCTTGCGTGTGACCAGTTTGGGGACACCAGTGTGTAAGGACAAGTGTGTAAACACAAAGTGATACAAGCGAAAACCTCATTGCTTATCACAAGACTAAAAGTACTACGTGGCAACAACTATGGTTTTGTGGTATCTGTAGTTTAAACTGCTTGAAGGAAACAAAAAAAGCTCAAGAAATGTCATTAATATTACAGAAGTATTTCTGGAATTCAAGCAAATATCCTTGTTTATTCCTTTTAGGACAGAAGACTAAGAAACACTTGCAAAAAACCCCCAACCAATCGGATTCCAAGAACCCATCTGATTTAGAAGCAATACTTAAAACTCCTCATTTTAAATTGAAGATGTAATTTAAAACAGGAATGTTAAGTCCCCCAGCTAAAACTATCATTTGATGAGCTTGGAAATTTAGTTTTAATTCAAAACTGGTGCAATTTCTGCCTGTCATTTTCTCAAACTTCTCTGTTCACTTTTTTGAAGTATATCACATTATACAAAATAAGCAAACAGAAAACATCACATGAAATACCATCTTTAACTTCCAATATCATTGTAAAAATATCCACTCACATATATAGATATCTCTAGGTTTCAAATTACTAAGACAACGTGAGAGCTCCCCACTGCCAGTCATGTCATCTTCAAACAGTTAAAAATGGATTATTCTTTCCTAAACAGTATGTCCAGCCTTTTAAAGCCAGACCTCAAGGACTCTTCTCTTTAATCCAGGGATTCACTTGGACCTTTTCCTCTTTGCAAATCTATTTCTGGGACATGGTACATCCACACCAGGACAGTGAATGAAGAACACCTTTTACATCTAACTACAGTACTGCTCCCAGAAATTAAGGGGAACATAAAAGAGCAACAAAGAGGAGCACATTCATAAAAAATTATTATTGACCTGACAACCTCAGGCCACATACCTCAGGAAATATGGAATAGACATTGGAGGTAGCACAGAGATGACATTGGCCATGAACAGCACCTATGCTATAGCAGCTGCAAAAAGTTGGAGTGAGGGTTTTTTGGTAAATGTATTTTACTGCCTTTTAATAATGAACTACCACTTAATGATAAGAAACTTTTATATTTTCAGCTTAGAGTCAAAAAGCTATGAGTCTTGTAGAACTATTGGAAGATCAATTACAACTCTATGATACTCTGCAGGTGAAATCCCACCATGGATATTGGGCCAGTGAGATGATAAAGATTATCTTCTTTGAGGGCAGATTCGCTGCAGAGAAGGAATTATCTCTCTTACCAAAGGGAGAATGAATAGGCAGAGAAAGCAAAGACCCTTGCAATTGCTGGTAAGTTGACCAAAATATATTGGCTATTCACTTTTCTTCTTTCCTCAGAGAAAACATTTGAAATAATCACGTCAGGGTTTACAAATATAATTTTGAAACAGTAGTGTGCATATTCACTCCAAATGTAATCCTTGAAACCTCACCATGTTAAATTAATTCACCTTTTTGATGAAGTTTCCATCTTAAATTGTCCCTGGAGGTGGAAAGTGATTTCTGTCCTGCAGTTATGCACTGGTGTAGCATACCCCATGAACAACTAGTCCTTCTGCCATGACAATAAATATCCACCGTCAGCAAGATATTAATTCCTTGTTTTTATGTGCAGCACCCATTCCCCATGAAATAAGTCAGAGAGCAATTCGATATTCTAGTGTGGTAAAATAAAGCCTAAGATTTGGCAACATTTATTTGCTTATAATAGTTCACAGAATATTTGTCATCCAGAAAACCTACCAGTGCATCTTTAGCATTTTCTTGACCATTTCCCTTTTCTCACATTGAAGTGTGACTATTTATAGAACTATATATTATCTTTTAAATACCATGACCCTGTGAAAGATTATAGTAGTTACAGATCACTTATTATGAGATGGATATCTACACTGCAAAACTGATTACATATTTTTTTGTTTTGCCATCCTGAATACTGATGATAAGAAGCAAATTAATTTAGAAAAAAATTCCTGATTCTGCAATAAGAATGCAGTGGAATTCCTCCCATCTCCCATTTCCTCTCTCAGGTATGTTCACAGAAGTCAGAGAGACAGCTAAGACAAGTATAAGCACACATGGATAAACATGGAGATGCAAAATCTTTTTCTCTCCTGACAACGAACAAGTAGGGAAAAATATCTCCAATATAAGAAGGCAACTCTCATTATTTAAATACAAATTCTTTTTCTTTTATAAAACATGCATACAACTTCACAAGAACATGCAGCATATATCACATCACTTCAAAATATTCTCTGTGGAATCTGCTCCTATTAATTTATTGTCAGCTTTAGATATTCTGACTATGGTCACCACAATAGATAAAAAGAGAAAAGTTAAATGGTAATTATTCTTATGATGTCTATTGAATTGAAATTGAGAATAGAAAAAAGTCAACCAATTTGGGTTATTCTGTATCTTAGTTATGATCTTTAGCTTCTCTGTTTTGAAAAACTCTCAATTTAATGAAAAGCCATTACAGTCTTCTCCCAGTGACATTAATGGCAAAACTTATTAGTCCCAGAGGCAAGACTACCTTATTGTCTTTCTTACTCATCACAGGACAGAGGTTTCCTGCTGAATATTCAGTAGTCTCAGTAGCTATATTAGGGAACTTCACTTTGAAAAAAACTCATGAGATGTAAAATATTTGAGTGACATTGTATTTCATACTGGCACAATTCCCACTGTGAAAGCAACTTCCTTCAGTTCCTTTTTAATTAAAATGTGTAACTGACTGAACTATATGATTAACAAGCAGCAAAAGGATCATTGGACAACTTTTGCACCAATAACCTCTGTAGTTACATATCTGCTTATGTCAAGACACAGAATTAAGAGTGGGTTTGCCCCTTGGAAGCCTGTTGAAATAAGTGACAATCACCAGAAAAATAGCATAAGTCATCCTGAATGCCAAGTACACTATGTTTTATACACTATGTTTTACACTATGTTTTATGGCTTTAAACTGATTGATTTGCTTAAGATCAAAATGGGACTACATATTATGGAGATTCTTTATCATACAAGCTTACTTTAATATTAAATGTGCTGTATCTTACATCTTATCTTGTATTAGTCTTTAATTAATGAAATAAACCTGCTGAAAATCAAAAGGATATTTGCCTAGAACACTGACTTTTTCTTCTAGTATTCCCTTATGTAAAATTGCTCTAATGCTCCTGATACAACACTGAGATATTCTTCCTCTGTTTCAAAACTCAGCTCACCATCTCCCTGTACAGTTAAAGGACATTTCTGAAATACTTGGGATTATTTCTCCCCAGTGCTAAAGCTGTATGTAAATGGCATAAATAAGTAGAGATGATCAAAGTCAGAGTATTGCAGAAGAAAGGATTTTTAACAAAAAAATAACACTCAGAACTTTTCCAGCTCACTCTGAGTGCTTTATACCATTTTCTTCTAGTGAGCAAGTAGAGATGGTATCGTCTATTTGTATGCAGCTCTTGGAATATACAATAAATACTGAAAATACTATGAAGAGGAATGTTCACCCATGCTTGCATAGAATTTTAAGTAGCTAATGTACCCCAGATTTTCATTAATGCTTCCCAAACAAATTAGCTACCAATAAAGAGAAGTGATTTCAGGACCTGTGTTGCAACAGTTATGCTGACTGAAAATGAAAAGTCAATACTTTCAAGGTTTTACATTGGTTTCTGCTTCTAATTCACTGTCTTATTCTCACAAATCATTTCATCTGTTCCTCAGTGTTAGAAAAACAAGATTTTGCACATACAGATGGTTGTTGCACATGAAATCTCCAAGTGATCAAGAAAGATAAGCCATTCTATTTTAAAGTGATCAAGAAAGATAAGCCATTCTATTTTAAAGTTGAGGAAACTGGTTCAGAGAGATGAGGTCACTTGTGTAAGTTCACAAATTTAGTAAATAAAAAAGACTGAAATAAAAAACAGATGCCCTTCATCTCAGTCTGGAATCTTAACTCAATGCAACATATTGCCTCTACAATGCAATGGAAAACTGAATTGTTCTATTTACATTTTAATTCCACACAGCAGTAGAAGCACACAAACAATAGTGTATATGAGGGAAAAATATGACAAACAATAAAAAAAGTTTCCAAGCTACCTACCCTCAGTCAGACAATCTAACCTGTCACAAGTATTCAGTGAAAACTCAGAAACACACAAAGGCAAATGTTAACAGAAGCTCATGCAGTATTCAGGAATTATTGTTACTAAGAAGTTGTTTCATTTCTTTTGGAATAACAAGAGTGGCTCAAGAAGTCACACTGCAAACCAGGCAACTGTATGAATTTTCTGTGTGTAAGTAACAAAGTTTTTGTGTAAGTAACAAAAAAGTGAATATTGAAAGAAGTATCAAAAATACAAAAGGAAAGGCAAAGCTTCCACCCCAAACCAAATTTACAGCAGCTCTCATTCATGACATAGCAAGCACAGCCTTTACCATTTGTGAAAGGTACACAAAACATTTATTTATCTTTACTTGTGCTTTAATTATTGCACTGAACTGCTTTCAAAGCATTTTTTATTGTCTCTTCAACCACTAAGAGAAATTTTAATGACTTGAAAAAAATTCTACAGAGCTCAAAAGCTATACTGTTATTTCATATATTGTCTTTTGGTACTCAAATAAATCAATTATTAAAAGGTATATACTGATTTCACCATTATCTGTGAATTCTGTAGCATGTAGCATCTTTTTCTGAGATTGATTTCTTCTGTCATAAGTATTTGTTTTTCTCTATAAACTTTAGGACTTTGCAATAATATTTATAAGAAAACAGTAATTTTTTTCAAGATTCCAATCTGATGCATCCCAGTGTGACTCATTGCTATTATATTTTCAGTATACTATTCTCCCTATTAGCAATTCTGAAACAGCCTCTCATTTGCAATTACTCTTAACAAACACATTTGATACAAAACAGCTTTTGAACTACTGTTTTTCATGCATCTGAAAAAGCTCTAGAATTTGACCCCAAGATTAAAAACACAGGAAACTGAAGGCTGTGCTTTTATTATAGGCCTGTAAGGAAGATTGCAGGCACTGTTATTGAAATATTCACAATAATAGCCTTAAGACAGTAGAAATAAAAGAGAAGGAAAAAATACCCACAGTATTCTTTAAACCCAGAAAGTTAACCTACAAAAAGAATAGCATAAAAAATAGCACCTGACCAGCCAGATAAAATTGTTATATTTCGTAGCAAATATGTTTTTTTTATTCATGTGTCCTTTTTAATTGAAAATTATACCTGACTAGACGAATTCTTTTTTCATTTTTTATATTTATATTCATTTTTTTGAAGGTAGTAATTAGAAGCTTTACAAAACCTCAGGTTACTAATAGGCTTTTGCAAACTGTGCAGTCATACAACACATTCACTTGTATCTCAACTGCTTTCTGATTTCTTTACCATTAAACAATAGATGCTGTCTCATTTTTTGCAGACATGAAATGGATCACTGCAAAATGGATGCTAGTAAGGATAATAGTTTCAGTAATTATGTACACTTATGCTGAACAATTATTTCATACTATTTTTATTCTATAAAGAAACTATCAGTTTGGAACAAAAACGTATTACATTTGCAACTGTATCTAGAGTCTGATAATTTGGGTAAAATTCTTTTCAGAGGCTGTTAGGGGTGATCTTTCCTTTACCCTGTAACATCCCTCTTTACACTTTCTTTCCTAAAGTCCACATTTTTGCAAAAAAAGCAGATTCCAGGAAATGAAGTTACTTGTTTGGATACAACTGCCAAACCCACTTCCTGTACGCACTTGGCAGGAATGTTCCGGTAAAAAAAGCCTTATGACATTTTTCAATCCAACCAAGATGGGCATTCCATTCAGCCACACAAAATCTCAATTTAGCTCCAGAATTGCATGCCAGTGTTATATATTTGACTGCCTAAAGTATGACAGTCCAGTAATAATAAATGCAATTTTACATTTGTCAGGGAAAATAGCTTCAAACAGGTTCCAATCAACAGGCACACCAACTATTTCATCTATGATCTGATATTATTTTGGCTTTGGTATTTTGCTGTTTTTCCTCTCTTCTCTTTGGACTGCCCAGCATGTGAATGAACTGTGAAGAGTAACTTATGACAATGCTGTAAAGAGACCTTTGATTGGGACATGTCATAATACAGTCATTGTTACGTTTGCATCGACAGTACTTATGCCTCATTCAGTAGTAGATGGAAAAGGAAAATTTTTTTAGAAAACATCTATAGCAAACACCTTGGCTGCTGTAACAGCAAAGCATCAAAGACATGATAGTCATCAGATGAACTGAAGAAGATGTCAATGACTGAATCTTATTTTGTTGGGCTTTTAAAAAGACATTTCACCAGGCCTTGCCCTGCACGAACTTACCATGACACAGTTGGGTGTCTGACTGTAACAATGTAATTGTTCTAAACATAGTGATTAAAAATATCTATAATGGAAAAAGCAACCTGTTATTAATCTGTCTGCTTTGCCTACAGACCAGCTTGTTTAGTTTAATGATTGAAAAATTTGCCAGAGAGATCACAATTAGGTATACAGCTGGGTAAAATTGTAACTTATTTCTATATCCCCTGAAGTTAATGATGCTCCAGCTCTCAGGTCCTTGTTTTTAAACCCTTGGTTCTTTTTGGAGGTAATGGATGAATTAAGGCAAACAAGCAACCACCTCCCAATTCCTGTTTTTGTTTTATTGTACACATCGTTTCAAAATACACTTTAGCATCTCTTGTCTCTATCTATTTTTCATTCAATAATTCTCTTGGGTTCACATTTCGTTCACTAGTAACTCAGATCTTCCTTCCCCCCAACTGACAGCCTCTCTTGTTCCTCTTCACATTCTCAACTTCATCAGGAATACAACCTAAGCAACACATCTCTCTGTCCTTTTCTGCCCTATTTATGAAAACGAACTTGCAGTCCGTCCCTGACCTTCCCTTTTTATGCCTTTCACATGAAGGTTCTCCTCCCACTCTTTAGATAGGGAATTGTGAGGCACCAGAACTATTGTAATATCAGTTGATAACACTGTCTACTTCTACTACACTTTCATGGCAGCCACAGAATTTTTACAAGAAAGACAAAAAGTAATATTCAGAAATAAATTTCCTATTTGTAACCAGCAGGTTACATTCATCACCTTATCACTTGGATGTATCCTGGATAATATCTCTGTATTATAAAGGCAGTGGTTTTGAGAGAGAATCAGTAACTATTTCAGGCTTTTTATATAACTTTCATTGACATTGTAGATGCATCTAGTTTAAATGCATTTGGTATGACATAGCTTGCAAGTATATTCTTTTTTAAAATCCTAGTAAATGCAAAAGGAAAAAAAAGCTTGAAAATGTCAGCTAAACACATTAGAAAGCATAAACTAATGTGAGATTACAGCTGAAATGCTCCAGCTCTTCATTAAAATATGGTGCATGAGTCTGCCTTTAAGGAGAGCATAAATTAGATATATACATTCTCTAAAGGATGCCATGATATCAGTCTCACTTTTACAGTGAAAACTTTTAAGGCTAAAGATTTAGTAATCTTGAACTACTGGTGTGATAAACCAGACTATCTTTGTATTCTCTATATTGAGACATAAATATGGAGTAACTGCTTGGATTTAAGTAATAAGCAAAAGAGAGACAGTGCCTTCTTGATATGGTGTGCAACTATGTGTTTTAAAGTTAATCCCTCCATTCAGACTTCTGGGAAAATTTATTTTTAGGGCCAACATAATGAACTGAGGTTCTTAAAGGCTTTTATCTCTAGGTAATACAAAGCTTAAAAGGGAAGCAGAAAGCAATAGTTATATGGTAACAGGCAGAATGAAAAAACACTGCAGAAAGTTTCAGACATGACATCCATCATTAACAGCATTTGATTTTCAGATTACTTTTCTACAGTAGTTTTGCCTAGCTCTGAGCTTCAAAATACAATTTTTCAGCTGATCATTATTTGAAGGAATTACAGAATTACAGTAGACACTGAAAACACTAAGATAGCAAGAGTAACTTCAGCAACATGAAGAGGCAGCAGCAGTTCATGGGTCAGAAAATGACCAAATGGAAGAGGCTTGTGATTATAAGACTCAGAATACAATAAAGTAAAAGAGTGAGAATTACTGATTATAGAAAATTATTGGAAACTACTTTGATTATTAGAAACCTAGAAAAGACCGTAAAAGATGAAATTTAGTTTTATTTGGATGTGGGTCGAATAAAACTATGTGGAAAAGCAGGTTGGGGGATGACACTAGGATTAAAACTATTTGTGCAAGTATTTGCAATAGCAACATTAAAAACAAACAAACAAAAAATCTTTGAGCAAGTGTTTTGCTGAACAGTCATTAAATGACTCACAGAAATCCTATGATCAGGAAAAAATGAAATTCAGGAAAATTGCTAAGGGAGAGAAGATTAGTCATAAGCACTGCAATACAGAAGAAAAGTAGCTTACAACGTTGTCCTGACTAGCTTCCACCATTCACTATATCAGTCAGGTATCAGTGCTTTGAAGAACTGGAATTCCTGCTAAATGCTTACCAAGATGAAATATTTTCTTTAGCCTTCTTCTTTCCTTCTGCTACAGGAAAGTGGTCATAATTACATGCATCTCAGGGAGCCTTCCTCACAAGTTTACAAAGTGCCACTTGAACTCTTTGTATGAATCTGTGTACTCAGTCCAACCTTCAAATTCACCTTAAGGAAGTGCTAGATCATTTCCTACCTGCATCTACAAATAAAGAGATTAAAGACTTTTTTGATGTATTCCAGAGTACCTCAGTCATGGATCTGTAAGACCAGCCCTGTAATGGAAACTTTTCTGTAATCAGAGCTTTTACCTGACCTAGAAGCAGAGGCTACTAAACTTACTGTGTCACATAATGGAAAGCTGAATATTGTCTCACCTCTGGTTGGGTATCTCACCTCCAGTAATTTGTTAATCCCTTCTCTCATACAAAAGTCAATAATGGGCAAAATTGTCTTAAATTAACCTAAATATTACATACCTCTTGCTAACATAACATTATTTAAAAGGCATGTTTCTGAACTTAAAAAGTGGCTGAAAATTAACAAATCAAAGGCAAGTTACTAAACAGATGTTCCAGAATTGGAACTGTAGGAGTCAAAAAGACAATGTATCAGGCATCATTACACTGCACAATGTTTGATTTTTTTTCAGTAAAAGCATCCAAAACTTGAGAGCCCATTCTCCCTGAGGCAAAAAGTCATAGCTCCATCAACTTCAATGGAAAAATTGCATAGTAATGAAAGCACAGAATTGGCCTGAAACATTTGTATGAAACTTACCTTAATGTGTTAAACGTACTACAGATACCAGGAAAAAGCAGGGCTCTGTGGGATATTTACAATAATGTCTAGTTTGGTTTTACATTGAAACTACTAAGATTAGTCTCTCAAGACTGTTTCTGGTAGGAACTGGATGTGAAAAGGCATTTTTCTAGATTCAATAGAGAAACAAAAGCAAAACAGAACTCTAGAGTATTCTATTATTTAACAGCATTAGCAGTATCTGCACAGAAATGCCTAAAGATTTGGCTAACAGGAAGACTTTCTAGAGTTCTGTATTACCCATCTACATACATACAGATAAAGGCACTGTAGGCTCTTGAGACTGATGTTCACAGCCATGACAATATGGAAGAATTTTCACTGATACATTTGCCAGACCTGACAGTCATACACAAAGAAATATAATCACCCTTCAAGTATGCAGAAACTTCCAGAAGCATTTTTTACCTCTAAAATATCAAGTCAAAGAGCCTCAATAACAAGAAACAAAAACATCTTTAAGGAGTTAGTCCAAAGGATCCAATAGCATTTTTAGACAGCCAAAATATGGCTAATGAATCAGGAAGCCTGAAACATTTGAAATAGTAGAGAATTTCAATAGAACACTAGGTTACATTTCAGCAGACTAGTCTGGGTAAGAGAACAGTACACCAGCATAAAAATACTGGAAAGTTTCCCTACCTAAATAGACTCAGGAGGAAGGCAGTAAAAATTGCCAAAAGCATCTTTAACAAGCTTCCAAATACACATTCCACATCAGAAGAGATTCCCTGCTGAGAAGTGGAAAGAAAGACATGATAGGCATCTTAGAAAAACCAGAAATCATTTGTAAAATTAAATAAATGTGGAGAAAGAAAAAGCTGTTGATGGTCATATAAGTGGTAAGTGGTTTTACATAACAGTATTTTCAATATACAATAATAAAGATTCAATGTCTTGAAAAATTAATTAAAGTGCTGTAATGAACAACTCCCCAGTTTCATTTAATCCTTCAAACTTACAAAATCTGCCTTTGATGCTGCAAATTGAGATCTAGCTCCAAAACACAAATTCTGGGCTTCATCTCCTAAAAATAACTCTGTGTTTATATTTATTAACACTTGGTTAAGATGACAAAAATCTCAATACACTGGGATTTATCATAGAATACCAATTGCAAGAGCTCACTTAACTTTGGATCTTACAGCATGTATTTATGTTTCTTCTTAACAAAGAATACTCAGCTGTTGTTGCTTACATAGAGCCTCATATTTCTTAACACATTTGTTTTTTACAAATTTTCACTCATCTTAGTGAGTATGGTTCAAAGTCCTCACTCACGTAAAACTCACAATGGATTCACTGAATTCTGACAAAATAAAGCTCTTGGAAGCAGTGCACATGAAAGAGTAGATTCTGGAAAAATCCTCCCCAAAAAAACCCCAAAAATAAACAACAGAAGTTAAGCAAGTTTTCTATAAATTCTCAGTCTTATTAGTACTTACTGCAATCAATATACTTCTAAAGAGACCAATTTTCTTCTAGAAACTACTTTGAATTCTAAGTTTTTAATTTTTGTTCATTTCACAAGATTAAAAAAGGAAATCAAACTATCGTCTTTAAGTCAGAGATACAAAATTATAAAAGTACATGACAAATTCAAAAATTCCCACAATTACATGCCACAAAACGTGTGCCTGAAGATAATCAGGCCTTGATAGTTGTGTGGAAACTTAGCAATAAATGTTTTATCTGGTGATATGTAATACCACAAAATAACTTTAACTTACGAGAAGTCAATTTCTGGAAATTTGTTCAAAAGCATATTCTGTCTGCTAGTATTTGATGAATTTATTTGAAGGCCTTTTTAAAATACCTTAGTCTTAATCAGTGAAGACTTACACCTTTTGCTTGGTCCTTAAACTTGGCAATGATGAAAAATTTATTGTAGGAAATAATTTCATGCTTCAAAAATTAGCCAATCACTGACTTATTTTAAATATTAGGTACAAAAGGTAAACAATAGCAATGAAATATTCACTACACTACATCTTACTAAGTGATGGTAGAAATTCAGCTGGAGATCAACTGGAATATAAACTTTTCTTCCTGTAAACAGAAAATATAGCACATCTTTTCTGACTCATGAGTAAGATCAACAGTAAGTCTGAAGAATACCCAATGAGCTCTTCTGCTTACCAAACAGCAATAAAAAAGGTACATCTGCTTGTTGACAAAGGATCTGTCATGAGCACAGGTCCCCCGATATCCCAAAGCACTATGGACACAGAAGACTTCAAGAAGCATACACGTTTGCTGAGCACTTACTTATTCTGGAAGGTTGAGACCTGCCTTTTGTTAAACTGAATGACACAGAAGAGATTCTGCTGGAAAACCTCAGTAAATCCTTTCCATTAGGAAGCTATCTCTGGGTTTTCCAACAATAGAAAGAAGCTTTTTCCCAAATTACTACATAAATATATAAAAAAGCCAAGATAAATATTTTGAGAAGTCTTGATACAAGATGAAAATATTTAGCTTTCAGAATTGAGCAGTTGGTGTGTTATCATCACTGTATTCATAATCACCATCTGTTTATAAAATCCATCTCTCACCTTTTATTTTAAAGTCTGCTTGGCAGTTCTTCAGTAGGAACGCTCTTTTTTTGCACATGCTTGCACAGTGCCTAGTAAAAAGTGATCATAAATGCTGAATGGGATACAAAACAGGTAAGTTCTTCAAGAAACTTTCAAGAATAGTCACACCTTTTTCATGAAAGATAAGTAAATGGCTAAAATTGGTCAAAATATGACTTTAATAAAATCTTTTGAGAGAGCAAAACAACCCCTCTCAAGCCCACCAGATTATAAAACTATTTGAAGCTATTAGTAAGATATATTGTGTTCTTTGAATGTCACAATTTTCACACAGTTCTCTGGTAACCAAACTGTTTATATTTATGAAGAAAAACAAATCCAGCAGGACAAAAAATGGTATCATATATCTCTTACACTGACAGAGTTATGAGAGAAGCAAGCAGCAGTCTGAGACTTACTTCCAAACTAAGATGTATATGTACAGTTGTGATATCATAAAAGTAAACCATAACATGCTTATCACTCCAGTGAAATACAAATTGAGGTCTGATTTTTTATTGTGTTGCCAGGTTTATTCATGCTTTGATTTATCCTGAAACTGCTGGTTTCTAATAACAGAAACCATCTCCCATGAAAGATTATATGTAGTACTACATTTGAATTTGGACTTTACATACAACATATCTATCAGAGATGAATTATGAGTAAAACTAAAGCTGAAGTTGAGACTTTATGATGAAATAAATTATTGTATTAAAAATGAAATCATTGAAGCATTTGTAAAGATAACATTATTATGCCAATAACTTATCTTTGCATTTGCTGGAATGCTTTTCTGAAACACAAATTAACAGCCAAAGAGTTATGGTTGTTTCAGATAAATAAGATTTATGTAATATAAATTAAATTAATATAAATTAAATAAAATTTATGCAATAAATAAGAGCTGCTACTGAGTATGTCAGAGTGTTTTGCTCACTTTTACTCAGGTAGTTACAGGCTTTTAAGTTAGAATGTTCTGTGATTAAAATCAGTATTGAAAAGTAAGTCCTCGTCTTTCATGGTGTAACACCTGGACTAAGATAAAAAGTTCTGGTCCTGTGACTCTGAGCTAACTGTATTACACAAGCTGTGAAAGTTCCTCACTGGTGGGAGCTGCCTTGCCAAAAAGTCAGCTGCACGCAGCCTTTCACTGCTTCCAGGCAGCTCACCTACCACCCCCTCCTAAAAGGAGCCCTGTGGGTTCCAAGAAAAACACATCTGTCAGCACACAAACTGTCTAATTTTTAGCTGAAGAATTCAATGCTATGTAAACGAACGTCATAAGTGAAAGTTAGGGCATTGCTAGGACACTTCACTTGTGTATTCTGCTCTAATCATCAAGGACAGCATCCTAATTCAAACTGCATGATACACTGAAAAAAGCCCTAGACATAAGAGAGCAACAATTCACATGTCCAGTTTCAGTTGTTCTCATTAGGTTTGCCACTGGTATCAATCCTTGTGGTTGACAGCATTTTACTAAGGACATTATTTTGCATACAAACCCTGATACTTAAACAAGAGCTAAACACATATCTGTTCAGAAACAAACAAACAAAGGAAAACAAAAAGCAAAAAAGAATGACCCACTTGGAAATCAAATCTGGGGTGTAGGATTTGTTTCTCTCTGTGTTTGTGCAGTGATTAGCACCAAAGGCTGCTATGTGGAGTTTCAGATACAGAGGAGGTGGGGAAAAGATAAAATGTCCAGAAAGCTAAATATTACAATACATCATGTCTTTGCAGACCTATTATATTTACTCAGTTTCTTTGGAAAAAGTATACACATTTAATGCAGATTGGACTAAAAAAACTAGTCACAGGCTTGTCTCCATAGATATGTGCAGTTGCAGCAGTACCTCATTCACCTTCCAAGTCAGCCTGCTTTGGGAAAAATTTGGTTCAGGAGTCATTTTACGGTTGTGAGGAACTTAAGATAATTTTCCTCTTAACACATCTTATTATCTTAAGATCAGTAGTTAAACAGAATGGCTACACTTCTCCTGCTTAAGTCAGTGCCTGGATAGGTTAGAGTAGAAGCATGATTCCCTATATCTTTACATGCAGAAATGGCCCTAGAGCAAATGGGAAAAAAATAGTAAAAATAAGTTTTACCATACAGAGACAGCAGTTCTATGAGACAATACATTTTTTTTCCATACAGAGACAGAAACATTGTAAATATGTTGACAAAGCTGCCTGTACTATTATCATTAGTTTACTTTTCATAAATATTGTAGCATAAATGACTGATGGTTTTTCTGATGGCTTGGGATGCAGGTGAGTTATGAAGCAAAAGCAGTAGCAAATCTATCATGAAAGTAACAAAATTAAATTATTCCATTTAATATCACATAATGGTAAAGATCTGTTTCTGGGCAAAGAAATGTTAAAGCTAAAGAACTCAGCACCTGCAAAATAAATGAAAGGTCCTAAGATTTATTTTAAGAAAGTAAATATTCACTAGGCTCTTCCACAACTACTTAGCTAAAATAAATATTTTTCTCCTTACTTTCTGCTGATTTCCTGGTTTGACTTCCTAGTTTAATTGTTTCCAGATAAGAAAATGAGATAGGAAAATGAAAAATAGATTTAGAGATGTGATTAGAAACACTAGAAATACCACTTTACATCCCATGAAATCAGTCTGATTGTAGAGATGAGGCAACAAGAAAGCTTGCAAAGTAATTAAACTGTTAAAATAGTTAACGTGTAGTTTACACATACATTAAAATCTTAAATGATGTAAAATATACAAAGTGTTTAAATGATGAAAAATAGGTGTAATAGTACACTAAAAGTTCTACTTGGCTGCTGTCCCTTGGCTCAGAAGATTAAGTAAAATATAGCAAGTCCAACATTACTGGATTAGTCTTGTAGCAGAATGTCAGGCCACTCTAAGAGGAATGCAGACACACAAGGCCACCTAAACCAGTCCAAAAATAAACAGTCCCCCCTCCAAAGCTTTTATTTACCTGTAACTCTCAAGCAGTGCCTGAAAAGTTAAAAAATAAAATAACTGTAAATGAACCTAAGAGAGTACTTTCATGTTCACACTAGCACGTTGGTTATTGAGGACTTGATGGTTTTCATGCCCATAAGGAAAGACACAGGATGTAAGACCCTGGCCCAAAACTGATTCAAAAGAGGACAGTAAAGACTGTGTTTCTTGCTACTTTAAGAATAAAAAACATCACATGAAGTGCAATCTAATCATATAAAAAAAAAGTCTGATCTCAAAAGTTACTACTGTCTCATCCCTGATAGATGTGCTCCTCATCTGAGTGGGATGGGAATCAAATACATTTACTTTAATTTATTCATTAACCAAAGACAATACTTCATCACTGTGGCAGATTTCCTGTGTAAAACATCTGTTCCAAGTAATTATTTTTTTCAGAGTAATACACTCACCTAATGAATTTTAGAAAACAAACAGCTCACTTAGAATAAGGTATGAAAACAATACACGGGCTTTACTAAATGAGATAAAACCCATTTACCAGCTGTGGACACCCAGTACTCATCTGCTGTTGAAGGCACAGCACATGATAAAAAGGTGTTGAGTGTGTTAGCTATCCTAAATAAATGCATTATTTACTAACTCAACGCTAGCTTGTTTGCAAACTATATGAATTAGTAAACCATTACAGAAACCATGAAAATATATATTTTTAAAATATATCAGCACAAGAATTTTTACTTTGTTCAGACTTACTAAAGCCTTGCTCCAGAAAGGTATTGTTTAATTAAAGATACTCACACATACAAAAAGAGAGCTATTTGTA
Source organism: Calypte anna (assembly GCF_003957555.1). Lineage (NCBI taxonomy): Eukaryota > Metazoa > Chordata > Aves > Apodiformes > Trochilidae > Calypte > Calypte anna. Next base: position 15,329,709 of record NC_044246.1, read on the forward strand.
ACTTCTGAAATGAAGACCTCAGCTCACTTAATCACAATAATTTTTTTTAACCATAGAAATAACCACCATGGTTTATAAAAAATGATAAATATAACCCAAATATCTACAGTGTATAACATAAAAAGAAGTCTTAGCAATAATAACAAAAATTTTTGTGTTTGCAACCTGGTAACAGAGTTAGAAGCATAAATAATGAAATTTTCTATTAATTTAATATAAGATTTCTCTCCTAGGCTGGGAGATTAAAAAGGGGGTTAAAATCATTTGTGGTGCTTAAGAATTAATAATTCCTGAACAAAAGTTCTCTCAGTATCTGCAGTTCCAGTTTAGATTTTTAAAAAATAAAATCAGTATTTTCAAATCTTTCAGGGAAAAAAAGTATTATTTCCCAGTGTTTTTTAAGGAAAGATGCTCAAAAAGTCCTTTGCTGAAAATTGACTCAAACATTCAAGGGCCTACGACTGAATTCATACCCTGGTTTTGTAGGACAGTTCAAGAGAATACTCACATCAGTTTGTAAAAGCCATCAGCATCTTGAGAGGGCTATACATTTAAAGCCCAACATTTATGGATACAGAATTAGCACAAAATGGGTGACATGGAAAACAGAACTTTCTTGTTCTGGTAAACATTTGAATGATGTGCTGTAAATCAGACTAATAATCAGGTAACTCATTAACTCAGTAACTTATTTAATTACTTACACTTACCTGTTTGTCTGGAAAGCAATGGTAGTCTATACACTGCAGAGTTGAAATATTTTCCCTCTTTCAGACTAAAACTGCTAGATGGGCTTTGACTTTCTTCCAGGTTTGTAGAAAGAGACTGATCCAAGACTGTTGTACCAGAAGAGGCAGCATTAAGCTGGAAAAGAGCATCTTGAGCTTTCTTTTTTTCTTTTTTTAGCATATTTACCAGTATATCTGCAAGACAAATTAAGGAAATCAGTAAGGACCTCTTTTTTATAAATAAATGATCATGCTTGTCCCCCAAATATTTCTTTTTTCCAAGTGGAACAATTCACATGGAAGTCTACATGTGAATTTGGAGTTGGGCATATTCTTTGTACTCATAGTCAACCCTCTTAGTTTTTCCAAACAGCAGATTAATTTTTACAAAACTGTAACAAATTCACAATTTTGGATCCCATTGAATCACATCGTGATTAAAGCAGTTAGAGACAATCAGGACTGAAAACTCTAGCATTACGTTGCCATTGTGTGACATTCCCTTTTTCATTTTTTAAACTCTATAATAAACAACAATTACAAGCAAATGAAAACACTCTTAAACTTACAGGTAGCCTGACAAGTGCATCAAATCTGTAAGTTTTTTGCACTAATAAGGTTTACTGAAATGCAGAACAGATCTTTGAGAAATTTCTTCCAATAGCACTATGTATTTTCTGGGAGTATATTTGGTATAAACATATACTGCCTAATAGCTAATAGAGAAATTGCAATGAAAATCCTATGTACAATCAGCCAAAACCACAGGAGTCCCTCTGATATGGGTTTTTTATATGCTATTCATTTTAAATGTAATTAATGTTATGAATGAACAGAAGAAAATCTAAGTAGTCTTTGGGGAATATTCTTAACTGGACTAGGTAGCAATAACAAAACACTTTACAATTCAGTTGTTATCATAGCCCTGAGCTACCATAGGCAAGAAGGATGTCCTAGTTTGACTGAAATGTTTCCTTCCCAGCTTACTTCCCACCACTTCACCACAATAGAGGTGTTATTAATTTTCTAATTATGATGTACAGTCACTTAGTGGCTGCACACCCTGTAAATCACTTTGGGTTCAAGGTTTTTAATTTTATATACTTACTATATAAATCCAATATGGATTTACACAAGTTTCTGCTTGTACCCCTGCAAATAAAGCTGCAAATATCTACTAACCACAAGTGCATTTCATAGATAAATTCTGATTTTTTTTCATTATCAATGTCATACACAGGAAATAATTTATTTCAGAAAGAAATGTTTCTGGTAATACAGATCTTAAAATTAACATGAATTTTTAAGATGAATGGTAGTCAGCATTATAGCTAAATGCTGAAAAAAACATCTTGTCTTCTGTAACAAAGCAGAAATAGAGACACTTTCCTGCCACCCCATATCAGATTGGTAGTATATTACACCTTGATGTCAAATGCCATTCTCATCTGATTTATAAAATTCATCAGGAATTGCTGAGCAAAAAGAATGCAACTGAGTTTGCCCAGTGAAAGCATATATTCTATCTATAAACTCAAACCCAAAATAACTCAGTTCTCTGCAATATCCAAGTTTTACCCACAAAAAAGCCACAAAATTAGGGACACAATTTTCTGGTCTGCCCATAGTTCTGTCAACCTGCTTAAAATAACTCCCATCCATGGTGCAAGCCCTGCATTTGTTTCATGGGAAGCAGTGAAATTGATAAAACATATATGAGAATTACAGCATCTTGATATGCAAAAAGTTTCATCTTTAATGTAAGTTTCAAAGTTGCATATAAAGATTGCAAATTTTATATTTATTCTGAAGGCAAATAGCTCACTAGTCCCCAGAGCAGCACTTAATTTGGCTACAAATAACACTACATTAACAAAAAATTTTATTCTTTATAAGGTAATAAGTAGGTCTTTATATAGCATCAGTTTTCCATTCTAAAAAAAATGGTTTAATATACTTGGTGGAGAGTGTTTTAGGTGTGGCTTCATCCAGGATACTTGGATCTTGTCTGGACCATTCTAAAGCGTGGATCCAGGATTTTGGTTTGGCTCACAACTGAAATAGAAGCAGGTGCATAGAAGTCCTGACACATATATTTTGGGAACTGAGAAATTGCTTAAACACAGTGGGGTCAATAGAGAGAATTGCCTTCTGTACAGCTAATGACTATCTCACACATAAAAAAAGACCTTTATATCTAGATCAGATCAAACCCAAATATATTTTTCCTCATAAAGGATACTGATTTCATTGTCTCTTTGCAGCAGAAGCTCTTTCAGTTTCTTCAGTTCTTCTGCTTCTTTGTCAGTGTCTTTTTCTTCAGAGGGATGCTGGGAGAGCTGTTTTCTATCAGACATCTTTGGATTATTCATTAGTTGCTAGTAGGAGAAACAAAGCAGAATCTTTTAACTTTACCTGCAGTAAACTTACTCCGAGACTTTGTAGCTGTGGTATAAAATAAAAGCTTTTCTAGACCCTTGAGAAAACAAAATCACACCACTTGACTGTCAACTCATGTGCACTGAGCCAAGTATGGGGCAAGTTGTTTTTAAGCTTTCACCATTAACAATGTAAATAGAGCCTAATTATTTAAAGATAGCAAATTAAGATCAGTAATATATAAATTATTATATTGGAAAAGGAAATCCCAACATACAGGAAAGCATATATAACCTTCTATTGCTTTTCCTATTACTTTCACTTGTTCTTCCTAGTTGAAGTGTATTTTCTCAATGATTTAGAAGGGCTTATAACATCATCAAGAGAGGTAGAGTAACAGATACAAGGATATGGAGTTTTTACTCATTATTTTTCTCTCTTTCAACATGGTCTGTCCAAAAGAAAGCCTTTGTAGTGCAGGGAATAAGATGGATACACCTATTCATATACAAATAACATGTTTGTGCTGCAGCTTCCAGTGCTCTCTTACATTTTACTGCATGCTGAGATCCTTGCTGAGGTTTCCAAAAACCACTGCTGAATTTTTCCAACTAAACTTCAAAATTCTATCATTCCTCCCTGCACTTCACACTTAAATTGTTTTATCCTTTTCCAATGCCTCGCAACTGTATTGCATTGATATTTACAAGGAATACCTTGACACGAATGAAGCAATACTTGATCTTCCGCATGTCAGCACCAACATCCAGAGTGCTATCAGGATCATTGTCTTCAAGAAAGGTTTCAATTAATTCATCCAACCTGAAAATATATAGCATTTTTACAGAAAAATCACAAGTAATCCTTAGCTGAATACAATGCAGGATTTACCAAGCTAACTGATACTAGCAAACCATTTTCCTTCAAGGTCCATGGAATTGCAATGTACTTTTGTTCCAGATGCTAAAACTTAGATTTTATACTGAAGATATTAGAACTCCATATTAGAACATACTTGCAAATGCTAAGGAACAGTTTTAGAACTAAAAACATCTAAGAAGTAATCTTTGCTTTGTCTCACTTCATAACCTTCTGTGCTTCTACCATCACATAACTGAAAAGACCTAAAAGATCTAAAGCTGCTGTTTCCTTTCTCTTACATCACATGTAATGTGTCTGGCATTCTTGAAAAAACACAACAGCCCAATTAATTTTTTGTGTCCCAAGGATTATACAGATGCCAAAAGAAGATTGGAGCACCAGAAGACAGTCTGGTTGGAAAAGGAAGAATGTAAATCAGAAGTTATAAATCCATTCAGACTCTTTGCCAATTTTAGGAAACAGTAGAATCTTCAGTGTATTTTAGAGAAATTTTTAAAATTTCATCTTTAGAACTAGAACAAGAAGAGATCAACCTAGACTACAAACTATAAATAACAACAAAAAGCCTAGTAATAACTCTCACTCACTGGAGCAGAAACCTGAATAAAGAGACAGTCTCTACACTATCTGAAGATCAAGATCAGGAATTCTGTTTCATGCTGGAGAGATGGAGAGACCCTTGAGATAATACTTTGACTGCAGCCTTCTCACTGCTCAGCTTAGAAAGTCAAAGCACACTCAGCCTGATGGAAAAAAGGAATGGTGGAAACTGTTTAATTAACTGAAATTCAACAGAAACCTAATCATGGGGCTAGCTACAAACAGAGAATTGAAAATTACTGAATTGCTTACAAGTCTTAATTGCTTCAGTGGAAATAGGCAGCGTGAATCTTTATTTCAGAATTCGATGCTCTTTTACTGTAAGATGGTAAATTAAAGTTATTTAAATTTGAGATGCTTTTGTAATATTGTTGAGTACCTCACAAAAGACTGCATTAATCTGAAATAGAAGTACCTAGCCACAAGATACTTCCACTGAAAAGAGTAAATTTATATAAAAAAAACCCTAATATTATATTTTTTTTATACAAATGCAAACAAATATTAAACTAATAGTCTTTTATTTGTTGTAGTTAATAATCTGAACAAGCCAGCTGCTGCATTCTTCATCGTTTTTTCTTCCTAGAGCTCTCAATAATATCTCCATGCAGAATTTGTGCTCTTCAAATTTGGAGCATGGATAATCATAGCTAATTTCACAACAGGAAAAAATCTTTAAAATCAATGTCAGTTCCTTCTGACTTCTGGAGATCCAAAATGATTCCTTTTTTTTTCATCTTCTCTTCTATGTAAAGTAAATTATAGACCATGAATTATCCATTATTTAATGTTATCACAGTAGATGAAGCCTAAAAAGGGGATTTTTTCATACATCTTCATACTTCCTTTTAGGATTGTGAGGTTCTGCCCTAAGAATAGAAGGCCTGACATACTATTAAGAGCAAATGTGTGCTGAAGGTTATTGCCAGAACCCTGCTGTATCAGGAAGAATAGCTTTCCCAACAGAAATTCCCCGAAGGAGGAAGAATATGAAAGTATAAAACAAAGACCCATTTTCTGTGAAAACCAGCAGTAAACAAAGAATGGGTTTTGTTTCTCAGTCATTGGAAAAAAAAAAAAAAAAGGAAAGAAAAACAGAAAACATGAGTAAAGAATTCCACACACACACAAAATAATTTTCTAAGTTAATATAAAGGTCACATAATCACATCATTTATGAGATTAACTGAAAACTCATTTTGATAGTCATCCTATACATATTAATGTAGTACAAAAAAGAAAAGTGCTGATCCAGGTGAGTTTGAATCATGATACCAGACTGAAAACAAACACAAGCTTGACACAGCACGAGTCTGCTTTTATGCTAATGCTGGGAGGAAAACTCAGAAAATCAGTCATGATCAGTTTGGATGGAAGCGTCTTCACCAGTGCTCTCTGGTTAGTGACTGTGAATCAGTCCTAAAGTGATCTGGCATTACCCTCTTTTCATTTTTTTTTTTCAGATACTATAAACACACGCTGTACTGAAGCTCACAGACAGCTGTTGTATTATCAACTTTAGTTCTTTTCTGTTATTTTCCATTCTTCAGGAATTTCTTTTTAATGAAGCCTGCTTACCATTTACACAACACATAAATCACAAAGCTTTCTATCCCCATTACTTTAGATTCCATGCAATTTGTCTGATAGCCCAACTCCAGGCTGATTAGATCCCTGAGCTACTTCAGTTTTATCCATTGATTAAGACTTCTGTCTTTGGAAAAATATACCTCTGAATCAGTCATGTTTGCCTGAACCAGAATGCAAATTCCACAGCTGAAGTGCATCAGAAAAGCACTCCCAGCCAACTGAGAGTATGTTTTTAAAGCTTAGAGCTCTCAATAGCATGCAGGATGCATGGCCTAAAAACAAAGATTTGGAAGGACTTCTTTTGACCTTGCTTTATGTGCCATGATTTATTTCTAGGAGAGCTTGCCTTTTAACCCCCGATCACTGACACTGTGTACTTTGTATCAACATTAAGTTGGCTTAAAGAACAATTAATTCTGTGTGTCAGCTATGAACTCTGTGACAAGCAAAATGGAAATCCAATTTTATGAGAAATATGCTGCAAACAAACAAGCTACTGAAACACTTGAGGTGATCTGAGAGACTGCATCAATTAAAGAAGTTTGCTTACTTACACTTTTGCAATAGCTTTCTTATTGGCAATATACTACATATGAATTTTTGTGCTATAATTTTGAAAATTATTTTTATGCTTAATAATGATGTCTGTGTTGTTAAAAACCAGTAACTCTACATCTCCATGCACTTATTTACCTAAAAATGAATCACAGCTGGAGCAGAATTGCCACTGTAGGTAATAGGAGCTACCCACACTAAGTCAGCTTCAAGTGTGCATCAGTATGGGAAGAAAATGGAAATTCTAAGCTGCAAATTTTATCAATAATGTTATGGAAGACAGGAGAGAAAAGGGAAGGTATCTCCAGGCATTTTTGTTAATGGCATGGCAAACAAGATAAACACATCCAACCTCTCTTTGAGAAAAGCTGTCAGACAGTACTGATGGGCAGTGGACAGGACAGCAATTCCTGACATAATTGACATATATAGAGGATAAAGCTGTATTCTGCATCCAGAAATGACTGCATAACTTCTAATTTAACAGAAGTGGGTTTGGTTATGGGTGAAATAATATAGTTAAATAAATAATGGAACTGGCTACCTAAGCCTTTGAACAATTTCCACAGTAGATATTCATTAGAGTAGTTTTATTAACATAGCCCTAGAATAGGCTGCATTGATTTGGTGCAGAAAAGTAAAAGCAGTAAGTCCTTGTCTTCTACTTTAACAGTCTGGAAGATTTTTTACACTTTTTTTCACTTTAAATATACATACAATGCTCAACTGAAAAAAAGAAATCTATTACAGGACAATAAAGACAAAGATCTCCTTTCAACTACTGATTGCAATGGTATGAGAAACTCTAAACACATTACACTGAATTGTTTACATGTGTACCTATGAGGAAGTCAAGCAATAATAAAGTTGCATACTTCAAATTTGCTGTGAGGTTCAGTTTCATCCTGTAAGCTGAAAATGCATTCTAGGCCAGTCTGTATGAGCTCACAGCACAGTGTGTTAGTGAGTTACACAACTGGGAAATGAAATGATGCTTCCCTCAGATTCCCCTAGATAGCCACTAAAAAATAACTGTGAGGGAAAGAAAAACAACAAACCAAGAAAAAACCCAAACACAATACTCTTGATGAGGTAAAGAGACAAAAGTAGGTCTGCATGAGCTTTGATAAAATACAGAAACCTTTATTTTATTGCAGACTTCCTCCCAAATTAGGTATTAAAAAAACCAAAGCAACAAAACCAAGCAAGTTTAGGGATAATTTTCTAGTATCCTCAATTTCCTGTTTTCACAGTAGACTATCCAACAGCAAAAGTCCAGAAATTATCAGACTGCCCCATATAGCCAGGCAATAGAAAATTTAACAAAAATATAGAAATGTAAACCCTAATACTGATTTTTTCAACTGTACAGAAATCTCATTTCTTTTGTTTGTACCTGAATTTCTGCACCAATGAAGAGGGCAATTATATCAATTTATTCACAGAATACTGAATTATGTGGACTACGTGGAAAGATATGCACAAATCCAGAATATTTAATCCAAAACCATGTTTGGATTATTGTTATGTATTGGGACTGATCCTGCAAGATATTAACCTAAACTCCTTAAAAGCCTAAGATAATGAGTTGGAAATTCTCAACAAATACCATTGGAACTGTAGAAAGAGAAGTACTACAAGCCTAAATTATTCTTGAAAACAAATGCTTCAGATTTTCAAAACTGTTCTGCTACTGTAATTTGAAGCTCTTTAGGATGATTTTAGAGCTTTCTACTATATATTAAAGTTTGAAATATTGTGGCCTTTGAGTTGGTATACTGAATAGTGTTTCCACAAGCAATTATAATGACTTTTAACTTTAACTTTCAATTCTCTGTGAAGCCTGAATAGAGAACAACTCTCTTAACTGGTGAAAAAAGATTATGAGTAAGACCTGAATAATGTGATTGATACAATAAGAGGAAGAAAAAACCAAAGAGTTATAGTGAGAAAAATTAAATTCTAAAATTTAGAAATGTAAGAAGAAGAGAGGAAGATAGAGAATACAACAATATGGCTAATGATGTATATACATGGATATAAATTGACTTCCATAAACATTGAATGTACCTGGTATTTATTAGTATAATATGAATTGTTGGAATAATATTGGTATAATATGTTTGTTACATCAAATGGTCTTTCTTGAGCTTCTATTCCTAATTAGCTGGTATTTTCAGAAGGGCCCAGGTGCTTATAAAATAATAGAGAACAGACCTAAGATACACTCTCCCTTGTTAATGATGAGTGGAAACAGATTTTTGAATACTGTATTTTGCTAATACAAAAGGCAATTATTAGGATTAAAATGCTGCCTCTACATAGCCAAAAGGCCAGCATCCAAAGACATTACCTAAATTCAGGATAGCATGGAACATTTGGGTTTTTTTCCTCAGGTGTATCAAATTCAGTTACTCGAGAGTAAAAATTTTGAAAACAGATCTTCTAATTTTGTAAAGAAATCAAACAGTATCATACACACAGACGAATGACTGAAATTAAATACTTGCACTGTACAGTAGAGACACCTACACCTCCTACTACAGATAAATTCAATTTTTTTCTTTTAATTAGACATAATTGCAAGGCCATTTTTTATACCTCCTTGTATAAAGAGATTCTTTTGAATTAGATGGCTAGAACATGGCAAACAGATGTAAAGAGTTTCTACAGTTGAAAATCACTCATTCCAATGATGAAAAGCACACAGGTCTAAATCTTTTTATAAGTAAGTCAAGAAGAGATTTGGCATGGACTATAAAAAAGCCAAGATATTGCTTATACAAGGAAAAAATGCCTTCAGTAATACTACACGTGCAAAGGGGTTTTTCGCAAAGAAAAATGTCAAGTAGATTGCAAGTAGATGATTTCCTTCTTTAACAGCATACTATTATAAGAACCAAAAGCACACACATAAAGAAATGGTACTCACTGCCAGCTATTACTTGTGGTCCTAAAAGCAATCATTTGCTAATCACTGGGGTATATCTAAAAGAAGCAAGAGGAAACAGCTTGTTTATCAATATTTGAAAAGTAAAGATCTCCAAGCAGAAAGTAGCAAGAACTTAAAATAAAGATCATAGGACAAGTATAAAAACTACTCAAGAAAGTCAAAAGCACTCATATGGAGTTCTTTTTAAATACAAAAAGTATTTAATGTGCCAAAAGATGCAAGCAAGTATTTATTGTCACTTTAAGAAGCAACTCAGCTGGCCAAGCATTCAATGAATTTCAGGGAGATTCAGAAAGCTAATACAATCAGACATTTTTTGAACATACATATTTGGAAATGGCCTAAATAATAAAATTGAGCTAAGCTATCTTTTCTCCATACACCTTTCTTGAAACCATGGGTATAGTTTTAAATGCATAGTATTTGAAGACACAGTATATCTCCTTTGCCAGTCTTTGAAAATAACTTTAAATATAGTTTCAATGTAAGAGATGGTCAGTGTAAATTATATATGGGTTTTTTCTTTCCTTCTATTTCTCAGGTCAGTACCTAAGTGCCCTACACAGCCTATATCTGTCAGTCTACCAATTTCTAGTCTGCAAAACTGTGTTGACATAAGAGAAGGTAACGTGCTTCTGTTTCTTCCACCTTGCAACTGCAATTGAACACTGACATCAGCAAATAAGAACATTTGCTCTGCTTTGTAAATGAAGCCATTTGTTCAACAGCTTAAGTATGAGGAACTGTTAAAGCTCTGTATTGTACAACAGTGCGATATTGTTAATACCATGATAGCCTACAGATGTCACAAGGCTGAAACTGAAAAATGAAAGACAGAAAGAAGTAATGAGAAATCCAGAACTGGAGCAAGATGTATGACTGTTGAAGTAAAAAATAGAAGCGCCTGTAATAACCTATGTATCTGAAAGAAATAAGGTAAAGCTATTAATAAATTAAAGCACTAAGCCAGTACTTCCGGTCCTGTTCCTAGAGAATTCCAACTGGCAAAGAATCTGGAAGCGTGGGTGCTCTGGAACACAGGACCTGGATTTGAAATCCTGATTTTCTGGGCACACATTGTAAATTGCTAGTGAGCTCACTTATTAAAAAAAAAAAAAATCCCAAATGATTCGAACAAAAAGGACTCTCCTTTTTACTTTTGGCATGCTTCTCACAAAAAACCCCAAACCAACAAAAAAACCACAACCCAGTAACAAAATCATTTCAATGCCATTTAATTATACTCTAAAGCATTATACAGCATCCTTTGATGATGCTGATATAGAATCTCTTCTATTTGAGATATATGATGTTGTTTTCTTTATTTTTTAAAAATAGTACAAACTGTTCCTCTTTTTTTTTTTCCCTAAACAAGAACTAATTCTTCAGCTCAAAGAAATATTTAAAAATCAGCCCTCTACAGCTGAGGAAGTAAATGGTAAGATCCAAAGCAAGCAATTTAGATTTTGGAAGAATTTTATGAACTACATTCTGAACCACTTATGTAGTCTAGATGAATTTTTTATGCTCTGCTTTTTGAATAAACAAGTAGGAGCAGCAGAATTAATGTATGTTTAACATTTATGAGCATAAAATAATTTAAAAAATAAATTACTTAGTAATTTAAATGCTCACCATTTAACATAGAATTCTGAAGTAAGAATTCCTTACAGCTGTAGTTTCATTCACAGGACTGATAAGTTGTGTTATATTGTAAATTATCTCTTACAAAAGTAAAGAGTGTTTGTTTTCCATTTTGCTTAAAACTTGCTGAATCACAATGTGACATTGTAGTGGTTATGAGGACAGCCTATCTCACAGATTGCTTTCCTTCCACTGAATGAATAACAATTACAAAAAACAGCTCTGAAGACACCTGAAGTGAAGAAAAACCAATAAAGAATGAAGTATAGCTTATTCACATTTTTACTTCATAAACCTATCAATCTCAACTGCATTGAGTACCCCACTCAATTCACTTGGAATGCCCTGAAAGTAAACAAGTGCAATGAAGCTCATTATTGAAAGAAATGTTTGGCATTTCTTGATTTACCAAGACAGGAAACACAAAATATCATTTAGCAATCTTTAAGACCTATTTCCTGCCACATATGTAGACAGCAAAAGAACTATGAATTACCATATCAATTTTATTAGACTATAAAAATATTGGATCTACACATATATTGCTGGATTCGGTTTCATTTTGGTTTCCATCTTTACTTAAAAGTGCTTGAGATAAAGACTAGTGCAGAAAAAAGAAAATAAGTATGTACTTAGTGCATGGAGGTTTTCATTTATATGCTTTGCATCTTTGATTATCTGTGTTCAAAACCAAAGAATAAACTAAAAAAATGCCACAAAATGCTTTCAAATGATTAATTTTCCTCTAACCTCCCTTGAAATACATACAATGAATCACAGTAAGTATTAAAACACAACTGTTTTTATGAGATTATCTTTAGTAACACTTCTTACTAGTTACCTTGTTTGTAATAAAATCAAGCACAGTAAGAGTTTTGTTAAAGTTTAAGAACACTGAAAAGAACTGCATAAACTTGGATTATTTACATGTATATATATACACACACACACATCAAGATTATTTAAGCTTAAAAAAAATATATCATAACTAAGAAATGTTTAAAATCCATTTGGAATCCATACTGACCCTAACTAGAATTTACTCCCTGGGCATATTAAAAAAGCATCATTTAAAAAAATGCAAAACAACAAAAAAGATTATTTTGTTTGGAATCCCACACAGTACCACTGCCCTAAGAACCAATCTTGGTTGGCAAACCAAGTGCAACACAGTGTGTGCCATTATCACCTAGATCATGTTTCTTTTCCTGTTTTGTCATTAAATCCTTATATCTCTTGATAGATAAAATTACTTAGATTTCAATATAGATGCAAAATGCAACAAAAACATTTTCCACTAACAGTAACTATTTTGTCATCCCTAATCCAGGTCAATACTTCTGTCTGGACTAACTTCTATATTTATTCTTCAATAGGAACAAACACTCCAGATAAGGAGTAGCTCCAGACTCTCAAGGCCAGTTTCAATAAACAAAATCATCCTAAAGATTTGCTCCATTATGCACTGATAGACTCTAACTGGAGAGAGAACACTTACATCTTATTTGTTGATATTCATAAATGCTTAGGGTAATTATGGACAGGAGGCTCAGACAGATGCAAACCAGCATGGCTATAAATATTATCACTATATGAAAGGGAGCTCAAATTGTATATGTGTTCAAAACCACAGAAAGATATCTCTATTGAAGTGGTGACTTTTTATTCTACCATTTAAATATACTTTCATCTGAGTGCTTAGTTCACATCAGTTGTTTACCTGTGAAAACTCTTCTTGGAAGAACATATACAAATGCAAAACTCATAAAACCTGACATTAAATACTGTTCTTCATTTTAACTGTTTAAAAAAGATTGACTTATCTTTTAACATTCAATTAAAGCATATTGTATTTATTAATAAGCCATTCTGACTCATCTATATGATAGAAATTCTCCAGTAATATCTTCTGCTCTCTGATTGAAACTACTCTAGCCATTAAAAACTGTATATCAAATTCTTTTTCCCATTTGAAGTCTATATTAACAACCAAGGCTATTATAATGCACTTATGACTGATGTGGTTAATTTTTTGAGGTCCTTTTAGTTTAGTATTAATCCTCAGAAAAAGTACTTAATTACAGTCAGCAACACTAGAGTCCTTTTCTGCATTTTAATTGCATAGAATGTGTTCCAAGAAAGAAGCCATTTCTGAAACTCTGAATACACATGCTACATGACCCTGAATAAACATAAATAAATGGTAAATTTGCCTTAATAGAGATGATGTCCTTGAAAGTTATTTCCCTTGTATCATGCTACAGACAGTAGCTCATTAAATTCTTGTCCCTGCTTCTTTCTGGATGCAAAATTCCTTGCTGTGATCTCAGAAGCAACATTTTCTGAGAAAGTTACACACTACATATTGTGCTATATAGATAAAGAAGAAAAATAAAACTGGTAGACTGTTTAGTTAGACACTTCTGAAACAAAGCCTCTCAGATGTATGCCATGGTGCAACTGAATACAGGTGCTATGTTCCTAGTTTTCCTTTGCATATTTACATCAGAAAGTTTCATTAATTGTGAACCCATTCCCATTTATGACTACCATCTTCATGGCAAAATCAGGCAGGACATCTCAGGAATTAAGAGTCATGGCTTTAGCCTAAAAAACCCAAATTACTTCCCAAAACCTCAGTTTTCCTATACAAACTAAACAGCAAACAAGACCACAGTGGAGAGTTCATGTGATAGATTTTTACAATTGCATTAGCAAAGGACATCTTTAAATGAATACCTAGATTATTCAAGTATATCTTAATAAAGTCCCTGAGATTCATTCAACTTCTGAAGGACCTGTTCTGTTCTAAAAGGAACTAGCTAGTAAGAGCATTTAATTTTGCATGTGAAGAAAAGGAAAAGTATTTCCCTTTTCTTTGTTTCTTTAATTTCCTTTCTATTGCTTGATTTTGTCACATTGAGTGCTACCCTGTCACATTCTTGGTGAATTTGACTCCCATACTTTGGGGCAGAATGATAAAGAAGTGTTAACCCAGTAGGAACTGAGGGGAGATTTCTGTTAGAATATTATATGGGTCTCTGCCTATGTTGAAAATAACTCAGATTAATGATGTAAAAGAAATATGTACATAGTGCTACCTAGGTGCTTATTCTTGCTGCAGGTGTCTGATAGTTTCTGAATTAAAAAAAATGACAAACCAATCAAAATGAAAAGTTAAAATGGAGTCACAACATTGGCGGATGAGGAGAGAGAGCAAGAGTTTTTTCCCCAGAATAATAGCAGTGGCATCCAAGAGTCTCAGGAATGGCTTACAGCACATGAGGGCATGAATTCTGACAGACCCTGTACCATCCATCTTGCTTTGAGAAATTGCCATGAGGAGGATCTGCAGCCTGGATGGGTGAATGAGTATGGAGAGAAGAGAAATGGAATGGAAAGGAATGGAATGTAACGGAATGGAATAAGGAGTGGAATGTCATTGTTTGAACAGGAGGGTCTAAATGAAGGAGGGCTTTTAGACTCTGCGAGGGGTAAAATGTAAAGGGAGGGATCTATTCCCTCCCATTTCCTGCCATACTCTATAATAAAGATCAGGAAAGCCAGCAGCTCCACCTCTTTTCTTCCCACTTGCTGCTTGCAGTGCTGCTGTGTTTTACCACCAGCTTGCCACATGCTGGTCAGAGTCCATATCTATTGCATATATACATATATTGTATATATATATATACATATTTGTACATATTTTATATTTATATATATTTGTATTCTTTGTTATATTTTATCCCTTATGTGGGGATATACTTTACGTTTCCCTTGTGTTAGTAAATCTGTATCCAATTGTTTTCAGTTTTCAATTTAAGGTCTTGGGTCTTTATTCCCCCTTTATCTTCCCTTTGTGCAGGGAGGGAGGAGATGGGGGGTGGGGAATACAGCGGAATTCTGTCCCTACGTTGTGATCCACCCATACTTCTAAGCTGTGACAGAATAATTGCTGATGTCATCTGCATGGAGTTGTGCAAAGCATTTGACACTGTCCCACAAGACATTCTGGTCTCTAAATTGGGAAAATATGGATTCAACTGGTAGACCACTTGGTGGATGAGGAATTGAATGGTTGGTTGTACTCAAAGAGTTGTGGTCAACAGCTTGGTGTCTAAAAAGGAGACCAGTGACCAGTGGCATTCCTCAAGGGTCAGTACTGGCCCCAGTGGTGTTTAACATCTTTGTCAATGCAATGGACAGTGGAATTGAGTGCAAGTGTCTGCTGACAACACCAAGCAGTGTGGTGTGGTCAACACAACAGAGGAAAGGGAGGCCATCCAGAGGGACCTCAATGGGTTTGAGAGGTGAGCCCATGCCAGTCTCATGAAGTTCAATAAAGCCAAGTGCAAGGTCCTGTACCTGGGTCAAGGCAATCCCAAACACAATTAGAGGCTGGGCAGAGAACGGATTGAGAACAGCACTGAGGAAAATTACCTGGGGGTGTTGGTTGGTGAGAAGCTAAACACAAGCAGTAAAGTACACTTGCAGCACAAAAGGCCAACCATATCCTGGGATGCATAAAAAGAAGCAAGACCAGCGGGTCAAGGGTGGTGATTCTCCTCTTCTGCTCTGCTCTTCTGAGACCACACCTGGAGTATTTATCCAGTTCTGGAGCCTCCAACACGGGAAGCAAGTGGAGCTCTTGAAGTGAGTTCAGAGGAGGGCCACAAAGATGATCAGAGGGTTGGAGCACCTCTCCTATGAAGACAGGCTGAGAGAACTGGGGTTTGTCACAGTTTAATGTTGACAATCCAACCCAGGACAGGGTTGTTCAGAGAAGGCTCCTGGGAGAGCTTATAGCAGCTTTCCAGTATAAAAAGAGGACTTAAAAGAAAGATGGGGAGAGACGTTTTAGTAGGGCCTGTAGTGATTGGACAAAGGGTAATGGTTTCAAACTGAAAGAGGGCAGATTTTAGACTAGATATAGGGAAGAAATTTTTGGTGTGGGGGTGGTGAGATACCAGAGCAGGTTGCCAAGGGAAATTGTGGATGCTCCCTAACCAGAAGTGCTCAAGGAGAAACCGGATAGGAGTATTTGGCTTTTAAGTCATTGATTAATTGTATACCAGAAATGCAAGATTTCTCTTGGCTTATGTCAGCCTAACACTACAGTAGCACACTTCTCAGCTCAAAGAATATTTCTTGAATTCTACTCAGATCATATATTCTGTTTTGAGAGAGACTGTTGCACTATTATACAACACTTCTTTCTGTCTGGCATCTGAGAGTCATTCCCATCCTTTGCTTTTTCTTCACTTCCTTTAAGCTGAGGCTGCAAAAACACTGCCAGCAGCCTCATGCAGCTTTTCATGGAAAACTGCCATTCTAACCTGGCACCTAACCACTTTATTATACACTCAGAGAAGCTTTAAACTCAGATGAATTTAAGTATTTATGCCAACAAAGAAACTGATGAAAAGTATCACTGCAAAAGAAAACTAAAACAATTTAAGCCATTACTGAAGTAGCTCCTCTTGTGAAAGCTCTGATGTTCTTTGCTTGCCCGTTACCAGTGTCAGCTCATCCTTCAGCTCCTGGATCTCCTTTTTCAGTTGGACAATCATCTACAAACAGCAAGGCATAAACCAAGCATCACTTACAAATTCATAACTGGCTTATGATTTTATCATAAAGCTAAGATAGGGAAATACTATATATATTTTTTTTCTTTTTTTCTTAAACAATCCAAATGCCTTAAATACACAGGTCTGCCAAACTACATTTTAAGTGTCAGAAGACATGGCTGTGTAAAAAGAGTTTAAGAGATTATTAAAAAAGAAAAAAAAAAAAAGAAAGAAAAAGTAATAAAAAGAGCTTTCTGACTCACTAGTTCTGCCTGTTAGTAATGAAAAGACATTTAAAATAGAACTGATGTCTTTGCTAGAAAAAGGACACACCAAAAGTGGTGGTTTTTTTAACTTTCCCTTTAGAAACAGGAGTTCTGAAACAATCTCTAAGCATTTTAATATTTTCTTCTGTTTATCATTCCATTCTTAGTAGAATTACAGACTTCTATAATTTTGGGATGCATCATTTCCTAACAGCAAATGAACAGTAAAATCAACACAATGAAATAAAATTGCATTAATTAATAGTAATGACTGAGAAAGAGACTTTGAGAATTGTACTAGATTTTAAAATTCTAACATTGAAATGTCTGTATAAAAACACATTTTACAAATAATTAGCCTCATGAGGCCAAATTCTACAAAGCAGAGACAATATACAAATCCCTAAGTTTTAAACATGAATGTGCAAAATCTTGAATACTTTTATCATTTTTCATCATAATGATGCACCACCTTAAAATGGCTCAGATGTATCTGGAGTACGATGGTATTTGTAGGTAGATATGTACAAAAGTGTCCTGGAGAATAATGTTTTCAAGCAAAAATGAATCATTTTTGTCTTAGTGCACTTTCTAGAAATAGAATTGTTGAAACCAATGACACATTTTCACTGGCTGTTAAAATTCCTTCAAACTTTTCTATTTCATTTAATGTTTAAATTTAACCATTACCTCCTAAGCTTTAAATGGGTATTTTTACTTTAAAAATAATAAAAGTATTCTATGTGCAAATAATTATTTCTCTTAACTCTAAACTTACCAGAAATGCATTTCTTACAGTAAAACATAGAAGGCTACTTAAAAATATTCCATTTAGGAATCTATTAAGATGGTAAAATGTCAATTACAGATGTTGAAAGAGTGCTTCAAGAATACTGTAGGCCAAATACTTTAACCTGATTTTAGGTTGTTTTACTCTGGTGCCACTCTGCCTGTACCAATAACTGAGCCACTAAAACAAAATTTGGGGTGGGAGTATAAAAAAGCAGAAACTGATCTGATAGTAGCATCCCTGCTCAGTGTTCAAATTTGTTAGCATGATCAATTTCAATTTGACAAGAACAGAAATACAATTTCAGGATATGGATAAAAGACAGATATTCAAGAGTTATTAAGACTAAAATCTACAGAGGCACAATATTTTATTTTTAAATTAATGCCAGAGGAGGAGATATTTAATTTAGGCTCAACACTATTTGTTTGTTTGTTTAAACCAAATCCTTTGATCATAAGTAAGAGAGGTTCAAAGAGGAGTTGCCTAATAAGCATAATGAGTATAACTCATCAATAAGGTCCATATTTGGGAAGTTTCCTTTATCAAAAACTAAGTTTACAAAACAAACTTCACTCAGATATATCAAGAGCTATTATGCATTCCCTTTAAAAAGCATTCATTCCATTTACAGATGAAAAATGTTGCAAATAAATGGCATTTGATTTTATGAAAAAAATCATACATTCAGAACTTTCCTGAATAGTTTCCACCTTGGGAGTGTACTTTAGTTAGTTAAGATGGGCAACAAATGACCAGAGAGCCATATAAAATCTAGGTACCTATGTTTCTCCTGCCTTTTCCACAAGAAGGGATTTTTTTTAAAAACTCTCACAAGTCTATTTTTGCTTTACTTGCTAAATGATCCTGCAGAGCAAGACATACCAAACTGGTGGAGTATATCTCCACAGGATGCAGTAAATGTTCAGGAACCTGCAAGTTTTTCACCTGATTCATAAGTTTCTGCGACCATGGAAGAAACGTTTTCCATGATTTGCTACTATAAGACCCACACAGGAAAGCAAAAAAAAAAGGAGAGATGGAATTCATATGGAAAGAAAAAATGTAATAAATAATTTAAAAAGAAGGAAAACAGCAGAAAGCCTTACAAGAATTTATCTCCATTTTTAATTTCAAGGACAAGAGGAAATGAAATCACAAATTAGTAATGAGACATTTAGAAATACAGTAAGAACATTGCCCACTATAAAGAATGACAATGCAATCAACATAACAAAAACTTACAGGGCAAATGAAATTATAATACTTAGAGTTTATAGTCTTCACAGGTGAAAAGCTACAATCAGATTTATAATTCTATTGTAAAAAAAATATTTTTAAAACATTGGCTGTCTTTTCATCTGATGCCTCTGTCATAGAGACAGGATACTGAAATGCATCCACAATTCTTTATTTACTATACCCACATATGCAGTGAGGCATGCATGGCCTCATATGCATGGCATAACCTCAGTGAAACATTTCCCAAATCAGAAAAATCTTTCACATACAGTGTGCAACTCAGCTGATGCAGCAGTTATCATTACTGGCAATACTTGAATTAGTCAAGTTCTAATAGGTGTACTTAATATTTACAAAGGAAATAAATTCTCTAAGTAATGCTGAAAATTACATTATATATATGAATGAACAAAGGAGTCTTTTAATATAGTAGAACTTATGTCACAGAGCACATCTTCAAACACATCTGCTATGTACTAAGCTAGAGACATATAAAACCTTTTAAAGGAAAGAATGAAGTATTTTTTTGTTATGCACATTTAAAAAAGAAATTTGCTTTCTTTACATGGCAGTGCTTTGTCTTTTACCAATGTGGATTATTACCTCTGTCCTTCTCTGTACTTCTTAAATCCCTGATCCATTCTGCAGAGCTCCTCCACTGCTCTCCAGGATGTGAGCACTAGCTGAATGCCTCGGTGTGGAAATCTTATTTCTCCATCTCATTTACTTATCTCTCCTTTTTCCTTATGGTAACTTTCTTTCTTCCTAGCTAAAATGTTCCCTGGACCCAACTCAAGGAAGGAGTGTATCTGTATGTTTCTTAGATTTCAGTACACAAACTGTATAAGCAGAGCACCATGTCTTCAAGTGGCTACTAAACCTACTAAAATCTTAGTAGAATTTCAGGAGTTTTAGGGTTATCCATCTAGCTGTGACTATGATTTAGAAACTAGCGACCTAAATGAAGTAACACAAAGACAACAATGAAAGTGGCCATTTCCCCTCAGATGCCCTAAGAGCTGAGGAAGCCTTTAGGGGCTTTATAAAGGTCCATACAACTATAATTATGTCTGAAAGAAAAATTAGTAACAACTTTATAGAAAAAAATGGAAAAATAGAATATTGCACATAAAAATAATTTAATGAGATGATTCAGTATAAAATCCTCAACAACCATTTGACTGCACTTGATTATTAAAACTTAAAACAAGCAATCAATTTCCTTCTCTCCTGGTCAACTCACCAATGTTGGGTCAATTTCTTCATTAAGAACTGCTTCATTCTTAATAAGAGCAACTCGTTGTGCAAATCTGCAAGTTGATATGGACTCCTGGAAGAAAAAAAAAAAAAAGGAAAGTGTCAGTTAGCTTTGTACCAAGTAAGAACAGGCTGCTATTGAAGTCATTGAACTAAATTTCCTTTTTAATATATATTTTTTACAGAACTAATCTACCATTTCACATTCCAAAATAACAATAATAAAGGAAATGAGGTTATCATCTTAATGATAGTGACATACATAAATACCAAATCATACTCCATACTACTCAGAGGGTAAAAAACATCTGAATTGTTAGAAAAAGGGAAAATTAACTAGAACCATTTTTTTAAAATGAAAATGAGACTAGAAGAGCATATATAAATGAAGCTGGGAAGAGATGAAGGGAAGAAGAGTGGAAGTCCAGGACAAATGGGAAACAAGCTGGGAGACTTGGAACTAGGAGGCATACAGGAGAACAACAATACCAGAAAAAAATCTGAGATGAGGTGCAGAAGTACAGAATAGGAACATCAGAAGAAAAATAAGCAAACAAAAACAAACAAAAAAACCCCAGCCAAACCCAAAGAACATAGAAGACTGAGGTTCTGGAGGAAACTGTGATAACCTGTACACACTCCCATCTGAGATCCCTAAGTACAGCTCCATCCTTTGAGATCAGCTGATACTTATATACCAGACCTGTTAGAGACCTTATCTACCTAAAGAATAAAACCCCAGCAATTGCTCTCAGTTAGTGCAAAGAATAGAACATCATGCAATAGCCTTAGAAGTTCCAACAGTACCTGATAAGCTACCATAAAACATGATGAGTCTGCATTTAAAATGTAAGAATTTACACACAACCCCTACATTAAGAAACTTTACTATTGCTGCAGACTTGTAGTTCAGTATCAAAATAATTCTGCATTTTTTTAGTCCTCTGACATATGAAAACACAACTTAAATACATTGTCATATACTCCTTTTTCCATAGGATTTCTCTATCTTTCAGTGCTTGGAGTGGGGGAATCTGAATCGGGGTACATGACGAAAGATGCTAGTTTTTATTGCCAAAGACACAATATATACACATGGGATCAAAGAAGAAAAGGAGGAGAAGGAAAAAGAAAAAAGGAAAAAGGAAAAAGGGAAAGGGAAAGGGAAAGGGAAAGGGAAAAAGGAAAAGAAAAAAAGAAAAGGAAGGAAAAGGGCCTTATAATTAAAAGAGCTGCACAGTCTGTTTGCTTGTGCTGCACAGTTCATGTGCTATGATGATCAGCTAATGTGATTTTAATTATGTTCTACACAAATATTAAGTACAACTATATGTACAATATACATATATACATTTCCAAAGGACATCTTTGCTCTGTTCAGTGTGAAGCATATGTTAAATTAATGAGTAGCCAATCAATTCAGTCTTCAATGTTCAACATGTATACTTGTAATATATATGTTCTGTGCCATCAAAATGGTAATCAAAGCTGACAGCTACCAATTTCCTCATATTTACTTATGTATACAAACTCTTTGCTAGAAGTAGGGATACAATCCAGTTCTCTAGGGTAGTATTCTATTTGTCTTCTTCATTGCAAGAGACAAAGCTTGCTCTTTAAAAAAGTTGAGTTTATTATACAACTTTAATTCACACTGGAGGGGAATTCTGTCTTGAGCTTCCTTTGTGAATGAAATGCATAACCAATGGAAAAAAGCCAAACAAAAAATAAATCCAACCATAACTGCATAATGACTCACAGAATAACAAATCAAAATTATGCAGCTCCACTAATTCTGACATTTTCTAATGTTTAGTACTTGACTTAGCAAGTATCCTAGTATTGCATGTATCAGATTTGCACAAAGCAGGGTAGGGACTTCTTTATTAATACATTTTTAATTTATTTTTGGAGAAGGTCTGTGTTGTAGGTGGTATATATTAAAGCAACAACAAGAAAACTGTCAGTAGCCTACTCTGGATAATTGTTTGGACTAAACATTGGCAAAATAGAATCCTGGAACACAGCGTGAGGTACATATACCTGATGAACAGTTACATGAAAGGGTGGTAGTCCTTTGACTTACCCAGATGCATTTCTAACACATGCTTGCATAACTACATGTTTACAACTCTAAAAAAAAATCTGTTTTCACTTAGCAACAAAGTCCATTTTCTAAAGAAAAAAAAAGCTTTCAACTAAGTATGGTTTTAGTATAATACTGTTTTAGTATAATGTTTTTCACAGTATTTCAGAAAACATTCTCAGGCTTAATAATTTTTTTTTTTCATGTTAGAATGCTTTGATGTTATGGAAAATGGGGAAGAAAATAGATTATAAATGGATTATAAATGGCTTTAAGCAGTGTAGTCTGTATAAACATTGCAACATATTTTGGTAAATAAAGAGAAGAAAACATCACTACATATAATTCCAGTGCATGAAATTGGCGAAGGGGTGCAATGGGCAGGATACATTATGCATTCATCTCTGAAGGACTTTAGGACACAATTCTTTGATTCTTTGAGGGGAGGCGACAAAGCTGGAGAGTGTTGACTCTGCTGAGAAGAAACAATTCCTTGATCTGGAGGTGAAAACTTTGGGTGGTGACTTAACAATAACTTCTTTATTTCCCTAACTTCCTTACTTTTTCCTGGTGGGATCCAACAAGAACCTCCATGGAATGTGACAATGTGACAAAATTTCCAAAAAGTCCTAAATCACCTCACAAATTCTCCCCTCCATCCAACGAATTCTCCAGCTGTCAACCTTACTCATTGAAACCTGCACTCCAAAGAAGTCTACAGAAGTTCTGCCAAGCCTTTCAGCATGATTCATAATCTACTTATAGATCTTACCAATATGTCCTGTGGAAAATTTTTTGGAAATGCTTTTTCATAACATAATGATTCATTCATTAAGAACACAGTAAACTGAAAAAAAAGTTTGATTACTTGGTGCAAATAGCTTCACAACTGCTGCTTGACTTGAGATATCTTAGACAAAACCACATTTCCTAAAGGATTTGCCTTTATCTTCCTATAATTTCCTAAAGGATTAAACCAAAATTAAAACATACTTTAAGTTAATAAGAATAAAAGCATATATACTTGAACTGCAAATTGTACTTAAAAAAAGAGCAGCTTCTTTAAAGAAGTGAAAACATTTTTGTTCAAAATAGATGGAAATAACATACATCTATGTTTCTTTTGTCCATAGAGAGTGTTGCTATCATGGTAGTCATGCAGTTTCCTCCCAGGCTGTCTCTTAGCACTGAGGTCATCATAGAGTTTCGGTAAGGAATGTGGGACCGGTTTTTCTCTGCAAGGGCAATTATTACCTGAAACAAGAGTAAAAATGTAAAAGACTTAAATTTAGATGTCTATTAGTGATTGAGATAGAAAGAGAACAAAGCCAACCTGCTCAGGAACCTCAAGTTCTGAAACAAGAGAGAGCGGCCTGGCAGGGAGGGAGCTGTCAGTACTGTTTCACAGCTGGCTGAACATGAGCCAGCAGTGTGCCCAGGTGGCCCAGAAGGCCAATGGCATCCTGGCTAGTATGAGGAATAGGGTGGCCAGCAGGACTAGGGCTATAATTGTTCCCCTGTACTCAGCTCTGGTGAGGCCTCACCTCAAGTCCAGAACACTGTTCTGGGCCCTTTGCTTCAAGAAGGACATTGAGGTGCCGGAGCAGGTCCAGACGAGGCCAACGAGGCTGTGAAGGGACTCGGGGGAAAGTTTCATGAGGAGAGGCTGAAGGAACTGTGGGTGTTTAACCTGGAGAAGAGGGGGGACCTCAGAATTCTGTACAACTACCTGAAGGGAGGCTGTAGTCAGGTGGGGGTCGGGCTCCTCATAGTGGTGACAGGACAAGAAAGCGCGACCTGAAGCTGCACCACGGGAGCTTTAGGTTGGATATCAGAAAGCTTTCCCTCACAGAGGGGGTGATCAGGCATTGGAATGACTGCCCAGGGAAGTGGTGGAGTCACCATCCCTGGAGGTGCTTAAGGAAAGGCTGGATATGGTACTTAGTGCCATGGTCTAGCTGATGTGGCAGCCTTAGGGCATAGGCTGGACTTGATCTCAGAGGTTTCTTTCAGTCTCAAAAATTCTGTCATTCTGTAACAACAAAACTGCGCCCATGCACCCAATCAGTCAAAAAAACCACTGATTTTATTGGAATATTTTCAACTTAACTTTTGATCTATTCATATGTAGGAGTTGGACCTGAAAGACCAAATAAATTTAATTTCATCATACTCTAGCTTCACAGCCTCTCTGCAACATGGAAACTGAACATAATACACTAAAATCCAGACACCTTCCTAAGACACATGAACTTACTGAAAATCTTCCTCTTATTTGTTCTATTATAAATAAAGGATAATATTCAAGTAAAAAAATCTTTAATATTTCCTAAAGCACACTTTTAAAATTCTACATTCTTAAAGCACATTGTTCTTAGAGAGGACAATAAATTTATTGCTGAGAAAAAGCCATGAAAAGTAAAATACAAATAAAAGGGTGCATGATTACAACAGACTGCTGGAAAGAAAGAATTCAGGTTAAAACTTATGTGCCTTGGCCAAAAAGGAAATGGTACACCTACTATTCTCAGTTTCCCTTCTCAGCTGTTTACATTATGGGACCTAATTATTATTAAATAAAGAATTAGATTACCTCATGATCTGTTGTGATATATATAAAAGATTTGTACTGTAAACTGGCCAAGTACCAAACCAAAAAACTGTCACTACATGAGTTGCACAAACTGTCCTAAATAAGTAGGAGCTGGTTTTCCTTTAATATATGTTACAAGCTGGCATAAATATATATATATACACACATTTTTTTTTTAGAAAATTTATTAGAAACTTTTTGTTGGCACTAGTTTCTCCTAATGGTCTTCAAGTTAAAGTTAAAATTTCCTGTTACTATAAATCTTACACTGGCAATCTTGAGAGGGATTAATGCATAATACAAAAATTACTATCTTTAAAGTAAACTGGAAACCCATTCCTGGATCAAGGTTTTAAAATCTTGTACATTACAACTTGTTAGATGGCAATGTTCTATCTCTGTTAAGTTTAAAATATTGTGTGTAACCTCACTGTGTTTAGCAAATACATTAATAAGCAGAATCCCACTCTCTGCCACACATACAATCTGAATGGACAAGATATACCTCTGACATAGCCTTTAGTCCATACTAAAGTCCTTTCAGACTCCTGCCCATACTTCCCACTCTTCTGTCAATTAAGTCTCCTGTGTAACCTCTCATTCCTAGTAAAGTTTATTAGTGTAAGGTCTGTTACTCATGGCACAAATTTCTATTTCTACTGCTGGTGTCTTCTAGTAATTACAAGCCTTCATACTTGGACAAAATATGCTTCTCTCAAATATCTACTACAGGTCTTGCTGGAAATAATTCATCCAATAAAATAATGATTTGCTTATCAAAAGCAAATGTGTTTGCTTTATATCATTAAAAAAGTCCCTATTTTTCTGTTACTCTAATATCTATATATTTGAATTAGGAAACAACTACACCAGAAATTGCCTTTTCTGTAGGATGTAAATAAATCCAGCATTTGATGGCTGGCAGTGATTTCAAATTCTATTAGCAAACACTTCAGTAGTGTGGGTAGCAATCATTCACCAACCAATAAAAACTTTCAGTATTTCCTATATGGAGCATGTGTTAAATGACACTTAGCAAATATATTCAAGAGTGGGAACATTATAGTCTGTTATTTGCAGGAAATACATATAGTTCTAATTCCACTGCAGAGTCAAATCACATGGCTGTATAGCTATTAACTTGAACTCCAATTTTAGTCAAGAATACCTTATCAGATGGGAAGGTCTACACACAAACACCAAAATGCACTTGTAATTTCAGGCCATACTACTATGTCTTACAGAAAAAAAAAGTTATCTGGCCATGGTACTAGGGATTTCTAAGACAACCTCTGTATCAAAATGCTATGGATACTAAAACTGAATCAACCCTACAGATATTGTACATCACCTGCATGACACCATGGTACCATTATTTTAATCCGGACATACAGGCTACTTAGAGAAAACCTGATTTATTTGGAGATTTCTTTCCACTTTGTGTATATTGAATTGAACTAGCTCATGTTTGGTAACACAGAACTGTGTTACATTGTCATCTTGACAAAAATAATCTTATGTGACTATTTTATTATGCATTTTTTATTATAGATTTTTTTTAGAAATAGCATAGTCCAACACTTACATGCCAGTAGATAACTGAATAGTGGAGTATGTAAATACTGTGACTGTGAGGAATCTTCAAACTTCTAGATTCATCAGGTCAGGATTGAATATCCCACTTCCCACTGAATAAAAATATAGTTTTTACTGTCTTTATTGGTCTTTTGTTCAGAATTAGAAAACCTCTTAATAATATGCAATCCCAGACAGAACCCAATGTGTTTATCTCTAACTCTATTTATTCTATAATAGGAGCTGAAAGTTAAATGACAGACTTATAAATTCAACCTCACAGGAGCTCATGTAATGTTAGAAATACTAAAAAATAATACAGTAAACAAGAAGGATCCTCAGTGCAATTTGTCTTATTTGAAAGAGGTCAATTTTATAATCACCCTTATCACTTCCCATGAGAACAACTAGAATACAGACATTTTACTTCAAGGTAAAATTGTAAAAAATGAAGGGTATGAAAAAATTTAAGTACAATAGTAATTGACTGACTGCCACCTGCTGTGCCTTAAGCTTCTATGACAGATGAAATATCTCTGATTATATTACACTAAGGCTTTTGTTTTGTTAATACAAAACTACAGAAAACTAAAATATTCCCAGTAAATAGAATAATGTTATATTTCCTAACCTTAATTTCTGTGGCATTTCCATGTATCATAGAATCACAGAATGGTTTGGCTTGGAAGGGACCTTAAAGACCACCTGGTTTCAACTCTCCTGCCTGGGCAGGGACACTTCCCACCGGACCAGGCTGCTCAAAGCCCCATCCAACCTGACCTTGAACACAGTCAGGTTTTTGGCCTTTAACATGGTCAATATTTTTTCCAGTACATAATTTGCAAAAAATTATGTATTCCACTTGTCCAGAAGTGGAATACATAACACCTCTTACAGATGTGAGGTCTGAAGTCCACACTTGAAAATCTTCAATGATTGCAACTTAATAACACAGCATCCTCAAAACAGATTTCATTGGTTGCTAATGCTTTACAAGGTGATTTTACAACATTAAAATACAAAGTATCACAGCGGATCAGGGAGACATAAACATAATGGGCTGTAAGTGTTTACAAATAAGTATAAATGTCTTTCAGTACTGGCAAAAATACTAAGGAAAAATAAACACCTGAAAGGAAGGAATGCTATGGAATGCAGAAAATGACTGTAAACCTGGTAGAAAGAAGATACTGTAAAAGCTGGTATTAGAGAGTGTGATCAGCCTTCACTCTCACACTGCATTCACAAAAATTAAAAGGATCCTAGGATGTAACATTTTATTTTTCTAGTCCTGAGAGGAAAAATATTGTATCAGATTAGTGGGGGAAAAATAATTTGAAAAATCCCTAGTAATATAATAAAATTAAAAATAAAAACCCAAACCCAAACCTATTAACCAATCCTTTGTCCTGTAATGCTTTACTTTCAAAGTTTCCTTTCACCATCACTATCTTACTCCTTGTTTCTTTTTTTAAAAATAATAAATTAGTAAGATTAATACAATGAATCCACTTTCTCAGTATTTGCCTTTCCCAAAGAGGAAACTAAAAAGCAATGGTTCAATGACTATAGGGATATTAGTAAATCTTAAATCATAGATACTAAACCTTTTTCAGTAGCAACAAGCAAATGACAAAGATTTGGGGAGATCTAGTATTATTTTTACAGTTGCAAATAAGAGTCCTATTGGTATAAAACCTATTATACTAATTACTCCATGAATACATTAAAAAAGATACCTCATGTCTGAAAGAGATCATTTGGATCATTCACATTGGGAGAGGAATAAAACAACAAATGAGAGAAGAGCCTAGTACTTTACAGTATCACAACATTTGAGCCAAATAAAACCCAATCACATTAGTTCAATGCTTTTTGAGTGATACATCCTGATGCCAGCTGTGGGAGTGAATATCACAAGGAAAATTTTTATCAAAAATATAGCTGCAATTGTGTACATATCTTTAGTATTTCACATAAAGCAAGAAAATTATTTTTAAAATGCTACCCTGTGTAGTTACGCTAACTTTACTGTTTAATTCTTTTCCTAAATTAAAATATTTTATTTCAAATTAAGAGCTACAAACTTAGCATTTAAAAAAATTGCAATAAATGCACAGGCTAACTGAATTTTGTAATTCCAGAACACTGCACAGTAGTAAACTGGAATGAAGGATGGGAATAGTTTCAGACTATTCCAGTTTTACCTGTTCCAAATAATGCAATGAGAGGTTGATATATTTGGCTTCTGTCAACAAGTGACCTCCAACTCCAGTCTTTGCAACACGTTCTGATCCAGCAAGGTCTACTAAATGTAACTTGGAGCGTCGAATAGTTGCAGATCCAGGTTCCTTGCTGGAGATGTGAATAGTGAAAATGCAGTGAGATCGGGTGGAAGCTTGATTCATTGGTGTCTACAATGAAAAGAAGGTAATAGCCCTCAATGTTTATGCAATAAATAAATTCAGCTTTCCATAGCTTAAAACTCTTGAAATTGAAATAACTTACCCATTTTTTAAAGCTATTATTACACCGGTAACATATACACAAGCAGCATCAAAATGTTTTACCTGGTGCTCACATTCTGGCCAGCTGCTGGGTTAATTTTAATCTGGAAAAATTGTACTTCAAACAAGCAAGCAAGCAACTATCCTTGTTCCAAAATACTTGAGCAGTGAGTACATCAGCAAAGCAACTGGCTTTACTATGCTGAGTAACAGTGCTAGGAAAGGGCATTTTGATCAGAGAGAAACTTATTAATTCCGGGACTCCAAGAGTTTATCAGTTTCCCCACTGGAAAGCCCATTTTAAGTGTTTTGTTTTGTTTTTTGCTAGATAGCTACCAGTTTTACTGAGACTAGAACTTTCCATAATGCTTCAAAGGTTCATATTTTCATTACTTTTATGAAAAAAAAACCAAATAAACCTTGGCAAATTCAGTATGAGAATTTTACATGGTATGACAGTTTTCATAAATGGTTTGGCTTTATATAAAATTATTTAAAATATCAACTGCTGTACTTAACTAGACACATGGAAATTCTTGGTCAATTTTCAGTGATGCTAAGCTTTAGTATGACTTTGGTGGTGTTGCAAATCTAATTGAAAGGCAGAACAGAAAATTTTAAACAGCCCTCAGATATTTAATTTTAGATTTCAAATGACCATATGCCATCATACATGACATTTTATTTTTTCAAAAAACATAAAACTCCTTAAACATCTAAAGTCTCTTCTGTTTAGTTGTATCAGGCTGTTGTTGGAAACTTAAAACTAAAAAGAATTCCTTATTATGTTACTTCTAAAAAAGGTTGAACCTTTAGAATATATATGGAGACTAGAGATTTACCATGGAAATAGTATTTTCATTTAAAAACCATTGCAAGTATGTTACCAGGGCATTAAGGCTCCTCTCACAGAAAAAAAAAAAAAAAAGTGAAATAAATTAATAAATGATTGAGTTAGCAACTAAATCTCTACTTATTTATAGCTGTTCAAAAAGAAGATGAAAAAACCCAACTTGGCTAAATAAATGTATCTATACTTTATTTCTCTGCTATTCTATTATTTATCCAGGCATACTCTGTGGTTCAGACTAGATATACCAAAATACTACCTTTTTTTCTCCATAGTCTTCTTTGGCATGAAACATTCTAGATGTTAAATGAAACTGTTAAAAGTGTTATCTCATTAATGCAGAACAGAGAGCTCTCAACAGAAAGACTGCAAGTTGAATATTCCGATTCCATGAATAAATTGAACTATACCTCTTGATATCATCTCTTTGTCTCCAACTTCCCAATATTTTTTCCCAGCCTTAATAATGCCAGCACAACTGAACTGTTTTTGGGAACTGATCCAGCTCACAAAAAAAAAAAAAGAAAAAAAAAAAAAAAAGGTCTGCAAGCCATAGATGTTTAACCTGGATCAGTTTCTGGATTCAGTCACAGCACAGCTGTAGAAAGCCATTCTGCTAGAATAATTTAAAATGGCAGCATACAGTATGTGAAGAAGGAGGTGGTGTGCAGGACATTCTGTAATTAATACCTCTATAGCCCTTAGCCCTGCTTTACCTAATGAAGCTAAGCTCAGAGGAGAGGGAGAAGAGTTTTGATGACTTAGTTTATAGAGATGAGGAATGTTGGAACAGCATTGTCAGGCCTCTGCTTAATCGGAGATTTCACCATCCTGTGAAATGAGCATCAGTGCTGTCACAGGGTCAGCTGCCTTCAGAGGTGAAGCTGACCAAACAGAGGAACAATCAAGCTGATGAAGGGGCTGGAACACAAGTCTTACAAGGAGCAGCTGAGGGAATTTGGATTGTTTAGTCTGGAGAATAGGAGAACTTATTGCTCTCTACAACTACCTGAAAGGAGGCTGTAGTGAGGTGGGAGCTGGTCCCTTCTCTCACAGAACTGGTGAGAGGATGAGAGGAAATGGATTCAAGTTACAGCAGGAGAAGTTCAGATTGGATATTAAGAAAAAATTCTTTACCAAAAGAGTGGTCAGGCATTGGAACAGGCTGCCCAGGGAATTGGTGTAGTCACCACCTGTGCAGGTGTTCAAAAAAACCATGTGGACGTAGCACTTGACATGTCTTAGTTGGCTGGTGATGTTGGTTGACAGCTGGACTCAATGATCTTAGTGGTCTTTTCCAGTCTGAATTATTCCATGATTCTATGATTCTATGAAATGAAGGGGAGTCAATTGTACTATGGGAATGAAAATAAACCTGGTCAGAGAAAGGTATAGGTATGTCAAGCTTAGAAAGGCAATAAATACTCCCAAATGTATTTAAAATGTAGTTACACTAAGAAAAAGGTACATGCTATTAAAATGTACTTTATCCTGCAATTCTGACTCCATGAATAATCAGAGCCAGCTTCACTTATTTCACCAGGAGAGCTATGATTTTACAACTTGCAGCTCTGTGGAACAGGACTGGATATTTTATTTTTCCTCTCAAAATTCACAACAGGATTAATATTTAAGGACATTTTGCACTACAGTCATGGCATCAATCACACTATACTGCAGACAAGTCTAAGCCAGATGGAGTATCAATAGAGGTCTAACTATGAAATCACAAAGTAAAGGTTGCTAGGAAAGAAACAGAAGAAATCTGCATACTTCAGAATAAACATTCTTAAGCAAACTGGGGTTTCACTATGCTGCAAAACCTCCTCTATTTCAAAATGTGCTTTTAGTTACACCTTTTTAATGTCAACAGAGGCAAAAAAACTTAAAGCATAAAAGAAAAGAATTTTGTGCCTCTGAGTTTCAAGAGGTCAGGGTAATATTCGGCCTATTTCTTTTTTATTGTCTATATCAATACACTAGCCACAACTTGTTTTTCCATGTTTCAAGCACATCTTTCTGGACTGGTCATTAGAAATTCTTCTGTTTTTCTCACCACAGCTTCTTCATGTAAATTGAGTGAAGCCAGTTTAGAAGTTTTGGTTAGAATCCTAAAGTGCTACTTAAATAAAGTCCCTCAGAGTAGAACCATGCTTTAATCAATACCACCCACACTGCTTTTTACACTATGATTCTATCTCCAATTTGCAGTTCCCATATTTAGAAAGTTCTATTACAACTCTTACAGGAAGCGTAAGGCAATATCTGTTAAATGTGATGTGATCTTGAAATGTTAATTACTGTCACAATCCCCCACACTTTGCTACTTTTACCACACAAGTAGATACAAAATATACAGTAACAAAAACAACTTGTCATCATCTTCAGTCCAAATATTGTTTTGGGTTTGTTCTTGGTTTTTTTTTTTTTTTTCTGTATTATGTACGCAAGTTCTGAGTATCACCATACAGCTGTTCAGAAAATCTGTAAACTGAAAACAAATAAACAAAATTTTCTGGACAAGGTCTCAGAGCCTTCTAAAAGGTTCCTTCATTCCTTTCAGAGTTCATTTTGGCTTTGTGAGCAGTATTCAAACCATATGTATATGAAATCATCCTCACACTAATTTGATGTGATGAAGTAAAAAAAGAAAGAGGGGAGTGGCCTGGCTCTCAGCAGATGGTTGCTATTGTGAAGGTTATATATAGAACAACTGATGAGCTGCAGTTTCTTACAAAGAAATAATTTTTTCCAGGAATTCTATGACATCATAAACCACATAAGCAGACTTCAGACACTTTGTGATATCACATGAAAACTACAAAGGTATTCAGGCCAGGTCATCTGCTGCTGCCCGTCTGTGGCACGGTAAAAGAGGAATTCAAAAACATAACTTTCAAGATCATGGTTTGGTAAAGCATCAGTGTTTTGTTTGATGTTGGAAAATACATACAAGAGATACTTCAAGGCATACAACCCAGTCTTCTTTTTCTCCAGGACCAGGATATACCTGTGTTTGCTGAAATTTAAAAAAACAATTGTACAACAGCTTCATAACTTAAACCAACACATCTGTTCACACAATGATTGCAAGAAGGTGCCTGCTAGTTTAGTGCACCAGAGCCATATTGACAGAAACCTCTGAATCCGATGCTTTTTTCAGGGAATACAAGCTCATGAAAGGCCCAAATAATAGAGGACCTAAGAAGAAAGTTTCTTAAATGGGAGAAAAATGTGTTAAAGCCTGGGACAAAAAGAGTTCACAGGTGATAAATGTAGCTGTTTAGCCCACATCACAGACTATCTCCACTAGGCAGTTCATAGTTACAGTGGAACCTCTTCTTTGAATGGAAATACATAAGACATTAAAACAAGATTTTTCTGTATGAGTGAATAAGTGACTTGCCAAGGTATAAATGAAGGAAGGTTGATTCTGGATGCTCCCATTTTATTGAGAGGATGACTCAGTGAAAAGATGCAAAATTTTGTTTAGAGAAGGGTTTTTTTCTTGTCTTCATTTTTTTCCACTTTTGATCTTTTTGAAGAAGGGCAAGGAAAAAGATAAAAGCACTGATATCATGCAAGGCAGGTATCACATTGATTTTTTTCCAATCTCAAACTAGATGATGGCTACCTGGAGGGAGAAGTTCTAAGAGCTTCAGCAATTTCACAGTTCAGATGGCAAGAACAGAGGCGTGGTGTCCAATAAGAATTAAAAAGAAAACAAACAATGCAATTTAACACATTTTGCTTCTCTGTTTGAAATTAAGCCTCAGAGTACTCTGGTGTTTTCTGTTAGCAGATCATAAGACTCTGCAAGATTGAAGAAGCAGAGATTCTTTATTGAAAACAGTGGATATATTAATTAGAAACAGTCTAATTAATATAAACTACACCAGTTCAACAGGACCACGTTACATTGAAGAGCACATAAAGACCCTGCCTTTATTCCTGGAAGATGAGTGAGATCTTAATGTATCTCCAGTTTCTGTTCTGATTAAGAAAGGACAAATGAAGAGGTTCTTCAGGTGTATGTAGGTACACTTGACACAGTTGAAATTGTAGATTTATTGCTATGAAAACATAAGGATCAGAAGAGGTGCAACCTGACACTTGCCTGATTTCTAAAAGCAATACTTTACCTTTCCACATTTACTACAAGTACAGTTTCACAGTCAGACCATGGTAATTGAGGCAACTTTTAAAGCAACATTATTAAACTTCACATTATTCAGTGCCTCTTACCCATGTAAATCCCAAAGCACTTTAAGGACTACTCAGTCCGATGCATGACCAGTGATTGTTTTACCACACATGGAAATGACAGCACCTGTGCTGAAATGATGATGCCATTTGGTGCTAATGGCACCACTCTAGAACAGGTTTGTCAGAGTGGAAATAAATTAACAATTCCCACCAATGAGGAACCTAAGAAAGAAGAAAGTTGTAACTCATTCTGGAATGCAGCTCTAATATGGATAACATGCTTTCTTGGCAAAAGTGTCATTCAATCTCACATGTTCACAAATTCAAATCCCATTTTTCATATTTCATCCAAGAAAAGACACACTCAACCACTCCCAGTGCTTTTCAAAATATATTCTAATACTAATGGACAATAAAAAGAAATACAAAAGGAATGGGCTCCAGTTCAGAAGTCACAAGTCCCCACAACTACCTTTAAAAGTTTAAAAATGCAATTCTTTCTTGAAGTAAACACATTGAAACATTGCTAAAAGTCTACTGCTTGTCCCACATCCATTTCAAGTGTTTTAAATGTGGGAACAAATACTGCATAGCATGCACAGTTTTCCACATTTAAACAATGGAGTTTTATAGGTATAAAACCATGCACTTAAATATTTCCTTCAGCTTTAAAATCAAGTAATTTTTCACTACAGGAAAAACAAATGCTAAATGTAAATGCAACTGCAGTGTTTAGAGATACAAATCTTGCAAAGATTTTACAGTTTTGAAATTGGTGCTACTGGGTCTACCTTCCTCTGCTATGTTAAGAGAAATACTAAAAGTTTGGGAACAGTATCTAAATGGCCAAATGCTTATTTATGTACATGAGCTATTTTAGGTACAGCTGCTATAGCCTGTGTCATATGTGCATAATAGATTTTGGAATCCTTTGTTGGAAGTTGGGTTAGAAAAATAAAGTATTAGAAATAAATAAAGTTTTTTAATAACTTGCTGCTGAGGTTCCTATGCATTCAAATGTAACAAGAAACTGTTTTATGGGAAAACCAAACCAAACTATAGCCCTTACAGTTGGAAGAGCTGCCAACAAAATAACAATTTTTGGGGGTTTGGTCTCTGCCCGTTTCTCCCTAGCAAAATACAAGAGGCAAAATTGGATTTTTACATTAGGAAGTGTTTGCGCACAGATGTCTCCCTCCTTATCACTTCCATGACTTGTTGTATACATCAAAACTAGTGCAAAGAATTGGTCCCATACTGACCTACAAAACAATACCACATAAATTAGATTGGATTCCTCTTTTTTTCCTACTTATGAGCTATATAGTTACTTGTATAGGAAAGAAGCATTCAGTTGCAAGCATTCCCTGATATTTAATGAATTAATGCAGCCCATAAAATACTTTTAATATGATCATGACATTTTTCCTTGGTAAAGTCACTGGTAAGGGCAAAATGTATCCCTCAAATCACAGGTTCAATTCCACTAGATATAAAAATGGAATTATTTTTAAAATGGTCCTGCCATTCTTCACAGAAGGGTTATCTCAGGGATAAAGCATTAGAGAGCAATTTTAGAGGCTGCAGGTGGCCACAGATTTCATTTGTGATCCATGCCAGTCATATATTTTTTTCCATAACCTAACTTCTCATCATTAAAAAGATGAATCAAGAATTTATTTTACTTTCTTCTCAATTTAAGTTTATTCATCTTGTGTCTTTTGAAGTTTACTCAAATAGGGTAGTAGTAATCCTCTGGAGCAGAAGTTACAGTAATGTACTTAGTCCTTTCCCCTAGGCATCTACATTAATCCTTCATTTCTGCAAGCAGTATTTTCTCATTCTGTTAAGTCATTGCCCAAATTACCAAAGTCAACTGAAGCCAAAAATGCCAGATTATAATGGGTGATAGATGCTGTGACACCCAAGAGGAAGCTCAGTAAGCTCAGTGAACTGTTCTGCAACATACCTGCTGTAAGTGCAAAGGAATAATGTGTGAGATAACTACAAAAATAAAACTATACTGAAATCCACCTCATTTGAAGCTTTTGGAATCATATTGGCATTTAGATTAAGCAAAGTAAATATTGCTGCAATGGGTGGTAGACATTCCAAGCAAGTATTGTCTGCATCTTCATTAAAGATCAATGAAACAATAACATTATAGAATTCATAGAACAGTAAAACTCTTGCTGAGGCAAAAGCAGCAAAAGTGTCAGTGGCACAGCATTTGCTAACCCAACCACTCAGATCAGTGAATGCTCCATGACTGTAGTCCTACACATTCTCATGTTTATTCCTATGTTTTCTAGCATGCCCCAAGTAAGACTATCAAGTTGTAGATTAAGAAATAAAATAAGGGATATTTTTCATAAATCATGGAACTTTGTGTCACACGTTATTTATGAAGCATCTGGACAAATTTATCTAAAAAAGACCAAAAAACCAACAAAAATTAACAGCTAAGACCAGTTTGAAACACAAACTAATGAAGATTAAGAGATATTTAAAAAAATATGCTTACTTGCTTTGTCATTTACTCATCTCTACATATTTGCTCTTAGCCATTGCTCAAAGAAGGAAACTGAAGTTGACATGTCTTTGGTCTGACCCATTAAGAATTATTTTACTTTTACTGAGTATTAATTCATCTTGACCTTTAGTGATTTATTATCTTCATTAATTTTGTTTCATGATTTTAAGTGTTTGGGATATATTTTCATGTTAGGCAACATTTCCCAAACATGTAACACAATTGCCCTTTACAATTGCTGATTTATGACCCTGTCAGCCAGCATTCTTTAAATATTCTGTCTCATGTTCATACACAGCTCCTCTAAACTGATCAGAGATTTCCTGAAGATCTCTCTCCCTGCAGTAAACAATGTTTCTGTTTTCATTACCAAATGTCATGATAGCTTTTCAGGCTTTTGAACTGTGTAATCTCTATTAGAGTTTTTCAAATTCCTCTCCTCTAAATTGTACAAATTTTTCCATTTCAATGTCATCAAATTGTTCTTTGTCTCAACATTCATATTTACTCACAGTCCTTAAGTACAGGTTGATTATCTCTTGCCTTAACATCTTTTTGCCTCTCAAAATGTCACTGCTGAAATAATCTCCCTTGAGAAACAGAACAAATCAGTTTTTATGTTTTGTAATCAAATGCTTTATCATCTGTGCCTTGGTCAGCCAGTTGGGACACAGAGCTACTTGACTACTTCATATACTTTCAATGTCTTTCCCCTCATTGATTTATCAGATGTCTCTCTCGACACACAGGAAGAAAACCCACTCATTTCTAAAACTGAATTAGCTCTGTTGTGGTAAAGACACAATGACATTATACAATGCACTTTTTATGTTTACTCTCCATTTCATAAAATGAAGGTAAGGAAAAAAACCCCAAAACCCTAACTGGATATGGAAACATTTAGTCTGAATTTTCCAGAACGGGTTAAAACACATATAAGCAAATATTATTTTGAATGTACTCTGCACTAGCATTCTTTTTTTTACTCTAACACTACATGTTTATGAAATGAGAACTAAAAAGAGGGAACTTCTAACTCTTGCTGGAACTACAAAGGCAATTTAGTGTTTCTGTAGGAATGTCTGACAGTTTTTTAAGGCCATGTTTCCTAACCTTTAAATGTGTATGTATGCTCACACGTCATATTTAAAAGTCAGTCTATGGTCTATGAGAAATTTTTTTTCTTACTTATTTTAATTACAATAAGTTATGACATCAACAACCACCAATCAGACTCAGTAAGGAAAAACAGAAAGTTTTTTGCAGAGTGAAGTTATCAGAGCAATGCTTATTTCACTGTAGAAATATATGCAGAAAGAAAAGTCATTTATCTCCAAAGATTTCCAAATGATAGATGGAGAAGTTTATGACCATTTTGACTCTGGTGGTGTTAAGAAAGATGTGGAGAAGCAATTCTCACCTCAGCAATCATTCTGTTGGTGTCTCCCAAGAAGAGTAAGTTTAAAGCTTCCTCTTCATTGGTTGCTTGCTGAAGAGATAAGTTTTTCAGATGAATATTCTGATCAGGATCCTCCATTATTGTCACTTTCCTGCATGGAAAAAACCAAACCAAGACAAAAGGAAAAGCAGAACTGCTGTAAGGTTATCTTTGTTCCATACTTTCATTTTGACTGCACCTAAAAGGTGACATCTAAAACCTCAAACAAATAATAACAGAAGAACTAAAAATATGAAGAGTAAATTATGCAAGAGCTGAATTAATTTTTTTTGCTGTTACCTCCTTTCTACTTCTTTAGCATAAACCCCTTACTTGAAAAGGAATATATAAAATCTCTAGTTGTTAGATAAAGCCTTGGGGTTGTTATTTTTTTTTAGGAGGTCTAATGAAATCTCAAGAGCAATAGAATAGATGACCCATTACAAACAAAAAACAAGTAGAGTTTTGTTTACCAGTCCCACAACTCTTGAAGCAGAAATGATACATAAAACATACAATAATCTTGAGGAACAAATAGCCATGGAATATTTTGGAACCAACACATCTGTATCCAACCTGTTTCTAATAACTTTGTATTTGTCAAAATTATTTCTCTTCTCATTTTTCTCAAATGGCAATAACTACAGGTGTAAATTACACCTTTCTTTAACTAAAAGCAAGCAAACAGAATGATTTCTTTCCACTAAGAAATGATCTTAGTTGAAGAGCATTTTTAAGCCTTAAAGGTCAGCAAAAAAAAGATCAGTTAGATGGAAGTAGCCAGGATATGACAAAAGCTCCAGGAGAGCTACTAAATAGTACTGAAATCCTTTTTCACTTCTGTAAGTAGCCCTTTTACATAAGAATTTCTTCTTTTGATCAGATTACTGAGAGTTAAGTTTTATTGGCTTTACTGAGTAGCCATTAAGGCCTCCTCAGTTAGGCCATTCTATAGCATCCAATATTGAACCCAAATAGTTGAATCACTGGATCTGGAAAACTCCCAGTGTGAAAACTCTACTAAAATTGATGCACACTAATTTTGAGGATGAATGGCATGTCCTACAGGGCATATTACATGTTTTGAAACAACTTACCAAAAGTTCTAAAACTTTCTTAGAAGTTGGAAGGTGTTTTTTAAGTGTTGGTTTTTTTTTAATCCCCATTAGTATAAGTAAAACATATGTGTATGCATGTGTAACTATATGTGTGTGTGTGTATGTGTATATATATATATGTATGTATATATATTTTATACATATTCTTCGAGGTTAACCACAAGAGGGAGCATGGGGCTTGAGTTTTTATCTCTAAATAGTTCTTGCATGTTAATTACTCCAAGCTGCTTCAAGTTTGTTCTGCTTTGCTTTTCTTCCCCCTCCCAAACTGACAGAATCAAACTGAACAGCCAAGCAACATTCCATATTATGACTTTAAAGTGTTAGGGAAGTAGTTCACCCTCTGATGGTTAAAACATTGGAATGGATATACAGAAATTTGAAGACATTGCAATACACTCACTATTTTCAAGAAAAAAATACACGTAAAGGAAACACAATGCTTCTTTAGTAGCCATAACAATTGGTTTTTCAAGTATGGTTGCCTCCCACTTAACATTTGTTAATGTGATTTTTGTGTGGTAGAGTAAGACAGCATCAGCATAGTGACAAAATTCTGCTTCCTCCATTCAGAGCACAAACCCAAAAGCATAATTCTGCTCTTGCATAACAATGTTTTGATAATGTCAAGTTGTATTCTGTCCACAATCCCATCTGTGCATGCATCAAATGCTTTAGCCCAGAGGGATTCTGATTTCAGGACTATGCTTTGACTTATTTTAATATTTCAAAATAAAAAATGAATCATCTACAAACTTTTTTATGCACACTTGGCATAGTATTTACAATTTTAAGGAACTTTTCAAACTATATTTTGACCAATTGTTATAAGTAATTTCCAGGCAACAAAGACAATAGGATGAAAATCTCTGAAGGATTATTTTGTCACAAAGGAGACAGTGGGGACATCACAAACCAATGGCAGCCTCTCATACCAGCAGCCTTACTGCTATTAAAAGCATTTCCAGATGAAAGTCTAAATTTGCACATCTTGAGAGGCATCTGTCAAAACTTCCTCTGAGAGACACATTCCAAAATGAAAACAAAATTATTTATTTTGTAGTGCCATAAAGTTGGTGCATAATATGATTAATACATTTCTATGGAACATTCATATTAGTGAAATCTTTAACTTTCATAGCCCTAATTTGGATCTTGGAGAGGAAAAGCTCTGTTAAGTTATCCACAATGACTGAAAGAAAGCAGAGACAAGGTTTTGTTTTCTTTATAAACAAAGAATCTTTTCCATTTGGCTTAACGGATGGAATTTATAGCTGACTAGGAAACCTGTAGGATCACTTTTTTATACTTTACTAACTCAGGCCCTTTCCTGCATCAGCTGAGCTGCCATTAATGTAATAGAGCCTCACACACTGAACACTTTCATTTATGTAAATCCAGTTACTGGTAAACAATGAAGTTAAAGCTTCCTTTCAGTAACTATTACCATCTCATAAATTTGTGAATTATGAATAAAACCAACTTAAAATATTTTGGAAAACAGTGGATAATTATAAAAATCAAGTTTCTTAAGCTTATATCTGTCTCTAGGGGTTGGTAATGAAGAAATCTAAAATAATCTCAAAAAAATTATGGACATTTAAAAATACATATCTTCTATGTTACTACTTCAGCATGACTACACAGATAATAAAAAATTTAGGAAGAAGATAAAACAGAAAAGCAGCAAGCAAGCACCATGGAGTGTGTCCAGAAGAACAGAACAAACAAACAGATAGCTATAGCTAATCTTTGTGTAAAATTGCAAGGAGCTTTTGGTTTTAAGAATGGCCATGATCATAATTTGTTTTCAGGACATAAATCGATATAAAATATACTCGGTAATAAAAAATATATAATGTGTGCTGAAGTTATTTTGCATGTTTGAAGTGTAATTCAGGAACAAAATATAATTTTTGAAGAATAATAGAGAACAGCTGTCAGCTCTTTGCCCATTAAAAATCAGAAAAGTGTAGGTTTCCAAATCTTAAGATTCTCCTCGTCTTACGTAATCCGTAGTAACATACTGAACATCCTTGAGTTTGAAAGGATGCATTTCAAATGAAAGGAGTGAGATATTATTATTAAACTGAGAATTTTTAAAATACTAGTAATTCTAAGAACACTTAAGAATATATTTCTTGAAGTTCTACAGATGGTGCCAGTTTCTAGATTTCATAGTTGGTACAACCATTGAAAAAAGGGAAGGGTTGAGCTGGAGATAGGTACATTTGTTTGAAACCAATCAGACTGAATAAAATATATTTCCTATATATTGAAAATTATGCCTTTAAATGACTTCAGGTTTGGGTTTGGTTTTTTTCCTTCTTTTTTGATAAGCAGCACAGGAGTTAGTATACTAATTGGATTAGAGTATAAACTCTTTTGAGGCAGTTAACCAATATTCAGTTACAGATTTTTAAAAAAATTAAAATATTTTACCCTGACCCCAAGCACATAACATAACTGGACATAACTACTATATAATGATACAGGTGTCACTGTTGACTTAGGATGTTAATTTGGTCTTAGCTAAAAGCTTACCTTCCTTTCTATGGAAACGAGTTGACTTAATCTGAAGTTCAAATAAGCTTCAACTTTCTGGACCAGAAGCTGTTTTGTTCTGTGTTGGTTTTTTTGTTTTGTTTTAAGTCATCCACCATCATACTATATTTTACATATTCCCCCACCAAAGAGACCTTTAAAGAATTTTCACACAAAAATGGGGAATCGCTTGTGTAGGATAGTAGTTTAGATTTCATTTTCCCCTGGCCACACCATTCCTGGTTAATGGTTGTCTGACTTCTCTGTGAAGTTGCTCCTCAACTACTGATCATGTACTGGAAACAATATTGACCATGTTAAAGGCCAAAAAACTGACTCTGCTCAAGGCCAGATTGGATGAGACCTTGAGCAACCTGGGCTAGTAGGAGAAATCCCTGCTCATGTGGGGGGGTTGGATCTAGGTGACCTTTAAGGTCCCTTCCAAGGCAAATCATTTCATCAATCTATGACTCGTTGTACAGTAAAAGTATTAAGATTAGTTAATCTTCACAGGAAAAATTATCTCAAGAAAACCCAACCAGCAAAATGTATAGTCCATAAATTTACAGGTAATTACAACTATCCCAGTGTCCTTAATCCCTAATTCACAACTAAATTACCTGATAACTTTTGCTTTTTTAAAATTAACTAGTATGTAACGAGGGGTTATTCTTTAGCTTGATTGAATTACCATATATAAGCCAGTTTTAATATTCTGAATTTCATGATAATTGGTAAGCACTTGAAAGTGACATATTTTCTGGTTTTGGCATCTGACGTCCACACAACAGTTTCAAATAAAGTTGCAATTAAACTAATAGGATTTGATTTAGTTCAATTGGATAAATTCAATTTTATTAAACGAAGAAATGGAATAAGTTCCAATAAAACATCAGAAATAACTTAAACGAAATTAATAATTTAATAATCTTGAAAGTTTAATTGCATTAACTTCAAGAAGCTCAATAAAACTAAGTATGAGACTGTTTTTTACACACAATTGCAAAAAAAATCTGCACATCTGAGAATGGGCACAAAAATCAAATTATTATCCAAATTTGTGACAAAATTTAGTTCTGTTTGACAGATGAAGAAAGTGAAGCAACAAGACCAACTTACAACCCAGTCCCATACACAGAGTTCTCTGCTGCCTTGCTAATTTCAAAACTAGCTTGTTTCACGTAGAGCAATCTAGAACTTTTTTTGTAGGTATGTGTCGTAGATACTGTGTAGGAAACTATCCTGTTTTGAGCCAGGATGAAATCAACCTTGTCTCTAATGATTTCAGTTTTTGGTTAAATTTCTTCTAAGTAGCTGCACTTGCTGGAATTAACAGGATGCTTTTCAGTCAGTGTCAGCTTCTAGGACTGATGCTGCTCCATGTTTGTAGTTACTGCCATGAAGAACCAAGGTCACTGTTTGGCTCTGGAAAATATCTTATGCTCTGGAATGAAGAAGGGAGTAAAGGGGGTCACATCTGTGACCCTTCTCTGGGGAGAAAAGGACCAGGCAGGTGACCAAAATTGACTAACTTGAGTATTCCATCCTATGTGTGTCATACTCTAAATAAATTTAAGGAATTGTGATGGTCAAGCTCTTTGTTCATGGCCAGCATCCTGGGAGGATTCCATCCATTCATCTTCCTTTGCTCCCAATCTGTGTATTCCTGAATCCCTGTGTTTCTGCATCCAGCTTCTGTCTGCTGCTGGCTTCAGCAGACCAGCCTGGGGCTTTGCCAGAGCCTGCCTGGAATCCTGGGAATGTGATACTGCTTTTGTATATATTTATACATATTAGATTATTTTCATCACTATTTGTCCATTAAAGCTCTGTAGTTTGTTTTTCAAGCCTTAAGACTCCTTTCCCCACAGGGAAATCCAGTGCTTCTCCATAGAAAGGGAGAGGGGATCCTAGAGAGCATCTACTATTTGTTTAATTGCCAGCCCAGCATTAAATTGTGACAGAACCTAAAGCTAGATTTTAATATCATTTGGAAGAATTTTTTAAATAAACAAAATAGGTTTAATACATTAATAAAATAATTAGCTATTTTGAGAAAAACTTCTATTGATTTTCTGCAGTTTTTAGGTTTTAGTACATTTCCTATTTTTTCATCAGCAGTGGTTTAATTTCTATTTAAATATTTCAGCCACCATCATATTGAGTGTGAAAGCTGATGGTTCCCAGGGTGATTTCAGGGCATTTGCAAATCTAAGCATTCAACTCTACACACATTTATTCTGCTGAGTTATTTCATAAAAACACAGTCTGTCAACTATTTTTTTCAGAAGAAATTTAAAAAGTAGGGTTTTAATTTTCTATAAATTTCTATAAACCTGATCAGGCTTATGTACCTTATTTACCTTACATACCTTTATTTCCTACCCTTCCCCAAGTATTAGCAGGTGCTACTGTCTCATAAACGAAAACTATTATAGCAATCATCCACTCTGAAGTAAGTATGCTGTACTTTGGAGTGCCTGGTGGCATTTTGTATCTCTTACCTTATTTCATAACTGCTTGCTCTAGAAAAATAATGTTCCTTTAAGGAAAAGGTCCAAGTAGAAGAAGAGTTTTTCTCCCAGTGTTACTAAGAAATACTGCTCGTTATATATGTGCCTGCCACATACACACACATTTGTGGACACCATATAAAGAGGCAGCCTGCCATGAGAAAAAAAACAAGTATATCTTCCACTTTGTTTTCAGTGGTTGCAGCAGACCTCTTCTGGATAACATCAATACACATTTTTAAAACTTGCACCTTCAGTTGGATTCACAGAAATTGTTTCATTGGAAAAGACCTTTAAGATCATGAAGTCCAACTGTTAACCTGGCACACTGTCAAGTCCAACACTAAATTGTGTCCCTAAGCACCAAATCTTTTAAATGCCTCCAGGGATGGTGATTGAGCCACCAC
Organism: Calypte anna; assembly: GCF_003957555.1. Classification (NCBI taxonomy): domain Eukaryota; kingdom Metazoa; phylum Chordata; class Aves; order Apodiformes; family Trochilidae; genus Calypte; species Calypte anna. Next base: position 15,374,535 of record NC_044246.1, read on the forward strand.
CCTGGGCATCCTATTACAGTATTTAATAACCCTTACAGTGAGGAAGTTTCTTCTAATACCTAACCTAAACCTCCCCTGGCACAATTTCAGACCATTTCCTCCTGTCCTTTAGCTTGTTACTGGGGAGAAGAAACCAACACCCACCTCCCAGCTACCTCCTTTCAGGTAGCTGTAGAGAGCAATGAGGTCTCCCCTCAGCCTCCCTTTCTCCAGACTAAAAAAACTCATTTCCCTCAGCCACTCCTTATAAGACTTGTTCCCCAGATCCATGACCAGCTTGGCTGCCCTTCTCTGGACATGCTCCAGGACCTCACTGTTCTTCATGTAGTGAGGAGCCTAAAGCTGAAAGCAGTATTCAAGGTGAGGCCTCACCAGTGCTGAGTACAGGGGGAAAAATCACCTTCCTAGTCCTGACGGCCACACCATTTCTGATACAAACCAAGATGCTGTTGGCTGCCTTGGCCACCTGGGCACATTGCTGTCTTGTATTCATCTGGGTACCAACCAACACCCCCAAGTCTTTCTCTGCTGGACAGCTTTCCAGCCAATCTTCCCCAAGCTCGTAGCAGTCCATGGGGTTGTTGTCAGATGTGCCACTTGGCCTTACTGAACCTCATACAGTTGGCCTGAGCCCATCAATCCAGCCTGTCCAGATCCCTCTGCAGAGCCTTTTTACCCTCAGGCAGATCAACAGTCCTGCCCATCTTGGTGTCACCTGCAAACTTATTGAGGGTGCACTTGATCCCCTCCCTCCAGGCCATTGATAAAGATATTAAAAAGAAATGGCCCAAATACGCCTGGAATAGCACTTGTGACCGGCTGCCACCTGGATTTATCTCCAATAACTTCCATCTAGTTTCCGTAGCCTTCATACATATAAAATATGAGAAAATGAAGAAACTACTGATCTAATTGAGAAGACAAAGTATTTTGAGTTAACACTGAGATCAGCAGCACAGTTTCAAAAATTTCCCAAACAATGCAAAAGGGCATCCGTAAATTATTTTTGTTGTTCTTGATAATTCTCTGTGGTTTCATTACTCACGGCAAATCTTCCAATTTGGAAGCCTCATGTCTTGGGTCCAGCAGATCATAACCACATTCATTGTAGATTTCTAAGTAGGAAACGTGAGTTGTATACACTTTACTGCTATCCTGCATAAGAAAAGAAAAATATTGGAAAAAAGAAGAGCTATAAAGAAAAGCCAGAGCTAGAGCAGAGGAAAAATCAATCACTACACATTTTATGTTGGTTCCTTTCTCTACCTCCTTCTCTTGGGTTTGGTTACATTTTCAGCTTGTGATACTTCTATATCTTCTGCTACCATATGCATAAAAGGTCAAAGAAAAAAGAACAAAAAAAAAACAAAAAAAAAAAAAAACAAAAACAAAAACAAAACCAAAAAAAAACCCACAACCCCCCTGCCCCTGACACCAACCCTCCCCCCACCCCGCCCTAAAAGAAAAAATAAAAATCCATCTTAAGGCCCACCATATCCTGGGGTTTTGTTTTCTTTTGTTGATTTTTCTTTTCTTTAAATGTAGAAAAGTCTGTATACACTTAGCACATGACAGGATGCTTACACAACCATGCCATATGCCACGTTTCACTTCTACAACAAAAAAAGAATGTTACTATGAAGAGGTAAACTCTCAGATTTTTTGATAGAAAGATTATGCTTAAAAAAATCCCAGGAAAAACAACAACAACAAAAATAATCAAATATTTACTTCCTTTAGAAATATCAGTGATACACTGATTTCTACCCTCTTCATTGTAACATTTAAGCAATGCATATGACATTGGCTGTTCTCTGTAATCCTAATTTTTTCTGTATAATGCATTGCCAAAATGTAACTTAACACAACTGAGGGAATTTTCTCTTCCCTCAAACCCAGCCCAAAAACATGAACCTCAAAATAATGGCTATGATTTCCAAAATAAAAAGAAAATTAGTCACTTCTTTTCAGCATATGAAGCCACTGTAAAAGCACTCAAATCACACTCACAGTAGCAGTTCAATAATTCAATGCACTGCTGCTATACTGCAAAATAGTTTGTTATCAACTTCTCATTTGCATTACCTAGATGTTTCCCATGCCTTTATATTGATAATGACAGTTCACTATGTCAAGGGGAACCATTTAAAAAGTTACACTACAGAGAGATAGGGAGAACATAGTATGGAACTTCAAACAGGAAGCTGTGGAAATAGAAAAATTAAGAGATATTATTAAAAACAAAGGGCTCAAGTTGCTTCTGATTTTGGGTAAAAACTTCTACAGGCACTGTCTTGGTGCAAGCAGGGGCTTCAAAAGTCTTATAGTCTGTGTCCCTGAATTTCCTTTCACACTTAGGGTTAGGAGGCAGATGACTTTTCTACTGTCAACACTTTTGAAAGCACAGTCAGATAAAAAGAAACACAACAAGGGAAAGGTATGAATAGAAAGGCAGGTAAAAAGATGAAATACGAAGAGCACAACTAAACAGTTTTTGATTCAAAACCCAGTCTGAAAACAGGAACACATATTTTTTTTCTGCAGAAATTATCTGATGAGAAGGTAGCAAGCAAACTAGTTATTTTTAATCCTTATTTGACTTTTATTACATAAGGGTAGGGAAGCCTTACAGCAGGACTTAGACAGGTTGGACCAATGGGCCAAGCTTAACTGTATGAGATTTAACAAGGCTAAATGCCAGGTCTTACACCTGGGTCATAACAACACCATGGTGAGCTATAGACTTGGGGAAGTGTGGTTAGAGAGCTGTAAGTTGGAAAGGGACCTGGGGATATTGGTTGATAGTCGACTTAATATGAGTCAGCAGTGTGTGCAGGTGGCCAAGACGGCCAATGGCATCCTGGCTTGTGTTAGGAACTCTGTGGCCAGGAGGAACAGGGAGGTGATCATCCCTCTGTACTCAGCTCTGGTGAGGCTGCATCTGGAGTGCTGTGTTCAGTTCTGGGCACCTCACTATAGGAGGGACAGAAAAGTGCTGGAGAGTGTCCAGAGAAGGGCAACAAAGCTCATGAAGGGCCTGGAGAACCAGTCCTGTGAGGAGTGGTTGAGGGAGCTGGGGGTGTTTGGTCTGGAGAAGAGGAGGCTGAGAGGAGACCTTAGGGCTCTCTTCAACTACCTCAAGGGACGTTGGAGTGAGGAGGGGAAAGGCCTCTTTTCCTTAGTAAACTGTGAAAGGACCAGAGGGAATGGATGGAAGCTGCACCAGGGGAGGTTTAGGCTGGATGTTAGGAAATATTTCTTCACTGAGAGGGTTGTCAGGCATTGGAGTGGCCTGCCCAGGAGAGTGGTGGAGTCATCATCCCTGGAGTCATTTAAAAGGCATTTGGACCTGGTCCTTAGGGTCATGGTTTAGTAGTTGACTGTGGTGTTAGTCAAAGGTTGGACTGGATGATCTTGGAAGTCTCTTCCAACCTAAACATTCTGGGATTCTGTGATAATTGGCACTGTAAAAGAATGCTGGTGTGTTGACTCTCTATGTTGCTAGCAATTTCAAGAGCAACCTGTCCACTTTCCACCACAAATGTCCTCTGTGGGGCTGTGTGAACACAGTAGAACTTCCAACGCAATAAAATCACACAAAGGTTTTTCCATTTATGTCCAGTGCTTTTCTAGGCACTGTTAGCTTAGCCACTCATACTGTCTTAAAAACACACCAAGGGTTTTTTTTCTTTTTTCTTCATTTTGGAAAGAATGCACTAATGCAAACAATAAAAAGATTATTTTATTATTGATATTATTAATATTAAATATAATATTTTTGTGTCCTTTTACTATTTACATCTTTACCTGTCCATGTGTAATTATGTTAAGAAATTTGCCTAAAAATGTTTCTATCCAAGTATATTCAGACTTATACCATACACACATAAAACATTCCATACAAGTGTATAATTGGAGTTAAAGAAAAACAGTATAAAATGAAAATGAATACGAATGTCTCTTTCAAATACTTGGAAGGATTTGTACTACTGACTTGCAAAACTGCTATTCCTCATAACTTCATGTATTTGGCATTATCATTCCAAAATATATCCTAGCTAATAATTAACATTAGGTAAAATAAAGGTATTAGGTAAAATAAATAGCAGAATATTTTAAAATGCTTAATATTAATTTGACTATTTTAAGAGTTGTTTTGTTTTGTATTTGTATGATGCTCCCAAGCATCAGCACAAAGTTAATTAACCTATTTAGAGTGACATTAACATTCCATTTTTAATAAAACATTGCTGGTTTCCATAGGAATCAGATCAGAGATGTATGAGATGCAATGCATACAACAAAATAAGACAGTGGGCCAAAAATAAACATTAAGACAAGCAAAACCAATTACATGATCTGCATGTATGTTGCATCAACTAAATATAGCATGTTTTTTAAAAATACAAAAGAACCTCTCCAATGATATTCCTTATTTTCAATCTACCACAACAAACCAGGTCACTGCAAGTATTAGCAAATATATTAGCAACATATTATTGTATAAGTTATCATGTCATGCTAGATATTTTTTCAGCAGTAATACTAACACTTCTTCTAGCACTATTATAAACACAGCCTTTTGCAATATATTGAAGTATTAGTAAACCAGACATTAAAAATAAACAAAAAACAATGTTCCATACCTTCTGCAATTGTTCAAAAATGTACGATAAAGTCCTGGGAATGATGCCTCGATCACTGTAACGTTCTGCTCCTCCTGTGATGGTAAAAGTTTTGCCACTACCTGTCTGACCGTATGCAAAGATTGTACCATTGTACCCTGCCAAAACACTAAAGAACAAAAAAAACCCAGGGAGATAATTCATATAGAAGGAATGGGAGAGAATTAATATATAAGGAACAACATTTTCCGTTAGTAGCTTTGTAGAGAATCTAAATATAATTAATACTAACTTTTAATTAAAGAGGAGCTGTCTACAGCAATACAAGAATATACTTCAAGATTTTGCATTCTAGATTCAATGGCATGGCTTATTGCAAGGATTTTTTTAGTTTCTTAAGGACTGTTTATGACAAGAAAACTATGACCATTAATACATTACAGCTACAGAATCTAGAAATCTTTCTCATATAGTTTTATTAATCGCAACCTGAAAATAATGTATCAGGGTTAGAAACTAAAAATTATTTCCACATTTCTGATTCCATTTCTTCTTGATTATTGTGAACTATTCTGAACTTGAAAAATATTTTAAGGGCTCTTAAGATTTTACAGTTGATGCTGACCAGCTATAAACTATGAGGTAAAAATGATGGAGAATATAACTATTTTGAATTTTCACTTGGCTATAAAAGCAAACAAAAATGGAATAAAAGTATCAGAATCACAAATTAAATAGCGATGAAATCAGTTACAGACTGTAATATTCAGGTATCAAATAAACCAGACTCAGGAGAGTCTATAGCTGACAGAATATATGATAAATCAGATTAGACCATCAAGCTTTCTTCTTTTCTTTCACCATCTGTCAATTATAAAATGTTTCCTGAATTGATCCATCTCAAAATTGTTCTACCAAGATTCCAGCATTTCCTACCAAATTATATGAAGGAAGAATTTTAGAAATGAATAAAAGTAAATAAATAAAGTAATCAATAAAGAATTATTTTACTGATGCAGTTTATCAGAAGTAAAATTTACTTAGGTTGTGCTTACTATTATTCTTCTTTGTTTTATTTATTGAAAAGGAGATAAATAAGCTTTTAAAAAATAGAAAGGGGGCAAACACTCCTTGAATAACAGGGAAAGAACCATGCATAGATAGCTGCTGGTCTGGTGTAATGGCTCTCTAGCTTATTAAAGTTTATTGAAAGGCCTGAGTAGTTACCAAATTTCTTGTTTTAATCCACTACAGCATGATTTTAGAGAAAAAACCAGAAGCATGTTGAAAGGAACTACAGTAAACATCTGCTCCCATAGACCAAAATGCAAAAAAACAGAAGAATATATCTAGATTTCAGGTTCCAGATGTTAAAAATCATAACAATTATTATTATAAAACACCTCATCCATCTATTTTAGGAATTTCTAGTACCCACTATCAAAGTATCTGAATGCTGAAGGCAGTAATGAGCTGTCAGAAGGTAATAGGTATCAAAAGAAGCTCAGAGAGTACATGTTCAAAACAAGCAAAGGGAAATGATTCTTTATGCAAAATATAGTAAAGCTGTAAAACTCCTTGCAATGGGGTACTTTGGATGCTAAAAGTTCACATGTACTTCAGTAGAGAATAGAGTAATTAATGAAAAAAATTTTTCTCAAGGCTACTAAAAATGGAGAATTCAGAAAGTCCCTAAAATACAAATGAGTAGAGGCTAACAGACTATTTGGGGGGGTAGCTCTACATGCTTTCACTCTTGGGTTTTTTCCCTCCTATGCTTGAGGTCCCTGTACTTCACAAAAAGCTGGTGATTAGGATCACCACACAGATAAAGCTGTTTTTCTCCCAGGAAGCTGAGTTTTGCCCTGGGTAAGTAGACACTTTGTTGAATACATTGTCTCTTTACTACTTCAAACAAAACACATCAAAGACACATTATCCAAGGAGAGGCTTTGCTGAAAAGATCTTTCATGAATTTATGCAATATTGTCTATCTTCCTGTTTAAAAGTTCAGGGACTGCTTTCAGACAGATGAGCTAAAATGTTACAGGAGAAGTCTATCTCCAGTATATTTTAGCAAAGTTACTCCTGTTATGATTGTCAGAGCTCCTGACGGGCTTTCTTTTTTTTTAATAATACCAAGCTCAGAACTATAAAGCCTACTACAGAAAAAAGCAACTTTAAAAAATACAGTATCTAAAACTTATCAGAATTTTATATTTGTTCCACTGTTCTAGGAAATTCAGAGCGCTCATTCTCTTTACATGCTAAAACTTGCAGGAATATATTTGTAACATTTTATGACAGACTTCATTTTTATAAAAGCAAGAGAAAGAGCTACTCATCACAAATCACACAAAGGAATGTTAACACAAGAAAATTTGTATCATTTTAACCTGCAAAAGTATTTAGGGTTAGCTTTCACCCAAGGGAATGCAGAAAAAAAAAGAGATCAGTTTCTAACAAACAATTAGGGTTTTTTTCAGATTGGCTTCTGCTGTTTTACTACCAGGTATGCCATGCTCCTACCTGAAAAACATGGACCAATTTAGCTGTTTAAAAGAAATGTTACGTAGTTGTGTGTATGAGCAATGTGTCTGATACATTCATGCATGTGATTAAGAAATCCATTGCAAATGGACAATGAATACTGCCCTGAATTTTAGCATGTAAAGCAGTTTCAAAAAACTGCCCAAGAAAACAAATTCTGTGAAGATAAGCTTTCCAGAAAAAAGATTACACTTCTGGAAAAAGACATATAGTCATTCTGCAAACAATCATGTTTCAGTCACATTTAAAATACTTCACTGTCTTCTCATCTTGCTATTAACATGTAAGAAATCTCAGTTACATAAATTACAAGAAAGTCCCCAAAAGGTCACACTCTGCAACTTCAAATTAATCAGAACTAAAAAAAAAGAATCTTAATATATTAGATTCAACTCATGAAGCCAAAAAATTAGGATTCCCCAGACTTCACAGAATAATTAATAAATGTGTCAGTACTTGGCAAATATATATTTTTAAGCTGAGTGTCCATTTTTGTTGTCTTGGGTTAGTGAAATAGTGGTTTGGAAGCAGGGGGACCAGAGGGGTGGCTCCTGTGAGAAGCTGCTGGGATGTCCCACGACTCCAATCCTGGCCTTGTCTCTGCCCGAGGCTGAGCAGATGCAGGAAGCCGGATGCACCTCTGTGAGTAATATATTCAAGAAAGGTGGGTTACATGTGGATTTATAGCTCCCAGATTGACACAGATGGGCCAACGTCAAGTGGCAGCCTTGTGGGATCACTGAGAGGGGCAGATGTGGATCTGCAGCATGGAGGACCCCATGGCAGAGGAGGTGACTGCTCCTGAAGCAGCCATGACCCTGTGGGCAGCCCAGGCTGGAGCAGTTCCTGAGGGACTTTACTTCATAGGAGAGACTCGTGTCAGAGGGGCTCATGAAAGACTCTTTCCCATGAGAGGGACTCTGGGCTGGAGCAGAGGAAGAGTGTGAGGAGTCCTCCCTTGAAGGGGAAAAAGAGGCAGAAACAACATGTGGTGAACTGACCCTGCACCCTCGCTGCCCGTCCCCATGTGGGGGAGATGGGAGTGAAGCAATTCCGCCTGGGAAAAAAGGAGTGGGGGGGAAGGTACTAAGATCTGGTCATGTTTCTTCTTTCTCCTTGTGGATTAAATTAGGGTTTTCTCTTCCCAAATTGAACCTGTCTGTATTTTGCCTGTTACAGTAATTAGGGAACAAAAACCTCCCTGTCCTTGTCTTGATTAATGAGTCTTTGGGTGGATTTTCTCCTCCCTGTCCCACAGTGGGGCCGGGGGTGAAAAAGTGGAGGCCTGGCTGGTACTGGCTGGGTCTAAACTGGGTTTCAGTGAAAATACAGCTGGTCAAACCCTACAAAGACTCACATACCACAAAGGTCTATACAACAAAAAATATGCAATATTTGCAGGATATTGTAAGTAGAGAATGAAACAAGGATGTCTGTGTGCAATGTATTTATATATATAGGCTGTATATAGGTGTGTTGGATGATGTATTTTAGTCTTGCTGGTTTTAATCACTGCAAGAAAAGCCCATTTAAAGCAAAATATTGGTAAGGAAACATGATTGCCTGCTAAGTATTCTGAATTCATCAGCAAGTATTTATGTAATAAGCAGCTCTGTTTAGTATCATTAAACAAACTAAAATTATGCAACAAAGTTTTCTGTAGGTAGAAATCGGAATAAGAGAAGAAAAAAAAATGAAAAAAAGGGGGAGGATTAATAAATCAACAAGAAAGTGATAACAACAGCTATTATAAATTTTAATGAAATAATAATATTGGTTGAAGGCAAACAGCTACTAATCCATGAATAAGTATTGTTTTATTACAGAACTAAATCTTTATTCTTCTATTCTGCAGTATAATTTATAATTATATGCTCACTTCAAGATGATTTTAACATAGGGAAAGGTTAGATCTGTTCTTAGGTTTTAGTCAAAGAACTGAATGCTTCTTTTCTGGTTAAGCACTGAAAAAAATTGCTAGTTTTTAGAGAAGCAACAGCTTGTGCTTGACCTTAAAAAGCTCATCTGTAACAGTTTTTAAAGGCAAAGAAAGTATTTATTTGTCCTCTATACAGCACACAATTGAATGCAGACCTTTTCCAAGAGAGACACTTGGAACACACTTGAACACAACTACTAAGGAGATTAATTTGATCACTGTACTATTTAAACCTATCCACATATTATGACAGCAACATCATTTCACATGATGCAATGGGACAAACAAAAAATTTCAAGTTTTATCTCCAAGCTAGGGCTAGGATCAAGCTAGAAATCTCCCACATTGACAATCTTGGACACAGAAATTACAATACTTGCAGTATTTTCTAACCAGTATATTGATAAAAATGAACAAAAGTTTAGAAAAACATTGAGAAAGAGTTCTCAACCTGCAAATCTAAGTGAGACCATGATCCAAAGCTCATTGAAGTCAGCGATAAACTCGGTTCCAATAATTTCACTGAGTTCTAGGTGGGATCCAAAGTGTGGAACACCTGGTTGCAGATTTTTTGCTGCAGGAAAAGCTTAAAAACACTCCAGTATTTAAACAGATGTGCATGTATTAAAAGCACTTCTAATCTTTATGAACTCCCAACATACATTCTACAAATTATTTTTCCAATTAACTTGAAATATTTTTAATACTCTCGTTTTGAAGAAGAGAATTAAAAAAAGCAGAAAGCTGAAGATGTTCCTTAATTAGGCCACTTGCAGCACAACCTTAAAGCTCTTTCTTAACCCTAGTACTGTTACAAGCTTACATGATTATGTAAGATGCTCAAGAAAAAAAAGTTTTGGCTGTATAAAAAATGAATTATAATGTGCTTTCTCTTCTGCCCTGTGGTCTTTGAGAAACTGATGAAAAAAATCAATCATTTATTAAAACAGCACGGGTTAAATATCTTTAAAGTTCCTTTATCAGTGTTAAGACAGTCATTAAAAAAATCCTCAGAGCTCACATAAAAAAATTGTTAATAAGAAATGGTCATTACTTCTAAGGACTTAGCCAGTAACACTGTGTAAGAATAAACAAATGCCATACCACTGAAGCTGCAGCTCTGATGGTTTAATAGTCTAAGGAAAAATAGATATTTAGAGAGATGTAGTATGTTAGACTCACTAATAAAATAGGGGGAAAGCAAGACTAGGCTCAGGGCTTCAGAGAATTACTGGATTTTTGGCTACATTAGAAAGACTCTGCCTCTTCCCTCATATTCTTTCTAAACAAAAGCTGTGAGTACAATTTTGTTTGAATTATAAGGACTAGGATTAGGACAATTCTTTTGAGTATGGACTCATATAAATATATTTAAAGGAGAGCAAGGCTATGTGGCTTTTTCCCCTCAAATTTTCTACCAGTTAACTTGCATTTTCTAAGTTACTCATAATTAGTAGCAATTTTAAAACACAGTGAGAAATTAGCTTTGCATTTTAAAATTCATTTTAGATTCCTATTTCTAAAAAAGTCTATTCTGGAGTTGCATATTGCCATTTGCAGTCACCCAACTGACTTGCTTCAGACCTGAAAGACATCTAATTCATTAAATAAGGGGTGTGATACAGAATTCTAACTCATGCAAGTAATTCCACATAAATTGATAGATACATTATGTTTACAACCACTTAACATTCCTCAAGTGAGAAATTGCTCAAATGAGAGCTAGACAATTTATGGATAGTCACTACAGTTTAAAATAGCATTCAGTGCTTTGTCCTTGAACATCTGAGACAATATAAATAGTGGAATAAAGCCCGGTGACAGTAGACAGAAGTTGAAAGCAGACTGAGATTGCTTTATTGTGGTTTTTTCTGACTACATTTTGTTTTAATTTCCATTGAAGACCATTTGCTCTATTTAGAGTTTATGGACACACCACTTTTCATTCATTTCTGTGCTCATTGTTAAGGAGACTTCAGGCAGGCTTGTGGCTAAGTGTCAAGAAGAACTCAGCTTCCTCTGCTGCTACATGGGTTTTGCTGATCAAGCAGAACAGATACCATGAACATTTGCAAAAAAAGAAATCAAACTCTCTCCCTTCAGTTTTGTATCCTGTTATAGACTCCCCAGAAGAAGAAGTCTATATAGAAACTGGAGTGAGCCTAACAACCAAGTTAGTGCAGGCTGGAGCACATCACCCACAAGGGGAACCCAAGGGAGCTGTTCTTTTATCAACTTGGTGAGAAGAAAGTTAAACATTACCACCTTCCATTATGTAAGGGATCACCACAGAGGTGGACTCAGACTCTTTTCAAAGGCTTACAGTGGTAGGATAAGATGCAGTGGTCACAAGTTGCAAGAGGGAAATTCCAAAGTGTTTAAGGAATTTATTATATATTTATATATATAAGGATTTATATATTTATATATATAAGAATTTATATATATAAGGAATTCATTCTTTACAGTGAGAGTAGTTAAGGCCTGGAAGAAGTGCCTAATCGGTTTGTGGCATCTTCATCTTTGGACAATGGCCTTAGTAACTTGATCTAACCTTGAAGTTAGACCTGCTTTCCTCAGGAGGTTGGATCAGGTGAGCTACAGAGATTACTTCCAACCTTGTTAGCAGTGAGCATAATTTACACAGAATCATCAGCATAAGGAAAAAGTAAACAGTCATTTTTAGTCCCTGAAAGCATGCTACCAACATGCTAACAAACCTTGTAAAATTATATTCCTTGTTTCAAGCAATTCCCTAACTAATGAGAGAACACAGAATCACAGAATGTTAGGAGGTCGAAGGGACCTCAAAAGACCATCGAGTCCAACCTCCCTGTCAGAGCAGGGTCACCTACAGCAGCTCACACAGGAACACATCCAGGTGGGGTTTGAATGTCTCCAGAGAAAGAGACTCCACAACCTCCCTGGGCAGCCTGTGCCAGTGCTCTGCCACCCTCACAGTGAAAAAATTTTCCTTATATTTATGTGAACCTCCTATGCTGAGGACTGTACCCATTGCCCCTTGTCCTGTCATTGGATTTAACTGAGAAGAGCCAGGCTCTGTCATCCTTGCCCTTTACATTGTTATAAAATTTGAGAGAAAATTAGCATCCCTTTACAAGCTAATGAAATGTCATTAGTTTGAAGAAACTATAGGTATTTTATTTTCCATGAATACATAGTAAAACACAACCCCTTGCATTCTTAGTGACAGAATTAAAAAACACAAAACCCCCAAACATAGCACAAAACAGCAGGCCCAAATATTTTTATTATATCATCCTACTCACAGACTTAAACAGGAAGAAAAAAAAATAGCAGACAAGCAAAGATGGTCAGTGGATTTCTACAAGCATATTCAGTAAAGATAGAAACGCCCTATTAGGATGTTTAGTCTACATCCCCTGGCTTTGTATTACAAGGCAATCTACTGATGTAAATATGTTTTCCAAACATTTTCAATTACTGTTGAAATATTTTCTAAAACTGGAAAGAGGGATATTACAAAATACAGTCAACATAATGATAATGATGGTGTTCTGAAAAATATTTTGACTACATATTCTGTAAGAATAAGCAACTGAAAAAAACCTGAAAACCCTAACAAATAGAAAAAAGTAATGGGAAGTAATCTGTATACAACTGATGTTAACTCTTGGGATAAACTTAGCACGTGAGAAGAAACTAAAATCTATGGAAACAGGAGTATTATCCTGGAGATAACAGTTAATCTTTAAAAAAAAAACCAGATGAGCTGTTTCTTATTTGGATGATAAGAGAAAAAATTTTCAGTGTTATTCTTCAATAAATCAAGACAAATCATTGACCATATTAGAACTGAAAACAAAAGTCATTCCAAAGCACTAAGATTTTCTGCTTAATTTCTGATTGCATTAATTGTCATTTAAACATTAATATTTGAAACATTATAAGAATAACCTTGTTCTACTGTTAGAATTAAGCTTTCCTTATTTGTTAGAAAACAGTAAAAGAAGGATGTTATTAATTTTTTCTACCTACTGTTAGAGTAATAGAATTAGTGCTTAAAGATCAAATTGGCTCTGCATAAAGAAAGAAAATCAAGAATATATGCTAAAATGAAAATAAAAAGAAGAAACCATACACAAATAATAAAAAGAAACCAAGTCAAGGATGAGCCGAGTAATAAAATAATAACAGTAAAAAAATAAAGCAAATCACATGCTTATAATGGTTTGCAGAGGTTGGCACTTTTGACTGAAGCAGAGAATTAAAAGAACTCATGTCTGCTGCCTCTGAAACCACAGGCAAGATGACAATGTAACTGGACTTAGAGAGAGAAAAGTAGTGGCACAACATCAAAGAAAGCATGCTTAAAAATAAAAAAGAAAAAAATAATAAAAAAGTAGCATTTAAATTAGAAAGTTTTTAGAATCCTAAAAACTGCATTGCTGTTTCTAATGTAAAAAACCCCAAGATTTTTCTTCTGAGCATTCAAGTCTAACCAAATTTTCTCATAACTGCTAAGTATGCATGACAAAGGACCTCACACTTTTAATGAACTATTTCATTGAGACTTTTCTTTCCCTGGCAATACACAGACAAAATCTGTTCTCTTAGAAAAGTGACTCCAGCAACAGAAATGAGTGCATTTTAATAGTACTTCCCTGCAACAGAATGTTGACTTAGGAAGAAATAAACAATGAAAAATATTTTGCCCTGAAAGGCAGTGGTCTTTCAGTGTTAAAGGCCAATTTTTATTGTCCCAAAACGCTGAAGAAAATTGAGTCCTTAACTATGGGGTGTAAAAAATTTCAGACACTGTTTAAGGACTCCATTAACCAAGGAACCTCCTGACTATGAAGCCATCTTGAAATACATATTTTTGCCTAATAAAAGGTTAAAATGAAGAAGAGAAAGAGAAAAAGCAGTGTACATCAAGTATTGCCTACCCTGCTAAGAAAACAGTACCACTTTCTCTTTAGAAGAGCACTGTATAGGTGAATCAATCAAGTGGAAAACCTTTCCATGTTCTAGCAATGGACTACACCATACACCAAAGGAAAAAAATCAGTCTGTTGCTAGTTAGCTTCAATACTTTTTTTTTTGTCTATGCTAACTCAACCCATAGCATGTAACAATGAGACTTTTAACCCTTCTCTTTCCAACCTCAGTCATAAGATACGGAAAGTTTTGTCTGTAGTCACTATGAAACTCTGAAATGCTTAATGTAGCAATTAGCCTTAAGATACATGTTACAAAGTTAGATAAGCAAAGAGATCCCTTTGGAGTGAAAGAATACAACAATTTTTTTAAAAGCACATTTAACTTATTCTAGCCAAGTTTCAAATCATCTGGCTCTTCATTCTTACTGTCAAGTAGCCTCCTGCTTTATGTGGGACATTTAAGAATAGTGGGGGGGGGGGGGATAAAAAAAAAATGCATTTGTAACAACCTAGGTATATTTTTAATTCAAAGTAGCAACCTGAGAAAGCATCAGTGTCTAACAGAAGATGTGAGTTTTTCTACGCTGCAAAACCTGTGCAATATGCTGAAGAATGGATGTTCGACAATGAATGAGAAAAGATGTCATGTAATTGTTCCCAACTCACTACAAGTTTGGATTCTGAGCAATAAGTATAATAAACAAACAAAACATTATGCAGAAATTCTGCCTTCTCCAGTGTGGGATTTTCTCCCCCACTAAAACCAGTACTAACTTCAGCAATGTGGGCATAAGGCGAACAAAGAGAACAGCGAACTGCAGTCCACCCAGTTCAGAGCAGCATTCAGTCCACACAATGAATGAAGAGAGCTTCTACATCAGTCTTAAATGTTTGCCTTCCCAAAGGGTAAAATAAAAACATTGTTTGATTATTATATGAGGGAGAAAAACAAAAACGGTGCCAAAATCACTGCCCTACACATTAAGACAAAAATAACGAGAGCAAAATTTGAGAATGTCTCCACAGGTATTAATTCATGGTTGTCTCTAACTTAATGAAGCCAAGTGAATAATATTTTCGTTAGGTTTACCCTTTCATGGAACTATTAGAGAATACTTTTTCTAATGCAATGAAGCATGCTCATATTGCAGACAAAACCCTAATAAGACATGGATTTCTATGCAATAAAAAGATCAACAGCAGCAGAGCTATTTTAGGAATTAATAATGGAACATTACCATATACAAAATTCTGAGGCCATTGATGCCTATCTCCTAGCTTCAGAAATGTCAGTATTTAGAAAATTAAAACATCAATCCACATGTACAGCAGTGAGACAAAAACTTGTCAGTTCTCCTTCAAGTAACACAATGAAAGCTATTTTTGACCTTGTATTACCCTGATTACCCACAAGATCAACAACTTACCATTCTGCTACTGGTTTGGCAATGCTGTCAAAAACCACATCTTGTTTTGCCTCTTGATCAAAAATTTTCTGAAATCTGAAAATATTAAGCAAATAATAATTGCTCAGAATGTTAAAACACTACTTGATTCATACATTTTTGTTTGTGTTTGTAATAGTCAATGTTTACATCATTAGGCTTACATAACTTAGAACAATGTTTTCCCTGTAGTCTTAACCACAGCATGCTGTTGTGCTATTGTACATAAATAGGCTGTACACAGTACTGCTTTGACAAGATCTGTACAATACAACCCTCTGATAAAATGATGTGGCTTAGAAATAATGTATTTTAAATCTATCAAGAGAATCAGTGTTTGTAACTGGCACCACTCTGCAACCTGGATAAATAGATTACATTACAACCAAATGCAGCATCCCACCAGTTTAGCCAGGCTGCCATTTTTGGTAACTACTTTCTCCATTCTTTTGTAAAGTTACTGATAGTCTCAAGGAAATATGTAATTTAATCTAAGTTTTGTCACTTTCTATATAAAATATCTGCAGTTGCTTTATAAAATCAAAGAATATTTTAGGTTGGAAGGGTCCATTTGCTCCAATCTGCTCAAGGGAGGGTCAGCTAGAGCAGGGGTCTGTACAGTCAGATTTCAAGTATTTCCATTAATGGAAGCTCCACAATCTCTCTGGGCAACCTGTTCCAGTATTTGATCAGCCCACAGAAAGAAAAGATTTTTTGATATTTCCTGTATTTCAATTTGTGCCCACTAACTCTTGTGCTCTCACTGCACACCAATGAGAAGCATCTGGCTCCATCTTCTTTATTCCCCCACACCCCATCAGGTGTTTACACTCACTGAAATGTTACCCTTGAGATTTTTTCAGGATAAACAGTCCCAGCATCTCCTTACAAGTCAGATGCTCCACTCTCTTCATCTGTGCATCCCTTTGCTGGAGCCCAGAACTGGGCACAGAACTCCCGATGTGATTTTATCCCTAGTAACTAAAAGGGAAGGGTCATCTTGCTTGACCCGTTGGCAACACTGTGTAATGCTGCCCAGAGGCTCTTGGCCTTCTTTGCTGCAAAAGGTGCACTGCTGTCTCATGTTCAGTTCCTTATCTATCAGGACTACAGCTCTTTTCCTGCAAACCTTCTTTCTGTGAACCTCGAGCCCGTCCTGGCTACTCCTCAGCAGGAGCTTGTCTTGGCATTTCACTTTGATGAACTTTGCAAGATTCTGTTTGCCCATTTCTCCAGTCTCTTGAGGTAGCATAACCACCCCTCCCATAACCACCCCTCCCATTTTCATACCCTTAGTGAACTTACTGAAGCTTCACCAGGTCCCTTCACCCAAGTCATTATTGTGAAACAGTATTGGATGACACTCTTGATTACTCTGCTAGTGACTGGACTCCATCTGGACTTTGTACTGCTGATGACAACCCTCTGAGCCCAGCACCTCAGCTCATTTTTAACACTTCTCACTGTGCATTTGTATAGGCTTTCCAAATCTCATTCCAAAGACAGCTTTCCTGGGGTCACCTGACCTTGCTCCTATCTCTTGTACACTTTTTTGTTACATTTATGTTTTGTCAGAACATGGTTCCTCATTCACACAGGCCTCCTGCTGCCTTTTCATCAGTTTCTGCTCATCAGAATGGACTGTTCTTGACATTAGAGGAGGTGATTCTTGAAAGTCAGGCAGCTGTCCTGGACTTGTCTTCAGGTCTGTATATCACAGGATTCTTCCAGCCTGGTCCTTGAACTGGTCAAAGTCTGCTCTCCTGAAGGACTGGGTTATGATCCTACTTTCTTCCTTGCTTTCTTCTCTCAAGATCCTGAATTTCACTATCCCATGGCCACCACAGCTAAGACTAGCCCCAGGTTTCTCTGATCAGTTCTTTCATGTTCGCAAAGAAGAGGTGAAGTAGAGCTTCTCCCCTCAATGGCTCTTTAACTATGTGTTAGAAAGTTTTGATTAATTCACTCCAGAAACCTCCTGGACTGCCTCTGCCCTGCTGTGCTGTCCCTTCTATCTGGAACTTTATAGTCACATAGAACTTCACAGAGTGCATAGAAAGGCACCATCAGTTATACAGAACTGGACATCAGTTATACAGAAAGGCACCATGGGCTAGAATGGGTTATGCAGCATGCACAATATCAAATGTGACACACAAACATATAGAGGCATATAGTCTGTCCTGCTAAACTCTTAACCAGTTGAGTCATAAAAACAATTGTTTGATTCCCATATATGAAATAAAGACCAAAGGAGAATAATGTTTGAGATCACCAGGATAGACTACATGAAAGAAAGGTTTATGATGGAAGAGTAAATGCTTGCTCCATAGGATTGTTTTTGCTTTGTCTTGAGAACAGTATTTATCAAAATCCATCTCTACAGACTCTTTAATAAATTATAAAGTTAGAAAAAAATTCATTATTTATTACAGCTGGCTTAGACATCTGCAATTTAACCAGTTTCACATATTAATCCAGTTGGAGATGGGAGCCCCTCTCTTCCCATGCAGAACAGACTTCATTAGCTGATGTAAAATGACATCAGTCTGAGCTGCAGATGTTTATATGGGGCTCTCTTTTTGACTAGAAGAGAACAATCAATTTACTTGATTTGGTATTATAAAAAAGACCTTTAAACTAAGAGAAAGACAATCACCACCTAGTCATAAGTTAAAGGTGGTTACACATCTAGCTTCGTCATAAAAATTTTTAAATGTTGCCTCCAAGTTTGGTTGAAAAGATAAAAATATTTTGATATTGCTGGTACTTCTTTTTAGTTCCTAAAAACTATTTACATTCTACAAACATGCTTTTTCTTCTTTCAGCAATATGGTTTTCTTTACTGTGTTTTGGTTATGTCTGAAGTGGGGTCTAAACAGTGTTTTACATCAAGATGTCTTTAGCCAGACTGTGGTAACTCATTAGATGACAGGAGAACACACAGTCCTGCGTTCAATTTCAAACTCAGAACAAGCTGTAAAAATGGAAGAACTGATAAATGATGATAAAATCTTTGAGATGAGAGTTAGAAATGTGTAATGGCTTGCAATACATACATATACAAAAGTCCCACAACTTTATCAAACGCTAGCAAGCTCATTCAGGTACAGAGCATAATATGGTGTATTCCTCTCATTAATGGAGTTGTATGAAAATACACCTATCTTTACCAAAGCTAGATTTTAAGAATAGGCTTTTTCAGGTTCTGTATATCTCTATCACTACACAGTGATACCCACCATCAAAGGTAGAAGATACACAGACAAGGCTTTTACTTACCTGAACTTGTAGCTCTCCCGTTTGTTATTGACAAACCCATCTGCTAAATCACGTGGCACAATAATCTCCAGACCAGGCAAGGATTTCTCATCATCATCAACTGAGTAAATCTAATAAACATGGAAATTAATTAACAAAATAATGTTGCCAGTAGAAGAGCACAGCTCTTGGGTATAACACTTACATAACTCTTAGCACCTGTAGCTGCCTGAAGCCACACAAAATTCAGAACTGCATTGTGTACCACAGCTAATGAGTATGTCAAAACATAGGAAAACAATAGTTCTGCCTACTTCAAAAGCCCTTGATACATAAGCATATCTTCCTTCAACTATTACAAAACAAAACAAAACAATCGCATGCTAAAGTTATCGTGCTTTTTACCATGTAAATACTACAATAAGGTTTGAAACAGAAATGTGGCCTCTTTGACATAATATGCTTACAAAACCACTTTATTATCTGAGCTGGTCTGAAAAACAAAGCACAGTCCCCGTTGCAATCCCCTCCAAAACACCTGGAAGAATATATTGGAGAAGTCTATGTCGGAATGAGTAGAGCTGTTCTAAGGCAACGAAAGAATGAAGAGACCTAAATGTATTCTGTGTGTCGCTTTCATTATTTTTATTGTTCCCTGTGAGGACAACTAAATATTGGGGTTACACGTTTCCCTCTCATGTTCAGAACCACGTTGAACTGCATAAACCCCAGTGACTGGCACCAGCTGTGCCTCCTGCGGAGCAGGAAAGTTCTTCGTTCCCTCCCCCATTAGTTACCCTAAACTCCTGTACTTCGTGGGTCTATTAACTTCTTACGGCTTCGGAGAACAGTGCAGGATTCTGTCTCCTCCGACTACGTACGAACCCCGCAGCTCCCACAAACCAGCGGGGCCTCCTGCGGCGCGGGGGCCGCACAGTGCCGGCCCGCACGGTGCCGGCAGCTCCCTCCCGCCCTGCGGCGGCCCCGCGGGACACCCTTGGGTTCGCCTCAGCCAGCCCACCCCGCGCCCTTGCAGCACAGCAGCCGCCTCCCCATCCTACCCCCGCTTGCTGCCGCCTGGCTGGCGGCTTCACCCTCGCGTACACCCGGATGGTTTCCTTCACCATCGCTGCCAGCCGAGCATGGGGCAGCCGCCTGCACCGTCCGCTTAGCAACAGCAACGCTGGCACGCTGACCGGCCTGCACCGCGGCGGGCGGGGAGCGGCAGGGGCCGCGGAGCTGGGTCAGGCGGGTCCGGTACCGCCATGCGCTCAGGGGTTCCTCACGGCCTCGGGGGGGTTTTGGCACGGCGCCTGTCTGCTCCCTCCATGGGGTCTTTGAGGAGGAGAAGGAGGAGGAGGAGGAGGAAGGAGCAGCAGGGTTGTGTCCTACGAGGGGTGGCCGTCACCCTCATCACGGGCGGGGTTGCCTGCCTGGCCGTTAAGGGTAACTCCCCACCAAGCTCTTCTCCTCGATGCCAAGGTGGCCATGGCGGAGAGAGCTTGTACAGGGAAGGGCGTGGGGCTCAGTCCGCTGGCACTCCGGAATTCCTCACCAGAACTGTGGGGCTGTGGGTTACCTGCTGTGCCAATGCTGCCTGCCCGCCTGAAACCACCCTGCTGAGGCCAGTTGTCTCTAGAGAAGTGCCCTCCATTAACCAGCTGAAACACATGGGAGGGCAATTGGGGAAAATAGCAAGATTGCATGCGATGAGGATACTGTTTTATAAAAAATTATTTTAAAAAAGTTTCTGGAAAAAAAATGCTAGTGGAAAACAGTCATAGAGTTACAGGATCATTCTGGTTGGAAAAGATCTTTTAAGATCATCCAGTCCAACCATTAACTTTACTCTATCAAATCCAGTGCTGAACTGTATTCCTAAGGATCACATCTGAGTGGTCTGTGCTTTTAAACATCTCTAGAGAATGGTGATTCAAACACCTCTGGAGCTGGCTGAATGTGTGGTAGAAGATGGTGTATAGTGGAGAGCTAAACTTACACACAAGTTACGGTCAGACCCTGCTGTGATGTGAAGTGGTAACCAAAGAGTCACACAAACAACATGATGGTCTTTTGGCCTCAGTCTTGATGAGATACAGTGTTAAAGACTGGACTATGTCGATTAAAAGTCCACTGATTTATATTTAGTGGGAAATCAGGGACTTGATTATGGAAGAGGATAGAAATATCTTTAACTCAGATATGGTAAAAATATGTTGAACTTGAATTCCAAATAAGAAAAACAGTAGGGGAAAGGTTTCCTATCCCAGTTGAGCAAATAGCTGACTCAAAAAGCAATAATGCATATTGAGACTACAGGGAATGGAAGAGGACTAATCACCAATTAAAGTCAAGTGCAAAAGTCAAAAGGGTAAAAATGAAAATGAATGGAAAATATTACTTGGTAATTACTTGATGATTACTTAAAAGAGCGAGTGAAAAACAGGACACTGGAGTGGGATAATGGAATAAATAGTTTCTATAATCTCCTAATTGCTCAAAAACTACAAAAAATGTTCTGTCCCTTGTCAGTAGGGATGGAGATGCTGAAGGTGATGCTAGAGGCAGAAGTGACTAACAGTGCATCCCCAGCCAGGAGAGATGCAGATCCTACTGTTCAGTGATTTTAGACTGGGAAATGTGGGAGTGGGAGAGGAGAGTAGATTCTGGAATTCTGAAAGAATTGCAATGTTTAATTGAAGGTCCAGGAAATGTGTTTGTTTGTTTCTGTATTTAAACAGATGCAGGATACTGCAGTATTCTTTGAAAACAGCAAATGTAAGAGTCAACCATGTTATTTAGCAGCTTAGCTGGACTATGAATTATCTGGGCAGTGAACAATGAAACACTGCAATTAGCTGTGCAGAAAGCTATTTCGTGTCTGCTGGTGTTAAATAGCTAGAATATGGAACTGAGTGAATTCATTGTTTTCATGATGAAGTCTGATTTGCAAAGGGTCCAGGTGCCCTTCTTTGATGCAAAGTCTGAGCTGTAAACTTGGAACCAATGGCACAGTGAAGAGACACCCAAGAGGGTTTACGTAGGACTAGTCTGAATATTATGTGGCCTGCACAGAGAAGCCAGTAAGACATCTCAGCCTTAGGCTGCTTCCAGCATAAAAATATAGTCTGAATTTCTTAAAGGGAAGAAAGAACCCTGGCCACCTGCAAAATGGTCACTTGTGGAGCAAGAGAAGAAAAAGGTGGCAGAAAGTATGGGCAATTATCTTCTCAAATACCTCTTTTATTACAGAGCTGCCCTTGCAGAAATGCTAGAGTGCTTCTGTGTTGCACTTCACAATATACTACCTTCAAGAGAAGTGTATTAGCCCAGCTCAGAATTGGCACTC
Source organism: Calypte anna (assembly GCF_003957555.1). NCBI lineage: Eukaryota > Metazoa > Chordata > Aves > Apodiformes > Trochilidae > Calypte > Calypte anna. The sequence goes on from NC_044246.1 coordinate 15,396,629, forward strand.
CACACTTACTGGTCCTTCTGCAAAAAAAAAAGCTGCATCATCATTTGAGCACCAAAATCATCCAGGTTTTTCTCTTGAGCCTACTATCTGATATGATGGCTACAGAAGATTGGGTCTCTGTGGAAGAATTGTAAGATGGGTGAGAACTTAGTTAAAGGTGATCCATTATAGTTTGTTAAGACAGAGGGTGTTCTTGGACTGCAAATAAATTATTGGTAGAATTCTCTGAGGAGGCAGATCTTATGTAATATTTTAATTCATAACTTTGAGCCAAAAATGGGAGTGTATCTTAATTAAACTCTCATAATACAGCTAAGAGTCATTGTGCTGAAGAAGATCAAGCTATCCAGGAGAATATGAATGATCATGTGGACTAGAGGAATAGATATGGATAACCATTAAATGTAGTGTAAGTTGCAAAATTAGGCAGGCATATAGGACTGCACAGTGACTGCATAATGACAGCACGTTCTGCTACAATTTGGAATCTGTTCGGCTAGAAGTGTCAGAAGATTTTCTGGTTGTGGAAGCCTACATGATAGCTGCCAATGGAAAAAAGATAGCTATAATTCTTCAATGAAATGGGAATGAGTCCTACAAAGGAAACCAAATATCCACACTACTGTACAGGGTCCTGGTAAGACCTCCAGAATGCTTACTGTATGTGTTTATGGTCAGTTCTTCTTATTCAAGTTTTTGAATACAAGGGCTACTGGAATGATTAGGCTGATGGAGATTTTGCTGTAAGAGAACAGACTAGTAAGATTTGATATATTGAGCAAAGGCTATAAATATGAGTGGCTATATTAATGTGTATAAATACACTATGGGGATTGTGGAAGTAAAACATATTCTAAGATAGACATAAGAAAAAAAATGGAAGTACCTTAATGTGAATAAATGCACACTGGAAATGAGAAGAAAATTCAAAGCATTAGGGGCTTGATTCATCCCTTTTGGATACTGGAGAAAACATGATAAAGTTCTGAAAGAGTATAACATGATCACTTATGTTAGGAAAGGTTTGACCCAGAAGGTGAAATAAAGAACCTCTATTGCAAAAGTCTCTTTCAAGAACACTGAAACATCTTTCTACAACCATATTGGGAATGAGAAGGCAAAGACAGTATGAGTACTTTTACTTCCCCCAAGCCACTTCATGGTACTTAGACTCACCTTATTTTGTAACCTTAATCATGCTAATATCCCCCTGCCTGGGTGTAATGTATATCTTCTGTGCAAGGTCACTGTCAGTGGATAATGTGGAGCTTGTTAAAAAACCTGTGCTGTCAGTTTTAATTTTTAGGCTGTAGGCAACCTTCAGTGAGTTTCATAAATTGAAAAACTACAAGGCACACCCTGCTCTTAATTAGATCAGTGAACAGTTGTACATTTCCCAGAAAATATAAAAAAAATATCTCCAAGTCAAGGAACTTTCAAAACTTGATCATCTTACTGTGCATCTATACACCTTCATTTCATTTATAGGAAATCAACCTTTTTCATTGTACTGGCTGTCATTTTTTTAGTCTCAGAGGTATTTGTCTACTTCAGCCTATCTAGTAAGAAGCTTTAAAGATGGTTTCAATTTCAACTAAATAACCTCTGTTTTTTTGTATCTTTGAGTTATAACTAGCTTACATGTGAGGTTTTTTTTTACAAGATTAAAGAAAGGTATTCTGAATTAAGGGGAAATTTAGGCCATTGAGGAACACAAAAATGTAACAGGCTCGCTTTTTTTGCAACTGTTGAGAGAGTTATGCATTTCAGAATGAAGATATATGGAGACTTATTAAAATACTTAATATCCTAATATCTTGTAATAATACCGTTTCCTAGTATTTTATTTGCTGAAGTAACGTGGGTATTGATATGACTGCTATTATGCCATAATCCTTAGTCCCAGGGAAATCTCTTTTTCAAGAAAAGTTAAATAAAATGATTTATGTACAGGTACATATGAGGAAAGAAATTATTCTGTACACTTAAAACCTAGTTAAAGGATTCATAAACTAATTCTTTTGTCTGGAGATGTAGAAATAATACAAGTAAGAAAATACTGTAAAAACAAAAAAAATAACAGTACTTGCAATAACCAAGAGAGATTAAGTCATAGGTCTCAATTTCTTCATTATTTCATGATATAACTTAATTTTCATATGGACAAACACTTGATTAGAGAGTCTGTACTGTGATGTCTACATATCTTGTCCACTGCTTGGTAGAAACAAAAATCTTCACAATTGGAAAAAAAACAGACAAACAAACAAAAAACCCAAACCAAACCAACCAAAACAAAACAAAAACCACAAAACCCAAAACAAAACAAAAAACCAGAGGATTTCCAACCTTGAAGATAAAATAAGGTAGACAGATACAAGTGAAATGTGATGAATGAATGTTATTTCTTTGCTGATTAACAAAAATCTTTTCTTAAGGCCTAGCTAAAGAACTAAATTATCTTTTAAAATTTTCTTAAGATTTTGAAGAGAGACTTGTTGTTAAAGACCTCAATACAAAGATGCAGGAACTTTAGGGCTACTGAACAAAAAGAACTGTTTTCAGTATTTGTGTTTCTTAAAGCTTTAAAGAAAGTCTTGGAAAAAAGAGCCTCTAACCATGCCAAATAATTTACTGTTCTAGAGTTTGCATCTTATGCTGAAAAGTTTTGGTTTGCTTTGAATTTACTTTGTTTAAGGTCATCTTTCCTGGGGAATCACCTTGCACTTGAAGAATTTTTAGTCTTTGCATTTATGCTAAACCTCAGATATAAGTGTCAAACTTTCTTCAGTACTTTAGAAAGAGCTCCACAGAACAAGAGCAACCTACAGGCCCGAAACAACTATGTGAGTGTATGAGTTACAGGGTCTGGCAGTTGCAGGAATAAAAAAGGTCAGTCACTGAATGCTGAATTAATATTTAATTCAACTAAATGTCTGCCTTTACTTAGTTTTCTTCTGATTAAAAAAATAATACGGGTCATATTATTATATACTGGAGCTGGTTGTTCAAGGACTTCTGCTCCATTATGTCACCTAGCAACTTAATATGCTTCCAAATAAACAACCTTGTGAGTTTTATAATAGCCCAAACTTTCAAGTCCTTTCTTTTTTTTCCAAAGTTTTACTTTTAATAGACTTTACTTATTCTTGGCAACTATCATGCCATTTGGCTGAGATAATGATTAGAAGTTAGAACATTAAAATCTTTCCATAGATCAACTGGACAGGATGAAGGGCCAGAACTCTTGCCAAGCTCTTAGTTTGTCTCATCATCCAACTCCTGGAAACATTAGTACCAAATGTGTATCTTCTGCAAAACCAGGAATGCTTCTTAAATTACCAGAACTTAAGATCTGAAACTTGGCCTTAATTTGTGTATAATATCTGTTGAGTTTGTTGCATAAACTCTGCCAGAAACAGTACAACCTTTGTTTGTTAGAGGTGTGTTAATATAGAAACTTGTGGTTCTATATTTGAATGGAACATGAAAAAGTTGTGGCACCATTTTTTAATATTTCAGGTATCATCTTGAACTTTTGGGTTTTTTTCTGCTTATGGGTTGAGGATTAAAATGTGCACTCATGTAAACTGCTTTTCAGCTTCTATTACTCTAGCCCTGTAAGAAGAGAAGAGATGTTTCTGTCTTTTAGGCTACTTTTACAATCTGTTTCTTACAAAACAGGGCTACATCTTCACATCTGTTAGAGTCACATTTGGAAAGTACCTTACAATTTCATTGCTGTTCTCACATTCTTACCAAACACTTTTATGGCAGCTCAGCCAAGACAGAAAATCTTAAAATATCCTCCTGAGGGATTATGTCTATGCATACATGTATACACATATATATTCTTTTTTTTCTTTTTTTTTAGATTAAACCAAAGTTCCATGGAGAAATTTAGAGATCCTTAGGAACTGAACTGCAACAGGCAACAAATATTTTTTGCAAGGTTGTTTTGTTCTGGGTTTTTTTTCCCTTTTTTTCCCCCATCTTCTGAATGGTAAACTTCCTCCTTTGTTGCAAACTGCCTTGTAAGTACTATTAGGAGGAGACATTAACATACTTCTAATGCAATACTGCAATGTTGATGTTATCTGCAAAATTTTCTCTACCTCCTTCCCACCTTTATCTTTAGCATTATAGTTCTTCTTATTTGTTATTTTGTCATGAAACCTTCCAAACTGTTACTGATTTCTCTCTGTCCAAGGGACAGATAACGTGCTAGGTGACCATGAGTAGAAAAGATTGTGGGGCTTTGGGTTTTTGGTTTTGAAAACAGGTGAGAAATTCCAGTTCTTGTGTTCAGTTCTTCCCAACAAATAATTCTTTTTCTTGTCATTGTAAAACTAGTGTGTGTACTCTCTTGTTTGAAGAGGATTATAATCCTATCAGCTTCAACAGAACATTCTGAAACATAACTATCAGTAATCATTGTTTGGTATTAAATCTTAGGAATTGAAACTGTAGTGTAGGAGTTTTGTTGGGCACTGTGTAAATTTAGATTAATATTTAGAGTGGGAAAAAAAGGGGAGTTATCCCTGTACCAAACAGCTTCTGCTATCCAAGTGTAGAAAGGGAGGCAACTCAGGAAAAGAGGAAAATAAAAGGAAATAACATGGATAATATTCTCACTCTAGTCAGAGGTTAGGATTTTCCTATCAAGCTGAGAGTCTGCATAGGGGAGAAAGAGGCTTTCATTCATTGAGGCTGGATAGAAGGAAAATGCAACAACATGTAGAAGGTAATTAGAGCCATTGAGTAAAATTAAGTCTATTGAGTAAAATTAAGTTTTGTAGTGCGAAAGGCCTGGATCTCTGTTTCATAATTATCATTAAGTGAAAATTCAGGATATGGTGCAGGGAGGAAGCTCTAGATTATATATGTAATAGACAGTTCCATCCAGTAAAACCAAACTGCATATTTTAGGTAATGTAAAAATGAAAAGGACAGAGCAAACTGGAGGATTACTTTGGAGGGAAAAGGGAACAAATGTAGCATAACCCTCAAAGTCTTTTTTGTTCTACCTGTTTATTTGGACGGTAAAGACAGAAGTATGGTATTAGTGTGTAGAGAAGGAAGAGATGCAGGAGAGTGAGTAATGAAGAAAAAATAGAGGATAACAGTTCATCTCATCAGAAGGTGGATGAGGGTGGGATGACAAGTACTTGAGCTGGTGTGCAGCTGAGAAACTTGTATCTGGAACGAGATGAAGGGAGTTCAACAAGAAGAGAAGAAAGCAAAATTTTCATCAATATCTAAGTAGCATAGCATAACTAAAAGTAAGGGACATTATCCTTCCTGGGTGCCCTGATCTCAAGAGGCTGCCATGGTGAGTATATGTAAGTACCTGCACCAGCTCACTGGTGCCTCAATGGCACTATAATATGCTCCAGCCCAACATGGAGAGAGAGAGACCTCATCACTCTCTACAACTCCCTGGAAGGAGGTTGTAGCCAGGTGGGGGTTGGTCTCTTTTCCCAGGCAACTCTCAGCAAGACAAGAGGGCATGGTCTTAAGTTGTGCGAGGGGAGGTTTAGGTTGGATATTAGAAAGAATTTCTTTACGGAGAGAGTGATCAAGCATTGGAATGGGCTGCCCAGGGAAGTAGTGGATTCTCCATCCCTGGAAATATTTAAAAAGAGACTGGATGTGGCACTCAGTGCCATAGTCTAGCAACTGCAACGGTGGTTCAAGGGTTGGACTCGATGACCTCTGAGGTCCCTTCCAACCCAGCCAATTCTATGATTCTATGATTCTATGCCAGCCATTCACACATTTAACATATTTACACATTGAGCAGCATAGTTGGTGCATGCCTTTTTCTTAGAAGAGAAAATTAAGACATGGAGAAATTGAGCAATGTGTCCAGTTGTGCAAGTGCAGCCTGCAGTGAAGCAAAAGAAAATCGTGTCTTCAGTATCAAGCCACCTTGTGCCTTAAAAGACCAAACCCACAATTTCCAGTAAATTTGCCATGCATTTCTGTACTCATGTAAACAAAGGACAAACAGGACAACACACAAATCAATGCAGCTGTGTTTGTGTGCTATCATTTGCAATGTAGCTGTTTTTCCAACAGTTTGTTTTTGAAAACTGTTTCCCCCTATTTAGTTCTGTGAATAGGTGTTATATATGCATGCTGTTACTGAAGCATGGAGCATCCCAATAGCTATGGAAACTAGGATTTCCAAACAAACAAAAAAACAAACCAACAAAAAAAAAAAAACCCAAACAAAAGCAAAACCAACTTTTAGAATAAGATAAAAGTAATGTAAAATTAAGAAATACTTTTGAACTTTTTGAAGTGGAAGAATAGATGTTATTGAAGCACATTGCAAGAGTATTTACAATCTTCTTTTTTTTTCTTTTTTACAAGACTACATATTTTCAAGTGATGAAGGAAAAAAATAATTTGGGGTTTGGTTTTGGTATTTTTCCTCCCAATGTCCAGTTTCTGGTTTGAAATAAGCCAGCTACTATTACTCATTCAAGTTTAAAATTCCAGATGCAGTTAGGGCTGGGTGATTTTGTCACATGCTCATGTTGTGTGTCTACAGTTGAGAAATCTTATAAATGGGTAAGGGTTGGTATCCAGGGACAGCAGACTTCAGTTACTTGCCAGTGTGAAGAGGCAGACTTCCTGTCTGAGTCACTATATTAAAATACAAAATGTTCATTTACTCCGTGTAGATCTTCATCTCCATTTTGGCCATGGATTATGTACTTAGTTGTTTAGATTTGCCTAGAATCCTTCACTTAAGAATCACCAAGAATGCAATTAATTAGTGAGTTTCAATTCTTTTGCATTTGGAATTATATTCTCTTCAAATTAAGGCTGAATCTTAATATTACAAACACGAGAAGAATATGTGTTTTACTTATTTTACTCATATGACATAAGAACACAGAGAGAAGGAAAAAGTGGTGAGCATTAAAAATAGAATAAACTATCTTTTTAAAGTTAATAGTTGTAGTGCACTTTATTTCCATAATTTCTTCACTGAATCAAAGATATGTTGTTTATATGCAATAGGGTGAGTTATAAGTTGGACAACGCTCTGTATACTGTGAACCTTGTTTCAGAAAGTGAGATTCCTAAAAACTTAGAGCTAATTTGACAGACAAATGTATACCAGTGGCTTTTGTTTATGTTATTATTCTAACAGTGTATCTTTTACTGGAGATACTGTTCACAGAATCAGGAGCTCTGCTGTTTTTTCTCAAGTTTGTATTGTTCTGTGACCCCCAGGAGAGGGCAGTGCTTTGTACACACTCCAGTCAGATTTTTCCAGAGCTAATAAACATCAAGTACTAGATAAGATACCTGAAATCATAGGTCAATAGGTATATCAGATTGACTCTGTAAATAAGAAGTTTCAGCAGTACATAAATTGATCTTTGAGGTATTCTTCAGAACATAATTTTTCTTGCAAATGACTAGCACAAAAATACTTGCTTTTAACCCAACAGAATGTTAACAGTTACTGTCACTGAAGAAGCTATAATTTTGTGAGCTAAGAAAAAGAACATTTTCCTAATTGCATAAATTTTTTTAGATTTGAAAGGACTCCCTATAAAAGTTTTTGTATTTACAGAAGTCAAGTTTGATCCACTGAGATGCATGTACCCTTGTACATGCTACTCGAATGCTTGAATGCTACTTGAAAAAGAAAATAAACAAACCCAAATCCCTGTCTACTTTCAGGTAAATAATGCTTTTTTCACTAACAAACAGCAATTCAGGTATATGAAGTAGTATCACTCGTTGTCAAAGGGGATAATCCAATACTGTCACTTGAAGGAACTCTTTCAGTGCTCTAAAGAGAAAGAAACTCTCCTTCTGGGTGAGTTACATGGCTAGTTAAATAAACTGAATTGTTATTGGGAATACAACATTTACCTTTCAGTGGAGCTCCTATTATTTGCAGTGTCCACTGAATGGGTTATTAGAAAAGTTCTATAAGTAAAACACACAGTTTGGTGCAACTCTTGAGCCACAAAAGGAATTCAACATCTTACCTTGGAATGGGGTGTGTTATTTTGGCTAAATTTAAATAGTTTAAGAACAGACATGAATGTAATCCAGAGAGCAGTTTAAATACACTGCTTTTTAACTGCTTTTATTATTAGCTATTGAACAATCTAGGTTCTTATTTTAGAGTTGTAGTGTTTTTGCATGCTCTCATAGGCCTTGCCTAGACCCTGGTGCATATTGAAGCACCTCCAGAAACCTAATCCCACATTGTTGAAGCGAATGTGATTTGGATATAGACCAAATGATGGCTGCAGGAGGACAAATGTTAGGAAGGCTTGTATAACATCTCAGAAAACAGCTGGACTGTCTGATAAGCAATTCTTCAGATTATTGATTGGAGTTTCAGAGTAATGCTGAGTAAAACTGAATCATGTTCAAACAAGGCATCTTAGAAATAAGTGTTTTGTATCACACTTGTTAACCAGTGTGTACAATTATTGAAGTTTTTTTCTCAACATTTTAAATCTCCAGGTGCCAAGTGAGTATCATAATTTTCTTCCATTGTACATAAAATTACTTAATGAATATTGGCTTGCAGGATTATTATTCTTCCAGTTAATTCCCAATCCAGCTCCAGCCTTTTCCTGGGCTTCTTGCCACATTCCATTTTTCCCTGTGCTGCTGATGTTATGTGGGTCTGAAATGTGGAATTATCTACAGTTCATGAAAGAATCAAGTACCTTAGGCTGTTGTGTTCATCTCTTATTAATGGACAGTAAATGAAAACATGAGCTAACAAAGGAAAAGAATAAACACATTTAAGCCAGACCAATTCCCAGAGAAATAATTTTAAACCTTGTCAAACAATTTTTGAAACATGGAAGAATGATGATTTCTCATAGATTCATTGTATATATTCTGGCACTGTTACTTTTCCTTTATATATATATTTTTAAAAACTTGAATAGTAATTCCCATTGGAAGATCTCAAAGAGATTTATAGATATTAACAAAATCAGACTTTTAACATCAATGTGAAGAAAAGAAGCTGGTCAAACTATTTGTTGCCAGAAACGTATCCTTGCCCCAGTTAGCTGCTTTGTGCTCTTCTGCCAGCATAGAGATTCACAAAATACTTCATTCACCAATTCTTAATTATTCCCCTGCATCTGGATTGCTTTTACATTTCCTGGTTTCTGAGGATGCTCATAACTAGTCTCTCAGGTAAAGGAATTATCCTCAAAGAACTTGATTCTACATGGAGGAAGCCACTCACTTGTGATCCCCTCTGCTGCTTCCAAACATTCCTGCACTCCACTGGTCCTGCACTTCTGGAATGGCTTCTGAGGGCTACTGTGGCTGGCTGGAATATTGTGGCTGGCAGTTTTCATTAGGTTTCAGAGGTAAGGAGGAAGCAAAAGTGTCTTGATCCATTTTATCCAAGTAAGCCATGCAAGTACTTAGTAATTTGTTAGCTGGGATTCACTGCTCAGCAGCCTCCATGGGAAGAATCCAATCTCTTCCTGCAGATTTACCAGACCTGTCCTGCCTTCAGCCCTCAGTGTAATTTTCAAATAATTTATATGGGTATTATTTTAATCCTTTGTTTAGGGCTTTAGAAAATGTCTTTTGCCTTCCACCATACAATGTTATTGCTGTATAATATTGTAGGTTTTTTTATATTGAAACTATATAGCACAATTATATATGTCAATTATAGACCACCAAGTATTCAGATATATGAGCAAATCCTATTTTCATTAAAATATGAACAAAATATGGAACAAATACAACCCAAAGGAAGTGCTCTAGAAAATATGTTTGCCATTTGATTACTACTAAGCCCTGCCTAAGTAAGATAGAACCAGTTCCACAGATGGCCATAATCAATTTCTGTGACAGTTTTATAACCTACACTTGCTGAAGATTCCCACATAGCCTTGATCTATGAAGTAACCCCACCAATTACATGTATAAGGGAGCCCACATTCCCCTTTTTGCTTCATAACTGTTTCCCAGAAGCTTCCTTCTGAGTTGTATTTCTGCCTTCTCAGCCAGGGCCGTTTTTACCCATGACCCAAACTGGTTTTAGCCCTGCCTTTTTCTTTCTTCTAATTCCAGCATATTGTTTGAACTCCTTGATATTAACCAGTGAAGCTTTTTACCTTAATCGCCTTAACTCTGACTGTGGGGTACCCTGACAGCTGTATATATATATTTAACATTAACTGAAGTCTGGCCCAGATCACCAGTGGCACTTCTTCTGTCTAGATCTCTGGCATCCTTCCATGACAATTCTAATATTTTAATATTTGATGATGAAGCATTTACTTTTTTATTGTTAATAGCATCTGGTAGCATCAGGTAACTTTCTTGTTTTTAAAAAGACTCCTGACAGTGCTCCTCAAACTATGCAGCTGAAGTTCTTCTCCATAGAACTCTTTGCATTGACATAAAAATGGAAATGAGTTATGAATGAAGAGAATGGAAATAAGTGGTTTGGTTTTTGGTTTTTTTTTAGAAGCGATACTAAAGACAATATTTTCTGTCATCTTTTTTGGGGGAAGAATAATACAGGGTATCTGTTTAGCATGGTTTCAGCTTGTATGTCAGTTTGTGCCAGAAGATCCAGAGATTTACCATATCCAGTTGGCATACACCAGGATTTCATTCTCACTGTATGGAAGAAGAAGGAAGCAGGAAGAAATTCGTAACAGCTGCTGTGGAATGTGCAGAGAAGTGTAGAGAGCTTGAGTAAGCTGTGTGCAGACTGACAGTCCTTTCCTCCTCAAAGCAAGAAGAAGGGATTACTTCTGAATTTTGGAAATTGTATTAAGAGAGATGAGTGGGATTCACTGCTAGTGCCTTCTCCAGTTGTATATCTGAGAACTGTTTAAATAAATACAGTCTCTGGAAGGCAGCATCTTAAATTTTGTGCATCCATTTGCCTCTTGGGCTTTCTGATGCTTGGCTTTAGTATGCATCTCTTCTGACCTAAGAAATTATATTTGGCATCCCACATCAGAAAAGTGTGCAAAGAGTTATATAATTACACCCGTACCAGTGTCCTCTCTTCTGTAAGCTGATTCCATGCAATTTATGTTAGTTTAACAGGACACAACGTGCATACAGAAAAGTATTTTCTGTTTCCTTGTATTACTCCAAAGAATTTTCCTGCTATCCTGATATTCAAGAAAACACACACAATCATCACAAAAAATTGCTTGGTTGTTGTCTTCAGTCCATGTGATATAAATTTTCTGAAACCCTGTCAAATCTGGTACTAAGAGAACAGAGGTTTGGGAGGTAAGGGCTGTCTTCATGTAAAGTTATTCTTCAGCATCTCATCTATACTTACACATCATGGACACAAGCACTGAGTAAATTTGTTGTTACTCAGTTTTTTTATTCTGAGGGTCTCACAGATCTTTACAAAGCAGAATGAGGGAAACTTCACAGCATCCATGTCAAGCCCTAAATTCTGTGATTCCCATTTTGCATATGAAGAATTTAGAAAAATAAATAAATAAATAAATATGCAGTAACAAAATTTTCAATATTTAGATAATTCCTGCACCTAAGGAAGAAAGAATAATCTAGTAACAGTTTTTATTATAGACATTTATGAAATTACACAAAAAGTTTCAAGACTACTTTTTTAAAGCTAGTCACCTCTCTGTCTATACTTGAAATAATCAAAGGAAATGACAAATCAATGTTACATGGCCTTTTCTTGTGGCACCGGTTAACAAAGTTTTATCTGAACTGGTTTACCACTGCTAATTTTCATCAGTGGTCCATCTTCTTCTATAAATGGGTATACCAGAAAAAAATGGACTAATCTAGACCACATTGGACAATATGTTGTATTTTGATCTTAGAGTATGCTGAGCATCCTGACTTTGTTTATTTCAAACTGCTATAGGATCCTAAGGAACACATCCTAGGATTTAGGAGATCAGTGGGTTTAGACATATGAGAATTGTTATTCTGGTTTATTTTTTAGAATTTCCAGCTCATCGGGTTTTAGTAAAGTTTTGGATCATTTTTTATTGTGTGAAATACAATAGCCATCCCATTACATAATATAACCCTGCACTTATCCTAGTGAGGTACCTCTTTTCCTTCTTGTGATCCAGGGACAATGTTAAGCCCCCCCCTGGTTTCTTCTGTACAGTTCAAGTTCTTTTAAGCTTCCTCTTCTCAGTTCTGGTTTCTGCATCTGCTGCTGTTTAAAGACAATGAGACAAAAGCATCCAAACTCAGATCATGCACTCAGCTGTGGGCCCAGTACTTCAACACACTCCCTCTTAGTGTATTCAGCAAAGTCAGTATTTGTAGCTGCCTGCAAGATACTTATTCACAGCTGTCTTCTCTCTTAAAGAGGCTGCAAAACTTATTTTCTGTTCCTTCTATCTGTGCCCTTTGATTCCCAGTTCAGTGCAATTTTTGTGCAGCAGTACAGCAGTAGCACCTCTCTCTTCTTCTAAGTCAGTCGTAACTGTTCAGTGTCTCATTGTTTTGCTTGCTCTACTTCAGACACAAAAACCCTGATTCTGTGGGGTACTGATTATCTTGAACCATGTCTAAGTCAACAGTACAAGGACCCTGGAGAGTCAATATGCTCTTAGCAGAAGTTTGCAAAGCTGTTGCTCTTGCCTGTCTTCAGAAGGCATCTGATTATACTGCTGTCACGTGTCACCCTTCCCAAGTCCAGTACAAAACTGGATTCTTCAAATGATTATTCTATTTTCAAGCTTTCATTCATTTATAAGACCAGGCTTTCTTCTGTCTGTAATAATAATAATAAAAAAATAATCTGAGAGATCAGTGGCTTTCTGTTTAATCCTGTGAGTTTACTCATTTCTACAGATTATAAAATAGGTGATGGAACCATATGTTTGCAATAAATGTGTCACAAGAGAATTATTTCATTTTTGGTAGTAAGTACCAAGGAGAAAGAATAGCTGAATGTTACAGTTTTATTTTGTTCTGTTTGCTTTTTTCATTAAGAAATGCTTCTTGATATTATTAGTCTAGATCCTGTGCTCTTATCCTGTAGACTGGCTGTCTTAATTCTTCCTTCTTCAGGTGAGGTGACCAAGGGTATACCAAGTCACTTTTGGCTGGTTTTGTAATAAAACTTATGGCTCAAGCATATCACTCTCTGCAGTTCTTATATCTTCCAAGAATAACTGTGCCAAGTCTTTGTACTTGTGTCTGTAATACTGTGTGATGCTTCAGAAGCAGAACTCAAGAACTTCTATTTTCCTGCCTGAGAAGACACTTGGATATGTCATGGTCAAACTGCATGACATCTTGAGTGACAGCTTCCAAAGAAGAGAGCACTATGATGACATGACAGCAGCAGAGTATAACTCCTGTATTCAGGATGCTTCAGGGATTATGCTGATATGTCATGATTATCATTTATGTATTATTCAAACGTATTATTATTCGGTTTTATTACACTGGAAAATTTTGGGAACTGGTACTTTTTTCCTTTAATTAGCAGATCTGTGGAAATAACAACAGTAAAGAGCATAAACATTGGTAAACCAAGGCACCTACAAATGTGGAAGTGCCAAAAATACAGCACCAGCACTGACTGTGTCCTCACATTTTATAGATTCTTGATTCTTCCCCTGACATCAGCTGTGGCAAGAACTACAAGAGCAAAGAGAAGTGTCTTGAGCTAAATGTCTTGAACTAAAACGCAGGCAGCTGGGTCCCATCCCACATGCTGCCACAGCTGTTTTACATGGGTAGTGAATAAACATATGCATATCATGATGTGTTTGAGATCTGTGATTTTCCAACCTTGGTGTTCTTTCAGGGTTACTAAAAATGGAATCTAACTGTAGATTTTTACTTTCAGGTTTACTGGTTCAACTTTGTGGGCCACTGAGGTGCTTGCATCCACACCCACCAAAGAGATTTTCTGAAAAGTTGTTTTAAACCATTGTAGGAAGTGACTCAGGGTAATTGCTACTCTAATAGGTTCTCTTGGCTTCCTGGAGTCTTTTAAAAATAAATCCTTTGCAAGAAGTGGGAATGTCTAGGAAAGAAAAGAAAAAATATGCCAGTCAAGACACTTAAATTGGTACAGACCACTCAGTTTAATTCTCTTCCATAGCCAGGTTCCCCTGGTGGTTTGTAACATGTGATGGTTGCTGTTAATTGGTGGCACTTCTGTCTGCATGGTTGTCTACTGTGTGCTTACATTTTATTTCCCCAGGTTGTATCTCTGGCTTCTTTGAAGCTTTTGTACTTAAGCAGTTGTCAGTCTAGTATGTGTATGAAGGAAGGCAAAAAAATGTTGTCTCACAAACCTCTCAAAAGACCCTGGTTAACCTGAATTTGCTATATGGTTTTTGGTGGTAAACAAAACAAATCTAAGTTAGCTCTGGGAATAGCTGGTTGGGCTGTGTTATATGACCAAAAATATTGTTTAATGCTGATATTATGTATCTGCAAAACAATTTTTTAGTTTACAAGCTAAATAGTCAAAATAGTCTGGCCTGCTCACTTCTCTTTGGTCTAAGTTTACTGCTGCAAGGAGTCAGAGCCCAGCCACAGCTCCCTGTGTGTCACAGAGCTCTCTCTTTCCTCCCTCTTCCTCTCCCAGCAGTAGAGACAGGGGGTGCTCAGCCCATGCAGCCTTCTGTCAGATGTGAGGACTGTCCATCAAGGCTGAGATTGCTGCTAAATTTATTTTGGGGAGTTCAGTCTGCTCAGGCTCTGAGTTCAGTCACAGTATGCTGCACAACGTAGTGCAGAGGTGCTGTCTTTGTAAGTCTGCATTGCTTTTAGTTGGAAGCATTCCTGTGAGCTTCATTGTCCCCAGATTCTTATTTTGTGCTGACTTTGACACTGGAGGAAGCGTTTATAAAATATCAGGAAGCACTCAGAGCTGGTGCTGTAATTTTGGCACTTCCACACCTTATGCCCGTATCCGTTATTTATACATTATTTGCTAATTAAAGAAAAAATATTAACCACGTTAACACCATTGTCTACATGATCCTGTGGATATCTCAGTTAAACTGTCGTAGAGCACCAGAAAGTGCTTCATTTCCCCTTTCCTAATATACAATCCTTTGCACAGGACAGAACCAGCTGTGGCAGTGTTTTAGAATGATCCTTGCTGCCACAGGTGTATCTGCAGTACATCATCACCTTCTCTTCCCATCACTTAAACTATTTACTGGCACCTGGTAAGCCATTGTACTGCTTCAGGCCTTTGAAATTAAGACATCTGAGAGAGCTGCAAGTGGTTTTCCCCTTGGTTAGTGCAGTGGAGAATTTCATCTGAAGGCCAAAAGTACACAGTGAGTAGAATTCTCTCATGCAAAGTTAAATGGAAATCACCCTGTGGATTTAAAAACTATGGCAAAGTGTGTGTGAATCTGAGGACAAAGGTATAGGTATCTGTATGCTTTGGTTCTGATCTTTTGAGAATATGCCATAACTTTGCATTTCCTTCTTCTGTGGGTTGGAAAAAAATTTGGCAGGTTCCCAAAACTGAAATATATGCAGGAATAACATTTACAGCATTATCAGTGCAAGGGGAAAAGAAATGGCATCTGAAACAACCTCTTCTTTCAGGGTATAAATTGATCAGTTGTGGGGTTCAAGGAAAAATTTCTCTTCCTTCTTTATGCCCCAGTTTTTACCTAATATCCCAGGCCACAAGTGGCTGGACTTAGTGTTTTTCATTCTTCATGCTCTGAATCATCAGGTATCCAACCACTGCTTGAGGCAGTGTATTGGACTAGAGATCTGACCTGTCTGTTCCACTATGGCAGCAAGAACAGAACTGTAATATGGTTTCATTTCCTTTAGTTCATTATTTTTTTGTGTAGTACTTAGAAATGACAGCTGGACTGGGATAGTTGCTCATGCGAACAGGTACTGGGACTTTCTGGAATCTGAACACACGGTCAGTCATGCACTAGTGATGCAGAGGGTTCTCTGTTTTTAGGGCTGAGCAATGCCTATGCTTTTGTTGATCCACTGCACCAAGTTTATGTTCACCCTCTAACAGTTCTTGCCTTGTATCTTTTTGGGAGAAGTTCTTTTAAAAATAAATTATATTTAATACAAAGAAAATTGTGTTCTTACATGCACTCTCTCAGTCCAGTGGAGAATGTTCTTCTGTGTGTGTTCATACCCTGGTGTTGTGTTCAAAAAAGTCTCCTTTTGCATATTGTAGAAGTGAGTCCTATGTGATTCAGTGCAGAGGTTATGAATGTATGATGATAAACTGGCTATTCTTTCTTTCTTTTCCATGAAGGAAGGCAACAGGTTCATGGAGATACCGTCTTAAACCACAGTAACTAGAATGTTGTAGCATTTCTGATGGGATGGGTATTTCTGCCCTAACAACTACATGTTAAGAAGGATATCCCTTCAGGACAGAAATGAAATACACTACTGGACACAGGGTAATAGCAGCTTTCACTGTCCTTATCATGTATGGGTAATCAGAGAATCTTGTTGCAAAATCTTTTGAAGTAAAGGAATCCCATTTGTGCTTGGGTGACAGTGTAAGACAGGCTGTAGTTATCAGTGCTTTACTCCTGTGTGATAGTCAGAATTTCTGTGTTCATCCTTTTCCACTCTTTATGGAGATGTAAGATAATCCATAAATTAAACACAGTAAGCAGGAGACATGGGTAGCCATCTCATCTTCAGCAAGCACCATGAGCCTTTACTGTACTTTAGGGAGTTTATTAACCACAGGAACTGAGACAATGAAAGTTACTGGGAGGTGAAGCTACTACTCATAAGAACCATCTCTGGTGTCCAACAGATAAGCATTGAATTAGTGCCCTTTCAAGTTCAATAACTCTAGGGATGAAATGCAGTAAGAGCAGTATGCAGCACAGCAGTGGGAATTTACACCTTGAATTATCCTTTTTCTTCTTAAGTACAGAAGTGGTAAGTCTGATAGGTATAGAGGACAACAACTGCTTGTTCAATGCTTGAATTGCATTGTCAAAAATGGGTTCTTTTTATTATTTTGCATTATACGTGAAAACATTTTACTTTCTTTGCTTGACACAAACCTTCTTTGGGACTGGTAATATTTTCATGTTTCTTCACCTGCAGCACAAGATCTATGGAAATCTTTTCAAAAGATGTTGTTTTATTCTCTACTTTATCTCAAGGCTTTTGGTTAGAGTGATAATATGGCAATGCATGGGGCTAGCTGCTATAAGAAAATTTTGAGAGCAAACTTGATTTTAAGCCTTTTAAAGTCAATCAGATGATTTTTAATGATTTCAAAGAGCCCTGGCTTGTGCTCAAAGGTGATGATGGTAGATTAGAAAAGAGAAAGCATATGTATATGAAAAAACCTAATGCACACAGCTCCAAATTGTAAATACTCGATCAGTAAGCTGCACAGAAAAGACCTTTGCTTTATATTTTGAAATTGCACTTGTATCTCCAAAAGTGGTACTAAAGACATGTACTTCTTATATCTGTTTATAAATGGAAATGATGGGGTATAAAAAGAAAACCCAAACCCAGTTGCTTATAATAGCAGTGCATTTGTAGACTCCTCCAGAAAGTGTTGAATAAGTCTTGAATTTCTTAAAAAGGTCTGCCTGTAATTATGGAAGGCTCACTCAAGGACTTTCAACATATATCACTTCACCTTCAGACCTCAGTTTCCTCACCTGTTAGATGGGTCCACTGAAACTTACAGGCTTATAGCCAAGCTCACTCAGCTCCTAAATACAAAACTAAGAGGTCTTACCAGTCCAAATTTACCCTCACTTGCCTCAGCAGGATTATACTGTGGGAGCGTTTCACTCTTCAAGTAGTGCTTAACCTTAATGCTAATACTTCAGTGTTTGCTCTAGCACCTCTACCTCATAACACTGTGAGTGGCTTTCACAGCAGGTGAAACGTGACATACCACGGAGTACCTAGGGAACAACAGAACTAGAGATGCAACTAGGCAGAGCATATCAGAGAGGAAAAGCAAATGAATTTTCTGAGCTTGGATTTGTCTGAGAGGAGATTCTTCTAGAAGGTATTTTGAAGTTAGGAGGGAAGCTGGCCCACATGCCTGGGAAAACATTCCAGCTGGAAGGGGTTAGTGCAAAACTGAAAGAGGATGTGGACAAGATGCTTGGAAGGGCTGTTTCACTCTTGTTTTAGTTAAATCCAGCCAAAGCCTGGACACAGCAAAGGGCTGTGTAAGCTAGGATTGTGGGGGAGAGGCCTTTTTGCCGGGCTTGGTGTGCACGCTGTTTAGGCACAGCTGAGAGACTGGAAAATGCTGCTTTCTAAATGGGGACTTGCATGACAGATAGTTACATCCTGGGTGTGGATATAATATACCATGGGCAGAAAAGTACAGGGATTGCCTTTTGCCAGGGACTTATACAACCACATCTATAATTCCCCACTGTTTCCTCCCTGACCTCCCTTGGAGGAGTTTTCTATCCAAAAGTGTAAAAATTACTGATCCCAAAAACTGCATCTGGGCTCTACCTAGAGAAACTTTTGGATTGTTCATTCCATAAATATCTCTTACTGGCTGTCTGACGTCAGAGGATTTGGAGAGTGAGGCTGGTCTGAAAGTGAAAACAGCAGCAGTTCCAGTCTCCCTGCAGCAGCACAGCAAGCAAGACAAGCAGCACAGGCATTTCTCTGTGTGGATTACAGGACTGCAGAACAGGGAGGAACTGCACAGAAGCACAGGCACTGCCATGTAAGTGCAGCTGCTGCAGCAGCCCTTCTCATGATTTTGCTTGCTTTCAAGAACAAATCCCTGCAAGTATTGCTTGCCTTTTTCTTTTTTTTTTTTTTTCCCCCTCATCTGAAACATCCTAAAGCCAGCTTGGCAGCTAGGGATTATTAATAAATGTTCTTAATAAATTTTTTTTTAACTTCAGCAACCCAGAGATTCACAAGCCTGCTCCATAAGAAGGCAGTGTTTTCAGTGGGGAACTCAGCTATATTTATTTACAATTCATGTAGTTATTCTTACCTTCCCCACCTCACACCTGGGTGTTCCTTCTTCATTCCCTGAGGAGAGTTGGTAGCAGTTTTGGGGACAGCCGTGGAGGCAGCTCTCCATTTCATTGGCATCTTCTCTAATGAGACCCATAGAATTATAGAATGATAGAATGGTTTGGCTCAGAAGGGGCATTAAAGATCATCTGATTACAACCCCCTTGCAGTGAGCAAGGAGACCTACCACTAGGCCCAATTGCTCAAAGACCCATCCAGCCTGCCTTGAATACTTCCAGGGAGGGGCCATCCACAACTTCCCTTGGCAACCTGTTCCAATATCTCATCACCCTCACAGTGAAGAATTTTTTCCTAATGTCTAATCTAAGCCCACGCTCTTCCAGCTTAAAGTTGTTACTCAATGGGTAATCCTATCACTACACAGACTTGTAAACAGTCCCTCCTCAGCTTTCCTGTAGGCTCCCTTCAGATACTGGAAGGCTGCTATAAGGTCTCACCAGAGAATTCTCTTCTCCAGAGTGAACAACACCAACTCTCTCAGCCTCTCTTCACAGAAGAGGTGCTCCAGCCCTCTGGTCATCTTTGTGGCCCTCCTTTAGACTGGTTCCAACAGACCCAGGTCCTTCCTCTGTTGGGGGCTCCAGAACTGGGCACAGTACACCAGGGCCTTGGCTGAAACAGCTCCTTTTCCAAGCAGGTGGAAGAGTTTCATCCTTAGCTATCTCTTTGTCAGTGAGAGGGTGGTTGGTCTGTGCTGTTGCTGGAAGGAGAGATGCCACTTTGAACATAAAGGAAAACAAAAAGAAAGCTGGGCTGAGGAACAGGAGTTATGGGAATTGCACAAGCTAGTGCACTGTGCTGATAGGAATTGGCTTCAGCCAGCAAGAAAGGCTGTTGCCAGTCAGTGCTCCCTGGGCTGAGTTATTTTGGCGATGGAATAAATCTGCAAATACTTCTCCTCTTCATGGTGGCAGAGTTGGTTGCTGTGGCTGGGAGAAGGAAATAAAGGAGGAAAGGTGAGGACAAGGACAAGGGAGTTTTGCAGGGATCTCCCCTGGAAAATTACACTGAGCAAGTCTAGTTGGTTGTGCTGAAAGAAACAGCAGGTTGATGTAACAACTGTGCTGGGTAATGTAGTTTGTAGCGTGTACTCAGCACATGTTCAAGGTCTAACCCCTTCTAAGGGATGCCATGCCACACCATGTAAAGTAAGCTGGGCTGAACTGAAGAAAAAGCAAGTGTACTATCTGCTTGTGTAAGAGAGCAGGTATTTTCCAAGCCAGATCCCGCAGGATATGAAGTGAAGTCACTTTGGAAGTGAATTCTCCAGGCTTGGAAGGGATCTGTTTGGAATCTGTGCTTCTTTACCATAACGTATCAAAATCCTTTTCCTCTCTCCCATTTATTTCTTGTTAGATTTTGTTTCCAGTAGCCTAGCAGCTCCTTTTCCAAGAAGCTGGTTTATTTTCTTAGCAATAGAAATTGCATTGGCTGGCCATGTGAAAGAAAAAAGATCCTTAAGAAATGTAGTAATCTGTTAGAAACCTATATTCCCCAACTAAAGTTCGAGTGCTGTCACAGCCAAGCTAAGCGTCTGGGAGTCACAGACGCTGGTATCTGGTTCAGCATCTTGTCTGAAGTATGCTGGGCAATAGAGAACTAATATACACAGAACTGCTGAAAGCTGATAGTGTGAGAAGAGGAACTGAGGAGGAGATAATTCCAGATTTGGAATACATTAAGATGACTGCTTCCTTTCTGTCTCATGATTTCTGTCCTCCAGCTCAGCATCCCATTAGTTAGTGACAGTACCTGCAGAGGTTTGCAAGTCTGAAAGATTCTTATGTGCTGTTAATCATGGTTTAGGGGGGAAAGTGGCACACTGAGTGGCAGGGTGGGAGGATGAGTGGAAAGCAAGATACTCATCTGTCAGGAGATAAATTCAGTGTTTCATGAGAATGCAAGGATCATCACTTAGCATCCTTGAGTTTAGATGAGTTTATACCAGCTAGGAAATTTCTAGTTCTTCTAGTGGACACTGGTCCTGGAAGCAAGAGTAACAACAACAATTTGGACAGGGCAGACATCTTTTCAGTTTTGCTTTGTGAAACAGAAAACAATGCCCTGTTGGGGCTTATGACAGTCACAGTGCAACCCTGAGGTTTTAAAAGTCTATATTTTGTGTTATGAAGCGCAGCCTCATGGTTTCACAGAGCTGAGTTAGCAAATTCTCTGGGTATCCTAGTGGCCTTACCACACTGTATTACTTGTTTGCTGCTATTGCTTCTGTTTATTTTAGTTGTGTTCTTTGTGTGTAATGGAGATCATTCTGTTCATCTTGAAATCAGTTGCAAAATTTTTTCTTACAAAGTCCGGACATGGCGTGCACTGACTCTATTTTATTGGCAGGGAGGTACTGCAAGAGTTGAACAGCATTTCAGAGGCATCTCTCACATATTTTGGTTTTGGTCCATCTGCCATAGTTGACATAAAATTCCCCCAAGGTCCAGTGGAATCCCAGAAACCTATCTAGTCCCTCCAGGCCAGCCATCTGACCTAGGGATTGAGCAATCAGGGGACACCATTTCCTGACACTTAGGGGAAAGGATGCGTGGGAGTTTTGGCTCTCAGCACTTTAATTGCTGCGAATTTTCAAACCTGGGTCAACCCTATGGAGATCTGACCCTCACTCTCTCCCCTGCCCCTGCAGCCCTCAGGCAAGCACAGCATGTTTCTAAATTAAAAAGAAAGTGGGGTGCTTTGATTTTCATTGGATAGAAGTGTTTACATGTCCTTTCCTGAGCTTCTTGTTGTGTTATTGGTTGACAGTGGTGTCTTACAGTTTTTCTGTTTTGTCAGCTATGTTTCCTAATCTCTCGCTCCTTTGAACTGAGGCATATCCAGAAAACTCTGAGTAGTAGCATTCTATATATTAACAGCCAGTAGATCTGAGTAATTTTTCATCTTTCTGCAATTCCACTTAACAGTGGAGCTACTTCTGTTTGGCACTATTCAGAATCATTACTAGGCTGGGGGTTCGTTGTCTTCCAAGTTCTGTGTAGGTATTAAATTGCATAGTGTCCTGTAACTTAGGTGCAAATAGGTATGGGGGGGTCCAGAGTAACTATGAAAAATGTGTTCCAGCTGAGGATTTGGCCCAGTGTCCTCAAAATGGTAGCAAGTGACGAGGCACAAACAATATAAGTCTGGTCTCATCTGTACAAATTTTTGTAGCTCCGTATTGTTCAAGAAACTTTTCCCAGGCTTGAATTATGAGTAAGTTCAAGTAGAATCAGAATTTGGTCCCAACAAACTGAGGCCCAAGCTGTGCAAAGTAATTGTAATTTTTGATCTTTATTTTATATGTCTTGTTAAAACACTA
The DNA here is from genome assembly GCF_003957555.1 of Calypte anna. Classification (NCBI taxonomy): domain Eukaryota; kingdom Metazoa; phylum Chordata; class Aves; order Apodiformes; family Trochilidae; genus Calypte; species Calypte anna. The sequence goes on from NC_044246.1 coordinate 15,418,980, forward strand.
AAAAATTGAGACGGTCAAAATTATAAGGTACTTTTGAAAGCCAGCTGGCTGGCTGACTGACTTGGGCAAATTTAGACAGTAGATTTGATTCTTCTGATAGAGTTTTAAGTCAGTGTAACTCTGATGGTCAGTGGAGTCACAGAGGAATGTGTCCCACGTTGCCGGAAGTTCCCATGAGCTTTGCTGTGTCAGTCTTGTACTCATATTATGTTTTTCTGGACATGTCCAGGACGTGCCCTGCTTTGATTTGCTGAGAACCATGTAGCCACATGCCTGTGAACACATCACACACTGAGCAGTGCTATTAATAGTGCAGCTTTCTTAGTGCTGTGTGTGAAATCCCTACCTGATGATGGTCAAACAGGCTTTCCCCTCCATTAGGATTTGTGTCCATTTTGTATGGTACCCAAAGTCCATGTTCCATATTAGATTTATACGTTCAATTGGTTTTTCACATGGTATTTCAGCACTTGATATTCTGGCTTCTCTGGTGATCTCTGTAGTGTCAGTTAATGTCTGAGTTGTCCAGATTTGGGAAAACTCGGAGTAACAAATATAACCAGGAGAAGCTCATGTTTTTTGAGCTTAGCAGAAAAGTTATTCTGAGATTATGGCAGGCTTATACCATTGATAAGGTTTCTCTGGTGTTAGGAACTAGAGAGATTTAAGGTGGAAATAAGGAGGTAGATAAGAAAGAGAGATCAGAAGGTTTGCTGAAATTCAAGGAATGGGAGCTGGAGAAAAGAAAGATGTGTTTAGGCTGTATGAAAATGGAAATAGAGGTAACCTTGAGGAATTGAGAAAAACTTAGCAGCAGGAGAGGAGCAGTCTCCTCCCTGAATAACAAGTGCTTACTCCCTTCGCAGTTTTCTCACTTCAAAGTAGTAATCACTGAAGTTTATATTTCTGCTCACGAGCTTTGAAGTTCACTTTTGTTCTTGTTGAAGAATGTTTTTCTCTTCACTGTGTCTCAAATGGACTTAAACTCAAGAAATGCATGTGCCAGCCCAGCTCTTCTTTGAACTGGGGACAAAGCTGATTCGTGAGACCAAAGAACTCTGTTCTGTCTCTTTAGTATATTTCTTAAAGTATATTTCTAAACCAGGATTCATTTTTACTGTTATAGCTTTTATTATTCAAGGCAGTGAACAAGCCTGATTTGGGGGACTTTGTATTTTGTATGCTTTTTGGGGGGGGCAGTGTTTTTTCTTCAGGTGCTTAAACATGAAATCATAAGAGACAGAAATGTACAGTGCCCTGTTCATCTTTAAAGAAAGTGTTCAGGTCCAATTTAACTTTTTAAGATCTGAAGATGTGTCATCTGGACATTTTCATAACTTAAATACACAACACACCCATACATCCAAAAGAAAGTAAGTTTCTGTCAAGGAGCACAATCCAGGTTGGATTTCATTGTGAAGAAATTGTGCAAAGATAAATTTCAACGGTTTAATATTATGTGACAAGATTCCCTTCTCCCAAGACAAAACTGTGAGAAGAGATGAAAAATCTTGGAGAATGGGCCCACTGTTAGCTATTAAACATGATGATCTGGCTATACTCCCATCTCCAAGACCTAAACAACCAAAGGATTGAGCAAGGGTAGGATCAGACTATATATGGTATTTTTATGCATTTTCCCCAACCATTTGTACCTGACCATTACTTGGAGATAATGTGCTGGTTTAGATGGACTTCTGATCTGACTCTGTGTACTAATTTTTATATTTCTATGGTCTTTGAGGAAGAAAACAATGTGATGATCTTCTGATGTTTCAGCTAGTCTATGAGAGAGAAATGGTCATATTTATGAGATAAGAGTTGAGGAACCTGACCAGGTACACAGAAACCTCCAGAAACTTATTTACATTTTAGGGTCCTTAAAGCGTCAAAAATGCAAACCGGTTAAAAAAATCTTCATTTCTTTTAGCACTATCCATGTCTTTTCATCAGTGAAAAAAACTACCAGCATCTCTCTTGTTCAGAAGCTCAAAAAATTAATTACTAATAATGACAATTTTTTTCAGAAAGAATTTAATTTGCAACCCCCCCTCCAGTTATTTTTAGAAATGTTTTGCATTTTCTTTTGCATTTAAAGATTTCTGTAGATCTGAAAATTTTAAACAGTTTTATTCATCAATAATATCAGTATACTGATATTTATCAGTATGGTTGTTGCTGGAATTTTCATAAATAACATATTTGGGGGGCTTCTATTTTTTAGGAAAGCTCAGTGCTTTAAAAAAAGTATGCTATTTTTAGGTGTTTCAGGCTGGTCTTGAAAAATCATTAATCTCTTTGCACACTCCTAGTCCTGCACTGTCATCTGTTTTCTTTCAAATCTCCATAAGGCTGTGACAGAAATACGTGGGAATTTCATGTTACTCTGCATCAGCCTGCCAACTCTGCTCCTTTCCTTGTCAGGTTGAAGGGAGCAACCTCTTCATGAAAGAAAGAAACTACTGTGGAGCTTTATAAGCATCCTTGCCTCTGCTGATCTGTTCATAGAAGTTTCCTGGACTCTAACAGGGGTTTAACATGATTTCCCTCTAACATAAAGCTGATGTTTTTTCTGAGTTATGTTACAGCAGTCCAGTCTGAAATCATGTAGTCAATAAATCAGCCTACACAGTAAGTTCTGTACTTTCCAAAGCTCTGAGATTCAAAACCCAAATGCTGTGGATATTGTATGTTCATTAGTCAGATTGTTTCTGATGGAGCTGGGGCAGTCTCAATGGACTGTTCCTGTTTAACTAGTAGGAGTTGTATGATGAGAATATTTTTTTTTTTATGCAATCAAACTATTCAACTATATACTAGCATTTTTAGTCAGATAAAATTACCAATTCATTTTTACATTCAGCACTTTTCCACCTTTGGAAATTTTTCAAGAACTGTATTAATATTAATAGATTTAGTATTTGGGGAAACTGAGGCACAGGTTTCTGAGATGCGTGCAACTTGATGAATACTCTCAACACAGGAAGGTTAGAGACCCACTTTTTAAAGCTAAGCTTATGTCCTTTAAAATGTTAGTTGAACAAAAAGCAATTAAGCTTGATCATTACAACATCATTATTGTTATGTTACATTTAGCCTCCAGTCTGGTAGGCGAGCCATATATTCAAAATCATGAATCTTCCAGAATGCAAAATGATCACCCTACTGCAGAGTCCACATCCCTCCCCTCTTTTTCTTGCTCCCCCATGTCTACATTCTGGCTTCCCAGAGCCTCAAGTTTTAATCCCCCTTTATTTTTTCTTCCTACTCTCCACCCTTTGTTTATGTTTTTGCCTACATTGAGAATATGAAACTAGGTACTGCTGATAGTGATTGTAAGAGATATTCCCTAACTAGGTGGAATGGCTTAATATGTTAGATTAAACAGGATACATCTGTACAGAGGGTTTGCCAGGATATCATTCTTCCTTACAAACGTTGTCAGGAATGGGGCCATCCACTCGTGCAGACAGTCTTGGTTTTCTCACTGAGTCACTGGGATGCCTGGACTGTGAGTACCCTGCTTAAATCCATTTGGCAGAATCTTGACCCCCTCCAGGCAGGCGACCCCATCAGCATCTGCATGACAGATGAAAGAAAGCAAGATCTTGACCAAACACGAGGGGATTTCAGTCCTTTGCTACTTTTGCAGCCGTGTATACAGCGGGAACCAATTAAACTATGTTTCTAACAGCTGAATGCACAGAGAGACAGTTGGTTTTGTTCTTGCCTGTGCTCTGATCTGTCAGCATCCTCCTGCACTGTTATTCAGGGATAGAGTAATAACCATGCTAGGGTCCTGCCAATATGAACTGTCTTCCAACTGTGCCCTACTGAGATATGAACTTGCCCTCGTTGCTTGTTTCATACTTTTACTGCCCTGTTGGTCACCCATCCCAATGAGTGAATCTCTCTGGCTCTGTTGTAGAGGCCCTGAAATGTGTTGTCAGTGACAGAAGTACAAAGCTTGACCTCAGCCTTTCATCGTCAGCAGGATTCAGGCAGTCTGTGTGAATGTTACAAAGTCTTTGGCATTCACCATTACTGAGTTACAGGGAGAAAAACAGATGCATTTTCTGACTAGGTGAAATTTTCCTTGGGGGACCTGTGAATTGTTTTCCAGCTGTGCCTGGGCTTATCTAGAATAGCTTCATGTACCTGCTGGGGGACATGTGTTAAGCTATAAATGTCCTACTGTGCCCTTCATGACACATTTTATGTTTAAACAGAGGCAAAATTCAGCAAGTAACTCCTCACTGCCTCATCCCCTGCTTACTTGCAGTGATGATGTTTAGTATGTTCACATCTGTTGGGACATCTCCAGAGGCCCATATTCTTCCTGATTCACACATCTGTTAGTGCAGCTAAGCTACTGTGAAATGGAAGCCTTATATAAGAAAATACTGTAAATACAAGTTAGTGTTGACCTAACATGTTAACATTTTCATATAGTATCACGGTATTGTTAATAAAAAGCAGATTAAGAATTCAGCTTCATCAGTCTTGAGAGTAAATTTTTCAATTGCTGGCCTTGATTTTTGCAAAATCTGTCAACATACCATTCAGATTATATGTAAATATTTTGGATTTCCTTACTTAGACGTTAAGAAGGTTATCTGTAGCTGTACGTATTTTTATCCACAGAGCATGAATATTCAAATAAGATTGGACTATATTATGATCTCTGGAATCAAATATCAGAGGTCAAGGGGGTGATACTACACCTCTACACAAGGTAGTGCCTTATTTGTCATTGCCAACAACTTTAAACAAATTAAGAGTGAAAATAGCTGACTATATGTCTATTACTCACTTGTCTGTGATCGTAGGGAACAGGATGTGATAACCTTCTAGTCCTATAATCCCATACATGACCCAGAATCCCTCCACAGGCTCTGGTGACATGTGAGAGTGCAGAGAATTAAAATGGAAGCAGATGGTGAAAATGTCCTCTCTGTTTTGCCGTGTCTTTTCTTCCAGGGATGTTGGCTTAAGTCTTTGATCCAAATATCCTGCTGAGGAAGTATGTCTCTGAGCTATGATGAAACAATGCTAGGAACACTGTGTTCAGATCTTGGTACTCAATACTAAGTAGTTACACCATGATGGGGAGAGATAGGCAACCTTCATTTTTCCTTTGAACATTCTTTAGTCATGGTGTCTTTGGATTCTTTAGATCTTTTAGGAATAAACTTAATTTACAAAGAAGCCAAAGTGAGGTGGGCATTTTGGTGCCAGACTGAGGGACAACACTGCCAGAGAAATAGGAAGTACTCTTTGACTTCCACTAGAAATTCTCCCATGGTTAATTTTGGGCTTGCTTCTGCTGGCTGGCCACTGCCATGGACTGTCTGTACGTTGTGCTATCTATTCACTACCTATCTACCTCTTTGATTGCTTGGAATGGAAACAGTTCATGCTGCATGGATGTGTAAGCTTTATTTTCTAGGTTTCCTGTTAGACTGTGTGACCTGAAGTCCATGAGCTCTCTGGGTTCCTATATTCTTGTGTTTGGACTTTTCAAGCTTAAGATCTCACTTGCATTTTGGAGACCTGATGTGGATCATACATACTGCATCTTGTGATGCTAATAGGGTGGGAAATAATGGGCCCTGTAGCCACTGTGCAGCTCCCTGAGACATTCACTCAGGGGTGTCACAAAAGAAGTTTGCCCAGTTCTGTGGTGCTTAGGAACAGTGTAAAAAGTCTCCATGTAGAATGAGATGTCATACTGTATATTTTTAATACTTGATATCAATTATTTTCTGAGTGTCCCACGAGGTTTTAGGGTGACAGTGAATGTTTTACCAGTCCTTGGCAAACACAGATTTGAGTTTGTTCAGTGGTCACTGTGCATGGCTTTTAAAACACCAAGTTCACTTTTTCACTGAGCAGAGACATAGTAATCACTGCATTATATTAGCATCTGTGTATCTGACACACCCAGTGATTTGTTTGCAGACTTTCCCACACCCTCAGACTTGCCACTTCTTAGTTTGGGTCATTTTCACCATGGCTATGTCAGATGTCATTTTCCCTGCAGATATTTTTGGGTGTAGCTGATTGCAGCACAGGGAGAGGACAACGCGTCTGGCTTCTGCAGCTCACCTGAGTTGCATCATTAGAGAGTATTAAAACATTCAGACAGTAAGATTAAGTCCCTTCCAACTGAACTGTTCTATTCTAATTCTATTTTTGTTTATGGGTACTTTTTGGTTTTGTTTGCTTTGCATATTTTTTTTAACCTTCTATCCATACAATTGTTCTTTATTTTTACCCATCTTCACCCAGCAGAGGAATGTGGCAGTCTTGACAATATGCTCTGGGCTTAACTAGACCTCACCATGCTGAACCACTGGGCCAATACAGGCCTTTCCTTTTCTTATTGCCAGTTGATATCAGCAAGAGGATTTTCTTAGGCTTCTATTTGATCAGGCCTGTTTGATACATCAAAAAAGTGTGTCATTATGCTCATTAATATTATATGATTTTTTTTTTTTTTTTTTTTTTTTGGCTTGCTTGAGTTGTGTCAGCTACCAGAGGTGCTCTGCTATAAAATGTGTCACAGAGCTAAGTTCTGCCAGCTTTGCTAATTGTGCTGAGCCAAGTAGTATCTACTGGATATGCAAGCATGGAAAGTAAGGAAGTGTTTTGTTAACTCAGGGAAACAAACGAGTTGTATGTGGGAGCTATGTTGCTGGTATAATTACAGGCTGCAGACTTCACAGGTTCCAAAAGCTAAGCAACCTCCACCTTGCTTAATACTTGGATAAGATACTAAAGTCTATATGAAGCAGTGGTGACCATTTAGAGGCATATATGAAGACCAAAATCAGAAAAAAATGATATTATAGCATATGAGGGTTTCTTGTCTGTGTTCCACAGTACTTTTTAGCACTGAACTAAGAATTTTGAGGAAAAGATTTAAGAGTTTAGAGGCTAGAGTTATGTTGCACTGTGCAAAGGCATTCAGTCATTTGCCCAAGGTCACAGTGGCAGTCGGGATCAGAGCTCGACAGAGCAGTTCCTGGCTCTAAGTAAATAAATACACGACAAACTGGTGGAAAATTCTGAGCTGTGCAGGGGTTCTGTGTAGCTGCACCTCTAGGATTGGGTCTTGTATTTCATAATAAGATTGAAACAGCAACACTTTCTTAATAATAACACTTATCCTCACCTGTTGAACATCAGTAACTGCCAGCAGAGTAAGAATTGTTGCCCATTACTGAAGTAATCTCTTCCATTGTAGTGATTGTTTTTGAAATGTAACAGCTTGGGGATTGCTTGGAATGTCCCTTCCTGTGTTGTGTTGGCACTGACCTACCTGGCTGCAGAGTAACTGTGAGGCAGTAATTCCTGGTTTGTTTTCTTAAGGACTTGCCACAGCTGGCTTTGCACCAAAGAAGTGGGTGAACAGTGCAACAATCTCTGCTTTTTCGTGTCCACTGCAGTAAGTTTAAAGGTTTTCTGCAAAACTCAACTGCTATGGAGAGCAGCATGTTGGAGTGGAGCCACAGCCCCATCCTTCCTTACATCAGCTGAACTGGCTGGGGAGTTCTGGCTGCACCTTTTCACAAAACTGTAATTTTCCTCATCTCTCATTAGCACGCTCTAGTGATCAGGGTGCACCATGCTGAGCAAAAGCTCAGCATATTTGAGGAATAATGTAATCTAGGTTTTTATCTAAGGTCTAAGTGTGATTTGACTAATGGCGATTTAGAAGTGAAGTAGAAGAAAGGCTGGAGAAGTGGGCTAAGGATTTTTCTTATTTAGCTGAATTGTCTAAACACTGGGGACTGTGATGAGCTGATGCAGAGCCTTCTACCACTGACTCTGAGTCAGCCAATATTATCCCCCTTTTAGAGCATGGAGTCAGAAACATGAATTGGCTTGCCCTTTCACACAAAGCAATGCACAGCTAGTGTCAGAATTACAACTCAGAGGAGCACACAGATGTGCAACATGTATCACAGTTCCTCCCACCCCTACTTGCGGCAAAGATTTCTTGCAAGGCTTCAGATGTGTTCTCTTGATGTCTTTCGTGGTTGTTCTTTTGACTGATTTTTTCTTCTTCTTCATGAATAAAGTAATGCTTTTTGACATGGACAGTTTCGTGACGACTGTAGAAATGCAGTTCCTAGACTCTGAAAAAGTTCCTAGAACTGTTGTTGGCTCTCCTGGGTAAACTACTACATGCTGTTGGAAAGTGAGAGAGGACATACAAAGATTTACAGAAGGGGCTGAAGGAAATTTTCCTAGCCATAGCAAAGCCAAACAGTGAAAATGAGGGGACAGTCAATTTAAATGAAACCAATAATTTCTAAAACTTCAGGTTGATGCTGAGGTTGAGACTTCAGTTTCTTGTCCACTGAAAATTTATGATTGCTTTTGCCTCTCCCTGGATGTTGAGCATAACTGTGTCAACTTCTCTACGCCCTGAGCAGAATCTGCAGGCCCTTTCCTTTAAAGCCTTTGGAATTTACATAACCCTGCAATTGTAGCAATGCAAAATGTGGCTCTGGTTACAATAACAAGGGTTTAGGGAACGTAGGGAGAGCTTGTAGCTGCAAAGGCATAAAAGCAAAACAAAACAAAACCCTACATGCTGTTTTAATTTTCAGAGGCCACGTGAGAACTGTCCGGCAGTTCCTGGCTATAAATAAATCTCTGCCGTCATAGGAAGAGAAAAAACAAAACAGTTCACATTCCCCCCAAATTTTCTTAAGGTTACAAAAAAATAAAGGAAAGGTAAATATAAAAAAGCAGAGTGTGTCTTTGCTGAGGAATGTCAAGTTATTACTCAAGGGGGATGATACTTGCATGAAGTGAAGAAGTTTGGGTTAAAACTCTCATTCCTTATCCAATCTCCACCAGCTCTTTTGAGAAAACCACTTAGGACTGCATATGGATAATGTTCCAGGCAATGCTTCTTAAAACCCCAGGGGTTCCCTGCCCTAGTGTCAGCCAAGGCAGGAACTTTCTTTGAGATGAATGAGGACTACACAGAAGCATGCCTGCTGCTGCTTTGTCAGGCATTACATCCTAGGTCTGTTACATGGTGTGTTAGGAACATGGGGTCTTGGTCCCACGGTTTTCCCACTTCCCCAATAACCTGGTGTTAAGGTCTGTAACTTGCTTCTTTGAAAAGATACAAAAGTAAGTGGAATGCTCTTTTCAAATATGTAAGGGGTGAGTGTCAAGGAGATGGAGTTAGGCTCTTCTCAGTGGTGACCAGTGATAGGACAAGGGGTAATGGGTGTAAATTGGAGCATAGGAGGTTCAAGTTGAATATCCGGAAAAATTTTTTTACTGTAAGAGTGACAGAGCCCTGGAACAGGCTGCCCAGGGGGGTCGTGGAGTCTCCTTCACTGGAGACATTCAAAACCCGTCTGGACACGTTCCTATGTGATGTACTCTAGGTGGCCCTGCTCTGGCAGGGCGGGTTGGACTAGATGATCTTTCGAGCTCCCTTCCAACCCCTAGGATTCTATGATTCTATGATTCTCTTCATGCCTCTTCTCCAGCTTTGAGCTTTCATTTCAAATCCAACTTGAAGAACAGGCTGGATAGAAGGCTGTGTAAGGTATCAAACATATGGGGTAGAATTGTGGGAAATTTTCATTTTCTTCTACCAGAAAGAAACCCCAAACCCGACACTTGCACATGTGAAATAGAGTTCCTAGGTCTACATCACATCTGCTTTCCAGAACCCATACCAATAGCAACAGCTAAAAGAGGGAGCTTGCTGGAATATTACTTGTATTCCTGGAACAGCTTCAGGGAATAAATTTGCCACTGCAAGACAAATTCTTTGTTGTTGCAAGTGAGAAGGCAATAGAAAGTTCTACTGGTACTGACACAGAAGAAAACTGAGGACCAGCTTAATGATATGGATGTGGCAAAACCCAACCCCCAACATTCTCATTTTATATTCTCATGATTTATCTTGTATGTGGAAAAATGTCAAAGCTAGTGAAGACTACTCAAAGAGGGAGCTCTTGAATGGAAAACTAGGTTTAATGAGGACAGATAAAGTCCATAGCAATAGATTTCTCTGAGCTGTTTTGTTTTTTTCTAATCCCAAAAGATAAGTGCTGTGAAATAGGTTTCTATTGCAAACTTTTGAGCATTGATAGGTTGGAAGCTTCAAAAGGTTATCCACTGTAATTTTTGTTTCTATCTTGTGCTATTTTTATGCAAGACTTAGATACCAAGTCCCAAAAATTCTTTGTATGTTTGAGATTTGGTCACTCCATCTGGGAGGGTGACGTGTGATCAGATCTGAGGTATGATTTCATCTCTTTTGTGAACACACCTTGCTTGTACCTATTGCCTAACCTGAACTGAGCTAAGCAGTGTCTTCTCCCTCTGTCATCAGGAAGATGGGCAATTGTGGCACTTAGGTTACTGGAAACAAGAAAGGATTTGGACTTCAAGAGGAAATAGGCAGAAGCTGGTGCAAAGGTTTTAAAAGGAAGGAAAACCAAGTCAGAGAAACATGGAAAATGCAGCACAAGAGTACTACTATGTATACTATGTAGTGTACATACTATGTAGTGTGTATTCCTGTTGACACAACAGAGCCTACCTGAAGGCAACAAAAAACATTAATTATTGGCCCCACTTGACTCACTGGGAAATGAGGAAAAGAAATAACTAGACTGCCATCCAAAAAGGCCAAGTATCCTTACTCTTGAGGAATGCAGTCAGTGTGAATGGATGTGCTGTTGATCAAATGCCTTGTGCAGTGCAATACCACTATGTTCACTACTCTGTTTTACCCCTTTCAATATCACTTCTAGAATCATAACTTCTCAATTTAGCTAAAGTTAAACTGAGGACAGAAAAACAGTAGCACACTTTCCAAAGCAAACTGTTCCCCCCCTTCTGAAAAGTTATCCCATGTATTTTTTTCAGCATTATCAAAGAGTTAAGGGGAAAAGTGGATAGACAATCTGGACATCAGGCTCTGTTTCCCTTGCATTAAATTTAACCTTATTCTGCAGTTTCAGTCTCAAATGAAATGTCTCATTATGGATTGAGTGACTCACCAAAAAAGAAAACTGCTGTATTTTAACAGCTATCCATATTAATTAGTAGAAATACCAATGGCAGCAGATTGTAAACAGAATTTTTTGATTCTCTGCGATAAAATGAGAAATGAGTTCTATAGACCTGTGAGACAAAGAAAGTGAGTGAATGAATGAATGACTTAACACATCTGTAAGCTGCTATCAGGTTTTTATTTCTGTATGTTTGAATGACTGTGCTATTCATAAGTGGCTGATCTGTGAGTGACTTAGCTCATCCCCATCAAAAACTCATGTGCTTACTTGGCACCATCAAAGGTTTTTATTTCTTCCTCTTTTTTGATTCATTATTTATTAATTTTTGCCTTTCTTCTCCCTCTTTCAGAGGGAGCAATTAATCAGCAATTAAATTATTTTATGTCAGGACAATGTTTAATGGTTTAATAATGTGATCTCACATTGACATGGCTAAAATGTGCTCAGAAGGCTTTTGAAAAATGTGTGAGCATTGCTTAGTTGCATGGTGAGGTGCTGTGGCACTGACAGATGCGTACAGGAATGCAAAATCAAACATCCAGTGCTCTATACCAAAAGCAGTGCTACAGAAATAAGCAGGCCTGCTTGGTAAATAAGCTTATAGTTATTACATATGGCTAAATAAAGTTTGGTCACCCCTTCAAACACAGTTTCAGTTGATCAGAATGAAACATTATTACAATTTTAAGTGTTGTAAGGTAAGCAGCTGCATGACTAGGGATAGTTAGGTTAACCCCTTATAACCCCTAACTCTTTAAGGGTTATAAGGTCAGACTGAATCTGGAGGTGCTAATATAGAGAATGAATGGAGATAACCTTAAGCAATGAGCTCTAGGGTATCCAGGACCATGTGAGAGTCTCTCTACATTAATGAGATGGGAAGGTTTGGTTGAAAATTCTTTCTAGAAAGGTGAAGGCCAAAGTCTTAAAATGTTGTCTGATGTATCAGTATGGTGAAGCCCCAGGCATCAAGACTGCAGATGGGGAAAGAAATATCAACATGAGAAAACTGGGAAGAAACTGCAGTTTGCAGGGAAACTGATTGACTGTGAACTGTGGTATTGCTTTGGATGGGCATAAGGCCCCTTCGAATGGGACATCTATGAATTTGTGAGTGTTCCTTGGAAAGCATAGGAAGGACAAATAGCACCAGAGGAGGAGCTTCATGCTCTTGTTAAATGGTTCTTCAGTGTATCATAGCATCTGCTTGACACTACCTCACTGTAGAGATGGACAATGAGATAGCAGACAGCTTGTGGATCAGCATTAGTGGGCAATACAGCAAGCGCAATGATTTGGTGGGTGTCTGTTATAGATCAGAAGAATGAGTAAAGGACACCTTTCTCAAGCAACTGGAAGGGCCTCATAACCACCTCAGTGTCTGTTGGCAAGGTAATACAGCAAGACACAAGAAATCCAGGAAGTTTCTGGAGTGATGACAACTTCCCACCACAGATAATGGGTGAGCTGAAGAGTTACTCTACTGGACCTGATATTTACAAACAAAGAGTGATAAAGTTCGGGATGTGAAGGACAGGGATATCTTTGGCTGCAATGACCATGCAGGGTCCTCATAGGAGGGAGAGAGACAAAAAGCAGGATCACAGCTTTTGATTTCAGGAGAGCAGACTGTGGTCTGTTCAGGGATCTGCTTGAAAGAATCCTAAATACACGGCCTTGGAGAGAAGAGAGGCGCAGGAGAGCCAACCGATTTTCAAGGATCCCCTACTCCAAACTCAAGAAGGTGTCATCCTGATGAGCAGAAAATGAAGTAAAGGTGTCAGGAGGCCTGTGTAGATAAGCAAGTAGCTCCTGAATAAGCTGAAACATAAAAAGGAAGTGTACAAGAGGTGGGATTAGATTCAGGTGACCTGAGAGGAACAGAGACTTCACCTGAATGTGTGAGGTAAGAAAAACCGAGGCCTACCTAGAGTTGGATCTGATAAGGCCATGAAGGACAGCAAAAAGTGTGTCTAAAGTGAGATCTGTTACAAAAGAAACATGGCAGAAAAAGTAGGCCCATTGCTGAATAGCGGATGACCAATGACACAGAACAGAATGAGATACTCCTTTTCTTCACTATGGTCTTTATTGGATGGATTAATTTTCAGAAATCCCAGGCCTCTGAGACCAGTAGCAAAGTATGGAGCAAGGAAGGATTGATGATGAGGATTGGGTTAGGGAATACTTTAATAAACTGGACAAATAAAGAAGTAAGTACCTGGAACATAATGGGATACACCCATAGATGCTGAAGAAGCTGGCTGTTGTCATTGTGAACCCATCTTGATTATTTTTGAAAGGTCATGGCCACTGGAAGGTTTGTGAAGACTGGAAGAAAGAAACTGCCTCACTGCCTGCCTCAAGGTGCAGTGGTTTAAAAGTTGAAGAATGGAGATTTAGATTAGATACTAAGAAGAAAGTTCATTATGAGGGTGGTGAGACACTGGAACAGGTTGCTCAGGGAGGCTGTGGATGTCTCATCCCTAGAAGTGTTTGAAGCCAGGTTGGATGGGGCTTTGAGCAGCCTTGTCTAGAGAGAGGTGTCCCTGCCCATGGCAGGGGTGTTGGAATTAGGTCATCTTTAATGTCCCTTCCAACCCTAGCCATTCTATGATTCTGTGATAAGAAAGAACTCCTTTTTAGTGTGCAGGTGAGCAAATGCTGCAACAGATCTGTCAGTGAGGTTGTGGAGGCTCCATGCATAGAGATATTCCAAGCTTGTTTGGATGCATTCCCAGGAAACCTTCTCTAGTTGACCCTCCTTTGAGCAGTGGGTTTGGAGCAAGCAATTGCCAGAGGTCTCTTCCAACCCCTGCTGTTCTTTGCTCTGCAATATCTTAATGTTTTTTCTCATGATTGAGTCAAAGTAGCTCAAGAATTGTAATCACAGCTGGCATTTACTATTTGGGGCCAAGTACTATTCGGGATGTGCTGTCTCATATTCTTTTAAAATCAGTTATTCTAGGTGACAAAAATTAAGAATTGTGGTAAAAGGTTTTAGGGAGAAGGGTAGAATTGCTTCCAGTGCTACATATGATGTGAGATTGGGTTGAGGACTTCACTTTTTAATGTTTAATGTTTAATATTTCTTTCACTAGTTTTAATTTTTTATAAAGAAGGGGGAAGGAGGGGGGGAAAGTGCCCTGAATCAGTGTTGAAAGATCAGTGTTAAAGTTGATACTGTAAATTCAATGAAAAATGAGATTAATGAAGGGAAAATAAGTCCCTGTGTTTCTGTTATCCCCAAAAGACTGCAGTTTCCACGAATAATCTTAAGGCACCCATGGAGGAATTGACAGATTTTAATGATGTTTCTCTTAAAAGAGCTTACTTAAATGCCATGGGAAGCAAACAAGGGAAAGGTCGCTTAAATGGTATTTCCTAAAATGACAGTACAGCAGCATTTGTGGAATGTCCTGGAGCACAATCATTTGGCTTTAATAAAAAATAATGAAAAAAACCTAACAACAAGAAAATTAGCTGACTGATAAAAGCAAATAATTCGTAACAGATTTCCTAAATCCTGGAACTCATCTGTCTAGAGAACCTGATAAAAAGAAGCCAAAGCCAATAGTTCTGTATCAGCTGAAAGCCATGTTTGTATATGTTAATCACACTCTGTGCAGACAAATTTCTCTCTTTTTCTCTATCACTTGGAATCCCTATACTCAAAGTTAATGTGTAGAATAACCAATCAACAATTTGTCTACAATGCAGATGCAATCATGTTGAAGATGTAGTGGTAGCATATGATACTTATATTTAGTTTGATTCTAGAGTGCATTAAGAGCAATGCTGACTGCTTCATCAAAGAAGCCTGTAAGTGTTTTGCTGCCTTTACATACCCAAACAATACCTGCTGCCTGCTTCTTATCTTGCTTACTGTCAAGCATGGGCTTTGAGTCATTCTGATTTAACATAATTTCATTAAAGCACTGAAAGACCAGCCTTGTATTTAAGAGAGAACATACAAGAACCTCTGGATATATTTCTTCTGCTATTTCTGTTGAAAGTGACAAAATAGTGGAGATGTCTTTCATATATAGAAAGTTAAAAGAAACTGTTTATTTGCAATTGTTTCTCCAGAAGACCATCTCTACAGTTAAAACACCTGTACTAATTCATCTGAAGGATGCTTTTCCTACACAATGAGGACCTGAACTGAACAGTGAGACCTCCAGGGAGAGAGAGAGAAGAGCAAGTCAAAAATTACACAGATCATCCAGGTTAGTTCTAATTTGCATATGGGAAATGGGAGAGAAACAGAATAAGAAGAGAACAGGATTTTAAGTATTACTTTTGCTCTCAAACTTGCATGATATTACCTGCATTCGCAAGGGAAGAGGCATCTCCCACCTATTGCAAGGCGATTTTCAATTTTAGACCAAAGTTACAGCAAACAGGGCCTTCCTGTCCCTAGTTACTGACAAACCAGGTGTGTTAAGAAGCAACAGATATCCTAGTGGATAATAAAAACTCTAATCTCTTTCCCCATCTGTTCTCTTTACTCCAACACTGTTTCAACAGAACAGAACTTGTATCCAGGCTGTGCTACAAGTATTAGTCACATTGTTACTCATTCTGAGCATATTAACAACATATTAACTTGGTTTTGATTATAATTAAAGTCTAAACTGGAGGCATTTCTTGTAAGTTAGTAACTACACTTATTGGAAATTATAGTTTAGTAATGTTCTTGATGCTGTGTTCTAGTTTTCCTCTTTCATTCTTATTCTTTCATTCTTCCAGTGTGGCCACCACTTACAAGAAAACTTAGTGTCAGCATCTTCCTTCTTGGTGCAATTTAGAATCCTTCGGGGCTCTAGTCTGTTAAGAGGAGCTTGTGCATTCAATTTGTGCAGGAGTCCTAATTACACCTGATGTCTCATAATTTTCAGGGTCCTTTCTATTTCTCTTGTACTGCTTGCAGCAAGTATTTAGAGAGACAAAACAGTAGAAAGATTTTCTTTCTCTGGTGTTCCTACTTTATGGGATCCAAAATACTGTGAAGACGTGTGACTCAGTTCCCTACTGCCATGCACTGCAGCAGTATTTACATGAGTGCAGTGTGAGTGTAAAGTGTGGCTGAGTTAAGATGGTTGATGCTATACACTGTTGTAAATAAGTACACCTAGTAGCAGGGCATTGATGAATCAGTTGTGAGGGTTCAAGCACAGTCATAATTCTGCTGAATTTACCAGTACATTGCCTATAGTTTTCTTCATAGGCATGATGCTTCCCCTCTCTCAGAATCCTTACTAGTTCCCACAGCTGTTAGAACTTCACAGACACCTGATACAAAAAATACAAATGCTAAGATTCAGATTCTGCTATGTGAAACAAAGTATAACGTTTCCTCACAGCTCCAGTTCTGTGTATATGAATATGTATTCAAGAGAAACAAATTTATTCTCCATAATTTTAAAACATTACAGCTTCGTAGTCTTCTGGAAAACTACTTCATTCTTGGTTAGCTATATCCCTCCAGGTGATCAGTTTCTCCTTGAGCATGTGCAGTAGTTCAGGAGAAAAGAAGGATTTTAGGAGCCCAGTCTGAGCAAGAACATCTTGTATAGAATCAGGGCTACTACCTAGTTAAACATGTGCTGCTCTCTTGGCATACACCAAGTCTCCTTCTGGCTCAAACTGCCAGGATGGAATAAACCTCGCAGAATATGGGTGTGCCCCTCTTCAAATCCCAGTCAACTGCTTCACAAAGAGAGCAATGTGGGGTTTTTTTTTTCTTTTTTTTTTTTTCCTTTTTTTTCTTTTGTTATTTCTAGAGCAACTCAATCCTTCTAGTAATCACACATCTACTACTTAGCGCCCCACATTCCCAGTGAATGGAACCATCTTGCCAAGTACAAAACAATGGCTTAAACCTTTTTTTTCCCCCCTATCCTCATCCACACAGTCAAGTAGATTTCCAAGAGAGAAACTCAGCATCCTTTGCCTAGAAGCAAGGAGCCACCTTTCCGTTGGAACTTTGTCCCATTTCCAGGACTCTAAGCATACAGGAATTCCTGTAAAGAAAGCCAAGTCTTCTCCAGGAAAGTGTGTGTCACAAAATAGGACAGATTCTGTGTGATGGAAGTTATGTCCAGGAAAAATAAGGCTAGGTTAATAGCAGTATAAAGGAGGGAAGGGAAAATAAACAAAAACCAAACAACAAAAAAACCACCAAAATCACAAAAGCCAGAATAAAGAGCTTGGCCATAAAGTAGTAAGACCAAATGTCGTTTGAAATTAATTGCTATAATCAGGACAGCTGCTTTCCTAATTGATTTCAGCTTCTCACTAAGAGATCAGTGCTACTAATTAGTTTGCATATAAACTTCAGAGGACATGAATAATCAGAGTTTAGCAAACCACCCCATCCATAATTAATCCTTCTAGCTCTTTTGCAAAGAATACAGAGTAAGCAAATGCTGTCCCCTGCCCAGCACTACTTTTTTCCACTGAGATGCTGAAGAGCACTCAGAAGCAGGCATAGCTGGCAACCTTGAAGTCATTTTTGAAGGAAGTGAGATTCCTAGGTAGAATAGGAGCATTGTGATAGCTTCTATAAAAAAGAGGATATTTAGCTGCAGCTCCCTGCCAGCTAAGCAGCTGTTTCAGGATCCACGAGTAGCCAAGTATAATTTATAAAATCCCAAGGCTATTCTAAATTGGCATCAGAGTCATAACACACCTTGATCAGTTTATAGACTGCAGAGTCACAAGGGCAGTTTGAAAACTGCCATTACTTCTTCATTCTGTTTTTGTGCTAACCAGAAGTCAACCAGAGTAAAAGACAGGGCCTAGACCCTGAATAAGAAGAAGTGGAAAAAGGGGTTTCTTTCTGACTTTCCTTTTCCTTCTTCCTTTTCCTTTTTATTAACATTGCTTTGATTTTCCTGGAAGTCACTGAGGACTATGTGTTCATAGCTAGAGACTGACTTTATTTCTGACTTATTAATACCTTATTCTTAGTTAAAACAAGGCATGTTGATCTAGATTATTGCTAATTAAATTGTGGTAAATGGAACATCAGGCATTCCTTTTAATATTCAACAACTTAAAAAAGCTTGTGTGCCCCTCTCTGCCAGGCAGCTAAACAAATCCATGCACATGAATCAGGGGAATAAAAGAAAAAAGAAAACAAAACCCAGACTATTCACAGCCCAAACTATTTTAAAAATCATTATTAGTGAAAGCCTATGATGCAGTGCAGCCCAAGGTGGTCTTTGGATTTTTTTTTTTTGAAAAGTCAAAAAAAAAAAAAAATCCTTCAAATGAAAAATGTTGAGGAATGTTATTATAGAGACTTTTGTTGGAACAGCTGCATAGGGACCAGCTGACTCCAGCCTTCCTTAATTCAGTTATTTAGTAGATCTAGCCAACACTTTGTAGTTAATAATATTTGTGATACAGATCACCTGTCTCCATACTGCACCTTTCTGGTAATAGAATATAGATTTAAAAAATATATATTTCTCTGAAAAATGAGGAGATACATACAAAATAGAAGGAAGCATTTAAAAATCATAGGGAAAGCAGAGGAAGACTCCATTTTACAAGTCAGTGTTCTCTATTTTGCTGAGGAGAAGAAAGCAACTGAGAAGATAAGATTAGCTGTTTTTTTTTTCCTAAAACTGGTTTGTTTTCCCTAAGAAAGTATCACAAATAGGCTGGAAAGGATCATAAATTGTCACCTATGAATACAACCCAAGTTTCTTCAAATCAGGCAAATGACGTCAAGGTGAAGCTGTTGGCTACAAATGTTTGCAGTAGTCAGAGACTGCTAACAACCTTTAATTACTGGCAGAGGATCAATGTCTTGGTGGCAGGAAATTTAATCTAGTTCTAGCTGATTTTGTCTCCCTTGCCTTTAGGGATCTGAATATGAATTGAGCTTTTATCTGAAAACAGAATAGCACTTTCAAAATGTTTGAGAAATACCAAGCAGAACTAGAATGAGAAATGAGACAATACCTGTGAAGTTTCTACATCTTTTTTTTTTTTTTTTTCCCCCTTCAGTTGAAGTAATCTCTGACTTTTGCTTTCCAAGAGCTGTTAAGACTTTTCTCCTTTCTGAAAACAAAATGTCTTTTTCCTCTTTCTGTATCTGTTATCTAAGTTGCAGTAAATAGTGACAACTTTTCTTTCTGGCTTGCATGTTCCCTTGTTAGCAAACAACTTGTGCAGACATCTCACTAAATCTTGACAGGAGAGTACAGGCATGAGAATCCAATGAGAGAGAAGGAGCTGTGAACAGCAAAAATGTGGGGAAGAGAGTGAAATTGAAATGTGCCATCTCTAGAAAATTCAACCAACTTGTGCCTTATTATGATGGATTCACATTTGAATGTGGTTGTAGCTGACCTAAATTCTGTGGTGTGGGCAATTTTTGGGCATGGAAACCAAATCTTTCTATTTATGAACAATTGGTGGAAGCTGCCTGATAACCAGTAAATTGATTTAAGGCATTGACAAGGAACATTCTCTTGACACTGGAGGCCATAACTTTGATTAGCTGCACTGAGTTCACACTCTGGCAGATATGATAAGGAACCAATTTGTTTACTTTTAACAGATTTATTTTTTAACTGAGAAAATAGATCCATCAAAAAGAAATGTAATATATTTTCCATGGCATCTGTTATGCTGCAGTTGAAGAAGTAGACCAACAATCTATTTGCATCTGATGCAAGCTAACCTTAATAGCAACAAATTCTGTTGCAGCTTCATTCAGAAATCTGCATGCATGCATATGTGTAAATGCATACACACACACACAGGTGTGTACATGCATTATGATTCATCAAGTGGAAAACAATCTTGTGGCATCCATAGCTGAATAATGAACATTGTTTCAGATAAGTATTGCCAGGATCCCTACTTTATCAAGGTTCAAAACAAGTTTGCAAACTGATGTATAAACACACTAAAGATCTGAGTTAGGATTGAAAAGCTTTAATCTGAACCATATATCCATGAATGGGAGCACAGTTCCATCTTTTTTCATCAGGAAGTCATGGAGAGTGGAACCCAGCCTTCGGATCCAATGGTGTAGTTTGAGCCCAAAGATAAATATAATTTTAGAGGAATTTTTGGAAGAATTATATTAACTAAAAGAACATATATACGTCTGTATTGTATTAGCTATATATACCTCATTTCAACCCCTCAGAAACAAGGGACAGAATTTCTTGTGGCTCTTTGACAAGTAAGGAGAGTGCTGGTTCCCTCTCTTTCACATCTGATGTAAGTGTGTTGTAGTAATACTGCTCTGCATGCCACACTTAGGAGATGGTCAAAACATGTGGTTTTTCAGAGACTGAGAGAGATGCAGAAACAATCTGTGTAGGGAGAGTATGAAAGTCTTGCTAGTTCTTGTGGTGACTGAGCAGAAGTCTTTGACCCTACAGCTGCACTGGATGGTGGTGTCAGGCAAGGCATGAAGCCAAGCTGACAGAGCCATGGTGTTTCATCTCATTGTTAGATGAAGCAGGCAGCCTGGCACTGAGTCTCCTCTCACAATGGGCACTTTTGTTGCTAAATTAATAAACCCATGTCCTTTTGTTTTGACAAGGGATCTAACAAACTGTTTATATCTCCAAAGGTGGAGCAACATCTCACAGAAGCTTCTGCATTCTATAAGGAATCTGGTTTTGAGCAGCAAATATTCTATTTGGTTTTGTGTAC
Source organism: Calypte anna (assembly GCF_003957555.1). Classification (NCBI taxonomy): domain Eukaryota; kingdom Metazoa; phylum Chordata; class Aves; order Apodiformes; family Trochilidae; genus Calypte; species Calypte anna. The sequence goes on from NC_044246.1 coordinate 15,439,736, forward strand.
CTTTCCCCTTGTCTTTTCATGCATTACTATTAAGGGCTGTTATATAGAGGAAATACTATAGATTTTTGGTTTTGACCTTGGTCATCATAGATTAAAAATGCTTATAGAAATAGGTGAGCAATTTCTTTAATGGTCTTACTCTTAAATTCAAAAGGAGATACCTTTTCAACTATGTCTGTGCTGTCTGGGGATATAGACCTGATGTGATACACTGTTCAGAAGGAGAAACACCTTTTTTCTTTCTTGCCAGCTTTGGGATGAGTTCTGATTTTGCTGTCCTTTAATCTAAGACACCAAAATACCTTCTATTAAATGTTACCCATTCTTCCAAAGGATTGCAGAATCAAATGTTTTTTGCAAACTGCCACACTTTTCAGTTTTCACTGAGGTATCTGCAGCATTTAATAATAAAAAGCTGGCTTCTCTGGCATCTTTCATCTCCAGGCTTTACAAATGCTAGTATTGAATTATATAACACCAGAGTTTAATGTACTTTTTTATTATTGGGAAACAGTCACAGAAAGAATCAGTAATTTATCTAGTTTCATTTACTGCTCACTAAATATTAAAGCAAGCAGATGAATCCAAACTCTATGTCCTTTAGTTTATTTAATATATCACACATTTCTCCTGTGGCCAGTAATAGAAACCAGGAGTTGTGCTGTAACCATTAGACAATGCTCTGTCAATGGAACATCCAGATGCTGCGGTAAGAGGGAGGGCAGCGTTCACATGGGATCGTGAGGAGTACAAGGAGCAACATATATAAGGAGCAGAAGATACTCTTTTTTTTATCCTGGCATAATACAAGCCTATTTCCTGCTGGGCACTTTCTTGCATTTTGCATGGTCTTATTTTGTGTGTGCAGAGCAATGAAGCATTCATACAGATTCCCCAAGCCCTGGTTTCTCTCCATCATTGATGTCGTTGCCATTAAAATCACCATCCACTGCAACACCTTACCATATTATAATGCTATATTTGCTCTCTACAACTACCTGAAAGGACGTTGTAGGGAAGTTGTAGGGAGGTGGGTGCTGACCTCTTCTCAAGTAAATAATGACAGGACTAGAGTAAATGATCTGAAGTTGGACCAGGGGAGGTTTAGACTAGATATGAGGAAGAATTTCTTTTACAGTAGAGTAGTTAGGCATTGGAACAGACTGCCCAGGGAGGTGGTGGAGCCACCATCCCTGGGAGTGTTTAAAAACCATGTAGATGAGGCACTTCAGGCATGCTCTAGTGGGCAGGGTGATACAGATATTGATACATATATTTTTAAAATTTTACCGGGGTGGGAAGGATATTGACAGTCATGGTGCTCCTAGAGGTCTTTTCCAACTGTGTGTTCTGTGATATTATAGACAAATTATGCCTGTTTTAAACATATGAGATAACTTTAGGGAGCATCAAAGGGAGGACCAACTTTGTCTTAAAGATTAGGAGTTTGTTAACTTTTAACTAATGAACATGGCAAGGATCATTTATTTTGGTTACACTGTATCATAATAAATGGTATTGTGTGCTAAGGTGAGAAGGTTGATAGTGCTGGTAATTCAAGCCTACCTAACCCTTGTCCCTTGGCCTGCTGCTGGAGATTAATTTGTAGGGCTGGATACAGGTCTCTGGCTCCAGAACCTTGGCTGGAGGAAGAAGAGGGAAGCAAGAGTAGGAATCAGTTAATCATTTTCATCTCTCCTTTCAGCTCTTCTTTTCTCTTCCAATGGGAAACTGAGAGGATAGAGAGAAGGGGGACCAAGACAGTTAGGTGGAACTCAAAAGGTAGAGAACAGCTGCAGATGTACATGGCATGATTAAGGGAGAAACAGGGAACAAAGGGGCAGGGACTTGGAGGACTTGGAGCAGGCAGAGGTGTGAGTGGAAAATGAGGATTAATAGATTAATGGAAACGTGTGAACGGAGGATAGGGCCAATGGAATTACAAGGTCTCTTCTACCATGCATCCCAGGTACTTTGCATGTGTAAATTATATAAAACTTTCCCAAGCTGCATTCTGAGAAAGGCAGGAGCATAGTACAGTTCATGCTACAGGAACACAGATTGGTCCCTGTGGGCTAATAATGCTAAAGATTATAATTTAATAATGTGGCTCAGTGGCCACTTTGCACACAGGGTAAGAGGTCTACATGCTGGTAGTTAGCGGATACCTACTGAGCCTGTTTGTGAAGGACCATTAGCATGAAAAGGGATGGAATCACCCTTTGATTTGTGCCCATGTCCTCTTACCATAGGACTACAGAAACAGAAAACTAGCTTGCTAGATTTGTACCCATTCTGTGCTTTTTTTTCATTGGTGTCTGTGAAAGGAGAGGACAGGACAGTGGTGACTTGATCTCATCTTATTTGGTTTAGCCTGCCAGTTTGAAGGTGATATTTTTCCCCTGTAATTTGTTTTCTCTGGTCGTGCCATTAAATATATACATATTTGTATATATATGACTTTGCCTTGTGATATGTGTTGATTGGTGTTGTCATCATGAGAGTTCAGTTATTGTAATGAAAACAAATAGCTTTCATGTACAGAGAGCAAACCATATATTTCCACAAGTTAAAGAAGAGAGAGAGCAAGACAGATATTTTGCAGATGGTGTTACTATCTCTGAATTTCATCATTACTGTTTAACAGAGAGTGTGGTTACTTCCACTTCAGACAGCAACACACAAGGCAAACAACTCCCTTGTAATCTCTAGCTATTAATATCAGATACAGTTGAAAGTGAAGTCAGAAAACATGCTGGAAACAGTGGTTTACATGGGATTAAAGCTTTTGGGAGACTGACTGAAGAAGAGACAGTGGGAAATGAGGACTTTTTATTTATTGAAGTTGTATTCTCTGTAAGGGGGAGGGTATAATTGTTTAGGGTCAAAAAGATTCCAGTTGCCAGGGAATTTCGCTAACCCTAACTCCGCTGCAGCCCGTGTGCCGCAGTCTGCAGCACAGAGCAGGGGGTGGGGGTACGGCATTGCACCCCTCTGTGCTCCCTGCTGCAGGTGGGACCCTGAGCCCCCGCCTCGGGGGAAATGGGCTCCGCTGCTCCTGCCTCCCGCTCCGCCCGGTAATGATTCCTACCTAGGCTGCGGGGGGGGGGTGGTGCGGAGGAAGTAAAATTAATTAAAACAAATCCAAAACCGCAACACCCGAAAGCCTTGAATGAAAAGCCGTGTAGAAAAGCGTTGTTCTTGTTCCCAGGGCACGTAGGGAACCGACTCGTATTGCGATGGCTTTCGCCCGGGCAGGGGGCGGTGAGCCCGTCCTTCCCCCCGCCTCAGCTTCCAGACACCCACCCCCCCCCCCCGGCAGGGCCGGCAGCTCCCGGTTCCTCCCGGTTTGCCAGCGCTCTGCCAAGCCGGAGCTTGGCCCTTTAAGAAAGTGCAGCACAGTAGCAGGGGCCGGCCCTGCCTCCTGAAGCCTGCAGCGCTGGAACGGGGCTGGGGAATGGGAAGCAGTTCCTGATCTGGGTCCGAGCGAGCGCACACAGCAGCAGCCGCAGCAGCAGCAGCCGCAGCCACCCCAGCTCCGCTCAGCAGCATCCAGCGCGGGGATCAGCGCTCTGCCTGCCTCCCTGACACCGGGTGGACGTTCCTGAGCACTGAGCTCAGCTGCTGTAAAAAGCAAATAGGAAAATCTACAGCTGGATAAAATTGGTAAGTCAAACTAAACTCGCATCCTCCTCCGTAGGCTGCAGATTTCCAGTCTCTTAAGTTGTATAGGGCTTTTTGCAGGCCGTTTTTTAATTGTCTTTTCAGCAGAACAGCTGGGAAAACATGGAGGCAGAATAAAAGTGTAAAAAAAACTTCGAGGATTTGTCAGTGTTTGTGCTTCTATTTTGAAAGCTTCTTTCCACATTGACGTTTTGCTGCAGGAGTGAGGAGGGAGAAACCAGCAAGTGGTTTTGTATGTGGGGGGAAAGAAAGCTTGTAAGAGTTGTAATTGGCTTTTCTCGGCGGAGATGATTAAAGAGGGAGATTTGAAAAAAAAAAGACTTTCAAGAAGTTTGAAATGAGCTGTCATTTACTTTTCTAGAGTAAAAGCAAATCTCGTGTGAAAGTTTTAAATCGCCCTGGGATGTGTGCAGGATGGAGGAGAATCTTCTAAAACGGTGTTATCAGTGGAAATCTGGCTGCCACAGTATTGCCGAGCAAATGTGGTGTATGTTTGTTTAAATTGAAGTAACCCCACTGGCAGCTCAGGGAGAGCAGGGCCAGGGGCTGCCGTGCTCCCTGCGCCGGGCAGAGGGCGCTGCTGCCGCGTCTGGCGCTGCCTTCCCCGAGGCGGGGAGGGGGTGAAAATTCCAGTGAAAAATCGAGCGGAGAGGAGATGTTTTAAACGAGAAACAGAAAATTAAAACAGAAATCATTCACACATACGGAAAGCTACAGTACAGAGCAGGCAATATTTTAATTTTTTTTTTTTGTTCCCGTAAGTCGTGAGGGTTTGGTTGGTTGGTTTTTAAGTGATGGGCGGAATTATAAAGGAAAAAATAGAAATTCTGTTGGTCAGCTGTAGTTATTGGAGCCTGGTTATGATCCTATTATCTACCCTGGAATGTATTTTAGAGTCGTCCTGGATAAAGGGGAAAGAAAGTATGGAATCTCATGACAGAAACAATATTTCAGTAATGGTGTGAGAGACGAGGAAGAACTCTCAGTGTTGATCAAGTTGCTGGCTGGAGTTACACATCTGATATGGGAATGAGTCTTTTGTATCCAGCATAGATGTGTAGCAGAGATTGGAGGTCTATAAGCTGAATAATAAGATCTATAAACTCTATTGACTGAACCATGTATTGTCAAGTAGTTTAGGGAAAAGAGTAGGGACACATTCGGGCAGACATACATCTTTCTTCATAGAAATCCCAATACTGTTTCTGGTACAAGAAGCTGATAATTGTGCCAAGTGTTACCCATATATAACAATAGATAACAGTAATAGACTATCTTTACCTTTCTCTGTGTGTAAACTCACTTATGCATACCATGGTGTGCCTAATAATATTCTGATGCTTTGTGGAATAGGAATTTCAGTTTCCCTGAATCAAAGGTTTTAAAATGATAGAAGGCATCATTTTAACTTGTGAAGTTCTGCTGGGAGTAGAGAAGGATCAGAGCTGTCAAGATCCTGTCTGATACAACCTCTATTAGAATTTTATGTTTCTTTTGTGACCTGGGGATTTGGTTGGCCCTTGAATTGAGAAGACTATTTGGCTTTATCCTTGGAGCAGAGTGGAAAGATTTGAAGATTTTGAGTCCTCAATGTGAGACTTGCTGGGCAAAGCAGATTAAAAGGAGTGAATGACTACATGGAACACAGTCATTCAGACTCCCAGATATTATATCTCATTGAAAAGTTTAGACTGCTACAACCTCAGCTGAATCAATGGAGTATGGCAGCAGAAGTCAAATTTCTTACCTGCCAAGAGACAGATAAACAATTATTGTGAGGTAGTGCATCCTTTTAGATTTGGTACCTTGTAGTGCATCATTACAACTGATTTCTTTTTACTCCTCATAGACCATTAGATGTCCAGATATGAATGGCCCTTTGAAATGATTTACTGAATCAGAGATTTCCCTCTTCATTTGATCTTTTAACTAGTAGACACCAGTCAGATATCTGACTGCTGCTTCAGTAACTCATTGAGGAATCTTCTGTCACTTTCCTTCTAGCAAACAGCTTGATGGGATTACTCAGCTCTCCCGTGTGTTGTGGACGCTACACCCCTGAGTGGTGGAGCATGCTCACTGAGAATGAGAGAGCAATCAGACATTCTGAGATACATTTGACCCTAGCAGATGCTTGTGTTGGTAGGAGGCTAATTTATTCACTGGAAGTGTCTTCTCCACTGTAGCTGGTATTCAGCTAAGCTCTTATTGCATCCCCCCATCTATTTAATTTGTCTACATGAAATTTTTCATATGGTATCAGTTCTCCTAATTGCCTATAATTCAATTTAAAATATTTATTTCACAAATGCAAGGGAATGTTGATGTGCTTAGTCTTATTTCTACAGTCTTGTTTGAAAGTTTGCTTTGGTATGTGTTTTATTTTGCTTCTGAGTGCTTTTCTTTGAGTTACTTTGTACCTGAGAGTCCACACTTAAAGTTTGTCTGTGGCTGATGCAGAGGTCATACAGTTAACTCCTGCAGTCTCCAAAGTATTAGCTTAATATGACATATATATGTTCTATTTAAAATGTGAAGAACTCCTCCACCTATATTTATGCCAAATTAAAGAAACAGAGCTGCCTTCTATAGCTTTTTTTTTCATTAGACATTGGCCTTTTTGCCTGCCAGTAGATTCTTATGATGTTGGCAGTGCTATAAATTCTGTGCCTGCCATTGGAGTGCTTGTCTACTGCTTGCTTACACTGTCAGTAACTGCTGAGTGACTCTAGCCAGATGAAGACTCGTGGTTATTCAACAAATTACAGGCATTTTGGTTTCTAATATAATTAGTTTTGATCATTGTTTTACAGAGCTTCAGGTTCTTGTTAATACATATTTGGGCATCTTGTCATCACCTGCTTAATGAAGCCTACTGCAAAATCCATTCTCTTAAAGTTTCTGGCTTCATGTAGTTCAGGATGTTACCACAGGTCATGAAGACTTGTGATGCTTGCATAGCTAAGATGAATCTGGCCTTATCCTCTGTTGTAGGTAAAGCTGTTTTTAGCTTTATACAGCAGAAGCAGGATCCCAACTTAACTTCAGTTCCATATCAGACTCATTGTGCTGATAGCATATTTAACCTGCCTGGTTTGTTGATAACCGATTTCATCATAGTTTTTTACACTGAACAGTGATAGATATGGTCTTATGTCTGCTTTAATTGCTTATCTCTGCTTTTGCAATCATTTGGAATACCACATTTTCCATTACACAAGGGATATGTTTCTCAGTCTACGTGGAGCCCTCTCAACTTGTTGTCCAGTGCAACATCAAGAAATGTTGACTTGCAGAGAAGGTGAAGGAAAGTAAGATTTGATAGCTCTGAAGGTGGAGATGGAAAGGAATTATTGCAGGAGTGTGTTCCCCAAGGAATAATTTCAGTGGAGTAGATACTCTTGTGCAGCTACTCCTGACTCTTTCAGCCAGACTACATCAGCCTCTGACAATGCTCATGTGCAGGAGCATCCCCCAAGGAATGAATTTATTTCCATCCTCACATATGTACAGCTGTCATTTTGTGTCTGAAACTGTCGATGGCTGAGCTGTTCCTTTTTTTTAATCTGTAGTTTTAAAGTTCTTTTCTTCTTTACCAGATTCATCAGAAGCCTTTGGTATTGAGAGTATTATTTCTTATATGTAAAAAAATAGTAAACAAGAAGCCTTTAAAAATCTTTCAGGCACTCTACCAGTTTATTATACTTAAAAAAACATGGTAGTGACCTAATATATTATTAAATAGTCACATTTAAATACTGCACGGACCTTGCCAGACAGTAAATCAAAGCAACAGTAAAATTCCTTTTGTTCTCTTTGCTACACCCTGAAACCTGTGAAATAATCTGAGCATTTAGCAAAAGTATATACCAAGTTGATGTGTTTTAAAGCATGAAAGGAGCTGGGATTTTGTAGGTTCCTAGGGACCAAAGAAGGCCCTGCTGAGATCTCCCCTTCCATTTTTTATAATAGGATAAATTCAATAGACCATGGCTTGTGAGAGTTCCATATGAGAAGAAAAGACAAAGTAGCAGTTGGCAGAGCTGTTATTTAATCTGGTTTGAACTTCTCGGTGCCTTCATTGGAAAGGATACATTCTACACTCAGGGTTGTTGCTTACCATCTTGCCAAATTGTCCTTCTGGGGAGTGCTGGATGGTAAATGATTCACAGTGCAACTGCTGATCTTTTAAGTGGAGCACAGAGCAAAAGCAGTTCTGAAGTCTTTGCATAATTTTTAATTTCCTGCTCTCATGCAGGAAAACTATTTTCTATTTCTAGTTTGTATTTTTTAATCACAAAATCACAGAATGTTAGGGGTTGGAAGAGACCTTGAGGGATCATTGAGTCCAGCCCCCCTGCCAGAGCAGGATCACCTGGTGTAGGTCACACAGGTTGGTATCCAGGTGGGTTTTCAATGTCTTCAGAGAAGGAGACTCCACAGCCTCACTGGGGAGAAACTTGACGTGGTGAGAAATGTGGATGAGCAGAAGGATCATCAAATAATGGACTGCTTTTTATGCCATATGGTCTGTAATGCAATCCAGGTGCAGCAGGTATGCTAAGGGCACCCTTTACAACTTCCCTTCTCAGTTTGTAGCACTTATGCTTCACATTTTTTTTAACTAGGCATTCTGTCATTTAGCCAATGTGATGTGTTAACCAGATTGTGTGTCTAATTCTGTGGCCCCTTTCTAGATACACCAAGACCTGTAACTTTACCTACATCTGTCTATTAACTAGCATGATCATATAGCTGTGTTTATTTTGAAATCTGTGGAAATTACATGGAGCAACGCTGTAATTTCATTTCTCCAAGAGAATCTTTTCCAGCAGCTGATGAAACCCAAGCTCATTCCAGATGAAAAGCTCTTGTGTTATCATTTTCAGTTAATTAAAAAAATAAACGCCAAATCCCTTACAGCGGCAGTTTTATAAATACTGTGTGTGTGTGTGTGTGTGTGTGCGTGTGTGTGTGCGTGTGTGTGCATGTCCTCACTGGTGCTTCACTCTCACTCTGACAGCAGGCTGAGCAGTATCATACACTTACAGGTACAGGACTCAATACAGGGGAAGAGGAGAAGGATGGATGGATGGATGATTTTGCTTTTATGTTTTGTTTTGGTTTTCTTTTTTCAAACAAAATATTTTGGCAATTTGATACTTTAGCAAAATGAATAACTTGATTAAATGTGCCAAATTTGTGCATACCAAAAAGCAGGAAGCTGGCTTTGCTTACACAAAAAAGGCACACTGGCAGCTGGGGCTGAACTACCTCTTGGCACTGGCATCTGTCTATTAAGCACAGATCCCAGTAACGTGAAAGATTGTTGTCTTTCAAAAATCTGGGACAGCTTCATTGGTGAGGTGGATTTCTTTTATTTTTATTTTAAGAAGGCAAAATTAATTCAGTTTGGGTAAAAGCTGTTGAACTGACAGCCCTGGAACACCACAGTCCCTTTGTATCAGCCACAGAACAAGTGATGTCTGGGACCATGGCTGAGCCAGCTCCCCCAGGACTGCTCTCCATGTTTTTGTCCCATCAAAAATGAAGTTCAACAACTTTCTGTTCAACTTCTTTTTTTTTTTTTTTGGTCAGCATTATGATATTGCCAACAAGTGACAAACTGGTTAGATTTGGGATCATTTCTTCTGTAATCTGTTGACGTTATGCCAACATAAATCCTTGTGATCTTTTTGTTTCAAATGGCAAATAAATAATACTTTGACAAACTCGCTCACCAGAAGAGCCATGCTCAATTCACTTGACATGAGCAGCCATTAAAAGGGAATGGGTTCTGTTCATTATCCTGAATGGATTCAGCCTAGTGACCTGGTGGAAGGACATACAGTATTCCATTACCAGCCCTCTGAATCAATCAGCTGCCCAATGGTTTTTCTTTTTTTTTTAAGTGCTCCACTTGTATTACACAAGCCCTGTGGTTTTAGGCTCTGCATTCTTTGCCTGCTTCAGAGGCCCTTTGGAAATTTTCATGTGGGCTTTTGCATTATGCTCATCTGAAAGTCAAAGACTGGACTGCAGACACCTCTTTTCAGACTGAATCGAGGGACAAATGGACTATATATGACACTGTCCCAGAAGTTGTGGTAGTACCTATAAGGATGTGTAATGCCTTTAGCACAGACTAAACTTTGGTCAGGATGTTGTATTTTAGAAGAGTGTTTTTATAGATTATGCAAACTTTATTTTCATGTTTATGTATATGTCCTCTAGTTCCTGAGATTTAAACAATAACTGTCTTTTAAACATATTCTGTAGGAAAAAAAAGCTTTTATTTCCATGTACAGACCACTTGATCATAAATGTATATATATGTACTGGAAGCAGTTTTTCTCTTTTCTGGTTACTTTTTAATTACACATTACTCAGGTTATAGAGTGAAACTTGGCCAGGTAGTTCCAACTTCCTGTTTCTTGCTCACTTTGCTAACAGTTCTTTCATCGTCTAATACTGTACAGCATTTGGGTTGGAAGCCCTTCAGGGATTTATTTATATTGAGCAACTTTTTTTTCTACTTAAAATAACTGAGAACAAATAATGAGTTCGAGTGAAGCTAGGTTTTAGTCAATAATGTTGTGCTTTTGACAACCATCCAGTGTCATGCTTGAGGTGGCTGACTTGTAGGTGAAATTAAAATGGAAAAATGAAAACTCCAGCCAAGTTCTTTTCTCCTGTTTCATTTATCTTTTCAGGATACCTTAATTAACTGGAAAGAGGACAACTACTGTAAAGCTTTGTGCACTTTGTGCACAACAGGGAGAGAATTTCAGATTGGATATAAGAAAAACTTTCTTTACCGTAAGAATGGTTAAGAATTGGAACAGGTTGCTCAGGGAGGTGGTGGAGTTACTGTCCTTGAGGGTATTAAAAAAACAAGTGGATGTGGTGCTTGGGAGGATAATTTAGTGGTTGTGGTGGGGTAGGACTGATGATTTGACTTGATCTTGGAGGTCCTTTCCAACCATGATGATTCTATGAACAAGAAAGTAACTGCCAAGATGTTGAGATTTATGCTGCTCATACTTCCTACTTTGATTTTCTTCATGTTCCAAGGCCCAGACAGCCCAAACAGCTCAGAGTTACATTTTCACTTTCTCAGCCTGAGAGCCAAATGACATTAATAGCCAGGCATCTAATGTGTAAAATCCTTTAAGAAAATATAGCATCTTCTACCTCAGCAATATTTAAACTCTCTTGAATGTCATCTCTCATATTTACTGTGTGGTTAACAGGACCCTTTCTGTATGTAATGAAGAATTGCTAACTAGCACAGAAGACTGTAAGATGCTTTATTAAAAGAAACATGATTTCTAATGCCCTTGCATGTTTTAGCATTATTTTTTGGGAACCAGAGCAACAATCAGCATGGCTTGAATTCAAGTACAGAGTACTTGCAATAGGGCTAGTTTTCCAATCCAACATTTAAATTGTGGGGTTTTTTCCTTCTAAAAATTCACCTAATTTGCAAACCACTTTGACTCTAAAAATGGTAGAGCAACGAGGGATCAGTGCATCATTCTCAGGACTCAGAATTTGTTACAGAACAGCAATCACAGGGAAATAAGTTACCAGTTAGCTCTAGTGACCGTGCTTCTGAGGAGCACTTCGTGTGAAGCAAAGTTGAAAAATCATCAGAGCAAACCAGAAGTACCAAAAGAGCTTTCTATGTTAAAAACCTATGGTTTTCTGCTTCCTTAAATGTGTGAGAGCAGATCTTATAATCAGTCTTGGTGTGTGCGAACAGGGTTGAGATAACTACTGCTAAACACCAGTATGTAGTAAGTGATATGTATTTAAGAATATATATTTAGATGAATAATGGTATATGGATACATGTAGGTATGAGAGTGATCATTGCTTGGGAGTTGTACACTTTGAAAGGCCTTATGTGGATTTGATTCTACACATGGCTGCATGTGTGGAAGGGATAAACATGAAGTTACCGTGCTACTTGGTTTATTGAGCCCCTTATCCCAGTGTCTGAAACTGTGATTTGTTATGGTGTGATATGATCCAAAATAGAACCACAACTCACTGTAGCGGGTTCTTTCAATCCCCTGGGAATGTTTGTCTGGCTTAAATGTATGAAACTGAAATGTGTGATACAGAGCTGCAGCTTATAGATCAACGCTGACTCCATTTGTGGGAATGAATGAATGCCTCATGTTTGATGTGCTACGGGAGAGTTCACAGATGACTTATTATGTTACAGTACTATATTTTTCATGCTTTTTCAGCTTCATGTGTTTTGCTTTTTCATCTGTGTGTAGAATAGGGTGGTATTACCCTGGGTTTTTCAATATAGAAATAGAATGTGAAAAGATTTTTCCCTGATGACTCTTTAATGATTTCAGAGACTTCTTTTCAGTCAAATTTCAGTCAAGTCTGAAAAAGACAGGTGATTGTTTCTTTTACCCATCCACACATTTCACAGCTATAAAACTTCTTTGTTTAACTTGGATTCTTCTGCAATGATTTGCTGGTTTAATTGTCTCGCATATCTGCCCCTTTTTACAGTTCCTTTGACAGCTTTGCCCTCTGGATGAAAGTCTGTGAAGATAACTTCTGGCAATCTGAAATGATTGCATTATAGATAGGAGGGTTCACCTCCATACTGTTATTTGCAGGTGGTCATTGATATATAAAACTTCAGTGATTCAGTGTTCCCAAATTTTTACCTGAAAATACTGAAGTACCTAAAGGTGGATAAATTCCACTCAAACCACCATAAATTTGCTTCATAAAAAATAGCAGACTCACACTTACGCTAGCTGCCCTGCCAGTTTTCTGGTTCTATTGCATCTTGTCCCTGGATTTTATTAATTTATTTATCCTGTCTTGGCTTGGCAGAGGATGTGGTGTGCGAGACTGTGAGAGGCCTCCTAAGTGACAGAATACAGCATTTCTGTAATTGCAGGGAATTTTATTGTAGGACTGCTTTTGTACATTTATCAATCTCTGTCTCAAAATAAAATGGTTTTTGCTCCTGTTGTTTCCTACTGGGAAGTCATTCAAGAATCTCACTCCTCTGTTGTTTAGAAATCTGCTTCTGATTTCCAAACTAAATTTGTTCTTAGATAGTCCATGCCCACTTAGTTTTGTGCCAACACTGGTCTTTAACAATTATTCCCCTTTCTTAAGTCCCTCTGTGATCTGAGATAATTCCTTACTTTCTCTCCTTTAGGTTTTCACCTGGAAGGGATGATAATTAAAATTGTGCCTCTCTTCACAGTGTTCTTCATTATCAGAGTCATCATGCCTTGGTTTGATAAATGCTTTACTGTTGAGAGCTTTTCAGTGTTTCCCCTCAGTTCTCAGACAGACAAACACAGGAAAAAGTGGCTGTTTGCCTTTTTCTAGATAGGCAGAGAATATGTGTAACTTTCTGGTAATCTGGGGCCAGGAAGGTGAGATGGAGAGAAAGAGAAATAGCCTGTGTATTTTTGCATCTGTAAAAAACTTTCACTGGAGACTTTGTGTAGAACTTTGGGTCTGAGGATCTGGTACCTGAGATAGGCAAAGGTGATGATCCAGTTCTCTCCTCCTGTACATCTTTCCCATCCCTCTGTACCAACCTGCTTGAAATCAGACAGCTGATAAAGCTGTCTGCAGGGAATGCAGTTCTCAAATGAGCTTTTGAGGGCAGCTTTCCAGCTGTTTTCTTGAAGGAATGAGGCAAAGAGCTCCCAAAGCCCCAGATGAATGCCTGGGATCTTTCTTCTTCAGAGCATGTGGAGAGTCCCTGAGAAGAGCTGAGAGTCCAGGGGCTGATGGAGAGATGAAGCCAAAGGCTGTAGTGGGAACCTCCTGCTGTCAGGATCCCACGCTAAGCTGCAGTTGAGGGCAGGCATGGAAGGGAGAGAGAGCTGAGTAAGGTTTGGTGTGACCTCACTATGTTCCCATGCAGCTCCCCTCGCTGGGCAGTGCTCAGTGGCATCATTTACGAGATTCCTGAAATGCCCTTAAACTCAGTATAAATGTACAGTCTGTTCAGCATGCTACTGTACTTTTCTTATCAGCGTGCTGCGGATCTTAAAGTGACATGATTAATGTTGGATGGTTCTTATAAACAGCTTTTTATTTAACACGGTGCATAGACTTTTTGTAGGGAAGTACCAGATTCAGTTAAACTGCCTGGGGTTTAGAGTGGAGTTTTGGAGCAGGAGGACAGAGGGTGGAGAGGAGGGACAGCTAAAATAAAAGATCTGGCTCCTGGATTAAGGCAAGGGGTAGGCAATAGGTAGGTAGAGAAGATGGTGTGAGAATAGTGGGACTCCTGTTTGTATCCATCAGCTCAAGGTGAGTGTGGTGGTTCTGAGCTCTTCTGAAGTTACCCTCTTTTTCTGTGTATGTCGGTGCATTTTTAATTAAAAAAGAAATCAAAACATATTTGTTTATTTTTTTAGGTTTTTTTCTTTTTTTCCCTCATGATGAAAAGGCAGGGGAAAAAATTCTTACACAGTTCTAAATAGAGCAGCTGCATTCCAAAGGTGTTGCAATGTATTTTAAAAAATCGGCAGTACAGCACCTAAGGTAGCTCTACCCAAGCATTTTTTCCTCTATACCCTGTTTCACTGTCTCCACTGCTTCTGTACACAAGATATGCACACACAGATGTGGCAACTTGCTCTATCATGCACTGCTTTTGTTCCGTTTCTTCCAGAGCTTTACCAAGTAAGATAGCTCTGGAATCCTCCTGGAATGAAAATGCCCAGGAGTGGCTCAGAAGAATATTTGGGAATTGTTTCCTGATCAGTAATTCACACAAATTTTTCTGCACCAACACATCTATTTAAACAGTTTTAATGATTCATTGCATGAGACGCTGATGCTTTGATGACCACAAGTAAATACATTTTGTCTTTGATTGTATGCAAAGAAGCAGAACCAGTTTCTTTCTTTTCTTTTCCATCCTAATGATCTGCAGCAGGAAGAAGTTAAACTTACAGGTGAAATATGTCTCTAGTTAATGCCAGCATAGTGCTAAGTCAAGGTGTCCTGTACTAGTAGATTTTTCAGAGCTCAGCATACTCTTCTTTTTTATGACAGCCCTTGTAGTCACTCACTGCTTCATTGCTCATTTATAAAGTATGAATGCCATTGACGGCTTGGTTGAAAATTTAGTATTTTTGGAATCAAATTATATCCTTATGCTCCAATTAATTTTTCTATGGTCTCCCAAGAACAAGGAGAAGTGACATTAATTGTGCTACAACCATACTTCTGTCATTGGAAATGTGTGATGGAATAAGGAGAAGATGACTCCCTGGCCTCCCTATGTTACCCAGGCACTTCTCCCATGGAGGTAATGAAGTTTCATGAAGCTCCCATGGTTCAATCCAGATGATGCAATGAACCCTCTGAGCCCTGTCTGCAGGAAATAGGTGCTGAGGGAGTTCTCAGGACACACAAAAAAATGAGGATCCCTGTGATCTTTATTCTTGGTCAGTACTCACAAGGACTTAGAAGGCTGAAGTTCAGCCGCCCACCCAAATGTGGCTTCCTGGGGACTGGAATCAAACATCAATAAATAATCCCTCACTGTTCTCTCTCTTTGGATTCTCACTTCTGGCACAGAAACTGAAGAAGAGGGTCATGACAAGCAAAGGTTGCTCTCTGTGTCCTGGTGGTAATTCTTGTTAGAGTTCCTCAGTCAGGATTAGTTGTACTTTCTCCCTCCAGAATCCAGGGAAGAGGGTTTATACAGGACAGACAAAGTCAGAAATAAATGTGCTTTTAAAATGCAATATACTGTTCATAGAAGGAAACAAATAACTGGATTCAGCTTGCAGGAATGACAAAATTCTATTACTTTCTATTGCAAGACATTCCCTCTCCTCCCTCCATCTCTCAGCAAATGTGATATTGAATACTTTTACCAGGTTCAGACTTTGAGGACATGATGCTGAACATTTCTCCTGTGTTTTCTTTAATTTCTTAGTTAATATATATCAGTTGTGATACACTGAGCATCCTGTGCATGGTACTGAATCCTCACTTTCAAATGCAGCTCAGTTGTTTGTATGCAGCCTGATTGCCATTCATTCAAAAGCCCAAGGAAAATGACCAAAATTATCCTGTTCCAATGGGACAACACTTCCAGGAAGAAAAGGTGTACTGAAAGCTCCTGGGCATATGGCAGCATGAATGTTGGGGGGCGTCAGAATACTTTAGGCCCTGATTTCTCATTTGTAAGAGGGAAGGGATTTACTAGATCTAATGTGAAAAGAAAGGATTTTTATTTAAAATTTTTGTTGAACGCTAAAATTTTTTTAAACTTAAAAATACGTTAGTGCAATGCTATGAACACAAACACTGCTAGCTGTCTTAGGTTGTGACACCAGAATGTGAAGTAGACTGGAGACATAAAGGAGTAGATTGATGGAGTCTTTTACTTTCTAGGCTGATAGGCTGAACTATTTGCAAAAACTACTCCCTGTAACCCCCCAGAAAAAAAACCCCACAAAAACCCAGCATCAAAACAAAAAAAGAGAAGCCAAAGGAATTCAAGAAATAAAGATAGCTTTCTTCCAACTGTAACTTTTTGTCAATCAAAATGCTTCTTCAACCAAAAAGCTTTGGATGCTTCTTTTCAGAAAAAATGCTATAGGTGTTGTAAGAAATGGTGTGACAAGTGTAGCCTAGTTTGACCAGAAAACAAATAAATTTTAATTGAAGATGTCCCCATATAATAAAGGTTTTTCTGTGTTGTGGTTTTTGTTGTTGTTGTTTTTAGGTTTTGTTTAATGGTTTTCCATCTAGCTTTTGATACAGAGCTTTGATGTATCCTGAACAAGAACCTGATGATTTATTTTAAAAGAGCAGCAGCTCCATTCACCAAATCAATATGTCGTGCTTTAAATTGAAAGGCTTGTTAAATAGTGAAAAGAGAATATTGTGAAAGTTTCATTGTTGAAGAGGCTTTCAGTTGCAGTGATGTTTTTAGACTACATTGTTTTGGGGTTTTGTTTTTTGGGGGAGGCTCTTTGTTATTAGCAGCCTGAGTTTCCAGGTGGTTTTTGTCCTTCTGTTCAGTGCAAGGTCTTTCCATTCGGAATAAGGACCTTCTGCAAAAATATTTTGGTCTATGCCCTTCTTGTTATCTTTCCCCATTGTATGCTTAAGATATATTCACAGGAGCTTTGTGCACAGCTGACTGCTCGGTCACTTCTGACGTACTTCCTGGTAACAGCACCAAAGGCATTTAAAATTTGTCATTTAAAAGGCAGGATTGCCTTCGGCTTCCTGACAGCAGCCAGTGCCAACTCTGGAGTCAGAATGGCCACAGCTCTTATCAGGTGCAGAGGTAGGAAAAACCTCAAGGTGAATCTTAGGCAGGACTTTATTTAATGTGTGCTATTTAAAGATTATTCCTCCGAAACACAACCAAATTTCACAGTTAAATAGGAAGTAAACTGGATCTATTCATAGTGGATAAGGAAAGAGTTGGCAGTCAAACAAAGCTGGCTAAAATCTGGTTCTACTGATATGCTTTAGAGCTTTGCCACTGACTTTGTTCTATTTGTTATGCAAGATTGAAATTTAGCTGTTTCAAGATGATTATCTTCTTGATCAATTATGTGAGTCTGACATTCAGACCTTGCTTTTTCTTGAAAATGTTTCTACAAGGAACTTTGAGCTTGCTGCATGTGTTTAATACATGAGACAAAGATCTGGAATGTACATAGACAGCACTCTTTGATTATGAAACTGGCTTTAGCCAGGGCACTATTCTGATTTTTCTTGTTCAGTAGGAATATTAATAATTCTGGAAATGAATGTGTTGCTATTTCAGCATTGTGCAGATGGGTACAATTTCCTTAATTAAGTTCTCTCATAATCAGCATGTAATTCTGCCTCTGATCTTTTTTTTTTTTTACTCATTACTGAGTCTTAATTTGTAGAGGGTTTCCTTTTTAAGTGGTTTTAAATGGAGTTCAGCTTTCCTGAGGCAGGCTGCAGTACCACTTTCTGGGAAATGTTTACTGGGTCTTTCCTTTATCAACGTGAACTATACCCTGCCCAACCTGTCTGAACATAGTCCGGTTTTGGGTGTGTTCTGTAACCAGAGACATGAAAATTGATGGTACTTTACCCTTTCTTTTCAAATGAGTAAATATCTCTTAGTGGCATCTCTGGGCCCAACCTGAAAAAAAAAAAAAAAAAAAAAAAAAAGACATCTGTCTTATCCCAGTTCTTTTAACAGCCCCAAAGCATCTCTTTTTCCTTCCCTCTTGTTTGAACTTCAAATTGAATTATAATTTAATTATGAACATGTCCTCTTACACAGACAGAGATCATGATGAGTAGCAGATGGTAGTCCAGTCTTACCTTTCTAATGCAGCTTGCAGAAAAAGCTATGGATTGCCTGTATTCTCTAGTCATTCTTCTAGAGAATAACAAAGGGACTTGGGAATCCTGACTTGCTGACTGCTTTCTTGGCTTTAGGATAAAGTAGGAGGGAATGTAGTCTACCAGTTGGAGCAGAGGATGGGTGACTGGGATTTCTGGTTCATTAAGAATATCCTCTGTGTTTGTCTGTGTGGTATGGAAGAGCAGTGTGTGATTCTGAAAGCTGACTTGCTGCCCAGCTTTGGTGAATCACCTAGATATCCTGGGTGGGATCCAGACCTCATTAGAATTGGTGCCAGCACTCTTATTTTGGCTTCTCTGAAAGTCTATTCTTCCTCAGTCAGTGAGATTGATTCCTATGTAATCATCTTTCTGTGGGCTAGATTCTTATCAGTCATCTTGGCCCTATGTGTCAGAGCCACATGTGGTATTTTCCAAAATTTGACAGTCTAATAACATTTGTTTCTCTGTCTCTTCTTTCTCTCCTTGTAAGAGTGGGTGTAGGCTTAAACTGGCAGACTCAATCCATTCATCCCTACAATGAAAGAAATATAATATAGCAATAGAAATGGTGAAGTAGTTTGAAAGCTTTGCCTATAATTAAAAGGGATGCAATACATCTCTCACATTCTTTTATGTGATGGTAAGATTGTGTGTTTGCATAAGGAGATTTAAATTATTCCATAGAAAACTTCCCCTCAGCCTCTTTTTCATCTTGGGGGATACACATGCACACAGACACATATACACACACACAGAGACACATACAAGCTCTCCCTCCCTACAGTTCAATTACCTACTCTTCAAACACAGTGCAGAAATATGTTTCTCCTACCTTTTCCTGCTAATCCTACCTAGAATAGCTGAGCAGCTGAGTTATTAAAATTAAAATTTTAGGGTACTTAAAATATCCTTGGGCTTTGATAAATTTTTTTTAAAAAACAAAACAACAGAAAACCCAAAGTACCAAAAAGCCCACAAAACCATGAAAACTTCCCGAAATTCCTGCATCTCAGCCTTACCTTTTTTTTTCTTCACTTCTTTATTTTTCATCTGTCAGGCTGAGGGAATTAGTGCAGAGTATGTAGAGGTGACCTGGGCAGACCTTTCACTTCATAGAATGGCCCTTAAAGAAGGGACCTTAAAGCTCATCTATTCCAGTGCCCCTGCCATGGACAGGGATACCTCCCACTAGACCAGGCTGCTCCAAGCCCCATCCAAAGTTTCCAGGGATGAGGCATCCACAAGCTCCCTGAGCAGCCTGTTCTAGTCTCTTGCCACCCTGAAAGTGAAGACTTTCTTCCTAATGTCTAACAGAAATCTTCCAGTTTAAATTCATTACTCCTAAATTCATTACCCTTACTACGTGCCCTTATAAAAAGTCCCTCCCCAGCATTCCTGTAGGCCCTATTCAGATACTCCCATCATCTTTGTGGCCCTACTCTGGACTGACTCCAAGAGCTTCATTTCTTTCTTGAGCTTGGGGCTCCAGAACTGGACAGAATACTCCAGGTAGGGTCTCACAAGAGCAGGAGGGCTGAATCACCTTCCTTGACCTGCTGGCCATCCTTTTGATGGTAATCTTACTCTTTGCCAATAACTTTCAGATGAGAAAGTATTTCAGATGAGAAGTATTTTATAAGCAACCAATTAATTTGGTAACACTGCACTTGTCGTGAAATGATATTACTGCTATTGGACAGAGGCAACACAAGTGGATTCTATGCCATGATGGGTACAGCACGGAATACTTTAAGTCTCCTTTTCTTCCATCTCTAATCATTAGTATGCATGTTAGCTGATGGTGAAATGAAGCTATGGAAAGAAACAGGAACTTACCAATGTAGCATTTTTATACCACAGTTTAGGACAGGAAATGCATGACCTAGGTAGCTATAGTTGGAGGAGCTTAGAAATCAGTGGCAGCAAAGCTGCAGTGTCTTGAACATCAGAACGTGCTAACCACTTGTGTAAGTGACCTGTCTGCTAAGCAGGCATAGATTCTGCAGAAGGCAGTGCTGTTTTACCCAAGAAACTTAAGTTAGAAGGCCATGGCTTCATGTGCATAATCAGACCTTTCATTAAAGCTAGAAATAACCATAATTTGTCATATAGCAAGTGGGTTTAAAAATATCTCAATGTCCTTTTAGGGGGACATATTTCATATATCTGTCTTCATGTTTCCTTGTACAAGCTTTTGTACATCCTGCACCTCAGTTCCTCTCTGTCCCTCCTTATACCTTGAAGCTTCAGAGACACAAAGGGCAATGGTTAACTGTGGCACAGCTTTGCAGTAGCCTGGTTAGCATTCAGCAGCACTGCCTCCTTCATCAAATTACTCCAGCTGTGTCAGTTTCTCTGTTAGCATAGCAGGAAATGTATGGAGGAAAGTTAGAAGTCACTAGAGGTCAGCAGAAAAGAAAGGGGTGTTCTTCATAGATTTTAGTGGTCTAGACTTAGACTGGCATTGGAAAGTGAAAGATGAAATAACCTGTCTGCTTGTTTGGCTCCAGCTGTACAATTAAAAGTCATACTAATACAGATACTACTGTCCTACAAGTAGAGAACACAGAACTGATAGTGATAAAGCTGAAAGAATATGGCCATAAGCACAGATGTAAATGCCCAACCAGTTGGCAACTGTGAAGTAAGTTTGGTGTTACTACTGGACAGATGTCCCTCTGAAATCCTAACAATGGTAAAAAATCAACAATATCTTTTTTGCAGTCTTGGTCCATATAGATGGTCCTTCAGAAAGCAGAATCTAACAATGCATTCTTCTGGATATTGAACCTCAATTGGTTTAACCTAATCTTCAGATGAATGGTGAGACTTATGGTCAGCCCAAGTTGGAAGGGACCTTGAAAAATCATCTGATCCAAGGTTTAGTGACAAAAGAAGCCTAGATGACATTATTTAGCACTCTGTCAATTGCATCTTGAAAATGTCCAGTGATATGGGGACTCTACCACATCCCTGGAAAAGTTGTTGCACTGATTGATTGTTCTCATTGTAAGAAATATCAGGATGAACAGGTATTTCTTTATTTTTTAATTTGATGCCTGTTTCTGTTAAACTTTAAGGATCACAAATGGATCTCTAGACATGTTCTTTCCTTCTTCTGCATATTTTTTGCCCCATCTCCCAGTGCTAAAAATATCCTTAAAAGACAAAAGCTTCCTTAAACCTTTACCAAACTCCTAGATGGTCAGAAGCTGCAATTTTTTGTTTCCTTCTCTTTTTTCCTCTTCCTTTCTTTTCTTCCCTGTCATAGCAAAGTTTATGAACATCACATAACTATATTGAGTGAAAATGGAACAGGTTCAGCAGTGCACATCCCTCTTCCCTAAACAGTGAAGCACACTTTTGGAACTGACTGGTCTGTAAACATTCCCTTGATCCTTAAACCTGGTCTTTTATATAGAACTTTAAGTTCTTGAATGTTTTGTTATGTTGCTTTTCTGTTATTCCTGCAGTACTCACCAGCAACAGTAAAAATTTGGACCATCACCTTTATGTGGTGCCTCTAAATGCAAAAGTCTTAAGAAAAGGCCATAACTTCACAATTTTCACAGTGAGAACACACTAATTAAGCTTATTTTTAATGTATCTTTCATATCTTTTGTCTCAAAGCTGCCATCCTTTGTAGAAGTAGCATGGAAGTGATGACATGGCAGGGAAACAGGCATTAAAAATAGCATGACCCAGGGATCATTCCCCTTCTCCCATGGCATCTGAGCTTGAAAAATTGTCTGGATTCCTTGCAGTCCACAGGCTTCAGAATAAAAGGGAGTTGTGCTCTTTAACTGAGCTTTGCTTAGAGGACTAATGAAAGTGCCACTTGTGTGACTGAGCCCAATGCATCAAGTTTGAGAATCTGATGAAACTGTTCATATTAATTGGTGCTGCTCTCAATCCCTTGATAATGGGATAATGTCCTGTTCCTCTCTGTACATGTGGCTAAATGTATTTAGGAAATAGTATCTGTCATCAGTTTGCACTTTCATCTGAACATTTTAGTTGCATTTTAACCCTGATAATGAAGCAGGAGTTATAATAGCAGACCTGCAAGACTGGCATAGACATTATTTGGTGAATTTTGTTTCTCAGTGTTTGAAGCAATGCATAGTGTTTCTTTTTGCTTTCAGACTAAGCCCCAATAAAACACAACCCATTCTGTGTGGTTAGAAACAGTGTTGATTGATGAATAACCAACATCCTCTAGCTGGTTTGACAATGTGGAGTCATAGCTTCAGAGAACCCTTTCTCCCCAGCTTCCTCGGGGCATGCCAATCTAATATTAGGGTTGCCAGCCCAGGGTTTAAGGCATGTCAAGATTTGTCAGGTTCCATAATGTTTGATTTCTGCTGGGAGTTTCTTGCTTGTTCAGAGCTGATAGAGATGACAAGGGCATTGTCACCTCCTGCTGCAGTCCATTTGTTAGCTGGAATAATTCCTTGCCAGTACAAAGCAAAACCAGCTTTTAATTCTCAGCCTGGAATTCTGATATTGCCTGCTGAATGCTGTTTTAATGCCTGAGGCTCCTGTTGTCCTATCAGTGAGTTACAAGTTGAAGGGACAGGATATGGATCCTGTGGCACAGCTTTAGGAAACTGGTTCTGTAGTTTTGGGGTCATTGAAGATCTTAGATTGTGAGCAGCAATGAGCAGACAGGGTAGCTGTTCACATTTCCAATCCTTTGTTTCGTTAGATGATCTAGAATGCTCTAGAAAATAATGTGTGTGAAGGAATACACATCACAGAAAACCACTGTTTGGGTTCCAGTTGAAGCAGCCAGTGACTTAAAAGCATAGAAAAGCCATCCAAGACCCACAGCATTGCTTCAAAAGCCTCAGTCAGTGCTGTTGTATACACTGAAATGTACATAATTTCCCCATGTTTTTATCAGAAATGACTGGATTTCTTTATGAATGTCAGAAGTCCCAGGTTATTAATATAGTGCTGGCAAGCTGGATAAGAGCCTGCAGAAGCCTCTGTCTTCTTCCACAGTCATCAAATGACCTCACTGTGGTTTTGACTCTGCTGGTGTTCACAGGAACAGAGATTCCCAAGATTTCTCTTGGAGGATCGTTGTCCCGCAATTAAATAATCTACATATCTTTCAGGGTCTCAGTCTCCATGGTTTAAGCCAATTTTGGTAAACTTGCCACTTTTCCTTCTATAAAATATAACAAAACAAAATAAAAGCTAGAGCTTTTCCTGGAATATACTATGACTTCATGTTGGCATGAGGTGCCAGCATGTATATGGGATGGAAGAGCAGCAAGAGAAATGGCTTTTGCAGCTTGGGTGGTATTTTCTACATAAGAAACATC
Source organism: Calypte anna (assembly GCF_003957555.1). NCBI lineage: Eukaryota > Metazoa > Chordata > Aves > Apodiformes > Trochilidae > Calypte > Calypte anna. The sequence goes on from NC_044246.1 coordinate 15,463,129, forward strand.
CCTCCTCCCTGGCTGCCAAGTTGTTGCACTCAGACTCTAAATCTGTGTTTTGTATGCAGGGAAGAGGTAAGGATTGCATGTGTGTGAACTTGTGTTTCTTCCTTCATCCAACCTAAGCAGCATGTGTATTCCTGAGGATGGGAACAGACATGCAATCGCACGCTTTTGTCTTCCTGACATGAACACATCCTCACGCTCTTCATCACAGCTCCACAAGCTTCCTAGCATGATGCTGTGCATGCACGTCACTGTACAAACCCACAACCACATCCAGCTCTCTCTTCTTTTAAACAGTGGGAACAGGCACTTTTTTTTTGAGCAGAAATCATGTAACTGGGACCTTAAATACACTTTGATGTTTTTGCTGTTTTAAAAATCCTTACTCAGCTGCTGCGTTGTGAAATGTGGCTGTGTGAGAATCTCCTGACTGTGAAATATGAGGATTTTTAATTTTTTTTGTGCTGGTCAGCAGTGAGATTTTGTGACCTCCAGTTGGTATCTGTACCGTACATCTTGTATGTGTGCATTAGTGAGACAGCACAGTGCCTCCAGGAAATGCATTCTTTTCCAGTGGGCCATATGGGTAGCTTAGCATTTTTATGATGAAGATGGGAAGATAAGGTTTGTTGCTTGCTCTTTTTCCTTACGTAAAACTCTTTTATTGCATTTTGTCCTTGCATGTAGTTGAGGCATCCTAAAAGCATGCCTGACATAAAGCAGAGCTTAGCCCCTTAACCAGCATTTACAACAGACTGCTAGGCTTTTTTTTTATTTTTATTTTTTTATTTTTTTTTTTTTTTAATTTTTTTTTTTTGAGGTATCTCCCCAGTTTAGAAAGACTAGTTTTTTAGTCCTGGCTATTGTTAAAAATAATAATAACAAACATACCAGCCTAACCTCAACAGGTAGGGAGTCAGAGAAAGAAGTAGTTTTCAACCGTATCAAGATGAGGCTAAAGCAAATATAGAAAAAACCCAATTAGTTTTCTATCCAAGTGCATGCAGGTACTTGCTCTGTTTCTGGCATGCAGATCTTAGGATATCAACATGAAAATTATAGGCTTCTTTTGCTTTAGATAAAGGAGTAACTTGGCTTGTTGCTTCTTCCTCCTTATACAAAGCCAGGTGCTGGAGGAAGAGATGTGTTCTCATGCAAGCCATTAAGTTTCAGTAGGAAATAGGGAACTTATGGGGCAACTTGAACAATTCTCCTCAAACTCAGGGGAAGTAATAGTAGTGTAATAGTTAAGAGGGCTGTTTCTGGACTGTATCATACAGGTATTATCAGCTGTTGCTTACAGACAGGCAAAAGAACTACTCCATAGCAGATGATATAGAGAGGATTGTGCTACACCAACTATGAGAGGAAAAAAAATCTCAGATCTTTACTGCTGTCTTCTTGCCTGACAGCCAGCTGCCCACTCTAAGCATACATCCAGGTAATTTGAGGACCATTTTGTTCTTTGATCATTATTTCCACCCCACTTCATCCTCCTTTCTACAAATACATTCTCTGTAGAGGAACTGCTGCCCCCAAAGTAACAGTCTGGCTCTCAGTCTCCCACTTAAAGCTGATGGTGAGTAACAACTACATAAAACCCTTCTTTGTATCCTTGTTCTCCATTCATGTCCCAAATGACATCTTACTGATTTTTTCCCTACAGAAGCAATACTTAAATCTATCTCTAGCTACCTGGAAAAACAAGCTTTCTGTGACTACTTCTTCTTTTCAGTTTTCTAAAGGGAAGCTTTCCAAATCATGCATGAAGTGAACACATGAACACAGAAAACCAGAACTCACAGTTCTCTAGGACATCCCTGTTTTTCTCATTGAGAGATTTTTTTATTACAGTTGATAATCCAGGATATTTCTCAAGACATATTCACAAGTTACTTGTACAGCCAAGTACAATGTTCTTCTCTGTGTTTTCTTTAACCCCTCCCTGGTTTCATTGAATCTTCTTTTCCTTCTGACTGTGGTGGGTTCTGGTGTTTTGAAGGGACCTTGCATTGGCAGCTACTACAGGAGAAATCAGTGTTAAATTGATAGAGACACAGCAAGGTTAGAAAGTCCTGTTACAGTAGCAAAATGTAACAGTTTAAGAACTCTTGTGCCAAGAGCGACCAAATAATCATTTCATCTGGAATCTTGTCTCTAGTGGAAGCCAATGAATACTTCCCTGCATTCCTTGCATAAGTAACTTGCCAGTTACAAGGGTAACTGTCCCTGCTCCCAGCTTCTGATCAACTTACATCTTGAAGAGTAATGACTTTATCAAGGAAAACATTATCAGAGGAAACAATGAGCTAAACTTCAGTGTTACATCCACTTCATCCTATACAAATCAGTTTCAGGTTCACGTATTTCATACTTATTCACACACAGTGATAGTGTTTCTTGTCCTGTGTCCTGAAACCACTTAACATAGTTCCAAGTCTAAGAAAAACATCTCCCTCCTTTGCTTTTTTGGTGTTTTTGTTTTTGTTTTGTTTTTTTTTTTTTCCTCTAAGAAATGTGGTGGAGAGCACCTATTCTTACCTCCTGTTAGCTTACATCCTGAAGATTACAAAAACAGTTTTTCATAGGCTCTTATGCTAGTTACAGTGTCTATCTCACATCTGTAGATACTCTTCCACTGTATAACTGTAGAGCATACAGGATTTCTTTGCTTCTGGAAATACTTGTCTGTGGTGGTCACAAACAGTTTGTAGCAGACACAGTGGAGGAGCCTACTTGCTGATTCTGAGAGAAGAAACTGCATTATTACTAAGTGAAATAATGGGATTCAGAAGACTAGCACTGGAGTACTTAACAGTTTTATTTCTATTCTAAAAAACAAAGTAGAAGAACAGACTGTGCCTTAGTCAGAACGTTGCATAAAGATTGTTATGGTCAGCCTGGGAAATGAGAATTGCCTAAACAGGTCAAAAGGAAAGCCACTGGCTTCGAGGGGTGTTGATGGGAGCAAAATAATGGTATCATAAAAATTAGTGGGATTTGTATCTGGTAGTTGGGTCTTAATGACTTCAGGTAATTTTAATTTCTTGGCTTTTCTATGTCTTGCATCCCATTGGAAGCTCAGGTTGCTTTTGAAATACTAAAAAAATCCTGCTGAAGTCAGGCATGTTTGTTCTTCTATGACTGCAAAGAATTTGGCCAGAGGCATCAATCTTGTAGCTATCTCTTAGCTTTGTGTTGTGTAGATGTTCTGTGGATGCCTCAATCACAAATATTTACTAAACTGGGAGGAAAATTGTATTTGAGCCAGATTCTTAATTTTTTTCCCTGCAATATTTGAGGGTCACAGGTATTTAGGCCTGAAGAACTGCAATTCTGTAATCTACTGGCGAGTTGCATCTACCAGTGGATGTTTGCTAGGCTGTAAAACAAGTCTTGTGGTGAAGCCTCTTCAGGTTCCAGTTTGTCTTACATTTACACAAAGGTAGGAGACATTTTAGGAGCACAGAGGGAAATTTTTTATGATCTGATGCTTTTTTTTTGTTGTTTGATGGGTGGGTTTTGGTTTTGTGTTATTTTGTTTAGGGTTTGGTTTGGCTTGGTTTCCCTCCTATTTCCTCTATAAATGAGCAGTCCTACCACACCATTTTATGTATTACTGGTTGAACTTCTATAACTTGTTTCAGTGGTGAACAAATTCTGGATTTTGAGGAAGGACATGAGAAGGCACATGAAGGAGCAAGCTTTCGTTGTTGCTGTTTGGTACATTGGAGGTCACAGGATGTGAGTGTATTGTCTCTTCTTGACTCCCCTATGAAAAACAATTTAAAAATAAAATGAAAAAAGACAAGTTTTCTGCAGTACCTGGTTAACATAAAGGAAACTGCTGTTCAAAAAATAGAGTTGATCTTGTAAATAGGAGAACTAGGTTCTGTTTGTAGCTCTACAAATCCTCCTCTGTATAGTTGTATTCTGATACTATATGTGTTCTCTGGTTCCTAATTCTGTTTCTGTGGAAGAGAGGAAGAGAATTCCTTTAAGCCATTACCTGATGCTGATGTTCATTGATGCCAGCAAACCATTTACTGATCCTTGAGTATAGAGGACCAAATGGAAAGTTTGATCTAGAATTTAAGTGGTAATCAAACATGATTTGATGAAGTGCCTTTGGCTGTTGAGAGACATCTCCAAGTCTTTTGTAGATGGGAGTTGGAAAAAAAAAAAAAGTAAATTATACCATGCAGTGACAGCTTTGTTTCTACCTCTATGAGAATTAGTGGATGAGAAGTTACTGGGTGAGATTCTGCAGTTTGTGCTCAGCAAGGTTTGAAAATCCTAATGATCTGTTCTAACCCTCATTTTACAGGAACAGCTTTCCATCATGTGCTGGGGAATCTGGCCTGTGCATTTATCCATAAAGCATGAAGCTTAGAGCCAAGTTAGTATATGAAACAAATAATCTCCTGAATATTAATCAGAGTAACATTTGCAAGTGCCTTTATACTAGACTAGAGGGAGAATGGGCTTTTACAAGAGAGGCTAATCCAGAATGAGGGAATACAATCATTTTCCTATGCCTGGATTTCTCCTCTGCCATCTGTATTACAGTGTTTATATTCTTGGAATGAAGAATCTAGTGGCATAAATTATTGTGTGTGGAGATATTGTAACCAATAAGTAGCAGTGTTAGTGTAGTTTGGTGAAGTCAGTGCCTAGTATTCCATATAACTCGATGTGTTTCACTTGTTCACTGTGATAACATTTGGAGTGGCCCAGTATTAGCAGTGCTCTGGGAGGGTGGTGTTATCACTAGGTGATAATAATCAATGGGTTCAAAGGAAAACTTGTCTCCCTGAGGTGAATGGTGGCTGTAACTGAGAACACAGATGAAGCATAGAGGAATGTAATTCAGGTCAGAGAATTTCTGACACGTTCTCTGAACTTGGTGCCTGGCCATAGAAGATGTTGCCAATGCAGATTTGACTATTATTCTTTGTAGCTAAGCTCCAACGAGGAGCAAGAAGAGAAGCTGCCACTGCTCCAAGGAAATTTCAGTATAAGCAAGAGGATAATTTGATACAGGAGATTTTGTGGGGATAGTACTAATTTAAGAGGCAAAAGCAGAACTGGGATTGTCTTTTATGCAAGGAATGTTAACAGCATTTTACTGCTTGGAAGGAGAAAGGACTAGTGTTTCATGAACCTTGTCCAAGTGGGATTTCAGGCTGGACAAGGCATTATTTTGAGTGCCTCAAACACTTTCTAAGACTGTCCTGGTGCCTAACTGTTCCAACACCCTGCTTTGGTGGAACAGAGGGTTTAACTCCAAAGTAAATGCCTGCTGGCTTCCTGTTTCCCAGAGAAAGTGTTATTCATTCAGCACTGAATTGCAATTTATTCCTAAATTCAATAGGTAGGTGGAAGTGAATATTGTGCCAGTTTCATTTCCTGGGGCTGAAGGCATGCATGGCACAAATTGATTCCTCTCCTGTCTCCTCAGAAATACAGCCCTCTGACTGTAAAAACTGGGGACAAATGAAGCCTGAGTAGTCTTGCTCTGGAATATACAATAGGGCAATGCCTTGCAAACATAAGCATATGTTCATGCTGGGATAGACTGAAGATAAAATGTTCTCATATAATGGTCTCTCCTCATGCTCTTTTGAAAGACTGATATCCTCTCATTAGGCAAAGGTATGATGGTCAGGGATCACAGGACATAGGTAAGCCAAGGGGATTTCTGACTGTCTTTGAAGCTGTTCCTGTTCTGATGGTGGCGTTAGGTACTCACTCTGTACTTGCCTGGTAGTTTTAGGGTGTCTGCAGCAATGAGCTTTTGGATTGTCTCAGTACCTGTCAGCAATGGTCAATTCAGAATGTTAGTGGCTAGCATGAAAGCACATGATACCAAAAGGCTATGAACTGCTGCAATACTTTGTTCTGCACTCCTGTAGAGGATTCCTCCAAAGGAGTGTGTATGAGGAGCCTTGTGTAGGGTGCCTAGGAAGGGCTTAAATAAGGAATACTTAAATTTGAAAACTTAAAGAAATACAAATAAGGGAGATCGGTGTTTTGGTTTGGTTTGGTGTTTTGGTGGTTGTGGTGTTTTTTTTTTTTTTTTTTTTTTTTTTTTTTTTTTTTTTTTTTTTTTTTTTTCTGTGAACACTGAATAACATTGAATTCATCTGCTCTTGCATTTTAGAAATGAAAAGGTCCTGGGCTACTATAGTTGTTCCAGTGTATATAATCTAATTCAGAGTAAAAAGTGGTCAGGTTTACTCATTTGCTGCATAGCCCTATGCACCTATTTTTACTCATGTGCCATTGTATAGTGGTGGGTTTGGTCAGCTTATTCTGTTTGCTTTTCCCCTCTGCAAAATCTCAGTTCATAAAACAAGCTGAAGAATGTTAACAAGGGATGCTTCTCTGATAGTTGTGTGATATGCTGCTATCTTGCATGTGAGGAATATGCATGGAGTCCTCCAAGTCCTCTTGCATAGACACAGGCCATGTGCCTTGTGAAGACACAAGGGAATTACAAGCCTCACTTTCCAGGAAAAGTAGGATCTAAGTCTGAGCCTAACTGCTGGTTGTATGTTCCTCTTGGGACTTTCATCCTCTAGCTAAAGGACATCTTAACTGGAAGTTTTGGTCTGGCATTATCAAGCAGTTCTGGAGTAGAGCTCAAGGAGCTCTAGACTGAGGGAGAAAAATGGTATCCAGCAAATATGGCAAAACATGTGTTGGTTATAAAACAATGTGCTTCTTTTTTATATTTGGACTAGAGTACCATAGAAGTGTTCTTGGATGTTCTCTGTTCAGACTTGGAGAAGCTTGGTGCTAATCAGAAAACACTGATAGGTGTTCTATGAGCTATCTAGCAAATGCTTTCAAGTCACTCTTGTATTTACTTTGCTTGAATCTGGTAGCTGCAAAATCTTTCCCTACTTTCTTAGAGAAAGTTGGGCTTGGGTAATCCAGGATTAGTTGTTCAGGGAGCTGGGGAGAAGGACACATGGCTTTGGCACATGCATGTAAGATGTATCTTACTGGCCATAGGGAAATTTCTGTGGGTAAATAAGATTTCTGTCTCAAGGGCTGTCCATATGGCCCCTTTCACCAGCACTAATTCCACTTCGATTAACTGCACAGCAGGAATGTGGGTCAAAGCCTGGATTGTTGGGAGAATGAGTTCCTGCTTGTGCGGAAGTACTTGTTGGCAGCTGAGATCATAGTGTTCACAGTGCTCACAATAACCCACTTTAAAATGTATTTAAAGGGGGGTCTTGGCAGTCTACTTGCTGCTTTTTCATCCCAAGTGCAGGCCCTGGTTTGTAATCCCACATCAGGACATTCGCTGCTGGGCCATCATCTTCTCAGGCTTTATGTAGCACAAGGCACAAGCATCTGTGCTTGAACCAGCAACACCAGCCACTTTGGGTAACATTTTTCATCTCTTTAGCAAGAAGAGAGGAGCTACTTTTTGGAGTACTGCATTACTTACTATAGAAAAACCTGCTGGGTTGTTTCTGTGAATTCTGTGCCCTGACTGCAAGTGGTGAAAGGAGAGAGCCAAAGGGGAAGAAGGGAAGGAACAGATCTCATGGTGTCTCTGGCTCGCATGTGTCCATGGTTCCAGTGAAGGCTGCTTCTTGCTTTTCTTTCTCCTTTGCCTGCTCTACCGGTGGCAAAGGCTCTACTTTGCAATCAGTCATTCCTAAATCTGTGGTTAGCTTGGTTGTCTCATATTTAGTCAGGATTCCTTGTGGAGGAAATATAAAACTTAGCCATAAATGGCCTGCTTCATAAAGTGGATCAAAGCTACCAGGTGAAAAAACATTTTTTGAGTTTTTTTTTCTTGTTTGTTTATTTTTTGTTTGAGTCTGAAGTGATCTTCAGAGCCTGGTTTCCTCTGATACATTCCTAAGTTTTTCCCCAGTTCACTCATACTATTCACAAAGAGAAATGCCTTTGACCCAAGACCTGGAGGTGCTTTATGCCCAAACTACCCAGTGCAGTTAAGTATAGATTAGGGTGTAGAACCTGCCCAGCTGGCAGTGAGTACAGAGGTAGAGATTGTTTCAGTACCAGTAGATATTCGATGTTTGTTGTAAGTTTCTTTTTTTCCCCCTCTGGATAGATAGATTTTTGATAATTGACTAGAAACTCAGTGTAAGTTATCATAACACAGAAAACTTACGTTTCTTCAGAAGCTGATGGTGGGCTACAAGAACACTGTAACATAGGCATAGTTTTGATGTGAAGACACTTGTGGTTTTGTTAGCATAAGAAGTCCATATGCCTGTTTCTGGGTCTAATACTGCAGCACAAAAACAGGAGAGACAGTTGAAAAATTCACTGTAGCAAAGGGCCTTGGGGACAAAGAACAAACAGAAGCCTCCTCTCATCCTCTGCCCCTGTATGCTCAGTGACACAGGGCAGGTTTTTCACTATGGAAGTTCACATCCTACCTTCTAAGCAGTGCAGACACAGAAGTCAACAGATGTGAGGAACTTGTGTTTTTAATTTAAGTACATGCAGAAATGAAGGTATCTGCTTGTGCTGCATGCAGGCACACTTGCTAAAGGGTTCCTTACAGTCAGGGGGAATGGGGCATAGAGAGTTTTTCTAAAAATGTGAATGGTCTGTATGGCCTAGAAGATGAACAGTCATATAAAGTACTGCATTTTCTGGGCATAGTTTGTAAAACACTTTGGGATCATTAAAGGACAAATATTTTGGGTATAGTTTTGTTTTGCTTTCTATATTAGAATGCACTTCTTTTTTTGAAACTTTGTGCTGCTGTTTTGAGACCACCGCGCTAAGAACCTTCTTCAGTATTTTCCCATCTTTCTTCTTATGAATGCAGGAAGCACAAAATATTCTTCTGGCATTTGAGCTGCAGTTATTTTGAGTGGCTCCAAACAGAGGGAAATGTGTTTCTGTGGTAGTTGCTGCAGAGAAAGAATTTTGCTGAAATGTCTCTTCCCCCACCGCCCTTTGGTGGCTGCAGAAAAGAAGCCAGTGTTTGAGGCCCCAGCTCTGTGCATCTGCTGGATCAGTTTAGGCCAATTTCCCCCCTCCCCTTCCCCTCTTTCCATTAGCAAACTAGATATAAAACAGAAGCCATTGGATAAATAGGAAAAATGTGTAGCAGAGGAAGCCCTTGTGATTAGGGAGCTGTTAACCAGTTATTTCATGTCCGGCTTTCAGTGTATTTATAAAAATGATGCTATTCAGTGACACGTCGAATTACCATAAATGGCATTGGCTCAGTTACCTTCTCATGGAAGCCAGCTTGCACTTTATTTTTAACTTGGGCCCACTGATTATTTTTAAAGTTAGTGTACTACTGGTTAAAGTGGCAGGCAAAACGTGGGCAATATACATCAAATGTGCTCACACCCTATCTTGCCAGTCCACCCCAGAGTCCTTTGGAAGCACACGGGGAGAGTGCAGCACGGCCAGTGTCTGTCCATTTGCTGGCTGTTCAGGGGAGATGGCTGATTGATGTGATTAGTGGAAGCTGCAGTATTTGGTTTTGTGATGTGGAAGCCTGTCCATTAGAAGCTGGTCCAAGGCCCAGTAAACTCCTCCTCCCCCTTTTTTTTTCCACTGACCGCCAGCAGCCGTCACATCGTTACATGCATTTATAATGTCCTGGTTGAGACTTCACTGTGTGCACATGGTTTAAATCAACGGCTTCCCAAATAGAGGGAGCAAAAGCACTATAACTCTCTACCTGGCTCTAACAATGTGCTTGTAAACTCCAGGGACAGAGAAAGAAAAATACAGCTCATGGAAAAGCACCAGGGGATTCTGAGTCTACAGTTCACAGTATGGTTTGGACAAAGAGTTGAGTCTTGCATCATGGTCAAAATGTGGTGAGGCTCAAGCTTCCATACATTTCTTCTTGAACAAATTTCACTGAACAGAAAATGTTTTGTGTGGCACTGTTGCACCTGAGACAGGTTCTCAAAGCTGTCCTTGTCATACCAAGGCATCTGGCAGGTCTTGTCCACTTGATGAACCGTGGGTAGTGACTGACACCTAGAAGTGAGGAAGGAGACCATTGTAAGCCTGGGGCCCGGGACTTATCTCCCTTGCTCTACTTAGGGGTTAGATGGCAAAATTCATTGCACTTGCTGGAGTTACCAGATGGTCTTTTTGGCTATCACTCTTAGTAAATGGGATACTGAAGTATTGTACAAAACTGTTTTAAAAACCAGCTCTAGCCTAGGTTGCAACTTAGAGATGAAAAACTTACACAAGTGGTAGGGAGCCATTTTCGTGCCAATTAATTTCCAAACAGCAAGCATTCTTTTCAATGTCAGTTTTCTGGTTTCCAGTTATATTCTTTCAAGGATCGATATCTGTACAGTAGCTTTGCTGTGCATAAAACGACGATCCTTGTAGTCTAGATTGAACTGACCACTCTACAAAATTGTCCAGCACAATGATTTTCCACAGCAGTGGATCAAATAGACTATGCAAGTGTGGTATATCTGTCCTTTCTTTGTGTTCTGACTCTGAAAGGTACAGTGCATCACAGAGAATGTTGTTTTCTGAGCATTCAGCCTGTCCTGGGTAGCCATCCAGTCTGTGTGCCTGGAGAGATCCTTCTTCATACGCTTTACAATTAATATTTGCACTGGAATGGCGAAGACAGCATTTTTTCAGATATTGCTGGGCTGAGAAATTGTTTCTAATCATGCCACAGGACAGGCTATTTACTAACAGGCTGTTTTCTAGTCTGGAAACTTTATAACCTACTTAAATAAAAATAAGTCTTTTGGCTGAGATTTAATAGAAGATGCATTTGTGACGTCTACTCTGATTATTCAAGTTTTGCTGTTTAAGTAGGTGAAATAGCAAATGAATAATAACAAATGAATGAAATTAATTAATTTTAACCTATCTTGTGCTACTATAGCTGACAGCAGAATTTAGTCCTTACAACTGTCTAATCAGGAAATGGCTTTGCCCTTTTCATGTCTCAATTTCCTCATCTGCCAAATGGAGGAATGATTGTATTGCTTTAAATTCTGTTTACTACAGAAATAAAATCTTTTTTTTTTTTTTTTTGTGATTCAGCACCCTTTCCTTACTTGTGCTTTTTTCCTTGCTTGCAACTTCTTTTGATTTAGTAATTTCGTGATTGTAAAGACCTTTCCAATGTGTTCATTGCTTGCATGGACTGACTCACGACTGAAGCTTTTTGCTGCTATTTTGGTTGGGTAATGGAAGTATAAGGAAGAGGAAAGAAGATAAAACAAAAAGTCAGGCCTTACTTGGTTCAGCATCCTGCTTTTAGCCCAGCATGGTTGCCCTGGAATCCTGCTGATGGAATGTCCTGACATTATGGTGTTTATTTCCACCACAGTCCTGAAATGTAAACAGGACATCTTTGGATGCTAATCCAAGGGACAGGAAATGACTGAGAATTTTGGGCTATTGGTAGGACACAAGGAAGTGAATTTTACAGGAGAATTGGTGTATGGTACCAACAGGGCACTGGGCCACTTGTGACAAGGGGTGTTTTCAGGAAGGGTATCTGATGTATGCTTGTGGGGAGGACCAAAATACAACACCTATGTCAAAAGAAGTGCTTCAATAGACACAGCAGCTTGCAGGACATTTGGCCTGTTAGGATGCTCTGAACATCCCATCCTAAAGGAATGTAAGATATAAAGAGATTTTGCCTTGAGCTTTAAATGTATACAGAACAAATGGCAGCCTATCACTGTGGTATTTATTTTCCCCCATGCTGCCTTTTAACACGAGTGAATTCAGCTGAGGAACATGGAAGGAGCACAGAAGAGACCATGCACCATCTCTTGCTCCAGCCCTAAAGCCCAGAGGGAGGTGATGGGAGGTAGCATATTCAGGGAAGTGTTGGTTTAAGTGGTTTGATGCACTAGAAAGCCAGCTGTGCTTCTCTTGGGCAGACCTAACTAAATTAATGGCATAAGGACAGTATTGAATAGTTATGGCCCCCACTTCCCAGAAATGGAAAGAGATGTACAACTTGCAGAGTGCCTGTTGCACTGTGCTTGATGAGGAGGGAGGTGAACTGTGACAAAGCTGGTGCCACGTGCCACGAGGCTCTTAAGACTCATTGCTGGAAAGAGGTTTGCAGCCCACATTTATCCTACTAGAAGACCTCGACTCTTCCATGGAGTAGCTGCTTATGCCTCCTTTATAGTACCCCTTGTAGTAGCAAAGAAAGAAATGTGTTGTAATGAATGTAAAGAGGGTCCTTTATCCAAGTTGCTAAATGCATACAGACCCTGTAATTCACACTGACTCTGGCTGGCTGCTGCCTGATGCTGCCACACAAGGTCTCCCTAAGTCTTGGTCTGGTGTATAGCAATAAAAGGACTGGCTAAAGAGAAAATGAATCAAGTTTTCTGTGCTGTGAGTGTTGTGTGCTATTTTTTTGTGGTAACTCTCACACGAGTCTCCTGGATGCATTTTGCAGTGGGCTGTAATTTTATGGTAGGCACAGGCATCTTGCTGGCATGGTTGCCAGTTTTGATACCTTTGAACAAAGTACTCTGAATTGTACCCCTACTATCTTGCTCGGGATGGGTTTCCTTCCAGATCTGAAACTGGAAATTTATTACTTGGAACAGGTTTTTAAAGGTGAAACTGACACGGGGTTCTTACTACTTACCAAGTCCTGAGGGCAGAGTTACATTCCTGACACTGCTGTAGGTGTTAATGATTTCATCAACTTGAGAAGCACAGAGCCCTGAGCTCTGCTCTTGGCAGCTAGTAAAGAAGAGAATCTGACTTTCAAATATTTTGTTTTTAAAGTTGTTGGGGTTTTTTAGGGTTTTGGTATTTTTTTTAATGGTGTTTACATTAGCAGACTGGAATTTGTGGGACTGGCTTACAACTGGAACTAAGAGAATTTGTCGACTACTTAGTTCTTAGAAATCAGATTGATAGTAAAGCCTCAGTAGGCTGCTGAAAATGGTCTTGCCAAGCACCTCTGAAGCTGCTAAAGAATAAGAATCTGTGAGTGGGCCTGCTGTGGGTGCAATCCTAACTAATAGTTTCCTTTGCTTGGTATGTTTTCTATGCCTCAAAATAATCAGGAAGGATACTATTATGCAGATCCCAAGACTTTTCTGTTATTACTTTCAGTTGCATGCAAATAGATCAAAAAACTTGCTCTAAAGTCCAGAGAGATTCCAAGGTGGGCTGTTGGGTTTGGGGTTTTTTTTGTTTTGTTTGTTTGGTTGGGTTTTTTTCTTCATACCTGTACTGTGATACCCTTATGCCTTGCCAGGTTGCCATGAAACATAATTACTTCTTTTTTAAAACTGAGTAACTTTTGATGCAAAGGGTAGCTCTTTTCCATGTACCATTGCACATGTGACAGACTGCTGCAGAGATAATTAATGGGAGGTTACAGAATTTAACATTGATTAATCCAAGCTACTGATGGATGAGACTCAAAAGCTTACCCTGCTTAAAAGGTGACTTTTTGATCACCATTTATAATTAGCTATACAGAGAACATTTGGTGATAGCATTCCTCAGTCTATGAAAAGTAAGTCAGAGCCCAAGCTCTGGGAATTGAAACTTGGCAGATGAAGTGCAGATTTCTAAAGTGAGAGACAGTTTACTGAGGGTTGTGGTGGATTTTCTACTGCCGGAAATCTTTAAATCAAATGAGATGCCTCTTGAAAAGTTATATTCTACTTCAAGCAGGAATTAATTTATGGCAATCCTGTGGCCTGTGCAATGCATGAGGTCAGACTAGTTGATTGGTACAACACTTTCAGCTTTATAGTTCATAAGACTGTCTATCAGATTTGTGAGTAGAAGTCTCACTGAGGCCAGTGGAAGTGAAATAAACCCAAGACCAATTTTACACTGTCTTCTTTCACATCCTTCATGCTTCCAGCCTTTATTCACTTGTTGCCCAGCTAACACATGGAAATGCCCCCCTGCATTACTTCTACCTTCTCATCAGTGCACAGTGCCACTTAGCTTTCTATGGTCCAAGAGTCAGTACTTTCCATGTGTGTCTTAAAATTGTGGCAAGTTTCTTTTTTGCTTTGCTTGGTTTTTAAATGGGAACTGAGTAGTGAGAAAGTTTGAGCAGATGTAAAAGGGAGGATATCAAATTGTAGACACAGCTGGACATTCCTGCTCTGCTGTCCTTACGGCAATGATTGATGTTAGGTGTTCATATCTACTTCTACTTCTGATTTCTTAATGTATTTTTTTCCCCAAGAATTGCACCATTGAAAATTGCTCAGCAAAATAAGAGATCCTTGATGGTTGAGTTGCAATCCATGCTTCACATGATTGTCTAGCAAGTCCCTTGAAGGTCCACTGTTGCTTTTTCCCTTGTATTTTATGGCACAAGGCAGCAATCCCAGTGAGTTGTCTTTATTCTCTGTCCTGCAGTTGTGCTATGCTGCCTTTCCAGAGGGGGTGAGGCAGCCCAGGAGTGAAGTGGAACTCCATATTCCTTGCCAAACTAGCAGCTAAGTGATTGTTGTTGCTGAAGGACTGGAGCTGGTAATAGCCTACAGGTGTTGAAGTTGGAGAGGATAATCACTTGGCTGTTTGAGTGACTATTCTGAGAAGACAGTATAGGTCTTAGTGTTCATCTCCCTTCCTGACACTGGTGGTTAGACTTTCGAAAGAGCTCAATATGTCTCATGAAAGTTTTTCCATTACACTTTTCCCATGAAAAACTCTCTTCTCAGAAATGCCTATTTTTTAAGAAAATATGGAGTTTCCCAAATGTTTTCACATTCTTCTGAGAGACAGATATTTCAAAATTTGTGCTAAATCACACCAGAAACATTTATTTATTTGGAGCTATTTCCTTCTTCATTTTTTTAATGCTCCTGAATGGTATGTGATCAATGTTGATAGGTTTTTCCAAGTTATTTTCTTTATTTCTTTCTTTTGGGTTCAATAGAATGGGAAAAGATATTGGTGAAAGGGAAAATGTCTTTATTTTTTCTTTTACTTAAAAAAATCTCAAAAGGCATCAGTAAGGTTCCCAACACTAAAATGGTTTGCTTCTTTTCCAAATGATTTTTTTTCTTTTTCAAGGATTTTTTCTTCTTTTGACCAGTTCTGTTCAATAATAAGCTGCTCGGGTTCTTTTGATTTTTGTTTGTTTTCGTTTTTTTTTTTTTTAAATTTGTCTCCTGTTTTGCACTGAAATAGAAGCTGGCTAGCTTTGTGATTGCAAAAGACAAACTCCTTAGAAGTTTGCAGGCTATATGTATAACCCTCCTCTTGTGACAGTGGTGAAAAAGGGTAGGGTGCAGAGCAGACTGATAAGATCAGTGCATTTAGAGAAAGGATTTCCTGCATTTCCTCTAAATAGTAAAATGTTCCTTTTATGGCATGCAGTTGAACAGAAAAAGCATCAACTAATTGAGATGTTCTCTTCAATTAATCCCTGTTTTGAATGAATGCCCTGAAGGGCTGTATACAAGTTGGAGAGGTCAGGCTAACCTGTCTTTGCAGGCATTGTTTCAGGTAAGCCTTTAGAACTGTTATACAAAATCCTTCTTACTCTTCAGGGCCTAATTCCACAAGGCCGCAAATTGGACATGGCTGGATGAGCTCAGCTGTTCCATGGGACAGGCCTGGGCCCAAGGGAGATTGGGCAAGTTTTCTGGAAAGACTCTTACTCACAGCATCTCCTGGATGCAGTCTAGGAGGAGAGTGTCCTGAGGAGAGCAATCCCAGAAAAGGACTCTCTGGAGAGAGAGAACACCTGAGTCCTTGGGGGTTACATTGTTTTTCTGGCACAGGGTTGCACATAGTTCTGGTTTATGATAACCTGAAATGTCAAGGTTGCTTTTGGGTTTTCTCTGTCTTTTATGTCTTTAGAGATAAACACCAAGATGTCTTCAGGGGAAGTCCTTCTGATTTTGAAATGGTTGTGAAAAAACACATCACCCAAAGGCTCTGTTTGAAACATTTGACAGATAGTGCTTGCATTGCAGGAGGGTGGCAAGTCAAGGCCAATTGTGCACTCACTTGATACGTGATTATTTGGTGAATGGATCCCATGGGCAGTAGCTTTATCTACAGCACAGGTGCATTGGTGTGGGACTGGATAGCCTTTCCCTTCAGACCTGGTTGAGGGGACATGTGCAGGTCATGGTGCACTCTGGGGGAGCCACAGGCAAGAGAACTTAGAAAGAAGCACAAGATGGAGAGCTGTGGTTTTCAACATCATGGTCTCACTGTCCAGGTTTCTGTGGGTGCAGTCCCTTGTACATAAACTGTCAAATGTTTGGGGACCTACATGCTGCTGAGCAGGAAATCATTCAAATTCCTTATTTTCTAAACAAAAGGCCCAGGAGAAGTCCTGCTAGAAGGCTTGTACCCAGACCTCAGGGAAAAGGTCTTGACCTCTGGGAAAGGGTTTTTCTGGGGTTTTACTTAAAAACTGAATTCAGCTACTTTCTAAGCATTTGCCGTGAAAAGCTTCTGAAGGGCAAATACTAGATGCTAGTGGTTAGCAGTCCTCCTGTGGCTAAAATCCTATCCTGTTCCCACAGAAATCAGTGGTCAAACATCCCCGGAGTACAGTGCAAGCGGCTGAGGCATACAAGGAGAACAATTCTGCAATGGCCTAAACTTCTGGAGAAGTTTAAAAACCCAAGTTGTTTTTTTTATTTGTTTGTTTCTTTTATGTTTTTTGTTTGTTTGTTTTATTTTATTTTTTTTTTTAGTTTGGATCATCTTCAGTTACAAAGACTTTTTCCCAGGCAGTAATGACACCATAGTCTCAGCATGTCTTGGAGCAAGCCAGTGTAATAGCAATGGTTTCATCTTACCTGGTATGGGAACCAGTAGACCTACAAGTACAATATATTTGTCATTTTCACTGCCTGTGCTAATGCAGGGACAGTGTCTTGCTCTGGATGGTACTAGAACCTGGAAACAGTAGCATAATAAGCAGTACCAATGAAGAGCTTTTCTTTTAGCCTATGACTGTTTATTAAATCCAGTGGGGAATGACAGATTATAATGTTAATTACAGCTTTGTCATTAACAAAGTTTGATAAGCATGAGCCCTCAGGAACTTTTCTTTAAGGCTACTTCTGTTTATATTAAATTGTCTTTGGAACCCCACCTTTTGGTTCTGAGAAAGGATGGAGCAGATTCCTAATACAGTGAAGTAATAATCTGTGAAGACTCACTTTCTGCAAACAAGGGAATTTTTTTTGGCTGAATGACAGCATGTTTGTGAATTTTTGTGGTGTGAGAACCCATAGTGAGTTTGATTTATGGGCACATGTACTGCTTTTATTTCTAACATACCTCTTCAATGCATGGATCTTTGTTCTGCAGCTTGTTTTTGTCTGTGATTAGCAGACATTAGCTTGATAATTTCTGCACTATTCTTTTGTCTCATATCCAATCTAGGTCTGTACACAGAAGTGCTCTAAACACTTACATAGAGCAAGGGCCTTGCTGGTAAAAGGACTTCTAAGAAATTCACACAAGAAAGGTGCACTCTATTCACTGGACAAAGTAGCAGGACAAGAGGCAATGAGAATTAATGGAAGCACAGGGTATTCCATCTGAACACAAGAAACTTTTTCACTGTGAGGGTGGTTGAACACTAACACAAGTTTCCCAGAGATATTGTGGCTGCATCCTTGGAAATGCTCAAAACCCAAATGGACATGGTCCTGGGCAACTGCTCTAGCTGACCCTGCTTGAGCAGAGAGGTTGGACTACACAATCTCTAGAGGCCCCTTAAAACCTCAACTGGTGATATCAGTATTGCAATATTTTCTTAAGAGCCAGCTACCTGAGTAGCCCAGACTTATCTCAAGAATGGCAGCAGGAATCAAGGAGGACACAGTGTTGCATCCAGCCAGTGAACTGCACCCTAGTACTTTCCTCATCTCCATGAGGTCTGTGGTGCCTTTTGACTCTTGACCATAGAAAGTTTTTGCTACGTGGCTTCTGAGCCCAGAAGTTGGGCCTTCTCTGGGGAAGATTCTTGGTATTATGTGTTGCTTCTAAGTATCCTCTTCAATCTCCCTTGCAGGCTAAAGCCAAACCTTTTTCTTACAAGGGATATTTTCACTTGTAATTTCATGCTTTTCTTTCTCTTTTTTCTCTCTGCTAGTTGCTCAGAACTTGTTTATCAGCTTCTGAATGAAAGTTGCTCATGTCTACCTCATTGCTACCTGCTCCAATAATTGTTTGGTCTGCCTCTTAAAGAAAATGTCAGGTCCTTATTGTTAATCTGAAGATTGTTTGCTTTTAGTTTTACAGTACTGTGTTTGCAAAGAAAGAGAACTCCCTTTAAAAGGGCATGAAAGAGGCACCATTCCTTGAGAAAGACAAATTTTCTCAGTGAGGTTGAAGGCATTATTTTAATTTTCATCTTCCCTTTATCCGTTTTTACCTTTTATATTTTTTATATAGATCAGACTCTACTGCCTTGAAAAATAAAGTGGGCTTTTGCCTTTTTCTGGCTTTCAGAGATGGACAGTATGAAATGTGTGATTAGGGATACTAATGCTTTCTTCATGAAAAAATATGGATTGAAGCATAAAATGGGTCACTGGAGCCTTGTGTGCCTATTTGTGTGTGAAGATATCATAGGATGTAATACTTGATGGAAAACTGAACTTTGTCTCATCTCACTCAGGCTTTGAGGGCACCAAGATGTTTCAGCTATTCTGCTGAGCTTGCTGCAAACTCTCAAGCTGCATTCCCACCAATTTTTGCTTCTGATGTGCCAAAGCAGGTAGTCAACATTGCAGCTTTCTACAGATCCACTCCCTACATAGTGCTTGGAAAACTGAATTGCTGAAGGAAGGTGGGGAAAATGTAGTGTAGCATGGCTAAGCTAAGAGAGGACTCATGACAGGAGAATGTACATACACATCATTATTCTTTTCTGCACTGGATAAATTTTTTTTTACTTTTTATTTTTTTTAGGAGTTTTAGGATGCAGGCGGTAAAGAGACAAAAAACAGAAGCCTGGACCTTCAAGTGGGACGTGTTTAAGGAAAATTTTAGCACTGTGACCCTGGTATGGCTGCCCATCCAAAAGGCTGGAGGAGAGCCATAAACCAAAGTGGCATAAAATAAACTTACTGTACATGTTTTCATACTTACGTCCCCATCTACTTTTGGTGTGTTTATCAAAACATTATGTGCTTTTGGGTCTGTCTAGTGGCGGGAATGAAGAGAAGGAAATTTTATCTATTTATATATATATATATACACACACATACACACATACATACGTATATAGACCATAGCATAGCCTTGTTTCAGACCCACCATCTTTACATTTCCTTACTGAAATTTTTCCTTTGCTGGAAGAAGATAGGAAGAAGTGTTGCAAAAACCTGTGCTCTTCATAAAGCTGTCAGAAGGGAATTTCTTCTAGCAGATTATTTCTGAGATGGGTTGCAAATCATTTTACTTTTGCTTTACCTAGAGGAAACAGAGAGCTTAAACTAGGGTGGAGTGTTTTCTACAGTGTCAGTCAGTGGAATCTGAAAAAGGGTCCAAAGTCTGGACTGAGTCTGTTTCATTGTTTTCACATAGGGAAGGAAGACTTGCATGAAAATTGCCTGGTTTTCTCTTTTAGTTAGGGTGTGTGTGTTTGGTTCTGTGCACCTGAGAACATTTACTGTGTAGGAGCACCTTGCCTTGAAAAAGAGGTATACATGCCCTAAACAGTGAAAGAAGCTTAGAATTTGGAGTCTTACTTCAATAGCTGAACTTAAAGTGTGCATTCTACCAGCCAAACCTGTTATCCATTTTTAGCATGTTTATTCACAAGTTATTGGTGGGAGCCTGTCCTCCAGCAGAACAGGAGGACATTGTTTTACTACTCACCAACTCTCTGACAGTGCCTTGGGTGTAGTGTGTGTACATGTGCTATTTGTGGATGGCTGATGCTGAACAGTGCATGTGGTTGTTAAGCATCTCTTGAGTGTCAGTGTTCTGGCATTAGCCGATTTCCATGGTGTTGTTTCAGAAGTGGTAGGCAACTGAGAAACGTTTTGTTTGATGGTCTCCAAAGCTGTGCCTGGCGAAGAGACTCTGCAACTGAAAGTAAGAAAAGAACATAAAACATCGCTTTGAAACCAACCAAGAAGCATGTAGAACACTGGCACATTACAAGTTCTTCAGTCCACAGGAGAAAAAGTGTATCTGAAGTCACTTCCCTCAGTATGTCTTGTATTAGTTATCCTCTCCACAGTGACTGCTGCTTATCTGCTGCTTCTCCATGTGATTCTGTCCCCTGGAGAATCTATGGATGAGGAGAGACTGAGCAAACTACATCTGTGTTTTTGCTGGTGGTAGTGGTAGATGGAGAAAGATGAAGGTTGTTGCAGTGCAGTCCATGATGTACAGCTCTGCTCTCTGGCACTGGCTGGTGAAGGTCCAGAGGCTCTGCTCAACTTCCAGAGAGATAGGGAAGCTTTGGCTTTCTGCACAGCATATGAGCAGCTTCTACTTAGAGGTGTCAGAAGCAATGACAATTCAACCCTCACTTTCTGATTTGAGGCAAGCTGCTTATGCTATAAGCAACATAGAAGAGAATTCCTGGGCAAAGAAAGCTTAAGGAGAATTGTGGAAGTGTAGCTGGTGTAGAAAACTATTACTGACACGTGGCATATGTTGCTTTTCTGAATCAGTAGTGAAAGACTTTCCCAGAGTTAGGATTAATGTTGAAAATTAAACCTTTTTCAAGTACATCCAGCCTGGCAAGAGGGCTGTGCAACACTAAGCACCTACATGTATGCTTTCTTGTTTCAGTGTGAGGTGTTACCTCCAATTTAGATTTAACTTTCTGCCTCTCTGTGCTGCCCACTTTTTGAAGTGGAGAAAACAGGTTTTCAGCCCAAATAAAAAGGTGCTTTATTTTCAATCTAACCATTCATTTTAAATCTCAGTTATTAAAAGAAGAAAGCTTCTCTATCAACTCAGCTTCTAGCAGCATCAGGTTTTCTTTCCCTTTTTTAATCATAGAAATTACATGAATGAACGAAGTTAAAAAGAGACATTCATACTGACTCCTAATGAAGTTTATGTATGACTTGGAATACATTTCTCAGGAGTCAGGAAATGATGACTTGGATGCACTGCTTTGACTTTGCTAAAATCAGCACAAAAGGCCTTTGGAGAAAATGAAATATTTTGGGGCCTAAAAAAAAAAATCTCAGGTGCCCACCTGGCACAAATCCAGCAAGGAACATTTCACCAGAAATTAACTGAGTCTGAGTTTTCTGTTTGGAAGAGTTGGTCTCTTGTTTTACAAGTTTACATGCTTCCATTGAAATTAATAGGAGTCTGTTATAGAGAGGAAACTGTATAGGGAATGTACATTTTTCAGTCATCTAAAAATTACAAGGCTCCTGTAAAGTCTCTGTAAACACATTCCAGTACTACATTCACACCGAAATTACTGCTTTGATATGGTTAACAGAATTTTGAGTATTCCTTTCAATATCTTTCTGAAGAGAAGCATAAAATGAGCTTTTTTTCTTTATATTTTATTATTTTATTTTTTTGTAAATCTTTTTCTTTTCCATCTTATTTTGCATACATATACTTTTATAGTGATTGCCTGGAAAAGGTCTGGAGTAACTTGTTTACAGAATATAAAATGCTTAGTATCTGATAAGAAAGATTTCCTGAGGAGTACCTCAGCCTAAATATGTGAGGAACAGAATTCAAAGCCATACATTTATTTTCTTGTGTGAACTATTGGCCAGTTGACCCACTGACATCACCTCCAGACCGAGGTCCTTCCACAGCACTAGGCTTACTATTGTACTCCCTCAGAGCTCAGCATCCCTCCAGCTAGAGAACTGATCTTTCCTCTGGCCCTTTGCTCCATTTTCCCATCATAGGTGGTTTCCATCTATTCAGTTATTTAGTATCTCAAGCTCAAATTCTAGTCCATAAAGACAATTCTTCCAACTTAGACTAATGTGGGTTATTTTTAATTAGTTTGTTTTTGCTTTTTTGTTTTGTTTTTTTTGTTTTGTTTTGTTTTTCCCCAGAATAGTTGGTTAGAAGGGACAGAGAGATCTCATTTTCAGGTGTTGGTTTCTCTCTATTAAATGAAATAGACAAAACTGCTTCTCCAGGTGGTCCAGGCCCAGTACTCAAGTTTTGGCTCTTGGGTGGGATTTTTGTTTGGTTGGTTTTTTGTTTGGTTGGTTGTGGGTTTTTTGGGTTTTTTTGTAGTTGTTGTTGTTGGTTGGTTTGATTGGATTTTTTTCCCACTGGGGCAAAATTATGTTTCGTCCTCCTTTGCATGGAGGTACTGTGAAAATCTCTTATTTGGAAGGCACTTCTTCTGTGACCAGCTTTTTGGGAAACAGGTGACTTGATGGTCATAATTCTGGAATTTGACGATTGGGAACAGTTTGTTATGAACTATTGCAATTTAAATTGAGAGAAACTCTTATTATAGCAATATTCCAGTAGATGCTGGAAATATGTCCTGAAGTATTAATATGGATATGAAACATGCTCTGGGAATTAAGAAGAGTTGAAGAGTTAGTGTTGCTATTAGTAGACCCTGTAGGAGATGAATTGTTTCTTTATCATGCATGACCTCTTAAAAATGTAGAAAATTTTTGCCTGTGTTTGATATCTCAGCATGAACAGGATATTCTGAGACCTTGTCGACTCGCTCCGTTCTAAAGAACTGTCTTTTTCTTGGAAACAAAATGACGTTCCTGAAAACTACTTCCCATACCAAGTCCCCTCTAGACTTGAATCGCTTAATTTGTTTAATTCTGGGCTTATCCCGGTTGAGTTTTCTGTGATTAATAGCTGCTAACACTATAAACTTAGCACTAAGAACATTTCTTGGGCAGTAGCCATGCTTCTTGCAGGCTGCATTTGACTGATGTTAGGGTGTGGACAGAAGAAGCACTAGGGAAGAGGTCACCCTGAAGAGTGTCTCAGTGATGTGGACTTAGTGTTTACATTACACATCTGCTAGTTGATCTTCTTTGCAAAGATTTGGAGATGGAGGCACTAATCTATACAATTTTATCTGTTTTAAAGCTTGCAAGGCACCACTGTAGTGTGGTGGATGATATAATATGGATTGCTATGGAAGAGGGATAAACACGAGGATTCAGTAGTGTTAGTGCCATTTTCATCTCATATTTACTGGTCCAAGTGCCAGTAGTTAAAAATTAGTGATTGGCTTGAAACTTGCCTGCAAATTGTTGGGTTACATATGATATATTTCATCTTGGATTTGTCTTTTAGTCCAAATTAATAGTTGAGCTTGATATTTCAGAGCTTCTGACATACTGCAGTTCCCATTTATTTTGCTAGGAGAAAGGTGCAAAGTGTTTTGAGAAAATGGAGAGTGCTTCCTTTTTCAGGTTGAGTTTCTGGTCAGAGACACAGTCAAATGCTACTGCTACTGCTTATTACTGGAAAGATTTTGGTACTGGTTTGCTGGGTCTTCTCTACAGCAGGTAGAAAAAAAGGTGTAACAGCAATTTCAGTCTCTTTTGCACAAGAGATATTCTTGCATAAAATGTGTTTAACTGCCTGACCAGAGCAGCAGAGCTAAGACCTGAACTTGTAGTAGGAGAAAATGTATAGCTGTTTGCTGTCTTTCTTTGTATGTATTCCATCCATAATTTAAGATATAACATGCAAGAAATAAAAATATGTCGAAATGAGTTTTAAATATGATTTCAAAGGGTGAGATAGAACAAACTGAAGTGGGTTAGGAATCATATAAAACCCTGTACAATCTGTCAAATCAGTGCTGTACAGAACTAGAGACAAGCAGTTCACATGTTTTGCAAAGACATATATCACTGGATATAATAATGATAATATTTGCAGTCCTAAGGGGATAAAGATGAAACTGCTTCTCTAACAGAGGGTAGACTTCTGTTCTGTTCATATACAATCGACCTTCTCTTTGAATCTTTACTAGGGGCTGTGTACTCAGATAAACAGACTGTTTAGAAGGAGGGTTACGTTTTTTGTTATTTTGTTTTGGTTTTCACTTTTTGTTTGGTTTGTTATTTCCCCTTGTAATGTGCAGCTATAGGGGGAACTGAGGAAACCTTATGCTGCAGTCTGTTTTTCTTTGGAGTTCACTTAAATGTTTGTAACAAGACACAAGTAGCTGGGATTCAGAAGCTGAAAGAACTTGTGTCATCAGCAGGCTATTGACTTGCTGTAGGTACTCAGAAGTTCAGAGGTGACTACCCAAACATCCGCTGTGTGCAGCTTCTTTGCAGTTTTTGGGGTTATTTGAGCATACATTTAAGCAAGTGTCCTGTTCTTGGGAAAGAACAGTGTTTTGGTCAGTTACAGTTCTAGGGACTCTTCCCTAGATGTACTTCTGCGTTGAAACTTTTCTTAATCATCAACCAGTAAAGGGCCTCAATGTGAGAGGACACGACCTCTTGCTGTGAGAAACTCAGACTTGCTGTTGACAGCCCAGAGAAGGCAGGAGAATAGAGTTGGTAGTTATTGGCACAGACACTACATCCTGTATGCTCTAGACCACATAGATATGCATTGCTTTTGTGGACAACATCCTCACATTTGTTTATTTTGAGAGGTGTTCTCCCTGTCCCTCCTTTTACTGCACTATTAGCAATATGCTGGTGTTGGCCAAAGCTCCCGACTGACCATGCAATGAAGGCAGCTGGTGTTAGGTAGCAGTTTCTTTTCAGACTCTTAGGATGGATCATTACCTGTGTCACTTAAAGCATCAGCTGTGTGGAATGCAACATAAATGTACATGATATTATTCACTGCAATGTCTTTAAACACTTAACATCCCCCAAACCTAAAGCAGTAAATTACAGCTCTAAAACCACCTTTCAGTGTTGGTGTTAAGTCTCCTCCTGTAAATATTACAGCAGCCAGAAAATATATTTTATCTGGATGCCACTTAAAAATACACACATAAAACAACCCAAAATCCTTGTGCAAAACTCTCCAAATATCCATTCTTCATGAAGACACGTTAGGTTAAAAGTTCAACAATTTCACCAAGCTGTTGGCTTGGAGTTCAAGCCTACTTGCGTAATGTTGAGGTTTCAGGGCACTGAACCCAGTGTATCCTTGTCAGAATGTTGAACAAAAATAAAAATGCTGGAATAAAATGCTGCATGTGACCTTTTCTTAACTCCATTTTCTAGAACGAATTTATTTTTGGTGCCAAGTTCACAGCTCTGGAATCTGAGTAGCTTCAAAAGTAGGTATATAAACTCAACAGCACTTTGACCCTGTCTGTGCCTTGACCCATGGAAACCATCCCAATGATGGACAGAGCATCAAAATCCCAAGACTTGTTCCCTTTGTGATTCATTTACTGATGGTTTCTTCCATTTAGTGGTAACATTGCTATCAGTGGCTTTTCAGTATATGGAACTGGACTGAGAGCCACCATCTGTACTATTTCACAGAATCACAGAATTTTCATGGTTTGAAAAGATCTCTAAGATCACTAAGTCCAACCTTCAATCCAGAAAAAACCCAGCATGCCCACTAAAGCATGTCTTGAAGTGCCATGTCCATATGATTTTTTAATACCTCCAGGATGGTGACTGCTACCTTCCTGGGCAGCCTGTTGCAGTGCAAACCTACTCTTTCAGTGAAGAAATTCTTTCTACTATCTAGTCTAAAGCTTTCCAGATGCAACTTGAGGCCATTTCCTCTAGTCCTATCATTATTTACTTGAGAGAAGAGCCCAGCACCCACCTCCCTACAGCCTCCTTTCAGATAATTGTAGAGAGCAGTAAGGTCTCCCCTCAGCCTCCTCTTGCCCAGACTGAACATTCCCAATTCCCTCAGCCTCTCCTCATAGGACTTCTTCTTTAGACCCTTCACCAGCTTGGTTGCTCTTCTCTGGATACACTCCAGCAGCTCAATGTCTCTCTTGTAGTTAGGGATCCAGAACTCAACACAGTATATGAGGTGAGGCCTCACAAGGGCTGGGTCATATTCAGCAGGGGGTTGACCAGCACCCCTGGGTCCTTTTATGCCTGGAAACTTGGCCACTCCTCTCCAGATTTGCAGGAATGTGTAGAACTATACTGTGCTTCAGCTGGGCTACTGAGCAGGACATTGGCTGGTCTGCATCCTGGAACATGATTTTCCCAGGTAACATTGAGGAACACTACTTTTTAAGAGGTTTAGCACCATCCATGAAAAACACATAGAAGTTCAAATGTTGTCTGTGTTGGATTTTTCCCCAGTTATATCCATTTGCTATAAAGACTGACTTGTGTTTTCCAGTGGGAGAACTTGAGGAAAATTTTAGCACTGCAGGTAATAGTAATAGCCTGTCAATAGTAAAGAAAGCACTTGTACACCTACATCTGTTGCTAATTGCAGCAATTATAAACAAGGTATATTTCCAGTCAAGTTGAGCATTAGTGGCCTGTAATGGCCCTGAACCCAGTGTTAGAATAGAAATCAATTTTTGTATGCTATTATGACAGAGGACCACAAATGAAACATTCTTCTACTAATTGTCTGAGTAAGAAAACAACATTTCACATGAAAATGAGCTAGAGTTTGGGAAGATGTAATTGGACCTTTACCATCTGTTTGTTTTTCTTGGAGCATGATCCCAGTTCTTACAGATTAATTCTCTCTCATCAGAGGCACTTTAATGCCCTCAGCAGCTTATTTTGTCTGGAAAATTCAGGCACCCAGGATGAGGATCACAGCAACAGCAACATTTTGACTCCCAAATCCCCTGGCAAAATAGTTACATCATGTCTGGAAATAATTGGGCAATGACAGAATGGAAAATTTACAATGACTCAAACAAGACAGGGATGCTCTTAGTAATGGGGCTTTATGAGTTCATTCTTCTGAAGGTAGCAGTTCTTAATGCTACTGGGAAACTCTGGATTGACGTCCCTTGTATCTAAACTCCAATAGAAATATTGCAGAGATTTCAGCTCCCTAGACCAAGCTTTAGTAGCAGTCTGCCTTATCAGTATTCCTGGTCATTTGGTGGAGAGAGTTGAGTGGAACAGCTGTCCGAGAGCTCGCTGTATTCTTGGCTTCTTTCTTGAAGTGATCAAAGACTTGGCTCTGGAGTGTGGATGTCTCACCTCTGGGAGCTGGTCTTGTGTCTAGAACTGACAGACATTGCTGATTAGGGCAGTTTTCAGACCAATGACATTAAAGGCATTTCATACCAAAAGACCTGTGAAAGACAGGGAACTTCATCTTCCTGTAGAGGAAAGTAGTACTTTTTATTGCAACTGAAGGAGCAGTGTTCTGATTCTGTCTGTCTATCTGTGTATCTACTTGACTGATGTCATTGTGATCTGTTTCATCTTCTGTCTATGAATTCTTATACTGAATGAAGGATTTATCTCACACTCTATCTTCCAAGTCACTCGTTCCTGTGAAACTGACTCACAGGGTTGCACCCACCACCAGAAGAAAGAAAAGAAAATTAATAGTCTAACCTGAGCCCTGCTGTCTAGATCCATAGTTTGCAGAAAAGGCAGCTCAGACTCACTCTGTTGGGTAGCACAGGCACAATTTGGATTGTAGTCTTGTCCTGAATTCATGGCCCTGAGATTACAGTGTATGCTTGGCAAGTCCTAAAAATAAGATTGTTAGCACCTTTATTCTTTCAAGAATAAAATCTGGGGATTGTAGAAAATGTTTGGAAAGATTTACTACTGAATGGTATTATTCTCTGCTATGACTGGTCTTGGGTTGACACCTGAGGGGTTTGTGGGATTCTTTGGCCATATTTATTTTTATATAGCATATTTCCTACAGGCTCTTACAATCTCAGTAACGTGAAGAACAATGACATAACAACCCATCAAGTGAAGCTACTGCTGAGGTAGAGGAAATTATTGCATAAATTCCATTCTTTCAAAAACATACATTTATCCATTCTAGATTTGTGGACATTGCTAAATGCTTTACAGCAGCATCATTACTGGGGTGTGAACCATCATGTCCTGGCCAGATTTCAGCTGGGCAATTACTTTTTGCTTACCTACTTTATATTACTGTTGTCTGGTACCATAAGTCTACTCAGCAATGTACAATACCTGATTTAAGCAGTTAACTAAGAACCTACCTAGAGAACCTAAAGCCATGGCTGGGGCAATGAAGTGCAATAGCACAAAAAAAGAATTATACCGGTGGAGTATAATACAAAAAACCCCAAACAAACCATGAAGTGTAGTGAGGCTTTACAGATTGTGTCATCTAGTAGGTGTCTCTGATGAAGGGTTTTTTTCTCTCTAATAAATGTGTTTAAAAAAAATTTTTTTTCTTTTGCAGTTTGAGGTAAATGAAGTGATTACTAGAAGCTGTTGTACAATAAGCCCAAGCAAAATGTACTCCTGCCTCCAAAAATGCTGTTCAGTAGGACATCTCTGTCTTTTCTTTTAGCCAAATATTTTGTATGCTTAGACACTGAGGAGATGAAGGATATTGGTATTCCAGATAAAAACATGAATTTTATTGGGTTTTTTTGTAGTGGGAGCTGCAAGATCATCAATCAGAAATGCTAAATTGTGTAGTTTACTTGCATCTAAATGAGATGCAAGCTTATAATTAAGACTCATCTTTTGGTGTCTAAGAGGACAAATTATTTTTGGCTTGCCAAATTTTTGCTTGGAGTCAGAGTCATACTAAATTAGGACTTTTGTGAAAATAAAGTAACTTTGTAGGAGGTAAAAGAATGAATGGATTGGTCAGTCAGCTCCAGTATAAAAATGTATTGATCTGTACTTGATTAAAAGGTGGAAGAAAAGGTGTAAAGAAATAGCAAATTATTAGTAGCCAGAGTTACAGTACTGACTCCAGGTGCTTGGCTGCTCTTTCCACTTTATGTTTTGAATCTTCATTTCAATTGTTCTTTCTATGATTTTCTATGATAAAACAAAAATTGTTTTATCTGTTTGGATAGATAAATGGATTGGGAGGAACATACATTTTCTGTTTTCTTAGATTGTTTGGTTTTGGGTTTTGTTTGTGGTTTTGTAGGTTGTTTTTTGGGTTGTTTTTTCTTTTCCCTCATTCCCAGGTGAAAACAGAGAAAGTGCTGCAGGTTAATAGTTCAGAAGGCAGTTGCTTCTTAGAGTTCTTTAGCTTTTTTTGTGTTGATAAGCTGTTATGAGGTGAGAGTTATTGGATTTGCAGGCATTAACAGCCTAACATTAGTGGTCATTAGTCATCCAGCATATCCTGAGCATCATTAAAGTGTTAGAAATAGACAGGTTTTTGACAGACACGTTGCATTAAGAAGATTCATACATGTAGTTACAACTGACAGTCTGCAAATAGCCCTTGTCTCTTCTCTTATTTCAGAATACATATCCTAGGCAAATAAATGAAAAATTAAATAAAATGTTAATAGTAGATAATACTATGTATATAGCAGGAGACAATCTTTAGTTCCTTGGGATGCTTTGCATCTCTTAATCTTCTCAGTATTGTTGGAATGGTGGGTAAACAAGACTGAAGCTGAGTGCCTGGGCTGGTTTGTGTGTCTTTATACCACCTCAAGGTCTGCACCTTGTTTTAATGTATTGTGGGAGGAAAAAATCCATGAACTTTCTTCAAAATACACAGTGTATTCCAAGCTGAGCTCTCTTCTGTAATGGAACTATTAAGTGTGGGCTGCCATGGCTTGCCCAGACTGAGTGGCCATTGCTGCACAAGGTCCTGCTCTGTTTCCAGGATTTTCTTTTCTGTGATTTGTGGATCCGTTGTGGGTCTGGTGCCTTCCTGTCCTTCTTCTATCTGGAAGAAGCCTTCCAGAAAGAAAGATTTTAGCCTTGTGGATTTTAAACAGCTGGTTATTTTATTGCTGTTTGGTGCCCTGCAGACCAGGAATCTCCTTATTATGGTGACAAATCCAAACCAAAGGAGTTGGGTTAGCAATAGAGATGCATCAAATGGATTGCTTACCTCTTCTTTTTCCCCATCTCCCATGCTGCAATTGTCTTATATTGGATCTGTTGTTACATATAGCATACATGTAATCTTCCCATGGTAACTGGAATATACTGTGAGCTCATCATTTCACCATCTTTGTACTGGAGAAGCAGTGTGGTCCAGGTCACTGAAGACAAGATAAAACAGATCTCTTAAGTTTAACCCTGTATATGTATCTTTTACTGTTTTGAGCATGGTGCTTATTTTCTCCATTTCATCCTTAGCAAGTGACAATGAAGATAATTTTTATAATACTATGAAGTTATGGTGGTTTATTATTTAATAGTTGAATAATGCAGAGATTTAACTTGGATTTGGCTGTTTCAAACTAGTCCAAATTCAGGTTTCTTTCTACTGTGATAATACAGTACATTTATGTTTTATACAGCAATAGAGAAGGATAGAGATTTATGGGGAAATGGAAATGGTTTACTTTGTTTCACCTCCTCTTAGCATAAACCAGTGTGGTTCTGCTTCATATGTTTAGTCCCATACTTACCTCTGAGATGAAAGCTGTGGCTACATCCCTCAACCCTGTGTGTCTGGTGAGGATCAGTGAGATTCAGTGCTGAAAGTAAGCACAACACTGCTTTCCATTAATACTGCCTTATGTTGCAAACTGGTTTTGCAGGACTGTGTGTCTTGGAGTTCTCCCCCTTTCATGTGTTTTTCTGAAGGTGACAATACACAAATAGTTTTCTCTACTTCAGTTAAAGTCGTGCTCTTGCTGTTCACATTTGTGAAGGACAGGACAGAGAGATAAAACTGAGAATCAACTCTTCTGCACAAGAGAGCTGCTGGCACAGCAGTTGCTTCAGGTGTCTCACTGTGAAATGTTGCTTATTTAGGATATGTTTGCATGAAAGTAAAAATTTCTGAGATGAGAAAGAAGAAAAGTGTGAGATGGATTTTAGAACCTGCAATTGAGTGAGGATTCTGTTGTGCAGTTAGCATGTATCACATCCCATGTGTCTAAACCTTCTGATAAAACTTGGAAAAACTGTATTAGCTTAATTATGTTTGGTCACTGGGCCAAATGGTTTAGAAATGAACACGTACGGCCTGTCAGAGGAAGAGAACGTTGTTATAATTAGACCTTGGGCAAAGTTCCAGACTGTGACTCCTGACCTGAGGTGAACCACAGATGAGGCTGGGAAACAGGAGGGAGATCACTGTGAAGAATGAGTGTGCAGTTTGCTGTTGAAAATGACAGCAATTTGTTTGTGTTTGTGCAAAAGAGTAAGAGTACAACTTAGAAGGGCTGTGGGAAGGAGTGTGTGTTATTGGTGAATTTTCTCCAGAGAGAGATTTCTTATTGATTCTCACTGGAGCCATATATAGAAATAGATAACCACACATGTTTCATTTTTGCAATAACTTTACTTGCAAGAAGTTATTTACTTGCAAGAAGGCATTAGATCTTATATTAGAATAAAAAACCTGCACTTTTTCCATAAATTTTTATGATGGCCTTATCATCAGTTACCAGTCAGAAAAATAGAAGTGTATTTTCCCCAGATTTGATTCTTGACAAAGAAAAGGCAAAAGGGTGAGGAAGAAAAGGAAAATATTATTAATCCAAATGTTATTAGAAAATATTTATTTTGCTTAAAACTGTCCACCAAAAAAGAAAAAAAAATCAAGGAGTTGTAATTCATTCTATGAAATCCTAAGCAGTACAACTTAGGTAAATACACCTGAGCATCCTTTGGCTGGCAGGCTTAATCTTTAGAAAAACTGCTCCCGTGTAGAAATAAAATTCATTCATCCAGTGATTCAATTCTAAAATATCTGTGCTTGATTCCTCTCTAACAATCCTCAATTGTTCTTATTTTAAAAGCATCTAAATGCTTCACCTCTCTACAGCTACAGTGTTGTAGCAATATAAAAACTGTCTCGGTGTCAGTATGAATTTCCTGCATGCTGCTTATAGATGGAGTCTGAAAACACTAGGGTCAAGAGTATGAGTTGTACAATGGAGCGATGCTTGGTAAAGGGGAGGCAACACAAGGTCACTGTTCAGCTGGGGATCAGTCTTGAGGTGAGGATCAGTCTGTTCAATGAAGTTCCAAGTGATAGGACAAGAGGTAATGGCCTCAAGTTGTTCCAGGGGAGGTTTGGATTGAATGTTAAGAAGAATTTCACTGAAAGGGTTATCAGACATTGGAACAGACTGCCCAGGGCAGTGGTGAAGTCACCATCCCTGGAGGTATTTAGGAGTCGTACAGACATAGTACTTGTGGATATGGCTCAGTTAAGGTCTTGTCAGTTGAACTCCGTTATCTTGAAGATCTTTCCCAACCAAGGAAACTGGCATGTTAGCTTTCATAGCATATTCAAAGAGTTCTTATTTCCTGGTAAGGTGCCTCTTTTGGAGGAGTGCTTACCAAAATCTTGACCTGAGCTTACAAAGGAAGATATTATGGTTCTATCGCTTCAGTGTCTCAGCCACATTTTTCAAGGAGGATACATTGTCCATGCCCCAGAGAATGGTGGTCATTTGATGGATGGTGAGGAAGCCTCTAGAGAGTGGGCCAGAACTTAGTTACAACTGAATTGGTGCACTTGTAGTTATATTGTATGTAAATCAGATTTGGCTCACTGTTTTTAGTTCCTTCTAAAACAAAATGTTGTCAAACTAAGGGGTTCCAACATCATCTGTGACCAGGTTACCATAAAGGACATTGAACTTTGGGTAGTCCCTGAGCAGGTGACATGTGGTAGACAAATTCAACTTCTTCCCTTGTGAAATCTTTTAACACCTGAATCTGTTAAGTCTTTACAGCTGACAGGAAACAGAAGTTGCTGTATACATCATTGTGTTGTAGCATCAGCCTGCCCTAGTGAGTCCTGCTGAGATATACCACCCCTCAGAGAGTTGGTACAGAGAGCAGAGGAAAGTGGGCATGCCAGAAGACAGTGCCTGATACCAGCTGGCTCTTTTCAGACATGTAAGAGTTGCAGCTGATGCTTCTGCAGTGCATAAGAGAAGGTGATAGATAAATTAATCTCAGGACTGAGTAGGGCAGGTGATTCCTTCCAAACACATAGTGCCACAAGGGTGAGGGCCTGGCTGGTTTGTTTTGGGAGTTTTGTTGCTTAGTTTTTTCTTAAGCAAGCATGCTGACTTCTACTCAGAAAGCCCACATAGAGAGCTTCTGGCTGTGGTTAGTATGTTAAGTTCCACTATTCAGCTGCTGTCCTAAAGGTGCTTTTCCTAGCACAACTACTTAGTCTTTATGAGAGCTGAAGTCAGCCTTGTTCTGGCAAGCAAACAGACCAAAGCATTGTGGGGAAGGTTAGGGCAGCAGCTGCTCTGACAAAGCTCAGCTGTGTAGCTGCTGATACAGCATCCAGCATCCTGTGGTTCACTTCACCTGCCACCTCCCTCCCCGCTCCTTTGCCCTGTGCCCAGGGAGCTGAGCTTCACAACACGCTTTAATTATTTACTCTCCAAGGATGTGGCTTTTTCTGCAGATTAAATGAAAAAGCAGAGTCTTAAAAAATACAACACAAATAAGATCCTGAGCTGACAAAATACAAGTCCCTTAAATGGGCAAAATATGTGGCCCTCTGTGGACTGCACAGATCCCTCTTTTTAAACTGCTGGCAGGAGACTTCCTGTTTGGATGGGCTGCTCACAGAGGGTGTTGGGTGGTAAAATCACTCACTTCCCAGCTCCTCCTTCAGGCCTCTTTTTTGCCTTCAGGCCTCAGACATTTTTGCTTTCCTGTATACGCTTGATACCAAAGCCCCTCAAGCCTGGATCCTGTCAAGGTGGGAATTGGTAGCTCAGTAGTCAATCTGAAAGCAAGTATTAGCATTGTTTCTCCCCTGGATACATAAAGAAGTCCAAACTAGTAACATGTATTTGAAAATGTGATAGACAACATGGTCCTACTGCAATCATCCTGTCCATAAAGAATAAGTAAGTGTTTTGCCTCTCCAGAGTGTGGCAAACTGTTTTCTGCTTCATTGCTTTATTGTTTGTACACCTTTAGAAGATCTTCCATTTATTCTGGGTAAATTCTACAATATATGTTTTTTGCTTCTGGTACTTCAGTTCTTTTATTGTAGTTCTGAGAGAGAGGCCAATACTGGTCTGCAATGGCAGCATTCAGCCTTTGCCATGGGGCCTTACTGCTAAATCTACCTGCTGGGAAATCCCACATTGACTTTGTAAAAGCTTTTAAGAAACTTTTGGAAAAATGACTCTACAGTGCCATAGAAAAGCATGTTAATACCTTATTAAAGCTTAGTTACTTGTCTAGTTTGAGTGTTTATTTTACTCTTTTGTGTCTCAGATCCTTCTATGCTTTTCTAGCTGTTGCATCAGTGATAACCATTGTAACTGCAGAGAGCCCCACAGATCCAGCAGTCTTGTCATTTAATGTCTGTTGGTTTTGTTTGTTTTTTTTTCCTGCAGAACATGATCAGAAGATAGCAGCATACACCATGATCATGGCCCCCCGGAAGAGGAATCGTCATGCCTTGGGGTTTCTTTGTTGTTTCGGGGGTAGTGAGCTCCCTGAAATCAACCTCAAGGACAATAACCCCCTCCAGTTCCTCGAGTTTTCTGTCCCAATCCCACCAGCAGAGGAGCTCAATGCCAGATTCGCTGAACTTGTGGTAAGTTTCTGCTAGCAGATTGATATATTTTAGGGGCTGGATGAGCTCCTCCCTTCAAAGGAGGGATAAAGGGACTAGTAGGGATAGGAGGAAAACTTCCACTGAAGCTTTTTTAAAATTTTTATTATTTTCTTTAATTCTTTTACAACAGGACAGATTACAGTTGCACTGGGTATAAGTACAATAAAATGCTAATATATGCTGGTTTATTCTCATGGCCCTGTACAAGTCTCCAGGTGTACAACTGAGCACATTAGAGGGGACCTCATAAATTCTCTAGAGAATGAATTCCTGACAATCAATTTCTGGTAAGCAACTTTGGAATAAAATCTGCTCTATAATCCAGTACTGTGGAAAATCTTAGGGTCTATAAAGTAAAGATTATACTGTTCTGTTGATCAGTAACATACTGCTGGTAAAGTATAAGAATCAAGTGACAATGCTAATTAAGTTTCATCTGCCAGCTGCCTTTGACCCATGAAGCAGTACTCTTGCAGCAACAAACATAAACAGGAAGGGAAGCAGTTATTTCAGATGAACTTTTTTGCTTGTTTTTTTGGTAAATGTTGCAGATTCCAGTGGAAGGCAGTTGTTCTCTATGCCTGGTGTCAAATGACTTTGCTGTCTTTGCCCTCAGTTTGTATGCAAAACACAGAGAAAGGTGGTAGGTCTGTGCTGTTAAAATCTACATTGTAAAGGTGATGCCATTTGGTGCAGCTGATCAGCCATCTCATTATTACTTTGAGATCAGAGGTAATGCAACGTAAATGAGGTATTTGTAGGTGTATCTATTCCTGAGTGGTGCCAATGAGATGAGAAATAGAACAGAAAGCACAAGATCTCATCATTAGAGAAATTTGCCAGTAATTTTTTTATATTACACTTATAACATTAGCCCAGTGGTCCTTGTCCTTTAACATGGCTTCTAATTGCCATAGCAATTAAAATAGACATATAATGTGGGTATGCAACTGGAGGTTTAAATACAGGCAGCCATACTATGTCATACCAAGCATAAGGACAACTGCAATTTGTCAGATCAGTCATCTAAGAACCTTGCTACTGTTTCAAGGTGAGATCCAAAGCAGATGCCTAGGGAAGAACATGAGATGTGGCCATAGGGTGATTTTTCTGGAGTAGCCTCCAACCCTCTAGCAATTTTCATTATCTAAAGTTGTTTTCTGTATATATAGTAAATTGGTATGGATTTACTTTCCATTAACTGTTTCCACCTTCTCTAGCACCCATGATAATGTTTTTGTGGCACTCGCAGTATTCTGTGGAAGGGGTGTGGGATGGATTCAGTAGGATTTGCAGCTGTTTCAGGAAGAATAGGGTGTGCAGGAGATGATGGTCGACTTGCTTCTGACTAAGCAGCAGATAGAGAATCTCCTCTTACAGAGATACCTCACAAAATACGTGTCAGTATTTAAATCAGCTTGCTTTATATATGACAATACTTGAATTCCTCTAGAAACGTGCAGCTGACTGGAGAATTCTGCATTGTGACAGGTATCTCTCATGGGTAAGAGTCTGCTCTTAAGTATTGTTTTTCCCATGCAAAGATTTACTTGCTGTATCAAAGTTCACCTTTCTCCAATACTCAAGCCCATTGAAGCATTCAATCCAGTCTTCCTGAAGATGTCACCAACAAATGTGCTTTGCTCCTGAACTTGGCTTGCTAAAACTTGAACTTAGGTACCTGTGGGTCACAGTGCTGCTTTTGCTTACTGAGAGAGTATCAATTTCTGTCAGGAGTTTGTGGTGGTATTAAGGGTGATTTTAGCTTTTTGTTTTATGCCTGGCAGATACTGGATATGTGCTTGTGGCAAAACAGCTCACAGCTGCTTTATGGAAGTTTTTTAAACAGTATAATTTATAATGTTTTCAGTGCAAAATTTAATGACAAATACAGATGATGATCTGTAAAAATTTTTGGCCCCAGAAGTTTGTGAGTTGTTGATCTATGCTGTAACTTTTTAAATGTTCTGACAGCCTGTAAATGGCATATACATTTCAGACAAATGAAGCCATTGAAATGAAAAAAGGTATTAATATTCTTATATTTAGTGATAGTACCCTATCCATCATTGCCTAAGAAGGGACCTAGCAAAAACAAACAGCAAAATGCTGTTTTTCAGAAGGTTAATGATGTGTATTGCACATTTTGATAAAGCTCTCAGATAGGATGGTGATGCATGTCCACAGGAGTTCCTGGGTAGTCAGGTAACATGAGAGTAGTAAAGCCTTTAAGAGTGAGAGAACCTGGGTTAAATATCAGGCTGGCAGAATGCAGAATTTGCCTGGAAGGGAATGTTTGCCCACAAGTCTGGACTAATGCATATTCTATGAGACGCCAATATAAAATGGCTACATCTGTATTGACAGCTCAGATGAGATTTTAATTGGATTAGAAAGATTCAGTCTGTAAATGTGCCAGTGTAAATCAGCGACCTGGAAGTGCCTCAGAGGTCTCTGTGCTGTGTACTGGCTTTCCTGCTGCTTATCTATCAGGGTTTAGTCTGGGTGCACTTGTACTATATAAAAAACAGATTTGTGTGTAAAGCCTTTTGACCCAAATCCCCAAGTGAAATGATGACACCAACGTCATCTGAGATCTGTACTGCAGCCTAGGGGGTATAGCCTCATCTTGCCATCTGCTCTGCAAAGGGTATAATAAAACACTGGTGTGCCTGAATGAGTTTTTAAAAGCTTTTTCCCACCCCCTCTTGTTGTAGATAAAATCTGGGGCATTATCCCATATAAGAGTTAATGGCAAGAAGAGCTGAGCTTAGCTGTGCTGGAAAAACCTCCCTTGTGATGGATTTTCCAGTCTAGTAAATATTCAATATGTTTCTACCTGCCTTTATGAGGAAAATTGATGTTTTGAGGACCAGAATCATGTCTTCTCTTGTTCTTGTAGTCCTTAAATTAATATTATGAAAAGTGAATTTGGAGATGTCCATTTTGCAAGATGAAGAATGTGTTGGGATCCTTTCTGGATGGAATCACATCTCCAGAGCTTGCAAACTTGCTTGTGTAGACTCCAGACTAAAGCAAGTTATACATGTATACAGGCTGCTGTGTTTAGGGGATGCACCCAGACCAGCCAGCTGAGTAAAGACAGCTGTGGTAACAATACAGGTAAATCCTTATCACAAGCCTAGATGCACAAGGCAAAAAGCATACAAAAATACTTGTGACCATGAGATTTGCCCCACAAAGGGTCAATTTCATGCACACAACAGACAGAAGGCAGAACAGCTGACTTTACTGTCTCTCCTTCAATTAACGGGCAAGGAAGAGAATCTTTAGAGAGCAGTGTGTGGTGTGGTCCTGAATCCTCATAAATTGTAAAACTGGCTCTGCCTGACCATCAAGGCTGTTCTAGCCAGCATCACTTCTGTTTTCTTCCTCAGTCTCTCTTCTCAGCTGGCACTGTGTGTTCTACC
Organism: Calypte anna; assembly: GCF_003957555.1. Taxonomy (NCBI): domain Eukaryota; kingdom Metazoa; phylum Chordata; class Aves; order Apodiformes; family Trochilidae; genus Calypte; species Calypte anna. The sequence goes on from NC_044246.1 coordinate 15,501,150, forward strand.
ATGTAGTAAAGCGCTGCTGCAGTTGGTGGTCTATTGGCGGGCGTCAAGCTGGTTTTGTGCCTGCTGGCAAGCTGGTTGTACTAAGCACATGTGTTTTTCCTTGTACAGACTGATTGAATAAATCGGAACTGCAAAGAGTCTGGAAGAACTGTCACAAGGCAAGGGGAAATAATTTTTTTCATGAAATAGCTTTTCCACGCCCATTTTCATTAGCAGTGGTGCATTCTTGTCACAGTATGTTCTGATTCCTTTTGCTCAATATTAGAGTCCTGGTCTCTTCTTGTTCTTTAAGGCTGGTGTGCTGCTTGATGATAAAGATTTTACCATCTAGATCTCTCTTGCACCAGCAACCTGATCCCAGATGTGAAGTCAGACCATGTCAAGAAGGGTAGCTAAAATGCTGGATATTCAGAAAAAGCAGAAAAATGCAAAGAATGCTAGTGTAGAGGAAAGAACAGTGTAAACTGCTTGCACTTTTGTTGTTTTTCTTGTTGTTTCCTCAGTGGTTCTGTTGAGGTAGTGCTAGTATTTGAGAGGGTGGAGTTCAAGATTTTCAATTTTAGAATGGAAGGCCCATGGAGAAGAAGTTGAGTTGTCTTTTGAGCTGCTGTTTTTAAAGGTGATCATATTGTTACATCCTCCAAGCTTTGTCTAAATTACCCATACCACACTAGTGTCTTACACTGGGAAGACAGGAGAACTGCTTACTGTTGTCCCCTCTGAGTGATTGATGTCTTTGAATCCTTCTGGAATTTAGCTCAGGTGGGGCATTGACTGGATTCTTCTGTCATGTTTTTTTCTCTCATACTGCATTTGAACACGTTTATTTTTTAGTCAGTTAGTTGGTGGTTTTGTGTTGTTTGTTTGTTTTTTTTTTAATTTTTCCTCAGAGCCCGTAAGTAAGGGGTCTTGTTGAATTCATAGGTTCAAAAAAGCTGTTTCTCCATTACTATTTACCATTCTTCCAGGTAAGAATGTTTTCTTCTTTTCCAGAAGAAAACTTTAGACCCTATGCCACCAAAAGTACCTATTAAGTTAAATTATTTACAGTTGAGAAGCAGCGTAAATGCTTACAAACTCTGTATTTGAGATCTTTAGGTTTATCCAGCAATCTCTTTTGGCTTGCCTTTATGCTTCTTTTCACCCATTGAAACGACAGCTCCGTGTGACGTCCCGCAATCCTTTAGACGCTGAAAGAGGCAGATCAGTGCTTGGGTGAGGCATCATACCCTCTTCGGTCTGCCCCCCCATCTCCAAAGAAACCTTGGTTTTGGATCCTACTGAGAAACCCCAGCTTTTGTTGCAGAGAAGATGCACAAAGAACTACTCTGTGTTCCTGAACTACAAGGCGACTGGAAATCAAAAATGTATTGCCTGAGTGCAATGAAATGAAAATGGAACGGAGTGCTGAATCAAGGGTTCTGTCTTAACCTCAGGTTCAAGCACCTTCATTGTGTTCAGGTGTTACTGGAAATCATGATTGAAATCACATCCTTGGTTTCTGCCTGCAGTGCTCTTTAACACCAACCACAAGAACATGGAACTGGAACCCTTTCTGACATAACATTAAATTCAGCTCTTAACCTATCACCTTGTGACCTCTGATCCTATAATACTTAGGAATGGCTTTGGATGGCATTTTAGTTGGCTCAGTTTCTGAATTAAAGGTGAGCTAGCCCAGGAGTCTATCTGGAATTAATGGCAGTGACTATGATAGTAAGGAGGAGGAAATGAGGATCATGTTAAATTCCTTCTTCTTCAGTCTTCTTGGATAAGAGTTGTAAATGAAATTTCAATGAAAATTAAAAGCATGAGAAGGAGATGTGGAAGGAGAATCCAAGCAGCAGAGGCAGAAACTTGGTAATCCCTGGATACTCTGATAATTTCTGCAACTGTGACTAGAACTTGTACCACCTGAGGAAGGGAGGTTATCTAGTGCAAGATGCCTGTTGCTTTACTGTACCTTTTGCTTTTTTCTTTTTTTCTCTGTTCTTTGCCACCACATGGTTCTCTCTTCATTTTTCTGCCCATTTATCTAATAGCTTTCTAAGTAAATCAGTGTCTTGAAAATAAAAAAGTAAATCTTGTCCTGAAACAGAAGTGTGGCATTAGTTTGATACTTGGTGCTCTCACATATTTTGTTGTTCTCTCCTGTTTTCTCAGCCCTCCAGACTAGTAGCTGCCAGCACTTTAGTGCCAGAATGGTGAAGAATGTAGAAGGAGTTGATTAGTCTATGATGAGCACATGAGCCATCCACACAAATGGTATCTCTGCTAGTCCTCTCAGGACAGAGAACAGTGGGATCACAGAGGACACATTTCTAGTAGTGTTGGATGAAGTGATCAATAACAGAAGTCTGGAGAAAACTCTGCTCTTTGCTTACTCTGTGACATCTGTCCACATCTGTTCCTCCTCTACCTTCACAGACAGTAAAATTCAGTGATTATAATTTCACTTCCCAGAGGAGAGAAAGTTGAGGAAAAGAAAGAAAGAGGTGGTTTATATTGAAATAGGTTAAGGCAAATCATTGAAGTATCTGAGACTTCATGAATTTATTTTTTCAGAGGAAGCAAAACAATTTTTGATCAAAGCATCAATTTTGCACACACTGGACAACACACCTTCATCAGGAGCCACAAGGAGATGGGATTGAAACCTAAATAACTGTAGTAGTGGTTCCTACTGCAGCTGACTTGGAAGTAACAAGTTTCCTTCATGCTTGGTTCTCCCTTGCAAGCCATTTAATGTAATGGATGCAACATAAACCTCAGATGAAAACTAGGTTTCACCAGATTGAATAAGTACTCCCATATATCACCAGTCCCACTCAAACTTGCCAAGTCCTAGCTGGGGCAGTGTTCATGAGGCCCCTCTTTGGCTGTTCAACCTGCAAGAGCATTTATGGGGTAAAAAGGCTAAAAAATGCCTCAATTGTGGGCTTTCATGTTACTGCAGCCTGCTGCAAACTTTAGTCTGTGTCTGTAGGCACAAGAGGGCATCAGCCATGTTTCTCTGTGTTTGATGAGAAGCCTGGAGAACAAAGTTCTCTATTACTCCCCCAGCTCCCTTGTAATACTTCTGAGGACCAGATATGCAAAGTTGCTTTTCTGTCTCTTGGCTTGTCACCTTGACAGACAAGTATCCTCCATGTATAAAGCTTATTTAGTCCTTGGTTTCTCACTGAAGTTCTGTGGCTTACAAAACCATGCAGTTTAGATCCTTACTGCAAACCCCAAATGTGTTGTGGATATTGATAACAGTATTTAATCACATTTAAATTCAGGCATGTTGCCAATATTTGAGTATTTCAGTTTCAAATTATCAGTCTCTCGGTCATTCTTTCCTCTTCCTGGATTCTTTTTTAATACAGGGATTCAATTTCTGTGTCACTCACCCTGCTTATAAATCATAGTTTCAAACTACACCTCTGACAGAACTGTGGCTTTGAGTTGTTGATCAATGCAAATTTCTCTGCAACTGTCATTTAAAAATTCCTCTGTGCTCTTTTGCCCCTAAGAGAATCTCTTTTACTCCCTGTGCCTATCCCCTTTGTGCTTTTCTGTAATGAATGATTGTACCTAGTCAGTCAGGGAGATTGTGTATTGCCAAATGCAATCATGATCTGGAGAAGTCCATCATTTTTATTTACATATGATGAGCTCTGACTCCAGTGAACTGAGGAAACTTTGCTGTCCTTGGCTCAGTGGAGACTCCTTACCCCAGTTATTGCTTCCTTTCTTGTATTTAGTGAAAATGTGCTAATGGAGGCTGAAGAAAATAGTAATGATGAGACTAAGCTGTATTTTTCATGACCAGAGACTCATATCCATCTGAGTAGAAGATACTGTCTCTGAAGGCAGAAAAATAGCAAAGATTTGAGGCAGCAGATTCCTTTCCTCAATGATGAGGGCCAGGCCACAAAAACTTTCCTTTCTCTTGGTTTAGTTTATAGTTGTGAGATTAACATTTTTCATTCACTTAGATGCACTTGTTTTCTATTACAATAATGGCAAAAGTACTGGGTGGTTTAAGATTTCTGAAGCAATTAGGGGACTGGGGCCTGGGAGGCAAAAGCTCTCCCTGGTATCATGGGCTGCGTAGTTATGCACAAATGTTCCTTTACGGACAGTGCAGTTCTTCAGTCCAAGATTGTACATACCGAAATATCTTTCTTCTTTTTCATTGTCCATATCCAAGATACCTCTCTTCTATTTCTTTCTGCTCTTCAAAGAAAGATTTTTCATACTGTCAGGTCTGCTTTATACATGACCACACTCATAAGTCCCTGATTTTCATGCTCATATCACTTCATGCAGCTTTCTGTAGTTATAGAAGTCCCAATACATGAGAGATACTACATTTTAGGCTTCATGGTAGAGACAGATCTCCCCTTCAGACAGACACTCACCTACACTGCAATAGGGACAGGTTTGGGGCACTGAGTGCTGCTCCAGCACTTTCTTTAGGCTCCTTTCCAGTAGGTGCAGCTGCCTGGCAGCTCCCAGCTCCCTGACCAGCTGCCTAAGGAGCAGCAGTCACTATGCTGCAAATGTGAGACCCAGATGCTGTGAGAGGAGCATGAGATGGGAGCCAGGTCTGAGAATCAATAGGGTTGTGTAAACAATTATAAAGCCAGATCCAGGCTTACGTGCCAGACTTGGGTGTGAAGAAGCTGGGAGTGTTACCAAAGTACCTGTGTAGTTATAAGGCTTTTGAGCAGTGATATGCTGTTTTGTAGATCTTGTTGCTTTACTATAAAACTTAGGGGCAGATTGTTATCTGATTTTAATCACTTGTTCCCCTGAATTCCGTGCTGGCCTGTGTAGTATTTTCTGTGTCTGTGGTGACTGTTGGTTTCTAAATACCCTAAGCAGAGCATACTGGCTGCTTTTCTAAAAGGTGAGGTAGGTTGTGGTCCTGGTGAGAATACCTGAAGGGAATGTTTGAGTGTGATCTCAGTATGATTTACTTACAGTGGACATGAAACACCAGAGAAAAATGTACTTACTGGACTACGTGTTTTATCAGAATAGTCCTGATGTTCTCTGACTGAAGAAATCTATGTCATAAGAGGAGAAGTACTGGGTTTTGGAAGCACAGCAATTTACTAAATAATGTAGCTTGGGCTGCAAAAAGAGGAAACAGATATTGCCACTATAGAATTGATGTGCTAAGATGCCAATCTTCTGTTATAGCACTGTCTTGTTTTGGCATAACTTCAAGTGTGAGGCAGGATTACATAAAAAGAAAAAAATAATGTAAAGGTTTTCTGTGGCCTTTTTCCTTAGTAAGACATCATTAATATTGGAATAATTTTTGTGTTGCATTACAGCTATAACAAGAGCAAAGACATTCTGGAATATGACTGAAGGCTGCAGAAGTGATAAAACACTGAGATGATATTGATAGTAGTAGTCATAGTTGCTAGCTGGAAGGATCAAATTAATTTATTTTTGTTTCAGTTTTCTGAGGCTTTTCCAGCTCCACTTGGATGGATACAATATAAAAAGTTTCCTACTTTCCTTCTGGAATTGAACTTTCTCACATAGTTCCTGTCACTTTAATTCCTGCTGACTTGCACGCCCTCTCCAGTTGAACAAGAGCCAGCAGCAGCAGTACAGGGATGTCCTATTACTCCACTGTCTTGAAATGGCTTCTCCAAGCATGATTTCTGCCCTTTTGCAGTATTTGTCCTTTCTTTACTTCTCTTTATTAGTCTTATGTTGCTGAGAGCTGAATTAGATTAAAATCTATTAAATGTATTAAGACCTTATTCTAAAGAGAGTATTTTAACCTAGATTAGGTCTGTTTAGGAGAGGTGGGGAGGCTTGTAAACCAGATCAGAAAAGGAATTTGGGATGAGAAGGTGCCACCTGGCAGAGGAAAGTACTACATCATACAAGGAACATGATGGCCAGTTTATAACTGGACAGGTGATTGTGATAAGGAGGGACAGGTTTCCAAGCACTGGAGAAAAAGTCACAATGAGTGAAGTCACTGTGGTGCTGAAAAGGGAGCAAAGAGATGATGCAAAGCTGGAGGTGACATAGGATGAGTGCTAGTCCAGGGGGATCTTTGGGAGAAAGAGAGAGAGAGAGCTTGCACATTGATGAAGGGAGGCTGAATGACACATGTTTGTTTCTTCTGCAGCTCATAGAAGAAGGGCCCCATCTGAGGTGTTCTAGGAGGTATGACTTGTCATTTAGCCTGAATTGAGCAAGAAAGGGGGAGCCAGGTCTCTGTGATGACAACCTTATAAAATTTATAACAAAACAGTAATGTAAAAGTAACTGCTGAAGCTAGGGAAGCAGTGAGATTTTCCAGTGAGGAGGAAAGGTTGTGAAAGATGATGGGAGGCAAATGTTTTTCAGGATGGGAATAATCCCTACTGAGGTAGACCATAGCTGAGCTTTAGAAGGAAATGCTAACAAGATATTTGAATGGGGAAATAGGTACCAACCATGATCATCTGTTTAATGGGTTGTCTGTATTTGCTCATCTAGTAGCAGTTTATATCAGATATAATAATTGCTCAGATAGTGTATTGCATAGCCTGAAGGAGAGCTGGGCAAAAGGGTTTATAATTATGTAATTTCTCTGTGTCCTTCTATAGGTGGATTGTGTCTTCAAACATTGATCAAGGTTTTTTTATCATTTAGGGAAACTATAAAGGTAATCTAGGATAGCTTTTCCAGCGTTGGGGGGAAATAGCCTTTTCTTGTGTGTGCCTGGTCTGCAAGGCTCCAATGTTGGGGAGCAGAAGGTGCCACAGGTGAGGCTGGCTGGTTGGAATAGCAGCTTTTCAGAGTACAAGGTTTTCAGGTCAGAAGTTTTCTGGCATCTTCCTCCACACTGCGTAAAGTGGAGCTTTTAGAGTCACTAAATATAGGAGATGAGTGGTCCTTCTGCTCATCCCCTTCAGCTCTGTGGGGGGAACAGCACATGTAAGGCTGTTCAGAAACTGCTTCTTTTGTGAATTACCACACCAAGCTGTCTCCACAGCTCCTCTGTCTTAGGCGTATTTTGTCCAGAGGAAGTATGGACAGATGCCTTCCACCTGGCATTGGAACACCACACACCAGAGCTTTTAATGGTCAGTACCTTGTCGGTATGGAAATGTCTATAAGCTTGCTGGAAGGAAAACATATTTCAAGAGCATTATGTCTTTTTCCTAGGTACCTCTGCAAACCTATGCAACATGCATTTTTTGAGTTTGTTTCCCTGTACTAATGCTTCTTAAGCAGTTTTAATGCACAATTATAGCCAGATTGAAAAAGTGCTGAAGAGATGCAGTGTGTGTAGGTCATGAACAGGAGAAGAGTCTTCCAGTGGCAAAAAGAACTGTATTTGAAGATCCTGGGAGAAAATCCCTATTACTACCTCATATGACAGACGTTGCCCTTCTATTACCTACTTGTTCTGGTGGGGATTGTTTTTTGGTACATTTTTTGGTTGGTTGGTTTTTGGTTTTTTTTTTTTTTTTTTTTTCTGTCTAGAGTCTGGTACAAGACTTTAGAGCCTTCCCGAGCAGACTTGTTCTCACATGTGGACCCAGTATTGTATGCAGAAGGACTGTAGTCAGCATCTGTATATTCTATGCACTTATATATCTTCTATATCTATATATATATATTCTATATTCAGGTATATTTTAATTTTGCAGATTCCCATCATTTGTTGACCACATATAGGCAAAAGCTGCACAAACTAATAACACAAACATCTTTTGAAAATAATTTAGCAGTGTGCACAACAATGTCATGTGATGGCTTACTAGGTGGAGGTTTGAAGAATAACTTCTCCAGAGAAAATTATAAGAGGAAAACAGATTGCAGTTTCCCAGTTTGGAAGGTGTCCAGGGAGTTCCCTGAGTCATGGAAAATCCATTGGGATTTCTTTAGTGGCTGTGTTTTAGCATTACATCTTGTACAGAGAGCAACAGCTGGATGAATTTGTCAGTTGGTGTAAAGTTGTTGGCTTCTACATTAATTATGTGAGAGAACTTTTGGATTGCAAATGCTTAACCAGGTAGTAAATGCAAGTTCAATTTGTTGTTAGGACATGAGTCCATTCTACAAGGCAAATGCTCATCGTTCTCTTATTCCTGTTGCTGTATTTTGTGAAATATTTTTAACAAAAAAACCCCAAACATAATTTATTTCTTAGAAATATTTAGAGAGAAATTTCTTGCATGGCGTTTTCTTAAACCCAGTGATGTCAACGCTGTAGTTGCTGTTTTGATTATCAGAATATTTAAGCAGTGAGACAGGACAGGGTGTGAATGAATAACCAAACATACTGTCATGCCTTCAATTCCCTGACTATGGAAATACTCAGTTTGTGTCAGTGAAGAGCATTGTGGAATTGCCCTCCACCTCACCTCAGAGGGGATATGAGGCTGCTGTTACAGGAGTTTTCATCTGCATAACTTCTGCTTCAAGTAGAAGTGAACAATTAGGGAAAAGGGGGCTGTTCTGTGTCTCAAGTCTGTGCTGTAAATTGTTAAAAAAGTCTGTGGTATAGGCTGCCCAGATGAGAGGTTTAGTCTCTGTTATGATTTAAAGTAGGTAATTTGATTAATATTTTGCACTGGTGTAAATTCAAAGTCAGTCCACTCAGTTTAATGGAGTTAGGGACACTCTGATCTCTGGATTGCACTACTAAATGTGGCATAATCATTCAGAGAGCAAGAAGAGAACTAAAGGCAGCTTCTGGTTTCACTTCTATCTGTTCAAACCTGAACTACTGCCAGAAATGGTGTAGATTTATTGCAGTTCCTTTGAGTTTACCCCACTTATAAGTTTGAGCATGTGTGTCTGAGCCGTGCAACCAAAGCTCAGTACGAAGTCAATTTTGCTCATTAAATTCTTAACCGACCTCTCAGTTCCTCCTGCCCTCTTACGTAATATTTTATCAGAGATTTAAAGGTCAGCCAAGCTCTGACTTACCCTTGTTTTCCTCTGTAGGCGCATATGGCAAATAGGATGCACACAAGAGGATAAAGCTGGGAAGGAGAGGAGTAGGTGGCACAGACGCCCCTGGAAATTCAGCCTGCCTTTTGGCATGGGGCCACGGCAGCAATTCCCAGCCCACATTCTGAGTGTTGAGCCAGCAGGACTGTGTTTGGGCAGGAAGCTATCAGAGAGGTGTGTGCCTGTGTGCTTTGGCACAGTCCAAGCTGTGAATTGCTCCAGCCTAGGAACCTCCTCTAAAGTTCTGAACAGAACAGAGGAGACTTTGTAGGGAGGGAGAGGGTGGGGAAGCCAGAAAGGTAGCAGTTTAGATGGCAGTTTCCTAGTAACCTTTCCCACACCTACCTTCCTATAAAGGGTCTCATCTAAAGCACCTTGGCATGAAAAACAAGCCCTGGCACAGGGAAGGGGAAGGGAGGGGGAAATGAGGGGAGGAGAAGGAAAGGAAATGAGGGGCAGGGCATGGGCACTGTGCTTAAACAGCAGATTTTATTGTTATTTAGTGTTATATATGGTGGTACTAGAAGCTGTTTGAGAAAGGTATTTAATATACTGTGTGCCATCGGAATTTGTAGGTAAATGTGGTACTTGCCCTAGAGGACTTGCAACCTGTTGCAGTACAAAGCTATATAAAGCAGAGCTTTCAGTTCTGTTTGGTGCTTTCATTAAGCTGACTGAATGATGAAATACAGAACATGCCTACTAAATTTCCAAACATCACTAGGGTTAAAATATAAGCTTAAAAGAAGATGGAGAATTTGTGTGAAAAAGGATGGGATTCAATGTAGATGATATAGACTTGCTTCTTTTAGCAGCAGATCTGATAATTCAGGATGGGAAGCAGGCAGGTGGGTACACTTTTTTAGAGAAGAAACTAAAATGGGATTAATGAGTGGACATTAATCATGCAGTTTTTAAGCTTTCTATATTAAAAAAAAAAAAAGAAAAAAAAAAGAAAAAAAGAAAAAGTAATACTTTTCCCAGAATACATAGCCAGTAATGCAGTCTGGAAGATGCATGAAGTAATCATTGCACTCAGCATTGGTAAGGTCTTAGCTGGAACACTGTCCCCACTTTTGAAGAGTGCACTTCAAGAAAGATGTACTTTGAATGGAGGGAGCCCGGAAGTCAATTAGAAGAGGAATGGCAGGTCCAGAGGACATGACCTCTAAGAAGGACTGAAAGCTGGGCTTGTTCAGCCTCAAGACAGATGACTGAGAAGGGACATTATAGCAGCCTTTAATAGGTTTGAAAACTGTTATCAAGCGGAAGGAAAAAAATCCGCTCACTGTGTCCATGGTTGATATGGCCGGAAGTAATTGGCTTAAATTGCAGCAGCAGGGATTTAGATTAGACATGTGCATAACTATTCAGTTTTCATTCCCATCTCTCTCAGTGAGCTCATTCCAATCCACTGATATTGACATGTAGCCCATCTTAACAGAGAAAGCAGTGATGGTAGTCAACTATTTGCATTATCGTCCTCATATGCCCATCCCTATCCATGGAGTGTCCCTCCTGCTTTATCCGTATGATAACCCTGCATATATGAGAACACATTTCATGATTTTTCTAAACATCTGCATGTATTTTTGGATAAAGAGATACTGTTTTTTCTCATTCTCTCTATTTGGCCCATGTGGATTGCCTGTGGAGGGCAGAAAAATGAGCAGAAGATGCTTCTAGCGGCCTGTGAATGGGGACTGCCACAACAGGCCTTGCTGGTTATACATACCTGTATGCTGTCAAGTCACAAAGAGCTCTGAGGAGTAGGAGAGAAACAGGATTTAGCTCTTCTCCGGGAAGCAATGAAGCAATTCACCAGTGATTAAGGAGAAAAAAAGGAAGCAGTACAGTGGTGGTGGCAGAGGAAGTCGGGAGAAGATAATTGACTTCCTGTGAGAAAAATTTCTCTGCCAAAAAGCAATGCCCTTCATGGATAAAATTCTTATTCCTCTGCTGAGCCTTAAAAATGTTAACTTCTGTTACCCTATGTAACTCTGGTGCATACTGGTTTCGTCATGCACAAATGTAACGATGAAACACCGTAGGTATGGGCAGATGTTATGTGGTATGTCTTATGTATATAGTGCTTGTGTATGTAAGGTGCAAGTGGAATACATATCTGCACATACACATAGCATGTGTACAAAAATGCATGGAAACCAAATGATGCTTTCTAGTGATTCACCTTATCAATTGGGAAACTGATCAAAGTGTTAGTCTCCAGCCTCAGATGGTGTTGTTTTTTTGGATTTTTTTTTGTGTGCTTTACAATAGGCTACTTTTAATTCCAAGAGTTAGGAAGAGGTGGAAGAGCTTGCGTCAAGGGGAAATGGTCTGTTTTGGGGGTTGTTTTGCTTTTTCTTCTAGGGTTATCAATGGAGTTGGAATACTTCCAGGAACCACAGTGGGAACTTTTAGCCAGTGCACTGTGTCTGGAGGTGTACAAAGTGTGTAGGTGGTAGTGTTGTTATCTGTTCAAAGAGAATCTGTCTCTGGTATGGGTATAGTCATGCAGTTGTGCCAGGTACAGCTCTGAGAAGGTAGGGATGGACAGTGGCTATTGTCTAGAGAAGGAGGCTCTGTTTTACCTCTCTTGATGCCTGTCTCAATCACAACCCAGTGTTTGCAGTTGGATGTTAGGTAAAGCCTATGAAATATTTCTCTTTTTAGGAAGTTTTGCTGAGTGGTACCTTTTTTTTTTCCTCTCTGCTCTTTGCTGCAGTTTGTGCATGACTGTAGGCAGTTTGTGCAGCAGAATGAACCTCATTCACTGACAGCTCAGACAGGCAGACTTTCAGAATGCTTTATCAATCTCCTCAGTATTGAAAATGCACATTGTCCAGCAGGCTGCCTCTTCCATGTCAGCCTGGTGAACTGGGCTGAACAACTTAATGGAAGGAAAACTGTAGGGGAACAATCCTATACTGTCCCCTGGAGGTGGACACAGTGATAAAATAGGGAAGGTTTCTCTCTTCTACTTCAAGGTCTCATAAACTGTTTGCAAAAAGAATGATATATGAAGATTTTCTTTTATTTTTTTTTTTAATTCACTCACTGCAATTATCTCTGAAGTAGCTTTTTGGACAGCTGTCTCTGGACCTTTGGTGAGGGTGTCTCTTTTTTCACTCCTCCCTGAGCTTCCTTCCTGGTGGGCAGAGAGGCACAGCTGGAATGTGAGCTCTGAGCCTAACACGTTATTTGCCAACAGACCCTGGCATATGCAGCATGACCTGGAAAAATATAGGTTCCTGGGACTGTTGTTAGGGTAAAAGTCTCTTCCAGGCAATGTAAGGCACATGTTAGCAATGTGGTCCTAGTCAGTTCACTTGTTAAAGCTATAATAGTTATTATAGATTGGATTCTCCATTGGAAAGGCTTGTAGTGTGCTGCTAAAAACCTCCTCCCTCATCTCTTTCCATTACTTCCCCTTCCTCCACAGTCCCAGCCGTGGCAGTGCCATTTATCTCATGTCAGCCTGAGCTGTCCTTCACCATAAACTATTCCCTCAAAGTGTTTGCACATGAATGTGAACCTTCTCTGGGGCCTGCCACTGGATGCTGGATGGGATCCCATGGTGTGTCACAATCGGTGTTTACTTTTCACAAGATTAAAATAAATTAATTGAGGGTATGCTCTGCTATACTAAGCCACGTTGGAGCATTAGTGGAACTGGAATATGGCCTTTTTGGGGTGACAGACATCTATTGTTTCAGGGAACCTAAGGCAACAGGTATTACATTCTACAGGGATTTTATTATATTTGTTTTTGTAACTTGGATATGCTTGATGCTGTTAAGGGACTGAGAGAGAATGATTGATGAGGTAGGTAAGGAAGAGTGCATTTTTGCATGACATGAGAAAAAGTTCAAGGGGAATGAGGAAAAGATTAGACTGGGAAAAAAAGAAAAAAGTAGGCGTGTTCAAGAAAAAAGAGAAAAGGAATGGGAATGTGAACAGAAAGCAAGATAAGAGCAGTGTATTCATACAGTGTATGGTCATAATTCAAAAATGAACATATCCTTGGAACACAGCCTTTTGAGGTGAGAATGCTAGCAAGTTATTAAAATTAAATAATCTTCAAATCATGCAGGTGTAAATAATGTGTAAAGACATCCTAATATCATTCCTGCTTTCCCAGTTTTGTTCTCTACTGGATAATTCACAAAAAACCCACATTAAGGACAGTGATGATGTGACTGCACAAAAGAACTCCACAAAAAATATTTGCAAATACTAATGCTGTCCCCACTCTGTGGCACCTGCAGAATCAGACTTTTTTTCGAGGCACAGAGCTGGGAGTGTTTGACCATCTACAGAGTTTGCTCCATGATTTAATACTCACCAGGCTTGTATGCACAGCCCTCTAAAGCTGTTGGTGCTGATCACAGGTCAGTTAACTTCTGGTCTCATTTGGTCTGGAAATTCTTGAATTTCCATTTCAAGTTTAACAGGGGAGAGGAAAGTTTAACCTTTATGGGGAGCTTTGCCAGTTTGTGCAACCTGAGGATTTGGTTCCCAGGTTGCTTGTTGGCTGTCCTTTTTCTTGAGTACCATCCACTGCTAAAGAGCCAAACACAGCAATAGAGATGTAATCAGTGGTCAGAATAGGCATCTCTGAACAATAGAAGTGAGAAAGTTTATTTGATAATGTATAATGTCTTAGGGTTGGATTCTGTGGTGTAAAATAAAGATTGTCTTAATGCCAAAACTATTCCCTCTGGGGGTAGTAAAAGGATTTTGTTCTTTAATAGTTTTTTTATAATTACCTCAATATTTTTGTAGCATAAATAAAGATTTTAAAACTGAGAATATCCTTTTAGATTCAATTAAATTCTCTCAGTCACAAAAGAAGCCCTTCAATGGGAAACACAAACCTGAGGTATATGCCAATAGAAAGAATGTGCTTTCAAGAACACTGTAAGACAGACTGTGACTTACAGACAAAAATTGAAAGTAGAACTCAACTATCTGTATCTGAAATCATAATGAAATTGGTGTAGCAAGACAAATATCAAAGTAAACATAAGAAAATAAAGGAGATCCCTTGCAAAATATGTTATGCCCATATTAATGAATTTATTGCCTGCAGTAAATAAAACATACCCGGTCATAATTCTGTGCTTTACTATGCTGGAATCCCACTCACAGTTCATTATACAAAGCTGGTTAGGTGGTTGTTTTGGGTTATTGTTTTTTGTCTATTATAAAATGAAGCAGCTGTCTGAATGGAACAAGCAGAATGAGGTACTAAAGCTGAGGTCTCCCATGAGTGCCCAAATATCCCTGGAGAATCAAGTTTGAAGCTCTTGGTCTCCAGTATTCTGACTTGATGCCAAGAGATGCTGGAGCCCTAAAGCCCGGATACTCAATATACTTATAGTCTTGAGGTCTCCATCCTACCCTTGCTCTGGCTTCAGCACCAGTATATTGAAGTGGGAAGTCTCATTTTGTCTTTCAGTATTTTACTAAGCTTGCCCTTCAAACTCTTTTAAGTTTTCCCTATTTTAATTGCTGTGTAAGTCTTATTACAAGGCCAATTGACTGGTGAAGGAGCAGCTGTCCTGTGACTCTGTCTCACCTTTCCACAGATAACAATGCTGAGGATGAAATACACATTTCAGCAAGCATTGGTAGGCATTAAAAGATCTTTAGAGAGGCAGGCATGTTGGTAGGTATTAAAGAACCTTTAGTGGTTTTCTCTCCAAGAGAAGTACTCTTCTGCATTCTCAAAATATTACTTTTTCTCTCTATTAACTTCATATCATGTAGCTAAGAAAAGTGCTGCCCAGTCTATCTGTGAAATACTTTTCTGTCCAGCTGCTCCAGGGCTTTGAGTGATATCATTATCAAGCTGATGGCTATCCAGCATCAAATCCAGCTTTCACACTTTGATAAGTGTTCTCAAAAACAAAGGTCATAATGTGGTTTTAAATCCCACAAAATACTATTTTTTATGTTTTCTACCCACTCCTTCTTGTTCCCTTTCTTACTCTCTGTCTCTTATTTCTTTGGATTGTAGCCATTTTGAATGGAGGCCATCTTCCCTTTTGGCCTGAGAAGGGAGCTGGCAATATCTGAACCTCAAATCCAGCTCTAGTACATTTTAAATGCTTTATCATTGAAATTGAATCTATGTAAATAAAAAAAAAATGCCCACATGAAAGTGAAATTAACTTGAATATATCCACCTCCAAGCAAATAAAATAGGGTAGGAAATAGATAAAGGAGAGAAATATTAACTAGAGGTACTTTATGTCTCCCTCAGATCAATCTGAAAAATGTCTTTTTAATCTGTTATTCATGAGAACACTTGCAATTTCAAGTATTTTTAAGAGCCAGGAGGCTGAGTTCCATTGTGCAGGGTCATGCTGGCACGAATTGCTGGAACCAACCCACTCATCCAAGGCATAAAAGAGGAGTTACATCATTTCTGTTGGGAACTGGCACAGGTGATGAAGGAATGTGCTTTTGCCCCTTTGTTCTGACAAACACTTTTTTCTTGCCCTTTACATTTGCTCCCTGGGCTTTAGGTCACATCAGCTTCTTAGCCTGGCTCCAGCCCCAGTCTTGATGGCTGCATTCAGAGTTTGGAGTTCTTCCCCATCCTTTCCTACCTTTGCAATTCCTTTCTCCTTCAGTCCTTCAATAGCCTCTTGCTGTCACTGTCTGAAGTTCTACACCCTGACTGACCTGCCTCTGTTACTGGATCAGTGTCACCTATTCATGGGGCAGTAACCCTTCTGAAATATATTAAATTTATTCTTTCTGTTATTCCTCCTGTTTCCCTCCAAAGCAGCAAGTTTCCTTAGGTGTCATCTCTTAGGCTCTTGAGTCAGTATAGGATTATGGCCTGTCTGATCCAGGATCTTCTGTTTTAACTAAATCCAAGGGTTTCCTGTGCAGTCATGGTGGTGTCATGGATGACAGTGGAAGGTTTCAAAGTTGCTTAAAGAATCACTGCAAATGGTATCAAGACTTTTAATATAGACTGACTTTTAATATAGATCTGTGGAAGTGTGACTTAGCAGAATTTGATGGCAACAGTCACTCTATTATCCCAAATCACTGTATTTGCATTAGGACTAGAAGGTACCCAGGTACTACAGAGTCACTGTTCCAGTACTCCAGATCAGAAAGTGCAGGATTATATCATCCTACTGAACTTGCTATTGAAACAATAACAGTATTAGGCCCAGTGCACTTTTAACTAAAGCAAGAACAATGTTGGCTGATGCTGATATTTCAGTGTGGTTCAGTGAATATGGGTCTGCATCCCCACAGGTGGTCTTGTGATTTTTACCATAGAAAGTGCTGGGGGTGGGAGTGGTAAGATGATTTAAAATGTTCCAGAAGAAGAGTTTGTGTCTCTTGTATTGTGCAGGGATTTCTTGGTTCTTTACAGGGTGGGATTTGATTACTGGGCATATAGGTCTCTTCAGGTCCTCCTACTCCTTTCTTTCAGTGAATAGCACAACTGTTGAAGACTAATTTCAGGAAAGAGTGTTAAAAAGCTTAGTTGCTGCTTTGCGTTCTGGAGAAGGTGTGTCTTTGACTGCTGAATACTCATGATTTCTACCTGCAAATCTGACCTGAGGGTTAGAAATCAGCATTTTGCCCCCCAATGAAGACAAACACTAGCTGTTTCAAAAGGAAGGGTAATCCATCCTCCATGTGCTGCTTTCCGAGTCAGGTGTGTTTGGGTATGCCTCTGATCATCACAGTATGCCTGGAACCCCGAGTAATTTCCTTATTGCTATATTACCTGAGTTCATGTAATGATTGTTAATGTTCTTCTGGCTTAACCAACCCTCCTGAGTCAAACCGAAGTAGAATGTGGATGCACTTTTTCCGTTCTGGATCTTCCATCTCTTCAAACTACCATTCTAAGCTTCTGTCCTCAAAAGAGCATCACTCTATTGGGATGCAAAAATATATGTCTGGAAGTTTCATATTCTTATTACTCCATTGAATGTAGAGTGCTCTTTTTTTTCCTAATACTGCCAGTGTCCAGAGCAGTGTCTAGAAGCTGTTAAGTGGAAGCATCCTGTCCTCTGGGGGCATTTATTCAATAGGAACGTTCTTTTAATGAAATGGTTGTCTTGAACTATGTTGGTTGAGATCATCATTCAGTTTTGTGCACGGCTTCTGATGAGAGCTTTTGCTGCTTGTCTGATCTGCTGTCAGACTGCAGAAAGAGCAATGCGGACTAGAAAACCAAGCTAGATGTTCTTTATTTGAAATCAAATGAAAAAAAATAAAAGTAATCATTACACAGTTCAATAAAACAATCATATTTTTCCAAAGAATTTAACTGAGGCCAGCCAGCTCATTTCAGATGTGTATTCTGGTTTCTTTGGTTCTTCGAAACCTGGCATTTCTGATTCCCTGTCTGCCCCTCCTTCCCCTCCCACATGCTTGACCTCCAACAGCATTCCTTCCCTTGTCTTAAGACCTTACATGTCGTTTCACTCTCCCTCTCCCCCCAAGAATGTGATCCTGGCCTGAGCTTTCTAATTGTGTGTAGCAAGGATAAAACTTCTTGCCTCGCTTGGCTGCCCCCTTGTTTGGAAACTCACCCTAAACATTTCCACATGGTTTGCACTCTTTGCACAGCTAAAGTTGGGTTTTTTTGTGGTTTTTTGGTTTTTGGGGTTTTTTTTCTTTAAACTTTTTTTTTGTTTAAAAAACCCCTCCAGCTTCTTCTACCTTGGGCTGCTGGCACTGACCTCGCCTTGTTACTGTTTGCATTTCTTTTGTACCTTTTTGCAGCTGAAATCTCTATGGGCTTTTAAATCTGTCAGCAGCCGCTACCAGGCTCAGTGTGCAATTTAGCTCACTGTTTTCACAAGTTTCCCAGCCCTGAATGCTTTCCAAATGAGCCATTGTTGGGCTGAGTTAAAGAGGGATTGTCTCTGCTTGGACTAGGTTAGTGTGGGTGCCAGGATCTGTATGTGCAGTGTTCTTAGCACTGCAATGTCATCTTGATATTGGACCCTTGGACACTTCCTTCTCCAAACACTTTCAAATATATAGGAAAAAGAAAACCCTGCCAGAACTGATTCATTGAAACTTTATTGGAGCCTTGTCCTTATATTGCTGAAATTCTCATTTAGATGCCTTCATCTGTCCCTGCTCATGCAGGCTGCTTGCAATGAGATCAGTTCTTATGTGGTTAATGCCTATTAGCACCTGAAACTGGCAGCAGTGATTGGAACCCTGTTCTGGACAGTGCTGAATAAATACAGAGCAAGTAGCAGTCTCATCTGCTTTGGTGATTTGAGAGATATATTTTATAGGAAGAGAGTCTGTTGTTAACCTCTTCTACAGAAAAGAAACTGAAGCTTGCAAACTTGGTGGTATATCCACAGAGGGAGCTTGTGACAGAATTAGGAGTCATTTCCAGCTCATCCCATAAACTTTGATTTTACAGATGTAAGGTTTCTTAACAGAGACTGAATTTGCTGTTTTGTTCAGTGTGATGTGATGTTGTGAGGAGATATGTCCTTCATGGACATGGCCCTTGATGTGATATCTCATGTGATCTTCCCTTAATAATGCTAAGTGAGGGATGGGAAAGTTTGACACGACTTATTCAGGATACCTCTCTTCATGGGTTCTGCTCTGACAGGGAGAACTGACTGTGCCAAATGTACCAAGGTAAAAATTATGAAACTGATGATATCTGGAATATCTGAGAGTCACTAAGTCCTCTGCCTTTTGATTGAATGCTATTCAACAAACCTGGTCTGTATTCCTCTCAAACTATTAGAAGTCACCAATGCAGCTATTGACTGTTTTGTGTTTTTTTCTTTTGCTCTTTTTCACAACCTCCAGGATGAATTGGATCTCACCGACAAGAACAGAGAGGCAATGTTTGCACTCCCTCCAGAGAAGAAATGGCAGATTTACTGCAGCAAAAAGAAGGTACTACTGTTGTCATGATTGAAGTAGCTCACCAATAAATTCTCTGTGCATGCACATGATTACTGATCTGTATCTAGTTTTGAACTATATATTTACCTACTGTTTACTTAAGAACATTATAAAGCAATGTAAGGAGTTTTAGCATCATGATTATGACATAATGTACTCTAAGTTGTATGTGCATGTGTGAATTCTGAAGAGAATGGTAACAAATTGAAATCATCCATTCTTTATGTCTTAAAGTCCCATTCTTAATCTTTGATTTTGGTTAAGGGTTTTTTTGGTGGGTTTTGGTTATTTTTTTCTTTGATCTGGATTCAAAGCCATCATGGAAATGTTTTAAAGAATTTTTAGAAACTCTTGTAGGTTTTTTTTTAGAATAGAAAATATATCACTGGAATCTTCCAGGATGTCTTCAAATATCTGTAAAGTGCATAATAATGGTGATGTCTTAAACTTTGGTAGTTCAAGGCCTTCCAGAACTTGCAAGAAATTTTCCATAATGCACTGCAAGGTGAAGATGACCTAATCCTGGAAATTTCTCCATTCAGGGTCTTCAAATTTCTGACAAACTGGTAGGAGGGGCACTAAATCTGATGTATCACACTGGGTATCTTGTCATTGGAAGAATGATGGCCAAGTGAATTGACAAGTTGTATCACTGTTGAGAAACTTATAACAGGAATTTCTGGCGAAGTGATGTAGTGAAAATGATTTCCTGCTCTGGGAAGGAAACAGTCAGAAATGAAGATAACACCAATAGCGGGTAGTCATTAAACAGAGATGTCAGGGGAAAAAGGTGTGGTGAGTGTGTTGGTTAGTCTTATATCCCAAAAGAGAGAGTCATGTTATGAGAGCATCAGCCTTTATATGTAACTTCATGTAGCAGAAGCTGGAAATGGAGGTTTAGGTTTCAATACTGAAGACTGCAGACTGAAATCCTGACAATAGTCATTCTGAGGCTGTGTTTGCTGCTTCTCTTTCCTCAGGGGGAAAAAATTAGCTTTCTTGCCATGTATTTAAAGGAAACCTCAGTCAAACCAATCAGATGGGTGCTTTGCATGTGTGTTGCTTTTGGTTGAAATGCATCACACAGGGAAGTTAATAGCATAAAATTAGTTACAGTGCCTCTGAGCTAGCAATAATTCAGGAAGTGCACAAGAGCAGTCCAGGCTCATTTGTGTTTGGTGCTCTCTGTATTCTTCCTGTGGGTAGGCAGAGCCTGCAAGTGGAAGGAAGGTGCAGGCTGCTGTGATTAATGTCTGCTTTACATTTTTGCTGGCCAGCTCAGCTAGCTTTTTCTGCTCTGGTGGGAGAGAATCTATTTGTAGCCATCTTAGAGAACCACACATTCCACCTTCCAGACCAGTCAGCCTTGGCAGGAAGATTCAGACCTTAATGTGTTTAATATGTTGGTGAATTCACTACATTCATGGTCTTTCTCTCTCTCTTTCTCTCTCTCTTTCTCTCTCTCTTTCTCTCTCTCTTTCTCTCTCTCTTTCTCTCACTCTCTCTCTCTTTCTCTCTCTCTTTCTCTCTTTTTCTCTCTTTCTTTCTTTCTTTTTCTCTTTCTCTCTTTTCTCTCTTTCCTTCCCTTCTTTCATTTTGTTTCCAAGAAGTGGATTTGATATAAGAATCTTGAATCCCTCCAGAGTTAAAGGAGTTGCATACTGGAAAATCTTTATATGCATTCATAGTGCAACCTCAGATAGCTGTATTCCAGCTATTCAAAATGATGTGCTAAATGGAACAGGATGCTGTTGCCAGATGTCTATTCATAACATTCTAGATACTTTCAATTACTCAGACCTTAACTGCCCAGTGTTATTCTTGTTTCCCACACAGGCAGTCAGATGGTCAGTGATGACATCTCTCTCTCTCTCGCCTACTACCTAAGCCACCTATCACCATTGTGTTACAGTGACAGAGGAGCTTATTGCAGGCTTCCCCTTAGGGTAAAGCTGTCTTTTCCCTGAAGAATTTGTAATCTAATTTTAGCCACAAAGAGCCCAATTCGTCATTTGGCAGAATGCTTTCAGCCATCCAGGACAAACCCCCTGAGAGCTCTGTCTTGTTGAT
Source organism: Calypte anna (assembly GCF_003957555.1). NCBI lineage: Eukaryota > Metazoa > Chordata > Aves > Apodiformes > Trochilidae > Calypte > Calypte anna. Next base: position 15,522,132 of record NC_044246.1, read on the forward strand.
GTTGTGTTCTTTGAGTTTCCTGGGAAGCAAGAGCTCTACTCTCTGTAACATGGCATGTGAAAATGCTAAGAACAAGAAGGTCAAGGAGTGCAGGTTGAATCAACTGTTCACAATCATTAATCTCAGATGCCTTTTCTAGTCTAAAAGTACCAGAAGGTCAGAGCTTCCTGATTTGCTCGAAAGGTAGTGGGATTAGTGGACTGTCTTAGGTAAACAAATGCTGCTTGCTGAAATGCACATCAGTCACTTTCTATTTACCTTACCAGTTAGACTTCAGATATAATCTTCTCTGGTACTTTTTCCCAATATGTTATCAGAAAGTCACCACTGTACCAAAAACACATTCCACCTGTTTCTGATACCAAGCCTTTATGAAGGAATGGGGGAAGAAGACATCCGAGCATTTAAATTTCTATGCTAGGGGAATAGTTTGCCAGTCAACATTGAGTGACAAAGGAAATTCAGTTCTTGATTGAAGTTCCATGATTGTGGATGGTATCTACAGAGGAGCTTTTCACACTATTATGCAGCCATGCCTGCTTTGGTGACTATTGGCAATTTTGGTTTGCAAATGAAACCATTGGTTCTAAAAACAAGTCACCCAACAAAGCAGTGGCTTCTGCTGCCAGATGTAGTGAATGCTTCACTCTTGCTTGTGGAGTAGCTATTTGCAAAGAATAAAGGCCACTCTGTTGGAAAATGTTAATGTGTTCTCAGTCTCAGCTGTTCTTTACCTTGCCATTAACTGGTACAGAGCATACAATGAGAGATTCATTTGTCTTAATTTGCATCAGAAGAATTATTAATCAGTCTCCACTGATGGCAGCCTGATCCACCCTCCAAAACAACATTGTTATATTTTTTAGGATGCCTCTTTCTCTGTATTGTGACCTTCCCCTGATACCATATTGAGCTATAAGTAAAGCCATGTGAAGAATTAATGCAAATTATGATGTCCTCCCCCAGTTCAGGTACTTTATTTTGGTTTTGTTTGGGATAATCTTCATGTCTCCCTATCAGCTGAAATTTAGACTTATAAAAAACATATAATCCACTTTTGTAATTTCTTCCTGTAACATTATCTCTAGATTTCCTACTAGCTATATGCTTTGCAGTGGCTGGATCAAGCACCATACCATGCTTTCAGATGAATGTATTTATAAATAGTACCATTTCTGTTGTCAAGGTTTAGAAAAGTGCTGTTATTCAATGTTGATATTCAGTGCTATTTTACCAGCAGCTTGTACTAAAGTACATAATCTTATTAAATACTGATCAAATAATGATATTAAAAGAAAAGGTGTCAGGTCAATACTTTCAGCTGTAAATTAGCTCATATTGGGATCCAAAAAAGGGAAGAGCATGCAAGTATTGCACTGCTTCAGCAGACATTGCTTTGGATGCTGTCTGCATTGCTAAGAATGAGGCCTCATTTGTGCTGTGCCTTCTGTACAGTCCTACAAGCTTGTAGACTTATTGCTATTGGAAAACAAGCACTATTCTTTTTATAGTCTTTCCTGCCTCTAGAGACTAATTTGTAAGCCTTCTGTTCAACAGTTTCAGTAGGAAGCACACACGTTTTGCAGAGTTAAACAAGTTAAATTCCTTCTGTGTTTGAGGGAAACATTGATAGCAAATCTCTTTCTAAAGTATAACAGACTGGACTACCTGTACCATAGAAATTGTGTCCAAACAAGCAAGTAAAGCAGCAAAAAGCTCAATCCCAGCAACTATGTTGAGCTCTCCTAGAGGTTCTGGGGTTGGTTTGTACTTTAGTTGTACCCTAAAATAGACGCTTTGAGTTGACTGTGCATTACCTATTGAAGCAGCAGTCAGCACGCTGCAGCCTTCTGGAATGAGGCGTTTGTGGTATCTGAAAAAAGGTACCCCAATGCTTATAATCCTTAAATTGGTTAGATTTTTTGCATGATGAGAAACCGATCTAGAGAAAAATTCCTCCACAGTAGGAAAATAGGCTTTAAAAATTCTGAGGAGCAGGGAAGGATGTAGTGAAAATCACTTTTGTCACTAAGGAGTCCACATCCTTCAGACAGAAGTCACAGATAGTGCTGAAACCAGTGAAGCTGCAGTCCAGGTGCAGAGTATGACCCAGATGCCCTATCAGAAGAGGTTTATACATCTCCCATACAAGAAGTGGCAAATACTTGTGCATCTTGTGTTCAGTTCCTTTTTCCTAACTTAAGGGATGTTTCCTACCCTACATTAGACTTCAGAATGCCCTAGGGAACACCACCCTTAGTCAGACCTTTAGTAGTTTTGCACTTTTTGGTCCCATGCTGGCTGTCTAACATTAATGAAGATAATATCAACATGTCAGGTTTTCTGTTTTTCCTTTTTTTGAGTTTCTTATTGGGCTTTGCCCTTGAGCTTTACATTGTCAGCAAAATGTCACCATAAAAAATATAGCTCGATACTGTGCAGCTGGATGTGGAGTAAAACGCTGCTTTCCTCCACGCCCATGCCTGCCTTCAGACTCCTGTACAGCTCTAAGCAACATTTCCAATCTAAACCCAGCTATAATTCCAGCTTTCAGAGAGGGAAATTAATCCTCCTGTTAAAACTATAAATATAAACATTAATTCATATGTATAATATACATTAATAGATGTATGTGTGTGTGCAAATATATATATATATATATATATTTATAGTCTGCTGGAGAAATCTAAGCTGCTCTTACAGGTTTTGATATAACTATCTTAGCCTACCAGGAATGAAGCAGAAGATGAATGCAAATATAAAACCTGCAGTCCTCCTTGTCTTTGAGGAAAATTTTCTGAATTGAGAGAAAGCTCAACACCTACTGCTTATTCTTGAGTTGCTCTGCTTTGTGTTTTTGCACTGTAAAGTGTAATTTCAGCCTGGTTAAGATGGAAAGGCAGTTATTTCTCAGCTAAACTAAGCTGGAAAGGCTTTTCTTCCAAAACCCTGAGGTCTTTTCTGTGCCTTTAAGGCTTCATGTGGAGGCTCTAAGAGCAGGAGGCTGCATTACATCTGTTGTATTCAGATAGGAGTTCGGCTTAGGAAAGTGTTCATTTCTTCAGGTTCCTACTTTAAGTAGGAGAAATACAAGGACATCAATAGATATTCCCTAAAGAAGAGAGAAACTCGTTCATCTGGTCTCATTTAGTGATACAATAGGCCAGATGAAGATCACACCATTGTGTAGTCTGAGTGTGGGTTTTTGGTTTTGTATTGTCTGATCCAAGCTATGAAAGCCCTTTGGGGTTCATCCTTTTTGCATGAAAACTGCCAAGCACGTGGTTGTCTCATAATAAATGAAGTGGGTGGTTTGAAGTTGTATTGTTTTCAAGTCTATTTTCTTGCAGTATTTTTTCCTCTTTGAAATACTTTCAGAGTCTGTTATTGATTTGGAATATTTAACTGTTTTGGTTATGAATTTATAGCTGTAAGGAGCATTTAATGTGTCCCTTATAAATTCCTTTCTTTAGACTTGATATTCCACAAGCTGTATTTGGGAGCAGCACACATGAACACACAAGATGATTTGCTGCAATATTTGAGAAGCCCTTTCTGAGGAATCCCAGCTTTAAAAGGCAGGAGATTTTTTCTCCCAACTTTACATGCAGTATTTAGGGGGAGTGTGGATGGGTGTTTCTACTCTTCCCCTGGGAAGCCTGAAAAACACACAGTAGTCCTCAAAGCAAATACAGGAGCCTAAAAGCAAAAGCAGCTGGTAAGAAGAAGGAAGCTGAAGAAGCTGTGTGGGACTTAGAGTTAATGCAAGTGTTATGCTGGTTATACAGTGAGAATATCTGATGATTGCAGGTGAAACTCAACCTGTACTTTGGAGCTAAAGAATTAGACTTTGTCTGAAGTCTTTGGTGCATCAGAAAATTGTTTCTCTTCTGAAGTGGCCTTCAGCTATTTAGTCAATTTGTTAATTAAGTTCAGTATTCAAACCTTGGCAATGACCTGAATGACCTGATCGAACTTTGAAATTAGCTCTACTTTGAGCAGGTGCCCTCTTCCTGAGACCCCTTACATCCTAACTTTGCCTGTGATTCACTGAACTGACCATAAATCAAACTAGGAGAGCAGCTGTGTGGCCCTCTAAAGAAAGGGGACAACAGTAAGGTTCTGTGCAACCTACTGGCTTCTGTGTTATTGCAATGAAACCAACTTCTTGAAATAGGCTGTAGCATAAGATGTTATTTTGTTCCTTCCCAGTGCCTGGGGTCTGTGGTTGCTTTTGGTGTGAGTGACTGTACAACTTCCTTAGCTCAGGAAACTGCTGATGAAACAGACTGAAATGTGGAATTTCTCAGATGAACTCTGAAAACAGACTTGCTTTCAGTTAGCCTGTGTCTCAGTGGAAATCTCCTAACACTGGCAAGTCACAGTGGGAGGATGTTGCCCTTTGCAAACTGCAGCGTTCCTTCAGCTGGATGTTTGGAAGATGCCAGCAATTGTGGAGTTAACTTACTTTTTTCCCACCACCATCTGTTCCTTTTTCTGTTAATAGAATGACTTCATGCTCAGATGTTTGGGATGATTTGTTAGCTTGATGCTGACATTGGGTTATTCCAGTATCTTTCATCTAGGTAAGGAAGACAGGCATGTGGCTTCAAAAATTATTCTGTTATAAATGTATGTAGTCTTTAGAGCAGCAAATTCAGAAACTCTGGCCTATGACAAGCACAGGACATGATGGCAAACAACAAAATGCAGCAAGACTGTCAGTAATGTAGCAAATGCACATGTTTCCTGATTAGTGGTGCCCTTGGGTATTTCATGTGAGAAAGACCTGTCTGATTAATTGCCTCTGTTAATCCACATTGCAGGCTGAAGTAGTAGGTCTCAGATTTGGGCAACAGTTAATACCATGTAAAATAAAGCCAAAAATGGTACATACTTCCTTCTACATCATTTAATGCAGAGAATGTGCTCTTGCTGGAAGAATAGAAATTGAGATTCATGTAAGACACCATCTCATTCTTTCATAGTTCCGTACAATGAATTTAGGATTTGTTCTCATCTCACATAAGTGTAAGTTTCTTGATGTTGACCTCATTATTCCTTGTGTATAACTGAGACAAAATATTGGCCATTTTTTATGGTTTATCATTTAATTCCTGTAATTGTGTCTTGATGGGGTTTTTTCCTTGGTATTTTCCCTTCTGTTGCAGTGGTTACTTAGAGAAACAATGTAATAGGCTTAATGATTATGAGAGGCTCCTCTTAATTTTTTTTCTTGAGTCCCTCTTATAGTGATTTAGAGGACGAATTTGGTGTTAATGAGGCAAAAATGCTGGCATAATTCACCTGATATTCCATTATTACAGCTTGGAATCTAAAGATGATATCATTGTAGTAGTCATAAGAGGAACTAAGGCATTTTTCCAAATAATTCTTTTTACTTGGTTTATGTTTTCCATGCTGCTGTGCTAACAGTTACATACTCATTTATTTATCCTGATGCAAGAGGTTACTGTAAAAGCCATGAAATTATATATTTATTTATGTATAATTGAAAAGTCTTCTCTTTCCCAGGCCCCCATGGGAACAACATGGAGTATTTTTAGTTTCTTCCTCCCTTTTCCTCTCTTTCTTCAACAAGAAAGATTAACTGTTGCTTAGAAAAATACCCTCCAAGTTCTTTTGTTAAGACTGCTGAAGACATAAACTCCATAAACTTGCATAGTGTTTGCTACAGATATTCTTAGTATATAGAATCTGGGTCTCCATCTTGCAGTTCTGCATTATTCAGCTATGCTACTAGTGCTTTGCTTGAAGGCAGCACTCAACACTTCTCAAAAATCAGTCCCAAAATAGTCTTGATTATAGACAGTAATAGTTGGAAAATTGTCATCATCGTGCTTAATGCTGTATTTTGCATTTGGCTTGCATTCTGTGGGAGTTTGGGAGAGTTTAGTGGGAGGAGATTTGACCCTACTGTGGACTAAAAAAGAAGGGCTTGAATGGGGGTGGCATGAAAAAGGGAGGGGGAAAAAAAGAAAACTTTTATCCAGCTGTCGTCCTACTAAGACAGTGTAATTTGATGTCCTTAAGAAGAAAAATATACTGCATTATATTCTGTCCTTGTCTGTCCTCTTGCAAAAGTTCTGAGTCCCCAAAGTCCATTTGTGAGTTAGTTCTGCTGATAGTGTGCAATCAACAACATATATAACATCTGTTGTGTACAATATATAACAATACATATTGTGTACAATGCAGTTCTTGCTGTTCAGATTAGTCTCAGGTGGATAAGGGAGAGCAAATAACTACCAAGTACCAAGAGCATATTTCTCTGGTACTTGAGAAGCAGATTTGGTAGAGAGCAGTGCTTTCTTGACTCTGTATTCTGAATTTCACTGAGTGCTCACCAGCCTTTCAAAAGCCAGTGAATCCTGAGCAGTAAGGGTTGCTGAATTCCCTGTTTTTTTCAGGGAAATGTTTAGAAACAGAAAATGTAGAGTGTTATTGCCAGGATCTAGTGACAGCCATGAAGAGAAAGAAAGAAATTGCTTTCTGCTGCTCTGGAGAATTATTTCATTTTCATTTGGTCAGATGTGATGGCTTCAGCTATGCACCTGAATCAAGGTGAAAATCATATTGTCTTCTATGATATTCAGTTATCTGTGGAAAGGCACCTGTAAATATCTTGCAGCTGTATAAGGCAAGAGAAATGAAGGCTAGGAGAAAGGAGGGAAGCACATGCAAGTAGTGATGTCACTGGAAAAACAGACAGTGGGTGTGTTGTCCACATTGTTTATAGCACTGGGACAGCGAAGAGAAACCTTCAAGAGTTTGGCATTACGGAATCTGGTGTGTGCTTACAGATGGGTTTGTCTCAGGGAGCTGTGCTGGCTCTGAGTAGGTGTGTCCAAGATAGTTTCTTGTGTCTTTGAGCCTGGTTAGTGACATTTCATTCCCATCATCAAGCAACATGCCAGGGATACTTTCCTTTCATTTGGGGAAGTTTGCAAGTGGTTGCTTGCTGGAGATAAACAGAGTAAGACAAAAAGATAACTTTCTGTGCAGGCATGTGGCAGACAGGAGGCTCAGTTATACTGGCTCTTTTGTGGCTTTTCACATTGCCTAAAGAATGCCAGGAGGAGGAGGAGGAAAGGAAATGAGGAAGGAGGTGATCCAAATGAGGTAAATTCTAGCTGGGTAGGGATACAGTTGAAAACAATGCTGTTGGTAAAGAAACAAAGTAAACTGAATGGGTGAGGAAAAAGTTCCTTTCTGTATCCACAGCATGTTAATTCTAAGGTGAACAGTGTTAAGGGTAGAATGGAAATGGACAAACAATACCTCTATATAACAGAGTAAAAAGGAGTCGGGTTAATGCAGAGCTTGGATGCAAATGAAACAACACAGTAGGTCTCATGACTGCTGTCTAATTAACAGCAGGACTTGATCATCTTAAAAGTCTGTTCCAACCAAAGCAATTCTATGCTGTTCAGCATTTCTTGGGATACTGACAGATTGCTGGCTCCACCTGCCTCAGGAATCACTGCAGAACCTTGACCCTTACCTCAAGGTTATCACACATTTGTGGGTACAGAGCTGTGGTTCAGGAATTCAATCTAAGTCTGCAGCCACACACCTGGAGAGCACGCTGTATACAGGAGAAATGTCTTGTCTTCTAAAGATGCCCTGAATAGAATGACCATAAGATGATCTTCTGACTGGTGAGAATTTTGATAGTTGACATTTCCCTTCATGTCCAGAAGAAGTATACAGAATGGGCTGATGGAAGGTGGCAGACTCCTGAACACTTTTTTTTTTTTTTTTTTGGAGGTGTATGGAATTCAGGAATTGCATCTGCAATTGGCAGCTTTTTGTTCAGATTATACACTTATCAACTGCAGAATATCACTTGATAAATTCAGAGCTTGTGAAAAGGAGAGCATCTAAGAGGTTTTAAGTGTGAGTGTGGACTTGATCTAATAGGACAGAATGACCTTGAGGCAGCCACAGAGTCAGAAGGTTTCCAACAGGAAACCAACTTCCATGACAAAGGTGTAATATTCAGTGGAGAAACAATGCATAATCCTGGCAGATTTCAATTTGACAAATAAGTTTTGTCCTTAGGGCTGAAGGTGCTGAACATTTCAATGTGGCCTCAGCTGAACATTTAAACAGTTCTGTATATGTAGGGGAAAGTTGTCCTCTTGATCACTGGACTATACCCATGACTTGATGCCTGATGGTAGGGAGATCCCCATCCTACAGCAGGGCTAAATATGTTTGAAGACAGACAAGCACACGTGTACAATCTGTAAATTATAAGTGCTGCCAGCACTGTCTTTATTGAGGAGAATGATGAAAACCAACAGAGTAGGAAAGAAAAAAAAGACAGATTCTTAAAACTAAAAGTGCAACCCTGCTAGAATTTATATATATTCAAAATGGGATTCTCTCTAACAGTAAAAGTCTTGTGCCAGGCATAATTATAGTAGAAGTCAGCCTTGGTTCAAACACTACAGTTCTACAGTCGGTTAAAATCAGTGGTGGAGACTTTGGAGGTTTCAGAAAAAAGTAATTTTTATCATCAGCTTATAACACTTTCCAGTCCATTTACAGTGCCACATTATGTATCTCTGTGAGCTATGAATCTGGCATGTTTTCTGAAAGAGAAGTAAAAGCATTGCCTTCATATCCAGTAGGCTGATACAAATTAGAAATAATTTATCTGAAGTGATTTTGTGTATTAGAAGGGGTTAAAAATGACACACTGTGTGAAACTTTTAGAGTTGCTGTATTTATGGTACCTTGGGAAGCAAAAAGGTGGTAGATGGAATAAACTATTCAAAACAAAGTGTATATTTAATCTTATTTAGAAGTTTTGCAGGCAGTGGTAGGGTCCATTTTAATTTTTAAGAGCTGGTGAGTTTTAGAAGAGTTGAAGCTTCTCTCAGTATTATGAAATTATTTCTAAGAAGGAGTCCTCATCCTTCATGAATGTATCCCTTTTTCACTTTTATGCTTTTAGACTTTATTGTACTTTGCAGCAGTGAGTTCATAGTTTGGCAGTGTAAGGCGTTCTGTGGTATAAATTAGAAAATGAAATCTTTGATTCTTCCTTTGAAAGGCTGTTTAGTGACTAGCATTGGAGTTCATTATTATGTTCATTAAATTACTGACAGTGGGGCAGAGATAAGGCTAAAAGAAGTATCCAAAACAAAAAAAAAAGAAGGGTGTCATAATCCAGTGAGTACATATGTATAGCATGTACGGCTGGCTATACCTCATCTTTATGAGAGACAATTAGAAGCCCTCAGATGCATGCTGCAGCTGGTAATTAATGAATATTCCCTTAATAAATAGTTCTACAGTCAGCTGTTTTTGTGGCAGGAGGATTATTATCTGCACATCAATAACTTAATTCCAGGGAGAGAAGTAATGTTTGTTTTTCTCATCTGGATAAATTGTGCTTAAAAGGCTTGGATATAGCTCCCTCTCCCAAAGCCTGAGAATATTTGTGTAAATGCTCGTCACAGAGTCTGAGAAATGGAGCAGTGACCACATCTGTCTGGTGAATGGCTCGGTCCTGTGGTCTGTCCTGTTTCAAAATTAGCATCTCCTGGGACATGATTGACTTTCTGGAGGCGCAAACTGTCTGAAAGCTTAGATGTATTTTAGCTTCACTTATGAATTAGTATTTCATCCCACAGCAGATCAAACACATTTTGTGTCTTTTAATGACAGTGCTTTTTATTTATGGAGCTTTGGCTGCTCTAAGCTGAGACACAGCAAGTAGGATGGACAGTGTGTCAAAAAACAGGTAAATGTTTCTTTGAAAGGTGAACTTTTCCTTAAAGTGAAGAAAAGTCAGTAAGTCAGTCATGGAAAAAAGAGAGAATGGTCATTTGTATGAGAGTGCAGTACAGCTTCAGTGTGGATTGATTTTTGGCTGGGCTACAGATTTCCTGTGTAACTGGGAACTGTGTAATTGTTTGCCTCCCGTTTCCCCTGTTGCTGCTGATCTCACTGAAAGAGAGACTGAAAAACTTAATACATTAATTTCTTTAAGGACCTTTGGCAGTGTAGAGTGCAAGGTGTTACAAGATTGTGTTATACTGAGCGTTAATAGCAGATGCTGCATAAAGCCAAGCCTTTTTTAAAAGCATCTGAAGGGAGAAGAGCAGCATTGTAGAAAATGAAGAGCAAGTGATAACCATCTTCCACCCCCCGAGCAAAAAAAAAACCCACCTGATTTAAAGTGTGGAGAGCAAAGGTTGTGCACTCTACTTCTAAACAGAACATGGACACCAGTTTGAATCCTGCAAACCTCACGGAAACATTTGACCATCTAAGCTGTTGTTCTGAAGAGTGTGGGAGAGCACCATCCAGCAGCAGAGAATATTTACTTAGCCAAGCTTTGACCTCAGTTGATCTAAGTCATGTTAAAACATAAAATTGCAGTGAAATGGCATTAAAAAAATAATCACCAAAAAATGCCCACTCATTTATGACCAGGATCCCAATTCCAAGTGCCTTTTATTAGGAAATATGAAAAAAGTAGCTACAGGGAGCTACTCAGTATAACAAATAATGTATTTCACCTTTTTTTAAAGGGTATTAATTTCTTGTACTGACTTGAACTTCGTGATTTTTATTTTCTGAACTGTATGTGATAATGCTAACTTTTCATACCAGGTAAAACAACCTGTCTTTCAGCTCTGTGACGTACTAGAATGAGAATAGGATCCACTCTATATTGATGTGGCTTTTGCAAGCAAAAACCGTTCTTTGTGACCCAAGTATAAACTTGAGCATGTAGTGTCCAGACATGACACAGTGAACAAGCTGGAACAGGAATTTTTATTACAGTACCCTCAGCTAATTTGCTTCATCTGTGTTTGCATTGATACTGGTTTTATTGATACAAAGAGGAGCTCAATAAATGGTATTGTGGTTTGTTGCCAGAAAGAATTTAAAACCCACATTTTGCAGTATCAGGTATGTAGCTTGTTTCCATTCCTTTCTGAACATTGCAGAGCAGTAACAATAGCTGTCTGCAGTTCTGAAAGGTGGGTTGAGAAGAAGAAATGTTGCCATAACAGCTGTTATGCCAGTAGTACCCATGGTTGTCATACGAGATATTGTGCAGTTCTTGATGCAGATGAAGGAGAAAATGTTATTTTTGTTTGCATGTTAGAAAGCTTTGTGAGTCATTAGCCCTGGGAGTTTATCACAGGGGTTTATGTGCAGGTAGTAGCAAAATCCATTTAATAGGTGGAGACCCAGGGATGCCAAGTACCTGCTGGTCCCAGGTAGTTAAGATTTGTCTACATCACATGAAAACTTGATAGATATGATGATGGAAATCAGAGAGTGCTAGATTCAGTGGTAGATGAATGTCTGTTCCTAACTCTCCAGTGATTTCTTGGATGAGTTTTGATTGTTGTGTCACCATACATGTTTACCTGTCTCCATCTGCAAGAAAGTAGCCTTGTAAAGTTCAAATTTTATAGATGTATTTCTTAATGCTTTGACGTGTTCAGATTTTCAGGACATGCTCTAGAGAACTGCTAAAATTGTTTGGGGTCCATTTGGTGCAGATTGAAATACCATAGTGTCATACTCAAACCCAGTGCTCACCACAGAAGAGCTTCAATATAGGCAGTTACTGTTCAGATTTTCCCTGTGCTGTTTCTGTCACTGAAATGACCTTGAAAGAAGTACCCACCATAAAAACAGTGTTTTTCATTTTCATGATCCACTCAGCCATGAATATCTAGCATTTCCACATGATTTCTGTAACACTAGTGTTTGGTACTTCTACATAGAAAGCCTCTCAGCAGAGACAGTGGTCTATAAGTTTTTATTGTGTCTGTTATGATAATGGCAGTCTTTGCATCACAAATGCTTGTCCCACTGACATGACAGCCTCTAAGAGTCTCTGCTTTCTAGAGAACTCTTGGTCCAGTGGACCAGATCTCCCAGTTTTCACAAGACGTTTTACAGGATCAGCTGAGCTGTGTGCACAATACTTTGTTTCATTTTTGATTGGTTCAGATGGTCCAAATATTTGCAGAACTCTATTAAGTCCTATTTAGGATGAAGTCATAAGTTCCACTTTCCACCAAGGCATGGAGCCTGTCCAAATTAGTGTCAAAGCCTATATAATACCTTGGCTATATTGCAGGCTTGTATAGTATTGAGATCCTGTTTTCACAGCAGTTACATAGTTGTTACTCCAGTGAAGAATGGTATGGCCCCTTATAAAGTCCACAAGCTGACGTCTGTTTTTTAATGTAATATATACTCTATTCAAGGAGCTAAAAGAAGGCTTTGCTTTAATAGATTCCTTCAGCTAATGTTTTCCCTTATACAGATGGGTTATTGTTTCCACCTTTTGATAACTATGTGGCTTTGAATGTTAGGGCCTCATTTTTTGGTTTGGCTTTTTAATTTTTTTTAATTTTCTTTCTCTGTGTCTCCTGGAGCAAGGGGAAGGGTTTTGTCATGATCATCAAGTTGCCTTGCAGCTTTCTCTGAGGTGTTATTTGAGGGTCAAAACCCTGAAGACACTAAAAACAAACCAAACAAAAAAAATCCAGCAACCTGTTGTTGCTCCACCCTGCAATCACACCACACCACACACCCTGTGTGCCTTCAGTTGCTTTCCATTTTCAGCTTATCTTCCTTTCTCTGAGATGAAACATGGTACAGGAGTTTCTCACCATGGGCAAAACTCATATAATTTGAACAATGAACTCTTGTTGGGTTTGTTTGTTTGCTTGTTTGTTTTTTCCCCGGGGCTCTGATGCTACAGGTATGGATTTATCTCTTTTGAAAATGTTGTCCAGGTGATTGCTATAAATAACAATAATCTTCTTACTGGTTTCATGAGGCTGGATAAAAATCTTTGTGTTCATCCCCAGTATAAGTAGCTTTCTGTGGTCTCAAAATGCCTGGTTTTAAGTACATAATCACAATTACTCTATCAAAGTAAACACCATGAAATCTGATCTGAGCAGAGAATGTGGAGGACAACTGAAATTAGTTGGACTTCTCTGTTTCATGTGCTTCTGGGCCAAAACAACTTCAGCAAGTGGGGTTTGCATAGTGGAGTGTCTACTAAAACTTTTTTAATCTCAGCAATATACAACTTCATTTTGGGTTTTATTAGAACAGGAGAAAAGCTTATACTTGGCTGTGTTACATGGAAACCATTTTTCTCCCAGTTCTAGTGAAAAACAAAACCAGAACACAAGACTTACAGACTGAGAGTTCAGACCAATTTGTAACGGTGGAGAATAGTCAAAATCAGGATACACCAAGGACCTTATCTCATTTGTCAAGCTAACCACATGTACAGATATACTTTAGGGGATCTTTAGAGTCTTCTCACCCCTGGATCCAGTTGCAAAATTAATAGTGGTTCAGGTTCAGATAGGAAATAATTCAGAATTCTGATATTTTTTTAGTGTATTTATCTTGATGCTCTTCAGCATAAGTAAAAAAGTTGATTCCTGCATTCCAGCATTTATATATATTTTTTCCCCTAATGAATTTTAAGAAGAAAAATTATTGTAGCTTATTTTGGGATATAAAGGAGGGATTCAGACATTCCTTAATTTAGGTGCATTTGTGTCCTTTCTTGGAGTTGAGTGTGGAGGCAGGAGAAGAATAGGGAACATATTTCTTGTATTCTTGTCACTTGTACTCTGTAGACTATATGCAGGCCACTGGCACTTTCATAATTCTATGCAGAGAAAAATTTCAAAGGGGCTATGAGCACACCTAGCACTTCAGGCTGGTGACTCAGCCTGGCTCACTGCAGAATGATCTTAATTCACAACCTCTGGATTAGCTCTCCATCTCTATTGTTCTCTTTGGGGACGATAAGATTATCTTATAAAAATAATGCTGTATTTATCTATTGTATGTTTTAATTTATTTTTCCACCAGCAAGGTCAGGTTTTGACTTTTGCACAGGAGGTAAAGGTCTGCCAAGTGTGAAACTGTTGTCAGGGTTATGATTGCCACTAGGTATTCTACACTGGAAGAGGTCAGTGAAAGGCATTCTACCACTAACATGTGGTTACTGGCTATTGGCAAGGAGTTGCGAAGTTCTGTAATGTGCCATTTAGAATGGGTCCATCAAGATTGCTGCTGGTTTTTGGAAAGGAAAGGAAGAAAAAGCAGCAGAACTTCTTGCTTAATTTGAGAAAGGTCATCTTGTTCTTAATTGTGACATTTACTGTTGTGAGGTGGTGGATATCCAGCACCTGTGTATTTAATTTGCCACTTTGCCAGCTTCCCATACTTCCCACAGAGTGATAGTTTACCATATGATGCTATGCTGTGTTAAAATCTTGCTCTTCTTAATTGTTGATGCAGTTGGATGCAAGGGTTCAGTAAGAGCTGTGATCTGTTGAGGTGGTGTCTGTATTGCTGTCTTCTTTTAGAAGCTGAGCTTAGTCAAGTGAAGATGATTTCAGGTGGATTAATCAGGAGGAAGGGACAGAAGGATTAATACCACTTCTGTTATAATAGAGGGGATGCTGCTCAGTTCCAACAGAGCAGACCCACTGCTTGACCACTTACTGCCTGACCAAAACTTAAAGCCCATTACTGGGGGCATTGTACAGATGTCTCTTAAGCACTGGCAGGCTTGGAACACCTACCACCTCTCTAGGAAGCCTGTTCCAGTGTTGACCACCTTCTCAATTGCTGATTAATGTAAAAAAAATGCTTCTTAATTTCTGGTCTAAACTTCTTTTTGATTTGTTATGTCAAAATGAGTCATTCTTTTGTGCTCTTTTCAGGTCTTCGGTTAGATTTTTTAATATATATCTTATTTTTTTAAAATTTATTTTCTCCATAGCAGATGTTAAGCCCCTTTGATGGTGCTTCATCAGTAGAGAGGCAAAATAATTTATAAGATCTGTCAATATGAAGCTACCAAATGTAAACCTGTTATCTGCGAAGGAATGATCCTTCTACTTGGACACATAACCTGTTTAAGGGACTGAAGTTTGCTGCTTAGATGAAGAAGATAACTGTGTCTCTATCAAACTTTATTAACCTGTTTATGAACCTTAGATGAAGAGGATTCTTTTTATCTGACCCACCACAGTGACAGTGCTAACCTTGCACTTTCAGAAATGTTTATAATAAATGCCACATATCTATGTGTATCATACAAGAATGTGGGGGGAGATGCCACAATAAAGAGCAGCACAGTGAAGAATCCCAGGTGCTTCTACAGTGGCATTTCATCCTGCAAAACCTTCTTGTGTAACTTTGTTTCATTTTCTGTTTCAGGAACAAGAAGATCCTAATAAACTTGCTACCAGCTGGCCAGATTACTATATTGACCGCATCAATTCCATGGCAGCAGTAAGTGACCTCTCCTTCAAAGCAGGGAATATTTCCTACTACAGAGTGTTTCTTTAGAAAGAAGTCCCCAGAATAAAGAATGCTAGCCTGAATAAATTTAAAGCAGGATTTCTGAAAGAAGAGTATATGAATTAAGAAGGAGCCCTGCTGTAGCAGAGGAGCAGATTAGAAAGCACAATAAGCATTTCCAGTTTTTATTTCAACAATACTGAAGGGATTCCACTTTGATTGTGCAATGAAAATTCAGATCTGGAGTAATGAGATTGATTATTTAAATGTATTTACATGCCAGCTGTTAAGCCTATCCCAAAGTCTGGCCCTGATCCTTAGATCTCTGCTGATTGGCATTGGTCCTGAAAAGAAGGGACAAAAATGGCTGTGTGCCTTTTATATGATTTTCTTTACAATTCAGCTGACTGTAGTAGACCATAATGATCTTGAAGAAATCATCATGCTCTTGAGTGCTGTTGGAGTATGAAGATAGCTCAGCTCTGACCCCTATTTTTGAAATTTAGAGGAATGTTAATGTAAAGTTAGGTGTCAGGACATGCAGGCACTCATACATGTGTCTTGGCAGGGCTAGCCAGTCTGAAACAGTGACAACTGAATGCATCTTTTTCTGAAACTGCTTTTAACTGCAGTTAGCATTTTTGGAGGCCTGTGTGTCATCTCATCCAAGCAGAGGTGGAATAGATTGGTTCTTCAAGAGAAGTCTTAAGTGCAGCCTCTAAGTGAATATTATGTGAAATCATGGACAAGAGGGTACCAAAGTCCCTACTTATCCCTTCAGAATAAAGGAACAAGAAAATATTGAATGAATCAGAAAAGCAACTATTTAAAAACTAGGTAAAGCTTTGTTTTGTTGTGTGGTTTCAAATGATTTCTAACTAACCTATAAAAGAACGCTGTGATTATTTTTTTTTGTAGAAGAATTAATTAACAGGTAGTTGTTTATATAGGATAATATCCACTTACATAAGAGCACATAGACAGGAACATAAGGCTGTAACAGCATAGGCATCAGATAGAAGTCAACAAGATATTGAGGAAAACTTTCTTTAATTATTCTTCTTCAGTAGCTAGCTGGATAATATGTTTCTTCCTCTATAGCACGTAGTAGATCTGGTCAACAGAAGGAGCAGAACACCTGGATGTAGTGTCCACTGATCTCTTTTTGATATTAAAGATTTTATGTTTTGAAATTTGATCCTTTTCATGATTTTGTAGTCAAATTTTGCCTCCAGTTATTCATGTCTGATGCCTACCTGGATTTTTTTTGGCAGTTGCACTGAAGTGATGATAGAACTCTATCCATAGCATCTTAGGTAACACACCTTGTTTGTTTAGTTATGTGTTTATGTTTGATTTTTGCAGGTTTCTCTGCAACGTTTGTACTGTGGTTATAAGCTACAAAATAGTTTTATTAAAATCATTCCTTAATGGGTGCTAAATGTGTCAATACTGATGAAGTTTTCATGGTGAAGTATGTCTTGCTTGGTAAAAAAATTAAGATTTACAAGATATTGTCATTCACCATAAGAGGATAAAAGAAAACTACATTCTACTGTGAGTCATGAATAAGCAAAATTATCACCTTTCTTCATGCCAGATTTTCTTTGGGCAGATTTATGAAGTAGAAAGAATATGGACATGTTTTGAGAAAAGAGACTGAGCCTTTGTGACTGGCATGGTAGTGTGCTTTGATTTCCTGACTGAACAAATTTGCTGTACATGGGCCATTAAGGGGAAAAAAAAAAAGAGTATGAAACCTTACAATGTCACTGAGCCAAATACTTCTGGTAGGATTTGTTCCAAGGCCTCTTGAATCTACTGAAAGTTTTTCCATTGATTTCAGTGACTTTTGGATTAGTCTTTAAATGTTCTTGATGTAAACCTGGAGTGAATATGTACACACCACTATTGTAAATCTGGAGCAGTTCCCTGCAATGAGACTATATTTTGGCCTGTGTTTCTATTTTTAAACATGTTTTAAGAGCACCAATAAACAGCAGCCCCAGTAATGTTGTTTGCATGCCTCAGCACTGTATGACTGATAATCTTTTATTTGTCTTCAAGCCTCATTATTTCCTCCTATGCTTGAAGTATTACAAAGACACACTGGGGTTAGAACCCCTGCTTCTGATTTACCACTTACTTGCTTCACTTTTAAGCAGGTGAAACTTAGTTGACTTGAATTCACAGGAATTGTAGGAGTGGAAAACTAGAGTAATACAGCTGAGAACCAGCTCCAACATGCTTTAAAAGTCATGTTCTATTCATTATTATTTAGACCTCTGAGATTCTTAGCTTCCAAATGGTTATTTTTGGTCCCTTATAATTTCAGTACTAAATTTAGGGGTGGGTTTTTTTATTTTTTTTTTCCAAACAGCATCCAAGTGGAGTTGGCTTAGAAGTGGTGGAAGAAAAACATGTTTCATGTTGCTTCCTGACACTGTCTAGTCTATTTTAGTTTGTGTCTCTTGGGTGCTATCAGGAATTGCATTATTTTAATTAGAAATACTGCAAGAGGTATTAAAGTTGAAATGGTAGCAATAATCACAGGACTGTCAGGTTAAAATGCTTTAAAATTTTTAAAATAAAATTTAGTCTTTGCATCTCCAGTGAATTAACAGCAGAAGAATATTTTTACATGTACTTCCACACCTTTTTCTATATCCTTTAATTTAATTATGAAGTTCTTTTTTAGATATTTGCTTGGCAAAAAAGTTGTTCTTACCTGCTGGTAAAATAAAACCAGCACCTTCATCCTGCTGATGAAGTGAAGTATCTTCCTCTGGATTTCAGGAAGCCAAGGCCCCTGTGCTCAAGGATGATTTTCTCAGAAGACCTGCTGCAGTGTTACCCACCATATCTGCTCCTCCTAGATTATGCTTGAGAGCAATGTGGTGATTCCTGATGTGTTTGTCATTCCCTACTTGTAACCTTAGACCACTATGTTAAGAAGCACTTCAGGTCACAGATTCCTCATCCAGTTCAAAAAGCCACACTACACTTTTTAGGCACAGTTCTGTTCCCACAATTGTTTCTGTTGCTGTGACTTTTAAATTTTTAATACTTCTTAAGTATTATATAGTTTTTACCTATTATATATTTTAATAGTTTTAGTTTTTAGTAGTTTTTAATCAAATTTTCTCAAGAGCATATGATAGTAAAACTGGGTCTGTAGTGTGCAGTTCCTGTGGAGGGACTGTCCCATCCTTCAGGTAGCCTGAATGAAAGGACCAAGTAGATCATTGATAGAGGGTCTTTTAGACCAGTCCTAAGATAAAGGGGGAACTGCTAGTAATGTCTAATTTAGGAAGAGAAATCTCTAAATTTACCCAGGCTTCTGATGTCTATATTTTATAAATAATAATGGCTATTGTAGACAAGTTGCATACCCCTATTTAGAGACCATTTCCATTATCAAGGTCATTGTCAATTTCTGCTGATTCATCAACACAAAAGCTTCTTAAAATTGCAGCAGCTGCCATGTTAATATCACATGTAAAGAAACCTCCCTGTGCTCCTTCTGCCTTCCTCACCCCATGATACTGTCTGCTTGGCAGCACAAATAAACACAGCCCTTATTTTACTGGGGAGGGAAACTTTTTACATCACTGCATTGCTTTTATGAGCTTGGCTGTGTCTGCATTTCCACAGAGAGACTTCCAGGTAGTTGCAGATCCAGCTTTTCTGGAGAGATGGCTCAGTCAGAGTATGAGGCAGGGGGGCAAGATTAATTAATACAGCTGTAACCAGGCCCTTTTTCTTGACTCAGAAAGCAGTTGTTTTGGTGTAGAGCAGCTTTATAGGATGTTAAAAATACTTATCTTTCATCAGAATTTAGCAGGCTGATAACTTTTTCCTCCATTTGTGTGGAGGTGACATCCCTGCAACTATATTTATTTTCTTAAATGTTCAGGGGATTTAAAATTATATCTTTTCATAGTTAATGATTCACAGTTTATTCTCTTAATTCACCCTTAAGGAAGTTAGAGCTGTAGTGCCCTTGAATTTCAACTGACTTGGGTTTTTTTGAAGAAATGTTGTATAGTCCAGGTATGTCAAAGGAGGTATGCAATACAATATTTTGTTTATCAAATTTTGATTTTACTTGTACTTGTTTATGAGCTGAAAGTGACTTCAATAATTATAGCACTTTCTTAGTTATGATTTAGACAAGATCTAAAGAAAAAGCAAAAGTGCTTGGACTTGGACTTGGATTGGATGAGAAATCAGAACATCTATGTTACATTTTCACTATTCTGTTTGCTTCTTTCTGTTTTCCATTTCATTTGTGTGAGACTGTTTAACAAAATCAGGTCTATCATACAGTGTTTTGCTTATGCTAGTCTATGCCCTTTTACTCTCTTTTTATTTTCTAATTTTCTTTCTGACATGTAATGTCATTATGGGCCTGTATTTTTCTTCTCAGCAGTTTAGGAAAATGATTAGCGAATATGGTAGGGTGTAGGAATTAATAATTGCTTTGAATAAACCCCAAATCTTTCATTTGAAATTGAGTCAAATTTTCAAAAGTAATTTCTTGGACTACCTGAAGTTTTATAGATAAAATTATATGTAAATAATTGCTTTCTCGAATCTGTGGATTATTTTCTTTTTAATTGCAAATAAGTAAGTGGATGATGCATTTAATGTTTAAATATGATAAATGTGCTTGTAAAAAAGACTCTTATATATACCACCTTTTAGGGACCAGATAAGGACCTGGCACTATTTTGCTTCCTCTTCCTAGGATGTTTGGTTAACTGATAGCAACTGGCTGCATCCTCAGCACAGCAGACATTACTCCTCGAGTGCAGTTTGTAGTTCAGGAAAGCAATTCATCAGTCAGCCACATTAATGAAATCCAGCCTCAAATAATGACAGTTCCCTCCCCTCTGTCTCCCAGACACAGTTATGTTTTCTGTAACTCTTGCCGAGAAAGCTATTTCATAATGCAAACACGTGACCAGCCTGTCTTTAGAGAGGGCATGAGGATTTGAGATCCTGGCCCTGCACAGGAGTGAGAAATGAAGGGCTCTTGGCTGCCTGCAGCTTTAGAAAAGGGATTTTCTATAATCACTCTCTGTTGTAAAGGCAGGATTATTTCTATTTGTTTCATTTGGAAACCAGCCTTTTTCCTTCTGAACGAAATACTGTTGAGGACCTTCCTACCATCCATTTTCTTTCCCCCCACAATGGCTCAGAGGAGAAATTAAGCTGTTGGAGGAATGGGAGCCTTTCAAAGGAGCATTTATGGGCCAAAGGAAAGATGACCAGATGGGCTGTCACCCAAGAAAATACAAATCAAGCCCCAGATCACACCCCGGGACTCTGCCATTGAGATTCCATAATGCCTGTTCAGGATTTCTGTTTATTTTTCAAAGAGGGGGATCATATATGGCTTGGCTTAAGCATTTCAATTTATGTTTCTGGCTGTCGGTGGATGCTGGCAAAAGATAAAACATCATCAGCTCATTTTCCATCAGTAGCGCTCTGTCATTCCAGTAGGGCAGGAAATGGCTTGCTCTGTTACTGAGTGAATTTGACTTCAGTGTGGATCAGAAACAGGACCCCTAGAGTTAAACACATCTCCCTGTGCCAGCTGTTCAGCATAAGACAGCAACGGCTTGTAGCCAAGTGACCACCCTCAGGATCTGACATCTGTTGGCACCACATGGTTTGCAAAAGCAAGCAACATGGGAGCACTTCCAAGGGAAGTGAGGTGTTGGAGGGTGGGGTTACAGGAACTTCCAGATAGAGGAAGGTTTTCTTTGGTGCTTGCTAAATAGTAAAAGAAAGACTTAAAAATTATGCTGCAATGGGCCACAATTGTAGCTACTCAGATTCCACCACAGAGAGCTATACAGCCTGATAGATGATCCCAGTTTAATCTTTTCCCAGTTTAATTTTTTCATTTGAGATGGGTTTCAGAGCTGCTCTCCAGAAACCACTGAGTGATATCCTCCAGAATTCCTGCCAGTAAGAAAGGCATTTATCCCCTGTTTTACAATTAAAGCAACTAGGAAGACCTAGCTATAGCCTAAGAATTTCCAGCCTTAAATCTTCACTTTTTAAGCAGTCACAGATTGAAGTTGAGAGCTTAAATGGTATATGCAATAGGCACTTCAGTCTTGCTTCACACTGCAAGATTGCAGTTGTATTGAGTACTAGAGCCCTGGTTTCCTAATATAACACTTTAAATTAGCATCGTGTAACTCTGAGAACCTTATTTTTTGCATGTATTCCACACATCATCTCTCAGCATAATTTATAGTGACCCAGAGAATCCTCAGTTTGCTGACTAGGTCTAGATATCTCATACTGCATACTAGAGGAAAATCCAGATTCCCTGTGCTTCAGTTTACTTGTTGAAAACCAGCAATGTTTCTTTGTTCCAGCTTTTTGCCGTAGATGTTCCTAATTAGCAGGGACGAAGTGTTCAGGGAAAGATCAGTATCTTAAAACAGGTGATATACTTAGCATGGGGAAGAAAAGTCAAGCTTGTATGTACACAAACCAAACTGTAATTCAGGGTACTTGAAGGCTATTTAGCCACTTGAAGAAAAAGCTTTTTGGCTTTGAAACCTGACACACAAGTCTGGGTGGTTTTTGCTTTTTCTTTTTTCCCCCCTCAAATCCCTCCAGCCATGTCAATCTAATAAAAGATATTACCTCTCCCTACAAACTTTGTCTCACATATCCATAGATCATCAGAGCAGATCACTGTTCCAAATTAGGTACAGTTTTCTGAGGGCATACTGGCAAGTATGATTTTGGGGGGTAATCTGAGAACCCTAGTTTAGCTAATGTGGCAAAGCAGTATGTTGCTGCCAGTCCACATGAGCAGCATCATCTGGATTCAGTTTTGTAGCTGAAGCGCTGCTTTCCTGGTGAGAGGTCGGCAGGCACCTCTGCATGGGTTGATGGAATAGTTGTTTTTCATAATTCCTGGCCTGTCTCAGCTTCCAGGCAGCCCAAGCCTTCCTGATTGTCATCTTCTTTTCTGAACAGATGCAGACTCTGTATGCTTTCGATGAAGAAGAAACAGAAATGAAAAATAAAATAGTTGAAGACTTGAAGACAGCTCTGCGGACTCAGCCCATGAGGTAACGTTGTTAGTCTTTCATCACAACTCACTGCCTCCCTTTGGTCAGATGTGACACAGGAAAGAGTGGCAAGAACAGAAACTTCATTGTCTCACCTCACACAAGCCTCTCTGATATTGCAGACAATCCACAGAGAGCCCTACAGTCCCTGGTCTGAACCTGCCTAGTTGAGAGGGCACACTAATGCTGAAGCTTGTAGCTTCAGGAAAATGAAAGACAAAGTCTGCTGTAAAAACCCCTGTGGCAGTTATATGTAAACATAGGTTATGACTATGAAAATCATAGGCCCCTGAATGTCCCATGTAATCTGATTCATGCTGGGCAAAATCTCAGCCACTACTCTGAACTTTGAATTCAGGCTTCCCCTTATCTTTAGTAATATGAACTGTTTGCTACAAAGCAGCTAATCCATCTGACATCACCTGGTTTGGCATTCTTCCTGTTCTATATGTGATTGTGGCATAGAGAAATGTAAAGAGACCTCGTTGTGCTCTGTGTCTTTGAAGGTAAGGTCATCTTTGTTTTTCTGGGAACAAAGCTATGAACAATAGAAAACTAACTAGCATGGAAACCTTTTCCATTTAACTCTTTTAACACATCTGCACTGTGTAGAAGCAATAATTATAGTTCATATGATTTCAGGAGACCTTCAGTCAAAAAGTTTCTGAGTATCTTTGTGCTGGGCCTAAAACAGACCAAATGTGTTTACATCCACACTGTGCTGAATTCACCATTTCAGAGAGCTTCAATAGTGCCTAATCAAACAGTTCAGGCCTTTTTTGGGGGGAGGAAAGGGGGAACCAAACCAAGCCAAACAAATTAATTTTTTTTTTTTAATTTCAAAAAAATAGTATTGTAGTTACATTGACTTGAACTGGTAATATTTCTGGGACTTCTTGCAGAGTTGTAATGATGGTACTTCTCTCATTAGTAGTAATTAAAAAGTTCACTGCATGCAGCTTCTCACCTCATGGCAACTGTGAGACATAGAGCTTCAGATTAAACCTCGGAGTTTTACCTCCTGTTGTGACAGGCTGCAGGACAGCAAAAAGACAGATTATGATGTTGCTCTGAGGCACAGAGATCCATCAAGTGTTGGTTAATTCAGCATGCAGGTTATGGTGAGTCCTATTAACATGGAACTGAAGAAAAAGTGGCCTATAATGAGACCTAACCCAAAGTGACAGGTGATTGACTCATCTTGTCTATCACTGTTCTAAAATAGAGAACACTCTAAAATTCAGCTGGACTTCAGGTTAGAATGGAAGCTAAGGCAACTGCTAAACTCCCAACTCTGAAGAGGTTTTAAAATGGAATTTCTATGCTCTTGAGACTTGATGTAGCAACTGTGTTACATTAATGTGAGGCTGAGCTGCTTCCTCTGCCAAAGTGATGACTTTCCTTGAGGGTAGCTACAGCAGCAAGGAATCTCTGCTATGTCCAGCTGAGACACTTTGGTGGCCACCACTGGTTGTTCTTCTCTGACATTTTGTATAGAACAGCCCAGCCTCCTTGTTTGGAGTAAGACACTAAAGAAGAAAGAGAAGTGTTTTTTGCTCAAAGCCTTGCAAGCTTTTCCTTCACAGACCTATATTGCTCCTGCTGGATTCCCTTCACAACAGTGTTGCTTCATCTGTTTATAATAACCATAACAAGCCTCAGTACAAGCATCTATGAGTTGCCCTATAAAGTGTTCTCTTCTAAATCACAGGCAATGGTTATGGAGCTTTTTTTTTTTTTTTTTTTTTTTTTTTAAATAGTTAAGCCAAGCCAAATTTCGAGTTAAGTCCTATGTCTCAACTAATTTCCAGCAACTCAATTCGTTAGCTGCCAAATGGGCTGCATGCCAATGCCTGATCAACAAGCCAATTTCTTCTTGATGGAAAGGTTGGAGTAGAGAGGCCCTCAGCTCCATCAAATCCCTCTCATAAGCAGTACAATACCCAAGTCTTCAAAATACTAGTCTTTCTAGTTGAATTTGGACATCAAATCCTGTTTTTCTTGCCATTTCTCTTCATCAGACCTCTGAAGAAAATGGAGACCTAAATTCACACAGGATGAACTCTCTGGAATCCATTTGTAATGGTAGGGTACACAGGGACTCTGACAGCTTACGAATAGGATTCTCTACTTGAATTCTCTATTGTAGAAGAATCAAAAGAAGAAAAATGCATGTATTTGGCTCTATAATTGATTTTACCACAGAACTGTGGCTCTTCTAGTAGAAAATGCCCAGTAATAATACTATTCTGTACCTCTGTTCCTTCCCACCAATTCCAGCAGCGACAAAAACTTAAGACCTACCCAAACTCAAGTTCCTCTCCTTTTTGGAGAAAAGGTAATAGAAATATTCCTGGGCAACTAGTTGTCCCTGTTTGAGCAAGTGCATTTTGTTCTGGTGTGTAGGAGCTGCTCTTAAATATTAAAGCCAGGTTATGTCCCAGCATGCAGGAACAACCCCAGACTTAGAGAACAAAAAACCTCACATCTGCATCTTGTAAAGAAACACATTTTCTTTTAGGTTTGTAAGAACTTACGACCATAAACAAGTGTGATGACAAACTGTTGGACAGAAGCACCAGAAGAGTTCTGTGTTTTTGGTATTTTAGTGCTCAAAAATGGAGGTTCAGAAATGCATCAAAAACAAGAACTTAAAAAGGACTGGAAAAAAATAAATTATAGTAACCCCAGAATAGTCACTAACTCCCTTTGCTGTCTGATTTTCTTCTTTTGTTTAACTCAGATTTTTATTTTTGTTTGGTGTAGCCATGTTGTATTCAAGAACATACTGAAGATGATCTTCTATGCACCCAGTAAGAAAAATTCATTATGCTGAACTTTTCATCAGTTCAGTAGTTGTCAGGATTATATGTGCCCTCTAATTTAAAAACTGATACTGCAGGGAAGTGTAGCCTTAGCTGTTAACAGGGTGGGGAACATCCTGCCCTCTGCACACCCACAAAATATGATCTTTCTGTCTTTCCTGAGATGGATCAAGTCTCACAGGGAGTCTGCCCTCCCCCCACTACACATTGAGTCCATCAGTGGGTTATTACCTCTGAGGCTGTACTGCATTTGTATTTGGATGAAAGGTTTGTTATTAGAGCTAGCTAACTCATTCTGATCAGCACTCTCTTAAGCTTGAAAGGCTAAGAGGCACCCTGCTTTTTAAAGAGTGCTAAACTGGTCAAGTGAGAGTCTGAGGTGAGGCTGGGCTTTAATTTGCTTGTTTAGCACCTATTAAAACACACCCTGCTTTATTTACACTTGAGATTTTGAATATGTTGGCCAGAATGCATTGGCAAATATGCTTAACTTTACACCTTTCAGTCTAGAATAAGGCCTTATTTTGCAGCATACAGGGCATATGGAATGGCAGTTACTTATATACATGTAAATTGTGAGGATGAAGGTACTTTATGTGCCTGAGGTGGGTTTGCCTTTGCATACACACAAACACACACATGTCCCTGCTTACAGCCATACCAATGCACAAACACCAAACAGTGGTTTATGGCTCTTAGCCTGTCAGCTAAGTTCTCAGTTCTTTTTATCTTCCGTGCAGACATTTATATACATAGTTCCCCTCGTGTGTGCTTACACCAAGCAAATTATCATACTGAGAGTGTCGTTTAGCTCAGAAACTGCTGTTACCATTTCTCTCTCTCCCCCTTGTATGACTTCTGGCTTATTTTTGTTTGTTTGTTTTCTTTTTTTGTTTTTTGTTTTTTGTTTTTTTTGGAAAATAGTGAACTCTGTGTTTTGGATAAGGAAGGTAAAGATCATCATTTCATTATCGCTTCTGTTGTCAGCTGAAATGAGAGGATTCTTGGTTTTGCTTCCTATGCAGCTCACTGTTTGCTCTCTGGACTAAGAGTGCAGGAAAATCCCCACATTGTTTTAAATTATGTCATTAATCAAGGTCTGTGACACACACCACTTCCCTGTGCAATGCCTCCTTTTTGGAATGACCTCATCCAAATAGTCCTAGAAAAATTGCTCTGGCAGTGAATTTAGTTAAGAAATTGTATTTAATTGGGACAATGTAACTTTTGTGCATTTACCTTTTTTTCACGTGGTCATCATAGCAGGCTAAAATACATGAATGTATATTGTATGTCTTGTCATAAGACCAGGTGTTTGGTCTGAAAGTGTACTTATGAGACACTTTGTTCAGGATGCTTTCTTTTGTCAGTGGAGTTCCACATCTTCAGAAAGGTGTCCATCTTAAGTCTTACCTCAGCCTTGGAACTGAAAACAACAGCAAAACATCAGGGTTTTTTTGTTTGTTTGTTTTTGTTTGTAGTTTTTTCTTTTTGTTTGTTTGTTTTATATATATAATTTCCTCCCCTAAAAGGAGGAAGGAATGTCTAAGGAAACTGAACTTTGGAGGTATGGAAAAGCAGAATTTAAACTAGTTTCTCTAGTAGAGGCCAAGAGCAACTCTTCTCCTTAGGCCCAGGGTTAGAGAAATGCTCAGTAGTAACTGGTGTTGCATTGTTTGTTAACAAGTTGAATTTGTGCTTACTTTGGTTCCAAATGCATAGTTAGGAGCAATTATTTTAGCCATGAATGCACTTGTTTCAGTCTTCTTTGGAATGCTAACAACTAAATGCATGACAAACATGGAACTAAGTTTTGATGATGCATCCAAAGAATGTGCAGTCAGACCTATGTGAAATTTGGCAGATTGTCCTAGAAGGGTTCAACTAAACCTTGTTTTTGTTTTTAATGTGCACGTGTTCCTGTGTGTGCTTGCCTTAACTCTGATACTCACTTTGAAATTCAATTTTGGACAAAACCCAAACCTCAGATCAAAACTTTGTTGAAAGTAGCAGAGTTTGCTGTGTTTCTGGTCAAACTGTTGGCCCAAATAAGCTGAAAGTTGGCAAATCTGCCAGCATAGTCAGCATAACTTTCAGGTGAGCCCTGAACATTCCTTAGTGGTATGGGGTATCACCACCAGAAGATCAGAGACATTTCAAGTCCATATCCAGGAGTTATGAAAGTAGGGCTCAGGTTTGTCTTGCTGGTGCAGAGACATGAACAGAGACCAGTGAAATTCAGTCTTTCCTTATGGTGCTTCCATTACTGTTACACATTGGGAACAGCATCTCGCAGACAGAAAAGAGGACAACACATTAGGAAGCTTCCAACAGAGAGGAAGAGGGGCTGAGTAAAAGCAAAATGACACAGATTTTTTCCTATTTTTGATTTGTTACACAGGTGGCAATTGTTAACAACCTTTCCATTTGTTAGAGATGTCTTTCTACATTATGCTGTTTAGAGCACAATCATGGACATGCTGTTGTTGATCTACTGAAATTTTCTACTGAAAATTCCAATGTAGTCCATGTGGTTTTGCATTCAGACATTCTAAAAAAGTGCACCTACCTGATTGACTTGTTAAAGGAGGCGGAGAGTGAACAAAGTGATTGAGAGAAATTATTTGTAGCCCCTTTTCATGTCCTTGAATCCCCCTGGATTTTTAAACATGGAAAGGCTAAATGAAATATTTCTAGAATTATTTGTTTGAACTGACTTATGCAATTTCATTAATTTCTGTTGATTTGTTTAAGATGCTGTCTGCATGGCCTAATTTGATGGCCTAATTTGACCCATCTGGATTTTTGACCCTGGTTTTCAACAAAACCTTTTTTTCCAAGGACTCTTTCCTATATTGTTTTCATCCCTAGTTTCCTTAGTCTAAACCTAAAGAAAAGCAAATTTTACATGCAGTAGGAACAGAACTCTAGTTATGTCCATAGCCAACACTATAGATTCAGTCTTCAGTGTGTAATTTTGAAAGAGAATAATTCTGTGTTTCCTTTATTTATGATGGTTTTTACTATACATTTTGCTACTGCAGGCTGACCATGGGTCTGTTCCATCCTTAATACACCTCCTCAAAATGAAAGCAATCAAACAATAAAAAATTCAGCCAAGGCCATTACAGGAGTTTTGCTTTTTGCTGTAGAAAGTGTACCTTTTAAACTTTAACTATTTATGTTCCTATACATGTATGACAGAAAAGGAGTGTGAAGTCAGTAGAGCTGGCAAACACGGTGGTAATGAGTTTCTCTGTGGGTGTACCCTATCCTGTAGGTGGAAGCCTTTAAGTAATGACAGCTAGAAGTTTGATCTAAGTCTAAAAATTGTTTTTAAGATAATCTGACCTCAAAATTAAAAGTGTGGTGGTGTGTCTGTATGAAAAAATACCTTGTGTGTGTTAGCATGTGGGTAAGATGTAGCAATTTAAAAGAATCTGTTGAGCCTTGAAAATGCAGCAACTATTGAGGTGAACCACAGCAGGTGTTTGATGGTAACTGTAACAAAGAAAACAGTGACCTAAGGGTAGGATCATTAGATGATAGACTATAATTACCCTGAAACTATGTGACACATCATTATTAGAGAATTTGTTTTCTCTTTTGTTTTTGTTTGTTGGGTTATTTTTCTTAAATAGCTGAGAATTATTCTGTGAAGCTCAGGGTAAAAACTGCCCAGATTTACAGGTGTAAGGTTGAATAGTAGAGTATTGTTTGAATAAATTGCCTTTAGTCTGCCTTCCTTATTTTTTCTACCTGTTTGGTTTTGAGTTTTTGGGTTTTTTTTTAATTTAGTGTGTTTGTTTGTTTTTTTCAGGTTTGTGACTAGGTTTATTGAGCTGGATGGCCTGAGCTGTTTGCTGAACTTTCTGAAGAGCATGGACTACGAGACCTCAGAGAGCCGTATCCACACATCCGTTATAGGGTGTATCAAGGCACTGATGAACAACTCGCAAGGACGGGCTCATGTCCTGGCTCATCCAGAGAGTATCAACATCATCTCTCAGAGCTTACGAACTGAGAACATTAAGACCAAGATTGCTGTGCTGGAGATCCTAGGGGCTGTCTGCTTGGTACCAGATGGTCACAAGAAAGTTTTGCAAGCCATGCTTCACTACCAAGTATATGCTGCAGAAAGAACAAGATTCCAGGTACAAGGAGGATACCTTGCCAGAAGTACCCAGTATGATGAAAGTCTGCAGGGAACAGTTTTCAGAGTGCATATATTGCAGACCTGCTAGATAGTAAAAAGGCAGTATTTTTCATTTTGTTTTAGGAAGGGCATGTCCTCAAAAAGATTATCAGCATATATGTATATTGATTGTTTATCATTCATGGTAATTTAAATCTCCTATATCTCACCTTAAAATGAGGGCTTGCTATATCAAATGAAAAAGAATAATCTGCTCATACTCTAACCTGATGGCATTTCTAGGTTGGTGATCATCTGTTTTGCTCTAGAAGAGGCCATAGAATGCTAGGAGCCTCTGTCCTGATTTTAAAGTCCTTTATTTAGTAAACAAAGAGTTGTGGATTAAATAATGGACAGTGGAAACACTTCAGTTGCCACTTAGTAATCAGCTTGTGAATTGTCACCACTTAGCAATTGTTGGCTTGGATATGTCTCATTCAGAACACAGAAGGGAAACAATCTGAGACCTTGAGGTAAGTCAGTAGATCATTGTCAGTCTTATTCTGGTTGCTGCTGGCGGCTATTTTAAGGCTGATTGTCCTGACTACGTTTACAAAAAGATACAGCAGAATCTGTTGCTATATATGAAGCTATGTCTCCTCAATTTAGGAGTATACTCATCCATTTACTATTTGTTTATATGTGAAATTATAAGGGTGCTGTTGGACCAACAGGTTCTGGGTCCTGATTTCTGTCAGCCACTATCTCCTGCCTCCTCCTCAGCTATTACATCAGTGGATTTTTGGCTACAATAAACTATCACTGTAAAAATGAATGAGGAAACAGTTTGTGCTTAGGAACAGGAGCTGCCAATGTTAGTTTTTGGGACTGAATGTACTGTTGGATTCACTGACTGTGAATCAGACCTAAGAATGGGATGTAGGAGATCTTGGCTTGGTCCTGGCAGCCAAGATCCTGACAGCCAAGAGAGCAAACCACATCCTGGGGTGCTTTAAACACACTATAAACAGACATCCAAAAGAGGTGGTTATCCCCCTGTGTTCAGCATTGGTGTGGCCTCATCTTCAATACTGTGTCCTCTTCCAAGCCCCATAATTTAAGTAGGAATTGAAAGGTCCTTTAAACTCTCCAGAGAAGGGCAACAAAGCTAGTGAAGGGGCTGGAAGGAATGTCTTATGAAGAGTGTCTTAGGCTTTGGTGTTGTCTGGTTTGGAGAAAAGGAGGCTGAGGGGTGACCTCATTGCTCTTTGAAGTTTCCTGAGAGGAAATTGAGTGGGAGGTGCTGAGGTCTTCACCCCTGGTATCCAGTGGTAGGACACTTGGGAATGTTTCAAAGCTGCAGAGAGAATCAGATTAGATACTAGGAAACATTTCTTTACTGAGAGGGTGATCAAACCCTGGAAGAGGTTTTCTGAATAGGTGATCAATCCCCCAAGCCTGTCAGTGTTTGAGGCACTTAAACAATGTCCTCAATAACATGGTTTAAGTTTTGGGAAGCTGTTGGTCAGGCAGTTGGACTAGATGATTGTTGTAGGTCCCTTCCAGCTGAAATATTCCATTCCATTCACCTATACATGGCATTGGCAGGTCTGCTGCTTAATATGCACAGCCCCATCCAACCTATTGTCTAGTTTTTAGCTGAAATGGAGAATCCTTCCTGAATTAGACATTCTTGAATACCATGAGGGAAGAACAGGTGTGGTAGCACAGGTCTTGTGGGCTTTTGAGGAATCTGGTGTAATGATTTGCAGATGATTACACACTATCCCATTTGTGAAAGAATACTCTCCATAAATGCTTGCTTTTGTCAAAATGCTTTTCCCCTGGAGAAAAAAAGTGAAAGATAAATGGGTTACTCCTTTTTTCTTTCTCAAACAACAACCAAAAACCCCCTCACACAACCCCCAGAATTATTTAGCAGAAGGGATACATTCTTGTTTGAAATTTCCAAAGCTTTTGTCTAGATGCTTGAATGGGATTTTCTACAACACACGACAATAACTTCTGTTTAATTTTGGGGAGGTAAGGATTCATACACAGACATTCCTCATCCATTTTCATTCGTTTTGTTCCAACAGAGAGACTGGGGATTTCTTAAATGCTGATGAAACAAATCTGGTCATGGCCTTCCTCATGTTTTAGTGGAAGATTCTCTGATACTCTAGGACTTGTCAGTTAGGGAAGTGTTATATCTCTTTGTCTCTTGCCCACTCACACCTGTGTCTCAGAACAGTCTTGCAGGTCATTATCAAGAATGAGCTGACAATGTCTACACTGTAAATTTTTAAATGTGATGTACAATGAAAGCCTTTGTCAGTGATGTCAGTGAAAGCCTTTGTTTTTTTTTTTCTTTAACCTATTCCTGGGTGTAATCTCTAGCCCAGCTTTTGCAAATATCTGAAGAGATCCTTCAGCTTTCAAACTAAATCTTCTGGGGATGTGTTTTCTGTTGCTTGAGGAACTAGCAGTATCATTTAATGTATTAAAGTGTCTGAACAGTTCAGAGCTTGCAGCTTTAGGTTGACTTTGACTGGCCACACCTAATCATATTTTGAGACCTAATAGTATTTTGCGAATAAAATTCTGTTGAGCCAAGAAATGAGAATTCTTCCCGTGAAAATAATAACAAATTAATTAAAGTGTAGGAACAGGAGAAACATACTCTGGATGTGCAGAGCTGGAATTCATTCCTTTCGCTCTATGGTTCATTATTGCAGTAAAATTCTAATAAGAGGGGAAAAATGAAAGCTGGGAACTGTAAAGGCACTTCTGTCTTTATATCAGGCTTCATAAGACAATGACCAAATTAGAGACACAATACCTGAAAGGCAAATAATTTCAGATTCTCATTTTTTAAAATCAAACTCTGTAAAGTAAGAAGTGTGGGCCTTTCTGGGAACTAAGCTGAGCTTACTTCTAGTGGAATGTCCACTAAATAATTTACTGGTAACACTGACTCCTGGCATCAGCAGTGCAATTGTTCCTCTTCTTCAAGTTGCCTCCTGACAACTGTGGTTGATAATGTTCTTCATCCCTTTCAGCCATCTCACTGTCAAAAATTTGGGGTTCGTGGCTCTGCTTCCATTGTTCTTCTTAAGAATGAAGAGGAGAAGTTCAGAATTCTTTGCTGGCAACCATTTAAAACTTGAGCTCGTGTATAACTTGCCACTGACAAGTTTAGATTGTAACACAGATTATTTCCTGCACATGCTAAGGTGTGGTGGAATGATGTAGAGATCAGGTACTTACCATGGTCACATAAGCCACAGCATGTTTCATCAAATATCAAAAGTTATAGCTAGTCAGTGTTCTAAGCATAACTTTTGCTACCAGGCACAGCTAGCTAAAAGTACTCAGAGGACCCAGCAGCTGGTGAATTACTAGAAAAGAAAAGCTGCAACCTAAGATGTATTTTTTGCTAAACTTGCATTGTTTTGGTCCTACTATAACTCCTACTGTTTGAATAAGAAACATATATATATATATATATGCTAGTGTATCTAAGGTCAAGTTACAGGGAGATTCCTTAGTGATATAAACACTTGTAATCCAAATTAAATAAATTTAATTAAACTCCACCAGGTAATGCCAACTGAGGACCTCTAACCAAACAGTACTTGAAAATTTTTGAAAGGTTGTTCTTACTTTCTTGCTGTGGTTTTTGGTTTTCTTAATTTTTTTTTCTTAGTTTTGTTTTGTTGGTGGTTTGGTTTTTTAATAAAAGCTAATGGAAAATATAGATAAAAATTTTAGGAATATGAAGGACTGTCTCCTTAACAAAATTTTGTATTTTGGTCTGAGTGGAAAATCTGAGGTAAAATATTGCTTCTTTCTAAGTTGTCAACATTTCATGTCCTGACTGCAATCATCAGTCTAATTCTTAAGAGGGAAGTCATTCTGAAGACATGGGAGATTCTTCAGAAACTTAATCTTTGTTAAGGCTTCAATGTTCTATTGAATGCCTTTTAGTACTGCAACTTCACCCTGTACCTCAACTGTTCAGTGTGTTCACAAGTATAATATTTTTCATGGCACTAGTGACAAGATTCAGTACTTTATGTTTGTGTCCGAATTTATACTGTGACTATTTCTAAGGTCTCACATTTGCATCAGCTTCTTGCCTGAGCTGATCCCTTGTCCTTCTTTAATCTTTGACCTGCCTTTCATTTTGCCCTCCTACCTGAAATAACTCCCTCTTTAATGTCCAACAGGCAGTCCACAGTTCCTCTTTTAAGATATTCCTCGTCACAGTACTATTCCATCTTTACTCAAATGCCACAATAATATAAAGGCATGCCTTCAATCTCCTTCCTGAGACAATCTAGAAAAGCTCTGTCTTTTCATCATCCAATTTTTGTTTGCAATATGCTTCTTTGCCCACAAGGTCTATCTGCTCATTAAATAAGAGAGATGAAAGAAAACACTGGAAAGCCAGAGATTAAACCCTCAAACCAGAAATGTGTGTGAAACACCTGATGTTTTCAAAATTGGTTCTAGTATAATTCTGTCATTGGCTTACTTTGTGACTGTTAAAACATTATGTCAAATTTCTTCAGTGCTTTTCTTGTGAGGATGGAGGTTTCTATGAGAACTGAGAAAGAAGAATCTCTGATTTCAGTGTCATTCATGTCTGCGTCATCCTGTGAAAGAAGCCCAATCTTACTCTTCTCTAAGCTCTTGCCTTTCTTTTTACTGTTTTGCTTGCTGCTTCCTCTCATTTCTCCTCTGAATGCATTGTGTTTTGACGCTGTAACATACTGTACATTTTAGCATGGTATATACTGAATCAAACTAATGTTGTGAAGTCATAGATCTGTGCTGGCCCAACAGAGTCTATCTGGATGTTCCAGTGCCCTGTCAGCCTCATTTGCTGACTGAAGTACCCACCCATCTTGGGCCCCCTGTGGGGAGAAGTATTGCCTTTTAGTGAGAGGACCTGGGTGTTTGATACTGTCTGAAAGGAGCCAGTTTCACTTGCTGATGAAAACAGTAACTGGGCTACTTTGGCCAGAATGCTCTTGTTTTTCTCCTTGCTACTACACATTGTGAAGCTTGAGATGGAAGGTATAAAGGAACCTTGATATTGGCAGTTGAAAAGGTGGGGATTAGGAGCATTCCTTCCAGAGCCCCCTTGCCTGGTTTATGTTAAACATAGCACAGACCATAATCTGTAGGGAGAAATCTGATGAAGTCAGAGTTCTAGGAGAGGAGCTAACAGGGAACAAATTAAAATCCTGTATTCCTGCTTAATTTGCTTCTTCCCCTCAGGACTCATCCAAAGCCTTTTGAGGTTTGCTGAAGATTGAACAAAACCATACTGGGTATCAGTTATGAGGAATAATGGGATAAAGTGAGGAAAGGTTTGCTTAAATAGTAGGAAAAGCCTTTACAACCATAAGATCAATTTGGCCACAGAGCTGGGTGCCAAGAGACGTGGTGAATTCTTTTTCACAGGAAATGTTCAAGTGAAAACTTGATCCTCAGCCAGCTGCAAAGGGTTGGAGATACTGGAGTTTCGTAACAGCGTGCAGGTGTTGACTGATCTTTAGGAACTGCATGAACTTATGGTGTTTTGTTATAGAGCTGAACAATCCCATGAAGATGTGCTGCTCTTCAGTCAGCTTAGTGTAACCCAGAGTTGTTTTTTTCCAGTTGGTTTGACTCCCACTGCATTCTGTTCCTAGTCCAGCTTTCCAAAATGGGTCATAGAAAACTTTTGTTAACATTCTTTAACCTGTCTGGATGTTGTGGCTGATAAGTTGTTGCACAGTGTCTAGCATGTTCATCTGTGAGAATATATAGAAGGAATGAGGCCTCTGAAGAAAATCAACTAAACTGTCGTTTTAATGCTTCAGTATAGCCACTTAAATTATTCTAAAAAGACACATGTGCTTTTATTTTAGTGTCAACTCTGACAGTATCAGAACTGAATTCTCTCATTTATTTCCCTTCTACTAATTTGCCAAATTGAAGAGCTGGGTTTGTCCATGAATTTAAAGACCTCTTCAACAGTCTCCTATTGTCATTGTCGGAGATAGGATACTGGACTGAACTGACCATCCATCTGACTCAGCAGGGTGTTTATTATATTTTTATGTGAGACTCATTTCTATTTCTAACAAAACTGGGGAAGAGTTGTTATTGCGTCACAGTAAGCTATCAGGAAATTATGGATATGATGGAACCTGATCTGGTTGGAAGATGGCACTGTTCATAGCAGAGGGGTTAAACTAGATGATATTTAAAGGTCACTTCATCCAAAACCATTCTGTGATTCTTTAGTAAGGAAACTGGAGCTTACACAGCTCTGCTGGGTGTGCAGTTAGTTTACCTTTAGGTTTTGGATGTGTATGCACGGGGCATATTCCTTTTATTTGTAAATCCCCAGTAGGAGCTTACCAAGAGGTAGGTTACTGTCTGCTGCATGTGAAATGGCTGTAAGAGAAAGAACAAGGAGAAATCTTCCAAGGTCCATGTATAGGTTTTATTCCTCCTAAGACTAGATTCTCTTTAGAATTCTTTCCCCCTGTATATTTAGAATATATATTTAGAATTCTTTCCCCCCCTCAGCATAACCTGTTCTGCTGGGACCCAATAATGAGAAGAAATTGAGTGATGTGACTAGAAAGGATGTATGAATCTGATGCTCTTTGTCTGCATTTGTAAATGCTCTGTCATATTGGCTGACTAGGAGATGGCTGACTAGGAAGTACATCATACTGCTACTTTCTGAGGTCATGTTGGCAGAAACTACAGAGGAAATTACTTTTTCTCAAATAATAGCTTAAAGAAATCCAAACAGCCGAACAACAAAACCAAACCAAACAAAAACCCACACCATTTCATTTTTCATTAGGATCAGATGAGCAGTTTATTCTTATCAGTATTCTTCCTTTGTGTTTATTCTGGCATACTCAAAACTAACAACCTTGTCTGAAAAAAAATTTTTTAAGGCAAATACCTAGCAAATCAAAGAAAGATTGTGTGAAATACCTCATGAAGAGTATGCAAAATGGTGCAAGAAATTAGATTATATCCTCTAAACCAGCCTGCTGTTCTTTTTTCAGACACTATTGAACGAGTTAGATCGAAGTATGGGGCGATACCGAGATGAAGTGAATCTCAAAACAGCCATCATGTCCTTTATCAACGCTGTGCTGAACGCGGGTGCGGGTGAGGTGAGTCATTGTCTTGGAAATTCCTTCTAAATGTCATGCTTGAATTAATTTACCTTGGAAATGGCTGGTAGATTAAGTCACAAGTCTGGTGTTATTGAGTGGATGTAGTTGGTGGAAAATAATGCTAAATTGTTAAGACCAGTTTTAAAAAGTCTTCCATAATATTTCATTTCCGACCTTTTCTAATAAAACCTAGGCTACTTGCAGTGAAACATTTGCTTTGGGTATTTTTGTTTTTAAATAACTGCAAAGCATTTACCTCTTGATTTCAGCCTTCCTTTCAGGAAGGTTCACCTTCAGCAATGTTTCAAAATATTGTTTTGACTCAAAGCCAAACTCAAAGCATTTTAATTCTAAAATGTCAAAGAGACATTTCAGAAGACAATTTGTTGTTTTTCTTCCACTTCTTTTGAGTCTAGAGGATAGTTTAAACTGATTTTGTTTCATTTAAAGTCTTACTTTTGTTACATTTGCTTTTCTATTTTTTAGG
Organism: Calypte anna; assembly: GCF_003957555.1. Taxonomy (NCBI): domain Eukaryota; kingdom Metazoa; phylum Chordata; class Aves; order Apodiformes; family Trochilidae; genus Calypte; species Calypte anna. The sequence goes on from NC_044246.1 coordinate 15,559,244, forward strand.
TTTGGTTTTCTTTTTTTGTTAAACCACAACAGACAACAAGCTGATAAGAACTCTGTCTGACAGTGTGTTTGTCTCTCTGTACTGAAGTGCTGTAACTTCCTACTGAATAGGTGTCAAATTTGCCAGAGTATATTGTGATTTTATGACAAATAAACATAAAAACTAGGAAGAGGACCTCTAATAAGACAGACACTAATCAATTTTTTCTTTGTGGAACAACATGGAAGGTACTGTCCTTCTGATGGGGTGTGCAGAACTCATTGTAGGTATAAATGAGGACTGTGTTTTGTGAAGTAGAGGCAAAGGCATTTCTTTTTTTTCTTATTATAGTGCAAATAATCATCTTGTGAGCTTGGTGTCATAGGATAGAGGATATTCATTTAAGTAATGATTTTTTTTTTCAATGTGTTTGAAAGTTTGTGAAATCTAAGAGCTTGGTTTTCCCTCATTGTTTTAAGGACAATTTGGAGTTCCGATTACACCTACGATATGAGTTTCTAATGCTGGGAATTCAACCTGTCATTGACAAGCTAAGGGAACATGAGAATGCCACACTGGACAGGTAAGACCAGCAAATAGAGTTCTTAGTAACGTTTCTCCTTTTCAGTTTCAGATTTAAGCACAAAGGTGTCTTTGTCTCTCCCTAAAACCGACTCCCCTTAAAGACAAAAAGACTTCTCTTTAAAATTAAAATCAGCAGATGAAGTAGAAAACATACATACTATTTGGCAGTGCTTGTGGCAAGGAGTCCCTGAATTGCTTTCATTATGAGCTGGGGATGGCTATCAGAGTGAAAAAGAAAAATTAATGAAAAAAGTGTTCTAATTCCTTTTCTCTTGTAGCAAAACTGAAACAAAATCCTGTCTTGGTAGGCTGAGCAAGCCTGGCCCTGATAGGCTTCTTAAAGAGTAGGTTCTGAGTTTCCAAGGTTTTTCATTAAGCTCAGTCTTTTTTGTGATCTAGCTTGAACCACAGCCTCCAAAATTATGAGAAAACAGGGGATTTTTAGTGGGCAAACAAGTAGAGATGCCAAGGGGGCAAGAGAAAAGAATGAGGAGCATCTTCAAACAGCCCTGCTACTACTACAAAATGTAACACTGAAGAGCACCTGCAAATGACTGTGTTAAAAGTTATATGGATAATAAATGCTTTCTCCCCTAGCAATTCCATATTTTGACAGAGTCATTGAAGCTGCTAATGGCCTTAAATTAAACCTTCCCAGAGCCACATGCTGAAATGAACTTGGAGTAAACACCCTGCACGATTTGATTGAGACACTTCAAGAAGCTGAAAGGCTGATGAACCAATGAGGAGCCTCGCAAAATCCATTTGCTTAACAAAATGAAGCATTTTATGGCATACCAGCAGACAGCTGGGGGAGTCTATCATAACTAGAATATCCCTTTCCTATTTTATGTTTATTTTTAGCAGCCTTACCTCAACACAGTGAGTTAGCACAAGCACAGATGATTTAGCACTTAGCCAGCCATTCCTTCTGGCTGGTCATTGACCCCCATGAGCTGCCTTGTGCTAACCCAGCACTTCATGTAAGAAAACCTTCTAAGAGGTGTTGGTGATTCTATAGTAACAACTTAGTCTAAGTCTAAATCATACCATGAACATTGGCACGTGTTGTTTTGTTTGTTTTTCTGTTTTCTTTTAGGCACTTAGATTTCTTTGAGATGGTGAGAAATGAAGATGATCTGGAACTTGCCAAGAGATTTGACCTGGTAAGTTTTTCTCTGGAGTACCTAAACTTCAGCCAAAGCTAAAGAGCACTTTGGATGTTTGATGCAACTTCCCTTTGTGTTCCCCAAAAAAGGTGCCAAGAGTGGCCGGTGCTCTTGTTCTTAGCAAGTAGGGGGTCTTCAGTGTGTGAACAGTGAAAACAGTGATCATAGACAGGGCTTCTGTCAAGTGTCTTTGACAAGGACTGCTTTATTTTGTTTAGCTGAAGGGTCAGGAGGAGGTTCTCAGCCCTGCTCTCATGTTCTCAGTCTTCATGATGCAGATGCATTACGGTTTCAGATATTCCCTTGGCAGGATTATGTTGAAACTCAGGTTCATATCTCCTACTTTTCCCAAGACTACAGGAAACTTTCCTGAAGACTGTCACCTCAGAGCCTGTGGAGAGGACAAGTATTTTATGTTGGGTGGATTTTAAAGATGAGTGTAAAATAAGGACAGTGTCTACAACTGTAAAACAGTAAGAGGCTGTAGGATCCATTATAGTTACAATTTCCCCTTTCTCCATAGCATCTCTTTTCCACACACTGATACAGAACAGTTTGCCCTTTTCTGCTTATAATCTACTCTTTGTGCCACTTTCCAAGGACTCAAATGTTTTACTTGCTCCAGAACAGCTCTTAGTGGCTTTGCATCCCTCCCACCTGCCTGGCCCTTTACTTTGGGGATATGATCTATATGGAGTGGGGATGGTAATGCTGGTATCAAAGATCCATGTACCCTCTCCTCCCTGAAACCTGCAGATGGACACTGCAGGAGACTGACACGGTCCCGTTGATAGAAATGTGCCTGTCTTTATGTCAGTAAGATCTTTCACATTTAATCAGACTTTCACTGTGCATGGGTTTTGTCTCACTTGTTCTTTCACTACATTCTCTCACTTCAGATCCACATTGATACAAAAAGTGCCTCTCAGATGTTTGAGTTGATCAAGAAGAGACTGAAGCACACGGATGCCTATCCCTATTTGTTATCAATCCTCCAGCACTGCTTGCAGATGCCATGTGAGTACATCACTTTTAAAGAGCAATGGGTATTGGAGACCAGGGTGAATTTTTGGTGTAGGTACAGGGTTGCATACCAGGACACACTGCCCTTGTCTTTCATTCAGAACCTGGCAGTGGCCATGGGATTTGGTATCTTACACTGACTTCATCAAGCAGATTTTTGTTGCAATACTTAAAGCAGCAGCTTATCCTCTCTCTACTTGAATGTAAAATTAAGTAGCTTAGACATTCCAGTTAGTCACTGACAGAGCTTTTAATGATTCTAAATTCAAAGTTTTAAAAAAGAAAGAGCCCTTGTGCTCTAGATCAGGGAATTCCCAGAAATAGATACCATTTTGAATGTTAACAAAATTCAGTGAGGAATTTTCCTGGTGAAACAATACAGTACTGAAATCTGTTCTGTCCCTGTGAAATTCCACAGCAAGCGTTCAGGCTGCTATGTCATGGTAGTGTATCAGTGGAGGGCTCCTGACCCCAAACTGAAAAATAATGTTGGCATCTCTTTTCAAGAGAAGTAATAGGAGTGGCCTGTAGCTGTAGTGTAATAGTTCAGTTATATTTCCAGAATGTAGCAGCTGAGCAAAAGCACAGCATGACCACTATAGAACTGCCTAGTTTAATCCTGTTTGGTACCAGGTACTGGTCTTCATTGCCTTCGTCCATGCATTAGCAGTTAAAGTGGGGAGGGAACATGAAGGATATGTACCGTGGTGTGCTTTTTCATAAAGTAATGGGGCATGTTTCAGGTACTCATTAGGTTTAAGTACTGCCATGCAAAAATTTGAGCAGTTGTTTGTCCTGCTGATCTCCTGACAGTATTTGAACTTTAGGTATGGACCTGGATTTTGGGTGGCAGAAGGGTTAAATCCTGCTAGCTCAGGACAGGATTCTACTGAGCAGTTTAAAGAATCTAAAAGTTTAGGTTGTGTAACTCAGAGAACTAAGGTGACCTTCATGTTGTTCTGGCTCTTCTGTTTGATATCCATGGGATATGGGATCAGTCCCTTTGGTTCAATTTCTCTTTAATCTCTCCACACTTTTTGGTCATGTTTGTAGGAATTTGCATATAACTGAGCATGCAGATAGAACATCTGATTGTTTTCACAGTGCCTGGTCAAGATATTACCTAGGCACCAAAAAACCCCCAACATCAAACATCATAAAATATCAAGTAACAGCTATCACCAAGGAATCACTTCTGCGGGCTTTTAAAATGCCAGTCCATTCAGTGTTAGACTTTTATTCTATTATTACATACAGAATTGAGATGGAAGGTGGAAAGGAAGGAATGCCAGTCTGTTGGCAGGTCTGTGCACTTTGGCATGCAAATGGAAGTTCTCATAAATCGGTCTTTTTCCATACAGATAAGAGGAATGGAGGAAACTTCCAGCAGTGGCAGCTGTTGGACAGAATACTCCAACAAATTGTTCTTCAGGATGAACGAGGAGATGATCCAGATATAGCTCCATTGGAAAACTTCAATGTCAAAAATATCATTAAAATGTAAGCTGCATTATTATTGTTTCTTTCGGTTACGTGGGTATAAGTATGTAATAAGTATGCAGTTACTTAGGGAATAACATATCTGAGGAATTTCTTATTTTAACTTAAATCTTCTTGTTGTCATCTTAATCTTCTAAACAGTTTTTTTCCTAATCAACTGGTTAACATCTTAACTGGATGGTATTTTTTAGCTAAGTCCTTGCCTTTGGATTCTAAGTGCTATTAAATATTAAGATGTTTAAAAGAGCAAAAAAAATACCCCTGATATTATAACAAGGCTTCCTCATGTGCCTTTTTTCATTCAGAATGTTGATGAAAGCTTTTACTGATATATAAAAAAAATGTTTATCTCTACTTATGCCTCATTCCTCACTAATGAGCACATGATGTAGAAAGTTCTGAAATAGTGGAAACTCGGATCTAGCACACAAAACCTTTTACCTCTTCATAAAATGTCTGCATCCTCTCACCCACAGACTTGGCTGAGGGCACTACCATTATTTTTTCCCATAGGACACACCATTTGAGAAGTCTAGCTGCATGAGCTGGCACTCATCTCAGCATCCCTATTCTCAGTCTCCTTGTTTAGCAAAAGTTTTGGACTCTTCATCACATCCATTTACCTCTACAAGTAATTCATGGCCCATTACCCTTCTGAATTATTCGCTGAAAAGAACATTTTATATAACATAAGCCCCATATTAAACCAAATTCTCCTATACTAAAGATCTTACAGTCCCTCCTGTTATAGGCATAAGCCAAAATCAAAACTGATTTCTCATAATGGAAAAATAGATTGGTGTTGCTCTCTGTCTGAATATCAGACTTCATTGTAGACCTTGTGCCTGATCTTCCCTCTCTACTTTCATGGTTACTCCTCATTCCACATATCTAATCAATTCCCAGCATCCCCTGCATATTTTCTGTCAGTAATAGGAAATAGCTGTGCCAGTATGAGATATGAGCATTGCCTTGCTACTGATGTATTACCCAACAGATAAGCATCCTTCCCTTATAAGAAAAAAAAAATAGAACCATAGAAAGTAGGAAAAAAGATGGCAATCTGGTCTCCTATTAAGGGTGGGATAATTTGTAATCCACAGCAATTATGATTATTTTAATGATAACCTCTCTCTTTCAAAATAAGCAGACTTGGCACTTTGGCAGCATTACCTGAAAACATGAACAAGTCAGATTTTTTTTCCCACACATTGCTTTATCACTTTTCAGGACTTTGAGCAACAAGCCATCACATTTATACTGGCATTTGGCTAATATAAAGGAACAGGATCTGGAACCAGACTGACCACTGGTATGATCCTGTATAAACATGTACATTCACCAGGCTGTCTTTTGCTGATCCCTACAGATAGTGGCTACTTGTCTTTCCACCTGGGTAGCTCGGGTTTATGATCTCGTTTCATCTTTTAGGCTGGTGAATGAAAATGAAGTCAAGCAGTGGAGGGACCAGGCAGAGAAGTTTCGGAAAGGTGAGTGTATCCTCTGTGCTTAGGGCAGTGAAAGAAGAGGCAAGACTGATCTGGATTCAGTCAGAGAGCAGAGGCCAGCAGAGCTGGGTGCACAATTTATTTTTTCATGGGCACACCCTGCTTTGTCCCCTCCAGTACATTTTGCCTCAAGGTGATCAGTTTACGTTTTTCTTAAGATAGGGCTTTCCTTAGTCTCTACATAAAGTGATTTTACAGTCTAGGTGGAACTTGGCATTGCTGTCTTGATCAATGAAGATCATTGTCAAGACAGACTCTGTTTTCTTTGTCCTGTTCTCATTATACATTCCAAGTTAAACTGACAGATTTGTCACATTTATTTCAGCATAACTTGGATCACTTTGGGGATTGTTCGTGAACTTTATTTCATCACCTTGCTTGCCTTTTCCCCCTAGAACATGCCGAGCTGATGAGCAGGTTAGAGAAGAAGGAGCGGGAATGTGAGACAAAGACCCAGGAGAAAGATGAAATGATGAAGACACTGAACAAAATGAAGGACAAGCTGCAGAAGGAATCCTTGGAGCTGCGCCAGACCCGGGACCAGATGAACGACCTGGTGGCTCAACTTAATGAGTTCTCGGTATGAGACTGGGACTCTTCCCATCCTTGTTTAAAGCCTGCTAACTAGTGAATGATGAACAAAAGCACATTATAGTGAAACACTTTCTATGGTCAGTGCAGAGAGAGTCTGTCTAGCCAGCTAGAAAGTTGGATACTTAGAAGCTTCTAAGATTTTAGTTGAGACTGAAATCCCTGAGCTGATGGTATAGAATGGCTAATGCATGTGCTGCTCCATTCATTCTCTTTAGCCAGTCTTCTTGCAGGAGCTCCCAAGTCATAAGCTCCCTCTTCCAGCCATAATTTTTACTGCTGAGTGAGATGACCTTGGTCATTATTTCAGTGGAATAGAGAGAAATCTCCCAGTGACATTTGCAGCTGTTCCCTCCTGCTTGGTGCACCTCCTGTCTCAGCAGTGTGCCTGATCCTCAGCTTGCCAGGACACATCCCTGAGACCTGAGACACTGCAGAAAGCAGAGTCATTTCCAGCTCCTCTTTCCCACTTTGCCTTACTGGGTCCTAATGAGGTATTCAGTATTTCAGACTCTAAGGTTTAAAACCCAGGAGTTCATAAGTTCATAAGATTGAGTTTTTTTATACATAAGGAGAAAATAATGCATTTTGGCTTCTTTTACTAGCTTTCTGTTTTTCTGACCCATTTATGGTTCCTTTTTTCAAGCTCTTCTCCACAACTTCAAGGTCTTGAAACTTTCTCTTAAATGAAAGCTGAGATTCCTCCCTTTATTGCATGGCTTTAAGCAGGAGGCTTTAAAAAAAAAAGCGTCAAATATTTTGAGACTCATAATAAAATCACATCAGCTGACAATATGGAGTTATTGCGCCTTTAAAACTGTTTGCTTTCTTTTTCTGTGTGTTTTTATTTTTCAGCAAGGGGGCAGCATTTCCTTCCCACCCCCCCCACCCCCACCTCCAGGTGGCCCATTAGCTCTGTCCTCTTCTCACATGTCTGAGAATTTGCCCCCGCTGCCACCTCCTCTGCCTTTCTCCAGCTGTCCCCCTCCTCCTGCTCCACCACCTCCACCAGGAGGACCTCCTCCCCCACCTGGAGCACCACCGTTCTTCAACATGGGGATGCCACCTCCTTCAACAACCACCTTCAGCAGCAGTGGCACAAGCCTCAAGAAGAAATCCATCCCACAGCCTTCACACCCACTGAAATCCTTCAACTGGGCTAAGCTGAGTGAGGTAAGAAATTCCAGTACTCTCAGCAAATAATTTACTTTCTAAGTATAACTCTGTCTTGATGAGTGCTGTGAAGTTCAAGGTGACAGGAACCAGTGATCCAGTGGCTTTCCTTGTGCTGAGGTCAGTAGGAGTCAGTAACTGTGCTGAGAGGAGTCTCCCTAGTTCTCCAGCAGTGTGGCACATCATCTGTGGTGAGCAAGGTGCTGGTTAGACTGAGCTGTGATAGATCTGGGCATGCTATCAGCTAGGCAAAGCTGTGGTGGGACTGAAGATAGAAGCCAGAGCTGGACTGGTGTGCCAGAGCTGCCCTCACTTCCACAGAGCTACCCTCACTTCCACATCAATGAAAATTGCTGGCCAGAGCCAGCATGGTCAAGAGAGGGTGCCAGGAGAAGCTCTGGCAGGAGCTGTCACCAAATGAGAAAGGTGGCCTGACTTTCCTCATGACTTTGTTCATGGCCTTGGGAGAATCTGACCTTCTCCTTGCATGGTCACATCTCTGTCTCTTAGTGATAAACTCTGAGTTGGCAATAAAAACAGAGGTCCTGGCTTCTTTCTGTTGCTTTTTTTTTTTTTTTTTTTTTTTTGCTACTTTGGTTGCCTCTTCTTCCCCTGTACTTCTCTCTTTCTCTCTCTCTCTCTCTTTTTTTTTCTCTTTCTTTTTTTTTTTTTTTTTTTTCCTCTCTCCTCCCTTTCTCTTTTGGTCTTAATTTTTTAAAAACTGATTTAGAAAGAAAAAGCTGTCTGTGTTGAGTTTGGATGGCTGCCTAGAAACCCAGGTTCTCTTTTAGACTGAAACTCACCCAGGGCCCAACTCTGGCATTTGGAATGAGTGTCCAGGGACCCCTGGAATGCCACAGGAATTCTCTCTCCCCCTCTCTCCTTTTCTTTAAAATAAAGTGAAGTGAAATATTTGCTGCACCGTCTGTGCTTGTCTGTCAAGGCCACGTGGGGGGTGTGGAACAGAATGTAAGGACAGGAATTTATTTTCCTTTGCAGAACATAGGACTTAGTGCTCTGAAGAAAAGAAATAACAACGAATATATGTATATGTATGAATGTATATGAAAAAGAGTCACAGGTGTTTCTGTTTAGTGTACAGTAACTGTAGGCTTATCCTGCCCTCTGATTAGGAGTGAAGGCAGCTGTGCTAATAAAACTCTCACCTGGGTGGTGAGGTGGGTAAAAGATGTTATTTTGAGGAAGGCAGAATAATTGGAAATGGGGCATAAGAAGGTGGGGACTCATTTTGGAGTGTTTGCCAGTGTTAATGTTCTGACCTAGTAAGGGTTCTGCAACACTGCAGAGGTTGTAGTGCAGGCAAAGGTGGCTTTCCTTGTTATTTGGGGTGCTCTTTGTTGTGGATTTATTTAATTCCACTGACTTCTGCAGGAGGCAATACACTGTGGCCATCTTCGTCTGCTATCCTAGATTCCCTGTGCCAGCACTAGGTCATTTCTCTCTGGTCACATGGATGTGAATCCTCTGAAGGCAAAATCACAGGTAGATCAAATGGGCTCATCATGTCTTTTGTAGCACTGTGTCACTTGTAGTCACTGTGGCACTTTTGTAGTGTTCTCCTAAACTTCCTAAGTAGTCAGCCATGAATGAATGAAGAATCACAACAAGCACACTGGCTTGGAGAAGTGTATCTCAAGTCTTTGAGCATGAGAAACTAAGGCCCAGAAGTATATATGGTGTTATTGTTGCTCATGGTAGTGTTTAACTTCACATGAATAGTGAAGTTGGTAGTTCACATGAACATGGTAGTGAACATGGTAGTTCACATGAATATAAGTTTACCCCACAGAAGCATTTTGAGGAAAAATACCTCTGACACCACATGTATATTGTTTCTTTTTTTAAAGACCCAGGTAGTCTGTTGGAAACAGAGATGAACACAAAGATCTGGGGGCAGGTCAAATATGTTATTATCTCACCATACTATTTAGACCACCCTTAGTTAGTATGGAGTCTCTTTCCTAAGCTTTCTATATGGATAACATGCCAGGACTGAGACAGCCCATGGGAGGGCAAACCCCTTTCTGTCTGTGCAGCCTGTCTCAAGGGAGGGACAAACAGATGAAAGAGCCCTAGAGGAGTGTGGATGGGGCTGGCCAGGAGAGATTTGTCTGCAATAGACTTTCTCAGTAGCAGAATCAAGGCTGTTCTGCAGGGCAAGGCATATGACACATTTTTTCCCCAATGCTGATACTGACTTTGAAAGGAAAGGCCTGAGCTGCTGGGTGTTAGGAGAATGATCAAATATATTCAAACTCTGGCAATTGACAATGACAGATTGTCCACAGTTCCCATGAGCATCACAAAAAAGTTTGGCTGGAAAGTATTCATGCTTCTAACACGGAAACTTGACATCCAGATAATTTCCTTTGAGAATTAAAAATTTTGTACCAGCTTTGATGTTAGCTGACGATCAGTGGCAAATCCATTTAGACTCATGGATGGGCTGAGTTCTGGCTAAAGCCTTTCTGCACCACAGCTCCATTCATACAGCACTGATGCTTTGTCTGTGAATTCCATTCATTCAACATTAGAGTAGTGCTGGTGCCAAGGATCTCTGTGTTATAAGAAAAAGATATTGCAATGTTACCACTGTAACATATGTAAGTAGACCTGGGTGAATTGTCTCAGAAGAAAGTTATTTGTTCTACATACCACATAGGATTTAAAAAAAACAACCAAGCAAACAAAAACAAACACCAACCCTCCCACCACAAAAAAAAAAAAAAAAAACAAACAAAAAACCAAAACAACAGACCCAAAAATCACCAAATGTAAGGAAAAAAAATTGCACTATTTTTAAAGATAAAATGTTTTTGTAATGTTATTGGTGATTCTGATTTCTGATTTCTGGAACTGACTTCCTAAAAGCAGCCTGAGGATCATGGCAAACAATGATGCAGGGTGGCTGCCAGATATTGAAAATAAATGGAAAGATTTCTACCAAATCAGAGTGTGAAGCCATATATAACAGCCTCAGTAGTGCTTAGTCCTACAGTGAGATAAGACATCAGTCTTTATTAACAAAGTGACAGAAATACAATTTTTGCTCAAAATGGATTTTTCCTACACTGTTACAGGAAAGGATCTGATATCATAAGAGAAATCTGAAAAATGCACTCTGTTCATACCTTTTTCATATTCATAGGGGAATTATGGGTTAAAATTGTAAGTTGTTTCACTTTTTGATAGTCAATATTTTACATATTAAGCAGGATTGCTGCTGCCGTATGCACAGGACACTCAGTTTCTAAGGTTTCTCTGGACCTTCAGGGCATATGGAAAGGCTTTCCTGAAGTACTGTAAATTTTAACTCAAGCTTCATTCTAAAGGTGGAGTGATACAATTGCAGCATCTATGTCAAAGAAACTGATAAATGCAACAAACCAAAAACTCAGCCTGATGAGCCTTAGTGCTGTAATAATGCTTCCTTTCCTAGTATGTACTCCTCTTTCCTCTTTCCTCTTTCCTCTTTCCTCTTTCCTCTTTCCTCTGTCCTCTGTCCTCTGTCCTCTGTCCTCTGTCCTCTTTCCTCTTTCCTCTTTCCTCTTTCCTCTTTCCTCTTTCCTCTTTCCTCTTTCCTCTGTCCTCTGTCCTCTGTCCTCTGTCCTCTGTCCTCTGTCCTCTGTCCTCTGTCCTCTGTCCTCTTCCCTCTTCCCTCTTCCCTCTTCCCTCTTCCCTCTTCCCTCTTCCTTGTGTTTTGGGTTTTTTTGTCTTTGTTTTTTTGTTTTTTTTTTTTTAAGGGGAGAGAAAAAGGAAAGAAGAAATAAAGAATGTATTTTATTTTAAAATTGTTATTTAGGCACCATAAATATTTTTTATGGTGCTGAGGGAATCATTTATCATAGCAACCACATTATGTGAGTCTGTTTCTCATAAAACACTTAGTCTCTCTGGCTGATGACAAGGAACTATCAGCCAGTTAATCCATAACTGAGTAGCAAGAGCTCGGTGTAGGAAATTATCTGGCAGCAACATAAAAGTGTTCTAGGGTAGAACTTACAGTAGAAATATAAAGGACAGCCCCATTGCAAGTGTTTTATGTAACAAAGGGTGTTTATACCTATACTGCCTCATTTTTTCTTTGACTGGTTAGTCCATTTTGGTTTTAAGCACTAAAATTATGTTCCTTGGGTGAAAGTTCTGTTTGTGCACACCAGTGCAATAGGTGCTGCTTTGGAATTTGTCTTTCTGCAAGTAGCATACAAACCCTCCTGTACAGGAACAGACTCAGCCTAGGTCTTAAAATGAATCTAAATTCAAATGAGAACCATTTTCATATCCTTGGGTTGTTTTTCTGGGAAAATCTGGAGGAGGACTACTCTCTGCAATCCCTTTGTGAGTCTCAGAACTGCCTATTCTGGCAACTCAGAATTATTTGGATTAGCCCATTCTGTAGCATATTTTCAGAGTTCTTGCCATTTGTGGGAAACTTAACTCCCATGTGAGTTCTGAAACCGAGCAGGTAGATGGGCAACACTGTCATAAGTAGCTGCCTCTTGAGGTCACATCCAGCCTCTTGCCAAACACAGGGTATTACAGCTTTTTGGCATCCTTAAGGCTCTACTCCAATGATGATTCTAAGGACTGATACTGAAGTCATGTCCACTGGCTCCTGTCAAGAAATATTCTTCCACTGCAGTGTTTGAGGGGGCAGTCTGAAACAGGGAGGAACTTAGAGAACTGCTCTGCTGTTCATATATGTCCCTCAGGATTTATAATTCCAGGTTTATAAAGCCAGCCTGGAAGCGGAATGAGAAGGAACACTCTGCTTGGATGCCTCTGGCTAAAACAGAAATATCCCTATCCAAGGCTAGGGTAAAATGAAAATTAATTGTGTTTCCTGTTTCTTTGGCTGATATGAGCCTTCCAAACTCATTTGCCATGTTACAGTCACGAGGTCATGAAGTTTTTCCTATGGAAAGAAGCACCACACTGACTGCAAGGAGTGATGGAATGATACTGATGAGCCAGTTCAGGGATGGTTGCTGCTCTCATTTAGTGTGTGCTCTCCCTGTAAATAGTGCTGCAGCACTGCTGCCACCACTCCTTGCCCACAGGCTGCCTCCAGAGGGAGGGTGTTCTTTCCTCCAGTCTCTGCCCTGCCAGGAATTTCCTCCAGAATACTTCACACTTTTATTTCCCCCTCATTTTATCCTCCCATCAGGTGTTTTTCCTTGCTGCTTGAGCCTTGTGGCTTAGCACATTTCCCTCATTCCTTTGATGACTGTGAATGGGAAGTAGAGCCTGTTCCTAATTAGTTCTGATAATGAAGTGTTAACACATTTTGCTGCGTAGGTTCAAGTCAGGTACTTCAGAGCTGGAGGCTGTGTGAGGGTTTCATTGCTTTGCTGTTCCTGGCTTTCTCTCCATCAGTGTTCTGCTGGTTCTTTATCTCCTGAGGTTTGCTTAGGTCTCTTTACAATCCCTTCTGTCCATTTTCTATTTCTTTTAATCAACACCTTCCTTATTTTTCCAGTTTAAAAAGTACAGTAAATGTACACTTCATTAACTAAATGAACTGAATGTTGTCAGGTGTGAAGAGCAATTTTCCTTTTCTGAATAGGAAATTGCCCAAAGCTTGTCCCACCCAACACGTACTTTAACAGTCAGTAGGAAGGAAAGGAAGTTCAGTCTTTGTGTTCTCTTTGCCCGAGACATCTGACCTGAGGAAAAGTGAGGTGGAGACTTCAAGGCCTTGTCCCAGTTTAGGATGACTGCTGGTGTACGTACTACAAGGACTAATTTAGTCCAGGATTGGTGGACAGTAAAATTGAAGAAGGTGTCTTTTCCTGTCTCCCTCCATGCTGATCGTCTGCCAGACAATTAGGATTCCATGGCATTCAGAATTATGCATCACATAGGTTTTGAACTTTTCCATTTACTGTGGATGATGCTCTTTCAGAGAACTGGGTAAAGTTTGTGTCTATCTGAGGCAACAAATAACTCATGTAGACAAGAGAGATCAAGCAATAGGAAACAATTAGGCTTCTAAGACTCAGAGCCTTGACAGTAAAATAAAATGAAAAAAAAAAAATCTTAAACTACTTTCACAGGCAAGCAGAATGAAAACCACACACCCTTTGGGGTTTGCAACAGAACCTGGAAAAATTTGCAGAAGGGAAGGTGTGTCTGGGGTTTGTCATGCGTCAGTGCCCTTCCTAAGCCTTTTCCTCATGATGGTAACAGTTCTTTCAGTGTGACCACAGTCGTTGTGCTAGATAGATGGCCACTCAAAAGGAAATGTACTGTTGGATCATGGATATTGCTTGAGATGTGGTCTGCTAGTCCTGGAATGTGCCCTTTCATCAGAGGCTGCTGCAGTGCAAAATACAAGATATTCAGTGTGTTTAAAAAAACCCAAAAAGCTCCTAAAAACACACCACTATTTTTTCTTCCCTGACTCTTGAAATAAAGTGTGCTTTCTAAAATGACAGCAGTAGTACATAGTACATGAACAATCACAGTACATGAACAGTGAGCAGATAGAAAGATCTCTTCAAATGGGATTGAAATGTTCTTAGCTAAAACTTTTTGCTCTCTCATTAAAATATAATGTTTCTTTTCAGGAGAGGATCCATGGCACAATCTGGAATGAGATTGACGATTTAAAAGCATTCAAGGTACTGGATCTGGAAGATTTTGAAAAGATGTTCTCCGCATATCAAAGACACCAGGTAGGAGTAAACTCTTCCACACCTTGAAGTTTTGGAGGCAGAAAGAACACATGACAATGATCTAGGCCCTCATCTACCTGCAGAAAGGCTGCATCATTTACTGATCTGCCACTGTTCAAAAAATTAGGATACCATAAGATGTGGAGAGGACAAATAGAGCAGAGTATAACCTTCTGTTATCAACATGCCTCATACTAATGGGCAGTTCTTAGAGATAACAACTCCCAGCTGATAATGCTGTATTTGATCTCAGCAGCCACTGGCTTCTGAGCTCTTTATGTTCATGCTTGGTGTCCATCTTTCTCCTGTTTAGCCAGAGAAAAAGTCTGTAGCTGCCTGAATACAAACCAAGATAACAGAATTAGCTGTCTTTTGCTTTGTCTGTTTTTAATTAAAAAGCCACCTGACCCAAATGGCTGGGTGACAGAAACTGTCTAAATTACAGATTATAACACAAACAGCATATTTTCAAGGAGCCATTTATTAGAATGTCTTTTTTTCCCCTCCTCTTATATTGGAAAGCAAGTCACCTTCAATCTGCCTATCTCCACTGAATGACGTTTAGCAAGAGAGGGTTTGTACTTGCACTCCCTGAACTCCCCCACCTTTCCTTTGCTTTTGGAATATGTTTGGAGAAATTCAATCTTCTGTAGTCTGCAGGACTGGATCATTGCTCTGGAGTTTTAGGAAGAGACACAAGCTTGATTGCCATAAGCAGCCTTTATGATTAAGTCTTTCAGCAATAATCATTGTCCTTTCGATTAACTTATTCAGTACCTTAAAATTAACAAACTGCTTGTCTACAGACTTCCGTCTGTTTCATTCTTTCTCTCTCATTTTTCTATCTAATCCAGTTGACATAATGAATAACAATTTTGTAACTTTATGTTACCCATTGCATGATGAAATTTCATTTCATTTCACATTCTGCTCCAGCAAATAGCTGTTGTTGTTTCAGTGGGTCCCTTTCTCTTTCTGTGAATCCCATTCTCTGAAAAAAGAACTTAGTTCATAGAGGGTAAGAAAGGCAGATGAAACTTCAGTGCTGTTACAAGATTGGATTTAGACCCCATGCTAGCAGCTTAGTTTATATTGGTAACTTCCCAGCTGTCTTGTGAGTAATGAAACTGTCACATGTGCATGAGCAGCCATCAAGGTGCCATTCCCATGCTTTGGGTTGCAAACATTGCAGCTGCCTCACTAGAAATGGCTTTGCAAAGCCTTGTTTCCTCTGGGCCACAAAATCCAAAGCCAAAGTTGTCCTGCTCTGTCAGCTCTCAGAATCAGAATATTTATGGCTATGTCACCAACCACTGAAGAGCAGCCTGGCCTATCCAACCATAAACTAACCTGGCCCTTACCCCTGCCCACTGGGATGGAGCCATCATCTCAGAGTGACCTCCAGGGTTCTCAGAACAATTTTCTTTCATCCTCATTAAACACACTTTCTGACAGTGGCTCCAGACAGTACAGTATCATTTAAGAAAGCTATTAAGATTTTTGTGTAGTTACATGCAGTGCTGCCCTCCCAATTTTTATTGAGGAGTTGGTTGTTTTGTTATTTTCCCCTAAACATTCCCTTGTTATTACTTTATGTGATACTTTTTTCATCCATATTTCCTCCAGCATGAGTTGGATTTCAATCAACAAGTCCTCTTACGTTTTCGTTTCAAAATTTCTTTTGAGTCAAATCTTACAAGAACTTTTCCAGTTGATTCACACTTAGTCTTTTCTCCTCTTTTATTTTTGGAAATATGCCACTCTGGCCAAGTATGTGTTTACCCTGGGTTTGTGACTTTTAAACTTCATCCAAGTATCTGTAAAGAAAAATGTCAATGCAAAGCCCTGCCATTGTGCATTTGAAATGTTGAATGAATACAGATGAAGACATTTCTTTCTTTGCTGTTACATAACATGAGCTTCATATTCTTTCCATTTTCATTTACATTAAATCATTAAATAGCTTTTCTTTCTTCTTCTTCTTCCTTTTTTTTTGTGTGTTTGTTTTTTGTTTTTTTTTTGTTTGTTTTTTTTTTGGTTTGTTTTTTTTTTTCCTTCTTAATTAAGGGTCTCTTCTCCTCTCTTAAGCCCACTGTATCATTTTTGGTGACTATGAGGGAAAGCAAAGTTGTCCAGTGCTGTCACTCATAGTGGCTCAAGGCCTCTTTGCTGGTTACAGACTGCTTTCAAAATATTTGGCTCTAAGTTGTTAAAGGGTATAATGTACCTCTGAAATAAGTTATTGCTAATAATGATAAACTGCCTGTGCACTGGGGAGGAGAACTGACCGTCAGGTTTTAACCTTGACAGTTCTTTCAGTAAAGCTCCAGACTAGATCTGTAAAGGTATTTAAGCATTATCCTAGTTAATGTTTCAAGACCTAAGAAATCTATGCTTTGGAGACTGAATTTATTCTTTTCAGAAAAGACCTGGAACACTTAGTTTCCCTACATCTGCTGATTTAAAATGTTGAAAGGAGTGCTGAAATACCTTTGAAACAACTGGGCCAGTATTACTTTCTGAGCATTGTATTTTCTTAGAAAACTGTGTATGTCTAAATTCAGCTGCCTTGTTCAACTTGGTATCTCTCTCTTTGACTAATTTTTGGCATGTTTCCTTCTTCATTATTTGTGGCTGCTGTCTGCATAGGACCTGCTAACTAACCCCTCCTCCTGTAAGCAGGTGAGTATTGTTGTCTGCCTCCTGATCCTCTTGCAGTTGGTGGGAAGGTGAAGTCCAGCAGCCATGCTCTTAGGGGGTCATGGATCATCTCATGCTACTCTTTTATCTGCTCTTGCACCTCTGCTTTCTGGGTGAGGAGGGTGATACAAAAAATTCCTTTAGCTGTATTAGCTCTGTGATAGGAACTAGTTCCTGTTCTGTCACTTAGCTATACCCTCACTATGGTTTTCTTCTGGTGTTTGTAGTCCTCTTTTTGATAATCCTGAGGAAAAAAAGACCAGGGACATAGTAGAAAGTGAATGTGAACTCTTCCTTGACCAAAATAATAGTATCTCCAGTGAAGTACAAAAGGGGCTCTAAGAAAGCCTTCACTCCATCTGTTCCTACCAATGGTCCATCTGCTTTGGACAGTACTGAAGTCTCCAGATGTATTCAATAGCAACAGATTTTCTGTTAAGGAAAATATTTCTTTCTGTAGAACTGGAAGGCACTTTTGTTGGGCAGAAGGATTTGTGCCAGCTAAAGAGCAGAAGGTTTAGACTGGATTAGCCTACTTGACCTCAGACTACCAAGATCAAAAGTTCAGCGAAACAAAAAGTAGTGATACCAAGAGTTCTACGTCTTCCATATTGACTGTCTCTCAGTTTATTCATCATCATAAGTAAAATTCTTGGCTCCTTGGCAACACTTCTGGGAAGACCAATGTTTTCTGAAGAGGGTTGTTTAGATGTCATCACAAGTGTCTCTATCCTCACCAGCATTGCTCAGGAAATTGTATTTAAGAAGTCTGGTCAGGACCTCTACCACAGGGTGAAGCTAACACATGGCTCTGGGCCATTCACGGGCTTTTACCCTGGCAGTGGGCACCATGAAACAAGTCAGTATTGTAGAAATAGTTCACTGAAGTATTTATAATTACTGGAATATAGGGTGCTGCCATGGTACCAGACCATGAGTTCTGCAGCCAACCGAAATCAAACAGAATTTGAAACAGGACACCAATGTGATGAACACATTCCACATGTCTAGTCATCCCAGCACCAAGATATCTGTTGATTTTTAAATTTGCAATTAAAATCTCAAATCTTAACCTTTGAAACTCATATATAAAGTTATTCCGGAAGGAAAGCTGGTTAAGAATGATGGGATAAAACATAGTGGATTTATCTGTCAGATTGACAACAGCTCCAACTGTTCTTGCTTGTGTGCTTGGCCTACTTCACAAAAGCTGGTCACTACTGCCCCCTTGCTCCTCTTTTTTTTTGTGTTTAAAAAAAATGCAGATAGTCCATAAGCTATCTGTTTTCCTTCAGCTAAGTTTGCAGTCTGGCTTCAGTAAAACTCGAGGTTTCATCTGCTTTTGCTTACAGTCAACTCCAAGTATCTATAAATATCTCTTTCCTCAATGTGAGTTGAAGATAATATATTTTCAGATGAGAGTAGCCCAGTCTTTGTGACCAAGGAGTCGGCCACACCTGAATAGCTGAAGTTATTCATCTGTGGTGAATTCATCTTGCAGGCTGCAGAATTGGAAATGGGGTGAAGACTATGACTCCAATCCCTGCTGCATAGCTTTAGGGGAAGCCATCCAAACTCCCCCAAAACAAAACTCTGAAACAGTTTGGTTTTTTATCTTGGGATGGGTGCTAGTTGAAACTAACCAGGTGTGCTTGTCTGCAAACATTAGTTAGTGAGGGAGAGTGAAACTTTTCAACCCCAAGCACAGACCAGCAAGTACCCTTCTTACCTTCAACAGCTTCCTGACTCCCCATTCTCCTGTCTTCCTCTCTGAGGAAACTCTGGAAAAAACTGGCACTTCTACATGCCAGATTATACTGGGGGTGCTCTGCTTTTTGGTATTGTTAATTATTCTCTCAGAAATCATGAAGTTGCTCAAGGTCTATTTTCCCCCTTTTTTTTTGGAAACACTGATGTATCAAGTAATATTGCAGGTTTTTTTCTGCCAAGATGGGTACACCCAGCAGAACCACTGTTGCATGTCTTCAGCTGGAATATTGTACCTGCTTATAAATGCCACTTATTGGTGTTGGTATTGGCTCACTGCACCACATTTAAATGGGATTATAGGAATCCTTTGTATACCCAGAAGCAACACAAGTTCATTGTAACTGATCATATCAATAACTCAAATGACAACTAGCAGTATGAATCTACGATTTACGTTTAACTCTCAAATATTTGGGTGTCAAAATCTCCTGGAGTGGATTAGTCATGCTGATATAAGTAATCCCTGAGCTGCAAAACCTTGAGTCTTGAGAGTGAACTCTGGGAAGTACCACTGGATGCTTGTCATGATCTTATACCTCTCCCTGGGTATCTGCTGCTGACCTCTCTGAGGGACAGAAAGCTATTGTAGCTGAACTTTTTGATCCAACTCAGCATGCTTACTGTTATGTCCTAAGAAAGAAGTCATGTTGCTAATTTGATGAGTGCATTCAAAGATAAATTATACTGGTAAATCTCAAAATCCCAAGGCATGACCACATAGATATCATAGAAAGACATTTTTGAAGAAGTTCCAGCAGCAGCCAGTTGGGGAAATAAAAACTGCCCTGTTTCCAATTCCCTCTTCTCTGCTGGTAACTAGAGAGCTATTATCCAGGATTAACACCTTTTATCGTTACCTCTGTGTCCCTTTAAAAAGTGGTGTTGAAAGATACTCGAAGTAAATACAGAAAACACATCTCTGGAACTGAAACAAATTCACTGGCTCTGGTGTGTAGGCAGAACAAGGAGACAGAGATTTCTGGATGGTCAGACAGAGCTTGCAAATAGTTTCTCTCTGTGTGCTGTGGAGGTTTGGGCAACGATTTTCTTTTTCTTTTCTTTTTTTTTTTTTTTTTTTTTTTTCAGATGATAATTTTGACAATAGTGAAATGCATAGACCCTTAAGAAGTAGTGTTTTCTGTATTATTAAATGTCTGAGTTAATTTTAAAAACAAGAGGCTAGTTGAGATGTCGATGTTGACTATTTAGTAAGTTTCATTTAGTAAGATGAATGCCATCTGGTCCTTCTGTTTCCATCTCTCATATTGTATGGATTGGACTGTTCCAGTCACAGCCTTAGGAGATGATGGAAGGATTTTTCCTAATTCAGGTGCAGCCTTTCAAGAATGAAGTGTAAGTCCTGCAGGAGGCACCTGCTGAAGGACATACTGTGAAACCAGTGGGCATACAAAGTCCCCAATTTCCCTGTGATACCAGTTGTGCACAGTAACAGAATAATAATAACACAATTGTTGATAGAATGAGTCCAATGGGTCTGAATCACATCTAGTATTTAGAATCAAAGGCAATCTTATAGGTGGCTATGAATGACTTCTTTGTCTAGTAATACAGATTCTCCCTACATGTTTTCTGTCCTTCCTGTTTTTCTCTCACCATGTGGGTGGATTTTCTGAGGTTGGGTTGGGTTATTTTCATTACCCTCAACTAAGTCTGTCAGTCTCAGGTGAGAAACATGATACTGATTGTTTCCCTCCCCCCTTTTTGAATGATATACAGAAAGAGATGGGTTCAACGGAAGACCTTTACCTCTCCACACGAAAGGTGAAAGAGCTCTCTGTGATTGATGGAAGGAGAGCCCAGAATTGTGTCATTCTTCTTTCCAAGTAAGTGTGCTAAGCCTTAGCTCACAGGGTATCCTGTGGTCAACACAGAGGCAAGAGGGGATGGAATTAAACAAACGAGCTTGTTTCTTTTCTCAACTACACCTGCTGCCTAATAGCCAGGCAGAATACAGAGCTTAAGAGAAACCTCTTTTGTAGTACCATAAAAGCACATGTGTCTCTGAAGTGTTAGCTCACTTAATAAACATGTGCACACACACTTTTTGTGCATTAAACAGAAAGACAAACACCAAAAGGTATCTGAAGACTCATCACCGGAAAATTAGCAGTACTCGTGGGTGGGTGAAAGCATCTCGTTGTCGGTGCTCACACCTCACCATAGGTAATGTGTCCCCTTATGCTCTGTAGATGTCATTTGTCTCTGGTTTGTATGTTTTTATTATGTGTTGCTCTTAACATCTCCCTGGAATTTAGCAGATCTGAGTTGTGTTCATCTTTGTCATTTTTGAGTCTCGGTGAGAGGAGTGGGTAAATATGAAAGGAGGTACTCAGGAATGGTCCTTAATTTGTAAATTAGATTTCAGAAGCCAGGAATTGCCTTTGCATCCTCCTGCAATGACTCTGATACCTTCAGAGGCTGTGTCATAAGGTCCCTCTCTATGCTTTTCATCTCAACATGAGTACTGGACTGGATGTTTGTCAATAAACATCAAATTTGTGCAAACACAGATCCACCTGAGAAAGCTGCCTTTCCTGCAAGAGGAGAAATGGCAGGGCTGGTGACAGATCCTGGGAAAGATGTGGCAGTACTGAGAAATAAAATTATTTCCCAGGTCAGTGGAAAATGTGGCTTCATAAGGATGTGTTTGCTCGTCTGCTCTAGCAAACTAACAGTTAAAAGCAAAGTTGCAGCCAGACCACCAGGACTGGATTGAGTTCTTTCCATTGCTTAGGGGAACCCACGGAGGCTCTCATTATGCTACTTATGTGGCATTAGCCTTCATGTCAGCAGGACCCCCCTGCATCCACACCAGCAATGAGGGAAGGTTTTCATTTCTCGCTCTGCAGCAGTTGCCAGCTCAGGTCTTTGCTGGTGTTGGCAGCTGACTGCAGACCGGGGGCAAAGGGATGGGAAAGCATAGGGGCAGCCGTGTCATGCTGTTTGACAGACCTGCTCAAGTGTTTCTGGGGTTCAGATTAACTCGTGTAAATACAAGGAACACTTTCCAGAAGTGGTAACATAATGTATGCAGGTGGCTGGGCTGAGGAGGATCCAGGAAGGTATCCAGGACTTGGTATGACACTAGGCATTATTTGTAAATGCTTTCTATCCCCAAAATAACTGCAGTGTGAGTGAGAGCAGTACCTGGTTTTCACCATTCACCTCTTCTGCCATGCAAGTCTGGCCCATTCTTACCTGAGAAGAATCCTTTTAATGGTGAGAGAAAGAAAGGACAGTCTTTCTGGTTTGCCTGTTTACCTGGTTTGCCTCCAACAAGGTGGCACTGAAGCATGAACCTTTCACTTCAGGGTACACAGAGTGTGCTTACTCCCAGTGTGCCAGAATCCAGCCCACCTCAAATTGGTAGTCTGGACTCAAACCAGAGGTGAAGAGCTGTGTTCTCCACAAGGAAATATCCTGACCTTAGTCTTAGCAGGCCTAACATGGATGAGAGATTTGGAGGCTGAGATCACTGTCCTAAAGGATCCTGACAGTTTGCTTTGTGCCCTGTTAACTTCTCTGTGTTGCACTGTGAGAAACACTGGTCACCAGGTCTATCACTGTCTCAATCATCTAATGTCTGTAATGAAGAATGTTACACCCAAGAAATACGACATACTGGATCAGGATTGCTATTTCTCTCTAGATTTCCCTTTTAAAGCCAACTAGAAAAGCAAAAGTGTTTGGGAACTAAAATGGCATCTCTACATTTATGCCTTTTCCTGTTCTTTGTGCTTATATGATTCTATTATTAAAGACAGCAATTGGGAGGATTGGCTTCAGATGATAATGTAAAAGGCTTTATGACCCTTTTGCAGTTTTTTTCATTACCCTGCTTTTTCCTCCTTTAAGTTAAACCCTGAAGGAGGGACACTCCCAGCCAAATCATCCCTGGCTGCTGCCATGCCCTTGCTGCTCCTGCAGTGCACCTTACACGTGTGTGCATGTGGCTGTGCACACACACATGCAACAAGAGGGGATTTAAAATTGGTGACAAAGAGAGTTTGTGCAGCTCTGAGTTGTAGCCCCAGCTTTCAGGTTGCCATGGTATCTGCCAACAGCTGTTTCCAATTGACTCTTACTGTGCATATATCCCTGTAGTTTATTCCCTCTTTGTTTACACTGAACTGTCGTGTGCTTTAAAGTAAAATAGCTGCATGGGCTGGGTTTTCTTTCCCTCCACTACTCAAATGTTTTTGTTTTACTAACACTGTGTTAGGAGGGGTCAGGCAGAGCTCATATTTCATATGGTCCAACAAGCCAAAGCCTAGCGAGATTGAGAAATACATGTCTCTTCCTTTCTTTCACAGAGAGATCAGAGCATGGTAGACTGAGAAGACATGAAAACTAAATGGCTTGTTGATTGTTGCTGATAGTTAACAGATTTTTAAGCCTTTCTTCCCATTCTCACCTCTTGTTTTCATTTTTAAAAAAGTACTCTTTTTCAATTACTTGATAGCTGCATCTCTCAGTTTTCCTGCAGTGGAAGGATGTAACTGTCCTTGCTTAATGGAGCCTGATGCATCCAGAATGGATTTCTGTCCCATAGGCTAACTGGAAAGGTTTGAATTGGTGCAAGAGCAGTTTATCTCCCAGTATTTCCAGTAGGCCATAGTTCAACAGTGACATGGAAACATCTTTGTGTGGTGAGTCCAGGCACCCACTACCTTCAAATCTGGCTTTCTTAATGGTGTTTCCAGCATACAGTTATTTCTGTCATTTCTGTCTGGAAATATGTTATCCCCCATGAATTCCTGATGTCTTCCTTTTCCACCAGGCTGGACATTTAATGTCAGATTTGTGTGGTCTGGAAGAATAATCCCAGATCCCCGTATTTCCCTGATTTCACAAGGAAATTTCCCTGACCTCCTTCACCAGCGTGGCTTCTCCCTGCCTCCATTACCTGACTAATGGGTAGTATTTTCACTGCTGTAGTGTTTTTGTTGTACCATATATTTAAATGTTCTTGAAGAACATTAAATGGTCCTTGCAGAACAAGCCTAAAATAGATCTATTTTACTGTCTTTCTCTGTGAAATGCTCTGGAGAGGTCCAGTTCTATGAGACACGTTGTTTAGAAAAGTCTGATTTTATACTTACAGAACTTTTTTTGTGCATGAATTCCAGCAAAATCGTTATGTCAGTGTTCTTTTGAGATGTGTTTGTTATTCCTGTAGCCCAGCTACTCAGCAGCAACCCTCTCAAGAGGCTGGAAACAGTAGGGATGCTAGCACAATGTCATAAAACCAGCAGTAGCAGAAGGCAGAATCTGACTACACACAAATATTTTTAAATGTGAATATGACAACAGATAGATTCTATCAGCCAGCTTTACCAAACATTTGTGACTTTCATGATTGTTGATTCAAACACCTAACAATAAGGGGAAAAAAAAAAAGGACTTCACAGCATTTCCAACCAGAAAACTAAAGAGACTGAGTATTTCTCTCACAGAGCTGTGCTTCCTCAGTGCTTTTAAACCCTGACAAATCAGACATTAAGAGGACAAGCTATTCAGCTTATTTCAGTCACTATGTGCTGCCTCTGCTGTCCCCCCAGGCTCTGTGTGCCTTTCTGCCAATGTTCACCCTTATTTCATGGTAGGTTCCAAGCACTGTGATACTTTGGGGTACAGATCATATCTTGATACTGAAACAGCTCATTGAACTCAGCAATTAAGTGGCTCAATGTGCTGTCTTGAAAGATGCTAGACAATAAATAGTGCCCCCTAGGCTCCTGGTTAAGGTCCCCAACAAATGGCTTTGTCTGCTGTTTTGAGTGTGTTAAACCCCAAGGTTAGACTGAACTCATCAGCTGGTGCCATTCTGTCTTAGATCACAACCAGTAACCAGTAGGTATGGTTGTGGTAAGATGAACTACAGCTTCATTAATACATCATTTTAAATTGGGGATTCCAGGCTTTACCCTGCTTTGCTCTGCTTTCCTCAAAAAGACAGCCATTCCCAGTTTCTCCTTGGTAGGAAATCAAGAGTATTTGGATGCAAAGTAGCTTGGTCACTGATGAACTTTTGCTGAAGGAGAAAAGGCAAAGCCTGTTTCTTTATGCATTTGGCTGAATACTTTCCACAGTGAAGTGCTGAAAAGGCTCTGGTGGAGTTTTTTCCTGAAATGTTGATATAGTGATGTAAGATGTACTAGATACAGTGTCCCAGCTGTTGTCCCCAGATGTTTAAGGCACTGCCTTCTTCACTGATGGGTGAAGTAAGATGCTGCTGAAGTAAGATGTGAAAAGAGTGATTTCATCTTTCTGTCTTCTGGCTGAACATGTATTGAGAGCAGCCTGACTCCTGAACACTGCTTCTGAGAGCAGGGGTACATTTCCTTTTCCTGCCGTTTTTGGGTACTGATGATGAATATTCCCAAAACATAACTATTTAGCAGCCTGCAGCTTGGCAGTTGTACAGAGCCCTAGTAGAGCTCATGAGTTAAAAAAGACTTATGTTCCAGTCATAGAATTTGGGAGGGAATTGACTTGTAGCTTGTGTGAAATGAGTTGTGGAGATGGGGAAGTCTGCAGTCAGTAAAAGCTAAGATTTGGGTGAGCTGTACAAACTGGCCTTAAGATGCATCAAAGTATCAGTCAGGATCTCTCACTTTCACTGTCATTTTCCTCTTCAAAAGGAAAAGTGAGAATATGATCCCTGTAGTACAGGCGCTTAATGTAGCTGCAACAAAACCCTGAGTTCCCTGGCCGCAGGCAAGCAGACGTCTTTCTCAAAAGCTAAGCAATATCCAAAAAAGAAACCATGAAGTAACTCTTTTCTCTGAGAGGGAGATAGTTAATGAGTGACAAGTATTCTGCTTTGATCCATGGGAGGGAGAAATGAGGGGGGGAGGTTACTGTGAGTTAAATCAATGGGTATATTTAAGGAGGAAAAATGAGCAAGCACTGGATGTCTGTAAGGGAAGTTGATGTAAAACTGCAACATGTCTCACAGGCATGTTCAGAGTCAGGCTGCTGGCTTTCTCTGAGAGGATGAAACAATAAACCACTTGATGTCTGCAAGTGAAGCTGGTGTTAAATCAGCCGAGGTGTCCTGGGGAGGTTAGTGATGAATTACTCTGCAGAGTCAATAGAGATTATTTATGAAGCCGGAGGGGATAGAGGGAGGCAGTCTAAGTACCATATCAGAAATTATTTGTTACTTGTTGAGCTTTAACATAGCTTGAAGATGACTCAAGCAGTTGGGCTTCTATATGCTGCCACCAGATGTAAGGGTGGGGGAAAAAGGAGGGAGTATTTGCAGTAAAGATCCTTCTCCTTCCTCCTGTGACCATTGTCAGGTTTCTGTTGAACAAAACCAGTCAATATCTGGTGCCACGAATGAATGCACTGCAGCTGAGGAAAGGGGCACTGTGTTTTCTGCTGGTCACATTTACTTCCTGACTGCTGATGCCAGGATCCATGCTTTGGTGAAGCATAAGATAGGGAGAATACAACTTGAATTGTAAGTTGTTCAAATTGAGCTGTCTCCAGCAGCTGGAGGAAAGTGTCTGGATTGTCAGAGCTTGTAAGAAAGTCATTGCAGACTTTCCAATAGATGCTGAAGTGTAACTTCTGTAGTGTAAATTTTTTGGCCATAATTCCACTTTAATTTGCTGTCTGTCCCATGTGAGTTTTAGGCTCTGAGGGATGCTTCTATTCAGTTTCAATGGATTTTATGTATCTGCTTTAGGTTCCTCTTTAATCAGTTCACCTGTTTCTGTTTTAAAGCAGCACATCTGTTTCACATTACTGCTGGCCATCTTTAGGATCTGCTGCATGGCTGGGCATGAGTTTTGAAAATACAAGAAGAATCACTTGATTAGCAATTGCTTGGCAAGTTATTCAGCTACTTTTTAAGTGGGAAGATCCCTGGTTTGTGCCATTGATGCTTACAGCTCTTGAAATCCATCCTCCCCTAGAAGATGAACATACCCAAGTTGGAAGAGTGTTTTGCTGTGAATTCTTCTGTGCTTTTAATTGGATTGGTAATAATTTGGGATGCACACCTGCAGGCACCACAACCCTCTTGCAGGCCTGTAAGTGACTAAGTTAAACTGCTTCTCAGCAGGGAGATGGCAGGTTTTCTGCTTCTCTCTACTGTGGGCTAAACCCCTCAGGCCTGATGTTTTTCTGCTGATGACAGGGTACAAAATCATACAAGGTATTAAAGTGTTTGTAGAGCTGTCTGTCCTTTGGGCTCTCAACTATTTTTGAACACAAAATGTTTTCAAGTGTATTTAGTGCTGATGAATGGCAGCAAACAGAGGGGCTTGGTAACTGCTCAAGTCATTTGCATGAAAAAAAAAGAAAGTTATTGTAATTCTTTTTATCTTTGTTGACAGTAGCAATAAAAAAAAACACCTTGTTGTTCATGAGTTGGCTTCTTGCATACCCACTGACAAAACTCTGTGCCTGTGTCACAAGACACAACTAATCTGCAGATTTGACCTCCAAATTCTGGAAAAGGTGCATTCTAAAGGAAAAATAACTAATAAAATTTAGCACTTTAAAAACTGCAGGCACCAAATTGTATGGACACATGTATATTGTACTGTTAGGAACCAAGCCCACACTCACCAATACTCTTCTCAGCCCCCATGTAATCACAGCAATTGATCAGTACAGGGAATCATACAGCCATGGACTTTACAATTCATTATTATTAAAGTCAGGAAAAACCCTTCAGTTTTCTTATTGACTGTAGAGCTTTGTGCATAACACCCCATTGTTTTGATCCTGAGTCAAACTGATGACTTTTCATTGTAAAACTTCTAATCCTTCTGTGTCATCCAAGTGGGGCCCAATTGAGTGGCTTTCTGGAAATTCAGTAGCCTTAGCTGATATCAGTTTGCCCTCCTTGACAAAAGCAGATAGAATGACCAGCTAGGAACAGGTTGAGAGCAATTAGTCCAGAAGTGTAATATTTAAAAGCTTTCAAATGTCTGCTGATTCACATTCATCCATTTGACGGCTGTATTGGGCAATATTAAATTTTTTAAAGTTTCTAAATTTAATAGTATTTCCTGTCTGTAAAAATAAAACTCATTCCTTTGCATTTACCTAGTTCCAAAAATAGTTTTATCCAAATGGCAATAGCAATGTGATATTTCAACATGGAATTTCTTACCACTGGAGACAAAAACATTCTGCCTCATGTGTCAGACTCTCATTTACATTTGAATTTTGTCTTTCTGCTATCAATTAATTATACTGATTGTAGAAGGTCCATGGAGACTGCTGACTTCAGTCCTCAAATATTTCTTTTCACGCTTTCCTATTTCAGTCCCAAATTTGAGATTTTCTTGTGGATAGTCTTTCTTTTATGGTTCACTTTGTCCTCCCCTACTCTCCTGAAATGACTGATGAGGGTGTCATGAGTTGAGGGTGAAGTAGAATTTATCATTTGTGCTTTTGTTGGTTGCCATCTGCACTGAGAACCACCAACTTTGTTTCATGTAATGTATCAGACCTTCCAATAATCACAAATTTTGACTCCTTCAGGTCTTCTCTGGATTTCAGGTGGAGAATTTGAGTTTTTTAAAATGATTCTGGGTTTTGTTGAAACTAATGACCCATACTCATTGCACTTATTGTACAAATCTGTACAACAGATTGACAGGAATAGGTGGGAAGGAGATTGTAATTTTAATACCTCAGATAATATTAATAAGCTCTTGTTTTCAGTGTTTGTTTCATATTGGATATGAAACATCCATATGTAGATGCCATCAATTCCTTCTCCATCTGTGAGTGCTGACAGGGTAAAATTACCCAGCACAACCAGTCTTTTTATAAGAAAAGACTTCCTCAGATCTTTAAGGGAAATATCAGTCCCATTACTCTGGGATATCCATTAATATTCCCAAACTGGGGTGTTGCATGGGCTCACAGTCACATGAGGGGTTTGAGGGGTTTGACTACAGCAAAAGTACTTGATGAGGGAGGGATCTGGTGGAAGTTGGAAGCACTTTGGATCTATGAGGACCTGATTGTTCTTAATCACCACCTCATTTTTGATACAGGTGTGATTAGATGATCTAGAAAGTCTCTGCCTTTGGAGTCAATTTGTTATCTTACTGAATACTCTGGAAAAGGATCATCACAGTGGAGCTTCTCATGGTTATTTTGTGCCTTTTTAGGGCAGCTTTTAAGGCTTCCTACTTTGTGAATTGTCAGTCAGTTAAATTTTGCACTAACAATACAATGTTGATGCTGTTTAAAGGCTGAAGCTGTCTAATGAAGAAATCAGACAAGCAATCTTGAAGATGGATGAACAGGAAGACCTAGCAAAAGATATGCTTGAGCAGGTGAGAAAGATTACAGTCAGATATATCTTATTCTTAAGTCCTTTACTGCCTTTTTTTCTCTAGTTAACACAAGATGTGTGTAATTACAGTTAGTGTGAGGCTTCTTGTCATGTTTTCTCACCTGTGAGAAAATGTTCTCATAGTTTTTTCCATCTCTTCTTTACACTGCTGATTTTTTTTCATTTGTTTGTTTTTTGTTTGTTTGTTTTTTCTTTCTCTTTTTCATATCCTCCCTTCTTCTGCAGTGGAATGCTATGAACCAGACCACCTAGGTCAGTGGTTAATGAGAACTAGAAAGGATCTCACTCTCTAACTAGAATGGTTAAAAAGGGAGTTTAGGACTTTTGTCACCTGCAGTTGTTTCACAGCATAGCTTGTGTGGAAAAGACCTTCAATTAACCCCCATTGCCCAATTTCCTTCCTATATAGAGGGCAAGATTATGCTTTGACAAAAGATGCATATGATGAAGTTTCTTAGCAGTTACAAGAAGTAACTGTTCATTATAATAAAAAATATTAAAATATTATAATTCTGAACTGCCTGACAAATGTGATTCCTTTCTTGTGCAGTCAGAGTATTTTGTTGTGTATAAAAAGCTTTTTCATTCTGGAAATATATAACCTACATGTTATCTAAACACTCACAGCAGCTCTAGAAGTCACCACAAGCTTCTGATGGTGCACACCTTTGAATACTAAACTTTTGAGGAGTGGAATAAAATATTAAAAATTGGTAAAAAAGCAAAGATAAGTCTTGTTGGCAGTTTTTTGTGGGTCTGTGCTGAGACTTAGTGCATGGCAATATTTATAACCATACTGAAGTACAACTACTACTAGATATGTCAAAAATCTGTTCAAGTATGAGCTTTTAAGGTCAGCATATGAATAGCAGCCAGTGTCAGACATGTATCCAGTCCCTTGGTTATTGTTTATTGTTTCAGCAGCGTAGGGCAGATCCAAGAGGGAGATAGATGAGGCTTTGTGTGGGTACTTAACACTGAGTGGGACACATCCTGCTCTTTTTTGCACCAATCTAAACTGCCAGTAATGCTGTGGGAATCAAAGTTGTTTCTGTACTTCCCCTTGGGTAAGTTGCAGTAGCATTTGGCCTTTAGGGCTTAGAAATGGGAAATTCCCCAAAGAATTAAAAATTAATCTACTGGGGTCACTGAGGGATAAAGACACAACAGCAGGCAAAGGTTTAAAAAAGGTCAGGTTTGTAGCCACAGCTGCACTTTTTTGAAGTTACAGTCACATGGCTGAGTCAACGTAATGCTTCCCCTTGGTAGCAGAGAAATGTGAGGCCCCTTTCCCTCCCCATCAGGGTTTGATTTTGGCTTTCTGTCCCTCTCTACTTTTCCCTGGATCTCTCATCTCAGTGTCTGGTTTGTGTCTGCCATTCTAGTTGCTGAAGTTTGTACCTGAAAAGAGCGATACGGACCTGTTGGAGGAGCATAAACATGAAATAGAACGCATGGCCCGGGCAGATCGTTTCCTCTTTGAAATGAGCAGGTCTGTTTGATACATTATGGGGAAGTGCACTGAGGGCTTCTTGCAAGCAGCTGTAATTGTTATTGAAAATGGATCATCTGGCACTGAGGGAGAATGTGCAAGAGATTGTGGGCCAGCATTATACCCTGTGCTTGCCAGAAGCCCACAAATGTTACAAATGTTTCCGTTCATGACACAAACTTTTATTGATGATAAGCACTCTTCATGCTGTCATTTAAGGACTAGTCTCCTGATGACAAGCAGAAATCTATCTCCTCTGCCTAAACTTGTTCACAGAAAAGGTAATTTGGATTCACCTCTATCAGATGTAGTGTAGCCAGAGGTCAGGATTTTATATAGATCCTTTTTCCATTCGGCTGTCCTATCTCCTCATCCTCTGACCTTGTTCCAACATTGCTACACTGCAAGTAGGATTAACATCTTATTTTGCTAATTGAGATGCAGCTGACATCTCCTGTGACTGTCAGATTTGGAGGGTAACGAGAACTCTTCCACCTCTTTTTTAGTTATGATCAAAACATGCCTGGAGATCTTCCATTTTCACAACAATGAATTGCTTGTGTAGTGTTAGGTGTTTGAACTATGCTGTAATCCCATGCATAAACCCTGTGGGTCTTGACATCCAGCCAGTAAGTTATGTTGGCAGCATACTTGATTTGGTCTTCAAATACGTTTCTAGTTCAAGTGTTGTTTTTCCCCTACCCTTCATGCAGGATTGACCACTATCAGCAGCGGCTGCAAGCATTATTCTTTAAGAAGAAGTTTCCAGAGAGACTGGCAGAAGCCAAGCCAAAAGTAGAAGGTACAGTTAAAGCTTTTGCTAAGAGCTGAGTAAAGGTGCTGGGAAGGTCAGAGAGGCCATCTTCAAAGGAGATGTGCAGAACTTCTATAGCCAGTGAATCTAAGGGATGTCATATGATAAGAAAGGAAATCTACCAGACACTCTTCTTGGATTCTGACTTAATATAGTCAATGTCATAATTGTTACACTGTAAATATGACCTTACAGATGTGATGGTGTCCTACTAGGCTGTGCTAAGCTGTCTCTAGCTTCTAGACCTTTCTGTGCAGGTCAGCCTTTCCTCCCCACCCCCAAGTCATTGCACCTTCCCTCTCCCTGGGCCAGTTAGAACAGATACCTCAGGACCATGATATTCTGGGAATAAGTAATTTAGCAGGAGGGAGAATGTATGGTTTCTATGCCAAATCCACTCTTATCACAGAGAAGAGGGGAGCATATTCTGCTCTGCATTTTCCAATATGCTCAGAACTTACCCCTGTCCTCACTGGCTATGGTTTAGAGTCTGATGTCCAGGAGGACACACTTGCTCCTGGTTTCAGAGGAGCATTCTGCAGGTTGGATGTAGTGCTTCTTCCTTCCAATTGACCCAGTTCTGGGCATGTGGGTGAGGGAACACACACAGTACACACACACAGGCTTTGTTTCAGCATTTGCTAGGCAATAGTCAAATGGGCATTTTAGGGAACTTCAAATTATGGGCTCAAGCATTTTAAAAACATCCACTATGCAATAACCTGTTTGGTTTTTTCTTCCCTTTTTTCAAGCTATTCTTCTGGCATCCAAAGAACTCATCCGAAGCAAACGTTTGAGGCAACTCCTGGAAGTAGTTCTGGCCTTTGGGAATTATATGAACAAGGGTCAA
The DNA here is from genome assembly GCF_003957555.1 of Calypte anna. Lineage (NCBI taxonomy): Eukaryota > Metazoa > Chordata > Aves > Apodiformes > Trochilidae > Calypte > Calypte anna. The sequence continues at coordinate 15,591,453 of NC_044246.1, forward strand.
AGAGGAAGTGCATATGGCTTCAAAGTCTCCAGCCTGAACAAAATTGCAGACACCAAATCCAGCATAGACAGGTAGGCTAGAAGTCTGTAAATGAGTTAATTACTGCTGCATCTTTATCACATTAATAAAAGTGGCTTTTGTTTGGTTTTAGCTCTGTAGACCTTTCAAAATAATGTCTTATTTGGCATTTAAGTAGTGCTTTTTACTCTAAAAGATCCTTCAGCAGTTAAGACCAGCTGTTAACACGGCACTCAAATTCTGCTTTTTCTTAGGATAATGCACATCTGCTGTTGGATTGTGTTTCTGCAACACTATACAAAGATGACAAAACATAGTATTCCACAAATAATTGAAATAAGTTTGGAGGGGAGAAGGATTTCTATGGAATTTGCCCTTTATCCCGAAGTTTTATGACCATGATTTTGCAAGAAAGAAAACAGAGAAAACTCTGACCACAATTTTGTGTCTCCTGTGAAATATAGCATATGTTTCTGATGCAGCACTGTCATAAACTGGCTCTCTACCTGCACCAGAAATTGAACCACAAGGCATAGCTCAGAAATACTGAGTCTGGTTGTACTGAGAGCAGTTAAGGAAAATAGTAGGTTCTGGGAAGGTGGAACTTACTATTTATGGATATGGGCTGCAGATATTTATAGTTCTGTCCCATGTTTTGCCCCATATCCCATTACTGGTTGTGGAAATGAATCCAGCTGTGGCTGGGGACGGAATACCCCTCTGGGGCTCCAGCAGCACTATGGTTTTCCTTGAAGCTCTCCTATACTGCTTTCTACTAACTTGCACCTTCCTTGACTTGTGAGACCTGCTGAGACCATAGTTGTGGTGAAATGACTTCAGGCTGTGACAGAATGAATAATGGTAGTAAGAAGCCATAGGAAATTCATCCCTACTTAATAGAGTTTGAACTAACAGAGTTCTGTTTTGACTACTGCAATATCCTTTCCATATTCCAAGGCTAACACTTGTGTAGCTGGTGTTGAATGTTTTTCTGCCTTAATGTAGCTTGGCTTGATTTTCCATATATTAATAGTCCTGTGCAGATTCTGTTCTCTCACCAGTTCCCAGCTCCCAGGCTCTACTCTGTTTAAAGGGGTGGTCATCTGCTATCTTGCCTGTCAGTTAACTACTTAATACCCAACTCAAGCAACTGTTATGGCTGGGTTTTCGCTCTACATGTAAAGTCACTGATGCAAAATTCATCACTTTAAAATTTTTCTTAAATGCTCTCCTGCATGTCTCATACATCTCACTTCTATCCACTCCAGGTTGAGCTGCCTTTGCTTTTGCAGTAATGATCCTGACCATTGCTTGTGTGGATATACCTGTTCCATTACTATGAGAGTTTCCTTTGCAGCTTCTTCAGTCTTCAATAACCTTTTCCTCTTCCTAATTAACTCTTAGGTTCTTCTCCATGTTGCCTCTGAGAAGAACTTATGCTCCGTTGTGGGTTAATGTCATTTGAGTACTGTTAGTTGTTTATTCTCTGAAGTACCTGAGGCCAAATAGTAGACTGTGTTACACAATTTTCTGTTACACTGTTCACACAGTTGGATGAAAGTATGTTGGTACTTCTAGAATAAATCAAGGCACAATAAATTGCTTGAGGTTTTAGGGAGGAAGGTTTATAAAAGTGTAATTCATTTCAATCTGTGATGCTTGTCTTTCAATAACAAAGCTACCAACTGCTGATAAATTATTTGCTTTGTTCATTTAAGGACAAGTTCTACCCAAATGTTTTTGACTGAACTATCACAATTCTCCCATCATCCTTTTCCTTCTCACCACCATCTTCCTTCTTATTTCTTCTCCCCTTTCTTCTTCCTTATTTTTTTTTTTATTTTATTTTTTTTTAGGAACATCACACTATTGCACTACTTAATCATGATATTTGAAAAGAATTATCCAGATATTCTAGATATTCAGTCTGAATTGCAGCATCTTCCAGAAGCAGCAAAAGTCAAGTAAGTCCAGTGCTATTACTTGTTCCCAGAGCTGGAGTTCCCAGTGATTTCTCTTAACTTAATGATCATCAGTTTTTTCATTGTTGCCTTTCAAGCTCATGGCCAGCCTTTCAGCTGTAATGCCTTTATTCCACACCCTTGATGCTATTCAGATATACATCAATAGAGAATTTTGGTCTGAAAACATTTGCAGATAACTAAATTGACAGCTTTACTCAGATAGGCCTGTATTTACTTTATTCCAATTTATGAAAGACAAGTGAAAAATAAATGTAGGTTCACACTTAAAGGCATTTATTAAGGTTTTACTGGTGGTTTTGAGATGTAAACTACTATTCACCAAATGCTTGGAGGAGATGCCTGCAAACTCACAAATAGGTACTCACTAGTTACCTGGAAATGAAAAGTAATTTTTTCATACAAGTCTTAGAAAAAACCCTCATTTTTATATGATGAGCAGAAATTCATCACAACATGTGTATGTAGGGAAGCATGAATTAACATTAACAGTAGGGTTATATGCTCAGTTACAATGTAAGTTTGCCAGGACTACCATATGGTAGAAATGCAGTAGGAAAAAAATGTTTGGACTGTGAGAAAGACAAAAATCACAGGTAAATGTACTACTAATGGGACTTAGTAGTTAAGTGTGTCAAGAATCACATGTAGAGATAATCTGAGAGCAGAGTAATTAATGTGTGTCTTTGCTTGTGTGTCAGCTGATTATTGCAAGCCATCCATGCTGTACACAGTCCCTGCAGGAGGGTCAAGCTCAGCTCACAGGGCAGATATTCTGAGGACAATCCCCCTCTTCTTCCCAGGAAAATCCCAGTCTTTGGTGTGAACACAGGCGAGCAGAGTCTGCCTCATTACACATTTCATACAAAAAGCAGCACAGAGTATTAGCAGCCCCTCTCCCCGTGGTTTCTAAGCATCCGGCATGGCTGGTGCCAGGGGCTGGATACCAGACCAGGCCAGGCCAGGGGTCTGTTCTGCTGCACAGCTCCTGTACGCCTGTGTAACACTGCTCTTTTTGTTTTATCTGTACTCTGTCTGTCTCCCGTGTAGCCTGGTAGAGCTGGAGAAGGAAGTCAACAACATAAAGACCGGATTGAAAGCTGTTGAAGCTGTAAGTATCTGAAGGTTTCCAAAGAGCCATACTTAGAATATCTTATGCAGAATCAGGGGCACTATATATTTTTTGATAAGAGAAAGTGGGCTTTGTTTTTCCATTTCTTTCCATTCCAGAATACATTAACCAAAAAAAATAAAAAAAAACCAACAAACAAACAAAATTATAAAAAGAGGTAGGAACTCTGATATTTGCATCTTCCTTATACCATTGACATATGTGTGTGGCTTTGAACAGCCCCATGCATTTGCCTCCTCTGTGAAATGGCAGCTATTTCCCTACCTCCCACAAGGGCTGATGAGAGGAATGCCAAGTGAATATTTGCACAGCAGCTGAATGGGTAAATATTAAAGCTATTGTCACTATGTTAGTTTTTGTCTCTTAATATCTCTCATCATCTTCACAGATAACCATATTCTATCTCTAAGAACATTGCTCTCTTCTCCTCCAAGTACAGGAGCAAAATCCTACTTTCAGATTGGTGCAGGCATCTTTTGCCTGTTGTCTATACTAAAGCAATTGTAGTGCTGAGAGGCAAGGCAGAGGTGTTTGGAACATGGCAAAGTCCCTGCTGTGTTTAGCTGTGTTTTTTGCCCTTTCAAACAGAGTTTTATTACCCATGCTTCTTAATGTCCTTCTCTCTTCAGGACACTTCTCTTGTCTTTTTCAGCTCATGTCATTTAAATGCTAGTGGAGCATGACAGATGGGCAGTATTCGGCACTGGTACTGCTGGCAAAGGGGGAGGCTGTTCAGAATTATATTGTGTGGTTTCTGTGCAAGGATTACCTGTTTACAAGGAACTAACACAGGACTCTCCAGTCATTGTCACCTGCTATGAAATGCAGACTGATGACTTTGTTTTCTTTTCACCTGATCTGAGTTTGGTTTGGCCCAGGAGGTAGAGGGAAGGGATCTTGGTCCTGTCAGCAATCCCTGGGCTGTCTCCAACAGTAATTAGCCAGTGTTCCTTCTGTAAAAACACAAAATTTTCAAACCTCATTCTGGATTGTTGGGGTAAGAAAGAACACAACAATGAGAAGAGACACTCCTGCATACATGGAGTGCAGTGTTTGCTATTACAAGCACCTGTAAAGGGAAGGCTGACATGGAGTTCATGACATGGAGAGGCCCAGTTTTGGCGGGGACAGACAATTCCCTCCACTGAAATGTGAGCATCTACTTCTGTTTTTCTTTCTGTGATCTATTTGTCCTTTTGCCTTTGCAGCCAATTTTTCTTCTCTTTCCCCTGGTTTTCATGGGCAACCTCTCCTTCCCATTCAGTCACCATCTTCCACCCTCAGCCTTCTTCCTGTCAGGTATTTTTCATTTTGGCCTGCCAGAACCTCCCAGTCTGCTTCCTCAGTTCGTGGTTTTCTGGAGTGTAAAAAGCAGCACTATAGCAACAATAGGAGATCACTGTCAGGTGGAAGGGGGAGGAGGGGAAGGTGTGATTCTTGATTCTCTTCCAGCGTGTTCTGACCACAGCCTTGGCTCCAATGACTGAGAAGTTTCTTCAAGGCCCCTTAAGGATAGAAAGCTAAAAATAGTTTCACAGTCAGATGTTCTTGGAGGTACTACTAACCCTTTGCCTTCCTGGACTTGTAGCTTCTTTGTAAAAATAAGATGTATTCTTTTGTGAAGATACGAGTGCAGTTGTTGCCTTTGTGTAAGATGCTCCCAGGACAGCTAAGTAGTTCTTTGTCTTTTCCAAATCAGGAAGTGAATTCTCTAAGCCAAGTCCTCTCAAACAGCAAAAAGATTCATAACCACTGCTTAAGAAACCTCTGCCATGGCTGAATCACTTCATCTTCCTAGAGAAGCTGCAGCTCAGCCCACCAGAGGCAGTGCTACCTTCTGCTGTTCTAAGTAGGATAGACCATTGCTATAAGATACAAAGGAGGTTTTTTATTTTCTGGCATTTCTCTCTGTCTGATTCCATAGTCATGCTGGTTACATGTTTTTTGTTTTAGAAGAATTATTCTACAGGGAAGGACTGAATTTGAGATTGAGAGGCAGGCAAGCTAGCCTTAATTTTACTTTGGAAAACATTGCTTTCCAGTAACAGTCCCAAATGCCATAGCTTTCAACAGTGACTAAGATAACAGAACTGTTGTACTCATCTGCTATGGGGGGGAAGGGGAAGAAGTAAAGCAACTTGTAGTTAATATTAACTTAGAAATTAGAATGGGAAGGAGTGGCTGAAAAAAATATGCACATTTCTTAGAAGCATGTGAACTGACATTTCTTGTACTTGTAAGGTCTAATTCAAAGTGATTGTAACATAGAGACAATTAACTGGAAACTGATGTAACTGAGCAGTGCTCCCAGGACTGTCCCTTGTGATGTGTTAGGAAAAGCAGTGGAGAAGAGAATGTAATATAAGGCAGGGGAAGTAGCACTTCTTTAATGTGCACTTTTCTCTTGCTACCTTCTCGTTGCTTTTCCTGACCTTTTGCTGCCCGTGGCCTTTTCTTGTAGTGGTTGCATTCTCTTTCAAACTCGTATCACATCAGAAGATACATCAGATTTGATTTTAGATTGTTGATGGCCAAAATCAGTCTCTGCATTCAGCAGCACTGTAAAGTAAATCCCAAGGAGTTTCTCAGTATAAATGCTTACCAAGCCAACCATTTAGCTCTGTGAACCAGTATTTTGATGACGAGTAACAGAGAGCACCAAACATTCATGTTGCTGGAGTTGCAGCCAGCACAAAAATATTTTTTCCAAAGGGAACAGAGGGTCAGATTGTAGCTTGACCTACTGTTTCATGCTGCTTTCCCTCCAGAGAACGTAAGGCTTTATCATTCCCACTGATTATTCAACTGAGAATAAAGATGAGGCCCAGATTACAATTTCATTGTCCCCAGGAGACTGTCAATAGCACACAAGCCAAGGACAGGCATGGGAGAATGCCAGTCATACTATAACTTAGTCATTTTGAGGAGCTCTGTAGCTGTTTCTGTGCCACAAGCATGATGAATAGAGCAAGGGAAGAGAAAGCACGGATAACGTTGGCTTAAAACTAAAACACTTGAGCCAGAAAGAAAGAATTTTACAATATTTTTTTATTCCTCTAGGTAGTAGACAAACAGAGCTTAGTTTCCTATGATTTTATTTTTTTATTTCCTTCTATTTTTTATTCTTATTTTTTTAATTTCCTTTTTATTTTTCCCCATAAATCTTCTTATCAAATAGCTCCACTTTATAACTCTGAGAGTTTAATGATATCTAAGCTATAATGTTTATAGGTTAGCATACAGCTAGTAATTGCTGCACCTGACATCTCTCTGCTTGTACTTTAGTGGGAGAACCGATGTTGATATCTTTTTGCTGCCTAGTGCTTTTCAGGGAACTAAAACGGAGATCCAGAGCTGGGAACTATACAGATTATTCACACATTTCCCCAGCTATATAGCCTTTTGAGTCACCATGTGAAGAGAACGTGGAGGGAACACTATTCAAATTTTCAAATTCACTTGCTACACAATAGAAGTTCTCTATTATTTGTCATTTTGCATAGGAGAAAAAAAAACTTATTTGATGCCTAATTTACAAAGTTGCTTTAGAAATCCAACATGATGGTGGCTTTCTTGGGAGTGGCTGCTGTTTGAGAAGAAGGGGAACCATAGTGAGATTATCCTTCATGCCTACCTTCTCGTGCTAAAATGGCAAAAGCTTTGCCTTAGTGAGAAAAAGTGTTTTGTGAGTTACAGCTCTGGGTGAGACTACATGAGGAATGGGAGCTGAGTGCTCTGCACTGAGTGAAATAGGTGGACTTCCCTGCTCTTTTGTCAGTGAGGAAATCTTTGATGCTTGCCTGTCTATATCTCTTACTTCTTCTCTTTCAGGAACTGGATTATCAGAAGAGACGCGTGCGGGAATCGGGGGACAGGTTTGTTCCTGTCATGAGTGATTTCATCACTGTGGCCAGCTTCAGCTTCTCGGAGTTAGAAGACCTTCTCAACGAGGCTAGAGACAAGGTATGCATTATCTTTTGGAGTTTCACTGGCTGAGTCAAAAGCCTAAATCAAAATGGAAGCAGTAATTTCAGATGGTGGGACTATAGTGAAGACTATAATAGGCACTGGAAGTGGTTTGGGCTGAAGTTTCTTACTTTTCATAATCTGGTTTATAGCTATTTAGAATGTATTTTAGGATTAAAAGAAGGTTCAGTGCTCCTGCCCCTGAACTTCTTGCTAATCTTCCTTAACATCCATGTGTGTCACAGAATCGTGATGGTGATGGCTGTGGCTGGATACCACACTATGCAGTGGTGTTGTAGGAATTGCCTTTTAAGCAGTCTCTCAGAAAGAGGTTCTTTGGTGATTAGTGATAGTGACACTTTATCTTTCACCTTCTGCTTCTGACTTCATTCCACTCTGCTCATTCAGGTGGGGACATTTGTGCTTCATTGGTTTCCTTTAAAAATGCACCTCTGGGTAGTTTGGTGACTACCCACTCTTTTCTACTTATGCTTCTCTTTTACTTCCTCTTTTTCGTTATTTCAAGGATAGAAATTCCAAACATGTTGTTTTTCTGACATCCTTGGACCCTTCTTGCACAGCGAGCACCATGTGTGTGTTACTTTCCAGGTGCTGCTGTGATAATTTTGTTTTTTCACTGTCTACATTTCCATTACTAGGTTTGTACAGCTAAGGAGGTTCTTGTTCTTTGCTGGTGACTGGAGTCTGGCACTAATCCTTCTGTCTCTCAGCTGAGTTAGGAAGAATTCATATGAAAAGGTCATAAACATATGAAAATGTTTAGAGAAAAGCAAGTTCTAAAGTAAACAATATGTAATGGCAAATGTGCCCTTGTTGGCTGGCATGCTAAAAGGGTTTGGCTTTATGAAGCAAATGTGCTATTTCTTTTGGATTGAATTGTTTCCACTGCTGGTGTCAGTCCTTGCAGCATTAAGGCACCTATTGCATTATTAATGAAACCCATGCCATTGCATTGGTAGGTTTTAGATTTAGATTTAGATTTAGAAGGATATGCAAAATACAGGTTGAGGCTCTGAACAGTAAGGCACCTCTCTCCTTCATTTGCTTTGCAGTAATGTCATTCTAAAATTCAAGAGCATTTTCTTTTTGTGGAGATAACATTTGTAATAGTGACAAGTACTGCAAACCCCAGGTGCTATGGGTGCAGCTCCCTGGGCAGTGCTGGTGGGGCAGGAGTTATCACAGCACTCTGAAGGAAAAGCTGGGCAGTTTAACAACTGCTAATGTTGTAAGGAAACAAAGGTTCTTTCCACAATCAGTCAGGGGCTAAAACCCAGCAAGTGGCACATTTCCAGCACCGCAACACAACTTTTCTTTATCAGGTACTTGCAGGGAAAAATACTATTCTTTTGCTTTAAGAATAAGCAGAGGATCTCCTTACAGACAGACCAATATGTCTGGAAGTTGTTGCATGCTTTTTTAGACATAGCCAATATAAAGCACTCAACGTAAAGAGATGTTTTATTTTAATGACTATAACATGCTTAGGAAACGTTTCTCTACCTTCTCCTCACACACCCTTACTATTTTTGAACGGATGCCCTTCCAACTTCTGCTCAGCCTATGGCTTTGGTTCTTCCACTGGCAAAAAGCTGGTTTTGGACTCCAAAAAGGGAACTGTCTGTCCTTACTAATGCTGAGCTATTTCTTATGGTTGACTCTCATTTTTTTCCTCTCTCTTCTTCTTCTTTTTCATCTTTTTTTTTTCTTAAAAAAGAGAAAAGAAAAAAAAAACGAAAAAAAAAAAAGAAAAAAGAAAAAAATGGGAAAAAGAAAGCTGGAAATTTTCAACAAACCAGATGTGTTTTGCAACATGTCATCCAACCTCAATGGGCTCTCTGTTTATTGAATCACAAGTTTTTGTTTTGTTTTGTTTTGTTTTTTTTTACCATGGTAACCTACTATAAGTAGCCAATTAAAGGAAGAGACAAACTGGGACATCTGACAATCCTGTTCTTCTTTGATTTCTCAAAATAAAGCAAATCTTTTTTTTTTTTTAAAAAAAAAAAAGGTAGTGGGAGAGGAAAGACTTGTAAAAATATCCCAATGATCCCAGGAAGAGTTGGTCTGGTGCACAGATTTATTAATAATCATGAAGCCCTAGTTTTAACAGCTGGAGTTGGATATCCTTCTAAGTATAGATGTGCCTACTTGATTGCCATGAGTTAATCAGAGCTATGTTTCCTCAGCTGGAATTTAAAACAATACTTTTTTTTTTCAAATCTGAGAATTTTAAAATATTTTTAAATATCTTTAGCATTAGCAGAAATAATTTATATATTCTTTTAAGTTACGGAAACCATTCATTACCAAGGTGTGGTACTGACCTTCTACGTAGAGGATATTTTTTGCAATCCCATGCAGTATGTTTTTTGGCTTTTTTGCTTAAACAGGACCATTTATAGATAGTGGCCATGGGAAGGAAGTGATATTTTAAATTTAAAAGGCCAGGCTGTCAGATGCAAGCATCCATTTTTGCAGGGGAAGCCTTGTAACTGTACTTATCTTCATGCAGTAAACAGATGGCTTGGTTAAGAATTGACTGAAACTTAGACTGACTCTTTGAACAGCTCCTTAGCACAGCTGGTTCTTGTTCTTTTTGTGTTTTTCTCACTTTCAATAGCACTTTATAAGGCAATATATATATATTAGATCAAGGGATAAAGTTTTCTGCCACTTCCCATAAACTGGAAGTTGGGGGCAGAAGAAAGTGAAGTTCTGCCCTGGAATCCTTCACCATTTTTTACATGTTTGAATAGATGAAAATTCAACTTTTTTACATGAGAAGGAACAGAATGGGGTTGAATTTTGTTTGGGGAAATTTTTCCCTGTATTTTCTCTGGAAAAGCAAAGAAAATGGCAAAGGAACAGTGACCTCCCATGGTATGAATTTTATTTTCTTGTTTGAAAAAGGTGATATTTCCCCTTCAAGAATCTTTACAATATACTTAAGTGTTGACAGGCATGAAGCCTAAATTGGTAGCCACCTTCATAACTGCTCCACTTAGTGCTTGTTATATATGTAAAAAAAATAATAATTTTTTTAATGTCTTGATTCTTCTTAAGTTGGCTTAGTCAGGTATTGTAATTTTTATGATGAACATCTAACATAACCCCAGCTATAGAGGCACAATGGAGGCCGCTGGCTGGGCAGGGCTGATGAGGAAAGTAGGAAAAGTGTCCACTCTCAGCCCTTCTCATGCCAGCTTCTCTCAGTCCAGGTGTTTCCATCATAGAGAAAGGAGTTCAGACTTTGCACATGCATTTAATAAGCTTAGAACATAATTGTTTTGAAGAACATCAAAGCAGTGAAAACCAAAATCCATTTAAGAAAATACTAATTCGTGGCAGAATGCTCATGAAGCACATGGATATATTGTAGTCCAAGTGCCAGTGACATGCTGTGCACTGCAGTCAACAGCAAACAGCATTTTCTGTCAGCCGCTGGGGCTAATGGATAAAGAGTGAATCAGGACAGAGACTGAGGAGGTCATGATGAGGCTTGTTACAGAGCCTCAACAGGAACCACAGCCTGATGTCAGAAACAGACAGTTGGGAAATAAATTATGTAGTTGTTTTACAGTAACTTAGAACTGCAGATGCTTCAGGACAGGTTGACACCTAACGTATCAGGAATTTTTATAATGCTTTGAAAATGCGCACATGATCACAGAGCCAGATCTAGAGGGAAATAGAAATGTTTATCTCTGTTTTGGGGCTGCCAGGATCACTGTCAGACTCCTGGGAGAATCCTTGAAGAGCATTTAGGTGCAAGGAGAGCTGGGGCCAGCCCTGCCTGAAATTGTCTGGCCTCTTCCTATTAACTGATCTGACTCTGACCCATAAAAAGAACATGTATTTATTTGAACTACCTCACTACAGGAGGTAGTGTCTTTTTAACAACAAGTTCAAGATTGCTGCTTTGGGGAATACAGTTCTTGGGATCATAAAATGCCAAGTAGGAAGAGACCTCCAGGATCGTCTGTCCCAACCTTTCTAGGTAGGAACATGAGTTAGATGTGATGGGCCAGCATCTTGTCAAGCTCAGTCTTAAAAGGTATCCACTGTTGGGGAATCCACCACTTCCCTGAGGAGGTTATTCCAATGTCCCATTTGTTCTCATAGTGAAAAAATTTGTTATGATGTCCAATCAGGATATCTCCAGGAGTGACTTGCACCCATTATCCCTCCTCTTTCCCGTGTGACATCACATGGCTACATGCCACATGAGTATATGCACTTCATGTTGCATGGCTCCATGGTGTAATTCATTCACACATTGGCTCCTCCTGCAACAGCAGGCAGCAGAGACAACAGGAAATTTTTATCACGGCTGTTTTTCCTCCTCCTCATAGAGCCCTGTTCCTGCCATTTCCAGTGTTCTTCTGCCACTGTTTAACATTTCGTTGGCAAGCACAGCAGAGAGTGTGTGTGCTGCTGTCCTGCTTTCCTTCTCCTTGCTAAAATGGCTTTTTAAAATAAACAGCTGTCTAAACGATTTGCTTTGGCAAGAGGATGAATTCAGTGGAAAGTTTGGCAGAGGAAGCAGAGCTGGCACTGAGCTCGTGGACCTGTTATATCATGAAGCTTGGGGGCCCTTATGGTGTGGAAATGAATTTTTTAATGAAAAAAAAAAAAAAAGGGATACCATCCTGTATTACAGTGGAAAACCTGCTGAAATACAGGTTTCCATCTTGCTTTTGCCCATGTCGTCTGTCCCCATATGACTTCAGGAACAAGCAAGGTTCAGCCCTTGTTCCATGGTATTACAGCACGTCACAAAATTCAGGGAAGTATTCTATGTGCACGAGGACTTATCTTCAGATTTCACAGTGGTGCACAAGAGCAGGCACTGTCTGGCAGAGAATTTGCCCATGGAGCAGTTGAGTGATTTGTGTTGGGTGACACAAATCCTGCAGCAGAGAGCATAAGAGAGGGCTGAGATCCAGAGCATCTCAGTCCATGCTGTGCTTACACCCTGAGCAAGGCAGGCAGTGATGTTTTAGTCTCTGTGGGTAGACTGGAGCTCAAGCTTCATATCAGGGCTCAGGAGGCTGCCACCAGCAGCTTGCTGTCCTGTGTCCAGCACCGGTGCTTTGAAAAAGTGAATGTGAACACAGACCCAGAGCTACAGGGAAACAGGAGTAATAAAACCAGAGGACTCTACTGCAGTTACAACAGTTGAAAAAACCGTGTGGCTCTCTTTACAATAGTGCATTGATTTGATGCAGTGCCCTACAGATGTGAGCAATTGATTTTTTACTGTTTCCTATATGAGATGTGTGGGGCAACACTTTCTGTTCTGTAACAAATGGAGAAAGGAAGGCTCAGAGGGGAAGCATGAGTTACCAAGCTACGTTATGTTCAGAGATGGCAGTGGAGGCTGGATCTCCTGAGGAGCCTTCCTCTGCTCAGTTAGCTTTTTTCCAGAGGGGTTAGAAAAAGAAGGAAAATATGAAAATATTTCCTCCAGTGAACTTTTGTAGGTATTTTAGTACATCTAGCTAACAGATTTTTGCATTTCGTCTTTACAGTAGGTGGTTGTGACCTGCTAAGCCATGCTACAGGGCACCAAAGATGGGCTGGTCTCAGGATTTTTCCTCCTTGCCTCTGCTTAGAGAGCACAACACCTTATTCTCATGAGTGTCTCCAGAAGGCTCCCAGGCTGCTGGGTCTTCCCAGCACAGCAACACTTTTCCTTCTTTGAATGGCAGTGGGTAGGCAGTGGCAGACGCCTTTCTGCCAGTGTGACAATAACTAGCTGGTGCTGGTAGGTGGGTGACAGGACTTGTGCTGAACATTTGTAGACACCACCACCCTCTAATGGAGACTTCTGTATATGTAGGATCCAAGAGCCCCAGGCAAGGACCTTCTTCTTTTCACCCTCCAGTCTTCCTAAAAGACTAGGAAACCCTTGCTCAAACCAGCTCATTTCCTGTGTATTCCCTCACTCACCTTGGCTGTGCATAGGGAGGAACATAGGGATGGAGGTGTTGCATCACTATGTACATCAGCCACCTCCTGTGGGCTGCCCTTGGATTTCAGGCTTCACAAGAGGTAGAGAAGCCTTCTTTCCAGATGGCAGCTCTAGCCACTGCTCTTAATTTCTGCCTTATTTTCAATTTTCACAAGAGTTAACCATAACTTACATGGGAAGAGCTTCCAGATAGCCCACCTCCTGTAAGCAGGGAGCTTTAGGTGCTCTGTGTGTTCAAGCAGCAGTGCCTGTACTGAAGTCTTTTCTCCAGCATTCCCACTCCCCTGGCTGATTGGAAAGCTGGAGCAGGCATTCCCAGGAATTACAGCACATGGAGATATGTTGTCTCAGTGTGTTATCTCAGTGTGTGGTATGGACAGACTGTACCTGCTGAAGGGCTGATCCTGGTCAGTGTGGATTACAGTGTGATTACTGCACTTTTCTAATATTCAAGCATGAAATGCATATAAGATATACAGAGAAAAAATAGAGAGAGAGAGAGGAGTGGGAAGAGGGAGTAGGACTGTATACGTGTGCATGTGTCTTCAGTGGTTTCAGAGAAAAAGAGTTAAACCAGAAAAAATCTGTTGCTATTTCCATACTCTGAAGTCCCTCCATGACTTTCTGCTGTAGTGCTTCCTTCAACTCCTGCCATGTTTGGTAGCTCAAAGCAACTTGCATTTCTTCCAGTGCTTTTTTCATTTTTTTTTTTTTTTTTTCTTTTTTTTTTTTTTTTTCCCCCAGATACTTTGGGTTTCTTTGTTTGTTTCTGGCTGAGAATATAAGCTTTTTAAAGAAAAAAGAAGCTATTGCTTCAAACTGCTTTGTGGGCCTGGCAGGGAAAGCAGAGGAAGGGAGATGCTGAATTTCTCAGTCTGTGCCAGGAGGAAGCTGCTTTCCTTGGAGATTTCTTCCCCCTGCAGTTGACTGGGAGATTTGGTTTGTGCTTTACCTGGTACAGGGCTAAAGGGGTTTATAAGACCTGCTTCCAAAATAATTTTGTCTTTGGGATCAGAGCCTGAAATGTTCTTACTATCTTTACCATTCTGCAAGAGCACCCACCTAAGGAAAGGGAAACTGGGCTGTGTTAACGTGAGCTGAATATATGCACAAGGGTTTGAAGGCAGCTCATTGCCTGGGAGATTCTGGGTTTGATTCAATAAATGCTGAGGTCTGTAAGGTGCTCTGCTGCTCCATGGTGGTGTGTGTGCATTGGGGTCCTAGTGCCATCAGGACTGTATTGCCATACAGGGGTCTGCGACTGAAGATGGCTCAACAATGATACGGCTTTTGGATGTGTACACTTACATAGGTCTTAGTGGGCACTTGCATACTTGCTGTTGACAGCCTATACATGCATGTATTTGAGTGCATTTTGGTGAGTACAGAGGCATGTTTGTGAGTGTGAGAGAGCTAAGAAGAGAGTACAACTGCTGCAGGACTGATGTCCCAGGGCCAGGAGTTGCTGTGAATTTACTATGTCCCGATCAGAAGTGACTGAAGTCCTGCCAGTTGGCTGCCTTCACATGTGTCCTGCAGCCTCAACATTTGCCTTTTAAAATAAAAGCCACTTGTGATGTATTCACTCTCTTTTAAGTCTGCCCGGGAGCCCTGGCTTCTTTCCTTGCCCTGCTCTCATACCATGTCTGTCCATAGTCGCCTCTCTCCCAGGCAACACCCTGACTCAGAGGACTCCAGACTGACAGATGACATGGCAAAAGACTCCTGAGAGGACAGACTGTAATGTTATTGCAAAAAAACACTAACTCCACCAATTTTAAAAGTGGATTTGAGGAGAAGATGGAGGGGGAAAATATGGGCTAAAACTATGTTTTTTTGTAGTTAGGATGAACTAAAAGTACTTTTTTTCCCCAGATACTTAACTGTCTTCCATGCCCCTGCTGTCCCACAGCTGCAGCTGAGAAGTGGCCAGACAGTCGTCCTCTGAAATTTCTCCATCTCCCTCAGGCACTGAACATGGTTTTTTCTGTATAAGTGGGCAGCTAGGGCACTCCAGCACCATTGTCTCATCTGCCCAGGAGAGCAGATTCTTCAGGGACAGAGGCACCTGCCTTAGGGAGAGGCACTTCTCTTGCGAGGGGTAGTTTCTGTGTTTGCCACGTGAATGCTAGAGGGTGTTGAATTACACATGTGGTTACTCATAAGCTTTCCTTGCTCTTTGCCAAACTGCCTGCCTAACTATTGCTTTTGTGTTTTCTGCCCCGTTGACAGTATGCCAAGGCACTGAAGCATTTTGGAGAGGGCGAGGGCAAGATGCAGCCGGATGAATTTTTTGGCATCTTCGATACTTTCTTACAGTCATTTGCAGAGGCCAAGCAAGATCTGGAAAATATGAGGAAGAAAAAGGAAGAGGAGGAGCGCAGGGCACGCATGGAGGCCATGGTGAGGACAGGAGGAGTTTCCTTCCATCATCTTTTCATGTCTCGAGAGAGGAAGGTTGAGAGAGCCAATTCCAGTCCTCATGTCCTGTCACTATCACTGGTTTATGTCCTCTATCACCTTTCTTTGGCATAATTCTCTTCACAAATGATGACATTTTTCCTGCAGGCTGTCCTGTCAGCTCTCAAGGGCGTACTGTTTGTCTCCTAAATTATCCTCTTTTGGATTCAGATACTAAATCCATCCCTGCCTGTTTTGCCCTGGGACTTTGCTGGGTGGTGCTGCTCCTTCCCAGTGCCAGACAATCGTGCTTCCAGGCCTCAGGCTCTGTGCAAAAAATCCCTGAGAGCCGGATCTCCCTCAGTCCTGCCATATGGTCAGCTTCCACTTAGACTCCATCATTGCCTGCTGTGTGCCTGACGGCAAATGTCCTCTCACCTGCTGCAGCCAGCACTGGCAATGTTGCTTCCTGAGCAGCACTGGGGCCGTGTCCAGTCTTGACTTGATGAGAAAGCTTTTGTGCATCGTTGAATTTGCTGCTGGGAGACAGACATGTGTGTGTGTCCCAAGGGGTTTGTGGGACCCACCCACCCCCCCCGCCAATCTCTACCTTTTCTTGGGCCTTTCCTTGGGTCCCTGCCTCCTTATCCCCCGCCACCGCTTTCGCCCCAGCTGCTTCCTTGTCCCCAGGCCTCGCTGTGGGGAATTGCTTCTTTAAATGTTTGCTGTGACAAAAGCCACCGATTTGTGCCTTTCAGAAGAGGAGAGAGGTAAAAAGCCTGGATGCCAGCAGCCCTACTGCTGGACGTAGGTGTTCAATGCCAGGATTTAGGCTCAAGTTTCCTCTCAGACAGGTGGAAAGTGTAGGGGGCTGCATTTAAAGCACTGGAATGGTTTCATACGCCTCATGCACCATGTGAAATGTTGCAGTTTGCTTATGGAAAGAGTCTTTCTGCAATGGGAAGGTAGCATGTAGAGCAAGCAGCCTGCTTCCTGACAGCCACATCCCTTGTCATTTCCACTGGCCTTGAAGCTAAGCAGGGTGAGGGGCAGATAACTGAGCTCCACGGAGACTGAGGGCATTACATTGACAGCTGGGCCTATCCAATGATCTGTAAAAACAGCATTTGTTTCATTGCTCTTTGTGTTCATAACCAGCTTCCCTTACCAGACTTGAGGCAATGTGTCTTTCCCATCAGAGCAACATGTTGCCTCCATCCAAACATGAGCTCTTTGCTGAACAGAGTTTCTGTTAATGTTTTGATACCTCACACAGTTTTCATTCTCCACCATGTTTAGCTTGTGGATTTCTGGGCTTTTCTCTTTCTTCTTTTCTTCCTTCTGCAGGACTTAAGCCTTTCTACCTGTCAATTTTGATAGCTGTGTCCCAAGCAAAAAGCTACTTGTGACTATAATAGTGACTGCAGTTCATATAGAAACATCAAAACTAACTTTAAACTCACTAGGATAGGTACTGTACATAGTACATACTACCACACTGCAAGTGTGGTCCCAGAAGCTGTGCCTATGGAAAAATCACTTGTGGACTGTCATTTGGCACAGCTACTTTGCCAGCACTATTCTAGTGTAAAATTTGTGCAAAACAGCAGCAGTATAGACAGATCTCATGTGTTATCTTTGCTCCATGGTGGTAATGCTTTGTAAGACAAGTATGAAATGTCACTTATTCCTCATCTGTCCGGCTCTCTGGTTGCCTGTGCAGAAGAGGGGGAGCCCAGCATGGTTGCCTGTTGCTCTTGGCATAGGTGATGGACTTGTGGATAAGCTTCTGCTCTCTCTTTTTTTTTTTTCCCCTTAACTGTACTACTGCATTTTATCTGCTTTTTGGCAGTGTATCCAGTGATCTGGCATCTCAGTTTGCTAATCCTAAAGCTCTGTGTCTTTCTCCACAGCTAAAAGAGCAGAGGGAAAAAGAGAGGCGACAAAAGAAAACGAAAGCTGGAAGCATCTCTGAAGAGAGTGGGGAATTTGATGACCTGGTGTCAGCACTGAGGTCGGGTGAAGTCTTTGACAAAGACTTATCTAAGCTCAAGCGTAACCGCAAGCGTTCAGGAAACCAAGGCTTAGAAACAAGCCGGGAGCGAGCGGTGACAAAGCTAAATTATTAATTACAAGAGAGAGAAAAATAATCAACCAAAAGAAGGTGATGAGAAAGTGCAAAACAAGGAAGATGAATGTGTGTGATGGTGCCTGGCTGACAGCTACCCCAAAGGATTTCTTTGGTCTGTGGCTAGAGATGTTACCTTTCCATGATCAGCTTTCCTCTCATCCCTCTTCTGTGCTCCTAGTTCGAACCATTATAAAAGTGCCTCTGTGGAGCCAGCAGGGTCTGTGACTGGGCTGTGCATAGCTGACAGATTTGCTTCTGGGAGTTTATTGTGTCATCAAAGGCCTCATAGTGATGACAGAAAGTACTTGGGCCTTGCAGACTGCCTCACAGCTGGACAAAGATAATTTTCTGTGTGCCAAAGCAAAAACTAGTCATGATCTCCATCTTGCTGATAAAAAGCAGGACTGATTTCAGAGCAGCTCTGTAAATGCCTGTCACTTCTTCAAGATCTAAACTGGCTGTCAGAAGTTTGTCAAATTGTGGTTCTCAAGATATCCAATTTCCTTTCAGAGTTGGATTTTATAAGCCATAGATTAGCACCTGAAAAAAGCTTTTGGTTTCATGTTCTGCATAGTATTTTTGTGTGGCCTACACTTTCCAAAGGAAGTGATGTTCAGATGGAGGCATCAGGTTCTGGAACAAATATAAATTCAAAAATCAGGATCAACATGAAATACCTTGCAAAAGTCTTTTGGATTCTGCTTTTCTAGAAGTTGTTCTCTGGAATTTGCTGATGGTTGGGGCTTGAAGCTATGAAACACATTCTAGGAAAGAAGCTCTGGCTTTTCTTTAGAAAACTAAGCCACTGCCAGGTTGGGATTACAAGCAGGGGACAGTGGAGCCTGTTGTCATTGCTGGAGAGTGGGGGAGAAAAAGCAGAACACTTCTTACCTGTTTGTGCAAGGTTAAGGTTTCTAAATGCATCCCAGTGGAAGTCAAAAGCATCCTACTACCACCCACAGGTCACAAGTAGCAAAAAGAAAACAAAGTCACTGGCTACAAGAAATGAGATTTCTTTTCCACCTGATGCTTACCTGTGACTGCTGTTGGCATGAGCTGGTCATTCTGGCTAACAGGCTGACCTTCACTGCACACCCTCCACTCCTACCTATGGGAATCCTGTAACTCAGTAAGATAGGAATGATGTTGAAGGAGAGCACTGGAGCCCACAGCCTTTTCCATTTTGAAGGGATCACTTGGGATGAACAATTGGAGGGTCCCACGATAAAAACTGAGAATTTTTCCAGGAGGACAAAAAATTTTGTACGCTGAGTGAGCTTTGGAGATGGGTTAATTCATCATGAAAAAAGAAATTTTGTGTTTAAGCTACATGGTTGAAGCACAGAAAAAAATCAAAGAACCCCAAGAGGAGGCCTGAATTCTGATTTCTTTATGTCTTCAGGGCTCTAGGGAAGGGATTGGGTTGTGTAGGCTGTCATGGTTGGTTTGTTTGTTTGTTTGTTTTAAATTTTGTCTTCCTTTTTAATTATCTTCCCTGGAGAAGAAAAAGAGGAAAAGAAAGAAATGGTGATGGATTCTTCCTCCTAGACAGGATGAAAAGAAAGAACATTTGAGAAGAGGGATCCACCATCTACAAACTATGCATCAATAGTCAACAGCACAAAAAGTCAAGGAATCCCAGGGAAGTGAAAAAAAGCTCTATTTGTCACTTTAATAATTTGGTTTGATTTTTCTCTGAATGTCACTTAACCTCAGGCTCTGCACTCAGTCTGCAGAACAGAAATTCCTCTGCCATGCACGCTGCCTGATCAGTATTACACGCTACCAATATTGGAGAAGCAAACTGTGGTGGTTTCTGAACACTTTAAGAGTAAAATAGTGATGTAAAATATGGAAAAGAAGCAAAAAATTCAGAATTGTTAAACTCTAATGTTTCATTGTTTACTGAATTTTAAGTCTCCCACCCTAGTATTTCCCTATTTACGACATTCCAGACTGCTGCACCTCTGTATAATACTCATCGTAAAGAGCTGGTATCTTACAAGAGCTGGATGCATTCTTCTCCCTTACTATCCTACTTTCCTCCTGGGATTAGCTATTAACAGCAATGCCCATTGCAGTGGACACAAGCACCTTGTAGAACAAAGACTGTATTTCATTAAGGTTTTTGAAAGTTTAAGAAAAACTCTCACTTTTTAAAGCATTTTTATTTTAAATTACAAAATGGATTTTTAGAAATGTCTCTTGTAAATTATATTAACAAGCTCATTGCTGCTCCCCAAATTAGACATGCTATATCCCAGCCCTTTTTGTTTGTCTTGTTTTGAAGCATGCCATATAACCTATGCCATGTAAACTGTATGAGAGGTGGTAATATGTGCCAAATTGGTATATAGTTGAGTTTAGATTTGGATAATCCCTAAATTCCAAAGATTATGCTTTTAGGGATTAGAACATTGTAAATTTTTCCCCCTCTTTGTTCTCCCTGGGTTTAGGACTCACCCAGAGATTCAGGTGTAGTGCCAAGGTCAGTCCTGGTACAAGATGATGTGACTCATGGCTCTGTATAGTTTAACACATAAGCTTGCTTGCTCCCCAGGTACTTCTTTGGTAAGGCAGACTGTCATCATGGCAGTGCTGTCAGAGAAGAAACACCTCAGGGCAAAACCCTTGAAGAGAAATACAGCATTTCCCCCCATCCCGGTATTTGTCAAACTAGGTTTGTGCTGTTCTTCTTGAAACTGAAGTCACTTTGCCAGGCCACAAATGTAGCAAAAGCAGAGAGAGAGATAAGCCCTCTATTCATTTGTGTACGCAGTTCAACCCTGATTTAAAGAGATCCTGTCTGATGGTACGCAGCTCTCCAGCCACGCTGGTAGAGTCAAAGAAAGCTGCTGTAGTTTTGCCACCTTCTGGACTCATAAATAATGCGGGATTGTCCAATTCCTGTAGCTCAGCTGTTGGATACTTACTGGGACTGACAGAAAGCTCAGAGTTGTGCCCATGATTCACTGCAGCCCAACTTTCCCAGCACTCCAGTGCCCCAAACTCTCATTTTGAATCTGTGACCGTGGCTGAAGACTTTGTTCAGTGTCCTGGACACTGTCCCCTGGCTCTTGACTCCATGCTGGATTTTCATAGAGAGGGTTTTGGAAAAGCTCGGTTACACACTGAGACAAGCAGAGAGGCAGGTTAAGAGGTCTACTAGGAGAGATGAGGTTGGCCACAGAGGAGAAAAGGAAAATTGCCTCTGCTCTAAGGCCTGGCATCAGATTCTTGCTGAAGCCAAGATTTTTCTTGTTTGTCATCTCTTGGGTACTGTGAATGCATCTGTGTTCTTCATCAGCAGTTGTGAGAACTAAAGGAGAAAGAAAAACCGTAGTCTTTTTCTTCTAGTGCTAACAGAGCCTGAGCAGGTATAGTAAGTGTTCGTGAGGTATAAATTGAGACAGCTTGTTTATCACACTGAGAGCTGGATCTGCTGTTATCCTCACATCTGTGCCTAGCACCAGCATTTTAAGTGAAATTACCGTGGCTTGGGAATAAGTGGGGGAGTGGGACATTTGAGAAAAAAGGATGTAATCAAGGGCTTGTTCTGTTTCTTTTAGAAATGTAGTCATTGCTAACTATAGGATGAAGTTCTTCACACCCAGAAGAGGAGATACTTTCTAACTCTCAAGACCGTGTCCCTAGAGGTTTAGTACTCTCTTACCTCTGTGTATCTGTGTTGTTCTTAAGCAGGTTGTATTAGGATGACCCTAGAAAAGACTGATGAACTGCTTCCCTTTCCCTATATCCTCGGTCTGGGTCATTGGTCTTGGTCAGTCATAAGTCTCTGGAAATGCTACAGGGTGAAGTGACTTGGGAACAGCAAGGCCCTTCATGGCTTGCAGCACAGCTATTGTCCAGTTCCCTATGAGTGTTCAAAGTGAGACTCCCCATGAGGGACATGACTTGGGCATCCTTCAGAAGTATTTCTGTAATGTGTTCACAGTGTCTGAGGAAAGGAAAGGAACTGTGAGAAGCCCTGGTGGGACACTGTGGGGCAGGTGTTTCTGTAATGGTCAGCCCTACTGGCTGAACTTTTGATCTTGTTTAGGAAAGCTCACACTCTGAGCTGGGCTGCATGGGAGAAGTTTGTGTCAGGAGTTTCTGTGAGGGGAAAGATCAATTGTACAGTTGATGATGTACATGATATATGCAGTTTCGTTTCTGGGTTGGTTGTTTGGGGCTTATTTTGTTTATTTGGGAGTTAAATGTTTGTTTTGGTTTTGTTTTGTTTTTCTTAAAGGTTTTAGGAATCTCTAAGGGGAACCTGTAAATCTGACACCTCTATTTATTTTGCCTTATTTTAGTTTGCTATGTTTGTATGTATACACTGCATTACAGCAACGACTATTGAGACAGTGCCAGGGCATTACACCAGCAAGACATCTGGCTTGGGTGCTGTGCAGCAGGCTGAGCTGGGCCAGGGGATGCATGTGAGCAGTGCTGGGGTGGGAAGGGAGGGAAGAAAAAAGCTTTCCTTTTGCTTTTGGCATGATCAGTCTGGTCCTAGGAAAGCATGTGTTTTAAAGAGTGGGGTACACTGATGTAGGTTGGTTATTTTAGAACACTTTCTATGAAACCTTTTTTATTTCTCATCACGAATCACAGTGGGAAGACTGAGGAAAGAGGTAAGCTGCACAGTTTCTTGCTCAAGCTTCACCTTTCTACACAAATTCTGGCCATAATGACAGAGAAGCTTGGATAGATGGGCAAAAGTGGTTCATGCCTTGAAACTTCTCATCAGAGTTACCATGCTGAGGGAACAAATTAGGACCACACTCCTTCCTCAGTACTAATATACCCTCCTATGTTCAAGGCCATAGAAGAAGAATTTCCTCTCTCTCCTCCTCCACTCCACCTCCCCAGATTATCCAGGGCAAATGAATACTTTCTCCTGGTTGGTTTTATACCTGTGGAGTCTCTTGCAATCAGAAAGTGTTTGGCCATGGCTCCTTGGCTTCTATACTCAGCACAGGAGATTTCTGATTGCCTACCACCCAAACAGGTAGCCTCCATTGGCCACCTTATCTTACATTATCAAAGGTTGAAGAGGCCCACTTGGGTAAATCAGTTTGGCCAACGAAAAATACAGAGTTTATGTATGTATATATACATATATAAAAGCTATCTACTACTCTAAGTAGTAGTTTTGATGACCAGAATCCCCTGAAGTTGGCCAGATTTTGCATGCTATGCCTGTTGAGGAGGATGCCATTAGTATAGCATGGTGTTTTGGCACCTTGTTCCATGAGAGAGTCTAGAGGCCTAATGAACCTTCCAGAACAGTCTTCTGTTACTGGTGATAATGTAGAATAGGTCCCGTGTGACCATAAGAAATTGCTCTGGGTTTACACCAGCCTAAAACATCTGGATCAAAACTCCCCTTTAGGCGGTTTTGGCTTTTACAAGATATTCACAGTGCTCATGAAGGGCTCGGACCTTTTATCTGTGCACTACTAGGAGCTCTCACCCAAGAGATCTAGAGAAGTCCCTCTGACAAGCCATTTCCAGACCCACCCCCCTTCATGTCTGCCCTTAAACATCATCTTTAAAAAACTTTGCCATTTTTAGGTGACTTGTAAGGGGATGTCAGGTACCTGAGCTACTTTGTGCTCAACATCTCCCCTCCAAACCATTCCCGTCTTCAGCCATTTTCCTCCCCTACAAGCCTGTTCAGGTTGAAACTTTCGGGTCACTTCAGGAGGTTCCCCTGTCCATCAAGCACTGTACAGTGCTGCTCACTGAAGCAGGAGGTTGTGTGCTGCTGTAATGCCTTGGCATATCCTCATTTCTTAGTCAGTTTAAGACTATAAGTGAATTAAATGTACAAATCCTGTAGTGTCATTTTTATCTGTATCTTTTTATAAGAATATACTGTAATACTAAAAAACAAAAGCAAAAAAAATTAAAGATATATTGTCCCCACTGCGTCTCTATGTTTCTTTGTAGTTGCATTTTCTGTGCATTTTGCTGGAGAGTCTGAAAGGTGAGTTAGAGCCTGGGTGTGGTTTTTTTTGCTAAGCTCTGGGTCTTTCTTCTCTGTCAAGGGCATGCAGCTCTATAGATGATGCAGCCACTGCAGACCTGGTGAGAAACTCCACAGGTTAATCTAGGGCAACAAGCAGTATGGAGGAATGGAACCACCATGGAACCACTGTGTTACCAAAGGTCCTCCTAAAATGAAGCACTCTTTTGTTGCTGTTTCAGAACAACATAGTGAACACCAAAAGAAAAAAAAAATAAAATAAATCTTGCTATCTGAGAGCTTATGATCCACATGGGGACACAGCTAGCCCAAGAGAGAAAGAGAGTGCAGGGCTGCAGTGCTGGTCATAATCGGAGCACCATCCAGACATCAAGAGTGTGACTCAGAGGAGGAGGGGGCAGGAGAGGATTGATTCAAAGGAAGGAATTAAATAAGGCCAGCAGAAAAAAAGGCCAGGAAATCCAACATCAGAAGTGAAGCCTTCAGGGATGTGGGAGGGGAGAGAAGTTAAACAGAACATTAGGGTGAGCAGGAGGCATGCAAGGGACAGCACTAATTTTTGGGTGAATCAAGGGACAGGCTGAAGAATTCACTGGAGTTCAGGGGCAGAACCTTGTTTTCATCTTAGATGCTCTATATATGAAGTTGTTTTTACTTCTACATAGATCTTCCTGTCTTTGATAATGGAAATATCCTGCTGACAAAATTCACACTCAAGCCCCAACTTTTCATCCCTAGCTTCAATCCACCAAAGGGCAATGTTTTAACTGTGAGCTCCTGAGAAGCTCATGCCTAGCATGGAGTGGGAAGCTTGCTGGCTGAGCAGCACATTCCTGCAGTAGGTGGGCTCACCGGGATCCCAGACAAAGTTCCAGCTGTTGATTATGGCTCTCAGGTGGGAAGGGCCGTGGCAATGAGCAAAAGCAATTAGGGGATAACTGCTTGCACATGCTGAGGGTCTGCAGATAGAAGCCTGAGTGTCACGTGGGAAGTCTCTCAGTTTATCTTTTTTAAAAGGACTTTTGCTTTCTCTGTTCTGATCTGTTTCACCCAGACTTGAATAAAAGTCTGGCTGTGAGGATCTTGCTTTACAGACGTAAGGGCAGAGGCAAAGGGATGTTTCTGAAATCCATGCAGCATGTGAGTGGCAGAGGCAGGATGAAAATGCAAGGACCCCCCTGCCTTTTCTTCTCTAGATGCTGGGTTTAAGTAGAGGAGGCCAAATGACTGTTTTGCCTCTTGTTAGTGGTGAAACTCAGTGGCATTTGAATTCTGCTTTGAACAGCAGGAGAGGTATCTTGCCTGAATTCTAACAAGAAAAGATATCTTTTTTTTAATATTTTGATTGGGTTTGGAGCATGCAGCAAGGGGCTGGTGTTCTGCCCTGCAAGATGGATTAAGCACAGAAGGGTCTTTTTGTCTTCCCATTGGATTTATCCCATGTGGTCATGAACATCCCTTTCCCTGTCATTGCTGCACAGAAGCAAGGTAAGTGCCTCATAGCTTTTTCTGAACAAAACTGGTGTTAGGGTTTAGCTGTCCTGAATGTCTGGGAATAAGGAGGAGGGTAAGGAGAGCTCTTTGCTCTTGCTGTGAAGAGCTGAACACGTATTATTCATTGGTTTTCCCTTTCTTTAACCTCTGGCTCCTGTTTAAACAAACATGACTTTTATCGCTGCCATAGCAGACGTGGAGCTTGGTGGGAGAAATCTCTTGGCCCTTTGAGAAAAGATTTCTACTGCTAGAAAACAAAATAATTAAACTTTTTTTTTTTTTTTTTTTTTTTTTTTTAAGCTCCAATCCCAAAATCACGGTTTTCAGTGTTGCTGTTTTTTTTTATGTTTCATGTTTCTGAAGCTAATGAGCTGTTGCTGTTTATCTGTACTTTGGTGAAGCTCTGATCAGGAGGTAGGGCCTGTTTTTCCTTTTTCTATTGTTTTTGTGCTTTTTCCCACTCATGCTGCCTCCCTAGCCAGCCCTTTTTCTCTGTGCCCTCCACTCTCAGCAGAGATTGCTCAGGGAAGATGAAAGTGATGCTGTTTGTGGAGCCATCTAACTCTGCTAAGATGTTGCTTTTTATTAATTTTTGGAGGTCTGCTGTTCTGTACGAGTACCAGCCTGGTAGACTTAGTTTTCATATATAATAGTGATGTAAAGTTGCATTGGAAAAGCAAAATACTTTGGTCACATGTGCCTTGGAGAAGGATTGGAGCAAAGGAGAAACAAACTGGGATAGGATATTACTCTGGGGTACCTGGTTTTAACCTTTTTTTTGTTTGTTGGCAAGGTATGTTTCTGCTTTTTTAAAGAAAAAAAAAGGCAATGCAACTATGTTTCTTGTTTCTTCCAAAGGGTTAACTTTTGCTTTTTATGGACAGGCATTTGCCCTCTTCCAAACCTGAGCTCCCCCCTTCCTTCCAATGCTTAATTAATGAGGAGGAGTTTCCTGAAAAACCCCAAAACTTTCCAGTCATGATCAAAGTATGAAAAATATCACAAATATACTGTGGAGTTCCAGCTCATTTACTGCTTCTGCTGCTGGGGAAGATGGGGACCTCTGGGCCACAGGTGGGAGTGGGAGCTGCAGGGAGCTGCCAGTGTGAGGGCCAAGGAAACCAGCTGGGGGATGGGAAGGGACCTGGGGCTTCTCACTGTCTGTAGTCACTCGGGGCAAGGAAAGGGGTCCCAGGGGTTCCAGACGTCTCCTAACACCCTAATGTCTGGCCTCCTTCCCATCCTCTGCATTCCCTCCTTCAGGTAAGCTCTTGTTAGCTCTCCTGACCACAACTGCCATAGCTCTTGCTAGAGCTGAAGCTTAGAAGATGCTTGGGTAAATGTGAATCATTTGTTGGCATGTGGCCTCATCTGTATGCCCCAGTTTCTTCTGAGAGGTACCACATCAGGTAGCTACTAGTATCTGTAGAGACTCTTTTTAAAAAAAATTTTTTAAAGGTCAACTGTAGTGTGCTCCACTGCCCACACAAGGAAGCAAACAAAATAAGAGGAAAATGAATGTCCATCTACTCAAAGTTTAAGCTATTTTTCATTTGGTTATAGTGTTCTGATAAAACTGTAAAGGAACAAAGATAGATTTTCTGTCGTCCCCCCCACCCTCCTCATAGTTAGGTGTTCATTGAATTTAAGAGATAAGAAATGGTGCTCTGAAGCATTTCCTTTGCTACTGCATGTGACTGTGAGCAGGACTGCTGTAGCCCCTGCCTTGTGGCTGTTGATTGTGTGCAATGGCCTTCAGGTGGTGGGCACTCTCATCATAGTCCACACAGAATCATCAGGTGCTTCAAGGAGAAGTAGCAATCAGCCTAATGCTTGCCAACCTTGGGCTCACAATAAGGAATTATAGTAAGGCAAGAATGGCAAGAATTTCTTCAGGTAACACAGATTATGTTTGTGTCCTCAGGCAAGTCTGTATCCACTCTGAATTTCTAGAAGGATCTGGTTAAGCCCCAGAGGCACCTTTTTCCCAGGGTTGTCCACTCCAGGGTCTTCCTTCCTTCTGTGTTCCCAAGCAGGAAAATAACTTCAGAACTATGTCCTTCTCTGCTGTGAACTACCTCTTCTTCTCCTGGTTTGCTTCAACATCTGAAGCCAGTTCTCCTCCTTTCTGTGGCTTCACAAATCCTTTCTGCTGCCATGGCCCTTTCCTCTCCTGACATGGGAGGATCTGCTGCCCTTTCTTCTTGGCAGTAATGTGTGCTGGAGCTCAGGCACCTCTAGGTCCATGTAAAGCCCCTTGCAGAGGATCATCCCTGGTACAAACCCTCTTGCTCTGCCCTCAGCCTGGCTCTACTTATGCTGTAACAGGGCAGGGGCCAGCAAGTGGATCAGATGAGACTTTGTGCTGTCCTGTCATCCTCCGTGCATCATCTCTCCTGCTGTTCACCCAGGGAGTGTTGCCCTTTTAGAATGAGAGTAACATCTTCCCTTGCTCTGGTCCCTGAAATGAAGGCTTCTCCCTGAGAGGCCCTTCCCACAGCTGGAGAGCTGAAGCTGCCTCTGGAGCCAGTGAGGACTGGCAGCCTTTCCCTGCAGAAGCAGCTCCAGCTCTGAGGCAACAAAACATCAGGACCAGAGCTGAGGCCGTGGGGATGCTGATCCGGTGTCAGTGCTGGGATGCATCAGCAAGCATGTCTTGGCCTTGCACCAGGGTCAAAGAAAGAGACTCCAAATTGCAGCTTGTCCCATAGCTGTGATCTTGTCCTTGTCAGGCAGCTGCCAGTGCTCTGTCTGTTCCTGATTAATTCTCTCCCAGGGGGATGCTGACCAGCACATCCCAAAGTGGGACAGGAGGAAGAAGGGGCTAAATCAGATATTGAGGCAATCTTACTCTCTAATTTTTAACCCATGCTGGCACCTTAATCCAAACAGGAAGGCAGCAGGAGTTTGAACAGAGATCAGTAGGCCTGACTTAGTGCAGAGCAGAACCAGTGTGATTATGGGCAAATGGACATAATCACAGAAATAGCTGTGCTCTGATGAGAGGCAGGCTCTTCAGTTAGAGCTTCTTGCAGGAATGGTGGCCAGCTTAGCTCTCTTCTTACCCCTGCTTGTGCTTTCTCAGTTCTACAACAAGATTTGCTACCCCTGAATGCCTGCACCTCCCACATTGTTGGAGCAGGATCTGGGGTGTCACAAATGCATGTGGAGGTTTTCCCTTGAGAGGCAGAGAAGTAAAATCTTCACTTAACAGTTAGGAGAAACCAAGGGACGATGTCATCAGTCTGGTGGCAAACATTACCTTCTCCAGATGTATGTCAGGCTGGGAAATCTGTGTGCAGATCACCAACAAGTGCACAGAACAGTGGAAAGACTGGGCAAGTGTTCTTATCTTCAAACAATAACTTGGGTGACTTACCAAGTGTGACACATTGGTCTGGCCCACATCCCTGTGGTCAGGTCTTCCTGGATCACAGTCCAGGCCTGTAGTGGTGGGATTGTTCTCTTCTTCCTGCCTTGGTTACAGCAAGTCTCTTGGGATGCCAGGGACTGTCTCTCTGCCCATAGTTGGAGGAGCAGCTGGTCAGGACAGGTCCTGGGACCATGGGAGAGCTGGCATGTCTGCCAGGGGGAGCAGCTGCACAGACATGCCTGACCTTGCCAATATTTTCACTATTTTTCCAGTTGTTCAACCATCCCCATTTATTTGACTGCTGGGTTTGGGTCTGGTTCACACCTCTTTGCTGTCTTTTCTAATCTTACACTGGTGCAGAACAGTGAGTTTTGGGGCTGAACCCAAATATCCTTCCCTCCCCGGTGGCCTTCATGGAGCCACCTCTACCATGCCTGGGAGTTTTGCTTTCCAGATACTTCCAAGATGTTCCCAGTTTCAGCCACGTGTGTGGGGAGAGACACGTTGTCTGAGAGATGAGGCTAAATCTAGGCCAATGTAAAACCCCTGAACAGCAGCTCTAGCACCAGCTGCTCTGATGAGCACTGATGTGGAGGCAGCCCCTGTGCACATGCTGGGGAGGGGAACAGGTGCCAAGAGTGTGTATGGGGGGGATATTCTTGCTGGTGCCATGCAAGGTTGGATGAACAGTTGTTTTTTTCCCCTTCTTGTCTATAAATTATTTTGTTGAAAACAGATTTCTTAAGTTACAACAGTGAGAGCTCAATGAGCTTCACTCTAAAGAGGAAGCTACCAGTGACAGATGAGCTGAAAGAAAGTCTTGGCTAGGTTAGATAGGAGATGAGGCTCAGGAGTGCAGCCTGTCCTCACACACTGTCCTGGCCACACTCAAAATTATTTCAGATGCCTGGTGGGTTGTCCACTCCTGCAGTGGGGTGAAGGCTCTCCCAGGGCTGCTGAGGGAAGAAATGCAATGTGTGCTCTACAAAACTCATCCAGCGTTGTAGGAAGTGGTGGCATTCCTGTTTTTGGGTAGGTTTCTTGGTTTGAGCTGAGCTTCCTGGAGAGCTGCTTCCTTCTTGGCCGAGGACACAGGAGGTGTTTTGGCAGGCTCTCCTGCAGCTTGGTGAAGGTGGGAGAATCTGGGACACGGGGAGTCCTGTTCCTGATGCTGGAGGAAGCACAGGAGTGCTCCCTCGCTTGCTCCCTGCTCCAGCCAGCTGCGTTTAATTTTAGAAACACAGTGCTATCTTGGGGCATCTTTTCCATGGAATGCGAGTCTTTAAGTAAATAAATAACAGCTTTGTGGAGGTGGAATGACAGCCCATAACCACACTGCAAAACACGCACCGAGCGAGCTGAGCCCCGTTTCACTTGCATGTGGAACTACTTTGTACAGATACAGTGGCTGAGCTGCTTCCCTCCCCTCCTTCAGCCCCCTCCAGAGCTGGCCACGTGTGTTGATTAAAAAGAAATAAAAACACCTTGAAATACCAGCCTTGGAGAAGTGGAAATGAAAACCCCTCCAGCTGTTGGGGGTTCAGCTAGAGTTCTCTGGCTCAGGTTTGCAAAAGCTCTGGTTTAGCAGCGATGGGCTAAGTGTTGCTGGCCATGCCTTTGCTCCATCTGGGACATCCCAGAGGGATGTGCTCTCAGCCACCCTCAGCGAGCGAGGAGGGAAATAGCAGACTACACAGATGAATGCAAGAAACTTGTGTTTGAATACCCCTCCAAGTCTGGCAGGCCAAGAGAACTTTCTGCACACAGTTGTGTTGCTTATGGCTGAATGTCCTGGGTGTGTCCAGCAAGAGATGCTTACTGGCTGGAAAGTCCTGTTAAAGCTATTTTACCAGAGCCCATTTTTCCTGCTCAGGTCCAGCAGCTCTGAGGTGCCTGCATGGCAGCTGTTGCATAAGCTGCTGGTTTCCCTGTCTCCCTGAGTCAGCACGGTGAGCTCTTCTAAAGCTTCCAGATCACCATGGTGATCTTCCTCTGACACTTCAGAGACTTCAGCAATGGACCTAACTTGGCAAGATGGAACAAATGGAAACAAAATCACTCAGACTGCTGCCTACTCTCTTAGCTTGGTTCCTGATGCATGTTTCTGCTGCTGCTGGGACAAGACAGTGGCTGAGGTGATGGGAAGCTGTGCTTCTTAGGAAATGGGTTAAGGAGCACCCTTCATGGGTACATTAGGATTTGGCAGTGGTGCTCCTGGGTGGTTCCTCAAAGCCAAAGGGGTGGGTAGGCTGTGCCTAATTGAGGAGGTATGAGTGAGCTCTGGCAATGCTCTTTGTGGCAAGCGGGCTTGAAATCAGTATCTGTGGCTTTGAAAAAGCATCATGTATCATCCTTGTGCCACACGCAGACAGAATGCTTGAGGAGGTTTGGTTTGTTTTTTTTTTTTTTTTCCTGGCCTTTCTCTCCTAAGCTTATCCTATCCTGTTTCCTATATCTCGCAGCAGCAGCATTTCTGTGATAGTTTTGCATGTTTGTTCAAGGGCTGGTTGTTATATTTGGATTCATTGCACAGCCTGGGGACTGCTGGCTGCCCCTCACCCTTGCTGGTGGCTTCCCATCCCCTCAGGCTGTGAGGACAGGAGGACTTTCTATGTGGTTTGGTTCTGCCTGCTTGTTCTCTGCAACCTACCTGATCTCAGCCTGCTGCTGACCACAAGTATGGAGGGATTTTTCTTTAAAATTTTTGTAAATGTAGGCTCTCTCCTGTGAGGTTGGGCAAGCTCTGCCCATGTTCTCTATAAGCCCAGGATCAGGACGGCCCTGGCAGCAGCCTGTCCTTTTCCACTGATCCCAATTAAGATTCAGTCTTGGCAGGATGGAGCCTTTCAAGCTGCCAGCTGCAATAGGAGAGATGAAGCTTCAGGGGCAGCAGAAATTATTCCCTTCCCTCTGCTCTGTTCATTTCTTGGATCTCGGCAGAGGATGGCCCCAGGAGTTGATGTGCAGAAGCCAAATGAGCCACACAGAGCTAAAACATTTCCATTCAGTGTCAAGCCCAGGGTGGGGAAGTACAGCTCTCCAAAATGTAGAGGCTGTGGGTGGTAGCTGGGGAGGGGATGGGACAGGAGGGAGAATGCAGCTCCATGCACTGCCTCAGGACAGCAGCAACCCCAGCCTCACTGGAACTCTGCACACAGGGGGCTCAAGTGCCAAAGTGACCCTGGTAATGAAACAGGAGTTCATTAAGGGCTTGGAAAGTGGCAGTAATGGTAGACAGCACTGCAGAGCTGAAGCCCCTTTCTCCCAGCTCTACAGGAGCAGATTCCTGTCAGGTCTCTGCCTGGTGCTCTGCTGATGTTGATGAAGTTTTACCACAGGGTGCACCAGCTGGTCAGTGGCCTAGGGCACTGATAATGGAGCAGCTAATGGCATGAGTTACTTTCCAAGCATAATATTAACACAACTTTATGGTTGCCTAATGCTTCTGCCTCCTTCTACCTCCTCCTCTTCCTCCCATGCCTCCTGTCAATCTTGTCACACTGCAGCCAAGCTTCCCTTGCCATAGCAGCTAGAAGCTTTGTTTGTGCTGGCCTTGTGTCCTTTCACCTGTGCACACTGAAAGTATCACAGATATAGAAGAAAGTCTTTCTGTTGCATTTATTTTAAGATTAAATCCATGCAGGAACAGCTTGGTAGTACTGAGAGTTTCTAGTTTTGAGCAGGTTCTCTAGAATTTGAGGATAGCTCCGTGCCCACTCTGTTGATGGAGCTATTGATGAAGCAATTCTATCTAGTACAATACTGTTGCTAATTTGGCATTCTCTTGGAGGCAGCCCTTAAGGAGTAATGGTGTATGAAGCTTTGCTCCATGGAGTAAGTGTTGTGTGGATGGCTTCTTGGAGAGCCATGGGCATGAAGCAGCTTGCCTGATGGCCATGGCCACGCTGTTGCAGTCAGGCTGTGAATGTGAAGCTGAGGGAAGCCTGGTTTGTCACAGAGGAAGGTTTAGCAGCATCTCAGGACATCTGGTCCTTCGAGTAAATTTACGCTCAGCTTCACAAAAAATAGATACTAAACCGAAAGCTTTCTAAACGTGGCACTGGCAGCAGGGAGGGGCAGAGGAAAGTGGCAAGAGCTGGATTTGTCTCAGTTACTGCTGAGCTTGTGACCAAAATGAGAATCTGGCCTTAAAACAGGGTGTACTGAGCTCACCCAAGCCCTTCAGCTCCAGCCTATGAAAAGATTCAGCCACTCCACCCTGTTCCTTTCCGGGGAGCACACCAGACACGTCAGGGGTTTACCTTGCCATCGTCACTGCCTTGTTTGTGGTGCTCCTTAGATCCACTGGCTTATGAAACCTAAGTTGAGGCTTTAACCTGTAGTTTAAAAAAAATTAAAGCCTCCTTAGCCCACAGCAACCAGGGATTCCAACTGTTTTTAGGTTCCCTGAAATGTTAAGCTTCTCTTGGAGCAAGGATCTGGTATGGGAAGGTTAGTGAACTGAGTTTCCATTTAACTAATTAGCAGCCCTGTGTCCTGGCCACAGCACACAGGGTGTTACAGCCATGTTTATGCTGTTGCATGCCTGCAGAACTGCTGCTGAGGCAGCCAGCAGGAGCTGCAAACCAGTGAAGGGCCAAGGAAGGAGTGGGATGAAGGGCCAGATTCTATTTAATTGAATCCATTGTGAAGCTGTGTAATGCCAGAGACTTAGGGAGAATTACTGCAAGTCACCAGCGGCTTAGAATAGCTAAAAAAATTGTTGCCCTTTTCAGTGCTCAGCTGTTGCTGCTTTGAGAGTCTAGAGTAGATCTCATTTGAGAGAAGAGGTGCCTTTCTGAGGTATTTCCAGCTACAGCTTTCTCCTATTTCTTACTCTTCTTTCCCCAACACTTTCTGAAAGCAGTGCTCTCTTTGGCACGGATTTAATATCTTTAAGACTACTTAGTGACTAGCTTCTACTGGCTTCTCCTTCATACGTTGTATCCAATTATTTCCAGGGCAGTCTGAGGGTGGGGTAACTAACTTCATGATGTGGCCATGAAAGAAAGAGGCCTAGCTGCCACAAGTGATGCAGGTATGGTTAGCAGTGAACATGCAATAATACAGAAATGGGATGTGAGCTGGGGCAAGTGAGGGCTTTCATCAGGCAAGAGCCATGCTGCACCTGCATTATGAGGGCTGCACATGAATAGCAGTATTTGCATTCTTGCTCTGTTAGGTACACACAATGTTAGAGATAGGACTTGGGTGCTGATGGCATCCTTCAGGAAGAGATGGTAGGCTCAGTGCTTTACCTTGTTTCTTTTGGTTAAATCTTTTAAAAACCTGTTTTCAAATTAGGAAGCAGCTCCTAGAAAAAGGTTGCAAATCATTGTGCTATTGTCCCAGGATGAGCAGCATCTGGGAGCTGTACCTGGAGAGAGTGAGAGAGAGGGAGGACCTCTGGCAGTACCGCTGCTGCATCTGCTGCCTTGCCCCTGTGCTGGGACCCTTGGCTTCCTGTGAGGGCTGCAGCAGGTGGGAGGAACTGGAGTAATGATGACACATGATAAATTATGATAGTAAACCTACAGGATTACTCAGTTTAGGAACATCCAGATAGAGATGAATTTCACTCAACAACAAAAAAAAGAATAGGTTCCCTATAGTAATAAGTTATTGTGATTGATCCCTGGCTAATTAATTGTAAGCTAATCATTGAAATTTATAAAATCTGTCTTTTTGCTTGTCCCATGTTGACTATTCATAGAAGCTCATGGATTAAAACATAAGTGTTCATTTGAATGAGTAAAAAGGGTATTCAAAGTACTGTGAAACAGAGCCATTGCAACTATAATTTATTAAAAAAGCAAGCTTCCAAAAAGTAGTCAGTTCATCAACGTATCATTGCTCACCCAGCACCCTTGAAATACACAATGCTGTCAGCTCATTTCTCTTGCAAAATATTCTGTTGCCTCATGCTTGGTTCATTATCTATACATGTGCATAGTTTTAAGACTTGATAACGTAATACAAGCGTAAAATGGCACCAAAGTTTTCTCACCTAAAGCTTCCAGCCACTCTAAACCCAAGAAAGTTGTGAAATGTGCGTAAGTAGCAAGATGTGCATGGCAGTCATGCATGTGCTGAGTCCCCCGTATGGTCTTGAATCCTTTGTGAGAGCTTTGGAGCATGACAGGAAACTTCTCAGAAGCCAAAGATTCGTATGCCCCAAAGCATAATTTTATTATACTATGTCCAGTTTTCTTTCAGTATTCAAATATTTAGAGACTGGGTGAAGGCAGGGAGGGTGGGATGTGTTATGTGTGGTAGGGAGGGGTTAAGTGCTTGTGTAAAGCAGGTACCTTAGCAGGTTACAGATGTGCTTCCTTTCTGTGGCAACTTGTTGCCATGCTGAGTTAGGGAAAAGTTTGTGCTATTGGCATAGCAACTCCACAGATTAAAAAGGTCTCTAGTATTTACAGGGTCAGCTGGGATTGTGCTCAGCATACTCCTGGGAAGGAGGAGTGCTCCTTAGAGACATCAGTGATATCAGGGGAATAAGGACTGTAACACAATATGTATGTATACAAACGTTTATGGAGTTTGGGCACCCAGCTTTCCAGGCTCCTTCCTGTTTCAGTTGTAGCTGCTACATGGGTCATTGTATGTGGCTTACCTCACAGTGACAATCAAATTAATTCACCTTCTAGTGGAAAAAGTGCCCTCTGTGGTAACAAGAAGGTTTGTAAAGGATAAGCAAAGGCATTTGTAGTGAAACCTATTTCTCCTAATCTCAGACCTGTGCTTACTTTAAGTGAGCAGGATGTGCGTGACTGTGGTGTGTGCTTCATTGATGCTCAGAGTAATTTAATCTTATTTCATGAGAAGTAGCTACTTACAAAGGTCAAGACACTTTTTCAGTAGCCTCTTTGACATTATTAGAACTGTCTTCAACCCTGTGCATATGGTGAGGGAGCACCCTGAATCGTGTGACTTCACATTAGCCATACAAACTAGAAAACAAGTAAACCAAAGTTGAAAATACCCTGTTTAGAGCATTTAAATTAACATTTGAAAAGGATCCATCAGTATTAACAAAACCACATTGAATAATTTCTTACCTAGGATAGTCAATTATCCAAGCTATGTAATGCTACATGACAGTGGCCACTGGTACAACTATGGGGACACTTAAGTGGCTCTGAGGCCAAAAGACTTCAAGAAAGCAAATTAGAGAAACATGCAGGAAAACATTCTGGCCAAGGCAAGAGTAACTACCTTACTCTTCCAAGTGGCTACTATTCTTAAAATCTGTTTTATCTGTCAGGACTATGCAGGCTCCTGATTACTAGGAATTGCACTGCAGGGTTAGAAAACAAGGAGTCTTCTGGGGATTGGGGTGACAACTATTTCTAGAGTCAGGAAGAGCTGACACCTACTTCAATGCATGGCACAATTAAGCCCTTAAGCATGCAGACACAGGTCCTCAATGTATTTGAGCACTAAGGTCGAAATGCTGGAACATGCTTCAAATGTTGTAAAAGGTATCTTTCACATCAGCAAAACAATTTTTCCTAATCCTGAAATCCTGTTTCTGCATCATGTTTTGCAGAGAGCTGGGCAGCTGCCATATTTTTTTCTTTTGAAAAAGTTATGTGAATATTCTCAATTGCAGGCAAGGGAAGCAGTAGCAATGCAAAAGGATGGGAGCTGCTCCTCTGCCCCTGGCTCTACCATAGTTAGAATTTCTGCTGTATGGTAAGGCTCCCCAGCTATGTTCTTCTCACTGTCACCTTCTAAATTCAAATTAAGGGGTCAGGGAAACAGATGAACAAGCACAATTCTGAAATCTTAATCCTTAACTTAAAAATAGTTGCCAACAACAGCACTTTCAGCACTTGCTTCATTTCCAGAGCTTACATTTTTGTGGTGTGATGACAGCACCTGGGAATATTTCACAGCAAGAAGGGAAAAAATAAAATCCGAACATCTGGTATAACCAGGAATCTTTGCTCAAGCTCACGGTGAGGACCCTGAAGTGACAATATAGGCAGAGTGGAAAAGTCTGTCCCCTAAAAAACACACATGGTTATCAACAGGGATAAGTGGGCTCTGCTGTTCACTCAACACTAAGCTGACAGGGTAAGGCAAAACTGGAGTTGTGGGACTGTTGTATGGTACACCAACCAGCCAAACAAAAACAGTTTTGGTAGAGGCTGGACATGAGCAGTGGTCACTTGGAGGGCTGGAGCTGTCTGGATGTGATCTAAACCCTTGTGAAGTCTCCCCTCTGCCCACCTGTCTTACTAAGCAACTTCACTTCTTCAATCACAATGTCATGAGTGACTGCTTTGCACATGTCATACACAGTGAGGGCAGCCAGGCTGGCAGCTGTCAGAGCTTCCATCTCCACACCTGTCCTCCCCCAGGTCTGACAAGAGCTGCGAATCACCACTGCATATCTGGCCTCATCCAGGCTCAGAGACACCTCAACGTGGTTGAGGGGGATGTTGTGACACAAGGGGATCAACTGGCTGGTCAGCTTGGCTCCCTGTATTCCTGCAATCTGGGCTACTGCCAGCACATCCCCTTTCTTCACCTGGTTCTGCCTCACCAGCCCAAACGCCTTCTCCCCCAGGCGGACCACAGCACCAGCAACAGCCCTTCTTCTTGAATCCGACTTCCCTCCAACATCAACCATTGTGGCCCGTCCTTCCTCATCAGTGTGAGTCAAGTAGTTGTCAGAGGCAGGAGGTATATTGGTGCAAGATCCCAAATCCCTGGTACAGAATTCAGGTCCTAGATTTGCCTCTTTGGACTGACAGTCCACTGAAACTTGGTCAACAGGAGAAGCCTCAAGGCACTTTGTGTCAAATGTGGAGGTTGGGTCCTTCTGGAAGACACAGCAGCCTCTGAGCTGGGTTTGTAGATTTCCTGTCGTTATGCACCACTTTTGCTCTGAGTGAGATCCTAGTGGAAAAAGTTGTCCTGTAAGCTTATTTTTCATTAATGCTCTGCCCATTTGTTTGGGTAAACTTGTTCTCAAAGTTATCCAATGGCTAAATGTGGGGCCCCACTGTTTTGAATTTGGGGGATTCTGTAGGGCATCTTGGCATAGTAGGAATGACATCAATGCAGGGTCTGAGGAAAAAAGAAAGAAAAGTGACATGAGAACACATTTTACTGACTGGAAAAATAAGTCTGCAGTAGCCAAGAACCCTGTCAGAGCACTGCTTGGGACATTCTATATTGCAAAAATCTCAATTAAGCCAGTGAACATCCAGTCTTCTCCTCAACCTCTTTGTCTCTCATCAGTTCCCTTCATTTGCTGGTTTGTTTTTACAAACCCTAAGACTCGAGTGACAGGTATCACTTATTTCAAGGTCCCTGACAAAAACAACTTGCTTTCAAAAAATACCAGTGTTTATTGAGAAACAACAGCCCAGAGAGCTTATAGGAACATCAGTTCTGAAGAAAAGCAAGTCACATCAACTCAACATCCATTTGAGAATGTTCCAGCACCAGTCTTATTTTGAAATAAGCCTGGTGAAGTTAATAAAAAATTCTTGCATGCAGATGTCTCAACTCTGCCTTTCCAAACACCTTCACACAGAATCACAGAATGTTAAGAGGTTGGAAGGGACCTTGAAAGATTGAGTCCAATCCCCCCATCAGAGCAGGGTCACCTGGTGTAGGTCACTCAGGAACACATCCATGTGGGTTCTGAATGTCTCCAGAGAAGGAGACTTCACAACCTCTCTGGCCAGCCTGTTCCAGTGTTCTGTCACCCTTATAGTGAAAAAGCTTTTTCTTATGTTTACTCTTTCTCCCATCACAGGCAACCCTGCTTCCTGCTTTCATCTCCTCCTGCATGGATGGGTCATGCCAGCACCTGAGGACAGCAGAGACCAGAACCATTGCATCTGTAACTGCACTGCCTGGAAGCTCAGAAGGTGGGTGGGTCTGTGATGGGAACCTCTCTTACTACTGCCAGCTCGTACCATGTTAATGACAGCTGAAACTTAAGCACTGGAAAAACCACACTCCTCTTATTGACAGATAGATTTTAAATCTACTCAGAAGTATGTTCCAAGTTCAGCTGGCAGAGCTCCCAGCTGGCAGAGAGGTAGTAAGCCCTCCTGCCCCTTTTCACCATTTAATCCCTTGGTTTTGGCATTTGCACAGGGCTAAATGCCAAGTGTCAAGAAAGGAGTCTTTTTCACATAAAAGTTATTTGTTTTGTAAGTAAAGAGAAAGCAGTATAGAGGTGAATTGCTAATCCCTAGTTTAACTGCCTCACTGATAAGCATGTTTCTCTTTTTCTGGAGCTCCTACTCTCTTTTCTCTGAGAAATTTAGAATTAGGCTTTGCACCTTTCTGTGCTATCCCTGCTGCCACAACCTACAGGTATCACCCTGGACTGTCCACATGACAATAACAGGACATAAGTGTCCTGGACATAAGCGTTTGGAGTGCAACACTGGTTTGCTTTAGAAGAGCATAAAAAATAGTGCTTATTTCACCTTTCTTTTCCTCTCTCTTTATAGAGTGGGGTGTAATTTGAATATTTCTTTTTAAAATCCAGGAAATCAAAGTACTCTCTTATGGTTTACTTGATTAGCTTTAAACACGAAGATAAACCCCAGCAAGGTGTCTTCTCTTCAGAAATTGTACTGCAAAGGCAGACAAGTACTTAATTCCACAAGGTAAAGACACAGGGACAGGAGTAGGGAAGAGCAGTACTGTTTGCTCAAGTAGAGTGCCAAGTAAAAGACAGCAACAGACAGTAATGCACACAAAGAATCTGCTTTTCCTAACAATCTGCATTTTCTTCAAGTTGTTGCCTAGTCATCTCTACCTTCATCCAAATTGCTTATATACCTATAAAAAACAGACAATGGTTTTCTATAGCACTATATATAGCACAAATGAAAGCATCTGACACACTGCACCTCCTTATATTCTGTTACTGCACCTGAAGTTTAACTGTGTTAGCTTCCAACTACCATGATCTCAGAGGGGAGGAAAGAAGGCAGGAGATACTGAAATTAAGGAGGAAATTCCCATAACTGATGTGGACTCATGAGGAGAACAACCTGCCAAAAGGAATATTTTGATTAAGAGAAATAGGATACAAATCACATAGCAAAGGATCAAAAACAACAGTGCAGGGAAGAAGCCAGGTTTGGCTTACTGGGACTAGTAAAACCAATTAATGATTTCAACAACATTCATTATGTTTCATTAAATTAATTCCATATACACACCCACCCACTGACTGCTTGCATGCCAACATTATTTGAAGTTTGTAAGTAATTCAAAACACAATTAGGAAATCTCCTAATGATTCCCCATGTGTCACAGCAGGACAACTCTCCACTCATCTCCAGTCTCTCTACTGATGCAGTGAGTGCCAGCTGTTAGTCTCAAAGGGACATGGAGGAGCTGGCAGAGGACCTGGACAGGCTGTCTCTTGCTGTATGTCTGACAATGTTAAAGCACTTTTCAAAAAGAAATTGGATGGATCTGATCTGTAGACACCCAAACATTGACATGAATGCTAACTTTGGAGTGTGGAGATTCTTTCAAAAGTATCTTGAAAAATTATGAAGGTCCCAGTGAGCTGCCAAGGGTTTAACATGGTATTTTCCATCTAAAAAAAAATATTCCTCATGCAGAAAGTCACTGCACATTTTGAACAGTTTTCTTTCCCCTTGTCCTGGAATATAATGCAGCAGTGGCCAAAATAAAAGAGAAAAAACAATGAGATATAATCTTGAGCCACTGAACCCATTCACTTTAAAGGATCATAATTTTCCATTCTGAGTTTTAAAGGGTGCATCAAATGAAAAACATTCTGAGTGAAAACCTACATTAAAAGACCTCAGTAGTTCCTATTTCCTAATAAAGGCAACAGAAGTACAAGCACTAGAGTAATGGCTTTAAAAAAAGAGCAGATATATCCCTCATAGGAAAGACCTGCAAATCAATTTGTGTTGCCTTCCTCTCTCAAAGCTACCTGTTTTAAAGCTGTGTTTTAAACTGTACAGCAGCTAACCTGCTCCAAGGGGAGGATTGGAATCTGGGTTTGAAACACAACGTTCATTTCTCTCATCCTTGCTGCATTCTCCCACCTCTTGTTGATAAGAAACAATTGGACAACTTACAATGAATCTCACAATGCTAACACTTGCAAGCATTTCTTAAGCCTAAGGAAGAAAAAAGGTATTTAGGAATATGGCTGTCTCACTAAACAGGGAAATCTGGGCATGGAGGAGGTAAAAACCACACTGAAGATGTGAAAAATCAGTAAAAGAACCCCAGCAGTACTGCAATGTTCATGAACAGAGCTTGAAGCAGCAGAGAGTTAGCAAATAAGAAGAAGGCTTGGTGAGATACCAGATACTACAGTTTTCATGGTTATGTTCTATTCTGAGACTCTATGACAAATAGGGGAACTTTCAAAAGAATGAAGCCCTAAGTTTCAGATTTTGAAGTAAGGAAGTACTGAGGTGGGAAACTTGCATTTCTGTTAGGTTACTGTCAGGCTCGATACATTGTAAGTGAAGTTGAAGTTTTCCCATGGAAAAAGGTCTATCCTGCATCCTTCAGTTTCATGAAACTCACCCCAAACTGCCTTAGTACAAAGGAAGCAGATAGGAAATAAGAGATGAAAAAGTGAACCCATTCAAAAATGTAATCAACTTTCAAAATCAGAGAAAACAAAAAGGATGCTGTCCATCAGGAGACAGGATAAGGCTTGGTAGGGACATTAGACCTTTCTTCCTTCTCCACTTCAGCATGTTATCCACAATTGCCTTTTTAAAAACCCCACATTTTGACCAAGACTTAGGCAGAATGAAACACAAGTTAGACTTAAAAGCCCAATCCACTCTGCTCCCCCAAGGACAAAAACCGAACAAAATAATTTTATGTTTATTACGTACTGATTTTTCACCCACCAATCAGGATCATTGGCCGGTTCTTCATCTGGGAAATGTTAAACATGCCTAGAAATAAAATAAGGAACATATAAAAATCCCAGCTTTTAGGGTTTTAAGTCATGCTTCTTGTTTATACATTTAGTTTTCTGCTCTTGACAGAGCAGCCTGAAAGCCAAGGAAATTGAAAGCTCAGGGAGGACCAAGGGAGAAGGAGAAGGTGGAATCTAGCATGGTATTTATAAAACCAGAGCTGCCACAATCTCCAAGCATCCAGCTACTATAGGTCTATCACACTGTAGAACCCTTTCCCAGAAGGCTTCCCATAACCTGAATTACAGTGCACTTACTATAGAATTCAAACAACTGGAGACTATGTTGTTTCTTAACTAAAACCTTTACCTGTACTAGTTCTAAACTGTTAACAGAGTTCCAATTTGATGAAGCCCATTCACAAAAGGCTCCAGAAACAATACTGGGATTAAGACAAATTGAAAGAGGACAGACCATGTCAGGTAAATGCTCTGATGGCAAAATGCCTTTACTAGAGGTGAAAACACTCTTCTCCCCCTCCACTTGCCCAGATCAGAAACTTGGAAGTGAATGGTGTAAAAAGAAGGGAACCAATTCTACCTTTATGTTTACACGGCACTATTTATCTGGGTCAGACCAATATACTTTGCAAGTTACTCTACATTCAGATTTTAAAAACTTCCATTGTTCTACATATCATGGAAAAAGGGCAAAATCAACTGTTAGGAATCTGGAAGAATTTACAAGAGATCAAAAGGGCCAAAGCACATTTTTTTAGTGTAAGGAGGAATATTCCATAAAGCCAGTTCATGTAGAAGAGCTGCAGCCAGATTGAAAAAAAACACGGTTAGGTTCAGATGTGACCAAAATATAGTTTAGACAGCTTGAGGATAAAACTGCATCATCAGAAACCTTGTGCTGTGACCTTATGCAGAGTACTAGACAAGTAGCTACAATTTTCTGCATACTTAAAATGAAATCTGTCATTTCTAGATACATGTTAATAAAGTAGTTGGACTGACAGCTCATCTTAATTGTAATACCTATTTTGAAGCAAAGGGAAAAAAATAGATCCAGGAAAGCTCCAATTTTTTCTTTGCTGTTATTGTGAGCAGTGCTCTTTGCATCCCTTTGAAGACAAAAGTCAGCCTGAAAATTTTTGATGGTCTAGCTCATGGGAGGTTAGAAGACTGACATTTGGATTTTGGAGTAACTGTAGGACTGGTATATTACCATCTTTCTACCAGAATATACTCTTATCAGCTAGGAAAATTTTTTCCTGAGTTAATATAGCTTGATTCCAGAAGCTTCTCCTTCTTTCTTTCCCCTGGCAAGTCAATACAATCCCCCATCGGTCCCAGGACATTGTTTTCCCAAGTCACTGCTCCTATTTCTCAGGTACAACAAACATACCAGCATGCTGTTTCTTTTTTCTGCTCACTGCTGCTCCAATGACTTGAACCAACTCTTCCTCTGAGGCACCTGACCTCAGGTGGTCTCTTAAGGACACTTCTGAATTCCCAAAAAGGCACACCTGCAGCCAGCCCAAGGAAACAAGAGAGGAGAAATGAGAAAAACCAAAATACAAATATTTTTTTTTTACAAATATTTTTACAAATATTTCATACTAACATCCAAGAGTTTTGAAGAGGGCTATCCTATTGAAGAAAGGGACCATTTATGGAGGCTCTTTTCATGTACACAAATAGACAGCTTGGGACATTTATGTCACCTCAGCTCACTGGGATCTCAGGCTGCTTTGGTCATCTGCCATTAGGCAGCAGCACAGCTGTTGTCAATATCAGGTGACAATGCATAAGCACCAACTTTTAATTGAAAACTTGAATTTTCCCCCAGAAATTGCCAGTTTAAACATGGCAGGAAATGGCTATTCCCTCCCCATTCTACAGCCACTGAGAAAATGTACAGGCTGCTCTTGAAGGAGAAGAGTTGGAAGATGTTTGGTGAAACAAGCCAGGATCCTTGTGAAACACAAAAGCCAAGCCCTCACGGCTGCTTGGATCCCTTTTTTAAATGGGAAATCATCTGCTTGTCACATGTTTAAGATGATTTTGAATCAGAGATTAAAATGTTTATATTTACCGGCCTTGCAACCTTGTAACTGAAGTTTACTGTGTTAGCAATAAAGGAGAAACAAAAACCAAAAGGTGATACAACATCTTAACAGCCCAACAAGCTTGAAGAATACATACAGAGTAGATAAAAAATAATTCTGTGTCTTTCCATCCTATGCCATCTACTTTTAAGGGAAGAATTTCAACACTACTTTCACTGCATGGAAGCAAAGGGAATAGTGTTTCTCTGCCAACCTTGAGGTTCCCATCTGCTGTTATCCTCAGCCGATTGCAGGATCCACAGAAATGCTCTGACATGGAGGTGATAAAACTGATTTGTCCCTGGAAATGTGGCACCTTATAACTCTAAAAAAATTCAGAGGAGAAAAAAATAAAGAGTCAAATATGGACTCTAATTTTTTTAAGTTCCACTTGCTCACAGAACAGAAGACATTTTAACAGATTTTCTTCAGTTTTAAGGTCACATGAGAGGGGAAAAAAAAAATATTAGCTGTGGCTGGGGTTTGAGTCTTTTCTGCCCTGTTCCTGGGAATTCATAAACTTGTCAAATGTTTGCTCTTGTAGTTACTAACTGACAGGTGATGCCAGTAGTATGCTCTTATTCAGGCAGCTATGAGCCACAGATCTGTGTGGGCTAGAAACCCCCTATGAGACACTGCACACTCTAAAGCAATATTATTAGTTCACTGAACAACTGTTTCCCCAGGCTTATTAATGTGCAGTCATAGACAGACATGGGCTGATAAAAGGTTCAAAAGTCATAAATACAGGATACAAGCTTGCCATTCTTTAGATCTGAGGCATCTACTGAACACATTGCAGTTCTAAAGGTAATGACTATGACCAGTTTTTTATCAGTAATGCAGGCATCTTGATCAAAACCCTGGAGTTACTACATTCAGTATTTTTCACTTTGCTTGTCAAGTATAAACGATGAACTTGGGAGAATTTAGAGATTTCAGCCAGGGAAAGAATCAGGACATATTATAGATTCTTTTTCTAACCCTACCTTGGCTGTGCTTGAAGGTTCACAGGGCAGTTTCTCCAGTTCAGGCCATCGCTGTTTAATAGTATCGAGCATTTCTTTGTAGCTCACCATCTTCTTGAAGTTCCATTTATTGCCTAGAATTAACAAGACCAACATGACTTCAGTTTGTGGATTTTATTTTTTTAATTAGTAGAGAACCATCACTTCAAATTTTCCCTGTAGGTGTCCCAGCCCCAACTAATCCTAATCCTAAACCTGCTACTAATCCTTTTCTACTTTATCCAAGGAAGACAGACAAACCGCAAAAGATATAACGCGAAACTTAAAGCATTTCCTAAATCCCCAAAAGAGCTCACTAAAACTTCCACAAACAAGCCCACAGGGTGAATAACCATTAGCCAGATTTTCCCATGTCCAAGGCACACACTATGCCATGAAGAATCTCCAAGCAGG
Source organism: Calypte anna (assembly GCF_003957555.1). NCBI lineage: Eukaryota > Metazoa > Chordata > Aves > Apodiformes > Trochilidae > Calypte > Calypte anna. Next base: position 15,636,399 of record NC_044246.1, read on the forward strand.
ACTTCTTACCATCAAAGGGCATGTATTCTATGAACCGCACATCAAGGGGCAGATCCTTTGTGAAATCCACAAAGCTCAGCAGTTCATCCTCATTGAAGCCTCGCATCACCACACAGTTTACCTGCAGGAAAAGCAGGCACCTGAAATTAGTGTATGACAGAATATGACTTTCTACTCTCTTAAACAAGGTTTCAGAGTCCTTGCAGAAGGCGGCAACACAGATAAAAAGAACTTTGTTTTCTTTTTGGAAAGAAAGAAAAGATTGTGAAAGAAGCTGGCTGAACTGCAATGGCATAAATGCTAATTTCTGCCAAACTTGACTGTAAGTTTTTGCATCCAACCTAATTAAAGTTGTTAAAGCTGCCTTGCTCAATGGATAACTAATAAAAGCTGGGTAACAAAGGCATTGTCTTACCCATCCAAGATAGGGCACTTTCTACTGTCTAAAAAGACAGCTCCACTCCCCAGTCCTATGTTGTATGGCTTCTGTAAAAGTTCTGGCAGGGTACCTTCTCTTACACTCTTTATGGCAGATCAGAGGCAAATTCCAGACCAGGAATTGTCCACAGTACATTTTATAAGCATATGCTGCAGGGTAACTATCTCCACCTTCCTCCAAAAAGAGGTTAAAACCAAGTTTTCCACACATTCCTCATAAACAATATTTACATTGGAGCCTCAGGTCCTCTGTGCTTTATCTGCAGAACAAGAGATAACTAGGCAGCAGCTAAAACACTCCCTGTTAGCAGGGCAGACTTGTTTATCTGAGCATCATGTATGATGATCTTAACATCTTTCAGAAAAGGCTAAAAACCAAGTCTGATTTCAAACATTTTTCATAGCTTTATAGCCTACCACTTACACATAACAGACCTTCCAAAACACTGGTGAAAAGGAAGGGAACCACAGCTGCAGAATTGCAAACAGCTGAATTAGGGTGAAGTGGTGCATTACAGCTAAGTTGATCTTCCTGCACCCCCAAAGGAGGACTCCATTCCCCTCTCTCACACATCAGGGTCTCCTGTAAGCAGCTGAAGGAGATAAATCAGGAAAAAATTAATGTCCTTCTGCAGGGTTGTTTTCTGCCTGTTAACTCCCTTGGCCAAGTTCACAGCTGGGTCAGTGCCAAATCAATAGAGGGGTTAAGAAGCAGCAAGCACAGAGCAGCCTGCAGTCAGGCAATCAACAGGCTGTGTGGCACTGTGAGTCTGCACCCTCGGCTGAGGAAGCAGAATTTTTTTTCATTTTTCCAAAAATCATTCACAGGAGGGAGGATAATAAATTCTTCATCAAGTGAGCTGTAAATTTTATCACCCTTTACGGTAAAATACAACAATTTCAGAGTAAATAAACACTGGCTTTACCTTAACAGGACGGTATCCAAGTTCAGTGGCTTTGTGGATTCCTTCCATTACCTTATGAAAACCTAACATAAAAAAGGAATAAAAATTTATGTTTCTCCTTTAAAAGTGGAATGCAAAAGGAGGTTATTAAATACAAGACAAAAAGAGGACAATTAAAATTTAATCTGATTTGGTGGACAGGGCTGCAAGTGCAAAGATATGCAAGTAAAGAAACTTCAGTACTACACAGTACCCCACACGGGCTACAAGTTTTCCTGTGGTTAAGTCACTGAGATATTTTTTTTAACTGGTATTTTGGTAATCAAAAATACTAGAATGCTTTTCTGCATCTTTGAACACACAGGTAGCATTAGCATATGATTTTCCACTTCGCTTTTCCTTGTGTTATGTTCTTCTTTTAAGGGAGTGGAAAGCATTTGTGAAGTGCTTATAGACCCAGTGAAGAAATAATACTATTTATTTCATAATAATGACATGTGTCATTACTAAAATGGAAGAAACTCTTTGTTCTGAGTCAGAGAGTACTAAATGAATTTTAAAAGGATCTTTCTAAAGTGTATGTGGAGGGGAGTGAGGTTGGGAACAAACAAAAACTCCTTGATTCCTTTTTCCACCCTGGCAACAGATGTAATTGGCTTCTCAAAACTACTATCCATTAGTTTGAAGATCACAGGCAGCATCTTATGATATCATCATTTTTATGACTAAGCATGTGAAACTGGTGAGCACAATGGAGGAAGAGAGGTTGGGTGTAGAGAATTTAGGAAAGCAATTCAGCTGGCCTTTGACCCTTGAAAACAAATTAAAGATGTCAAAAACTGCAGTGACTTCAAGGAACGAGGTGCCCAGCCTCACCCTACCATTTAATTTGGTCCACACTTGTCAGCTGCTCCCAGACACAGAGATATAGTTAATTTATGGCAAGCATCTTCATCCCTATATGTAACACTTAAACTCGGAAGAAAAATAATGCAATTTTTGAATTTTAAAAGTCTTTAAGAATGCCTCTTAATCATATAATTGAATCCACACCTTTTGTCAACTTTAAACAAAGCTCTTTCATCACGGTATCAATTTTAGATTTGACACATTATTCCTTCCCTGCCACACTCACCAGCTGGCAGAGTAGCAAGGTGATAGCAGTAAGAACAAGACAGCAAGCTGCCAAGATCTGAGGGGTTCCTTGCTGGTTGTGCTCAGCTGCCAGCTGCACACTGAACTCAGGTATGAGACAAACACCATATGAGACTCAGTTTCTTCTTCCAAAGCTCAGGTCTTCATCAGCATATACTTGACACATGCTAGCAAAAGGGCAATATTTTTCCAGAAGCTTGTGCTAACAATCCCTGTACTGTTCCTAGCCATATATTTTCTTGTGTAGGTCTATCACCTTCTTTTCCCTATCTCCTAACTACTGGAATCTGAGATTCTCTAGTGAAGAGATCATACCTCCTTTACCAGAAGGAACTTTACCAGAAATAAGCAATAGTGCAATAATATTCTGTGTATATTTACTTAGTATTGGATGTGTTTAAGATCAAAAAACAAAGGAGAGATGTGAAATGTTCACTTTCTGGCTGATGAAGGCATGATTAAGCATGGACACAGGAAAGTAGATAATGTTAACCATTTTATAAGCTGGTCCTAATGCTAGTCCTAGCTGCACAGTGAGAGGTGGAGGGACAGTGGCATCATTTGCAAAAAACTGTTTGAAATTATGAGTTGTCACCCTTGTCCTTCACCACCTAACTTGTTCTGTATGTGCCCACGAAGCTCACATCACAGCACTGGTTGTTGCTTTCATTCCAATTAAGCAAGGCTGATTGTAGCAACAGAGATAATGACACACTGCTGTAAGGTAATCAAAAACCTCTGCAACAGAAAGCCTTATGTGCAACTTCAGGATTGCAAGAAGGTGAAACATAACTAAAACAACCAGGAAGCAATCACCAGCAAGCAGCAAATCAAAAACTCTGCATGTTTGAATACTTGCATGCTTGGGCTCAGCTCCCTGTAGAGGTATGGAACAGCATTACTGCTTACAATGCATCTAACTCAATGTCCTTCCCAGTTCTGCTTCTCACATCCTGACACATTTGCAACAAGAGTAAAGTTTAGAACAGTTACCAGAAATCTCTAGAAACAATAACAACAAAAAGCTATTCTGGTTAACAAAAACTACGCACTTGTTTCCACTAAATGATTTTTCCAGGAAGGGTGATTATTTATAATAATAATCTGTTACAGAAAAAAATAATAATCTGTAACTGCATATTTTGAGGCTGTTTTCTGTTTTTGCTTTCCATAAGGAAAGCTGCTAGGAGTTCATTTGTATTGTTATACTTATGAAACATCCCCTCTATATCAAAGTCCTTGTGTGGTAATGGAACAACAAAAGAAGTAAAAGCAAAACATTTAAAAATGTTAGAGCAGAAACAAACACTGGATGTCATTGTGTCAGGAAATATTGCCAAGGCTCAGATTTTCTCTAAGTTATTGTTCTACACTTCAACATGACAAGTCTTCTCCTCTTCCACTCAATGAAAAATTTCAGTATTTTCATCATTTTAGATTTCTTCTGAAGCATAACTCATGACAACTTGAAAGCACAGAGAACCTTAGACACATGCAGAGCAATCCTATGCTGGATAACACTTCCAAACACTTCATCCTACCAAGAAGAAAGGCTTCCAGCTGATGTGATTCAATTACAGTACAATATTATCCTAATTTCCTTGTACTGAGCAAAAAAGAAAGGTCAGACTGAGAAACAGGTTAGATTGGCTATCTACAAAAAAGTACTTTTCATTGGGTTATCCTTTAGAATGTGGTAGGTGGAAGCAGTAATATTATGGTCATTTAATGTGCTTCCACACGAGTGCAGCCTCTGATCATCTCACAGTCATTTCCTCTATTCCATTTGGGAATAAAAGCAGGTGTAATGCAGGTCACCTGTAGCAAAGATACAAAATTCCTAAAATCCTAGAATGAGTTTCCAGAGGAGCAGAAAAGTTGTTTCCAGGCTCCACAATCAGATACCGCCTTTAGTTGCCATGGAAGACAGCAGCCTGCAGAAAGCTTGGAGAAGTCTAAGACCAGGAATCCCTCTCACCTTAATAGAGCTATATCTTGTTGCCTCTGGAACTGCCACAGGAGACAGGGTAGCACAGTAGGGCAGGCACTTTATTCTCTGCTCATTCCATACTTGGAAATCTCCTATTAAATAAAAAACCCTCAATAACAATAACAAAGTATTTTTACATAATTTCAACCCTTAGCAAAAGGAAAAAAAACCCAAACCAAAACCTCAGAATTCCTATTTTTACCTGGTCTCCACTCAAAAAAAAAAAAAAAAAAAAATCTATGATTTGGAGCCTTTATTCTCCTCCTTAAAAATACTTAGTCATAGAAACTTCCTTTTCATTCTTAATGCTGTTCAGCTGAGCAACTTCTCCCTTTGTGGTTGAAGACCCTTTTTATTTTGAAATGAGGAAGACTGGAAGAGAACATTTATATAAATAAATGTTACCCTTATCCCCCAATAACTCTGAATTTACTTTATGAGCAGCACATTCCTAAGAGCTTCCAATCAGATATGAAGAGCTGTGGCCATATAATTCAGGAAGCTGGAGGATCAGGTCTGCCTCTTCAGTAGCAAAGGAAGTGAATGTCAAAAACCAGGTAATATTCAAATGCAGAGAAGAGAAGGAAAGAACACAGTCAACACCTGTTTGTGATTAGATATTCCCAGATACTTCTCTGGAAGCAGCTGTGCCATGACACAACCAGACTAATGCAATAGCCCATGCTGGAATGCTTAAAGCTCCAGTCAGATTTATGACAGGAGCAGATTCCTGCACCATGATGTGGAAACCTGAAGAAGTGCTCCCAGAGAGACTGTAGACAAGGACACCTTTCTGCAACCGTGAGCATAACTTCAGTTTAATACCGGACTGATTCAGACATTGAAATTCCTTCTCACAGCATCCCAGATTTCTACAGCCTTGCCCTAGGTTTACCTTACGTTGTTGCACCATCTAGTGGCTACTTGGAGGTTTTGGCTGAATTAGAAGTTGACAGACTGCCAAGTTTCATTACTGGGCAGAAAGAGAGTGATAACAAGATGAGTAAGTTCTAGGCTGTAAGGAAGCCCAGCCATGAAGCTGAACTTCAGGATGAGCTTTAGGATTCTTTTAAACAAGAATCTGATTCTTTTAAACAAGAATGCAGTAAACTGTACACATCCAAGCATTTTTGAAACTTTCTTCGGGATTATTCAGAGAATCAGAGAAAAGTTACAAAGCTAGAATCCCTCCTCAAAAGACCTCAGGAACAGTTTATATTTATCTCAGTTAAAAAGTAACAGAGGTAGGGAACATCATTAATGACAAGTGAGACCACTGCTAGCATAGCCCAACAGCTTCCAGGAACTGCTGCTATTTGAGACAAGAAGTTCAGTTCTTGTGGCATCTCAGCCCTCAGCTGCTATAGCAGGAACATCTGTTTTTTGAATAGTATTAAAGAAGAGCAGCAAACAAGACCAAAGCAAGATCTGGAATCCTCTTGACATCCATGACTGACCAGTAACCATCCAGTTACTGGCAGCTGTAGTCCCAGTCCCACTGACTGTGATAAACTGAGCATCTGCTACTCTACCAGTTACAATTAAAGGGGCTCTATCTGCCTAAGAGTTGTAGAAAGAAGAGTCACTATCAACTAAGCTAGTCTAGACGATGGCTAGTAGCCTCAGAAGGGTAGCAATTCACTCCCCTCCCAAATCAACCAAGTGTGAAAGACATACCACATATCTCACAACATTAGTGCAAGTAGTAACACCGTTGCCTTACCTTTCCTCCGGACAATGAACTCAAATTTAGCTGGAACCAAAGTATCCAGGCTGATGTTGATGGCATTTAGTCCTGCTTCCTTCAGTCGGGGCAGCAGTCTGGCTAGGTTGATCCCATTAGTTGTGACAGCAATGGTTTTCAGCCCTTCTAGCTTGTACAGTTGACCTAGGAAAATAAAAAGAATATTTTACAAGAAGTAATTCACCTCTAAGTTACCCATAAAGCCCAAAAGATGATTTGTGAAACAAAAAAAATCACTGAGTAAGGAAAATGTGGGCATTTCAGTGCTTCAGCCTTCTGGCTGTATTGGTGTGAAAGACCCATTTAAGCACAAATTCATTTCAAAAGGTATGAAGTAGTTTCTTGCAAGAAAAATTGGCAGTAAAGAATGCACAACAATTTTGTTCTTAAATAGCTACTTTATTGTTGGAAGAAGGCCTTGTGACTTTGTTTACCTTCATTTCATCAATCTAGCTTTGCAAACTGAATTCCATGATCTGCAATAACAATGAAGAACAAGCCCTCCCTTCCACACCTGACACCTGACCCAGGTGCATTTATCTAGCAACATTTATCTTACTATGCTTTAAAAAAAACACATTCTAACCCAGAGGTCACTGCCAGCAGTCCTGATTCTAAACTGCTGAACGAAATACCACATACAGTCCTAATTAAACAGAAAAAGGTCAACATTACAGAGAATCCCAGGCAACAATATCCAAGGGACAAACCACTTGCACTTGACAACTGGAATATTTTCATTACCCACAGTGGCAGCCCAGCCAATTGAAGAGGGCTTATGCAAGACACAAAAAATGACTAACAAAAGAAAACCACATAAGAAACAGTTAATGAGATGAAGATTTAGAAAATAGCTGGCTTCTCATAAGCCAAATGCAGAAATCCTCAGCATACCAGATCTCCAGAGGGCAGGCTTTCAAGCCTCCCGTTATCAGTACAATAACAAATAGGAAAAAAAAAAACCCAAAACATAAAGCACTTGCAGAAGAAGAGCTGCAGCAAAGTAGTTTTTTTTCTTCCTCCCTTCTCTCATAGCCTCCACCCTAATTAGTTAAGAAATATTTGAAGAACCCTTACTCTTGAGGCAGCTTTAATTACAGCACAAATATTTCATAGTCCCTTCTTCCTCTGCTCATGTTGATAAGGGCTTTACATCTGCTTTATCTCATTTCCCAGCTATTCTCAAAATATTCACCCTAAACTGAGCCCAAAGCTCTGGAATGGGACAAGCTGGGTCACACTAAATATGCTGAAGGTTAAAGCAGCAGCATTTTGCAACATGTCCTGTAAAGGACAGGTTTGGAATCTGATGTTGGGTTGAAAGAGCAATCTTTAGTAAGAGCTACATTTTTCTGGCATTAACCTCTAAAAATCCTTCCCACTGACCAGGAATAACCTCTTCCTAGAGGATGAGTGCTATTGGCCCAAGTTTGTCTAAGATTTTTTAACACAAACTACCACTAGGAGCTGAGCCTTTGTAAGACCATCAGATACACTGCAGACAGAGGACAGCATAGGAACACCACCACTACTTTTATTTACAGCCTCAGAAAGCACAAAATGCTTAACATCCTAACAACAGAGAAAAAAAATGCTACTTGCCACACAGACTTCATTGCTAGAAACATAAAATGCATACAGGTATTGAATAAAGCCAAAGCCACACTGCAGCCTAAAATAGAGAAATTTTTAAACTAATTGATTAGGTCATTTATGCAGGCAGCAGCTACTATCAATGCATCCTCTTCCTCATCAGACTGGATGAGATTCAGGATATGAAAAACTAATAAGTGGAACCACCTGTAATAACAAATTGGATAGAAACCAACTATGAGAAATTCTGGATGGAGCTTTAACACTAACACAAGTTCAAAAGGACCAGTTAGTCCATTCTGCCTTATTTGTGCAAGCTAAGAGTGTTACAGTCACAGTTGCCTCAGTTGCGCTTTTTTTTTTTTTTTTTTTTTTTTTTTTTTTGATTTTTAAATTCAAAAGGAATTAATAAGATTTTGCAACTTTGTAACTCATCTCATACCTGTACAGTGTCTGTTTGCTGACCTTTGGTCATTGATTTAGCAACAATCAGCACAAGCCAAGGCAACTCATAAAACCATCAAGTAGAACAGGATGAACAGATGCCATAATTCAATAGCATGAAGCTAAGAGCTTATATTCCAGGCTCAAGCCATCATGTAAATGTTTACATTTAAGTTTTCATTTACAACCAGAAGCATCGTCTTAAATAAACAACTTCCTTACATATTCTACCCTGATCATGTCCTCAGATGTACTTCTTATTGAGTCCCAAAAAGGTGTGTACATGAATTAACATCAATTCATCCTAATACATGAATTAACAAGCCTGTCCTGCACTACTTCACCCTTGAAATATGAATGTTGTTTTAAAAGTTGCCCAACCATCAGTCCCTGCCCCATGGAAAACTGTTTTGTCAGTACAGATGTGTACTTCTCAGACTCGTAATAAAAAAGCTATCACATAGTTTCTATCTGGTGCTAATTTAAAATTTGAGTATCCGAAAGGAGATGGATTCTATATTCCACTTCCAGCTGCTTCACAGGAGTCTCAAATTCATGTTTTCAGCAGTCCATAGGACATGATTTAGCTTTCAGCAAGTGTTAGTTGCTGACTCAGTTTATGCATGTGCATACATTACAAGACTTGAAATAATCTAAAGAACTGTAGCAAGTGTCTAAATAACATGGTCTCCTACTGTAGCTTCCATCACATTTGAACATTGAAGCAACAAAACTTGAGCTCGAGTATTAGAAATACATGGTAATAGTAATGCAGCATTTATATATTTCACAGCCAGTTTAAGAGAAAGGTTTGCTGAAAACTAGCCTAACTTAAATATCAATCCTATGCAATTTTGTAGCCATCTTCTATAAATCACCTAGAAATCCACCTTAATGTTATACCATCCCAAAGCAGCACGTTTTGTTAACATGGCTTCAATAAAGGTGCCTAAATCAAGACTGCAGAAGACGTTTTTGGGCTTGTTTTCCCAATGAATTTTCCCATAGTTATTATCTGTCATCTATTTAGTTTTAAGACTTTTATCTTGATCCCAAACTTGTGGACTATAGAATAACACCAAAGTCAAGACAAGAAGTGTTTATAGACTTAATTTGCCAGTGTTCAAGATGCTTTAGAAAAGCCCAGCTAGGTTAATACAAATTAATGACAGAATGAACTAAAGTAACAGGACAAGGTTGCATTAGGCCAGGACACAGCCTTGTACAGGACAAGGTTCAAGGCCAGGTTGTATGGGGCCTTGTGCAACCTGATTTAGTGGGAGGTGTCCCTGCTATTGCAGGAGGGTTGGAACTAGATTATCTTTAAGGTCCCTTCCAACCCCAGCTATTCTATGATTCTATGATAATCATCTTAACATCCATTACCTTTGCCCTAAGATCACTATTCTCATGTATTCCATTAAAATTATCACTATGAATCTATCAAAGTTCAGCTGTGAACAAGAACACAGGCTGAATAAGGACAGTGGTTCAAAAAGATTTGTCTCCCTCTTTCAGCCACAGAAATAAAACTTTTGAGAATTCTATCACTACAGTAAAATAAACAAATAAAATCTTTCTGTCCTTCCAACAACAACACTTACTTGTAACAACACAATAATTACTTTACTGACCCGGCTACTCAACTTACAACCTCAACATCAGAGTAGCTGCACCCAGTACAGAAAGCCATCAGCTACCACTGATTTATCAAAAAGGTGGATACACTAGGAAAGAAAGTTCTTCACTGAACTGATGACAATATTAATTTAAAATAATTCTCATGTCAATATATATGCTGAACTGTAAAGCTTTATAAAATGTCCTAGAGAATGGCATTCCAGAATTCAAAAAAAGATTAAATTAGTGCAGTTTCAGGACTCCTCACAGTCAAGGTTGAAGACCCAAGCTCACTGCGGCCATATTTTTTCCATCTATAAACTTATAAGACTATACGAACAGAAACAGACAAGTTCATATACCTATGCTACAAAGTGCACCCACCTACATGGCCTTAATCTAATATATTGCTATCCCACAATGTTCTTGGAATGTTCACACCATACAAGACTTTGGACATTGAAAAAAGTACCTGGCTCAAGAAAAACAAGCACAGTCAGTCAAAACAATATGAATTGAAGGAGACAGACTTTTAAAAATTATTCTATAACTTATATTCCACTGAAGTAATAGTCTTCATCAATAACTGTAAATATATAGACATTTCCACCATTCCTTTTTAAACACAGACAAGTGACATTTTTTATCAAGGAAACAAAACAAAGACACAAAAACAACCTCCTCCCTCCCCCCCCCCCCAAAAAAACAAACAAAGAAAACCTGTGTTGTTTGTAAGCATGTATCTTCTGTTCCTCTCCAGTGAAGACTTTTTCACATCAATTACTGATTTTTCACCCCCAGGTTTCACTATTGCAAGCTATTGTAGTAGATGTAAAATATGAGAGCAATGCTAAGTTTAGCTGCTACAATATGAAGAGACATAAGTTCCACCCAAACAGGAGAGCAGAAATTGAAGTTTTTTGAAAGGAACTATCTATCTATCTTACATTTCACCATGCTGGGAAGAAGCACTGTCATTTAATGTATAATTACTCTTCAGGTTGCTAGACTGTTTTAGAAGCAATTATAAGTGTAGTTCTTGGGTCCATTTAAAGCAAGTCATATTGAAACACAGTTTATTTATTGGGAACTTACCCACAATATCAACCACATCGGGACGGATAAGTGGTTCTCCTCCTGTCAGTCGGATCTTCTCTACACCTTCTTTCACAAACAGCCTTGCTAGGGTGATTATCTCCTGAGCAGTAAGGAGCTCTGATTTAGGGGTCAGCTGAACACCTTCCTCTGGCATGCAGTACTGACCTGAAACAAAGAATACAGAAATAATGTTGATGAGTCAAAATGCACCATGTGCAGCTGTCTTTAATGGATGTCAAACAATTCTGCTTTTCTGAAACACAAATAAGACCATACACCAAATCTTACAAGCAATCACCAATCAACCTCCTGTTTTGCTTCAGAAGAAAGGCCAAGACTCATTTGGTGGGTTTCAAAAATTGGATCTATTGCAATGAAAGACAAAATGATCTTATCTCTACCTAACTTGCATTCAGAGACACCAGCCTGGGCTGGCAAACACCAGGATGTTTCCACAAACTTTGTGGGAATGCTTAGCATGCTTATTAAGCTCTCATGCTTATCACACACTTCAGATATGGCTTTCAAACATCCACCAGCACCATCATCCAAGCCACACCAACTCTGATGAAGACACTTCCACCCATCTCTGGCAGATCCCTAGGCTTGCTCCTGCTTTCCCATCCCACCAGCAGCTCAGGCCCACATCAGTCTCTCTCTGCCCTTTACCATTACTTTGTGAAGACAGGAAACAGCACAGGACCAAAACAGCAGCAAGTATCTTTACTCAATTCTTGGCTTTTGCACAATGGGGTGCATAAAAGCTTTGTGCAAGAAAGCAATCAGACACTTACACCTGAGGTTGCACTTCTCAGTCAAAGAAATTCTCAAATAGTTGTGCTGACGCCCATAGCTGTCTGTCAGAAAAGCAGAGAAGGGAGCAGTGTGCTCCAGGAGAAAGCGTCCTCTTCCTGAGCTTTGCAGTTCCTGTAACAAAAACAATCAAAGTGATCAATATTTGAATACTCACTCTATCAACTTGCTGTATAAATATTAACTTTGAACTCAGCTAATAATTACTGTTCCATTTTTCTCCACGGAGACAGGTGCACAGGAAAAATCCATGACTTGTCATGGTCAAACCCAGCCATTTACTACGTTTCATACCCTACTTAATTCCATGGAGTCGTACTACAGTGCTCCCTGTGCATTTTAAGATGCAGCCTGTTTGCCACAGGTGATTCAGGCTTTTGTGCAGAAGAGAAGGTAGATTTTTTTCAATTCCATATGTCTTCACTTTCCAGAATCAATGATTCAGGACCACCCAATCTCACTACAGATAAATCATATAGAAGGGTCCCTCCTTGTACTTCAATGCAAAAGAACTAAAAGTTGATGAAACACTGCATCTCTGAGTGCATCCTTACCAACTTTCAGATGCAAGACATAACACCTTGTTAATTGCAAAACCAAATTATTGCTCTGTAAAATTATGTTTCATGATGTCTGTTTCAAGAACATTTCCAACAAAGTCATCTTGACTAAATCTACACAACAAAATACTTCCAAGAATCTTGTCTCAGTGAAAAGATGAAAAATAATATAGGACAGAGTGGGACTAGAAGAGGAATGTTTGATCCTGTAGATGCCTGCACAAAAAGATTTAGAATTTTAATAATGTTTTTATTAGCTGTCATGAAGAGAATATTAAAAGTGATTTCTTTTACACTTCTGGGTTTTTTTAGATCACACCAACATATTCTAGAGCAACATAATTTTTAGGAAGTACTGATTATCATCTGCCCTCCAAAATGAGGGCTGATGACTTCAGGTATAAATGAAATACCCCAAACTAGCAGCTGATGCTGGAAATAAATACAGCTCAAGTTTATGACAAGCACCTTTAAAATATCACTACAGTCAGCACCGGAACACTGTTGATTATAGCTGGGTCTAAACCCTGGGAATCCCATTGTCTTTAAAAACCCATGACTTTCAAATTACCATACTGTATCTCTATCTTTCTACACCTGTAAAGCACAGCTGAAACCACTCTGTTCTTTTTGGAAAGTATTTCAATAATGTCAGTGAAACATCCAGTTTCACTGACACTGAACCAACACTTATCACAGTATGGCAGGAAAGCAAAAGTTTACCAAAATACCTTAATCAGCTGGTGGATACTTGGTTCAAGTACTATATAGAAATATTCACAAACAACAGATCTAAATCCTAAGTATGTTGTCTTTATATCTGCTATATCACAGCTAAACTGGCACCTGATAGGAGGCCAAATTAATAACTGACAGAAGTCAGCTGCATAGCATCAGAAAATGAAACAAGGAAAACAGGATCAAAATAATTTAAGGAGCTACCTTCACTGTGTCCTTGGTTAGTGAACCACGTGTGGACACTTAATAGCCAGCTAAAACAAATACAGAAGAAAGCTAAAAAGGCTCTTGGACACACACTGAACTTCATCCACAGTGAAAGAGCACATATGAAAACATTTCTGGATACATGGTGTTCACAGAGTTTAAAAACTGAGGAGAGAAATGATCAGGTGCAGAATTGTGCCTCAAGCCAAAATGATGGTGGCTACTTTTGATAGGCTGCAGCAGGAAAAGGATTAAATAAAGCTTAGACATCAACTAAAGATGTAGAATGAGGAACTGGACAAAACAAAACAAACAACAACAACAACAAAAACCAACCAAACAACAAAAAACCCCACCAGACTAGCTAGTTTTCAAACTGCTTAACTGAGCTAAAGTCATGACTTCCATCTAGTAAAAGCAGACCTGTGAAACCTCCAGACATGCTAGAATTGGTAAGAATGGGAGGATGCCTGTGGGATGGCAGAAACACACAGAGCAATGGCCATCAACTCCCTGGCTCTGGGCATGACAAGCAGTAACCACAGGCATTAATCCTGCCCAGTACTTCCAAGCAGCCCCAGCAAGAAGTCTGAAAATGCCCAGCTAAAATGTCAAAAAACCCCGGTATGCTTCCTCAAAATATTTTATTCTGAAAGCGTTTGTAAGAAAGATTTGGGAGTGGGTGGAGAGAACAGGCTCGGCAATCAGATCAGCCTGGAAGCAAAGGTTACCTGGGAAGAGGCCCCAGTTTCAGCCATCAGCACCTGCAGAGATTTTAACTCCAACTGTGCTAACACCACGGCTGCTCCTAAACTTACAAGCGGGAGCAGTCTTTCTTGGCAGCACAATCTTTCCACCAGCCTTCAAACAATCCACTACTCGATATAAAAAGCTTCAGGGTTAGAGAAGGTGATCTCTAAGAACATCCCTGGCAGTGGTAGGGGTTAGAGAAGATAAAGGAAAGGTGAAGTGGCTGATTTCAAAGCACAGAAAGTGTCTGTTTATGCCTGATAAAACAGCAGTGCTGCTTTCCACATAATTGCTCTTCTGCCAGGAAAAAAAAAAAAAAAAATCTCTTTCAGTTTCTGTTTTAGAACTGTGACAACAGCAGAGGGCTGAGGGGTGCCAGACCAACACTCCCTGGGCCTGGTCTTCCCTCCCCGTGGCACCAGAGCTGTCACTTGTCACCAAAGTGACAAGAGCTATAACATACCACCCCTCCCCAGCCACACCTGCTCCTCATACTCACAGACATTCGTGCATCTCCCTCGTCTCCATCATGCAGAGGCAGAACAAGTCATCCAGTATTTAATTGCCCTAGGGAAATGCTCCAGCCTGGGCACCTCTACCTGGGACGTTTTTTTTTTTATTTTTTTAGCTTTACTTTCCCCAGGAAACCCCAGGTTGGGAGCTTGCCTTGTTAGATGTCCTGGCTCTGATGCACTTACTGTGAGAGCTCTCAGAATACAAGAGCCCAGCCAAATGCTCAGACTTCATTTCTGCTTCCTCCCCAGTTAGAAAACTCAGCCCTGAGCAGATTAACACTGAAGATATTTTAAATACTCTCAACTAAAAAAAAAGCCCACAAATATTTTGTTCTTGAAAACTGCACTGCTTTCTGGCCAGATGAGGTTTCTGATGTTTTCCTTCCTATTATTTTGGAAAGGTGTTGGCATTTGAGAGGGAAAGGAATCCCAGGCTTATTAGAATTATTTTAATCCTTCTTGAAGGAGCACTCATCTCCTGTTTCTTTCTCAGTAACACATTTTTGCACCTTTTTGAGGACCAACCTCCCTTATCCAGTCCACGTAAGTCAGAACTGTACAAGACTCCCACCTCCCCATTTTTAAGTGCTCATTGCAGGAAGGAAAGGAAGAGAAAAGTTGTACTCCCTGATAGAAGTGAAGCAAGAGAAGGAGACTTTAATGATTCCACCTAATGGATGCCAAAATGGATGCTTTATACTTTATTTTCAAGAACAATAACACGCTTAAAGTAATTTCCTATTTTCAAGAAGCCACCGCTGGAGTGGGATGCAGTAGACAGTGGTTCTGTTCCTCATCTGCCATCCATCTTTACAGACAAGGAAACTAAATTAAGAGGATTTAGTGAAAGAATAATACTTCCCTTCATTAATTACTCTAAAGTGTTAAGACTGTCAGGACACAGCATTTAAATTCAGCAGACAGGTGGTGTCCACATTTGCTCTCTTGCTGCAAAAATAGTGTGCATTGGGATAGGAAAAGGAAAAAAGTTTTCAAGAGCTACTAGAGCTTCTTTCCATCAACTTGTGTACAGAGATGGGTTTGTTGGAAAGGAAGAGTGACTGGAGATGGAATTTTTAAGCTGTTGGTTGAATTTCTGTCCAGTTTGATGTCAGCAAGGAGGAATCAGGAGACACCCATGGGGAGTTCAGAAGCATCAGCTTGAGTTCCACTGGGAATGGATCCTGTATTAACAGAACTGCCACTGCACCCAGCACTGACTCCTATTTTTATCAGTTTCACAGAGAAGGCCAAATATAAAAGATGTAAACTCAGCTGCCTTCCTGGTAACACAGGGCTACAATGAAGCACTCTCTCGGGTAGTTGTGTAAGTAGGATTTTTCCAAAGGGAAAGAACAGGGTGAGGTTGGTTCTAGTCACTCACAGCCTGTGTGAGAGTTATTGAAGCAGGGAGAAAGCAAAGGCTGCCTGCTACACTTCTCAGTCTACAGGGAAAGGATTAATCCATTCCCTGCAGTTGAAAAAGATGAGTGGCTGTTGGTATTTTAACGTATTGATGCCCAACCACATACATTTTTCACTCAAAAGGGACAGCTATAATCCCCAAGTCCCCACACCCCTCTCTCCATAGCTGACAGAAGAATCTTCTATGCACCAGAGGAATATGCCCTGTCACACAGTGTGCTTTATGTGATCCATGAAAAAAGTTTCACTCTCCAGGCTGTCAATCCTATGTTCTATACTAGTGCTGAAAGAATGAGAGCTTAGATGATTGCAGCTAGCAGCTATATTTTGACAAGCTGTCAACCCTTCAGACCTGCCAATTCACCTGTGATTTCCAGAAGGACTCTTCTAACAAAGCAGCACAAATGAAAAGTATCACCAGAGGTATTAATAACCAACAGGAATGCCACAAAATGGCAGATACTGGAAAGGCTCAGTTAAGCACAAGGAGGAAGAGAACAGAGCTCCTGCCTATTTATCAAGCTGGAAATCAAGTACTATACTTTCTCTAGCCTTTCACCTTCACCTTATCCTCAGTGATATTTTTGCACTGTGAAACAGCATTGCCTGGAAAAACTTCTGGACAGGCCTTGGGGACTACTACAACCTGATATGACACTGTTAGTGTTGCCCCTGCATCTGCTAACTCCTTCTGTCCCTGCAATTCCATTTGGTTTGTGCATCAGTGCTGCAACCTCCCTGTAGTACCTAACACTGCTGCACCAGCATCATGGACACAAATCACCAGAAGCTCTTCTGTTTCATGCCTCATTTCTAATGTGTTACATCTCTGTAGAGATGTGGTGACAAAATGTCCTCGCTCAACCTGGAAGCTGGACAACCACAGAGGCTGAAATGGGTCTAAGTAGGCTAAGTGCCAGAATGAGGTCTGAGCTGAGAAGTCCAAAACAAATATTATTCTGAGGGCTCGGCAGCTGGTGCCCAAGAGTTGACCCCAAACAGCATTCTGTTCCAGCTTCTGGAACACAGAGTCTTGCTCAGGGACTTTGACCAGCTACCCACAAAATGGAGCTCCAGACACAGAGCTTCAAACATGACCAGCCAAGAAAAAAGGCCATATGAGGTCCTTCAGAACAAGCTGGGCTCTGCCCTTTATCCCAGTGGTGAAGATTTCTTTGAGGCCACAGAAAACTTCAGGTAGCTATTTCTGAATTACAGGATCTACATGGACAGGTAGGAAAAGATGTATCAGGGTGCTGGAGATTTTTACTAGAAATGGTACAAGCAGAGCTGCCTTTTTTTTTCTTTTTCTTTAGGAAAAAAAAAAAAAAAAGGTTAATTTCTATACTGCTATTGCCCTCAAGATGCTCCACTTTTAAGAGTCCTCTCATTTTCCTCCTTTGTTTCAAAAAGCTAGTTTCTGCAACTGAACTTACAGTTTCTGACCAAAAAAAAAAGTACAAATTATTTTTCCTACTGTACTGGAAAGTACGTAACTTTGTAACAAATATATAATCCTATACAAGTGGTATACAAGTATTTTTTATTCAAGAATATAATTTGAACATGTATCATCATGCACACAAGATGGCAGGAAGTCATCAGACTTTCGTTTGTTAAATGAATTACGAAACAAATACTTTCATACTCTAAGACAGTAGGTTTTAAGAAAAGTATTCCTGAAGGTATGTAAAAACTGCTTAATATTAATAGAAAGCAGTTAATAGTAATGCTGATCAGAATTTGTAAGTAAGGTCATGGTTTAAAACAAAACAAAACAAACCCAAAAGAAACTCAGTATGCTTCCTAGATTCCTAAGCCAAGTCAGCATTCAATAAACCAACACACGAACCCATTTGACTATCTGTAAATAAATAAGTGGTAGTGAAAGCGATCACTTCTCAGGATGCAAAGATTGCCACTAATGGCTTTAGCTTATTTTCTGCTTGCTAAAGCCAGCCATGCAAGGAAATCAATAAACCATGTCCCTGCTGGGATGACTCTACAGGTCATGCCTGCTTTGAAACTGAGGGTGACATTTCAACAAAGCCAGGACACAGAATTATATCTGACCACGTTTTGCTCACTGCCCCACCGATCTGTACACTCAAGTTATGCTGACCGCACAAATTACTGTCCCAGCCTGGGACAGGATGCAAAATTAAGCATTTCTACTAGAAAGCAAGCGGCAGAGTTTGGGTCTCCCCCGTTCCAGCAGATCCCCGCTGTGTTACCCCCAGCTGCAGACAGCTGTGGAAGGGACCCCCGAAGCCTGCGCGGCTCCCGCACTCCTCAAGCACCTCCCAACAAAACAATTGCCTTGGTTTTTAACTGCAAGGCACCGGCTTGGGACTCAACATCCTAAAGCACTTCCCGCCGCCCCTCCCAGCACCGGCACCCTCCCATTACCGGCCGCCACCCTCGCCACCATCTTCGGCCCCGAACCCCAAACCCTTCCCCTTCACCCCGCGGCACCGCACCAGCCCCGCAGCCCTTCCCTGCCGGATCCCCCGTCGCCCTGCCTCACCTGAGCCGCGGCGGAGGGAGCCCTGACGGTGACCCCGGAGCTGCAGGCACGGCCCAGGGCCGCCCTCAGCGCTCGCCGCAGGACCGCGGAGCCGCCCCGCCGCCCCCAGGCCGCTGCCACCGCCACCGCCATGCGGGGGGCTCCGACGCCGCCACCAACCGCGCACCGACAGGCGGGGGAGGGAGGGCTGGGGGCGGTGGGCAGGGAGCAGCCAATCAGAGAGGCCGCAGCTGCCCCGCTGCACGCTGGGAGTTGTAGTCCGCTGCCTTCAGCCTTTGCGCACGGGCGGAGGGCGGGAGGGAGCTGCTGTCACCGACCCGTCCCGCGAAGGGAGGGGCTCCCGGCGCCCCTCAGCAGCGGTGGACGAAACCGGCACCGACAGCTTCTGTTGACCTCTTTCCCTCGCCCTCGCCTCAGCCTTCCAGAAGGCAGGTGTAGCCGCCCAGGCCTGGAAGCCAGCCCCGTCTGGGCGCTGTGTTAGTGGCAGGAGAAAGACTCACACACGGAGGACGAGGAAACGCGATTGTCCTCTGCTGGGGAACTTTTCTATAGAAATGACGATTTTCTCTCCCCCCGCGCCCTTCAGAGGCTCGGGGCCTGATGGTGCCACATCCAGTGCCCCCCCGCCACCTGCCCTGGGCTATGGGGCTGCAGAGCGTGGGTGCCCATTGCTGACCTGGACTTGAGGAACTTGTTCTGTAGCTGTTTCCCACAGGAAAGGAGGCTCGAGTGCCCCAAAATCCCCTGGATCCTCTTCTCTGATTCATGTCAGCTACTTCTCCAAAAGAGACATGTCCCTAAGTGACTTTTATTGCTCATAACCCTAGAACTGTACAGGTGTTGTACTGCTGTAGCTGTCAGAAGAATACACACTTTTATACACCATGCTGCTTCTGTGGTAGCTCTTCCAGTCATAATAATTTTATTTTCTTTCACTTTATCACCATGTCAGTGCAACTAACAGGTACAAAAACATTAACAGTCCTTTGAAGAGGTGTAATCCCTCAGTGTTTTCCCTTATTGAGGTGTAAGTAACAGTACCTTCCAGCTGCTTGTGTCACCCCTTATTTCGAGACAGTTTCATGTGCTGGCACAGATTCAGATGTTATAAGGTTATACTTAATCAGGTTATACTTAAATCTTTGTTCTGTTGCAAACCACTTTCTCAAGTCCAATTCAGTCTTAAGCATTTAGACTTTATTCAGTCCTTAGACTGATTAGAAACTAACAGGGAAGTGAATGCAACATTGTTGCCGGTTTGTGAGTGTGTTTATTCTGTTTTGCTTTGTTTAGTTTTTTTGTTCTGGTTTGGTTTTATGCTCCTCAAAGCTGAAGCCACTTGAAAATAAGTGCAGGCTTGAATCAGCTGTGATGTGGCCAAGTATTCTACAACCATTCTCACCAATATAATGCCCAGGTAACATACACACAGATCAAAACAGTATAGAAGAAAACAAGGCAAGATATTGGCTTTAATTACAGTTTTTAAAGGATGGAGAGGCACGCTTGATGCTTACATTCAGAGTATCTTTAGCTTTATGAAGCATCACTTCTCCTTGTAGAACTGGAAAAATTGTAATTAAAGCAATTCCTGAAGTTAATTGAACAGCAAGCGATAATGAAGGCTGAAACACAAAGAGCACATTAGCTTCATTTGAAATGTAGTAATTGTTCAGTTCAGTGAATCTTTCAGTTGCTAAGAAAGTTTAATTAGATATAAAGTGAATAGTGATCAAAATTTGTTACAGCCTCAGAAAGACACAGAAATTATCATTTGCTAACTCATCGGTTTAAAAAAAACCCAGAAGATCCCCATCTTTCTCTAGTAAATAATCTTACCTATAGTGAAGGATCTCATTCTATGCTTCTATGGGTGTTATAGGTAAGGACTATGTTAAGCCTGACACAGATCTGCAAACTAGCAGAATGTGGCTGGGGTGAGCATATTAGGAAAGGTAAGAAATGCAATGTCTTCCTGTACTTTAAATAGGGTATTTTTCCAGACACAGGCATGTGCCATTAAACAAGAAAAAAATCAGCTTTGAAGCCCCCAGAGGCAACCTCTTACTCCCAGAAGTGTTGTCCTGGTTTCACTGAGAGAGAATCAGAGGCCAGCCCTGGGATGGGGCTATTAGCACTTTCCAGTCAGCTGGGGGCTTAAGCTAGGAGGGCAAATGCCAGAGCAGCTGCCTCAAATTTGCCATCAGGTGTGTCCTGTTCTATAAACGAGAGGCTCCATATAAAAGGGGGAAGTCTGGGTGTTCTTTTTGTCTGTCCTCTTTTTCTCAAGGGCTGGATGTAGCTGGAGAGGCTCTCTCAGCTCATGCTTCTTAAAACTGCTTTCCTGATTGTTGTGAGTGCTTGTGTGCTGTATGTGGACTGGGCTGGGTATAGTTTTGTGTACTTGTTTGCTAGTTTAAATGTTAGTTTTGCTGTTTCATTAAATCTGTACTTGGTTGAAAGTCGTGTTTCCTCTCATTTCTTTTCCTATAGAAATGTGCCCATCTAGAGAGCTAATGCTAGAAACTATCTTGGATGTAGCACTGGACTTGCCTCACAGTCTGTCCAGCCTACTCCTGCTGGACTCTGGTAAGTCTGTGCTGTGCTATATGAGGCCATGCTTGGTTTTTTGGTGGTTTGTCTTTTGTGTTGTTTTTCTGTGGTTGTTTGTGTTTTTGTTTGTTTTTAGTGGATTTTAATTTTTTTTATTACTAATAAGCAATATGAACAATATCTTAAAGAAAGTAGCCTGAGGATAGAGATTCATTGTTAAACCTCAGAGCATGCGTGAGTTAAAAATGACTGGTTCTGGGCAGTTCTCAGCTGTTTGTGGGTATCTGAGTGTTCTTTTCAGTTTAACACACAACTGCCTAATTATCTACAGTTGAGACTCTGAGTTGATACAGCTGTGGCTTCTGTTTTAGTTTCAGTTTTTCTGCAACAACAATGAGAAAAGAACAACTGTTTGTTAAATGTTACTAAACATCATAGTGATTAGGCTTTTGGCATTCTTTGTTTAAGCAGAATTTAGAGTAAGGGGTTCTAGAATACTAAGGAAACATGCTGTGCCATGTATTTTTTACTGATAATTCCAACCAACTGGAGTAGCTCCACTTCCCATAAATCACTATCTAATAGTGAGTCATGGCAAAAAATATTCTGGAAGCTTCCACTTAACTTGTTTTTGCTGGCAAAACCTTTGGCATAGGAAATTGCAATCTAGAACTCAGCTATAATGATGCACTCCCTTTTAGGTGATTTATATGCAAGGACAATCAAAACCAAATTAAGCCTCTTTTACTTCAGAGAGACAAAACATAATTGTAGGTTTGCATGAAACCTTCTGATCTCTGACTAATTCTCATCTGTGGTCTGTAAACTCGAGTGCCTTGAGAGAGTATTTGGCCTGTTCCTTTCTATATTAGCACTCTGAAGAGAGTGTTTGAAGATTTTTCCTGCTGTATATTTCCTCTTTTTTTCTGCATATTTGCACAACCATGCAAAATATAACAAAGTAACATTAAGCTTTTTGTCAAAAAATTCCCATAAAAATTTAGACTTCAGGAAAATTTTCAGTGGAACGTGGTTCCCTTGGAAAATGTCCTTTCAGCATCTGCTATGTAAAACTAAGCCATCTAATAATTCACAACTGTTAATGCAGTTGATGTTTGAGGATGATGGAGGCTCCTCCTTTAAATCCAATCAGTTGACTTATCATTGGCATCTGCCTTGTACCATAATTTGCAATCATATTGCATGAGTGAATGACTTCACTGCTACACAGTACTGAGCCTTTTGATCTGATTTTGCTCCAGCTCAAATGAAGAGAAGCTTGTCCTTGAATTAAGTGAAAAGATATAGCCTTAGTCCTCCTAATTTATCTGTGATTAGGATATTAACTCAGTCTTGTGGAAGTTTGTGAAGATTGGATTTAATTCACATGTAGAGTGGAGAATGGACAGATTTTAATTATAAAAGGTTATATTACAACAAAGGTAACACCAAATGAAAAGCTAACAACATTTCAGACTCTTATCTTCTGAAATGAATGATTCATTGTGACTACTGAAGTTCTAGAATTGTTTCCCGGTCTCTAATGAACAATCACAGGGGTACTTGCTTTTAACAGACAAAAAAAAGAGGGGAGGGGGAAAGCTAGCTGGAAATCTTCACTAAGAAATTTGAAAGAAAAGAAAGGGACTTGGAAGATGATTGAGATGTGGCCATATGCAGCAGCAATGAACTTATCACAGACTTGCTCCTTTATTTTCTGAGAGCCCAGTTTAGAGACGAGAGCTTATAAACCTTCTAAGTTTTGACCTGAAAAAAAAACTGTCAGTGGTTTATGCACAAGTTGGTCTGTCATATACATATTCCTGGCTTTTAACTCATGTGTACCCCTTATCAGAGCAGAAGAATTATAGTATGGATTAGGGGTTGGAAGGGACCTTGAAGATCATCTGGTTCCAACCCCCTTGTTGTGGGCAGGGACACAGCATACCTCTTAGATTTTCCTTATTAAGTGTGCTGGTATGCTGACCAGGGAAATGGAGGGACTTTCTCTGCACTTGTCATGCTGCAGTTAATTTTGCTCTTATGTAATTAAATCTGTTCTTACCATTCTTTAGGTGTTGTGAGGCAGGTAAGTGTTGCTACATTTTGTCAAAATCATTCTTGGATGTCCTCTGTTCCAGAAGACTGCTATAAACTCCCAGTGACATTAGACATGGAATATATGTTGATCATTGTTCTATGTGACTGAATATTCTACTTGCACCTTGCCAGTATTAAGTATAAAATACTTTTCTCCACCTGTGTAACTTACTAGAGTTACATTGTAAGATGTATTATTCCAGTAGTTTAGTCAGAACTCTGCCTTGCATACGAAAATTAATCCTTTCTCAATACATGGGGGCTACTGGAAATATCTTTCCTAACATGATAAAAAGTTTTTTCTCTTTTTGAAGACCATATCATGTTGATGGTAATAGACTAGCTATGACTAATGAGCAAACATAGGATCTTACGTAATTTCATTACTAAGGAATGAGTGATAATGTATGATGTAAATGCATGACCTGTTGTTTTGAGTTATTTAATTTAATCTCATTTCTATTAGTCAGGGGTCTGTGGTAATCAAGTTTTTCCTGTCTGATAATCAGTACCTCCCCTGATTTGCTAATGGCTGTTAAGTGTGTGCAACAAATTTCAAAGTACCAGATTTCTGAGTCAATGTAATTAGTAACAAATATTTGAAGTCTGAGTTCACTGCCTGAAGAGCCCCAGTAGCCATATCTGTCCAGGCCTCCTCTTTCAGTAGAAATTTGTCACTTTTAGATAGCACTTAACTACCTGAGGTCAAAGTAATAGACTACTTGCTGTCTAAAACATTGCTACACTTTGATTAATAGAAAATAAACTATCCTCTCCTCAAATCTCATGGAACCATTTAAGACTAAAGGGATAACTTTTTAAAGAACCTTCTTCCAGGCTTGGGTTAGTTATTTCCCTGTTGACTGTGTACCCTCCATATCTAAGCAGTCATTCATACTGGTAATCTTGTCTTTATAGCACTTCTAATAAAAATGTGTATGTAGAACAGAGAATGATATTATTTACTGCTTGCTCATATTGATTATCTCTAGTCCACACCATCTCAATACATAACACCATTTCTTTAATATGTCTGTTTTTACAACTCAGCATAATTTTGCTCTTTATTTTTGTAAATGCTCTCTTTGAGACACATTGGTGTTTTCCAATGAGTTTGTTCTTGCACTTTTGGATCTCCAAAGCCTAACTCTCTAGTTAAGGCATTCCTCCTCACCTTCTTCTCATTCCCAATATTCTTCTGGAAGTGGTTTTTATATTTGAAACTCATCCTTGCATATTTTTTTTCCCCTTGACTGGGGTGTACATAACAATTTATCAGCCCAGATGAAACTATAGTCTGGATAAGTCCAAACTCATAAGAAATGTCTGTGTCATGTGAGGTAATGCAGGAGCAGATTAAAAAAAAAAAAGGCTATCTTAACTCCCTGAGTAAATACCTTCCTCCATTTCTAGAACAGGAAAAAGTGATTTTCCTTTTGCAGTATTTTATGCTTTTGTTGCAGGAAATTTCTTTTAACTCTACAAATTTATCCTATTAAACGAAATAACTGAATATTTTGATTTTAAACTAATCCACTAATAACCCGTATATGCATTTATTTCATTCTTTTGTAATCTCTATCATATCACAACCAAGAGTAAGAAGCAACCATTATTTTTTAGGGACTTGTGAAAAACAAACAAAAAAACCAACACACCAGATCACTTGTTCTAGACACTTTATCAAATGAACAAAGTATTACTTAAGTCCTGTTGTTACTTATTTTCCTGTGGGAGTTCACTCTGAATTTCTGAGCAGCGCTTACCTCTAACCAGGATTTAAAATTAGAGAACCTCTTCTGGACTCTGAGTGTAAAATGGCTCCTCAGAGAACCCTTTGCTGCCCTCTCTGCCTGGCTTGGGATTTGCCTCCCTGTCAGCCCTCCCTCTACTGCTGTTTCTGCGTTCTGGTTTCTCCCGGGAGTGGCACCACAGACACGGGTGGCTTTCTGCCTCCCTCAGCAGGACCAGTGTGGCTGCTCCAAGACTTTTGTGCACTGTCACTGGGACTTTGTTCCCGGGCATGTCCATCCATGATTTAGTCCAGTTTGGGACTTTTTCTGTTCAGGATGTGATTACTAACTGAGGACTGAGTTTCACTGTTGAATATTTGTTTATATCTTTGAATATGCTCACATATTTGTTCATTTGGACGTGATTCACCACCTTTATTGTTATTGGTTATTATTTCATTAAACCTATTCTATTTTTTCCAACCTTAGTCTCTCTCCACTATCTCCCTTTTATCCTAGCATCTGCCACCTGGTTATTGACTAAAGCTGTGTCATCACTCTAATAAGCATTCTAAATATTCAGTAGGCAATAAAGCCTGTGTCCTAAGAAGATGCCTAATGAGTAAAACAAGCAGAACAAAATTTTATGTAGAATTATATTAAGATCTGCCCACTGGATGGAGTTGAATGTGAGCTGTGTGCATGGACTGGACTTTCTGTCCCCTGGCTTTCATGTGGGAGAAGATTGTTGCCACTGTGTTAGGCTTTTTGAATTGGAATCTGGAAGTATAAATTAAAAATTTGTAAATTTTGTTTCTCTGGCAATCAAATGGTATCAATCACACAAGGCTTCATCTGTAAAGGACAAGCAAAGTTGAATCTTCAGGAGAGTGGGGAGGAGTGTGTGTGAAAAGGAAGGTCTGACTGATAGAAATGCTTAAATACCTTTCCAGTCACATTCACCAAATGTTTTCATTCCCTTGGAGATGCAGTACACTGCTTTTTTTCCTTGACTGTAGTTCTTTGCTCATGCGTCCAGTGTTTTACTTAGGCTTACATAAGAAATACCACTAAGGTTCCCAAGACTTTCTTACTTTTGTGCAAAGTTTTTAACACAGACGTGCTTTCCAGTTCATCTCACCATGTTGTCAATAAGCAACCCTCCTGGCACAACCAGGAGACTCATTTAGGAATGAATAAATATGATGATAATGAGAATTTCCTGGCGCTTTTGAAGTGTCCTTGCCCTGTGCAGTTGTACCAAGTAATGGGTAGTAAAGGGCAGCAAAACTCTACATGCGGTTTCTTTGATATGCATCAGAAAGGAAAGTAGGGCAGAAAAGCTGTAAATGATGAAGAGCAACCCAGAGAATTTCTTATTTCTTGCTAATTGTGAAGGTTTTGCAAGCACTTTTTTGCTTATTGGCAGTTAATCTCACTTGTTTGGTCTGCAAGCATCAGCCATTAAGAGCAGTCAATTCCACCCTGAGACTTTGCCCTGAAGTCCCGGCAAAACCTTCCTGAAGGTCAGGATGAATTAATAACTTATTTGAATGTTTTTTTATTTCTGGGAAACTTCAACAGCAGGGGTTTGGGGACCAGAGCTGTCAGGATGAAATCTTGCATTGAGAAGAATGCAATAACTTCATTATATCTTGGAAAAGCCTTTGTTTATAATGTATTCAATGGAACTCACAAATCAGCATTTAAGTTTCTATGTCAGTGGAAATGAAATGAAGAGTATTGTTATCTCTCTGGCTCAAACACCTTACCTTGCAATATGAACAGTGTGCTAAATAAAAATATTAAAATTCTCTGGTTCACTGCTAATAGAAAACTTGCTTGGGGAGAAAGTAAAGTTTGCATCTTTCCTCATGTTTGTGGTAGTATTCTTTGCTGTCTGAAGCATGAGATTTAAGCTGCCAGTACTATGATCTCTCTTGTGCCTGCTTTTTCTTCAGCTTCCCAAATAAATTGCACCAATAAAAGGAGGAACCAGAGCAGAAGTGTGGAGGTCTTAGCTCCATGCTAAGAAAGAACAGCTTTAACTTTGCTAAGAATGTCATCTGACTTTTCTGCAGGACCTTTTATAATGATACAAAAAAAGTTTGTGCAGTTCAAAAGTCTCTCCAAGTAATTTTGTGCAATGTCAAATGAATTGTGCATCAACACTGTAAAGAGAAAGAAGGTGACCTCTAAAATGCCATCTCTAAGGAAAGGAGAACCCCTGAATACAGTACTTTAAAGCATGTACTGTGTCTTCCTTGAAAGCGTTTCTCTGAATGCTGTTTATGATGAGCACAGATAAATAAAAGCATCAGCTTTCTGTTTTTACCAAATACAATGATTACCAATGGTAGAATGATCATTCAGTCATGAAGACTCCTCAATTAAAATGCAAGCATCTTTTCTGACTAAGTTCATTCAAGTTCATAAAAGATCCATTTGCCAAATGCCAGCTTTTCTATGCCAAAATCTCTTGGAAACATATAAAGAACAATGAAGAGATATTAATATATATCTTGATGTGTCTCCAACATTCTGTATAGAGCGGGCATAATATGATATTGCATTTTGTTTGGCTGTAAGAAATGCCCCTGAAAAGGAAGACACATTGGTTTAGGCTAACATGGAAATGCATATATGTAGAAATTAATATTTAAAGAAAATAGAATGTTTGTTTACCTTTGTGTTGAGGGAACTCTTTCATTCAACCCTGAAAAATATAGGTATTTTTTGGTTTTAAGCAAAAACTTTCTTCATGTTTTTGAGAAGCAAAGGCACTGGGAAGTTTTATATTTCGTACTCCTTCCTGGGAAGCTGGAACTGCCAAATTTGTCTAAAGAAAAAAGTACTTCCATTTTCCACAGAACAGTAATTTGGTTTACTTATTGAAATTGCAACAGCAATTCATACTGTAAAAAATTTTTTTTGTGGTTGATTTTTGGATTCCTAATTATTTCTGTTTCAGGTGAGAAGAAATATGAGCTAGGACTTCAGCTCAGATAAGCAGTCTTGTATGTAGCAGTGACCCCCAGATAGCTGAGTTCTTCTTCCAAGTCAATGCATATAACTAAGAACTAATGTACCATCTTAGATCAGTCTAACAGGTTAGCACATGCATAAGACTTGAAAAAGGTCTGGGGAACAACATATCCATCAATAAGTAGTTTTTTACTCTAGATACTTAGACCATTTCTTAATTCAGTGCTAACTGAACTTAAAAAGGTGTTTTTTTAAAAAAGCAAAAATATTGTGTGTAGCTAGGTGGTGCTATAGGCTTGTGCAATCCCAATCAAATCAGTGATGCTTTGTTTCTACATTTAGTATTTAAAAAAAAAAAAATCAAGCTGTGATCTAGGAGTCAGACTGCTACAGAGTGTTTTGCTGTCTATAGTACTGCAAGAATAGGAGTCACTTAAGATCTTTCCTGTCTTATGACGCTGCCCAAACCAAATAGCAGCTGCAACAAGAACCAATCCTCTGAGGCAGCAGAATTGAGGTACTAACAGGGAACTTTGGTGACAGAGGAAGAGGTGTGCTTCTTGACAAATACTGAAACTCTATATAAGCTCAATTTCATGTAAGCAAATTCTAGATGTGAAATAAGATCTGCCAAAAATATATATAAGATTGTCTTGCTTGAACTGAATCTGAAAATAATGAAATTCTAGGAGAGATAACAGGTGCTGATAATTTGCTTTAATGCCTGGGGTCTTTAGCTACTTGTGCAAGTTGAATATACATGCTCTAACTATTCTCTTCCTGATTATTATATTCCAATTTTATTCTTTTGCCTTAATAAATACCTAGTTTTTCCAGTTATTTTTCCTTAACTTCTCTACACCCAAAAATTGCAAGTATTTTTTTAAATCTCCCATAGAAATGTTATACAGCTGGGAGAAACAGCAAGCTAGGTACATGTCAAGTTTATTTTCCAGCTGGTGTACTTTCATACTACTCCTGAGGTTCACAGAGCCATTTTAGTAGAAATTTTTCTGTTGTTGCTAGCAATTTAGGCTTGTGTTAGCTTCTAATTTTTACTATGTAGCACAGCATAAATGATGCTGAGTACAAATGCATAATCACATGAGTGCATCTGACAGCACCTGAACTTAAGCTTGAACCCAACAGCCAAATCTGATTTAAGGATCACAACTGTTAGAAGGCAGTTCAGCTGAACTACACAATGTGTTTTTCTTGAATCTCTTTCCATACAATACCTGCACCTTCCTAGAAGTAAGGATAATTTTCTCTGCTCCTCTGGAGCTCACTGCCATTTCTGTGATTCCAGTCCTTTGGAAGTTATGCATTAAGAGAATAGGAATGGGACTCAAAGTGATTTCAGACAGATATCAATTGTAGGTGTCAAAAGGCTGATTGAGCTATTGAGACCACATCTTCAAGTGCTACCTAAAATTTATGCCTTTTTTGGTCCACAAGGAAGGTGTGGTCCTTAGTGTTTAACCTTGAAATCACTCAGTGGATAATCTGTGCCTTCCCTCTGCACTGTAAGTGTCTCACAACTGAATTATCTAGGTTGCCTTTCTGCTAGTTTATGCATTTAATTCTCCTCTTGTGATGGGGAGCTCTGTTCATTCCTCCTCTTTCTTCTACTTCTGCCTTCTTGCCTCCCTTGAGTCACTACACTGTGTGGAACTGCATCATCAGAAGAAAAACTATTTATCTTTCTATAGGTGATCTGTTCCATATTGTTCAGTACACTCTTTACACTTCAATAAGTACAAGTTGCAGATCCTGCAGTAAGAGGGCTGTTGTATTTATTCTGTGCTCTTTACTTATTTGTGTCTTGATTATACAGTTCCTGTGGCATTTGCAATGAAAAAGCATACAGGGGAATTGCATGGGAAATTGCTACCTACTGCTTATATGTACTGTGCCTTGTTTATTTTTATGCCTTTACCAGTCAAAACTCCTTGGATGTAAAGGAATGACTAATGTTATTAGAAACTGCTTTATTGTTATTACAGGGAACCTGGGCCAGACAAGCTAGTGATAGGATTGAAGTACTTCTCATCCCACTTGCAGGCTAATGTGTGTCAATCAGCTACCTTGATGTTTTAATGTTAATGAAGGTCAACTCCAGTGCTCTCTCCTTAGCCCTTGGAGATGCTGTGTGTACAAACCAGAGGATGGAGCCCTTTGTGTGTCACATTTGGATGGGCTATGTACTGGTGGGCTGTGCAGCCTTCCCTGTCTGTCTCTTCTGTAGTAGCCATGCAAGGGTTGCCTCAACCACAGCCAGAACTCGCTGCATGCGTGGCCTAGCGTCTCTCTGGGCCTTACAGAATTCTGGATTACAGAAACATTCATCTTTGAGGTGTTAGGCTGATAAAAGTGCCAAATGGAGTATTTAGCCCTTCTTGGAGCATCTTTGTCACTGTATAGCCAGTTATCCGTCAGAGGGTGATGCTCTGGTTTTCAGCAGAACTGGTTTTCCATTACCAGTATATGGCCAGGTTTCCTTTGAAAGAGTTAATTGTACATGTACAGCAGTTCATGCAGTGTAAGCCAGTTCAGGGTGCTCAAGAACATATGGACTGAATATTTTTTTTTTTCTTAAAAAAACCAAACCAAAACACCAAAAAACAGGGAAGTTTGCTTACAATGAGCTTTTGGTATAATATTAGATTAATTTAAACTCATTTTTAGTAGAGCTGGCTAAACATGAGCTGCTTCAACATAATAGTATTTCCCTGCTGCAGTGATGGTTGGGATAGCTGTAAATATTAGGACACCTTCAGAACTAACAGCACCTAGCATGGGATTCACTGTTGATATAGATAAATAATCCAAAACCTAATTGGAAAGTAGATCCCTTCAATAAAGCAAGAGCAGTCCATATAACTGAATGCCAGAGTTGTTTTACCCAGCAGGAGAGTTTTAAGGCATGACAGCTATAACTTTCTTCATTCACCATTTGGGAATTCTGAACATTGCAGCATAAGGAAAATCCAGATTTAAGAATTCTTTGTATAGCATCCTCTCTGATGCAACACAAAGGCAGCTGTCAAAACAACCAGGAAACTGTTACAAAAATTTTAACATAACTGGAGAAAAACTCCCCACTTCCCCCCTTTGACAGTAGTTCTAGGCTGCATGAACAAAGTAAGAACAGGCAAGACATGATATCATATCTGTCATGTCCTTCTGTGACTGAAAGGACAAATACTGTAAGTTAGCAATAATGGAGTCATTGACAGACTTCAGAGAAGGATTTCTAAGCAGGTAGACACAGGTGAATCAATTGTGTGTCAATAGTCCTTCAAAAGACCAACAAAACTCTGCAAAAGGCAGTTCCTGCTTGAAGGAGGATGTGCAAACACACAAAACCAACCAAAAAAATACCCTGAAGAGTCAGATGTGGAAAAAACTAAAAGTTGCTTGCATAATAGGATTCATGAAAATTGATAGCTGTTTAATTTGTACAGGCAGCTAGTTTTTCTGCTGCCTTTAAAATCTTTCTGGAGCAGCAGCAAATGTTCTGCCTTTCTGGCATGCCTTTTGAGAGGCTATGAAGTTTATTTCTCTTATATTAATCTCTTCCCTTCTACTCTAGAACTGAGTTTCCAATGAACTGTGCAAAACCTTCAGGCAATTTAATGCACACATTTTGCAAATGCATTTAGAAAATCCCTCCATTTTATTTCAACTTTCTACTACTTCAGTGCAAGATCTTTCTCTACCATTGTGTGGGAGCTGGAAACTTCTCTGTATCTTCCATCTTATCAGCTGAGAAAAAATCTAATTTTCTTACTTGCCTGGCTTTTAATTTCTCCATCCTTCTATCCAATTTAAAATCATAAAACACTGAGATCACATTTACATCAAAGCCACTCCACAAGATACCTCTGCATAGCATTAGTGTTCATTCATCAAATACTCGCCCACTCCATTAGGGACATACACTGAGTTTCTCCTGCCTTTCAAAATACCAGGAGTTAAAGGAAGAGAGCCTGCTTTTTAAAGTGCAAATATTTTCAGAAAGAAACTTGACATTATTTGGATGGTTTATCCTGTTTGTCAGGCTTGATTCAGCTGAAAATGAAAACATCAAGCTCCAACGGATTGAGATAGTAAAAGAAATTAAAGGATACGTAAAAACCTTTCATATATAATATATGTAATGAAAGAAGTACAACTTTTTTCTCCTATTATTTGGATGACTCTACAAGAAGTTTAATGTCTTTTTCTGTGCTCAAGTCTTGACTAGAACTTAGTTTAAAAGAGAAAAAAAGTCAGGCTTTGGGTGCTTCTTGATTTTTATTTTTTTTCTTCCCTCCCCCTTCTCCAGAGTACATGTAATCCATTTCTAGCATCTTATTTTTGTACATTACCTTCCCCTCTGCCCTCACATATGCATCATGATTTGTTAAATTCCCTGGGACTTACACACCCTGGAAGTGCAATAATAAGTTCATGTTTTATTTATAAGTGTGGCAAATGCATATACCATTATATTATCTCAGCTGGGCTACTTTATTTCATTTTACCTCATTTCCTATGTAACTGAAGTTTTGTTTCCATCTACCCTCCAATTTTGGCAGCTGCCTCTACTCGCATTTTCTTTTGCTGTAATTCTTCTGTGGGTACATAGTCCATAATAAGCTTATCAGAACCACTTGTTTATGTTCCTATTATGATTCATCTACTGATGGCATTTTACTTCTTTTAAAGAAGGTCAGTGTGGCTTCAGCTCTATACAGCATGGGGTGGTTTGCAAGCTTCCCTATGCTGCATCTTCCATCTTTGTCTTGCAGCACTTTATTAGTGGAGTACAGGAGTTTATGGTTTTCTACCATTCCTCGGTTGTGATTTTTAGTTTTCTGTTCCATATGTAGTACTTATATAACTCATGGCATCTGAACAGAGCAGTCTCTGAGATGTTTTAACCTTCCTGTAGATCACAATTATCTCAGTTTTAGAGGAATGTCCCTCTAAATGCAGGGGAGGGAACCAGACTTATGATCAAACGCTTTGATCCTCATCCTGTTTTTTTTCATAGTGGAAATATGGGCATTCAAGAAGGCAGCACACAGAGTTTGCTGACATTTAAAAGAAAATGTTTTCACTGAGCTGCTGTCAGTAATGAGATGATTTGTAAAAGCCACAGCAGAAGTGAAAACTGCAAATAAGTGAAGGGAAAGCTTGCTAATAACCAGGCTTTTTGATCTAGTAAAAGAATGGAAGAAGAAATGATAGCTGACATGAGTGGGATGGGAGTAATCCAGATACAGACAGAAAACAAGTGCAAGGCAGAGTACAATAATTTGAATAGATAAAGACAATCTGTAATTTAATAATTGGAAGAGAAAATACTCAGCTTTGATGGTAAGAAATGAGGTATATAATAGGTTATTACGTAAATTTGTAAGTTTAGAATATTTCCTTATTTCTATTTTAATAAATCTGACATTTTCCATATTACTTGGTTCCAGGTAAATAGCTTACACTTAAAATATTCATATTCTAGAAGTTACCATCATCTGACTCAAAAATCCCCTGCCAAAGCACCCTCTTGTCTAACAAAACTCTAAATGAGTATGTGTAGAATTGTTGCATTTTTAACTTAGGTTGTCTGATACCACAATATTATATAGGCAAGTATTGTATGATGAAATATATCTGCCTGGTGCCCCTAATCCATATAATTTAAAGTAAAAAAGAAAAGAATAAATCAGAGAAAATATTTTTAGCTGGGTACTGTTTATTCTGTTCTATGCTAATCACTCCCTGCTTTTGTTAATTAAATGACTCATTTTTAACACTGTGCTGTTAAGCTCATGCTGCTTAATGCTCTGTGTGACCAGGATCTAGCTTGTGTTAGTCATTGAATCCCACAGTTTAG
Source organism: Calypte anna (assembly GCF_003957555.1). Taxonomy (NCBI): domain Eukaryota; kingdom Metazoa; phylum Chordata; class Aves; order Apodiformes; family Trochilidae; genus Calypte; species Calypte anna. Next base: position 15,670,176 of record NC_044246.1, read on the forward strand.
AAGTGACTGAAAGTCATTGCTGTTCTTGCCCTAAAATAAACATCAATTTATTCAAATATACAAAAAGAGGGGGAACAAACTTTATTATGGTGCAAATTCAATGAAGTAAATGAAATGACTCTTGTGCAACCAGAACAGGACCCTAGAGTACTTTTAAAATTTTAATCATCAAAGTCCCAGAGTACACTGCAGTCCAGATTCCTCCTCAGGGTAAATCCAGTGCTATCAATAGGATTTAACATAAGTTGTAATAGTAGGAATGCACACTTACGTAACAGCAATTTGCAAAACTGAGTTAGATATTGTTGTAAAAAGTTCAAAAGATAGTTTGCAAAGGCTTCAGGGAGCATGTACATTTGAATCAAAAGTTCAAAATCTCTTTTAAAAAAAAATAAAAAGCATCCTCTATACTTCACATTATAGGTACTGATTCAGTAATTCAGGAAGACATTTAATGTACCTTTAAAGATTTGTTTCCTCACGCAAACCAGTGGGTTCACCATATTATTAAAAATATAGACACATTGATTAAGTATTTACTAAGCACATATATTTTACCCACAAAATAATTTTTTTCTCATTATATCCTTGCATCCTGTGTGATATATTACTCAATACGTTGTTTTTGTTAAAACACTTGAATGCATTTTTATTTTCATTCTTACAGTGAAATCAGTTCACAGCCAAACCCTATCACCCATGTTATTCATTTATTCCAAAGTAAAACTGAAGATAAACACAAAGACAACTTCTTATTTGTATGTTATTGAAATGGTTGAAATTATTTTGATAAGAGTTTGTGTATCTTAATATCTTGTGTCTTTGCCCAAAGCCTGAGATTTGTTTATCAAATATCTCTTATATCAGGCTGTGCTACTTATTGCTGTTGAAAAGAACACATGAGATTCCTTTTAATATATCAGACTGGGAGGAGGGGTGGCTCATACTAGGCCAGGTAGCTGGAAACCATCCTTGTGTTGTTTAGCTTTTCCTCTAAGTTACTGATGAAGCACATTCCACATTTCTAGACTGCCTGGTCTAGCATTTCATTTGTCTGCCTTATAGGATGCAGCTCCTTATATTCGATTTAAATCTCTGCTAAAAATAAAATCAACCTTTCTCAATTTCCCTTGATGTATGTATAGAGAATCTTTTATTCATTAGAAAGCTCATATCTTCCTCCTTTTTTAAAGGATGAAAATAAATCCAAAGCTTTGAAGATTTCCTAATAGTTATTTTCTCAGCCTGAGAATGTTCTGTTTTGCCTCCTTTAGGCTCTTCACCACAACCATCTTATTTGTTTTAAGGTCATCAGTGGTTTGTGATTATAACATTTTAGCTGAATATCGTGTTTTTTATAAACAACAAAAAAAGGACTTATTTCATCTGCCTGTGGAAGCCAGGATTACAAGCAGAAAGGACTGATTTTTTTGTAAGGAAGGAAGAAGTCAGCAGAAGAATTAGAACAGTGATGGAAAAAGCCTTGGCCGAGCTATATGCATGTTTGACATGTTAGGAGGTCTCAGATACTTGAGAGATTGTGTGAAGACCTCCCTATTAGTACAGAAGACAACCCTACATAATCTACATACAAACAGAACTGTAGGATTAGACCTTCTATCCCTTACCTCTGAAGTGTACACGCCCTTAGTGTCAGAACTAGTAGACAGCTTTGGGTAGAGTTAAATGTTCTTGGTGCCAGGGACCAAGAGGGAATGTCCCTTGTAGTTAGAAAGATGACATCATTCCACAGACATGGGGAGAAAGTCTACTAGAGTTTTTTTTTTTCCTCTTAGCCTGACCACTATATGAAAGAAAACCACACTTTTTCTGGATTTGATCAGGATATTAATTTTCTCCAACATGTATCATAGAATTAAAAAAAAACCCATATATTTATGTCATTAGGTCCTAGGTTACCCTTACACCCACTGAGACTTTCCCACTGAGGCTAAGATATAAGTGTATGTTGAAGACAAGATCATGTTATTAGAAACACAAGCAGGCCAGCAGGCTTTGCTTTGTCTGAATTATAGCAATGTATCTATCCCCACATTTTATCATCTTTCACATATTGTGAATAAAGCAGGATTGGCCTTGAAGTGCCTGTTTATCCTGCAGGATAACAATGCTCTGAATTTCTATGCAGATACACATTTAAAGCTTTCAAAGAGCTGTACAAATCTTAATCCATTAAGGATGAGTGTAAGGCATTCCCATGAGACATGTGTTTTTAATTACCACCATTTTACTGAGCAGAATCAAGCAATCTCACAGGGATATCTAACTATTTTATTTGTAAGGTAACACAGCAAATCAGAGCACAAACAGGGAGAGAACCAAGGAGTTGCACTCTGCTGCAAAATTCTCTCCCTTTCAGTGTTTTCAACAATTTTTGTCTTAGAAGAGGGTAAGATTTTGGCATGAGGTTACAGTCTAGAAATCCTGGGCAGAATCTTTTCCCCATGGATCAATGGTCAAGACTGCTGATTTGAATGCCATTAGGCCTGGGGGGGAGGAGGAAAAAAAAAAAAAAAAGCATACCTTGTTTCCCTGAAGGGTAATGTTGGGCCTAAATTTTCACATGCTGTTCCAACATGATGTTCTCACTTTCTCCATGTCATTATCAAGAGTTTCATGTATTCCCAAGGAAGCAAAAAAAGTATCAGATGGTGACACATAATGCTGTTCATTGAAATAGGTCTGAGCTACCCCCTTATAGACTTGTTGTAGGTTTCCTTTTCTCGGATATTTGTTTTCATAATCTTATGGAAAAGTAGATGCTCACATGTATACAAACAACTTTCTTTCCCCAAGGAGTAAGGAATTGTTACCCAGCATCTATCTGAACATCTGTAGATGCTTTTTTTCCCTAAACTTCTTACTCAGCTGTGTCATGGATAAAATGCTCCTGCTTATTTAAAATTACTGGAAACTGATTAGCAGAATACTCAGGTTGGAGTTACAGGGTGAGGACAATACATCAATAATAAGGATATGCATGAGTTTTTTTTAGATAATCCACAAATAGGCATGGGTTGTTATGAGTGGGATGGGTAGGAGTACTCCTCCATATGAGTAGAGTATTCCTGTCCAGCAATCTTACCAGCAATCTTTTTTTTTTTTTTTTTTTTCCTAAGCATCCTGCAGCAGGGACACAAACTCTTCTGTTTTCATCCTAGCAGGGACTTTCAGCATTAAAGCACACCTCTCAATGTTATTCTTCATAATAATTTTGAATAATATCTTTTATTGTAGCTAACATTGTCTTAAATCTATCTTCTTCAAGCAGCTCTCCTTTAATTGACTTACTAAACAATGTGTAGCTACAATAATAATTTTCCTTTTAGGCCTATGCCACGCTGTGTCTTTCCTAAACATTCCTCCTCCTTCCTCTTAAATATTCTTACTACCTGTAATAATTTCACTTTGAAATTAAGTCAAGCACTCTGGTTTACACATCACTGCAATCTCTGAGGTATTTGGCATCAACAGTATCATAATTTACCATCAACCTGGACTCTGTGTTTTGACTGAAGTATATATGTTCCATTTCTCACATCTCATGCTAGTTTTTAACATGGTAGAGAGCAATCTACTATTAGTGACATTTAAATGGAGTAACATTTGTTAAAATTACTTGCTGGAAATACAAATCTATGATCACTTGAATTCCAGGATGCCTTGTTGTTCATCGTGGCAGAGAAGAAACAATACCTTTGACCTGTCTGCTCCAAGACCAAAGAGCCCTTAAGAGAAGTTGACTAGCCAGGACTTTTACATGGAAATTTACATTTCATCCCATTTGATGTGCTTGCTACGGGGCTACAAACATGTTTACCTGCTTACTGTCTGGTAAGCACATGTATAAGATCATGTATTTGGTGTAGGTCTTCCCTGTTAGCTCTAGAGGACTTGGGAATGCACAGTGCAGTTTGGGGAAGTCATGCATGTACTCATAACTCTAACCTTGGCCAGGTGAACTACAGAGGTCTCACTTTTGCTGGTATTATTGATTTCATTGGAGATCTCTCCAGTAGTTTACAGCTTCTCTGCTAGTTGCACAATCTTGATGAGCATTTCAGCCCAGATCTGCAGTATGTGTCAGGGCTGCTGAAAAAAATACCATGCAATCAAGAAGCTGAAGTGTGCCACAATAGAGAGACAAAAGGCTTCAACCAAAATTCTGTGTACTGTCGTCATCCTGCCACTTTCTAACTGTGCACTACAAAATTGCAACCTTAATAAAATGCTTTTTGCTTATAGTGTGTAGATCTAATCTACAATCAAGAGAAGTGTGCTTGTTGCTTTCCCAGCTGTGGCTTTTAAATCAGAGAGCCTGTGCTTTTTCCTGTACCACACAAAACACAGGACAATTGAAGTGTGAGGAGCTGTGGGAGAGGCCTTTGGGGGAGGCGTGGGACTTAGAAATTACAATTGGCTTCCATTTATTTATTTGTCCTCCCTGCTCATCTCTGTCCTGTTATTTTCTTGCACTGAAATGTCTGTTTCTACCCACGAATTGCCTTTCCTTTCACGTCGGTTTCTTTCAGAATTTTAATTTGGACCTGGGCCTCTCTTCTTTATATTTACTCAGTGCTTCATACAGCAAAGCTCTGATGTCATCTGGGCCCTCTGCAAACTTAAATTTTAACTGTTACTTGCATGACTCAGAGTTCAGGAAGAAATCTAACTTCAGGCCATGCAAACAATCCCTTAGAAAAGTGCTTAATAGTCTGCAAACTGATCACTGTTAGTCAAGCTCTTTGCACTTACATGGGCAAGAATAAGGATTTGAATGATATAGATGTGGCTATGGAAACTATGCTCCATTTCCTGTGCTTCTGTACTCACAGGCAGCTCTTGTGGGTGTAAGAGGCATTTCCATATTATAAAAAAACTCATTTTTTAATATGTGCCATTAATCGTGTCAGGAAAACCAAGGCAGAAATCTGCATTTGGTTTTGCATTCCATTAATCACAAGGCTGATCCTTCACTGCCACTGCCCTGTTAGGATGGTTCTGTTCCCTTACAGTCTGTGAACAGATGCAGAGAGCCAAGAGTCCCCTTCCTGCATTCCTCCAACCCCAGGACTGTCCCTCTCATTTGTTGGCGATGATGAAGTTTGTGCAGCGGCTTTTAAGCAACAACTTTTGTGGCTGAGATCAAAGGTTCGCTGCTGACTGGGGTTGGGGTAGGTGACACTTCCCCTGCAGCACTCCTTAGCATCTCCTCACTTGTTAATGCTGTCAGTTCACCCTAAACCACTGCCGTGGGGATGCAGTTTTCCCTGTGCACCACTAGATGCCCCGAGATCTCCTTGGTTGAGCGTTTCTTTCAACAACCAAAACTGTTACTAGGGAGAAGAGAGGAACAGCAATCCCAGCTAAACCGTAAGAACGAGAGCATTTTCACTTGGAGGGAATATTTTCCAGATTAAAATAATGTCTGCTTTATAAACGTATTCAGTTAAATCACTGAAAAGGAAAGCAGTATACATATTAAGGAATTTATCAAGAAAGAGGTTGAAAGATTCCTCAAGGGCTGTGCTGGTAGAAACTAAGAAATGAATACTGCAGGGAAATCTCAGTTGCCCTAAATAATAGATAGTTCTGCAGAAAACTTAACATTTTTTGCAAAGGTGTCCTCAGAAGTGCAGAGTGCAATAAGAAACAGTTAATATAGTCAAGTTCTGGTATTGTACAGAGATATAAACTAATGCCACTAATCTCAGTGGATTTATTCTGGGTTACCTCTGTATTAAACGAAAACAGAATGACTTCTCAAGTACTAATTTTTTGCTGGATCCATCAAGGCATGGGGCACCTTTACCCAGAGACAACAAAGCTCTTCAGTGCACGGTAGCCTCTCATTCCATGCAGGGAAGCCCTCACTGACTATGGCAAGAGGACCATTTTACTTAAACTTAGCTCTGGCATGACCAAGCCCTTCAGCACACAGCACCACAGCTTGTGAGAGGGCTGTGATTCAGCAAGCAGGCCCTGCCTTGCCAGCCTGCCAAATCTAGATGATCTGTAGCTACCCACACAGTGTGCTTGTCCTGCAGCTGAGACATAACTGAGTTATGGATCTGCTTTTTTAAAGCATGAATTCATCCTAAATCTACTCAATGGGCACCTTGGGGTAGATTTCTGTGAGGTAAAGATTAGAAGTCAGCTATTTCTCAGAACATTTAAAGACTGCAGATAAATATTTGTTATATGCACCTTCATTTCAGGTTAGAGGGTTCTCTCTGAACTAATGGAAGCTGACAGAGCTTCCTTGATTTCTCTGGGCACTTTTAATGAGATAGCATTTACCTTTTATAATACAGTTCCTTCTACCTGAGCATTTCAGCAGTTTTCACACAAAATACTTTGGGAAGACTGTTTTTTTTTTAAAACGGGGCTTACAGAGGTCAATTTTGTGGCTCAAAGATGCTGAGAAAATTAGTACTAGACATGGAAAATAGCAAAGCTATCTGGACTCCTACTGTTTTGTTTTGATAAAACAGTGCTACGTGACCCTGCTACACTAGGATAATTATAAAAGATCACCTCACTTTTTTCTCTGTTCTCTGAAGAGCTCTGTGAAACAGCTTGAGGGTTCCTCACTATAGAAAAAAACAGGTAAAACTGCTCTCAGCTGAATGATCATTCTTCATTTCTACAAAGGTAATCACCATATTATAGAGAGGAGCTTTGTCTCCTCTTGCAAAAAAGAATGTTGAGACAGGCTTACCTGTGCCATGTTTCAAGGCACCACCTTTCCTCCTTTCTTTGTTTTCTGATATTAGAATGCATTTTCTATAGGCTGCAGTTTCAGGGGCTTGTAGGACCTCAATTTTCTGGGGAACTTCAACAATAGATCACTAGGCAAGTGGTTCTCAGCTAGCTAACATGGAGACAAAAGTCAGCCAGGCACAATATTGTTGTATAATCACTGTAATCAGGCTTATGCTTGTGAGTTTATACATTTAGCATCCACCCACCTGGATTCTTCTCGAAGTCTGACCTGAGTGTGCAGGGTGAAAGCAGCTCAGTGACTGGAAGACTTTTTTTTTTTTTTTCAGGATAGCTCAGAACAGACTGTCTCTTTGAGAAGCACTGTATTGAAATTGGACTTGACAGAGAGTGATTGGCTAATTTAGAAGTTGCTTTGGATGCACAGATGTTGTCTGTTTCCTAAAGAGTTCTTCAGTCTTGAATACAAATGCATGGAAAACTTGTTAGGTTGAGGTCTTTTACTTTTCCATAAGAGTGGATAAACTTTATTTCATAGAATCATTCCAGTTAGAAAAGACCCTTAAGAACATTAAATCCATCAGTAAACCTAACACTGTCAAGTCTATCACTAAACTGTTTCTTTATGTACCACATTTACACGTCTTCGAAACACCTCCAGGGATGGTGACTCAACCAGTTCCCTGAGCAGCCTGTTCCAGTGCTTGACAATCCTTTCAGGGAAAAAATTTTCCTAATATCCAGTCTAGACCTACCCTGGCACAACTCAAGGCCATTTCATCTTTTCCTATTACTTTTTACTTGGGAAAAGAGACCAAGCTCCATATTACTACAACGTCCTTTCAGGTATTTGTAGAGGCCAATGAGGTCTCCCCTCAGCCTTCTTTTCTCCAGATGAAACAACTCCAGATGCTTCAGCTGCCCCTTGCAATACCTGTGCTACAGAATCTTCACCACCTTTGTTGTGCTTCTTTGGATGTCCTCATACTACTATTTAAGCCAGTTTTACTAGTGTGCTTTTTTTTGTTAATTTTATATTATTTTTCCTTTCTAAATTACCTCCGCTAAATTATTCACCTCCCACAGAAACTTAAGGAAGCTACAAGGCAGTGGCAGCTTTGTGCTCAGATAGCAGCACTATACAGAAGTCACTGCTATAAGAACCATCACTAAAAACCACAGATAGGTTCCTAAGCTCCAAATGCCTGCTACGTTTTGTCCAAAGGATCACCTCTGTTCACAACCACACCAGTAAAGCTTTAACAGTTCCAACCAAGCAAAGACTCTTTCCAGACTCCCTTAGCCCTGTGGCACTGCAGAAAATCGCTTCACTCTCCTTATGTAAGCCAAAAATGTGTTGCTGCTTGTACAGGACCCCATAGAGTAGTTAATGGCTCTGGTGAGCACAGACCTTGTTAACTCCAGTGTTCCCATCTTGAGTTTTTATTTTATTATGGGAACCTGATTTTATAAGAGCAAAACCAAAAAATAAATTAGAAGGAAAAGTGAGGCAAATTTTGCTTGATGCCCTTTACCATTAAGGAGGAAAGGGCTGGTTTTTTACTGTAGCTCTTTCCTTGTGAAATGAGGGGTCAATATTTATAGATTTTCACTTGCAGAGAAGGAAATGGAACCTCAGACCTTAGCTTCTCACAGATTTTAATGCCAAAATGGACCATAATAGTTGTGGGGGCTTTCTGTTTCCCAAACACAAGAGGGTTTGGGGTTCTGCTTCCATGTTAAGCAATGCTGGAATCAGAGTAAACAGACCCTATGAGGAGAGGCTGAGAGAGTTGGGGTTGTTCAGCCTAAAGAAGAGGAGGCTCAGGGGAGACCTCATCGCTCTCTACAACTACCTGAAAGGAGGTTGTAGCCAGGTGGGGGTTGGGCTCTTTTGCCAAACGACTTTCAACAAGACAAGAGGGCATGGTCTTAAGTTGTGCCAGGGGAAGTTTAGGTTAGATATTAGAAAGAATTTCTTTACGGAAAGAGTGATCAAGCATTGGAATGGGCTGCCCACTGAAGTGGTGGATTCTCCGTCCCTGGAGATATTTAAAAAGAGACTGGATGTGGCACTCAGTGCCATGGTCTAGCAACCGCAACGGTGGTTCAAGGGTTGGACTCGATCTCTGAGGTCCCTTCCAACCCAGCCAATTCTATGATTCTATGTCATCCTGTCATCTGATTTGCCCCTCAAAGGCTTCTCTTCAGAAAAAAACTTCTTTCCATTGCCATTTTACTTATCCTGGAATGTGCTGCTTTGCCGTCCCTGATTGAGGTCTGGCTAGGCAGAATCTTTTCTCAGGTACAAATAGCTGCAGTTTTTACCTGTAGCTATGCTTCCTTTAATATGTATTGGGAAGTCCCCTATCAATAAATAAGAGGACAGCATCCAAACAGTTATGCTAGTTGGAAATCAGAGGGTAGGACCTCTTACCTGGAAGAAGCCTGGAGTAGAAACTTTTCTGATGCAGTTGTAATGTTCACAGTAACATAGACTATATAAAGCATCCATCTTTCATGCCTGTTTATTAGCTAAAAATAGCACTGCCCTCATCCCTTCTGGATAGCAAATGTGCAGAGGAGAGAGCAATGATACCTCTTTTTATGGTCACAATAAAAGCAAAACAATCTTTAAAAAAATGGAGGAAAAGCAATTGTAGGGTATTTGGAAGAGGGGATCCTAAATACCCTCACAAAGGAGTGGTTTTAAAGTGAGTACAAGGGGGTGGGATGAGGATAAATACATTGAGATGGAACACTTCAGCAGAACAGCAAGAAATGAAAGCTGTTGGGATAGGTACCTGGGGATGTGATGGAGACTCTGTTACACAGACCATTTGAAAAAGCAGACTAGGCAGAGTGCTATTGAACATACTCCAAGGAACCATCCTGTCTCTGCAGGGAGCCTGACTGTTACCTGGCTAATGGCCTGATTTTCTAAATGTATCATGAAGCTATTTCTAACACTAACTTCAGCAGGACTTCTGGGCATCAAATTCTTCAAGGAAATAACAGATTATTGATCATCAATGACCTCATTCCCATTTTTCAAATCCATGAAAGCTGTGTTGGGTTTTTTCAGTCATCCACAGTGCAGGAGATTCATGACTTTTCCTGGCTTCAGTAAGTGGTGGCATGCTTTTTAAAAGGCTGGTGCCCAACTGGCTTTTGCTTATATCTGTGGTAAAATAAAATACACCAGGAGAAGCACCTGGTACTACCTGCCTCATTTGTATGGCATATGAGCCACCATCTGCAGCTGCCTGGGGCTCATAGAGCTGCCATGGCCAAGAGATGTGGGTGCATTGCAAAGCCAAGCAGCTCCATGGAGTGGAGAGGAGCAGGGATACTTGAGTTCTGCAAGATTTGTTCTGCATCTCCTGGGCAGTGAGATGGCACATGCTGCCAGTGTTATAATGCCAATCCTCCAGTTAAATATTTAAATTTCATTTACTAGAGCAATAGGAAGATGCAATTATGTTTTATAAGAAAAATTATTTTCCGGTATGCAGGTTAATTTTTAATTTGTCAGGATTTTTTCCTACCCTTTTCTTCTCCCTTAACCATCATCCCTCTCAAACCTCCATTTTTAATTCCCTTTTAATTTGCTTGAATGACAGAGCAAAAGGAGAAGTGCTGGAGATAAGAGAAACTGACTAAGCACCTCTTGCTTCTCTGTAGAAGGAGGGCTTGGTTTTACACACTTCCTCTGCACCAGATCCTGTTCAGATACATCCACTCTGCTACCCAGCACCTCTTAGCATGTATGGTCTTAGACTCCTTGTGGTCTAAGCAATATTACTTGCCACCTGCTAAATAATAAATTTTCTATAAAGTCAATAAATTTAAAACATTAAAACAGGCCAATTTCTGAGCTGTTTAAAATATGCGCTGCTTGTGCCATGTATGACAATATATATATACATACACAGAGAGAAGGATTTATGATGGTTTGCCATGCACTTTAAATATCATGAAAACCAGTCAATTTCATTTTGTTACAGCCTAAATCTAGCTTGGCAGCTCCTGCTACAGCCTAGTTCATGTTGTGACATGGGGCACAGGGAATGGTACAGCCTGTTTACTAAATACAGCTTCTGTAAATAACAGCTTCTGGTAAGGACAATGGTTTAGTTTTCAAAAAACATGTGAATAGGTGATACGGAGCCTTAGATTTCAGTCATTGTAAATTAAGGGACTGTCTGAGCTGATCTAAATGGATAGCTTGGATATATGGACATATGGTAGTTCTTTGCAATGGTATCCAAACAGTTCTGTGGAGGAATGAATATGCCATGGAATGTGCAGTGTGTGCTGCTCCTGCTTGAAAATAAATTAATTTTATGTTATCTTTCCTTTCTTGCTTTCCCTACCTTCCCTGAGATAATCCTGTAAAGCAGATCTGCAGGCTGCAGGATGTGGCAGGCAAGAGGGTAAGGCACTGTTTAGGTGGTACCTAGGAAACATCTAGATAAGGAAAATTTAGTCTGAGCACCAGGGAATATTTTCTGTTTGGTGAACTATGGATTCAGCAGAGTCTCCAGGCACAACCTGGGGCCTAAAACTGCTGACTACTGAAGTCTGAGCTTTGTGTAAAGCTCACAAAATCAAACAGAAACACTGATTACTCCTTTTCTTTTTGTCGTCTTTTATGAATGTCATAAACATGAGTTCTGTGCCCAAGTGATGAACAAAAAGGAATTTCACTGTAGTGTTTACAGGACTGCATGCATGACAGTTTTCCTGAGAGTGATAATTATCTATATTTCACAGCTGCAGAAATCCTTCCAGAGAGTCACTGTCAAAGAACTGTAGGATTCTGCATGGTAAAACTCTAGGGAGCAGCTTCCAGTGGTTAATAACACTGATCCTCTGGGAAGTTTACATCACTTGTTGAGTGGACATGAATTGACCTCTCTTTAGCCAGAGGTGCCAGACTGTGAGTCTACTGCTCTGCAGCATGTTGGATCTGTGCTGCACTGCAGCAAGGAATAGCAGGAATCAGTCTGCCTGGTCTGAAGCCATTTCTCTGGCTTGTTCATATATGGTTTCTAGATGTCTTCTTTTCAATGTCCTCGCCAGAACTACAAAAGGAAGATTGCAGCTGCTGATGCAAGGAATTTCCAGGAAAATATAGCAATTTTTATAGCTACTCTGTGCTACCTGCTTGTACAGATGGCTAACTCCAGTCTGCATTAGCAGACCTGTACAGTCATCTGTTAGATGCATCAGCAGGGGGATAAAAGCTACCCACTAGGAAAGTCCTCACATAGCCATTCAGTGGCATGTCAGTCAGATGAGCTCTCTGAGTGGAGGAAGATAATTTCCTGATCATTTTGACAGTTCTTTTAACACTCTGTGCTATCTGTGAAACAGGATTCTGCAGTGAGTAGTGAACGTGTCTGTCTGATGGACAGTTTTAAGAAACTTGTCTTTCAGGACAGTGTTTTACCATATTCAGAACCAGTAATAAAACTGTAAACATTTTGATGTCTCTCAATATATGTAGACTATCAAATCAGTATATGGATGTCCTCATTATCTATGCAAATAATTGGTTCTTTCCTCAGTGCTGACAAAGTCTTAGATTTTGTGGGTTTTCATGATGCAGTGTAGATAGTGTAGTTTGTTCTAAAACCTTTTCCTAGGAGAGGTGGTTGCCTTTACTGCATTGTGTGTTATTTTTGTATAAGAATGTTTCTCTGTATTAATCAGAAGTCCAGAGCATCTTCCAGGAACTATCTGTACCACAGCAAATTTGTAGAATTCATCTCCAGCACAGATTCTTAGTTTAGGCCAGTGGAGCACTGGCACGTTGATCTGTAGCCTGTGCAATTATTCTGTGAAATGGGCTCTTGGGATGCTTTTAGCTGAAACAGGAGAGCTCTGAGTGGAAATCAGAATGTGATATAAGAATGCAGCCCTAATGCTGCTTTTGTTCCTGGATTTATAAAAAGGTGAAATACTGAACTTTTTCCCACATGACCAGAACTTCATTGCATGTCTAATTCAGATGCTGTGTTGTGCCTCACTTTTAGCTCTCTCTAGGAACAAGAAGCTTCAATATTTCTAAATCTGAACACTTTGTTGCAGAGACTCAAATGCGTCCTCTAAATTGTATTTCCTTTGAGTGCTGTAGTGATGGAAGTGTTTTCTGGAGTGGGCAGAAAATGTATGTCTTGCACACCTATTTCTTAGCATTGGCTAGACATATTGCAATTGCAGATGCTGATTTTCTTATGATCAAATCAAATTAAAAATTTATTCTCAGTTTGGATACTTTTTATTATTTTTTTTTTCCTATGAGCAAGCACCCACTGTGATTCACACTAATTTTTACCCCTGTCATCATCTTCATCAGTGAAGTTTGATCATTAAGTGGTAGTGAATGATTAAGTTCAGCCTTTGCAATGATCACCATGGGTCTGGGTTCAGGCATGTTGTCAGGACAGCAGAAGACAAAGTTATGTCTGAGTGGTTTAGCTGAATAGCTTATGGTGACCAGAGATTCAGGTGGCTTGATGGGAAGAAAGAAACAAAAGACTGCTGTGGTAATAAGCAAACTACTAGTAAGAGGAAAAAAAAAAAATACAAAGTACAAAAATTATTCAGAGATTGAAGGATGAAACACAAAGAGACAAATTTATGTAGTCTGGGAAAGAAGTAGTACAACTAGAGAGACGTCAGTCTGCATGCCTTAATAACAGCCATGACTTTTTGTGATGTCAAATAATTAAGGAGGAGTTACTGGAAGCATGTAAGCTGCTGGAAAACAGGATAGAGGAGTGGCCATGTAACCTTGATCATGCAAAGTACAGTATCTAATATCCTCAGATATCTTTGTGTTTGGGATTTTTTTTCCCCTATAATTCAGCGAAAATACAAGATGCTGATGCAACTGCCTTATAATGCTGTTGTATTCTTTGGGCTTTATTTCTTAAATGCACAAGCCTGGTCTAGATGAAATGCCAAAAAATGACAACAGGAGAGGCAATGTCATTCAAAACCCTTTCCTGTTGTTTTCCCTGAAGTCCAGAGACTTTTTGCAGAATCATTTGCCCCATAAGAATTCAGTCTGAAGTTATTCTTTCCCCCTAGAAATTTGTATTTACCATTAGACATATCTGTTTTGAACTTCTGTGTTTATGAATTACCTAAACAGATTACCTAGGCTGTTAATACAGTAAAGAGATGGGAGTTGATAGAACGGATATCCCTGACACCTACAGGTGAAAACACTCCAGCCCTTCTTCCCCACTCCCAATGAAGTATAAAGGTAATTTAACATGAAAAAACTAAGCATTCAGTGTGTCAAGTGTAAAATTTGAACCTTCAGGTGCACTACATGTAAGTTTTTCCAAGATTCATTGATTCATACAACAAACTGATACTTTTTCCCCAATCCTGTGAGACTGCATAATTTGTAATCCGGTAGAATCAATTCATCAGGAGATTGGGCCTGCATCTCAGCCATCATCTAATGAAAAATCAACCTCACTTTCCTATTTTAAAATAAGGCTGTTGGAAAAGCAGATCTTTACAGACTTGACATTAAAGCTAGAAGGGATTATTGCTGGGTCTGTCTGACTTTTTGCACAGCACAAGCCATACGATTCACTAGTTACATTGTGTAACTTCTGCTTGAGATATAAAATATTTTGATGGTGCAAGATAATTTTAGAAATATAATTAAGGGTGGGGGCAGGATTTGTCCATGACTCAGAACTCAAGGTTGTTTTTGGAAAGGAGGGATAGATGGATTTCCTGCTAAAGAAATTATGTGTAATATTTCGTTCAGTCCTGCCCCACCCCTCTTTGCTCAAGACTTTTCCCCTTACTCTTAGTTTCTCATTTCTTGCAGCCATTATCCTGGTTATGTCCAATGTTCAAATGTGTTCTTTGTTATCTTTATTTACACTATTCCTTCACTGACTTAATTCTCTGTGGTTTCCTTCAAGCCTCATGACAAGGGTGATGCTTTAGAAGTGCTGAAGGCAAAGAAGGACTTCTCTCTTTTCTGTTTCTCTGTTTTTCATTCTTCACAAGCTTCCTGTATTTTGTGTTTGAATAATTTGGTAGTGATTCACAGTTTAATAACTAGTCTTTGTTACAAAATTAATCAGACTATTAACTCTTTTATGGGTTAACTTTAGTTAAAACTGGCATAAAACATGACAGTTGCATATCCATACAATAGTTTGTTGTTTTCCAGAACATCAGAGCTGATAGCTTGTTTGTCTTTGCTGTTACATATCTAAACATTTCAGACTCAGATTCTCTGTGACCTCACACTGAGTCTTCTTCAGAAATAGTTACCTTTTATTTGATGAGCACTTACATCTATTTTCTCTTCGTAGTGCACACTTGAAAAATTACTTCTGAGTTTCCTCCAGTTTGGTGCTGCCGCTCGGTGCTCACACAGTCTTAACATGGGTGTTAAAGGTACCACCCCACATCAGTTCCTCTGGTTCTACTGAATCATTTCTTTCTGTAAGGAAACAAAGTTTTTAGATTTGAAGAATCCCTGATAGAATAACATTTCCTTGGCTTTTAAATTTGTTTGAAGTTGCAGCACCAAGGTTTAGTGCATTGGATGTCAAGAGCAAAAGATCTTACATGGTTTTATAAACAGGATAAAAGCCCAAGCAGCCTCAAATAGAGAGATATTCTGTACTACTTCTAAATTAGAAAGAAATCACACTTTAGTTGGTGTCTTATCCTACCTGGCAAGGCTCTTGAGCCAGAAGTTTGCCTTTTCTCTGTTGGATTGCTGCATTATGCTAAGCCTCCAAGTTCTGAATCACTCGTCTTGTATTCTGACTTCAATCTGTTAATTTTTCACAATTTGAAACTGGGAAAAAAAAACCATTTTCAGCACCCTTGTCAAAACTTCATATGACATAAATCCCTATTTTCTTTTCCCGAAGATAACATAGTGTTTATTACACACTAACTTTTTCTCTGTTGTTATTGACAGTTTTATTGTGGATTTTTACATTGTTAAAATGCTTTTTTTCCTCTAAAATAATTGAATTAACAGACCAATTCTGTTACTTTATACACCTTTTCTTGCCTTACCAGTTTACAACAGTTTAACAGAGAAAAGTGATAGATATCAATAAATGAAAACAATTTCCAGTAAATAATAGAAATCAGAAAAAAGTTAGAGGTTGGAAGGGACCTCAGAAGCTATCTAGTCCAACCTCCCTGCCAGAGCAGGGTCATCTACAGCAGGTCACAGAGGAACACATCCAGGTGGGTTTTGAATGTCTCCAGAGAAGGAGAATCCACAGCCTCCTTGGGCAGCCTGTGCCAGTGCTCTGTCACTCACACAGTGACAGAAAGTGAAAGTTTTTCCTTCTACTTATGTAGAACCTCCCATGCTCAAGGTTGTACCCATTGCCCCTTGTCCCATCATTGGACGTCTCTTAGAAGAGCCTGGCTCCTTCCTCCTGGCATAACCCTTTACATATTTATAAACATGAATGAGATCACCCCTCAGTCTTATCTCCTCCAAGCTGAAGAGCCCCAGCTCCCTCAACCTTTCCTCATAAGAGAAATGTTTCACTCCCTTCATCATCTTGTAGGTTCTGTGCTGGACTCTCAAGCAGTTCCCTGTCCTTGAACGGTGGGGCCCAGAAGTGGACAGAATTCCAGATGTGAACTCACCAGGACAGAGTAGAGGGGAAGGAGAACCTATCTCTACTAATCACACCCCTTCTAGTGCACCCCAGGATGCCATTGGCCACAAGGGTACATTGCTGGCTTACGGTCATCCTTCTGTCCACCGGCACACCCCAGTAGTACAGGAAAGCACAAATATGTTCAAATGTTTTTCTTTGCTGTTTGGAAAGAATATTCATTTACAAGAATCATGTGATGTGATCATATAGGACACTTCTGAGATGTTTTCTTCATCATTACCAACACGTGATGATACTTAAATTGCCTAATAGCAGGTATCAGGAAGGGCTAGCTAGAGAAGTATTTCCATCTGTGTTTGGTCACAGTTGAGTCACTCCTGGGCTGTTTTGTCCTGATCTGATGTCTGAAAGTGAACAAAGATCACAAGTGTGATTCTTTACATGTTTATTCAGTCTAGGTGGGAAAATTCTGTTCTGTGGTTTATTAAAGGGAAATGCTGTATTCTTGCCTGACTAATGAGCAGTATTGGCAATCTTGTATAGAAGATAAAACTAGTGAAAGCTGGTTTTATTAAAAAAAAAAAACAAAAAAAAACCCCAAACTTGAAAAAAACCCCATGAGTTAAATACAATACCAGAAGCAGCTGTAACTCCAGGATGTTGCAAGGGAAGCTTCATGATGTGAATAATACAGTATGTAAGAAAAGAAAGACACAGGAAATGTACTGGATTGAGCAGTCTGACTAGTGATGGTCTGCAAAACAATCTGCTCAGCAGTGGCTGGTGCCAAAATTCAGAATCAGATAGGACAAGAGAACACATGGATTTTGTACCAGAAGATGTGGGATTCTTCTACCTCTAAGAAGCAGAGAATGCTAAAAAACATTTCTCTAATGATTAGAAAGAACTTTGTTGGGCCTTTTGTTCTGGGGTAACAGCAAGAGCATGGCAGTCAAGCTGTGGAAAGATACTTGAATTTTTATTTTTAGCCTATGGCAGCTGAGAATTACCTCAGTTTATCTTGCTTCCTATTAGAGTTGTCTGTTATTTTAGATGTAGGAACAACATAACATAGCTAACAGGTTATTGTGCATCAACTCATCTGCAGTAATTACCTCCATGCATCCTCATGGCCTGAAGCAGATGCAAAATAATTCAGCTTAGCCAAGATCTTAGTGATATGTAGCTAAAATAACTCTCACTACACCACCAGAGGATAACTGTGCAGAAAGTCTGTTCCATATTCCACCCATAACACCCACACATTCCACTCACAGCCTGGAGCTGGGCACTAGGTCTCACTAAAAACCAGAGACAGAGGATGAGGGTTCTGGGATCTGAAGAGAGGGCATTCTGGAAAAGAGACTTGTCTCTGCAAACAAGTTCCATCAGAAATACTTTAGAGAATACCTGGGTATGCTTCAGGACTGCAATTGTACCTTCATGCGTGGGCTGACCTGAAGCAACAAATTCCTGTTTGGTTTTTTTTTTTCTTCTCAGCTGACTGGCCAAAAGCACATCCTTTAGCTTTCAGCTATAGGGTATTGCAGAGCCACGGTGGATTTTTTTCTCTCTTTTTAGCTACCAATGACCTAATGCAAACATAAAAAGTGCATCCAAACACCATGGTGTTAAGTGCCTGAAAAATGTCTGTAATGATAAATAATTCAAACTATATTCTTCATGAAGCTTCTAAAATATACTTACCAGAATCTTACATAAGCAATGAAACCTACATTACACACAGACACATACATATGCAAAAAGGAATGAATAAATGAAGAAACTCTGCGAGAAAAAAATTATTTAACTTCTGCATTCTTCTTGTTCAGTCACTTGTTTGCCTCCTTCCATTCCCCCCCTCTCCAGCCAAAGCAAGTAATAATCAGAGCTCCACTCAGTTTAGAAAACAAGTGCTCATAAATGGTAATAGTACAGAATAGCAGTGTTTGGTGTGATATGCAACCCGTGGCAGAGAATAACCTGTTTAGGAGCTTTTTAGATAAACTGGACATATATAAGTAAGTGTCTGTCGTTGTTTGAACAAGAGGGATTAAAGCAGGAGGGCTTTTGGACACTGAGAGGGGCGGAATGCAAAGGGAGGGATCTATTCCCTTCCATTTCCTGCCATACTCTATAAAAGATTGGGAAGTCAGCGGCTCCTCCCTCTTTTCTTCCCACTTGTTGCTCCCTGTGCTTTACCACCAGTATCCCATGTGCTCATCACAGCCCATATCTATTGGGTTGTGTGTGTGTATATATATATATATTTATATATTCGAATTCTTTGTTACTTTGTCCATATTGCCTTTCCCTTGTATTAGTAAAATCTATATCCAATTGTTTTCAGTTTCCAAACTGGAGTCTTCGGTCTTTATTTCCCTTTTGTCTTCCCTTTGTGTGTGTCGGGGGAAGAGAGAAGAATTCTGTCATTAGGTTTGTGGTCTGCCAAACTGCTAAGCCGTGACGCTGTTGCACAGACACTGGTGATCAGAAAATAAATTAATTTAGAAAATAAATCAAAACTTACTCTGTTGAGTTCTTTGGCTGTAATGTTCATGTGAGGGACCAGAGCTCTTGGAGAGGATGTTCAGTTCCTATGCAGACAGAGGAGTTGCTGTTCCAAGGGGCTTTGTGAACTTCTGCTGGCTCAGGTGAGACATCCCTAACTGCTGATCTGCTGAAGTCTTATACCCACCTATGAAGTGTTTAATTTACAGAACTACTTAATTAAAAGCAGGATCTTGGAACTCACACCCTGTCCATTAGTAATGGGTTACTGACTATGTGCTCATCTCTCTGTCTGTTTAAACATGTGAATGTGTCTGTATGTCTGTATGTGTATAGAGAGGCTGCACTTTTCATAAATATTAAATACATACTTGTATCTGAAAGTAATATCTAATTCTACCAACCATTATCTTGGGTGATTTATGAGGATACAGAGGTCCAGGTCCTCAATTTAGTGATTTTTCCATGTACAGTCTATTGGGAAAATCCAGTGCTTAGCCTGGAGGGTTTCCCCAAGGACAAGATATCCTTAGAGGTTGTTTTTTTTGTTTTGTTTTGTTTTTTTGTCTAAGTGCCTCTATGCACTATTTATAAATTGGGCTCATTCCTGTAAACCCATTACATCTATTATCTCTAAACAATCTATGTTTCTGATCAGCAGCTCGTGTTACATATTTATAACAGCTTAAAAAAAAATGTCCCTCTTCAGGTTAAATATAATCCTAAATAAAAAGATTATACATGTTGTTCAAGGAAGAAAGATAGCCCTACACATGTATACACACAACTTTTTAAATTCTTGGCCTTCCTCAGGAAATGGATTTTCAATTTTTGTGTGTAGGAGTCTGTGACACACCTTCAGCTTCCAGTGAACTGAAAGTGAGATCACCTCCTGCCAGAGCCTTTGGAACAGCTCTCTAGAATTATGCTGTGTCTCCACTGCTGATTACAAATTAACAAGAAACACTCTAGGCATCCTTCTCCATCACCTTGCAGTTTTCTGGTTACACCATTTTGCTTAAAAGATGGCTGATGTGAATCTTATGGGTGGTGGGTTTTTTTGGGTTTTTTTTTGTTTGTGTGTTTGTTTTTTTTTTCTTTTTACAATGACTGAAAAATGCAGAGAGCCCTCAGACTTTTGGTAACTATTTGTCACAAAGATTGGGTTTACAACCTCTGGGCCACGAAGTCTTTAAACTGTGATGTTGGTATTGAGAGGTGCAGCAGGGGAACAATTCTCGTAGGTGTGTTCTGCTTCTGAACGTGTGGCTCCTCACAGAGACACACCATATCTTGAGGAACATGTAGCAGTCCTTACATGCTAAAGAGGTTTAAATTGCAGTTACAGACACTTGAAATTTCCAACAGCTATCCAGAGAAGCGAGACAGATCCTTTAAATGTGAAATAGGTAATAGAGTTTCTTGATACATTGCCTCAATTTCCAGGAACTGACTGATACAAATGGGCAATAACAAAACAAGCTGGAAACAGCTACTGCATATTCTGCACCAGAGGGCTGACATGGTTCCAGGATCTCCTACTAGCATTAACAAGGTGTTTGGTATAAAGCACCTGCATGTTAGTTACCTTTTCCTCTTTTTTTGCCTTTAGGCTCACAAGGAGAATAAACAACAAAACAATACATATTAGGAAGCAAGTGTAAGATTACTTTGTACAAACTCAGCAAGCTTCAGGGGAAGACTTCAGCAATCTGTAACTTAAAGAGTCAAATCTATGTTTTTACCTATCTAAAAGATTAATTTTTTTGCATCAATGTGGTCAGAAACATACCTGTTCCAAAAGCATCAGAGCAATGATCTCACTTATGCTTTTATGAAAATGAGTGACAGAAAAGGAACCAGTTCAGATCTGGGAGAAAAAGGCATGTGCAGCAGGTTGTGACTATTTCACTACCACTTTGAGGGATCAGCTATGCTATTTATTGCCCGTTGGTTTCTTCCTACAACTTTCTCAAGATTCATACTTTTTTTCTGGAAGAAAAGAAAAAGAAAAATATTTATTTTTCCTTCTAGAGTTTATTTCTACCTTTTTGTTAAGAAATTAATTAGCCCCCAGGGGCCTTCCAAGTGCATTTTCTCTTTCAGATGAAACAGAATTGTGAGGTCCATTCACATAAAATTCTTATGACAATTTGCACCTTGCTACAAACCACAGTCTAAGCATTTAGTGTCTGTGTTTGTCTTTTCATGAACAGGGATAACCCCACTGGCCATTGCTTGTGGAACCTTTTGTGGTCAGTGTGTAAAGCTAGAGAGAACTGCAAGGTGTCAATACGTGTCAAGCACTATGTTAGTAAAAATTTGTGGAATCTAGGTTTGTGTGTGTATCTTTTACTGCAAATGGTGCAGTACTCCACCTATGAAGAAGCAATAATAGTAGACTCAAGCAAAGAATAAATTAACATTTCCTATGTTTGAAGCATTTTGGTACTACAGAAAACCATCTGAAGAAGTAAAAGAGTACTACTTTGTGGTAATGTGATAAAAAAGGGGGGGAGGAGGTAGGAGAGGAAAAAAGCAAATACAGACTAAATAGCTGCTTGTTAGTCATGAGATTAATCTCATCTAATTAAAATCTTCAAAGTTCTATGTCTGGGGTAGTCATGTAGGGCAAGACTCAGCTAACCAGATGTTAGCTCCTACACTGTGCTATAAAAGGAGCATGAGCTGAGTAGCTCAGAAGTGAACACCTACACTGCAGGCTTCTAAAGGTAAATGAGGTGAATCTCAGCACTGGTGTTCCTATGTAATCAGTGCAAAGAGACAACATTTTCAGATAGCTTTCATGGCAGCTTCTAACCTGTTTTCACTGTTTTGCCGCTGAAAAGAGGTTTTATTTTTTTTCTGTCCTGAGTGGATTTTAATGGACCAGTAATAGGAACATACCCAGCACAGAGATCAGTTCAAATGAAAATATGAAGTCCCCTTTCTACAGCCAGGGGCACTGGAGTTTCAAAAAAATATTCTTCAAGAAGTATTCTGATGTGCGTAAAAATTGTATTACTGGAAATGGTTGAACTCTTGCAGTTGAAACTTTAAAAAAATGATCTTTTAAAATGCAATTCAGATTATAAGGTACTTCAGGACATCTCTAATCTATAGTTCTGCTCAAAGAAGAGTCAGTCATAAGATCAGGCTGGATTACTCAGGGTTTTTTTTCAATGTGGTGTTGAACACTGTCAAGAACAGAAACTAAATGACCTCTCTACTGACTGACCTCAAGGTGAACAGTTTTTCAGAATATCCATTCAGGTTTTCTCTTGTTTCAGTTAATATCTATTGCCTCTCATCCTTTAACCATGCACCACTGTGAAAAGGTTGGTTCCTTTCTTAATAACCTCCCCATAGGTACTAGGAAGCTGCTTCTACCTACAAACAGTCACTTGTTCTGAAGAAGCCCTCTTCCCTTAGTCTCTTCTCACAGGAAAAATCTTCCTGTTCCTGAACATCTTGGTGGCCCCAGTAAACTTGCTTCAGCTTGTTGATACCTTTCTTGTATTGGTGACCCAAAAATGAAAGCAGGAATCTAGATATAGTGTAATGGTTGCCAAGAAGGGTGGAAAATCTCTTCCTCCAACCTCCTGGCCCAGGATACCACTTGCCACCTTTGCTGACAAGGCACACTGCTGACTTACTCTCTGCCTGGACACCCAGTTCCTTTTGTTTAGAGCTTTTTCCCAGCCCATCACTCTGTAGCACCACAGGGGCCTTTCCTTCCCTATTGCAAGATTTTGCATTTGTCTTTGAACTTCTGTCTGGCCATTCCTCCAGATTATCCAGGTCTCTGAATGACAGTTCCCCCCTCATGTATATCAACTTTTCACACCATCTTGGTGTCACCTGCAAATTTCATGATGGTTTGCTCCCCACTTCATCCAGGTCACTGATAAAGCTTGGGAAAAATGTTCAGGATAAGAAATCCCAGCCTGAACTGTTGAAGTTCATAAAAAGTGTGAGATATTGAGAATAAGTCATAGCATCAAGGAAATTTTGTTCTATAAGTTTGGGTCAGACATGCCTGCTTTTCCTTCATGTCGCCTGGGAATTCCATTACAGAAATGTGAGCATGTTTCTAAACAACTGCTTCACAATGAAATAATGTGTTTTTTTCCCATGCAAGACAGAAGTCTGGTGTGAATTATGATAGTTAATAACACAGAGTGGCATAGGAGATAAAAGGGTACACAAATTCAGTGATGATAAAGTGATGGCTAACACATCTAGTAGAAAACAAGAAATAACATAAATAAAAAATAATTTCCCATACAGGACTCTTCTTCTCTTGGAGAAATAAATTTGCTCAGGTCAACACTTTAGTGTTTTAATGACCACAACTAACCAGTCATGTAGCCTTTCTCTTGCTGGGTGAGAGCTCTCTTGCATTAAGCAGTGCTTTGCTACTCTCTGTGTTGGACATTTCTACCTGCAAAGTGGTAGTGCGACTTCTTTCCCTAAGCTATGTTCAGAGATTTGACACCGTTTAGTTGCCAAATTGTTGGCAGCTAATTATTGCATGAAATCAAAGTCCTTCGTGTCTTTCTGTTGATACATCACCGAAAGATTTCCAAATTGCCCAGACATACCTGATCTGGAAAGAAACATTGCTAGTGGTCAGGAAGGTCCCAGCTTTACTATGAATCTGTCCTCTAAAGTGGTGAAATTCCCATTAGTGTTCAACACTAACATCCAGGAAGTGTCTAAAAGGTCAAACACTTCAGTGTAATAAATAGAAAGCCTAGTTTTGTTGGAATGATAAAAAGTATCACATCTATGTAGTCCTAGCCATGAACTGTTAAGATTTCTTCTCTATTGTTATTTTGCTCTAGGCCCTAGATTATCACAGCTTAGTGAAGGCAGATTGCCTGTCCTTTCTGTCTCATTGGTGATAAGGCACCAATCATCTACTTAACTTTCAGACCAAAAGATATGAGCCACTATCCTTACTCCGAAATCAAATCCTTAAGTCATGTCACTTTCTCAGACATACAGAGTGCTGGCTTATTGACAATCAGATCATCTCCATTCCCATCAAACTGAGTACTCTGACTCTTCTTTTTAGCACATCTTTCCCTCTCTGAGCTAAGTACCAGAGCAGAGCAGGTGATTTCATCATACACAGGATGCTTGTCACGTAAGCGACCTTCAGGCTAAATGACAGAAAACAAGCTCAAGGCTACCTGAGCCAAATAGCAGCTGATGCTTCTACTATCAGCCAGGATTGACCAGACAGGTTCTGCTGGAGAACCCACCCTCTACCATGAATACTTAAGGCAGAGAAACCAAGTGGGGTGTTTTACTATTACTCTGGCAACACTGGGCATTGACTTCTTCCTCCTGAAATGACTACTTGGAAATGACAAAACTCTGAGCATGGATTAGCCCACAGCTGCCTTCATCACTACTTCTGCATGGCTCAGGCAAACAAGATGATCTGGGGTAGCATCTAAGATAGGCCAGGCATGTTAGAGGGTATGTCAGGTTACTTTCAACCCATGAAGAGTCAGACTTGGGGACTCTCATGTTTTAGATTGACCCTTGCTACTACAGTAGCTATTTTTATTCTCAGAAAAATATTTAAAGGATTGGAAAATTATTGCATTTACTGCCTTCTACACTTTACTATTATGGAGCAGACCATAGGAGAGGAATAGAAAGGTAGGGCTAGCCACTACTTGGATATTATATCCTGCAACTTAGCTTAAATTGGCAATTTACCAATGTGAATGCCCAAGTGGGCCTTAATACTAGAGTGGGTGGTTTAATTAGCACTGTGCTCCCGTTTATAATTAGATATCTGTTAGTTCAGTTTGAATCATGATTTCATAATATAAAATTTTTTTTTAAATTCCTGTGGGGATATTCCTGGTAAATTAATTCTGTGGACTTTGATGAACTGATGTTTCTAATAGACTGAGATATTTGAAAAGAATCTAAATTAAAGCAATATTATTACCATCCCATAATAGTCAATGCCATATGATAATAAATCCACATGCAAGAGAGAAGAAGTCATAGGATTATCCAAGGAGACTCTGGACTGTGTGCTTCTCTAGTTTAATTTGGAAAATAAACAGGAAACAGGTGTGCTTAGGGGTTTTTTGTTTACTTTTTGTTGTGTTGTTTGTTTTTTATAGAGTAATATTGACCTCAAAACAACATTTCCTGCTCCTATTCTCCAAATAGATTTTTAATACCAAATGAAGGTATGTTAGTGATTTCAAAATATAAAAAATAAGAGATATATATAAAATGAGATATATAAAAAATGAGAGATGCTCTATATTTTACACATTTCAGCATGTTGCTTTCCTTCAACAAACTAAATTGTTTCAAGTGTGCTCAAATCCTTCTTGAGGTGTCCTATATAATTGGAGGATTTTTATTTTTTTTTATTTTCATCTGATTTTCTGATGGTTACAAGAGAAGGGTTGTCTACATGATGATAAGTCATTGTAAAATAACTACAGCAAACCAAACCATTATTTTACACAAGTGTAATACCAATTCCATTTTTTTTCAAGGGGCAGTAGTGGAGGAAAGTCTCACTCAGACATGATGAGGGAAAGAAGCAACTTGCAATAATCAAGTATTTATAAAAGCACACTCATACTACAATCATACCATGATGATTAGTTCTAAAAATAATCCTACAAGTGTCAAGCCTTAAATTTGGAAAACATCAGAATCTGTGATACTAGTGAGCAAGAATTTATCTGAATTCTGATTTCTTGCATCTGAATGGTTCCTCTCAGAGGGATTTTCTCTACCTGTGAAGTACAGTTATGCCTTTACAGCAGCAGTACAGACAATCAGATTTTTGGTATCAGGTTGGTGGTCAGTATGAGTTGCTGCACCTGTAGGAGATACAGCCTTAGTTTACTATTTAACAGATGTATCGGTGCCAAGAATGATACAATCAGTTACTCTGATTCCAGGGAAAAGGAGAAGTGACTCACAGCCTGCCCCTGCACTGTAGGGGAAAACTGAATCTGTAGGGATCTCCTGGAGAGGAGTGGGAGCTCAACTAAGCAGGGTAACCTAGGGCAGTCCACACAGGAATGCATCCAGAGGAGATTTCACAACCTCTCTGGGCAGCCTGTTCCAGTGCTCTGTCACCCTCATGGTAAAGAAGTTTCTCCTCATGTAAAGGTGGAACTTCCTATTTTATAGTTGAAACCCATCATTCCTTGTCCAATCACTGAGCACCACTGAAAGAGGTTGGCCTCCTCTGCTTGACACCCACCCCTCAGATATTTATAGACACTAATAAGATCCCCTCTTTTCTTGAAGCTAAACGTCCCCTGTTCTCTCAGTCTTTCTTCGTAGGAGATCTTAATCAAGTCCCTTAATCATCCTCATAGCTCTCTGCTGGACTCTCTTCAGTAGATCCCTGTCTTTCTTGAACTGGGAAGCCCAAAACTGGATACAGTATTCCAGGTACGGTCTCACCAGAGTAGAGGGGGAGGAGACCCTCCCTAGGTGTGATGGACACACTTCTCTTTGTGCACCCTGGGGTATCATTGGCCCTCTTGGCCACAAGGTGCCCCATGCTGTTGACCTGTGGAGAATTTACTGCCTGCTAAGTCTCCAATGTCTTACTCCATGGAGCTGCTTTCCAGCAGGATGTCACCTAATCTATGCTGGTAGTTGGTGTTATTCCTTCCCAGGTTCAGGACTCTACCACTGCCCTTACTGAACGTCATGGGTTGACTTTTGCCCACCTCTTCAGCCTGTCCAGATCTCGTTGAATAGCAGCATAGCCTTCTGCGTTGGATCAGCCACCCATCCAAAATTAATGCCACCCAAAAGACTCAGATAAACATTAGAGGGTGCTTTAAACTTGTAGAAGCTATTTTTAATTGTGTTAAAACCTCTACCACAGTTATAACAGCAGAAGGGATTGGCTCATACAGGCTGGAAACTGAGTGGCAAATCTTCAGTTGGAATAAATCCTTACTCATACCTGGAAAAATGCCTGTATCATAGCTGTCTTATTACTTCCCTGCCCTTCATTGACCTGACTGCTGGATCATTGATGTATATTTAAATCCCCAAGTTCATTTTTGTCTACATCTGGTACAGCAAGTCCATGTAGACCAGGTAAATTAAGCTTCCAGCTTGGTGCCTTAGAGCAATCAAATCCCCACTTACATGGGTCTAATTAATAGATAAATTACAAGAACTGAAAGGAAATTATGATTATCTCACCTGATCTTCTACCTGTAATAGGCCTTGAGGATTTCTGGAGTTAATTGCTTATTTCACAAATGTTTTAAAAGTTTAACTCCCTTTTTGATCATCAATCTTCACGCAGCCCCCTATGGAAACAAGTAGAATTTCTTAAGATTAAATACTTCATAACATTTCTTTCTTGAAATTCTCAGTTTTCTTTAATGTCTTGGGGAATTATGACACAATTAAAGAAAACAAGCACAATTGATATGATATTAATTAAAAAAATGCACAAGGTGGGAACTCTACACCAGCCTCAGTAAAATTTAATATACATTTTAATAACCTACTCTTTAAAATAAGATTTTGAATTATACAGTCTTTCTTTCTCTGTTGTTCCTTTTTTGTGATTTAGGAAGATAAAGCATCAGGCAGAAAAGTTGAGAAGGAATGAGTCCTGAATGGCTAGCAAAAATTGCCTTGGTCTTTTATAGCAGTGCAACTCAAAAGTATCCTTTGAAACTTGCCAGTTAATTCTTAATTCCTGTAACATACACCTTCTTGATTTTATATAGCATTAATTTAATTTTTAAACTTCCATGTCATAACATACCTTTTGAAATCAAATTGAAGAACATCTTATCTACTGTATTTATTAGGTTTTTTTTTTTTCAAAGTAACTTCTCTTGTTAGCAATACAGGATCTGCTTTTTATAATCCCATGTTGATTGGAGTTAATTCTATTTCCCTTCTTTAATTCTCTTATAATCTGTGACTGTGACACAATCTTCCATAAGGCTGTGTTTGATATCAGGGTCAGACTGGCAATGACTCGGGTAGCTTTAAGTATCATCTGGAAATCTGATGGATTTCCAGGATTCATAGAAAATCAACATTTATGTACAACTTCTTAGTTTTCCAAATCTGTCTATACTTATTATATAGCTCAGCTGATTTAAGTATAATCAGTACCAATAACTCTTTACAACATTTTGCACTGCTGGAAGAAGGTAAGGTCTTGAAAGATCATCAGGTGATAAGTATACAAAACTTTTTTTTACCAAGTAGAGAACAGAAATACTTTCTGAATGCATATGCGATTTATATTTTTTAAAAAAAGCTCTTTTTTATCTGGTAGATTTTCCAACCTACAGATTATTCCTTAGGTAACCTCTTCCTTCATCTATAAAATTTCTCTAGTTACTAATATGTGAGTTTTATTAATTTCTATCAACAATTTTTCATCTTATTTTTTCTCATTTTCTGCATTCATTCCATACTTGTAGCTTCTTCCTCTAAATTCAGATTCTTTTCTGAAACACCAGCAGAAACACCACCATGACAGAAACCAGGAGATGATGAAACAGTTGCGTTAGATTTTGATCATAACCAGAGCTATGAATGTGAATTCTCAGCACCAAAGCAGTAGCATCTTATCCTTTTTCCCTGTGATGCCTCTTTGTGGTATAACCTTTTAACAACTAGAAGGCAAGTGGAAGAGTAGGACAAGGAAACCATAATATTACATTGTAGAGTTTTCCAAAGACATGGCTTGCTAATTCAAGACGTTTTACCGTCAGTTTTTTCCCAACACTCTGGAATAAATCCACTCACTTAGAATTCAATGCATTAATCTTTTATGAAAGCTAATTAACATTTTGCCACCTGACTGAACAAGTCAATTCCATTAGGACACCTTCACCTTTAGTGGCAAGGTAGAATAAGTAATAATGTGGTGTTCTGATCTATGACCACATGAGAAATTACAGAATAATGAAACTGCTTGCGTTAAGTGCATATGTATATAACCACCATGTTTATTACTCTGTGGCAATATAAACTTCACTTAAAAACCCCTCAAAAACAATGGGGAAATATTTGTGTTCTCTCAGATGGAGCTAATTGTTTTATTTCACAGATGGTTTTATATAGGGAATTCAAAAATGAAGTTCCTGGTTCAGTTTGTCTGTTTTGTATGGACTGTGCACCTAGGCAGAGACTGTGTTCACACATATTGACCTGATAGGCTAGATTGCTGGACATTTGAATAATAGTTATTAATGAATAATAACTATTGTAATACACTTTGGTATCCCTCACAAGTGACAAAACTGGGAAGGCTTCCAGTTTCAAATAATGATAATGTGCTTTGAAATTAAGCAGAGCTGTTACGGATTGGTTACAAAATGGTGTATAATGATACTGAGAATTATGTCAGTTTTTCAGGTGAGCAGAGAGAAGATCAATCTGTGGCATTCAGAACCTGAAGGTCTGAAGAGGTTTCTAGGATAAATAAACCTCTATTCAAAGACTGTGTGGACAGTGTTTCAAATAAAGCTACTCAAAATGTTAGAAGTTTATCTAGTAAAAAAAAATAATATCTTCTGGAGAGAAATAATCCTTTTCTGGAGACAGCAATTCACCATGTTGACAAAAATGTCATTGACATCTTAAGCATTTTTTGACAGATCCTTTTCATCTGGGTTTTCTAATCATCTTTAGCCTAATGCAGTTCTTCCTGGCAGAGTTTTACTCTCTATTTTTGCAAATTAAACCTGAAAATATCAATTCTGTGCTGAAGTTGAGCACAATTAAAGACTTGTGACACTAAAGCGAAGTAATTTGGGCAGCAAAGCTTTGCTAGCTAGCAAAAAGATAAAAGGGAAAAATGAGAAATCTTATTTCAGGCAACCCCATTTCTCTCTCCTTGATTTGAATCCAGCAGAATGTTGTGAAACCTTAATAGATAATCAATATTTGCACTGAATTCCTTCACTACTTATAAGGGGCTCACACTTTAGTCCATTCCCTGAAACCTAAATCTGAAATTGAAAGACATAAATGATTCAGAGACTTTTTGGACTGATGATCGGTGGGTGAAGAAAGGTGATATGTAGGCACTGCTGTAGGATCAGTATGTCTTTTCCTCAAGGGTTAGCATTTATAAAAATAAAGTATGATGAAGCAATGTAGTCAGAAATGAAACTGGGAACTCCAGGTGTCTGGTCTTGTCCAGATACTTTCCAAATCATGCTAAGTGACTTCCTGTGAACACTTGCCAGCTCTTTGCTTTACCACTGGAAACACAAACTATGCACCATGCCTAGTGTGCATATGAAGCATCCATGCAGTTTTAAGAAGGGTCAGTGATCTGTGGCAGGGTTGTAGATCATGTTTTGTGTCTTCTTTCAACTTCTATTGCACAAGACCTGTTCAAGTGCAGAACAGGTTCTATGAGTGAGAGCTGCCACTTTTCCCTTCTCCTCCAGCTTCTTCCATCCCTGCACTTTCCTTGAATCTGGCCTACCAGGATAAAGCTCTTGAAGTTTGTACAATTTATTCTCTCTGGTTTTAGTGTTGAGAATTTTAACCACATTTTTGTTCATAATACTGTCCACTTTTTTTTAAAATGAATGGTATTTTTTGAAATGGGAAGAGGCAGAACATGTTGTCTACTTAATAACAACTGAAGAGTATCCTTCTGAAGTACTCCTGATATTATATGGTGACCAGACTGTTCTCAAAATGTCTGATTCTTTGGGTATCTTAATTTTTTTACAGACCAGAAGGAAGAAAGGTTCTTTGCTTTGCACAGGAGATGAAAAAGGGCTTAAAGAGATTAAAAAACGGGAGGATCCCACACCCCTCAACAAACAGATCCTCTTTTTAGATCAAGTATTGGTAAAGAGGGAAAAATAAATCTCTGTTAATATTTCTGAAAAATCAGCTGAGACTTTGTCATGAGAGCTATCATTAAAGGTATCTTTGTTTTTTCTTCATAGCCTTTGCATAGTTTTCCCAAAAGGAGCATGAATGAACCTGGAAATTTCTCTCTGTTACCATCACTGTGCATTTCTCTGGGAGCTGATGCAAACCACATCTTCATCGTGCATAGTCAGTAGTTGAGGACTGGCTTAGAACTCTTTCATTGATGTAAGAGGAAAAGAGCCAGGTCTTCTGTTTGTAGTATGAGTATATATTTGCATTCATTCATTCGCTTTATGGCTGATACAGGTTTTCATTCCCTTGGCAACTGGCAGTGGGCTGGGAGGTAGCAATAAAGCAGTAAAGTAAATCATTATTTCTGCAACCTATTGAGCTATACCTTTAGAAAAGATGACAGTATGTCTGAAAACTACATTTCTATTCTTCATTATCTGAAGCCTTTTCATCTTCAGAAAGCAAAAAATTTAAAGATTTTTGTTAAAATAAAATTCTGAAGTGTTTTGTTTCCAAAATGCTGCAAGTAGGTATTTCTAAAATAAAATCTGCTTCTCCAAACTCTTGAAACCCACTGGCTTAAAATGTGGCTATTTCTGTCCAATTTTCTACTACTCCAACATAAAGTTATAGGAAGAGATGACTGCTGTGTTCTCAAGGTAATTGTCTCCCTTAGATGCTGTGGTCACATAGCCAGAGCCACAGGAGGCCACTAGCCCTAAACCAGGCTGAGCAGTGGTGACATTGGGTTCCTGGCATTTCATTATGGATGGTGGCATGCAGGGGCACTTGGCAACCCAACCCAAATTGATTCTCTGAACACTGTGAGAGCAAGACTGGAAACCTTGTCCCATAAATTCTTTTCATTGCTGATGCAGATTAGTTTCCTGAGCATAAAAATTGGGCAGCAATACGGAAAGCAGATATCTCAGAAGTTTAAAAAGCCCTGCAGAATCTGAGCTGGGCAGCAGTCCTTCAGGGTACATCTGAGAAGCTGGGTGGAGGAGTGAAGAAGCAAAGACATAGAGAGCAGGTGACTTTTGTCAACAGACTTTTTAAAACTGACACATTTCTGCAAAGCATTTCAGTTTCAGTGGACTGGCAGAAGGTGTTTTTTTGAAACACGTCTGCCCATTAATAGCCAATGAAACCCTACAGCCCAGCTTGTTACTGTGTGAGGGAGGTTTACGCATCTTCCATGAATTGAATATGACCTTCTTTTACTTGAACTTAAGTTGCACATCCTCTGGGTGCCATTTTGTGTCTTCCTGGGGCTGCTCTGCCCCTGCTATTTTTTATAGTACTTTGTACAAAAGCGATATACGGTATGTGTCTGCTTTGGGGATTTATGAACCATCTTGCACGTCTGACCACACAGCTGTGGAAAGAATTTCATGCTTTTAACAGTTCTGCCCATGACAGAGAGCAGCTCTTCCAATGACTGGTGCACACAGAATAAAAAGAAAACGTACTGCTGAAAGCTGGGTGAGGACCAGCAGAGGGAGAAGGATTAAAGCAATCAGGGACAAAGTAGAATTTTGTTCTCTAAATGAAGATGGACACATTCCCATTGCTGTTCACTTAAGACAAAAACCACCCCAATCATTAACTTGGCCTTGTGTAAAGTGGATGATTTATGTCAGGACTCAAAATTAGTCTCTGGAAGAAGACTGTGTTCTTTGCTAACCCTGAAACACACATCGTGCTAGTGCCGAAAAGGGAAACATGTTCCTTTCTGAGCTTTCTGATTTTATTTTCACTAAAAGAAGATTCATAGAGTGACCTACAGTCTACATTCTCTCCCCTTTCTTAGCTATTTCTGGAGTTTTGTTTCCATTTTGAAGCCAAATATCAAAGATTTTTTGCTCCTTTTTTTTAGGAGATAAAAACAGATAAAGCAAGAAAAAAAAAAAAAAGAGATGTTAATATCTTCACACAAGACCTCTTAAAATTGTTCATTCTCATGCTGTCTGATCTGCATCCATCATTCAGAAAATGGCAAGTAGATTTTGTCTGTGTTTTCCACAACTCTCAAATGTGTGACTTCTTCAGTGTCTTGTAGAAGACTCTTGTTACTCAGGGAATGGATGCCATGCAATACCATAGTTCCTAGATTCTTTGCTTGAGGGCAATGTCTGGTTGGCCTGAATAAACTTCAGCAAAATTATTCTTATTAAAAACTGAATTGCCTGCTCTTCACCTAGAAGCTGAGAATATTTATGAGGTATGAGGGACCCAGTTTCAGAGATTAACTAAAATTAATGCTGCTCTGATTCAGGAAGAAGGAAGTCTGGGATTGCTCTCACATCCTTATAGGATATATTAGCTTCCTGGGTCCATCTCTGGACATTTGGGCAGCTCTTCTTGAATCAGACCTGAAACTTTCTGTTTAGGTCCAGAAAGTTTAATACATCTTCCCTGTTTTTAAAAACCAACCAACCAACAATGACTGTGTAAAGTTTAATTTTCTTTTCAGGTATGAACAAGGACACACTCAGAAATCTGAAAGGTTTTCAGGGAAAAATTCTCAGTCACAGCTCTATCACAGCACAGAGATGCCACTTGATCTGAAGTATGATTCAGACCAATTTTACGCAGTGAACAAATGCCACTAATCTTGATTAAATAGCAAGATTTATTTTTCAAGAAAGAAGCTAAAAGGACAGAAATGAAAGACATAATTGAAAGACTCTGTTGCAATCACATATCTGTTCCTGAACTAAATATAGCCAATGAGGCAACAATAGCTCACTGGCTGTTTTTACAACCTACACGAGATGATTTCAGGGATCTTTGTAAAACTGAATGTACCTGAAGCCATCTTTGAATATAGGGTACACTGCATACTGTATGCTAGGCTAACAGACATTCAACATTACATCTAAAGGTGGCAGCTTTAGCTTCCTGAGGTCATACTCCTGTGTACCATTCATTATATCTAATTCCAGGGCCATTTCTGTGCTCCAAAAAAAGAAAAATCCCTCACATCTTAATATGTGAAAATGCTCTAGAAAATATTATAAATGCCAGAGCTCAGATATAATAAACATATACAGGTTAAAACATGAGCAGAAAATAGTATGCAAACTGTATTATCTGGAGAATAATATTTCAAATCCATGCTATTCAAGTGAAAACAGATAAATGAAAAGGAAGCAAAGCTCAAAGAATCCTAGAGGTGGGCACAGAAAACAAATTCTATTACTTTGTAATGAAACACAATGGCATTAAGAATCAATGTGTTTGGAGGAAAAGGGAGAAGGAAAGTGTCAGCTGAATTTGCAGATCAATCCTTGCCTGTTTGCTGTACAGCACTTTTGAAACAGCCCCACCTTGTTTTCAATTCCACACCTGGGAATATCAAAAAACAGTTGTCTGATTGGAAAAAAAGAATAAGTGGAGATGTTTAATCACTTCAACTCTGTCAGTCCTCTTGTGCTTTATTCACTCTTAAATCTACGCTTTAGTTAAATCTTCCTGTGCACAGATCATCCAGGCAGCCTGACATGTGCTAACTTATGTGCCTAACAAAACACAAAAAGAGGGTTGTTGGCAGGAGACTGTATCATCCTCAGCAGTAAGGGTGTTCTTAAACATCAATTTCTTCATTATTTGCTGTCTGTTTACCATTAAGGGTCTGTGGAAGCCCTTGGCCACTTTGGCTTGGCTCTGGGAGATGAGAGGTTGTAGCTCATTCAGTCTCCTTAGAAATAGTTTTTTTGCCAGAGGAAGAAATCCTGGGCTTTTCCTCTGCTCTCACATCTTCCACTTTGCCAGGGGGAACTCCACCTTCCCTGTGGAGTGCAGCCTGCTGCGGGGGCAGTGCTGGGGACCTCTGCAAAATAATCCCTTTGCTATTAAAGGCTCCTCTGGTGTTTAATTAGTGAGTATTTGTGAAGCAGTCTGAGGCCTTTGGGTGGATCTTTGCAGGAAGTTGTGCAGGTTGTTCTGTGCTGTGTCTGTCTCATGATGTGCCAAATAGTTTCCTGAAACAGCCACTTTACCCAAAGTGAGGTTGGGTGGAAGGCAGAATACAGAGAATGGCATTTATTTGCTTTGGGTCTGTGTGTGCAGGTTCATGCCTCTCTAGAGGAGGAGGTAGAGAAAGTGGGAATGAAGTGTGGGCCTGGGAAGGAGGGAGAGATGAATGAAGTTGTTCTTAAAATCTTTGACTTTTTTAATCATTGTTCAGCTGAGATTTAATTGGTGACAAATTAAATTGGTTTTCCCCAGTTCAAGTCTGTTTTGTCCATAAAGGGTGAGTGAACCCTCTCTTTGTCTCTGTGCACAAACTTTTTGGTATATTTTCTCCTCCCCATCCCACCACAGGTAGAGTGAGCAAATGGCTGACTGGTTCTTTGCTGCCAGATGGGTCTAAACCACAGCAGCATTGTACCATGGAGCAGGGAAGTGCAAGAGAAAGCCTTTGGCACTGTGGTTAAAAAGGTTTATATTGAGTAGCCCCAGGACACAGATGCACAGCTCCATGTCAAGATAATTACAGTGGATGGTGCTGTCTGGTGTTGCCTGTACTGTTTATAAGGACCCTGTCTGTCTTGTGTTCACGTTCTTGTCTCTCAATTTTGTTCCAGCCTATAAGCCCCTTTTTTAAAATTAACACTAAAGAAGGCCAGGAAGGAGAAATCACACTTCTATACACATAGGAGTGAACACACAAATGAAACCTGACAGAACATGATACATGGAGTGTCAGCTCTTAGTTGTCTGTTTCCTGGCTTTTTGTCAGTAGTAATAAAACCTTCAAATAACTTAAAAATGCAAACTTCTAATCTTTCTTTATGTGTATCTCTATTTTTCATGCTTGTATAAATAGGATTTGGGCTGAAAAGCAACGCATTACTTGTGGCAGTGAAAAAATAAACCAAGATAGATCTTTTCTAGAATAAGGAAGACAAATCAGTTGGCTTTGTAAAATATGAGGTACATGTAAAAAAGCGAGCAGTAGGTTGCAAGTGGACACCTTCCTCTTCCCTGTGTCATCAGGCTGATTGAATTATTTATACTAAGGAAGAGCTACACACATAAAGGACATGTTAAAGTTTTATGAGTTAGATTATACTAGAAAATTGAAGACCTGTTAATTTAAACTGTGAGTTTAAACCTTTCCTTGGTCATAGATTTAGAATGTGGGAGTTAAATATCTCTGACCAACTGTAATTGAACTAAAAGTGTCATTTTTCTAATTATTCACAGACTCTGTGTGGGCTTACAGTGCTGGGCAGCCTTGCACAGAAACTGACTGCCTGACTTCTATGGGAGTCAGTTTTTTTGGAAGTCAAGAGTGGCTAAGGAGCAAGCATAACTTGCTTGAGGTAAAGTAGTGGCAGAGCTGAGAATGAAATTCAGCCTCTTGCAGTATTAGTGTCTGATATCTACGTTCTGTTCACTTTTCAGACACAAAATGTGTGCAATCAGAGTAAGAACAAGGGTTCGATTGCTAAAGCAGTGGTTTCTGCCAGTGGTAGGGACAGAATCATAGAATCATAGAATAGGCTGGGTTGGAAGGGACCTCAGAGATCATCGAGTCCAACCCTTGATCAACTACCGCCACAGTCACTAGACTATGGCACTGAGTGCCATATCGACTCGCTTTTTAAATGTCTCCAGGGACGAAGAGTCCACCACCTCCCCAGGCAGCCCGTTCCAATGTCTGATCACCCTTTCCGTGAAAAAATTCTTTCTAATATCCAATCTGAACTTCCCCCGGTGTTAAAGCTCACTGTGTCATAAGATTGTAAGGCCCACCAAGAGATTAAAGCATGTTCTTCCAAGAATACTGAGTTGAGCAGGTGTATACCTTGAGAAAGAAGGTAACAGCTCTTTTGTGTTCTCTTCTTCAGAAATTACACTATGCGAATGCTTTGGGGTTCACTGATGGACTGGTCAACACTGAACTTTTGTGGAGAGAAATCTTCAGTGGCCCATCTGTATTGATCAAGAATTGCCTGTTTATGATGGTTGCACTGGGACTGCTGCAAATGGGCTCCACATTTTCTACAGGAACTCTTAATTCTGGCAAAGCAGTTCAGTAGGCACAGTCCATTACTTCTGCTAAAATAGGTGACCTCTGCTTAAGAACAGATTTAGTCCT
The DNA here is from genome assembly GCF_003957555.1 of Calypte anna. Taxonomy (NCBI): domain Eukaryota; kingdom Metazoa; phylum Chordata; class Aves; order Apodiformes; family Trochilidae; genus Calypte; species Calypte anna. Next base: position 15,707,103 of record NC_044246.1, read on the forward strand.
GGGATGAAAAGAGTGCTGAGGGATGTTGTAGGAACAGAGCACCTACTGCTTTTCTGCATGTAAGTTCTGAAAACCTCATATATACCACCTTGTGAAAGGCAGAATGTACAGTTCCTATAGGGTGTTTGTCTGACCAGGGAGAGAAAATATGTCTTAAAGGACCTAAACGCTGAAGAAACCATGAAGGTCCAAGTTCTGTCCATCAGAGTAGGCATGGTATATCCTGCATTAAATCTGAGTCTTCAGATCACAGGTCACAGCAAGACCTGTGAGTCTGCAGTGCCCAGAGCAAAAGCCTCGGCAGAGCTTGTTTGTTTCTTAGATTCAGTGTATGTGATGTTTTTTCCTTCCTAGTCTGACCTAGTGAATTATAAAAGCCTACTATTAGTGCATCTAATAGAGCTGCTCCTTCAGGTCAAGTGGTGAGGATTGATGCTCTTCATGATAGACTTTGAATCTCCTTGGTGACCGCATTGTCCGTGTGTAGGTAACGTATGCACTCTAATGTAAATGGGATGAGCAGGAGTAACACTGACCTTTATTTTTTATTCTGAACCATGGAATTTTGGTCAGAGTTTTGTTTCCAAACTAGCTGGTGACTCACTGCTGGAATTGCTGCTACATAGCAAACTAAATTAGACAGCTTACCTTTAAACTCTGCACTGCAGGGGTACTTCTTAGCTCATAGGTTTGTGCCTTTGTCATCAAATCATTATTTTTGGAAAATAAATACTTTGTGTGGGCAGTACAGCAAGGATACTCCTGCAAGTCTCCCAGTCTGCATGGTCAGAAGATATCCTGGATGAAGGATTTTTAAATGAAATATAACCTGCTCGACACTGCAAACTTTGCCATAAAGGACCTTATAGCCTTTACTTTCCCCTGGCAAACAGCATGGTAATATTCAAAGCAGTGGCAGATTTCAGTTACCCCAAACACATTCAGGCAAGTCTTAATCAAAATTCAAAAATGAATGAAATAAAATGAATTCAATGAATTGAATGAATTCAATGAATTTGAATTCAAATGAATTCAAAAATAAATGAAAATAGTCAATTGATTTCATACCCTTTTATCAACACATTACATCATCTGACAATGTTATCTGAAGTGTAAGTTGTGATTTAACAGAAAAAACAGACTGGGATTTGTGTGTTGTAATAACTCTGGGAAGGAGCTTAGACATCCAAAGGATTAAAAGATTTGGTAGTAATTTAGTCAAGTACAAGAGATGGTACCTGTAAAGTGATGCAGCCAGTCAGTACCCTGAGGAAAAGGGAGATGAGAAGATGAAAAAGATATTTCAGCTCCTGTTATTTGCATTTGTCTAGAGTTAATAACTATTTGCAAGAAAATTGCCTTGAATAAGTGCATTCTGCACTGCTGGCTCTGGAGCTTTTTATCTCTGGTGTCTGGGATCACTTGTACAAAGTTCTGAAGTATTTAGTTGAAGTATTAAAAAAAGAACAAACAAGCTTTACTCCTTCTCACCACTTCTCTGCATTGAGGGTATCTCTCTTCCATTGGATACTATTAACCAGAAAGATTCTTCACATATGTGAGTCTAATTGAACTTCAAAGACTTTGCCAGATTTTATGAAATTATTATAAGTCAATATTATAGGACAGCATTCATAGACAGTTCAGGTTCCAGATAAAGTATTCTGTTACATGATTTTGTCCTACCCTTGTCCTTTGGCTACTAGTACAAACTTTAACTTTAAATTTTATCTCTAAATATTTCACTGCAGGAAAAAGTCAGTATTAGAGGTTAAAAGTGTTTCATTGATTTTACTCTGAAAAGTAAAACAGAGTTCAGGTAGGTCTGGGAATATTAGTAGTGTTGATTAAATATTTCAGCAGCCAGCAGTGGATGGAGTTTACAACTTTATCAGTTCTTAGCTGTTTCATTACAAAAGCAGTATAAAATCAAAATAATTGGTGCACACTATCCTTTTAAATTTATGGGTTAAGTTAAAATCCTCATCAGAATAATCTATGCAATGTGCTGACCTTGTGTTTCTCCTACTTGTTTCATGTTTACTGCTCAGGCTTTTCATTCTTTCATCACTGTTGAAGTCTTCCACCCACTACATCTTTCATTGCGTGGATCAATTATATTGCTCTCAATGGATGGTAAGTAATTTCCTTTCATCTTTAAAAGAGATTATTATTACATTTTCTGAGGATAAAAATAATTCTTAGGCTTCCATTTATATCTAAAAATCTCTATCTTGTTATCAACACTGTCTTAAAACATTATGTTGTAAGTTATGAATTTAGTGCACGGGAATTTGATACTGATGAAAGATACCAGAGTGACATCTTCTCTTTCTTTTTCCATGACACATGCATTGTGAGCAATGTCAGGGCTGGCTTTTCTACAACTTTCTCTGATATATTTCTGATTTTAATATAGGACCTTCAAGAAGACTTGAAGCTTCTTAACTCCTTACATTGGTTTTAAGAGACCACATGTGAAAGAGCAGTATCACGTTTGGTGCTCTCTGATGTGAACGCATAGTGAAAGATGATGCTTATCCAGTAAAGGGTGGGAAGCACAAGGTCACTTCTCTTTCCTGATCTCCTTGATCAGTCTTTTTCTGAGTCATGGAAATGACTCTGTGTGTTCTTTGAGGCAGGGATTGCCAGACAAATCCCATGTTGGTGTGACTCTACTGCTTCTGATAGTGTTGTATGATCTAAGAATCTGATGGAGTTATTTATAACTGCCTGGAATATTTTGCTGTATTTCAAGATACATGGTATATTTATTGCTGAAAAGGTTGGGTATTGATGTAAAATCAGCAAGGGGGTAAGCTTAGTAATATATTCTAAATATTTATATAGAGGCCAATAAGCTCCTAACAATAAGAATTCTTCCTGTGCTTTTGCTCACAGCCTCAGGCTATCCAAAAAAAGTATCCTAAGAAGCCCTCAATAACTGCCTATTTTCCTTTTCCATTTTTTAGCAATATTGTGAATGAGAGAAAATTTACTTTTAATTTTAGTTATTTACTTTTTGTGAGGTCTAATAGAGGTTTGGCTGAAAGTTGATACTGCTTTTAATGAGATACTGTACTTTTGGTGATTTTATTCAGATTTTATTTGGTCTTATTATTCAGACTCTATTTATTAACTGTCAGAGATTAAACTTTCCAGAATCCATTTCTCTTTGATCTCTCTATCTATCTTACAGAAGTAGAAAAACCAGGGTAATAGGGAGGTTTATCTAAAATCTCAGAAAAAAGATTGTATGGAAAGAACACTGACTTCCTTACTTATACTCTGCTCTTCCAGTGTTTTGACATAGTCACAACTTTTTGTTTCAGCACTTTTGGGATACCACCAAGATTATTGTTGGGCTATTTTGTTGTTGGGTTGTTTTGTTCGTGGCTTTTTGGGGTTTTATTGTTTGGTTGGTTGTTGGGGGGTTTTTTGTTTCTTTTTTTTCAGCACTGCAGAGTACTTCTCCTTTCAATGACTTTCTTTAGAGCCCCACATGTTTTGAGAACTCAATGCACATGCTGTCTTCTGGCCATTTTACCCATGCTGACCTGTTATTGTTTTCCCAGCAATTCAGTAGATACCAATATTGTTTATGGAGGTTAAAGGTATCTCCTTTTTTCCCCAGATAGTATCACTGTGAACTGCTTTCAAATGTTAGCAGCTCTGATCTTTAAGGATGTGTTGAGAAACTCCATGATTTTCTGCATTGTACTGAAAACTATTCTGCTAGCTAAGCTGTTTACATCTGGGTGGGGTGTACAAGAAATTGCCTTTCTGAATTGCCATCCTTTTAGAATCAAGGATCTTGATTCTAAATCTTATCCTTCTGTGTTCCTCTAACCAGCTTTTTAGTCTGAGTTCTTTTTCTCCATTTTGTTGGCGACTATTGGAGCTGAGGACTAGTAGGAAGAGAACTTAGTGGACTTCTTGTTCCTCTCCTATTGCTGGGGAATATTCCTAGTCAAAACTGAATTTCTCCCAGCAGTTGTTGGAGATGCAGATTGGCAGCAAATTCCTTTGCATCAAATCAGTTTATGGGACCAGTCAGTGTGAGAGTAAATATAGTGATGCTCATTCTCTGAAGTAAGCCTCAGCACATTCAGATTTTTTCAGGGAATCCTACACCATGGAGAAGTAGATATGAAATATAGTGTAATTTGAAACTTCAGGAATATGGTTGGCCTGTTTGTGGTGTGATTTAGTTAAAGGGACAGATGTGGCTACCTGTAAATTTTGTAATCTATCTTGTCTGGGCCTTGGGCAGAAGTTAATCCCTGTGCTTTGAGGCTCCTGGTCTGAAACTTTGGAAAGTGTGTGGTATGGAAAGTATTAATAATAGGTGAAATACAACAAGATTTATTATGTTATTATTTGATCTTGGCATCATTAAGGACCTGTCCAATTATTAGCTAATTTACATGCACATATGGCCTACTTTCTATGACATGAACAGTTGTGTTTTTTTAAATGCATAATCACCTTATTATTGAAAGTACAGAACTCACAAAATGCTTAGAAAGGTTAAAGTTGGTACAGGCAAAAGAGGAACTGATGGCTAATTCCAGACATGAGAGGTGCTCTGAGGCAGAGGGATTTAATTGTTTAATTTATGGGCAGGAAAATGAAAAGGGAAGCTAAAAAAGCAATGAGAACTTCTTGGCTGAATTCCTGCTGAAAACTTTGAAACTATACTCCCCATCTTCTTATGGCAAAATAAAACCAACCTAACTGTTTAGCAGATGATCCTGTTGCTATAAAAAGCTGCCAGCTCGTATCATTTTGGCTCATGTGTTTGGCTTGGAGATAGGAACAGCTGGAGGAAAGCAAAAGGAAAAACCCCAAAGTGCTCTCTTTTTCTCTTTGCTCATAGGCACTGAGCTTTAATTAACTTTATCATCCTTTTATTAAAATCAAACTCTTCTAATGGGGTTTCCCCTCTTCCCCAGACTTTTTATTCACACTGTATTTTAACAAGGAATTTTTCTCTTGGAGGCTGAAATTATCTGGAAATCTCTCCCAGTGTTCATCCCATCCTTCAGATTAGGGTTGTCTCTGAAAAAAACAATACTGAGATCCTGTAGAGAAAAAAGCAAAGTTTTAAAAATTGTTTTGAATGAGAATGCTATTTTTCATCTTTAGGTAATCTTCCTCTATTACTTACATGGAAACAGTATTAACAATTTTGACAAGCCGAGGAATAGTGTTTTGGGAGTACAGGAGAGCTCCAGAGACAAGAACAAACCAGAGTTTTATTTCCATCAATAATATTATGTTCTGCAAAGGAAAGCACCTTTCCTTCCAGACAGTGTTAGTGATCTGCTCACAAAGACTGTAAGCATCCCCATGAGTATTTTGTGCTGTCATTCCATGTTTATTGCTCTCAAAGCAAGGTCACCCAAAAAATACCCACTAATATTCATATCACTACCCCAGCACCTGAACAAAACCCGTCAGAATTTAAAAGGTGTTAGGAGCAGCACTGACCATTTGCACAAAGATTATACTGACAGGGCAAACTCTTGAGTTCCAGATTGACACACAAGGTACCAATCATCCTGTGGCAAGATGAGTTCAGTGGGTACACCTATTGCTGTGTCACATGGCAACATAAAAATGCAATAGTCACATTTATTCTCTTATTTATTGTTTAGAATTTCTTCTATTCCTTTTTACTGCCTGAATACAAATCCCTTTTTTATGGTCTTCTAGCTGAAGTAAACATCATTTATTCTTTTCCCATGCCTCCTCACTTTTTTTTTTTCTTTAGGCTTTGCTTTATTTAGAAAAAATAGTGTTTCATCTCTAAAATGAGTCTTGTATTGAGCCATAGGTTCTGTCAAGCCTGTGCACTTTTATGGCCTTTGTTCCTCCCTACCTGAGCGTTAGTTGGTCTCTAGCTGGGATTAATATGGCATATAAGGATTAAAAAGGAAACCTTCACCTTTCCTGAGTGATGCAACCCCAATGGATACCTCTTTTATGGCTGTGTCCACATGATGTTAATCTGATAAACTCATGACCTTTAAAAATGAGCTTTGCAATAATTCCACACTGGATAAGTATGTAAATGAAAAAAAAGGCCATTCTGATTTTAAAGATGTTGATGCAAAAGAAAAAGTGTAGGAAGGATGACTGTAGAAAAAGGGCAGCAGCACTTTTTGGGCAGCAAATCTCTGAGATACTCTCATATGAACATCTTTTTAAGTGTCTTCAAGGGAGCACTCCTGTGTATTTTTTCTCTTCCAAATATGTCAACAGAAGTATCAGAGAAATTTTTAGAGGGCTGGCACCCACTCTTCTGCCTGTAAAGCCAGATGCCTTCATTATCTGATCCCAGTTTTTCAACATCATTGGCTCTCAGGACATCTGTGAGTATTCGGCATTCTGGAAAAAAACAACCAAAAAACAAAACCAGAACCACGTCATTTGGGTTTTGTTCACTCTCCCCACACATATCAGTACCTGCTGTGTTTTGATGCAGTTTGTATGAGCCAACTGCTAAAAATCAGTGTGTCAGTTCTAGTCACACCCTGATCCCTGGTGAACATGGGAGGTACTATGAAGCTTATCTCTCACTTGATTAGAAATACTTCATGCTTAAGGCTGTTCCCATATGTTTTGTTGGTGTCTGACCCACTTAATTCCAGAAATATCTCAGAAGTCTGACAACCCTGTTTATTTCCATATTTACTAGTTGCATTCCCAAGTAATTTTATTTTTAAGGTCTGTGTGCCCTGGTGTTCATTTACTGCTTTTTGAATGAGCAAATATGTTCCTTTTGTACCAACCAACCTATTATATTCCAATATGAAAATGAAGTGATCCCCTTTCCTTTTTAATAACTCTGACATGGTACTCAAGACTTCACTTTATAAAGAATTTTTTTTAAAGAGTATGGAACAACATAACTCACACTTAGGACTGGAAAAGTAGTGGAAACTAAACACATTTCCAAATGGGACCTAATTTCATTGTTTTTTAGCACCTCTAAACTAGGGCTAGACCTATACTATCTTGGTCATTGAATATATATTAACTTTATAACAATCACGTGCATTTGACAAATCTCTATGAAACAAAACAGTTAACAATTGAACAAATATTTATTGAATAGATTTAATATTCATAAAATTTTATCCCCATGTTTTTGGAAGCAACTCTACTAAGCATTTCAAAAATACATAGAAATAAACTTTTCCTTGATAGCAGCTTACAGAGTTCTACCATATGCCCTATGGAAACATGATAGCTGCGTGTGCACTATTCTGTAGTGGTTCTCTTCATAGGACTGCATACTATCCAGTACATACCACTGGAAAATCCTTACTTGGTGGGTAGAAGACAAGTTACTTGTTTCATTAACTTGGAAGATAAATAATGGGCCTGAATACAAGACTCTCTTAAAATTAAATGTGTGGTATTAATGAAAACAGAATTAGTATTTCAAAGGAAATTCCAATTCTGTAATGATGTTTCCCTGATTTGCACTAATTATGACTTTTTAAGTGATGGAATTTAGAAAAACAATCAAAACCAAATTAATTATGAAAGATCAAAATTTCGATAATAAAACCAGTTTTAAAATAATAACTTATTACTAAGGTAACATTTATGTTAAGCATGCTGACTTTTGTAAAAAAAAAGCCAAACAACAAACAAACCTAAATGAAAAAATCAAAAAGGAAATACCACATTTTGACATCAAGTCACTTCAAAATTAGCACTGGTATCCAGTTTCATTTCAGTTACAAGAACAGCATGAAAGGGCTCAGTTTTGTTCCTGTACACCATAACATAAATTGTACCCTTAAACACCCTACTGTCTCCAGAAAAAATGAACAAAGAAACAAACACCCACAAAAAAAAAAAAAAAAAAATTGAAAAAAAAACCAAAAACCGAAACAAACCGAAAAAAACCCCCACCAACCAAGAAACCTAAACAAAACTACTTTGTCTCTTGTTTAAGATGGGGGTCCTGGAAGTGAGGACAGCAGTTTTGTCTTCTGTCTGACTTTTCGGAAACAGCATGGTCTGAATTTGTTAATGTTTGCAAAGCAAATTGAGGCATCAAACAGAAATCACTTTCTAAGCAGTATTATATTTGACATTAGTCAGGAGCAGAGTGGAAGGAGAGTAAGCAATGCCAACAAAACTATTTTCAGAGAAAATGCAGGATGTATTTTTAGGATAAGTAAGTGGAGCAGATTGAAATAATCTTCAGGATTAAAAAGTTGCTATAAAGAAATATCTTTGTGCTATGAACACTTTTTGACTCTTCTCCACTTCAGACAGTAAAAAAATTACAACACTTTTTAGTCATCTACTGTAATAATCCTTTACCTTCTGACCTAGCTGCTTGGAAAAGGTAGAACACATCATGGAATGAAACTTGTGCAGAAGCACCAGTGAAAGTGTGAAAGCTGCTGTTTCTGATCAGTATCTGTTCACTGTGGTCTGAGTTTTAGCCAAAGGCTGGCATTTGGCACTTTGCTCCCTGTTATTTAGCATCAATGCCATACACAATGCTTGCTGAGAATTACCATGCTGTGAACACAACCTGAGCTAGGCTGACCCTACTTACTCTTTGGCACAATTGTGTGAAAGGAAGTTGTGGTTCTGTTACATTTTTCCTTTCTCCTACTACTAAGCTAGTCAAGGAATGGAAATGGTCATTCTAGGAAAATAATTCCTGGCTTACAGATCAGCTGGAGTAGCTTGTGGGTGGAAAATCACTTAATTTGCATTTCTGACCCCTTCCCAATTTTGCTAACTGCTTCAGCTCAGCCCATCACTGATATTATCTAGCACAAATAGCCAGGAATCTCTTTCCTGTTGTAACTAATGCCTTTGTGCAGTGTTTGTGTTGTAGGCTCAACTTTGTCAGCTACAGATATGAAACTCAGTTTGTGTCTATTCTGCAAATGAATCTGTTACTGCAGAGTGGGTAGGAGTTTCCAGTTCATTCCACCTTGACTCTCAAAATTTGTACAATAGACAGACCTCCTGCAGCAGCTACCTTTGAAGCATTTAACCATAAGTCTATTAAATCGTTTCACTTACAGCTGCATCACTGAGCAACTAAGATTTTTCTTTGACAATACAGTCTGTGTACCTTTATAGGGCTGAGTGCTTTTAAATGAACAATATAAATGTTCTACATCTTTAAAAGTCATGGGGTCAACAATTTACTTTTTTAAAACTGTGGGAGTGTGGGTGTATTACTGAAAGTAATTCATTCTTTGAATCTGGCACAAAGTGAGCTGATTTGATTTGTTTCTATTGCCACATGCTACAGGCAAAGAATAAAATTGAAAAAAGGAACATATTGTGCCTGGGATGGGAAAATGTATTTAAATAAGAGGCAGAGCCCTAATTTGATCAGGGCTGGCATAATTCCAAGAGGGTGTTAAACCTCAAAAATTGGAAGTCATGGCTTCCTGCTTGTTAAACTCTTCAAAATAATAATAATAATAATATATATATAGTCCCCATCTAAATGCAAATTTCTTTGTTTACGAGTTTGGGATTTTTGTTTGCACTCAAGGGCTGCCAATGTACAGTTGCCTAGGAAATGCCAATTCAATTGAAATTTTAATTCTAAAGCTGTCATGTTCTGTTGGGGGAGAGGTGTTTCTGGAAGACGCACAGAACGATAAATGGTAACTTCTGCTTCATGTTGTAAGATGTAATGAAACTGGACTATGCTGGATAGTATAGTACTGTCCTAATGCCTGCCTGATACCTGTGATTTCTTTGCATTTCTAAACAATCATGATGTGGAATTGTGAAAGAGATAAAGAAGCTTGGAAAGTGAAGATAACTCTACTTGTCTGGCAGAATTTTTAAAACACTCCAAGACAAGAGCACTTGTCAGAGTTCTAAAACTAGTAGAACAAATATGGTGACAGGCAGGATTATTATTCAGAGAACCACTGTGAGGAGCAACCTGAAATCTGTGAAGCATGAAAAGGGCTGAAAGCTGCTTTCTGTTTAGGGCTGTATTGTTTTTACTGACACTGTTGAAAGGTTCAGCTTAGCCCATTTAATCATCTATTATTATTAAAATTATTATTATGACTCTAATTTTTAAACTGTGGACAAGGCACACAGGTACAGATGGTGTACATCCCAAAAGTCTTACAAACTAAATATGAGTATACTGTTGGGAATCATCTCTATAATGAGCCACAATCTTTTGAGAGCTGTGACTTGCACCTGTTGTTGACTGTACTGCTGATTTCTGCCTGGGGTACTTGATTTACTGCCACAACAGAAGTGAGAAGATTAACATTAGATCAAACCCAAAAGTTTTCCAGAGGCTTAAAAGCTGGAGTCAAGCCTTTCCCTGCTGCTGGTAGGGGAGAACATAAGCAAAAGTCTGTCAGTAGTATTTGATTAGTTGGTCTAGTGAAGAGGTCTTCACAGCTTGTAGAGCAAGTCAGTTTCTCAGATCCACAGCCAAGTTTCACCAACATGAACAGCAGATAAATACAGCTCATGTCAGAGTTTCAGAACCTGTCTTTGACGGGGTCTTTTGGAAGCTGATGATTTGCTCCTTGGAGTTTTCTTCTGTTTCTTTTTGAAAACCAATACAGCATAATGACATCGAACACTCACCTCTGAGTAAGTTATTTGATAGAAAAGATAAGAACTTAAAATACCGTTCTACACCCTTTAGAGACACACAGGTAGTAAAAAGATATTTAACCTAGACATTCTTCATTGAGTTTGATGACATTGTCTTTTTCAGACTTTCCAGATGTTTTCCCTTTCCTTTCACTTAAAAGGCAGGAAGTACTTGTTAAGCCTCTGTGTTTTCCAATTTTGATTCCACTTATTGCTTGCAATTCTCTCTTTTCAGCCAATAAAACATCCTGGAGGGACCTTTTAACATTTCTTATGCTGAAAAGAAATAATTTCAAGCTCATTTTCAAAATTCATTTTAATTGTGTTTACCAAAATATGCACAAAGTGCACAAAGGCTCTGCTGAGGCACACAAACTGCACTCTGAAATTGTGCTCAGGTTTAGAAGAAGGCTTTAAAAGACAGCACTGTGGAGAATGTAGAGGTGCAGGTAAAAATATTAGACATGTGCCTAAATAAAGCAGAATCAGTGTCTAGGAGGAGTCAGCTGAAAGAGTGCAAACAATTAGCTTTGAACACAGATAAGACTTAGTATTACAACTCTGGGACCGACCAAAATATGTGAAGGGAAAAAGGTTCCTTTGATGATATTTTTCATTGATTTGAATCTGGTCTGGAGGAGGCCAGAATGGACATCTGATGGCATAGGGTACTTCTTTGCACTATAATGACTTCTCCACTACAGAGTATGGCTTATTTGACCATTCTTGTTTGGTTAGTTGAGCTTACTGAATTTGTGGTAAAGACACATCCACATATTGTTTTAATCATATATATTTAATAGCAGCACAGAACATAAATAAAATTGGCAGCCTAACACCTGGTATATTCCTATGGCAATTAAATGTGAAAAAAAAATCACACTCTCTGTCATCCAAGCCTTTGATCTGTTCCCCATTAGCATATGTCTTCTGCTAATTTAAAAAAAAAATTAATACTTTTATCATTGAAAAAAGTACAAGACTCCAAAAGGAAGAAAACAAAGTAGCCGTTACACCAACTCAGTAGAAACCACTCATTCTTTGTCTATTGTATATTGAAATGCAAAGAGAAGTCAAGATAGACTACTCCAAATGATCAGAGCTTTTTACCAGAAGAGTGCAATTTGCCTATTGAGTTAACTTACAGGTGCCAGACTGTTTCCTTGCTCTCCAGCCTGATCCTTGGTCACCACAGTGGCAATTCACCATTTGCACTCTGCTAAGATCTGAGGAACTGCTTCTCAAAGCTCCTGGAAATAAATGGGTCTGAGGTCCCTAATAACTTGAATGAGTTACTGTTATCTACATCTCAGACCTTTCTAAGTTTGATGTTTCTGCAGGGAAATAGTCTTAGAAAGAAACAAAGGACGTGTAAGGGCTGGATTTAATGAAATTAACAACTACTCACAGTGTGCAAAGTAAGATCAAAATAAATCAGAAGTAGCCCTCTGCATCCAATTAACATCTGAGAAAACTGTGGCATTAAGGGTGAACATAAATCCAATCTCTTGGCACAAAGTATCTAGGAATCAAGCAAATAACAAAGTCGATGAAGGCTGAGAACTTCAGTCCTGCTTAGACTAAGACATCGCAGGGATTTAAGTTTGTGAAGGCATTAAGTACGCTTGCTTTCAATAAATTTCTTTTCCCCTACTTTTTGATCCCTTCTGAGTGGAGCAAAAAGCTGCTTTGGTTATTTGAGCAGAAGTTGGTTGTGAAATCTCCTCATTTCTAGTCACCATATAAAAAGGACTTATGTGCAAAGACTGGTAACACCACCATCAAAACAGTGGTCTCCAGAACTTCAGGAAGGTGGATCCCAGGGCTGTTGATTAGAACCCAACTTTCATATGAAGTGGCTCTACCAGATATATTTTTAAGTTAGGAAGAAGAACCCCATCACACAGCCTCAAATACCTTCATTTTTTCTAGATTCAAACCTTAGCTTTTCTGAGCTCTGGGTATGTGTTTATTTAATTTTAAAGAGTGCTGAGATTCCATCTCTTTTTTTTTTAATAAATTTCCCTGGAATATGTGACAGGTCAGTCATGGCACATTCTTGGTGTGGGCTTTTCATTTGTATTGCCTCCTGATGTCTGTACCTATTAGGTATGGTAACGTGTCCTGTAATCTGACAGCATGTTAACAAACCATTACAATTACCAGATTCACAGCAGCAGCTGGGTAGCTGCCTGACAGAATATACCTCAGCACCTATAGTAGCTGCTAGACATGTATTACAGACAAGTAGTGTCTGGGCTATAAGCTGCCTTATGGAGTCCCACCCACATTAAAATAAGGGTTTTATGCAATCCCTGACATTAATGATGGTTATATAAAATTTTTTTTATTGCACCTAATAGATGGAGTGAAATATCTTCAATCTGCTATTGATTTCCAAGGCAAAGCAGCCAGCCAAATCAGATGAGAGCAGTTTGCCAGCTGCTGTTGTGCAATAAATATTAGTCCTTAAATGTCATGTTTCTTTGCACGCTTCCCTGGAAGAAGCTGTCAATATTTTCATCAGGAGACTGGTTCTAAATCCTCTTCAGTGGTAAGGGTTTCCCTAGGGTATTTGGCACCTGTGACCAACAATTAAGCAGCCCATCCAGAGAGCACAACCAGAGGTTATCCGACCATTTCTTTCTAGTTTACGGGTGAGAAACTTACTTAGCTTATTAGCCAGTGTTCAAATAGCTGAGGGAAAATGCTGAGTAGAAATGGAGCAAAGGAAGAGAACTCAGTGCCGTATGAAAATTGAGACTTCATTTATTTTGCCTGGCATGAACCAGTGATTGAAACAGTACTCTAGGCATACAACTTGAATTATGATGCTAGAGGTGTGACAGCAGCTTTATAATTGTTTATCAATCATTTAAAAATGCTGCTCAGTGTCTTATGAAGGTCTTTGGAAAGTTTGGTTGTAATTTATTGCAGTTCTCATTTTGATTTGGGAGAATGCTATAATACGTGGACATATTTTATCTTTCTACAACCTTTTTTATATCTGAATTCTGCCTTACAAGGTTAAGTAATCTGAGCAAACTGCTGGCATAAACATCCTCTCTTGCACACAGCTCTATCACCACCTGTCTTGCTGTTCCTCACTTATACATTTATACCCAGAAAATTAATTACAACCTAACTCTCTACCTGTGAGAGGACAGTATCCTTGCAGGACTCTGAGTAGGCAAGGGGATGTGACCACAGCAAAGCTCATGTGACTGAGGGAACATTAATGAATAATAGCCTTATTGTTAGCACTGTCCTAGTGCTATAGAAACAGGAATGTAAACATTATTTTAAACCAATTTTTCATAAATACCTCCTTGCCCACTGTTGTCTCTCAGCACAATGCTATGGTGAAACGTTTCCTGTTACATTCAGTTGTTTGACTTGTTGAGTGTCAAGGTTGGGTTACTGTCCTTGGGCATTTCAGTGTAATGTGCACAACCTATACAATTCATGCTGAAAAAAGGAACAAGGGAAAAAAGTGAGACAGGAAAAACCAACATGAAGTGAGCTGATGAGTCAGCAGGTTGTTCTCACCACAATCAATAAGACCCAGCTGTAGCCTAAATAAAAGAAATATTTTTGCCAGTTTCTGTTTGTACCCAAGAACATTTCTGAACTTTTTATTCTTGATACACAGATCTATTCCAATGCCAAAAAGACATCTTTCCATCTGTGATTGGAAAAGGGATCCTGTACCTCACTCTCTGTCCCTTTTACAGATCCTGTTAACTCATTCTGTACTGGAAAGCATACAGAACTCATAAAACTGCACTGGTCCAGAACAGACTAGACCTTCCTAAGAGCTGTGTCTCTGGTTGGAAGTATATTTGTTGAGCACTTCATTAACCACATTGGCTCCACACACAAATTAATCTCAAAGCACTGATCCTCATCATGGCATGATAATGAAAACCTCTACTTACATGATCAACTGTCATTCAGGAATAAGAAAACTCTTATTGTCTACATCTTACAAGAACCGTGGTGTTTTCAGGGACTGGAGGACCAGGATTCTCCTACATTTCAAACCTTTAAAATGGTATCAAACCTTTAATCAGACCGGCAATAATTTCATAGCCCTTTTTTCCTTTGATGCTCTTCCCTGATGAAAATCCTTTGTGAGAGATTCCCTTTGTAGCTCTATTTGCTTCATTTCTTTGAGCCTCATTTTTTCTCTGGTGATTATGTGAGATATATTTTAAATTTAGTCTACTTAGTCTTATTTGAAAATAAGTTTTTTTTTAAAAAAAGGAATATTCTGGTAGTTGTTGACATTCTTGGAGGGAGAGGGCTGATCTTTTAGTCTTACTTTCACTACCTGATAATGCAGGGTAAGCTACCACATGACAGGGAATGAATATATTTCAGAAAAGGTCTCAATTGGCCCTACAGAACTAAAGAAAAATTTTTGAGTTTGGGAGTTTGTTCCAGGAACTGCTGGTTCAAATTCTATGTGTGTTATGCAGGGATTCAGATGAGTAATAATATCAGTCCTGTAAGGCTTGAATATACAGTTCAGTAGTTCTTGGCTTTCAATTTTCCATACTTTTTGATGCTCTGCAACATTATTTTATGCTCTTTTATTAGTTATGCTCTTTTATTAGTTACCCCACTGAAAAATATATCCATAAATACCATCTAGCTAATCAAATAAGCAATGAGAGGAGAGTATCACTTCCTCTTCCTGCCCAACCACAAACATTACTTCTTTCAAGAAGGCTTTTGGGAGCCTCTCTAGCAGAAGAGGGATACTCACATTTGTGTTTGTGATTTACTTCTGTTTTGCCTCTGTGGTTTCATTTGATTGAAACTACAGTGAGGAGGGATGTATTGCAGAGAATTTAAAACACCTAGCCTAAATTCTGGAGAATAACCTTTTTTCATTAAGTGCTGCATTTTAATGAATTAAATTTATAATGGGCACTGCCTTGGACCTTACTGGCAATAAATTGTTCAAGAGAGTCAGACCTTTGAGCTGTAGGAACCACATATTGTAGTTAATTAAGGCATATTAGTAGAACTTTTATTAATCAGAAATGATAGCATCAGTCTTGAAACCTCTTGCTTAATATTTCCATATTAGCATTTCAGCTAGTAATGAATCGACCTTCCAAATAAATATAGCCTAAGATAATACTATTAAAATGATGTATTTTACTATTCAGTGCACTGGCTTCTTCCTTTTAATTGCTCTGCATCTCCAGAAATATACTGTGAGCAAAAACTTGAAATATTTGACCTGAAGTAAAGAATGGATCCAAAGTAACTCCTTACAGAATCTTAACCTCAGCTCCAGGAAGCTCCTCTATACCCAAGTAAAACCAGCGATGTCTCTACATGCTCACAATGAACCATATCTGTTAGCATGATAGCTCTTGGTCATGCAACTTTGGGGAAATAGAATATAAGGAACTCCTCTAAAAATGGAAAGTGTTGTGTTAAGGAAATGGCTTATTCAGAGGAGAAGACCATTTTGTTCTTCTATCAATTGCTGCCTGTTGATATTCTGAGCATGTTGATCTGACAAAGGTAACGTTAAAAATTTAGAGCATGTCTTATAAAATCCAGACCTATATATAACTCCAGCTGTACACAAACCTGTATTTTCTTCTAAGGGCAACAATAACTGATTTGAGGCATTTGGGGCATCATTCAAGAGACAAGAAAGAAAAAATCAGAAACAAAAGTTTTCACTGCTGGATCATTGAGATGCTATCTCACATTCCAGGTCACCTTTTAAGGAAAGCTTCAAAACCATTCATCTTCTTTGGTATTTTTCTGTTGGGATCTTACAGCTTATCCCTGTGCTTTCAGCATATGTACACTCTTCATTAAAGACAAAAGAAGCTGAGGTACAAAGAAATATTTGACTTTTCAAAGAGTTTTCCTGTAAGACAGTTTCAGAAATGAAGTCTGCCATATTTTCTTGTCAAGTTCTTTCGATGCACAGGTCTTTGAATCATTAAAGCTTTCTTTTTCCTTCTTCCTGACTTGAAAAGTAACCTACGGGTTTTTAAGAACAAATGTAATCTCCTCCTGAGGTCCTGCCATTGTTTCTCTGAAGGATCACTTGACAGTGTGCTGTATAGTTTAATACAAGGCAGAGGAGAAGATCAGTAACCATCAGAGGACCAGCTTCAAATCCCACTGCAGTCACTGTGGGATTAAAAGTTTGATGTCAGTAGGACAGAGCTAAAAGACATTACTGTCTGTAGAATCTACTTGGGCACACCAATTGCTCACCATATAAAAATATGCATGTTTAGCAAATCTTGTTTCAAGTAACTGCAAGAAATTTTGAGAAACTGCATTAATAGAAATCACAGTAATTGTTCTGGCACCCAGATACTGATGTGTTAACTTACTCTGCTTTGCATCACTATTGCCACCTCTGCTTCTGGTATAAAAGTTTGGTACAGGGGGGCTATTGGTCACACAGATCAGACATTTTTTTTTTCAAAGGTAATTAGAGAAGCTAATAACAGTCAAACACACCTGTGGGTGATACCTGTGTCTCCTCTAACCAGACTTTATTGCAAAGAACTGGTCTTTGGTTGCTTGGTCTTAAAGGCTCTGCTATCACCATGTTTCAATGGTGCTCATAGTCAGTTATTATACTTTAGGGGTCTTCCAAACTTCCTTACTACAACACTTTAATGTAAGCCTTTTCCTCTTTTCTCTTTCCCTAGTCCTAGTTTATGTGACCAACATACTGCCAGCTACTGAGTCACTGGCATTTAGATTTTCTACTTCCAGCTGCTCCCTGCTCCTTGAAACCTGTAATGTACACAATAACAGACAAACCAATGTCTCCTTTAACTTTCTGGTATAGAGTAGATTTCTAGTTTAGAAAAGTTGATGATTTGCCTATAAAGACTTAGGTGTATTTAAATTATAAATAAACTTCATGTTTTTAAAACTACTTTATGATTGTCCTGAATGCTGGTTGCTGATACTGAATGCATGATATTTAAAAGTACGGTATGGGAAAGGTTCTATGGAAGTTTGTTTACTTGCTTTACCTCAAGCTCCAATCTTGAGACCAGAAGAAAAGAACTGCCATCTCCAGAACATACAATGCCATGCTTCTCAGTTTTCTGAGTGCTGCTTTCTTCAGAATCAGGCATCCATTATTCTAAGTCTTTATTCCTAAACTAGACACCTTGTAAACCTCCAGGCTCCTGTTTTAAACTCTTCATGGCAATACACCTAAAGGAGAAGAAATCTTTTTTTTTTTTTTTTTTTTTTTTTTTTAAAAAAAAACAACACATATTTCAACCAAAAGTCTCATTACTATGTTGTATGAGCCCTGTAGCATTTTCATCTCTGGTATTTCTGTCCAGGAGGAACACTTAAGTATAGATGAGGCCAGGATCCTGAAAAGACTTGATTCATTTTGCTACAAGGATAATTTCACTCTTTAAAAATTCTTGTTGAAAGAACGAGCATCATAATATATAAGAAATGTATGGAAATTCATTAAAGATACCTCTCATATGAGAATGTTCATGTTCTCATGTTTTTTGCAGTTCAACCATTTGACTTATACCAAGTTTCAGTTCAGAAGGAACCATGTCATTTTCATGTGTCTGATTGTATGAATCATGCTGTATGGCTTGCACTTTATGGTAGTCTGACTGTAACGCATTTGAGATGTAAATGCTTACAGAAATAACATTTCAGATCTTCTCTACACAAACATTCAGATGTGCAGGCTAATATGTATATTTTGCATGAATATTCATTTCAGAGAAAGTCAATCATTGAAGTGCTTATGGGAAATGATCACAGAAGACAAGTGCATTGATATGAACATACAGGCACAAGATTAAAAATTATTATTCTCCAAAGACCTCAGTTACAACCGAAGATGTTTAAGCACCTCGGCTTTTGCCAGAATGATTTTCTGACAAAAGATTTTCTTTATTGAAATTGATAACAGATTTAGGTTTCCATTTCTTATCTTTAGTGACTGACTAATCTCCTAAGCTTTATAAGCTTATTCCATCTTTATTTGTCTGACTCAACAGTTTTATGCAGAATGGTATAGCTTCAGTTAGAGATACTGAAAGGTTAAGCCTTTCCTTGACTCATTTTTCTGTCCTCAGACCCCTTACCCAACTTCAGGAAAGAATGGATGTTCAACTAATAGGGCACTTTCTGAGCTAGTATTGTGTATCTCAGTCAGGTAACAGCTAAGTTTAGGCATCCACAGATGACTAAAATGGTGACCAAGTTGCTAAGCCTAAAATTTAATGCAGATATTCATTGAGATAGACTTTTATGTCCTTTCAAAGAATTCTAGGAGGGCAGCTCCAGTGTGATGGCTTACTAGGCACTGTCAAAGACCCTGGAACTCTCCCTTTAAAACTCTTCTACTGGAAATACCCAACCATTCACTGAAACAGGACCTAAACTATCTATGCTATCTATCATCTGCTCAGTCATTTCTATGTTGCCACTAACATAACACTTTATGGTGTTTCTATAAAATGAAGACTTCAGTGGGATGGAAGGAGAAAGCTCAGTTTCAAACTGCACATAATGACATATAGAGCACTTTTCTGAATGGTGGATCTTGTAGATTTCTTATTTATCATTAAGGGCTGACTGTGTCCCTGGACTCTGTAAGAGGATTTACAGTTCTCAGCACTGCCTTTCACCCCAGAAGTTAAAATTTCTTTGGGATGCTGTCTAAATAACTTCTTCCCTAATCTTTTTCCTCAGTTAAATTCCACCTTCCTCTGCCTTTCTGAACTTCCTTGAATTAAATTTTAGCTATCTTTCTAACCCTTAGGTTAACTCCTTAGGCCTTTTTGCTCTGGTCTGCACCTGAATGTGAATCCATCCTGGTGGACCATTACTGTTTATTGATAAATGATAAAACCAGCTTAAAAATGCAAAAAATCCTCCCAAACAATGGTATGGCCATCACTGTTGGAGGGGTAAATATTGCTTCAGGGAGATTCTGTTGTGGAAAGTTGGACTCTTGAGGTACTTTTATTAGTGATTATATTATGATCTCCCCCCTGTGACCAGATTCCCATGACAAATCTTTCATTGTTTTTAGCTTCAACAGCCCCATGAGATACAGTAGTAGTATGGAGAAGTTAATTGGAAAATGGAGGTAATGTTCCATCACCTCCATATTTACCAATGATTTTACATTAAAGAATAAAGCATTACAATGTGTCACACTATTACATTGTCATGTTTCCACTGGTGGTATCATTGCACAGTCCATAAATTCTTGCAATGTAAAAAGACTACTAAACTATCTATACAGGCAATGTTAAACTCAGTGTGTTGCCTTCTGTGTCATCTCAATAAGCAGCAGCTAAATGGTTGGAACCAATTCTGCATCTTCATTTGCTCTGCCTGTCTAATAGCCTGATTTACAACAGTAGCATCAGCACGGAATTTTAGTTAATTGGGATTTCAGTAGCTAAATGGCATTTCATTGTCCTAGAAAAGCAAACACATGTTTATGAGCTTTTAAGTAAAACTGTAAGAGCTTCAAATGACACTTCTTTTATCAAGCAGCAAAACTGCTTTCTATTAAACTTCAGCATTCATAATGACACACAAACCACTAATGTATTCTTTGGGGAGGGGAGGCCTATAACCACAATAATGGCAAAAAAGTTATAAACACTGCACAGAAACTCATTTAGTAGTGGCTTCATAATAAAATTGTTCATTAGGTGATTCTGCTGTACTGTAGAGGTGGAAACGTCTCCTTGTGAGCATAATTAATTCCACAAAAGCTGTGATGTTTCATCAGAGAGCCTTAGATGCATAGTGGAATTCACTTCTTTTTATGCTCTACTCAAGTCCTGCTGACACCCAGAGGGATGTAGAAATATCTTTGTGGCTGTAAGATAGTGTTTGTTTTATTGCTTCAGTGTTGCCTAAGGGCTTGTGCTATGATGGACCCTTGTTTTTACTGTCACTCGGCACTGTTAATTCCAGGTATTCTAGAATGTTGAGTCATGTCCTTGAAAATCATGAGATAGTGTTAAAAATAATGAATTTTAAAACCACAATAATAACATTATGCCTTAGGGCTGTGTTATTTTACCTTCTTTTTTTTTTTTTTTTTTTTTTTTTTTTTGAGATTAGGGTGGATGAGAGTCCAATGCTATTTCCCCATCAAAAAAACAAACCTTACATTATCAAGGTACAAGGATGATCTTTTCCCCTGATAGTGGGAAATTGAAGTTTTTATGAATATATCAAATTATGCATGGCCTTTTTGCTAATACAAGAAGTATAACCACACTTGAGCATAACCTAATGCATGTATGATTGAGAAGAAAGTAGCTAAGGCACAGCTGAAGTATGCAAGCAGGCAGGGTGAGAAGGGGAACAGTGAACCAAAGTGGACTAAATTCTCAGTTTGTGCAAATGAGCAAGTTCTGAGTTGAGAAAAGAGAGCAACCTGCAGGCACTGAAGTCTGGCCTGCTTTGTGTACAGTTCCTAGCATGTCAGATACAAAACTTGTGTGAATTTTACCTTCTGTTTGCCTACAAAAAAAAGTTTTGAATGCGTATCATAAAGCTCAGTCCACCTTTGGCTTAGGGAAAAGGAGAAATTAAGTCAGTCTTCTCCCCTTCTTTTGTCTGTGATTCCAAAGAAGAGATCCACACAGAAAACAGAAGATAGTTTCTATAAAAAAGAGAAATATGCAAGTGTGAAAGAAAGCCTTCTAAGAAATAATGGAGATGATTCGTAATCAGCTGAAAGATTGAATGAGGATAACAGATATATTTTAAGATGGAGAGGTGGGGAGAAATGAATCTGCAGCAATGAAAAAAAGGAAAAGAAAAAGAAAAAGAAGAAGACAAAAGAAACAGAAAAAGAAAAAAAGGAATTAGAAACCCTGATTAAAATTCAGCATCAGACTCAGATGTCCTGTAAGGGACAGTTGCATGTACTGTATGAAGCATCCTCAAGGCATAACTCATAATAAAGTGACTCATGAGTATAATAATGACCATTATTTCAGTTCTCTATGACAGCATTCAGAAATGAAAACCCACTCCTGCTTAGAGCTATGCAGCAGATTTGCAAAAATGCAAAAGGCAAAGTCAGGAATCTTATTTTACCTTGGGGGAGAGGTAGCTTAATACCCTTCACTTTGCAGAAGTGATTGAATTTTTCCAGAGTGATGACAGCGTTGCAAGTGGGTGATAACTTCAGAGAAAATAATAATAAAAAAAAAACAGATAAAATTTTGCATAAGAAACAAAATTCCAGTACTTGGGATTTTGAAAGATCTTGGTGCCAATGAAAAAGAGCATACTGAATTCTCTACGAATTTGAAGGGAGCACTTACTCATCCTTCCATAAGCACTAATGAAAGTCTGTAGTTAAAATTCAGTGTAATTGTTTTATATCTGCATGTCAGTGCTAGGTCAAGGAATACCAATAATGAAATTTTGACCCATAGAGTTTTCAATTAATACTAATATTAGTCTAATTGATTTTCTTCTGCATTTACTACTTTATTTTGCTTAGAGTGGAATGCATAAAAGTTAAAATTGAAAGGAAATCTGTCAAATTTCTCATTTTGAAAATCAACATAATGTGAGTGAGTCTAAGACTTGTAGATTGGAAGAGCAACAGTTGTGAGTGATTTATAGGACATCCAAGATTGCACCCATTTATCCACCCCGGCATGCCTCAGTTTGATCTTGGGAAGGGAGCAGTTTTGTTGGGTTCATGCTGTTAGGTTCCACTTTCACTGACACACGGTGCTTCATCAGCAGAGCATGACTGCAGTATCCAGGCGTTTGATTCTGCCTGCTTGCTGTGGGCTCAGTAAAGCTGTTTTTCAGGAGTTTTAGGTGGCATAGGAAATGATTATATTCCCAGGGAAGAGTTTTCTGCAAAACTCATTTTGCAGCAAATGCAATTTTTCAAAAACTGTGTTTTTAATTTTTATTTTTTTTTTTTTTTTTTTTTTTCTGGAAGCAAATATTATCTTGTTGACTCTCCACCTGTTTGTCCAGCTGTCAAGTCTGTTGGCCATTTTACAGCTAAATGTTTTTTCCCAACAAAGCAGAGCTGCATTCATGTCTGAGTTATGAAAAGAGGTGTGTGAGGAGTGAAGTAAAACCCAAATTAGAGCTCCTGCAGACGAAAAGCTGCAGTGGTTAATTTTTCTGCTTGGCTTGACTCTGGCAAAATACTGCACAAAAAACTTGGAAACTGTGCACGTATCCTCAGCCTACTAGAGGGCAGCTACAGGGATCAGACTGAGTGTGGAGAGGCTGTTCACCTTTGCAATGGGATGAAGGAAATTAGGAACAAGAAGGTATTTTAGAGAAAGGTAAGATTTTCAAAGTCGTGTTGATAAAGAGCTGGGGTCATTGCCAACACAGAGCATCAGAATATGAGAACTGGTATCTCTTTCGTTCTCCCACTTATGATATAATGATATAATTTATTTCCCTCCAGGTTAAAAACCCTTTGTGTTTTCCATGAAATGATATTCAAAAGCTGTTATGCTGTGATACCCTTTCTACCTCTGATAAAATTCCTCTCATAATAACTACATTTAGTTTTTTTCATCAGACTGATGGGAATCAAAATGTTCCTTTTTGCCTTACAAAATAAAGAAATTATTACTTTCTGGGTACATTCATGATCAGTTCACACCTCTCTAAAGCACTAAAAAGCCCCACGTTGATACCTCATGGTGCTGTTCTCCACTGACAAGGCTCCAGGTTCTGTGATGCAGAATCTTTCCTTTAGCTGAACTGCTGTAACACTTCACTGTAATCTCATCACTTCCACGACTATGGAAAAAGTAGCCACTGTCTTGCCAACTACTCTTAAAGAATTATTTTTTTATACAGAAGCAAAGGAATAAAATTGTAAATGAAGTCCAGATACAGCTTACAGATGCTGATAATGCTTTCCTAGGAATAAATTATACTACAATTCAATAAAAACAATCATGGAAATAAAACCCAAGACACTAGTACTGACACTAAAAATAAAATGAAAAAGAGGATGCTAAAACTCCAGAGAGGAAAATGTAAACTCACTGGTATCTACTTTCCAGCTTCTACAAGTGTAAATCTGTAGTATATCTGTCGGAATCACTGAGTATCAGTTTGTGGAACTGGAGTGCAAGTAGAAATTTGCTCTGTAAAATTTATAGTTAGCTATACTGAATAACTTTTGCAGTTGATGATTTTCCCAGTTAAAATACCTTCTCCCCAGTCACCAGTGGGTAGAAATCCACAGGAATATCGAAGCATTGATTAGAAATCTAGTAACTACATTTGCTAAATTTATCCACAGGTGTGGATAAAATCTGTCATTTCAGTCCCCGGGCACTTGTCTGAATGAGAGTAGTGTAACAAACTCTATAGGAAGTAGAGAAGCAAAACCCTAGAGTTATGTGTCTCTTTATTGTTGTTTATTCTTGTTTATTCTTTATTCATTTATTTATTTAATTCTTTTGGCTTTTAGTTGAATTTGACAAGATTTCTATTAGACTATTAAGGGTTTAACTGGGAGGGTTTTAATTAAAATTTTCCCAGATAGAATTTCATTCTGGTTTAACTGCTCCACATCCCTTCTCAATTCCCTTTAATGTTTCTGTTAAGAAAAATATCAAATCAGAGAAAGTAATACATCACAGAGATGCTGCCATCACCAGCAAATAGCTGTCTAGCTGCAGTGAAATCACTGGAATTAATGAGGGAGATGTGGTGAATTCATTCATCTTGTCCATCGTGACTGACAAAGGAAGCATTCAGTCCTATTGCTGCTAGAACTGTAGCACTAGATAGATATAATTTAAAGTGCTTGGCATACTGCTTTGCCCAAAAGGTGGAGCTAAGAGTAAAGTGGGGAAATAGTCTATAAATAGTCCATTCAAGAATAAAACAACACTGAACTGGCTGAGGACAAATGTTTTCCCTCTCTTCTTTTCCCTAAGAATTTGCATGCTCAAAGCTTTGCTCATACACGTATGTAAAAGGAAACTCAGATGTACAAAGAGATGTAATGGCATGGAAAGCCACCTAAAAGAGCCTGCTGGGCTGTCTTAGGTTTGCAGTGGGAAGTGACAAAGAGGTCTACACCTTGTCATTCACAGATAGGATGAAAGGGGGGTAGGCATTTTTACAGTGGGGTTTCTTCCTTGACAATAAACAGTTCTGAAGAACCTCTGCAGGCTCAGTCACAAAACAGGCTAAGTTCAAACAGATAGTTTTCATAGAAGCAGTTTTGCAATAGGTATTAATTTCTTTCCTTTTTTTTTTTTTTTTTTTTATGAGTCAGGACATGAAATTAAAATGTGTTCACACCTGTCTGCTGGTTTCTCTTGTAATGGTTATATCTTTTATCCTGCACTATGGTGGGCATGTTGTTAATCACGATTCTGTAATTTTTCATTTGGGTTGTGGATTAATCTGGTCTTGAACTGGTCCCCATCTTGGGTACTTCCAGCTGCTGTGCTGTGAGGCACAGAGTACACAGCACTCATCCTAAATTCAGTTTCGCTGGCTGCTCTTGTAGCTCTTTGCTTGCTATAGAAATCTGTCTTCAGAGTTGAAAGCAATTTAAAATGTTCTTGCTATCTATTGCATATGAAGTTTCATGTTATTCGTGATTTCCTTTCTTTTGAGTTCTCCTATCTTCCTGCATTTCAAGTGGATAATGAAATGAACAGTAGGGACTTAGTTAAACATGCCATCAAGCTTCTCAAGAGGACTATCCAAGCAGAGGTGAGGATGTAACATTACTAAGGATCCATGATACTTGTTTATCAAAAGACATCTGTGTTTGTAAAACTGGATTTGGAGTGCAAGGCCATAGTTTCATGATCAGAGAATGTTGGAACTGTTAATTTCTTGTCATGATGACAGACAATGCTTATGTCTGGTGGTTCCAACCTATTTGTATCTCTCTCCAAACCCAGAGATGGACAATTAGGAAGCTGCTGACAATGGCACAAAGCATGATCAGGATGTAAGACTATAGCACCTGCTATTTTCATAGAAGAATGAACTTAAAATGTAAGAGATTGTACTGATGGTCTCTGCCCAGGACTATGGGCAGGTGAGCCTGTTTTATTTTATTTGCATGAAATATGTCCTAGTAATTTTATGTTAATCACATCTCTGCTCTAAGCTCAGAACAGCCTCCTGTTCAGTGCCATTTTCTGCCTCTACCCTCTTGGATAACTACAGAAAGCTGTTCAGTGAGATCCTATAGCACAAGTCTGGTAGACAGTGTTTGACTCTAGATAGGATCATCTTGGACTCCTTGTTTCATTTCACAGAACTGTTAAAGCTGGAGAGCAGCTACTGTTGTAGGTGTTCAGTAGCTGCTACAGATTCTCAGGGCTGGGTTATGAGTAGAGGCTTCTCTAATGTGAGTGGAATGCAGCCAAACAGGAGCTGTGATATCATGAGAAGTTTCCTGTCTACAAGAGTGGAGAGTGATTGGTATTAATGAAATTAGGATCCAATTTTTCCCAGATGAGTGCTGCTATAGATTTACATTAGAAAGGAATGAAGACATTATGGATGAGCTTGTTCTAGAGAATCACCTTGGACTAAGTGCTCACGTACAACCACAACTGATACAGAGTAGAAAATTAATAAAAAGGAGCACTTAGATCTTGCTAGGTTAAAGTAAGGCTTCTCTTTTCTCTCATCTTGCCTGTTGAGAAAACTGTATTCCGAGATTCTGAAACCTTGAAACTCTTTTCAGAAGAAAATTCTGCCATTTTTCAAGAAGCACTTAAAAATCTGCTTGTTGTTGATTTCACCTTGTAATCAATTTTTGGATCTTTTATACAATTCACAGACCTTAATATATACTAGTTTATACAAATTATATCTTTAAACTATATTTTTAACTGTGTAGTTACAGTTTTTCTTCATATTTATTTGTGATTGATGATGACCAGATTTTTTTTTTCCTTTTCTTGATTTTTATCTGCCTTTCCTGATTGTCTTTGGGATCTCCCAGGATTTGAAACAGCTTCCAGTTGGCATTCTATATTTAAATTCTTTCTTCTATTAGATTTAGCTTGGTGAGTTACAGGTAGATTACATGTGTTTTCACTGTATGAAATTAAACCTTCAAAAAGTCAATACATTCCTGGCTGATATTTAATTCTGTTTGCAAGTAATGAATAAAATCCAACCTCTTACTAAATAAAGCCACCTTTTGTTGTCATGATCTTGATTACCCCTGACATATTTCAGATTATTTAGGAATAAAAGGTAGAGACAAAATGCATGCAGGAATTTCAAGCATATTATGTTTGGAAGTACAGATGGACTGAGTTTGCCAGCAGAGGATTGACTTTTTGCTCATTTTGCAGGTGAGGTGCTTTTATGGTGAATGGAATAACTGGATGGTTATTATAAAAACCACCTGGTTATTATACTTCTAAAATATAAATTGCTGCTTATCATATCTAGTTTATTCCTCCAAACAGAAGATAGAAGACAGCCTCCTTTGTGTAGTGTTCTACTTTTCTAAGCTGTTGCACTTAAAGTTTTCTGAACAGGACATTACAATGAAAGTTATCAAGAATATTGATGAGCTCTCATGGAAAAAATACTTTGTAATGCCATAATCATTTTTATTAGGGTGTCTTCTTGAGATAAATAACCATGATTTGCAAGATAATCCATCAGCATTAGTGTTATCAAAGCTGTCATGGGAACTAAGGGGTTTAGGAACTTTACCTGTAGGGAAACTGACATGGTTTTTATTGTAGACATTTTATTAATGACAAGTTCCTTTTCTAAATGAAAGCCAACACACACACAAAAGTGATGTTGCAATACCCAAGGAAAATAATTCTGTTTGGTATTAATGCCAAATCTGGCACAATCCCTGTACCAGTAGAAACAGTTTTGGAAGGATCTATTTCAAATTGGAATGTTGAAGACATCTCCTCTATTATAAGTGTTTCATCAAAGGGAATCAGTATCTAGGAAATTCTTGGAAATAACTAAATCAATCTAGTAATTGTGTATACCAATCCTATGGTATTATACTAGCAGCCCTTACTTTTGTCTCTGGTGGTCTTGGGAAAATCTTTCCTCTGGCTGCACTATAACATAAGTTTATGAAGCATAAGGCCTGAAAATAAATGTTGTTGGTAGAAGCTTCTCTGCCTAGGAAAATCCAGGTTGAGCAATCCACTTCTGAAATACTATTCCACTCCCTGTATTTTCTTTCTTTAACTCAGTTTAAATGCACACATATGAGCATAAATGTGGGCCATGTTCAGGAGCACAGTGTATGAGTTACAAAGTTTGTACCAGTAACATTAACATTGGTCTCCTCTCTGCCATAGCTTCCTCGAGAGTCACTGACAAGAGCTTTTTCTAGATTCCCTCCTGTTTCACTTGTATTTAATGCCTTCATTTTGTAATATGTAAACAGTGCCTAAAATTGAGTCCCTGTCATCTGAAGACTGCATAATATTTGACATAAACTGCAAACTTGCTGAATGCAAATCACTGTAGCCTCCACCAAATTCCTTCTGTAGCACAGAATAGAGGTTTATATCACATACTAATTCTTCATTGTAGCTTATATAAGGAGGAATTTAATGTATTAGATTCAAATTTCACGTCTATTTACCCAAACCTGCAAATGAAAATTTGAAAGTAAATCTGAGTTAGGAGATAATATGTATGGACACATCATGATCTTTTAGCAATTTAGTATAGCACAAATCTTAGCTTCCTATCGCATCTGGAAAAGGACACCTCAGACAGACATGACACTTATCAGCACTGAAAGTATTGGATATTTCCTGGCTGAGATCCCTGATTGGTATCATAATCTATGGTACTTGAACATTCCTGGTGGCAGCACTGAGATCAGGAAGCTAATTAGCTAGAAAAAGGAAATATTAAGTCATCAATTACTCATTGCTATCCCATTATGTAAGGAAGCAATCATGCGATGAAAATGTACAAGCCTGGAGGATAGAGAAGGCCCAGAGTAATTATATGAGCACAAATTGGTCCAGGTACTGGAGGGTAACAAGAAATAAGAGGTCAGGTATTGGTACTGAGGGGCACATTGCACCCATGAATAGTCAACTTGTTTGATGACAGTGCCTGGTAGTGTAATAGCTGCCACTGCCTAAGGAAATCAGAGACTCACCTGTAATGGCAAATGCCTCAAGGAAAGTGAGTGGGTAAACTGCAGTCTCTGAGGTCAGAAACACAATATGTTTCTGTCCCCAGTGTTTGATAATAGCAGATGGAGGAAGTGATACTGTGAAGTTCTTTGGCTGTTGTGAAATGAAATGTAAAATTTCTTTCTTTATTTTTTTTTTCCCCACTAATACAGACCCAGAGCTGCAGAAAAGCCACCATGTTCTTCCTTATGGTGCTAATTCATATGATGTCGGCTGCTAATTTGGCCCACTGACATCTATCAAAATGAGACTTATGTTGGGGTTGTTATCTGTGACACTGATTCTAGGGTGGATTGATGGATTTACGCATTTTGAGGCTTGTCATTAGAAGTAGTTCTTTATTTCAGCATGACATCCCCCTTCAGTTACATATGATTTATATGTGTTTCAGAGTGAACAAATAACATCTGAAGTATCTTGACAAATATGTTTTCTACTCCTGAGAAGAATAGCTAATGATATAACTTTCCATGAAGCACTGTGGACCAAATAGTCATGGTCTTTAGGTCTTAATAAAATTACAGTCAGCTCTCTGAAAACATTCTGCAACAGTTACCTAAAAGGTTTTCTTTATTCCAGCAGACTCACATACTGAAAGATGAGAAACTAAATACAGGTCTGCTTACCATTCTTAGTGTTTGAAAAACAATTTGTATTTACCTTGTCTAGTTATTGAAACGCTACTCTGGATTTGTACTTAGTAAAGTACTTTGTTATCTATATCCTTACTTTCTATTATTTCGTAAAGTGCCATTTCTATTTACTTGGAGTCAGATGTTACAGCTTTTCATGGTGTGGAATAGCACTTCCTTACTTGAACAGACAATAAGAAGACTCATGTGGAAATTATTTAGTGACAGTGGGATATACTGAGAGACTATGAAGAATATTTACAATTTTACAAAACTCTATAAGGTATATTTTATATGTTTAAAGAATGGTACTTTATATTAAGTTGCTTTTCAGAAAACTGGGAGAAGTAAATGTTCTTCAAGAGCTTATAACTGATTTCAGAGCATTACATGTTACCGTGGAAACTGAGAACTTGAGTTACTTTGTGAAACTACTAAACAAAAAAGGTTGATTGAATGATAGAGCCCAAAATATCTGAGCTGGTCAAAGACACATTCCAAAACAATTTGTCTGCCCTGGGCAGATGCCACTGACTATGTACCAAATCTTAATTCAAGAACATAGTATAGAACTTCATGCCATGGATTTATGTAGGCTCAACTCCTGACCTTCATTGCATGCTGGACAACAAAAAGGCATTCTGCCTTAGCAGGAGAGCCCTTGGATGATAAATCTCCTCTGCTAAGCAGGAAATCATAATGGGGAGGGTGAAGTTTAAGGTATTCAGACCTAAGAATAGCTATACTAGTAAATGAACTGTATCAAGTCATTTAACAGTCCATTTAGCTCAGCACACTCTTCTTCATGTTGTCCACTAGACATTGAATAGGAAAAAGTATATGAACAAAACAGTATAAAACATTTTTATTTTCAGATTCTGAAAATGTGTGGTGTAAGGATTTCCTGAGACAGGTGCTCTAACCTCATTTTTTAGTTTAAGAGTCCTTGAAGAATTTTCTTACATGAATAAATCTACTTTTTTAACTATTTATACTTTTGACCCCTGTACTGTCCTGAAGCAATTAAGTGTGAAGAGAATGCTGACTCTAGTTTAAGACTCTTGCTCAATCATTGTATTAGGTTTCCTTTAGCTCTTGTGTTATGGGAATTGCAAAAAAAAATTATTTTTTCTTGTTCACCTTCTCCATGTCAGTAATCATTTTGCTGCTGCTTGTAATATCCTTTTCTGCTGTTTCATCTTCAGTGTAAACATCCCTTATTTGCTAATTTTTCTTCATCTGAAATCTGCTCCATATTTTACTTGGCCTCATTTAACTGCTCCAAGGCATTGCAGAATAGCATAATGCACTTTCTTCTTTCTTTTTTTCACTGTATTTCTCTCTCACCTCTTTCTAAAGATCTGTTTCTCCCTTTTGGCTGATGCCAAGCACTAAGATGATGTTTTCATTGAATTCCAGGGTAATTTTTTGAGTAGTAAGAGTTTACTTAAGGGCTGACATTTTATGTGTCTAATTAAAGTTGTTCTTCATGTGCCTCTATTGCATCTATTGACACTGAATTTCATCTGGTACTTTATTGCTCAGTCACTTTAAGAGCCCTTTCCAACTCAGCTACCAATTCTAGTTTTCACTTCTCTGAATAACTTTAGGCCCTGTCATATATGAATACCTTGAAAAATAGTAAGACCATTTTTTACATCTTTCTATTGTGAAAATTAACCATTTAATTAACCATTAAATTCATTAACCATTTTTCCTTCAGACATGAGGTCTTGTGCCCTGTGGTAATATATCTTCTGACAAAGAGCTGGGTGAAGTGCTCTGGAAATCAGACCATCTGGAATTAAATGGTGCAGTGAGATACTGTCATGTGCCCTTGGGTTCTTCAGGAAGCTGAGATCCTGCACCAGCAGCCTGGAAAAAATCAGATGAAAAAAATTCCAGCACTTCAGCAATAATACCACACACAGTAAGTGTAAAACAGAGATAGGAAAGAAAACTCCCTAAGCATTGCAGAGGGGTTCAGTACAAGATGGTAAAAACACAAATGAGTTTCAGGCAGGGATTTCAAGGCACAAGTATTGTCCTCATGAACAGAAAGAGTAAAACTACAATTCCTTTTTTTATATATACCTCACATTTAGAGAAAATAAATTCAGAGACATTCCAGTTGTAATTCCCAAGTGGAGATCAGCTACTGCATTTAAGCCTGTGCACTGCAAGCAGAGCTCGAGAAGTGATCTGGCAAGATGGTTTCCACGTGTAGGATACCATTAGCAAAGTTATTATTACAGCTCACTCAGAGATGCAACTTTTCTTGATTGCTCTGGGGATGAGTACAGAGAGTAGACAGTGAAATAAACGCAGAACAACTTATGTCTGGGAGCTCTTTTACTTCTTACTCCCCTCTGTTCTTCTTGCACTGTATGATCACACAGACACTTAACATGTTGTAGAAAAATAGGTTTTGGGGGGTAGGTAGCCTCTTGCCTTCAGAAAAAAACATCTTCTTTGCAAACTGTAGTTGAGTCAGACTGAAAAGGGAATTCCCTCTGAAAGGGAATCCATTTAACTCACATAAGACATCTACAGGTATCTTGCAGGCTGAAATCCCTCCTGACAAGTGATAACACAGAGTATTGTTTCATTATTATTTAATTTGTTCACAGAGTAGTTTTAGAATGATGGTTTGAACCAGTAACTTTAAATGTTTTCATTTTTCCTTTAGCAAAGTTAATGCTTTCAGCCTTTGAATTTTCACTTCAAGGTCACTGTAAGTGGTTGACCTGAGTGGAAAAAATTTCTTATCTTCAGGTCACTAGCTTTCAGATGAGGCCATCTGCTTCAGATTGGTGGAAAAAAAATGGTAGTCTCTTGCTGGAAATTAATAAATTGGTTCAGACATGCTCAGGAAATTCTACTGTGCCACAGGGAAAAGTTTATTTATGACCTCATCTGGAGATCACCGTCTGCCTCAAGCCATGAAGTCTTTAGAAGTAAGCTAAGTAAAGCAATGGGAGAACAATTTCCATGTGAAATCCTGCAATTGGTTGGACTAGATGACCTATAAAATAATCTCGTATCTCTAATTTTGGAGTATCTATGATTTACAGCCGTTATAATCTCATTTTACGTAGTGTCACTAGAGATGCAAAACTTATCCCTGTGCGTGTCTTATCTTCTCTTTTAGATATATAAAAGCTATCTGTTTTAATCTTGTAAAATAGGTCAAAGGAAAGGATGAGTCAGTATGATTTTCTTTAATTTACCATTCTATTAAGTGCGTTTCTGGCCTCTATTACACTTGTACTTGAGTGTCCTATGCCATCTCTATGAAAGATGTTCTTGCTTTTTCCATTTCACTTGTGAGGATGAAATGTCACATAGAACATCTATGACACAGCACCAATCTCAGCCTTGGACTTCTGAGCTTCAGCCTTTCTCTGCCCACTTGCCCATCTCACTAGACGTCCAGGAAGAACAGTAGACAATTGAAGCACTGAAAAATGAAACTGGCTTTGTTTATAAATCTGTCTCTTGCAGAAAATGAAATGCATTTTTCAATGTGTGTCAGTGCATGTCTTTTCCTAAAATATAATTTTAGGGGCCAGGGAAGTAAATATAACTTAACTAATTAATTTACCAATTGCATTGGCAGAGATGAATGTATGAATAAGCAAAATTAGTGGAGTATATTGGTAGTAAATCTTCCTCTGGTGTACATTCTGAGTAGAAGTGGTGGGCAACCATGGTGCTTTGCATCAGAGCTGTGACACACTATAAAACCTCACACTCTTTCAGGACCAGAAAAATATTGCCAACCATTACTTTAAACAAGATATCTGTCTTCTGGAGTAGGAAGCTGTGAATGAAAATGTGCAAAAATAGGGTGCTGAGAGTATCTGAAGACTAGGAAAATAAGCTGAGAAAAGAGCAGAGGATTTGGGTGTGTAAGAGCTATGGTGAGAGGAGTCTGCAAAGCCAGAGAATAAGCAGGGTAAGTAAATAAACTGAAGGAAAGATGTGAAGACCCTTGAAGAACAGTGGCTTGGCAGTTTCAGTGGTTAAAAGAAAATGTAATTTTGGTAGCGGGATTTTAAAAGCTAAGAAAAAAAGTAATGTGGTCATAAGAGGGTTAGACAGCAATAGTTCAGTATGTAGACAAAAATTCCCCAGTGGACAGAGACTGGGACATGGTAGATGACTACCTAACACAATACCTGGGTATTCTGTCTGCAAGAGACATTATTGAGGTTGTGGTTTATTCAGAAGGCACTTTTTGAATGTTGCTTTTGCTCTCTCTTCTACAGACAACTGGTCCTAATATGAACCTTAGGATTCACCTTGGAACAGGGCTTAGAATTCCTATAAATTCTGAGGGCACATAATGCTGGGAAGTGAATTCCTGCTGAAGCCCTCACTTTGCCATCCCCTTTTCTATCAACTGCATTCCTATTGTTTTCAGGTATATTCCCCTTTCTTCTGAACACTCACTGTTGCTGAAAAAGAATCAGGGATTCAGGTCCAACTATCTCCAGGTCCCTGGACAATGTATAGTTGAAAGATGTCCTAGTCCAAGACCCAGTTATCATCTTGACTGACCCTTCTCTGCCTCTTGTCTAGGCATTTCTCAGCACCCTAATGCCTTGTCTGAGAGTAAGGTGATCTTAAAACCCCTAGAGACAATGATGATTGGAGAAATGAAAACCCAGTCATAGTTTCTTTTTACCACAGGTCCTGACTGTCTTCTTGGCAGCATAATCCTAAACTTAATTGATACTGAAGAATGGGCTATCCTAAACCCTCATAGTCTTCTATGGCAAAACCCCCTGCGGCTTCAGACCTCCACTAAGCTGGGAAGCAAACCTGACTCTCTTCCCCAGCTTTCACTTCTGCTGAATGCTGAACCTAAGCTTACAGCCAGGGAACTGTGACATTTCCGTCCAAACATTGGATAGTACAGGGGTTTAGTAGCAGTCCTGGGTTATGTCTGCAGTTCACAGGTAGGGTTAAAGAAGCAGTGGAGGTTGTAACAAGGTAAAATCCTGGAGCTACCCTTAGAGTGCTATCTGCCCCATAGGTTAGAGGTTACTGCTAGGTTTCGTATCTAGGGCAAAAAAGATAGTCCAGAGTTTTCAAAGGGTCCTTGCTTAAATCTTATACTTCCTGGATATTCAAATCCTGTTGCTATCATCTGTTCCTGCTCTCTCTTTCTTCAAACCCTAACCCTTCTTGGAGATGAAATCCCCAACAGCCACTGAGGATTTGTGTATTCATAAATTATTCCTAGCATGATAGTTCTACTGATGTGTCCTCATTTTCTTCTGCATAACCTCTGAAACCCCCTTTTCCTCTCAGTATTTTCTTCCCTTTAACTAAACCCCTGAAATGAACCCTAACCCTAGGTCCTGGCAGTGTCATGACCTGTGTATTCATACACTGCATTGCTGGACGAGGAATTGTAGCTGCATTCTTCATTTTTTTCTGGGGAATGTTTTGTCCTCAGCATGAAAATCTTCCCTAGCTTTCTCAAAACTCTAATTCTAACCTCTTTTGGAGGTGGTTATGTTTGACCCTGCAAAAAAAAAACCTCAGCCCAGATGCCACAGTTTTTTCAAAACATTCTGGAAGATCATTAATGAGATAAAATGTTAATGAGTATTTACATTTTAAAAGTGTCATTATGCTTGCTCTACTACATCTAATACAGCATATACACACAGGTAAAAGCAGCCCAGAGCCCAAATAGCTTAATTTAAGTAGACTAGAAAAACACAGATGATGTGATTTATCCTATCTGTCAAGGCAGGTTGACAAGAGCACAGTCTGGAGACGAAATAACTGCAGATGTGCCCCGTTCACCACCAATCACAGGATGAAAAGTAGAGGCATATGTATAAGGGCCAGCTGCACCAATTTCCTCCTCACACTGATCCTCCTCCACCTACACATTT
Organism: Calypte anna; assembly: GCF_003957555.1. NCBI lineage: Eukaryota > Metazoa > Chordata > Aves > Apodiformes > Trochilidae > Calypte > Calypte anna. The sequence continues at coordinate 15,742,503 of NC_044246.1, forward strand.
CTCTCAATTAGTTTCTATTGGGAAGCAGCCTCTCCAGCATCAAGCAGATTTTGGCAGTAGTGGAAAGAAAGCCCAGAAATTAAAATGCACCCAAAAAATGGGACAGACTCTGCATGCAGAAATAAGTGACAGCAGAATCATCCAGGCATGAATTACAACCTCGCTCGGCAGCAACACTGAGGGAGTGGAGCATCAATCAAAAAGAGAAGAGCAGTGCCCCTTGGATCTGGGACTCCTGACATGAGCAGTTAGTGCCAGACACAGCCAGGCAGCCAGCCATTCTCCTAATAATGCATTCCTGTTCAATAAAGCCTGTATGTGTAGGCTAATGGCTTGAAAATACTCAGAGATTTAATAAGAGCTCTGAGAAAGGGAAAATAATAGTCATTTAGATAAATGATAGGACTCTGCCCAGAACAAAGGTTTTTTAACACAAATGTGTTGCCATCAATGGTGTGTGTGTACTCTGCTGTAATTAGGCATTTTCTACGAAGACAACACAGAGCCAGCTGTTTGTCCCATTGTGTGTGCTTCCATTCTCCAAGTCTCAGTTGTATGTGCTACTCAGAAGGCACAAAAGACTGGTTTCATATTGAAAATATGAAAACATGCAAGCCCACACACAAGAAAATGGCAAGGGGCATAGACTGGCAATCACACAATGAGCTCATTATCGAGTGCTAATAATAAAAGCGTAATTGTTAAATTACTGCCAGATGGACCAGGTACAACCACTCATGAGACACCTGTTTTACTGGAGTGTAAAGAAATTCTATCCAGACAGAATACAGCTCCACTGTGGATGGATCCAAACATGATGAGACAACACACATATTATGTAGGTTAAGTACCAGACAAGTGATGGGTGAATAGTGTCTGCTACACTGTGATTTAAAACACATAGCAGCTTGGAGATTACCTATTATGGTGTGCAAGTTCCACTGGCTAGTGCTGATTTCCCGTAAGAACAATCCCTTCTTTTAAAGAGTGAGGGTTTGAAATTGCAATGACTCCTACAGAGCTTTGGAGGTTTGCTGCATATAGGGTATAATATACATTTCATCCTGTGTCCTTGTCTGGTGTAACCTGTCAAAACCAATCTGATTTCTGCCATGTGAGGATTTATCTCTGCATAATTCTGAATAGTATATAAAAAAATTGATATGAACAAGGTCTATCTATATGCAAAAGCCTTTATATGTTTCTGAATACTTACACTTTATACAAGTAGATTGCATCTACTGCTGGCTGTATATAGAGATCCTGTAAACACCATTGCTGAACTGTTGTGTACAGCAGAGCAACTACAGAGGAAAACACTCCCTGAGTTCTTGAGGATATCAGTGCTTATCCTCTGAATGCACTGATCTAATAGGAATCTTAGCATAAAGGAAAATATAAAAGATGTGGTGGAAAAAAGTCATGCCAAGGTGAAAATACTCTCAGCAAACTTTTGTATTAAGAGAACGATTTCTCGTCTCAAAATATATGTGCAGCTTTAAAGTTACTGTCTCTCAGATGCCCTCAAAGATGTCAGTACTTATTGCATTGATTTATACTGTTGCAACCTTCATGTCCTCAGAAGAGCAAATTCTCATTATCTGTGGTATAAGAAATGAGAGTCAGGTCTTCCTGGATTTTTTGTTTGTTTTGTTTTGTTTTCTCTAGGTTTGAGTACTAAAGGGGGTATGCAATTAGTAATACCATGTGTAATTAATTGATGCTATGAATGTCATCCCCTCAAATATCTACAGGGAGGACAAGAGGGAACTAAAGTAGAAAAGTGATTTGTGTTCTTTGCCATATGGATGCCAGACAGCTGCTTTGAAAGGAAGATACTGTGGTATTAATGGACCTTGTTTAGTTTGCACGGTAGGATGGGAGAATGTCATGCATTCAAATCAGGAAAATTATTAGGGTCTATTCTCCATTTTTTAATTTTTCATTGTTTTGCTGTTGCAGATAATAATTATTAGGACAATATCAGTGGAAGAAATGCTAATATTTTTAATAAATTATTCTACAAATAAACCTCCCTTTTTCATGAACATCACTTCTTGTCAGTGCAGCATGATCAAATGACTATCTGGTAATGTGTAGTAAACACAGAAAGGTCTTGGAACCTGTGTATTTAGACCATGAGTTCTACTTTTCCAAACTTGCTGAGTATTACACTAGGATTTCACTTAGTCTCTTTCTCTGAAGTGGAGATTTCCACTTAAATGATAGCTCAATAAAACTCACAAATATAAGATTAGAAGCAGTGCTTGTTAAGCAATGAGGGAATCTGTCAGCTATCAGATTATAGACCAGAAATTAAAGATGTAGGGAAGAAATGGCCTGATATATAAACAACAGGTTGGAGTGAGTTTTGGACATCAGCCACTGAATATACACTGAGTGAAATTCTTATTGTGTAGAATCTGAAATGGAAATAGGTGAACTGGGCAGAGGTTTTAAAAATTACTTTGAATGCTGAGAAGGTGAGAATGACCTAGGAAGGGATGATCAAGCAGCTTTCAAGTGAATTTTGATTAGCTAGAATCAGGGCTTGTAGTGGAGTTTTCAGGCATATTTACTGTTTCCATCTGGCCATCAGTAGTGAGGCCATTGATCTCTAAAGGACATCAAAGGAAATCATGAAATTCTGGCTTATGTAAGCTGAGGACTGACTGCCATGCTTTCTGAGAGAATGAAGAAAAAAAGAAAAAAACCCCACCAACTCTGTCTATTTCAATTTTTGAAATGTTTTTATGTTGTACTGACAGAAAGAAAGCAATAAAAGTGAAGTGAGGGAACTCTTAACAAAGCAGAATGATTATTATTGTGAAAAATGGCTTTGTTGTCATATTAACACATCTTGCCATTGGTGGCATTTTATTTTATCCTTATGTTGTAGCCCCCTCATAAGTCTGCAGGTGAATTCTTATGATGGATCTCTGATGCTACAATATTATTATATTTCTTCTTCAGTGAGAAGAACCAAAAAAGCCACATATTAGACAATACTGCAAAATAAAGGATCAATAGTTTACCTGTGCATAGCTCACAGCTAGTAGGTTTACTGGGTATGTATTATAATTATATTTATCATCAAGATAATTATAATATTTATAATGATCACCAGAGCAGTGTACCTTCTTACAACACTATTCTAATCCCTCTGCAAGTGGATGAGGGAAGATGTGTTCCTCATTGAACCATCTTCTAAAATCTAACCATTTCTGGCTGTTGCTTGCACCCTAACTCTGAAGTCTCTGGATGCCTACATTTCTGTCACTTCCACCATGCACACAGCTATTCAAACCTCTACACTTATGTTGATGATTTCAGCAATTGCTTGGGTATCAACTTGCCTACCTTAGCCCCTTGAGTGACTTTCTGGATGCACTTTGAGCATGCTAAGGGAATAACCATCAAGAAGTAATGCCTTCCTGTCTTTTACTCAAAAGCTCAGCTGTTGTAACACTTACATGCAGTTTGTGAGATGCATATTCATTTACCTCTTCTATGTATTTTCTGACAGGGATTTTAATGCAGACACCTCCAGAGGGTTCACAGAGTCTGTTGTGTGGGGTACTCTAACCACTGATGTTTCCTCACAGCTCCTTCTCTTTGTCTAAAGCAGAGTCTGAGTTTGGGAATTTTACTTTAGATGGGATTCCAGAAGTCACACTTTACCATGCTGATTAGTAAGGTCCCATCCTCCCTCCTTGTTAGACTCCAAGTACCTCTCTGGTGGATTAAAATAGATGTGGCTGTAGGGATTTTTTTTCCAGTTGCCAACTGGAAACAGTTGCCAACTCATTGATGAAACTGGAAAATGCTTAGAAGTTTGCTGCTCTCCCTAAATGTATCCTGCTAACCTTCTTAATCAGCAAGGGGAGTGCTAAAGAAGGGTGACACCTCTTCTTGATAGGAAACTAGACACAGTTAGTTCAACCCAAGTCATGCTTATAACAAAATTTGTTCATATTGGATTTTATGTAGATATTTAATATGAAGACAATCCCAGTCTGTGTATGAAAACTTACGTGCTTATGTTTAATAATTTTTCCCTATGGTTTTGGATCCTTTAGGCAGAAGTAGCTTTGTTTTTCAAATATTTTAAAAGGTAACTGCAGGCTGTCTCAAGTGTAAATCTCTTACCAAGGGTTCTGCAAAGTCGAAGGAACATGTGAAACAGTCTTTCATTTAATTCATAGACCAGGATCATAGAGTCATCTGTAAGGAGATGTTCACTGGTAACAGACAATAAAAAGCTTCATGAGGAAGACTATATAGAGATCTCATAAGATATACTTTTTACCCAGATGTTTATTCAGTGTATTATCCCAAACAACCATGTTTGTCTGTTCAGATCTCTCCATCTTTTCCATCTGTCTTATCCCTCATTTCTTTCCAGAGCAGTATCTACAGATAGTGATGGGGACTTAGAACTTGCTGATATTTCTCTTCACAGCCTTTCAGAAATATCATCATCACCTCGATGCTATGTAATCCTGTGGCAGGAGATATACAGTTCTCTGTTCAATAAAAATTCAAAAATGGTTTTAATTTCAATAAAACTGTGATGGCTTCTTCTCTGGTAAGTCCTACAGAGATTTCCATATTAAAAACAGCATTGTGGTAAGATTATATAATAAATGCATCAAAACAAGAAAATGCAGTCAGCTTTTGTTCTCATTCTCAGCTATTTAAATGTCTTGGCAGAGGAATAAAAATGAGTCATTCTCAGTTTGTCTTACCAGGGCTAAAATATGGCATTATAGAAGGATGAACAGAAAATAATAGTGCCATCTTTCAGAAAAGATGCACTGGTATTAACTCCTTACTATTATGAATGTGAAAAGATGCATGTTTGAAGAGTAAATTCTTGTGTCTTGGCAAAATCCCAAATTGGGTACAGCATATCCATTGTATTAATGTAATTTATCTCAGCAGTTTCCATTATGACATCCATGTTTGTATCTACAATAAATCAACAGGTGGTGTTGCTTTGTACCATTCTGGAGCTGACTGCAATTTTGTAGTGCAAACACTGTGTTTTCACACAAAGCTTGATTCTGCCTTGGGTAGCTTAGGTGTATTTCCTCCACAGAGGAACTGACACTCTTCCTCTGATGAAATTAAACCTGCTGCTGAGCTTTTTTCAGCTCTTGAGTGCTTTCAGGGGGTGATGGAAGGTGTGTGTATGTGAAAGAAGGCAAGGGACCCATGTGAGCATCTTTTGTGTGACAGGTAGGTGGGTGAGGAAAGACAAGAGTCTGGGATTCTGGACTCAACACAGACGTGAGAAGAACCTTGCTGGTTTTCTCACATCACATCTGGAGCCAGGTGCTTGCCTGATGGGTTAGAATTAAACACCTGCTTTGTAAATCTATTTAAGCCTGCATTAATTTGTGGCACTGGAAAAAAAAAAAACCAAACAACCCCTCCTCCTGGGGGAACCCCCCCAAAAAAATTCTGACCTCTATTATTTGCTACTTATTAGTCACATCAGTGAGTTCTATTTTCCTCCTCATTAATTTCTCCACTGCCACTTTATGTCAAGGACCTAAAGTGACCAAAACTTTCAGCAGAGATCTTTGGACTTTGTTCTTTTCTGCTTGGTGGTCTAATTGCCTTTCAGCCCTGACCACAGGAGAAGCAGCTTAGCACAAGGACCCAAGGGCTTAAAAAGCCAGAGATGATGACAGCCACATTGGTGCTAAAAGCAAGAACTCCCAGATCTCATTAAGAGCTCTAAAGTTCAGTTTGGCTCTGCTTCCCAAGCATAGCCTTCCTCAAAAATGATCCAGTTGTCTTTATCTGGACAAAGAATCTTTTCCCCTTATGACAAAACGATATCTACCTCAACATGCCTTATTAAGGACACAGCTGGCAGCCCAAGAAGACCATGCCTTTGTGAAGAGAGGCTGTCATGATGCTATATGCAGCACACAAAAAATCAGAATTGCTGAGAATATATTGTTGCTAAAATAGACAAGAACTCACATGCTCCCTCATTACTTCTTGTCAGCAAGTCAGCCTGGGGTTGCAGATTGAAGGAGCAGAAAGTGCAGACTTAGAAGCCTCGAGCTGCTAATGATAAATTGCAATCTGCCATGTGATTCTTGTACAATACAAACACTTGTGGCATCAGAAAGCAGAGCAAAGCTGGACAAACTGCAGCAGATGCTTGTGCCTTGCAGTGGTGTGGGCATGGGAGGAATCACAACACTGCTAGTGGTACTTAAGCTTGTCATGACAGTGTCTTCTGTACTACTGGGATTTGTTGAGGCCAGTACAGCCAGCACTGGCAGCAAGAAGAGCTGTCAGCTGGTCTGTCTCTCTTCAGCTGGGCTGGAGCTAGTGGCTGGGAAAAGGTTCACCCTCCTTTAGGGAAAAACACACTTGCTGATGTTCAGCAGGGCTCCAGATTGTTCTGCTGCTGTGGGATCATACAGACAACAGTGCAGAGGTGCCAAATGTCAGTGCACCTGGCATGTGAATGGGGCCCTACTAACCTGAAAGAGAAGCAGGAATATGTATTATATATATATTTATATAAAGGGCCTATCACCATATTGATAAATATTTTTTGGAACCATTCTGACAGCAGAGGACAGGAGTATGTCCAGGGACTGGAAAATGTGGGTCTTGCCCTGAATGTTTTTAAAAATCTATCCTTTAGACATCTGAAACTGTAGAATTAAAGAACTGAGTTGAAACTGATCAAAATTAGAAGTAACTGAGATTAGCCAAGTATTTTGAAGTGAAGTCTGCCTTATTTCTTGTAAGTGTCCTGTGGGTCCTTTTTTAAGGAAGGTAAAAAGTAGCATAGTTTTCAAATAGTCTGTGATAATCATCTTATTATGAAAATAAGAGCAGTTGAACACAGGACAGTAAAAAAAATATTTTAAGCAGAATTAACTGTGAATTTTCCCAATTTGTTGGCACAAATGTTGGATGAGAATTCTTCACAATGTTATTCAGAATTTTTCATGAGATCTTCAGTTTTGTCATGAGACTTCTCTTTTGAGAGGGGGAACAGTGAAATGTCTCCCCACCTTTTTGCCTGCAAAATGTGAGGTTTCCTGGTTTGCCTTCATTCTGAGAGGCTGGGGTTGGTCAATCTCCCTTTTCTACAAATGGGTCATGATGGGAGCTAGATACAAAGGATTGGACAGTGGAAGAAATGGAGAATTACAACACTGGAAGAGATTATTTTTCCTGATTTCATTCTCTGCACAGGACAAAAAAGCATATCACTCCATTTTCTCTGTCTTATTTTGTGAAATCCCAGCCTATGAAAAATATGTACTTGTCTTATTGAGTTGTTTTTTTGCTTTCCATCCTAATTCCAGAAGACAAAGACATTCTTTAAATCTGCTCAGCTTTAATTATGTATTACCTTGGTCAAATGATTGATAATGACAGGATGTGAGAGGTGAACACTATTGCTTGGGATGATTTGTGTTTAACAAGCCTGATGCAGTTAAGTGTTTAGATAAGTGCCAGCAGCTTTCAAATCTTGTAGGTGTTCTTTTTATATCCATTATGTATCAGACTGGAGTCAGAGAAAGTAGAAATAAGAACACAAGAAATCATAATTGATAGGGCAGCCCAAATAAAATTTAGTTAATTTGCTTTTGTCAATGAGGCTTTAAAACCTGGGAAAAATGTAAACCCATTTTCCACTCCATTAACCAGGAGAGAGAGAGAGAGAAAGGAGAGGGGAAGCTGGGAGCTCCAAGGCAATTTGCAAAACTTGAACTCTTGCTCCTCAGATATTCTACAGAAAGGAGTAAATATTTAAGTCCTGTAGATATGTTATTCATCTCATTCATCCTCAGGATTCATCCAGCTGGCAGTTTGCAATATGCCAGCATGCTATAGGCTAAGCTGATCAGAAATTGAAGTTTACTTCCCGTTGTCAATTGAGTAGAAATAGTTCTTGTTTTGTGTTTGTTGAGTTTGTGATGCTGCAAGAGGAACAAACTTTAAAATGCTGTGATCCTCTAAGTGATCCATGGCTTTTGCTGTAATAATAACTGTGACTCCTGTGTCTAATAGTACTCCAAACTTGGCAGTGGCAAACCAGCCAGGTGAAAATCTTGATCCTAAACAGAATGTTCTGTTTAGGATTAGTAATAGCTCTGTATAAATTGTAATGGCTTCTGAATGGTGAATTTGCTGCATAGTGACAATCATTTTGAAGCTATTACATTTACTTCATGTAAAGTAATTGATATAGACGCATAGAATCAATTATATAGATTATAGATTATATTCTATAGAATATAGAATCAATATATTTGGCCAGATAGGCCAAAGGTGAATCTTTGTGAAGTTAAACAGCTAAAAGGAACACATTAGTTCAGACTTGATGTCTTGGGTTTCTTTGAGTTCCCCAGTGCAAGAGAAAGAAACAAGAGTGAGGAAGGTATGAGGAGAAAAGTAAAGTAAAAGGAAGAACCTGTGATTATATCACAGAATTAGTATTCAGGAGATATATCTTCTTTTTACAGGTTGGCAGAAAATGTGCAATTTAAACAGAGGCAAATAATTTCCTCCAGTACTAATGTCAAGAATAAGACTGTAAAGAGTTGCTGAGAGTCATAAGAAATTGCTTTTTATAAAGAGTATCAGTGCCATGAATAGGATTTTCATTTTATGACAAAGATGTGATAACAGGTATTAAGGAAGATAGCTAGAACAATTTTTTTTTTTGCACTGATAATTAGATTTAGCCATTGTACAGATAGAATCTATATTAGACATAAAGAAGTCACTGAACATTATTCTGAATTCTCTCCAGAATTCCAGTATTGAGAGTAGCAATTGTTGAAAAGGAATTGAAGGTCTTATGACATATTTTGTTTACAATCAAAAGGGTCAACTAGTCTAAGGCTCCCATATTTATCCCTTATAAAGGGTCATAGGGTTCCTCCTGACCCGAGAGATCTTTCCAATCCCTCAGAGCAGTGACACCACAGCAGTGAAGCAAGGAGTGAGTCAGCATTGCACCTGTTCCTAATGCAGAAAGCATTAAACCATCATGCAGATTTCTTCCCAGATAGATTACCCATCCTAATTAAATATTTCCTCTCCTGGGGCTTTTGCTCTTTCTAGAAGCCGAAAGGATAATTAACCTTGCAGATACTATTGCTGAAACCCAGGAGAAGTTTAGTGTGTCACCTGAATTTCAAACATGTCGTACAACTGAGATTCTGTGCTTTCCAGCTTTTGAATTTAGGCTTGTGATTTAATTGAGGCTTCTAGAGGTGTTTTAGGCAAGTTTAAAGTCTGACTTTCATTTCTTGCCTGAAAGTAAGGCTGAGCAAATGGGTTTTGTGTGTTTGGTGTTTTACTTTTTCTTCAGGGGGAAAAGGCAATAAGAAGGAGAGGAGGAAAAGCTTCATCAAAGATGTTTCTCTTGAAAATCTTGACTCTTTAGTATATAATCAGAAATATCCATTTCAGGAAAAACTCACAGGGATTTGTCTAAACCCTGCAATTTTTACTTATAAACTTTGTAATGAAAATTGAAAGACTGTTTACAGCCAGAATATTTATCAAGACTTCTACACTTTCAATTACTTTAGGAGGCAATTCTAGTATATAAAGCACATATGTCAAGATGCCACAGTCTTCTTAATAAGGATCTGTAAATGCAGAATTCCTTTGACATATTGCAAAAGTAGGGAGTCTGACACACAAAAGAGTATTGAGACCGAAGAGAATATAATAAGACTTTCATCCATTTTCAGCTTTAACATTCCTACTTTTTGAAAATAGTGCTTTCAGCATCTGTCATTAGCCAGAGCTGCCTGAAAATATTTTTTTTCTTCTACCCATTGTGTGGCTTATCTACCTAGATTTCAGAATGCACCGAGCTCTTGATCTGTGAACCTCTGTGTCTGATTGCCAGGTAAAGAAGAACTACAAGCACAAAATAACTAATATCCAGATAGAAGCATCAGGAATGACACATTTCACTTGGGAGCCCATCCTGTACCAGAGATCAGAAGACTTGACTTGCGCATTTGATTCATTTCCCCATGCACCCAAAGGCCAAACTCTCCCAAACATCTCCATTTCATTACTGTTTGTGCATGGGAAATGAATCTGAGCTTGAGCTGTGGGACAGATGTGTCCTCCAGTATTTTCCATTTCTTCCAGATGTCTCTATTGGGACACTGGCTGGAGCATGATAAAACTCTTTTGCTGCCTGAATAGCTGAATTTGTGTTATGGCAGGTGTGTACCCTGTTCTTTTTCTAATCTAAATGCAGGAAAAAAATCAAGACAGGGACTTGGCAATGCTACTGGATTAAACTTTTATGACATAGATGGGATATGATTTATTATTCCTCTTTTGAAGTCACAGGACCACAGATAGATTGTATGACCCAATCTACATTAAAAGGGAAATTAATTACCTAATCTGTGATTATCTGAGTCCTAGGTTTAATGGGTCCTATTTTATCACCCTTCTCACTAGAAGAGTAGCCAGCTTGTGGTTTCCTCAGTACCAAAGTGGCCTTTTCACTGTTAATAAAGAAAGGAGAGATTATTATCTTTAAATGGCTCTGATGTCAAATCTGGATGATTACTGGCAGCTATGGATTGCTCACACTCCTCCTGACCTTGTTAATCCCTGACCTAGCACATTTCCCAGCTAGATTTATGAATGAAAGTGGTGTCACGTGCTGGGGTGCAGGTCTTCCACAACATCTCCCATGTCTGAATGTTTAAAAAATATTCACCTCAAGACATCTCATTCTTGTATTCCAGAGCTGCCTTGTGAAATAGGTTCTTTGGTCTCATTCTCTGATTTGCTAAATTTTTAAGAATTCCAGTGATGGAGGACACTCTATTGCTTTCAGACTCACTCTTTCTCCTTTTTTATGCTTGATCTACTTTGCTATTATTTTAAGACAAACAGCTAGCAATGGAAATCTTCATGGACCAATTTCACACATTTTATCTATTTTAAATGGTGAAAATTGGTATTTTTTCCCTATATGCCTACACAGTGCATATGAATTACTTTTCTGAATATATGGACAGGTATAGTTAAAATAATCAGGAGTAAAAAGGCAAAGCATGTTGTTAAAGGAATGTTACAAAGCATGCTTTTTATTTCTAAGCCACCTGTGATTTTGCTGCTTATCCTGGTACTCTTCCAATTTCATTCTCTGAATGCTAGGCGTGATCACACTAAATAAATATTTTTTTTTCAATTCCAGCTTTTTCATAAGTGTGTAGGCCCATGGGAGTCTCTTCTATGCTTGTTATTTACCTATGTTCCTGTTAACAACATGTTGAAAATACCCTGTAAATTGAGTGAATGCATATTGCATCTCTGTGTCCTACTCACTAGCTTATGTTTGTTTATTTTCACTTCTTTCCTAGCCACTGTGTTAACAAAACCTATGTTGATACCAAAATTCATTCTCATCCTGTTCTTCCTCAGTGGTTCTGAAGATTTTGAAATAAATACCTCTAAAAACTGTACTTCTGATGAATTCTGACATTTTTTCATAAGGTGGAGTCATTCAGAGTATCTGAGGATAGTAAACTAATTATCTTTTGCTCTTCTTTTGCTAACATAAAAAGATTAAATTAATCAGACTCAGTTGTAGCTGGATTTGAGCATACAGACATGTTCTTTAGAGAGAGAAATCAGTAGCTTTTATTAAATGTTTTTCTCTGTATGTCAGAATCTTCTTTTGAAAATTGGAAGTCCTAAATTAGCAATTTTGCCCATTTTATGTTCCTTTTAATATTTTCATATTCTTCATCAAAAGACTGACTTTTCTTACAGACTGTTTTTTTATAACACTTCTAGATGAGTAATTCCATCCTGTGTCACTTTTTTTCCCCATTTTTATAGTAAAACAGTCTTTGAGCTTTGCAGTGATAGAACTTGAATGTGACAGCAGTTCTATCTTGAAAAGTAAAAACAAATGAAAATTATCTGTGGAAGTGCTATTTTCTGAAATCAGAAAGTAATCTCTCTGGAAACCTCTGCATAAGACATGCCAGACCATTGTATGCTCAGAGATGGGGGAGCTCAGACAGAGGAGGAACTGGGACAACTTTCTTGCAGAAAGATGAACAGATTCCTAGAACCCTTTTAGGATATTTTTTTTCTTGCATTTGTTTTAGACAGAATTCCAGTATATGACTGTGGTTGCCAATAAAGATATACTGCCTTGTCCACAGAATTTAACTCTTAAGACCTGATCTGCACTCATACACTGATAGAATATTTGCTTCTGTTGAAAAGATTTGTTGTCTTAGTCTACTCTTCGATGTAGTAAGTTTTGATAGTGGTTAGCAAACATCATCTGTGCTTGTTTGGGGCATGTGTAGTTTTTTCAGAGTGGGATGGGGCTAAACAGGATTTATCAGGAGAGAATGACATAGGATTCATCAAGACACACTAGCTCTTCCACCTGGATGCATCTATTGTAATGTAAAGCTCACCAGTGCAAGGGCCTTAATCTTCAGCTTCCTGGACAAATCATCTCAGGATCATTTTCAGTGAGACAAGACACAACTGAAATGCTGCAACAGCACTTACTTAATTTTAAGTCTCACTCCAAAATGTCACACAAACAGCAATTTGTTCACATGCTGCAGTTTTAGTTTGGTACCAGATCCCGTGGTAGACTGCTAATTCACATTCCTTACAGCACCTTCTAATTTTTTAAGTGGTCTTGCAACCCTTCAGTATAACATCTGAAGAGATTAGTGCTGAGAGTGGGACTCCAGAATGATGGTAAAGAAACTAGCATGCATCACATACTTAATGCAAAATAGCCAATTTTTTATATCCCCAGGCAACCTTTCCCACAACAAGTAAATATTCTTACCTGGGAAGCTTGTGATGTTTTGCAGCCAGTGACCCACTGTGTTTACATTGCAGCAAGTGACATCTGATTTATAAGCAGCTTGAGTGGGAGACCAGGTGATTCGCCCTCAAGGACCAGTTCTGCATAATGGAGTCAGGGTGTAATGGCCTTCCCACCTGAGCCCTCTGACAGCATAAATGATACCTTCTTCAGTCATCCCTTTTGACTCCCAAAAAGAAACTCTGGGGGAGGCACAGCTAAACTATCCATTAGGGTTCCTAAAGACTGGCTTTGGTTTCTGAGTTAAAGCAGTGCTTATATAAAGAGTCTGTGACCACTAATAAACTAACAATCCATTGGAGACTGCACATTGTAGCTCTGTGATGGAGTAATTTGCAGTGTATTTTTTTATTATCTGTTCACAATGCTTCCAATTCCTGAAATTTTATGGTGGTGGTTCTGGTACTTGAAGTTTCCCTTAAAGCTATAGACACAGATATCAGAGGGAAAATTCTGTTAAAATGGACACTGGAGAAGAACTCCAAGGTGCAATAGAAATCGAAAACATCCCAAGAGTGTCAGGAAAATGTAGGACCTAGAAGCAAACAAACTAATTTATAAACCATTCTCACAAGCAGCTTTTCAGTAGAGATTACTAAATGTGCTTAGATTGGTCTTGGTGGTTTGCTAGATGCTGTGGAAAACAGAGAAACTAGGAAAGCCCAGTTCCAAAGATTTTGCAGCCTAGAGTTGAGTTTAGAAAGCCTCAAGAACAAGAAAAGATGGGAATGAAAAGCCTGCTGTCTGATTGTCTCTGTGGAAAGGCAGTTTGTTGTATTATATATCTTCTCATTAACTTTATTCCATGAGAAGAAAAAACCACCAAAACCTTTTTGAGTGGCAGTACAGTGACTAACTTTGAAAGATCATCTCAACTGACACAAAAAATATTAAGTCCCCCCAATGAAGTAGAATTTTCTACTTGTTTAAAGACACTGCAAAGATAATAGGAAATCAGTGTTTTCTTTTGATCTTTCAATTCCACAGTTATGTCCTGGGAAAGGCCAAGGATAGGATGTGAATAAGCAACCAAAGTTTGAAAGTTTCTCTAATTTCTTTGATGTGGATATTCAGCTGCAGATATCTCCTGAGATATCATCTTTCTCCAGGTGTTAGCACAGCTGGAAATGCTCTTAGAACATCATTCTTTGTAGTAACTTTACAGCTAGAGCCACAGATTTTAGAGAAAAAAGTAAAGTTAAAGGGAAGGGCTTGGGGAACATAATCAAAGGTTCATTCCACAGAATTTGATGGGTGAAACTTACTTTGTTGTCTCTGTTTCATGCCCCTTCACACTCTGCTTTAAATCCTGCCAGTAATACTCTGAATTTCTTCTTGACAATGTCAAATATATTCTTAATATGTATTCTTAATGGAAGATGTTTTGTATCAGCATCTTCCTCCAATACAGCTCTTGAGTTGGCACCATAGAAACACTGTGTTTGTCCCCTTCAACAGGAAACTGACCAAAATTTTGAACACTGCAGCCCTAAGGTGAAAGGACCTCAAAAATCTCTCTTTCCCCTACAGTGTGAAATACAGTCCTTTTTCAGAAACACCTTCTTTCTTCATAGGTCACCATTCTCATGCAGCATCACAGCTACAGGTGAAACTGCTGTTGAAAGCCTTTTCTTCACAGGCTGTGTAGGAGAAGAAGGGTGTGAGTCTAGGGACAATGCAGGGAACAACCTGATGGATACTTATGCCAAGAAAAGGTGTAACTGCCTTCCCAGGATGGGGAGGTAGACGAAACACATTGCTCTTTTTCCTGAGGTGTACGTATGGGCCTTGACAAAGCATGAGGCAGGGTCTTGACAACTCCTTGCCAATCACTATGGGTTGCTGTCATGTCCTGGGCAATAAAGTTGAACATTGAAAGAACGAAGATTTGAATAACAGAGAGCATATAAATGTTAACAGCTCTTTGAGAGTCAGTTTACCCATTCCACAGAAAAAAAATATGCTGTGGCGTGAAAGGCAGATTATAAATGCCATAACTAAGAGCATTTAAAAGCAAAGAAAGACATCCCAACACCAGTATCTGAGCATACAAATTAAATATATTTACCATACAATATAAAACTTGTAAGCAACGTGGCTAATAGACATTCAGGTTTCATGACTTTGCAGAACGTACTTATTACATTTATCGGATTTTTATTTATTGATCACAAACACCAGTTCTTTTGGTTTATCTTGGCAGAAATATCCTTTATTCTCCCTCCTGATTTCAGGCAGCTTTTCAGTAAATTGCTGTTTGGTGGTTTGCCTCTCAAAAGCAGCAGTCTAGTTTCTCTCACGAAAGAAATACATACTTTTCTGATAGGAACTCCCCTGATATTTCTGCTGTGAAGAGGATGGTGGCACATGATTGAGAAAATATCCTAGGCCTTTGGGAAGTGTGTTTCAACACTGCTTGTTCTCCTGATCCTTTAATGTCTTGGTTTTGGACTTGTCCTGTTGTCTCACTCTGAGGGCTTGCTTCTCTCATTGATTACTGTGGGGTGTTGAGTATTCCTAGAACCAGAAGTAATAAATGTGCTTCTGATTGGATGACATCTATATGAGTAAAGTTTAAGAATCTACTTAGTAATAATTTCTAAACATTTTGGCCATGATATGATTTAGTTTTACCTTGAAAAAGTGACTGAAATATCCTTCATCAAGGTAGTCACCCAATATAAATTTCAAAAAAGATCTTGCCTGTACAATGAGCTGGATTAGTATTGAAATAATGTTAGAAAACCTCATTAGGTTATTTATTTACTTATACATTTCATTTAGTAGGAACAATGAAATAGATTATTTTCAGGTTTCTGTATAGCAGGTTTCCTTTCCTTCTTGTTATAAATTCTCCAAATGCACTAATGTTATTTTCCAAGGAAGAGGAATGTTGCTCTTTAAAAAAGTAAATGGTTTCCACAGAATTTTTGCAATGCATTTCATGAAAGCATTTTCATTGATGTTAGATGTTGTAGTAGCTTTCAGTTTTTAGGAACTTGGCATCATTGCATTAAAGTTACTTGACTATATTGACAAATCAGAAAAGGAGCACAGAATGATATGTTCATACACTTGTGATGCCTACGTCTGTGAAATTAAATTTTTTTTTCTTTTTTTCACTCTCTCCCTAATCATTTTGTGATATGAGGCCTCTTAGGGACGTTGCTTTTGTCTTTTTCCTATTTTAAATTATATTTTATTTACTTATTACTTGGACTGAAAGTCCCTTAAAATTCTGTCTAATCTATATTTGTATCTGTACCTATAGCTACAAATCTACATTAGGTAAATTTATTTAAATTACTTTAGGGACTTGGTTACATTTGATAATACTGATGAGTTGTGAAAGTTGAGAGTGCTTAACTTGTTCTTTATGGAGTTGAATGCATCACATATAAAGTGTTTTTGTCAGTTCAGAAGGAGGAGAAAAACAATTTTAGGATCCAGTTTTCCCTTGTCTCATGTTGGCTGCAGCAGCCTTTTAGGGATTTTTTCCTTTCTGTGACTTTTCTGCACTTTACTAGTGTCTGGTAAAGTTTCTGACATAATTCCTGCTTCAGTGAAAGTTATCTAATGCCACAGATCTTATGACTTTGTGTCATATCAGTTTCCAGGCATGTGGTATAGATGACCTTTTCCTCTATTATGCTTTTCTCATGAGAGCTATCAAATAGGACTTCGGACTACCAGTAGGATAGAAGGTTAATACGTCAGCCCTTGTGTTATTTCATGTGCATGCTCTCTATAGTCCATTTTTTTCACTGGGGAACTTGACATTTATTTTAATAGCGGTAAAGCTTTGTTAAGTTGAATTATTCTTTGATGTTGTTGAAGGAAATGAGCCTTTTTAGCAAGGTAAAGTGCTATTCTGAAAACAATTTTCATCCACTCCAGAAGATGTTTTTCTTCTCTGTCTCCGACCCAGTTATTGCCAGAGGGGTGTTCATCAGAGTTAGCCCCAAAGAGCCTTGTAGAAATTCTAGAGTTTTGAGATTCTTTTTTGTCATCTGACACTAGTTTTCTGAAATGTTCCCTAAGGACTAGGATTTGCTAGACTAGAAAGAGCATCACACCATTTCAATTTTCAATATATCATTTGACTGCAATTTTGTTAAAGTAAATAACACACTTTGCACATCTGATGCCCTAAATGTTCATATCCTTTTCAGCAGAAGGGCATTTTCCTAGCCTGTAAGATCTTCTACTGGTCTTTGCTATGATGAAAAATAATTTAAGTGATATTCTTTATGGTAAACAACTTGTAGCTCTGTTTCTATGGTTTACAAATATCTATTTCACTTCTTATTTTTATAGTAGAAGAGGATCTAAGGTTAATGTCTAAAACTGTGACAGGCAACCAAAAAATCAAGTACTGGAAGGAAGAGGAGTTTCAGAGAGAGCAAAAGCTGTCATTGAACAGTAAAAAAAGAACAGATTAGCCACTATTTCCCCCCCAAGTCTGTGAACACTTGCTATTTGTTTTTTAATATTTACTTTGTGATTCTGAATTGGGCTCGTATTGGTCTTCTATTGTCTGGCCATATGAATCTTGCCCTTTCTGGCAATTTTAGATAAAGGCATACATTCAGGGAAGGAATATGTAAGGAGTCAAGTGTGAAGGAGACTTAAGAATTTTCTTGGATTTCTTTCTCAGCTTAAAGTGTTTATGATGACTGAAAAGTGGTAAAATCAAATTCCCTCTAATGAAAACCTGCTATTTCACTAGTCCATTTGTTCAAAATTAAGCAGATAATATAATATTCCTTCTATCTTATTACAGTCATTCTATTTAGGTGCTTAGATTAATACAAACTTACTTACAATGAGGGAAATAGTCTTCATTTAGCTGCTTTTATGATCAGTGTAAAGAACCCTAATAACTTTAGCAATGAGAGATTACCCTGAACTTACTTTGCAGCTTGGTACTTCACATTGCTATGAACCTTTGAATATTCTTATAACGATATTCTTAGTATTTAGGCACACTGAGTATGTATCTCAGCTAATTTTGAACATCCAAACCTGAACTGTTCTCTCTGCATTGTTTAGCATAAGATGATGGCTTCTCTTTAGGTGTTGGGTATTTCTGTTCATTGTATTTTAGTGTGCAGGACCACCAGCCATCACAGGCAAATGGTCACAGAAAACAGCTCTGCATCACAGAAAATTTGTCTGACACATTTAAATGCAGTGGATTCACCTGCAGATATGCAATGAAACCAGCATCTTCTGGAGGCAGGATGCAGTGATGCTTTGCAGCAAGCTAGAACATAGACTGTGGGTTGTTTGATCACCTGCTTTTGATTTTGATGGGATTGACAGGGTTGTATTCATACTCTGAGGGGAAAAGGTCTGCAGAACCCACCAAAGTCTGATGTGTAATAGTAATTAGTAGATTACTAAGTGTATTCAGTTCTAATGCCATACTTTGCTGTCACATTGAGCTGGACTGTGAGGTACGCTCAGAGAATCCAAGGAGAAGTGGTAAGTGTTCAGCATTTCCAAAAATCACACTACTCAGATAAATATTGAAACAGAGGCTTAAAAATTTGGATGTGACCGATCATAAATCATCTCTTTTAGTGGGAGATGTAACAAGAGTTGCATCATATTGTTACAACCTGCTGAAGAATAGACTGAGGTGAGACCTAGTACCAGAATACCGTGTAGCTCATCTGAGTTGCAGGTGAGGCTGCACAGCATGTGCAGGATGGGTTTTGTTCACTACAGGCAGGTCAGGTATTCAGCTTTGTTACAGAAAACTTAAAAAAAAACCCTCTCCACTTCTATCAGAGATAGCATCTATGCTACAAGTGGATGGAGTGAAATTTCCAGGCCTCCTTTGGCACTGTCAGGGATGTGCCTTATTCCCATGGTTGAGGCTGCCTCATGCATGGTTGCTGGACCTCGTGCTGCCCTGCTCCCTCCCTGGTGGTCTGGGGATTCCCAACACCTTCCCCAGCTCCAGAATCCCTCTGACCCATACAGAACCCCTACCCATGTAAAGCAAAGTTATTGTTCAGCATTCCATGTAGGGTGATAGAAAAAATAATGATGAAAGGTAAGAAAATTCCATAGAAATTTACTGCTCTACAAGCAGGGTTTCCAAAACAAAATGTTTTTGAAAGCTTTTCTTTGTGTCTGATCCAATTAACAAAATTGTCCCTTTGGTTTGCTGTAATTTTAAAATATGTTTTGTTCCCTGTATAACATTAATTTTCTTGCTTTCAAAATGTACAGCCTTTTAACAAGTGATACTAATCATAAGCAGTCAATTAGAATAAATACTCGTACACAGACAGTTCAGTAGCTTTCCACTTTGTAAGCATTATTTTCTTACAAAGATGCAGAGAAAGAGTTTGCTAAGTTTTGTTTGCAATACATGAGTATCAGTGAAAAAAACTTTTTGTTCTCTTTCAAGGCATTATAATTGTGCTGAGAAAAGGTGAATTTTTTTTTTTTTTGCCAATAGTTTTGCAAAAGTCAGTGTCCATTTAGTTGCAAAAAATATGAAAGCTTCTCGAAGTGATCATGGAGGGCCTTACAGTAGGTACATAAGGATAAATTAAAAAAACAAACTGTATTCAACCTATGTTGCAGCATCTAGTTTTGCATATTGGCAAAATTCTTCTTCAGGTGGGATGGCAGATAATGCTGAAGAGCAGGATGAGTCTGTCTGCTGTGTACTGTGACTGCAGTGTCCCAGAACCATCTCTGTGTTAGATGAACCTGCTTGGCAGTGCAATCAGGGAAAAGAACTAGCATGGTTTCTTGACCAGCTGCAAGCCCCATCAGCTAATATCCAACAAACAGCTGAGTGTTTTCAGTGGAAGAAATTCCTCCTCATGTAGTGAACCCAGTGTGTTCCAGTAGAGATCTACCTGCATTAGATAATTGCTGTTTATGTTAATGGTGGCTAGCTGTGACACTACAGTAAAGTTCACTTATACATTTCCCTAAAATATAATAAGCATGTCCATAAAATTGTTTGTCCAGTGCCTTCAGGCTGCCAAATCAACGGGGAAGCAGGAAAATGTTCATTTAATTAACCTGATAAATAGCTTAGCAAGCTCTATTTCTAATAGCAACCCCTGAGTTAATGTAATCACAGAAAGATAGCACAATAAGCATGAAAAGAGAACATCATAGATCTGCTTATCTGGTGATTTTAGCCAATATGAAAACCTGCAAGTAATATAGAGTATTTCAGTCTGAATGACAGGGGTTTATATGCTGAAGCATAGATATCTGCAAAGTTTCTATCTCATAAGAGGCAAAACAAAGATTCTTGAATTCTTCCAAGTCAGAAGGGGTTGTGTATTATATATTACTCATCTGTAGAAGTAGACAACCTCACCTTGCTTGTTTTTATCAATCAAAGCTGGATATCCATAATCAATTAATGTACTATCTTGAAACTGCCCTAAGAAAAACAAATTTGGGGATTTTTCTTGAAATGGCCTGGAGTTAGGAACCCAACAGTTTGAGCAAATTTCAGTTCAAATGTCAAGAGAAGAGATGAAGACTCATAAAGAAGTGGTATCCTCTCTGTGTGACAGAGATAAATTAAGGGATGCAGAACACAGGAGTGCTGTCCCATTCATAGATCAATAAGGTATTGGTCCTGGTAGCACCTGGCTCCATGCTCAACTGAGACTCAGGTTTTATCATCTGTTTCTGTGTGTTGATTTCCACAAGGAGAAAATTGATGACAGGTTAAGTGTATTGTGTGTGGTGCATACCAGCACCTGAAAAACCCCCCACTTACTACCTCAAAAATGTCTTTTTCCAATGTACTTATCCCATGTCCTACTCATGGGACCTATCCTACTCATCCTGAAAGCAGCAGCCCTAAGAAGTTCCTTCCTCCCCTCCATCCCCTTATTCTCTTTTGTACATCCACTTACAGTGAAGAACTGCAATGATACCAGTGCCTGAATAAGACATCTTGACATTAATTGGTGCTATAAACAAAGTAGTAGTGAAAGTAGATGCTGTCACTGAGCCAAAATTGGTTGTACTCTGATGCCAGGTAATAAAGAATTAGAGCTCATGAGTGTGAATGGGTCACAGTAAATCTAAGGTTCAAAGTCAAAAAAGCACAACTGTCCATAAAACTTCAAGATGAGGAGCTGTCAGTCTCTCTAGGAGAGTTTGTCCAAACAATTCAGCAAAGATTTTCCTTCAAAACCAACTTAATTAATGTAAAATATTTTAGAAAGTGTTTCGCTTTTGAAAGAGCCTTTTGCTGTCCCTGTGTGACTGAAAAGGTCTGTGAGTACCTCTAAGTCTGTGAAATCTCGGGGGCAAATAAGTGGCACACTGTTAAACATGACTATTAAACTATTTTCTTGGGAGTTGTTTTTTATTCATGTGGAATAGATTAAAAGTCTGTTCCAAATCCCACAAGATTTGCCATGGAGTATAATTATACATGAAACAGAATAAAAAATGCAGTCCAACAATTACTTTAATTAGGTGGTGGTTATTGAAGCTGTCAGCATGTCTAGTCCTGCAAAGAACTAAGAAGGAAGAGTTAGGTAATGGAATTGTTGATAAATGTTTTCACTTCAGAGGAATTAATTATCTGTGTAAATAAATAATGGGCTAGAAAAACTGCAATCAGCTGATGGGATCTTGCCCTTCATTGTCACTGATGATACAATATCTATCTTAAAGGGCAATTTGCTGCCTTAATAGAGCAGTACTTAAGGGCCTGCCTTGCTCCTTTTGAGAAATACAGCTCTCTGCAGTTTTATGGGGTCCAAACTCAAAGCTTGGCATGTCCTTTTCTTCTGTTAGCCATTCGGTAATTAAATTAATTTGATCACTTCTGAATGCAATAGAAGGGTGAATACAGTAATGTCGACCAGTCAACATTAGTTCTACTGTAGATGCACTGCAGCACTTCTGTTATTGCTTTGAAGCATCTTCCAAAAGAAGTCATGTGTGTGTGGGGGGTGTGTCAGTATTTGCTGCTTGACTGGAAGTTTTTTATGGCCCTACATGTGTGACTTTGCCTGTATTGGTACCGTGGTGAACAGAGGAGCTGATGGAATAGAAGATGAGAGTTTTGTTGCTGGTGACTTTTGAAAACACTGTCACTCTTCAGAACAGAGCATCTTGAGTGATTTTTGCCTTCAGGTCAAGTTTAAAACATATTCTAGCCCTAAAAGGGATTGACATTCTCTTGATTGGTGATGCTGTTGGCTTGGCTGTGTGCACGTGCTCCATTGGTGTCTTTGCAGCACTTTAACAGCTGGTCCTGGCTGAGAGAACTAGCCCAAAACTTACAGAACCATGAAGGTCTTCCACATTATTTCCATATTCATCAGGAGATTGTCCTTTCATCACCAGAAATGAAGCACATGGAAAGCACTACTGCCTCTGCACCTATAGATCTGCACAGAAATTTTGTTGTGGAATTCTTTCTCCCTTGTGTGAGGTAAGGTGTAGAAACAGAGATCCAAATCTAAAGCAACTAAGCTTTTGATGGAGAGATGCTATTGATGTTCACCTCTAGGAAAGGTAGACACAGCTATTCCAGTGTTCTCACTTTCCAGGTTGTTAGATGGTATCAGCTATCCACATTCCTAAAAATACCCCAATGCAACAATAATCTTTCTTCTTGCATGCTGCTGATCCAGCTGTTTGCACATCTCTGTTCAGTCAGAGCACAACAAGTAGTGTACTGTAATCTCCAGGAGGGAGGGAGTTGTTAGAAGCAGCTTCTTAGTCATGATGACATTTCAGTGGCTTTTAGCTGTGAAATCCAATGATTAGTGTAGCATTTCTCAAAAAAAAGGAAAAAAAAAAAAAAAAAAAAAAAAAAAGTATCATAAAAGGAAGTGTTCCCTGGAGAATATGTGTGATTCTCAGTTGTAAGCCTTTTAGAGAGTGACATAGCTGAGGATGTGCTCTTGACACAGGCAATAAAACAATTCCCACCTCTGTGAACAAATATCTAGATAGGGATTTGGATCCACAGGCTGCAGCATGCTGCAGAATCTCATTATTTGCTTCTTGACTGATTTTAATTGTGGTTCACAGTTTTGGTGGATATATAGAGAAATACTGGAATAAAATACAAAATCTCACCTCTTGCTTAACTGCATATCAAATCTTCATAAGACAGACAAGAAAATCTTAACATCTTTAAGGAGGCTTGTAGACAATTAAAAGTGTATTGTTAAAGAGAAAGTAATATACTGATACCCTAAGGAAAGAAAGGACAAGTGAACAAGTGAGTATTCCTCACAATTTTCTTTCCCACCTATGTCTTCCTTCTTGACCCCATCCTGAGAGAGAACTTGATTTATGCAACAAATCTATGCATATAAGTTGCAATTTTTTCCCTAAGAGCTTCAGTTTACAACATTAGAAGTGTTCTCTTTGATGATAACATAATGAGAATCTCAGAAGTGGGATTTAAAAATTATATTTAGGCCCCTGATTTAGGTTACAGATTTTTAAGCGTATTCTAATGCTTAAGTGAAATCATACAAGATATTAAAGCTTTACAGATAATCCTTTGCATCTGTTAGGCAGAAGGAGCTAACTGCACTGAGGAGCTATTCTTAAAATCTGGTTTCTTAGCACATGGAAAAGGAGCACGGGAAGAGGTCCTGACTATGGCTGGGGCCTTCTCAGGCACTGCTCTGAGCACTTGGCCAGAATGTCATAAGCCAGTGCCTGTTCTTGCATTAAACCCTGCATCCACTTCTATATAGTTTTTTCTCTACGTATTTTTTCTATTTCTGTAAACTTTCTCCAAGATGCCTTGGATTTGCCAGATTAAGATTTGGTGTGATTTTCTTCATATACAGTGTGTCTTCATAGTTGGTCATTGGAGATTGAGTCAGGATGTATAATCTCTCTTTCCAAATCCCCACTGCAGCCATTTCAACAATTCCAGCCTCACTCTGTCACCAGATGTTCAATCATCTGAGAAAATGTGACTGCAAAATTCACTGTACTTTTATATGCTGACTCCCCATGCATCCTACATGGAACCCAGAATGAAGAACAGGAGAAGAGACAAGGAAGGAAGGAATCAAAAGAGGAGCCTTCTGTTGGTGACAGTGCTGCCAGCAGCTCCCATGCTGGGAAGCTGGAGACAGCAGTTTCTTGGACCTGATCACCATGCTTTTCTATCTCATTCATGCCATGAAAAAGTTGCTGGTATTCCCATGGCAAGAAGTAATTTCTGACACCTTGGCACTTTGCCAGGCTGGCTTGGTAGAAGCTGATGCATTTCCTTGGAGTCTGAATGTGCTGGTGTCCTGATGCACTATAAGCATGGGGAAGCCACTGAACAGCAGTTGTGTTAGGTAAGTTGCAAAGATTGTGAGATTAGGCAAGGGAAGAAAAAAAATGAATGGCCTCTGTTGATGCTAAAAGCTTTTATGTTGGGTAGCTGAAGTGTTAGAAGACAATCTTAAAATTCTTTGGTGAGACAGGCAGGAACTGCTGAATGGATGGGATGAATTGTACAAATTAGTGAACAGAAAGGATAGAACAGGCTCCATTTCCAGTCACATATCCTAATATGTCCTTTGTCTGTTCACCCACGTACCCACCTGGACGTTTTAACCCCAGTCCCCTGATGGGCATTTCCTGGTGTAAGGATTGAGTCTCAGTGAATAGCAATAAGCCTAGGCTGTTCATACTCTTGTTCTCTGCAATACAGGAGGCTTTTTTCTGATCATAAGATGGAGTTTGATGGAAGGAAAAGGTTATTCCAATTACTTGAAAGCCATGTGTTGTGGCTTACTGGGCAACAGACAAATAAGCCTTGGTGATCAGTAGAGATGTTCAAGTAGACCTAGAATTGGCTTTTATGAATTATTAAACAGATAAATTCAGCAAGAGTTCTAAATCCCACCTTTTTTATCTGTAGTTAGTGCCTTTTGAAGGTGGGAAGGTGAGGAGTGATTCCTTTGCATTATTAAGCCTTTTAAGGAACTGTTTTCTTCTTAATTATGAAATCTCTGCTTTTATTTCTACCTCTTACATGCCATTACACAGCCATTCAATAAGTGCAATGTACCTGTTTTTACTACTTCAACACAGCTTCCATGGCAGCTCAGTAGGCTGAAGAAAAGAGCAAAAGCAAAATACTTAGAGTAGGCTACCGAGGGAAAGGTTTTCCCTTAATATGGCCAATAGTCAGAATGTTCAGAGGATAAGATAAAGCCCCACCATTAACAAGCTGTGAAATGTGCTGGCACAGTCAGAAAGGTTCTCAGTCCCATCGAGGATGAAAGGTGGATGAGGGCATGAAGTGGAGTTCTAGGGCTAAGAAGACACTGTCCAAGGAGTAAGGGACATAAGCCTTGGGGACCTTAGCGTGCAATGCATTCCTGTCTGCTTCCATGGTAGGAGGGAAAAAATATTGTCTTTTTCTTCTCATGTGAGCAGAATATCCAGTGCTATGATCAGATACAATGTAACAACCAAAATAATATTCTGCTTTTGAACATAAGTTTGGAGATCTTGAGGTTGGCCATATAATGTTGCTCAGCTGAATGGGAAACCATTTCTCAGTGTGAAATGGTTTTGGAGGGATAGGTGAGTCTAAATGGGACTAAAATCTCTGTTAAGAAACAGCTTGCTCAAGAAAGCTCTTGAATTATTAGCTTCTAGGAGTTCATCCCCAACTTCAGGAAAATTATATTTTATTTGCCTAAGAGCTATGCAGAATTATGAGTACCCTTGAAAACCTCTAATCAGTATGTTCTCAGGCTGAAGAAATCTCCTCAACAATTCCTTCTACAACAAAGCCCTTTTCTCTTCGTCCTTCTCTGCTTTTCTCAAAAAAACTTAATATCACTATGTGGAAGTCAATACTTTTCAGAGAGCTGCTCTAATTTAAGGTAAAGTTGATCCCTCAGTAGGTCTTCTCAAAATGCAGCATTCTTTTTAAAACCAATTTTATATACTATAGTGAAGGTTCCCATGCCAACATCTTCAATGACCTGTGCCTATCCTTTTCTTGCCAAAAATGGCCAAATAACCAAGAGAACAAGCACACTGCTTGCTATGGGGCAGCCTCTGATGTTGAGCATTGTGGGAGAAGGAGACATTCAACCTTGCTGAGTGCCTTTGGAAAGTGAGACCTGAAATATTATGTAGACTGGTGACAAGGTGCTGTGGACTACATGATCTTCAGAATACCTTGATATGACATCTTAAGTTTCCTAGTCTCTTTCTCAGTTGTCAGCCAGTTCCAGCTTGAATTTCATGAAACTTTCGATTCATAAAAAACAGATCAGAAAAGGACTTTGCAGAGACAATTGATCCTTCCTCTGAATCCAAAGCTGGACCACAGCTGGAGGCAATCTACAGAGGCAATCTCTGTTAGTTGTGTAACTTGGGCTTCATAGAGCAACTGGTATTAGCTCACCTCCTCTTCTGGATACCCTGAGATATGTGTAAGCCCTCCTCTTTTTCACCAAGTTGGAGACCACCGCCTACGAAGATACAGGGGCAGCAGAGCTGGAGA
Source organism: Calypte anna (assembly GCF_003957555.1). Lineage (NCBI taxonomy): Eukaryota > Metazoa > Chordata > Aves > Apodiformes > Trochilidae > Calypte > Calypte anna. The sequence continues at coordinate 15,768,917 of NC_044246.1, forward strand.
AGTGGAAAAAAACAAATTTACTGTGGTGTGGCATTTGATATGAATGGAATTAGCTGCTGTTCTGTTGGAGCGTTTTGGGTTTTTTTGTTTTGTTTTGGGTTTTTTTGCATGTTTTCATCTCTTCTGACTTGCCTATGAGGCTCTGCCCATTCTGCAGAGCGCAGCCTGCACGTATTTGTGAGCAGAACTGACAGTGAATCAAAGGAAGCCAGTACATTATGCATTTACAACATCACTGTTAAATGTCAGGCAAGCACACAACAGAGCAAGTGCCTTGTAGACAGATGCATTCCCTTGAACTGCATCTTCCTTCCTGTCACCACAACTATCAGAATTTTGTGGTATGGAAATATGTGAAAAAAAAAAAAAAAAAAGATCTTTAAGGATGCAGTGGTGTGATTTACATGTTGATAGAGATAGAACGGTTGTCATGTTTATGAGGTCTTAAGAGTAAACAGAGATGTGACTCAATTCTACCACCTTCTTTGCATGAATAGAATTTGTCTCTTTGTTAATAAGCCTGACATTAAATTGTCTGTGTGATCTCTCTCTTTCTCTCTCTCTCTTTTTCTCTCTTTTTTTTTCCTTGGGAGCTAATAATGCAACTCCTGGAAGTTCATTAATGCTGGCATGTCTCTTTGCTTCACTTTTGTAATGCATGAGAACACAGACCTTAAATAAGATTTTTGTGAAGCGCTTGCACTTGTCTGAAGATAAAAAGCATGTTCCTACATTTACATTACAAAGAAGCCCATATCAGCATCTTCTTTCTCTGGCACCCTCCTTCCTCTGGGTTCATATCTGATGGAAAAGGCAATTTCCAGCTAATCATTCTAAAAGCCTGTTATTTGTGTCTGTAATGAGAGGAAAGAGTTTGTATTGTTGATTTTCACTGGGCATTAGGCAGTGGCATTTGTTGCAGTCCTATGGGAGAGTGAAATACACAGAAGTACTGCTGGGATCTCTAAATTCTCTGTGCTCATTACAAGCAATTCTACACCGCTGGGTGACACTGAATAGCCTGGGATTCCTAGGAGAGGGAAAGAATGTTTCAGAATGGGGAGGATTTTACATCACAACTTCCTACTGCCAAAACTTGTTTCCAGTCATATTAGAGTAAATCTGGCATCCTACTGATGACAGGGGAGTGACTTCAGATCATGTAGGGGTAACTGGTAAACTGGACAGTGTTGGGCAGGCTGATGGTGATGACTCTGCTTTAGCAGGTGGACCAAACCAGATCACCTCCAGAGGTACTTTCCAACCTCAGCTGTTTTGTGAAATATCAGAACTGTCTAGAGCAATTCATGTCCCTTGCATCAGACATTTAGTGACATTTCAAACTATGAATTTACCAACTTGGGCTCCAGCCACCCATTTCTAGAAAAGGGTAGTTTTTCCCTTGATCCTGTGTCAAACCCTTGCCTCTTGTACAGACACGAGTACTCTAATGGTTCAAAATGGGACTGTGGGACCCTTTAAAAGTCAGGAAATCAGACAGCAGCCTTATGTTAGCTTATGTGCATGTACATACACAGAGTTATCATATAAATATTGGTTTATTTTGGCACCAAATATCTGAAAACCATCTATATTAGAGGACAGTGTTTATGGCCTTGGAAAGACATGAAAAGTAAACAGCAGTCCTTCATGAAAGAACTATTATGATGAAGAGGATCTTGACTGGTAGCATTTAAGAGGGGAGAAATTAGACTCTATTTGTTTGGGTGGAAGGAGCAAGAGAAGCACCCTAGAGCTGATACCTTTTCTTACCTGTCCAGTCCAGTGTAATGTACTCTCTGGTATGCACAAAGAGCATCCACTTGACATATCCTGTCTGAGGTACCCCCCACAGCACAGAAGTTGCACTCATATGCTTGCACTTTAAAAAGACTGCCAGCAGGATCAGCTGTACTTTGAGATAAATGATTTTCAGGATTAGGAGAGATTTTGATCTCCCTGGAGCAGAGGAACACAGCTTAGCTGGGAGCAGGGCTGTCAAGGTCATAGCATTTTCCAGGATGGAAGCACAATCTGACTGTGTTTGTTTTAGATCATTCAATTTACCAAAACAGCAGTCCGTCAGTTTATTCCTCCTGGCTGCAGAATCCCTGCAGTGCCCAGAGGCTGCAGCCAGCAGAAATAAAGCTCCTGAATTCATCTTTCAGGGTCTGCTTGACGCGATGCCAGCTAGTCCTTGAAAGGTACCCATGTGCAGCAATTCATGGCATTGTTCATGCTCTTCATATTTAATCATTTCCATTAGTAATTAATATGGTCATTACCAGAATGAGAAGGGAAAAGATGATTATTAAAGGTTAATGTCTTGCTGCTCATACCATGCCTTGAATTGTTGCAGTTTTTTTCAAGGTTTTTAATTAAACTGATAAGTAACAATATAATTAAATTTAATAATGTAGTCGCAACCATATTTATTTGTCCCTCGGTGAGACCAGTGGCTGCCTGCAAGAATGAGACAGAGATAAAGATGTTAAACCCAAAGTGGTTTTGTTTTTCTTTTCATTCTACATGCTCATCTGCTTTCTGCTTCCCTCATGTTAGGTTTGGTTAGAGGTGAAGCTCCAAAGATAACATGGCCATGATGAGAAGCCTGTGATTTATTTATGGATCAAACCCACTGTGTGGGTGTAGCAACAGCCTAGCTTAGGAGCTGGGAAAATTCCTTTCATATATTTCACCCCAACTATATCAGCTATACAGTGAATTTCAACCAGTATTTCAAAACACTTTAGATTTATGAAAACTTAGTGAATAAATGGTGAACCGAGGGACTGCTGTATTTTTCCTGCTTTGCCAATATTAAGTGTTGTTGAACTGATGCCAAGTGACATTGTCACAAGTAAATCTACTCTTTCTCTATTCTTTCTGGCTGCAGACTGCATTCCATGCCTGGTGAAGCCTGGACCAAACCCTGCCTTAGACAAGAGCCCCTTGATTAGCTGCTAACCCACCCTTCAGGCATAGCTGAAGTCTAAATTAAAGACTATATCTGTGTTCCTCATTAGCACAAATTCAATTATTCCTAGTAGTAGTGCAGAGAGGTCACAGATGGCTAAACATAAAAATCTACTCCTACAGCCTTGATGTATTTTCATGGGATCAGTACTGGAAATGCATGCTGGTCCCAGTATCCTTGCAAGAAAGGAGAGGTACCACGTGTAACTCCTATATCTGAGCTAGAAGTGTTTTAAGAATTCTGCAGAGAAACCATAGTGAAACACAAACTTCATGAGATCAACAACATGGACACAGGCTCTAGCATATGCATGAGCCAATATTTCACATACAGAAACAGATTTCCTCTCCACAGAGCAAGCACTTTAAAGGCACAGTAAAATTGGAGGTAGGCAACACAAAAAGGCCATGCTGATATGCAGGTACATGTTCAATATGTATTTTTTTGAGTGTGGAATCACAACTCCAAAGGAGTGTGTCAGAGTTCTCATATTGCTACCACTGTGTACAGTATTTGAAGTTAGAGGAGCAGAAATATTATTTTGTAAATCTGATGGCAAAGAGATTTAGAGTTGCATACATTCATAGTAGTGTGCATGTGTGCCTTTTGTGTCCTGGGACAGTCTTTGTACTCCAATAAAAAATTCTGCAAGGACAATTCTATCCATTTTGCTATCTCACTTTTCTATCTTACATTAATCAGAACAGGCCTGATACCTTTAGAACAAATAATAAAAAAAATAAAAGGAGGAAGAAAGGATATCTCTTCTTTGTCCTAAGAAAGATTTTCATCAGGAAGTTTATGCAGAAAAAAGAGGAAAGTTTCCATTTCTACTAACTGACATGTTGTGAGGAAAAATAATGTTTCATCAAAAATTACCAGCCTTGTTTTGTGTAGACAATAGAATGAAGCTTAACAATAAATATCTTCCATGACTGCAAACCATATTTAAAAAGAAAATTAGCAAATACCCAGCAAGCCAAGCTGCATGAGACAGATTGCTCACACTTGCCTTTCTAGGAGTTTTTAATTTTTAGAATCCTGCTGAGAGCTGAGAAATCATGAAGGACTATATTGAATGCCTCTCTTATCTGACTGAGTTGCAAAAAGGTTAAGAATATCGGCCATGTGACAACTGAAATAATTTTGTTCTTCGCTTGCACCTCCTGGAAGTATTCCAGGCAGCCCTGAAGTTCCAGGCTGAACTAAAGTGAGCAGATGCCCTCCCTCTGGTGTTTAATTTAATTAATTGATGTTTGTTGAAATAAAGCCAATTAACCTGGCTTATCTCTTTATCAATCATGTTTCTCCTTCCATTATTCAGCTGGAAAAATGGCATCATGTGTTTTATGGCAGACAGCAGGAACAATTAAAACCAACCTGTCCTGCCTTGCCTGCAGCTGGCTTTGCAAGGGAAGATGAGAAACACATTTTGTGGGGTAGGACAAAGCAGTCAGGCTTTTTCACTTTAACTCTTTTGTCTCTGAACATACTTCAGTTCTTTTCTATATAGGGGAGAGGAGGAACCCCAAGGGATCATACACCCAACAGTCTTGCTTAGGGTTGTAGTGAGCAGAATCTGATTTCTGGACTCAACAGTCTCAGAGCCCTGTTGTAGATCGTAGGAAGCACATTGTGACAGGAGCCATCAAAATATCGTGTACTCTGTGTTCAGCTTCAGTGCCCATCTGCAAACATTGAAGAAGTGATTGATGCTGTATATCTTCAACAAGTACAAGAGAAGTCCACATTACTGATCATGAAATAATCATCCCTGGTATAAATAAACTGCCTTTCTTTAATCTTCCAGCAGTTACGCCTCATGAAAGCTCTTTCTTTCTTGTTCCTCATTTAGACATGCTGAAGAATACAAATTCAGGAAAAAACTTTCCAATACAGAGAATCATAGAATTGGCTGGGTTGGAAGGGACCTCAGAGTTCATCAAGTCCAATCCTTGATCCACTACCGCCGCAGTTACTAGACCATGGCACTGAGTGCCACATCCAGTCTCTTTTTAAATATCTCCAGGGATGGAGAATCCACTACTTCCCTGGGCAGCCCATTCCAATGCCTGATCACCCTCTCCGTAAAGAAGTTCTTTCTAATATCTAACCTAAACCTCTCCTGGCACAACTTGAGACCATGCCCTCTTGTCTTGCTGAGAGTTGCCTGAGAAAAGAGACCAACCCCCCCCGGCTACAGCCTCCTTTCAGGTAGTTGTAGAGAGTGATGAGGTCTCCTCTGAGCCTCCTCTTCTCCAGGCTGAACAGCCCCAGCTCCCTCAGCCTCTCCTCATAGGATCTGTGCTTGAGTCCCTTCACCAGCCTGGTTGCCCTCCTTTGGACCTGCTCCAGGACCTCGATATCCTTCCTAAACTCAGGGACCCAGAACTGGATACAGAAGTACCATTAGGATTGTTTAAATCTATTTTAACCTTAATTTATCATTAGTATGGCCATATGGGTGTCTTATGCTCCATTTCATTCATGTTGAGACTGTATTTGGGCTCTGCCCTTCTGGTTTTGTTTGTGTCTGGGGTTATTCCTATTTCAAGAAAGAGAATTACAGTCTTCAAGAGATTCCAAGGTGCTAATGACTTAAGAAAATCATGGAATGCTGTCTGGAAAAATTGGTGGTGGGATGGTCCAGTGCATAGATCTGAAGAAGGGAAGAGGGACACACCAGTTTCTTACCTGCATTTAAAGTAACTATAACTGTCACGTGACAAAACTTTCTATATTTGTATATTTAGGAGATTTTTTTGGTGACTGGTGATTTTTTACTTACTGATCCTGTTAGCAGCTACTTGCTCTAGAAACTTCAGTGCATGATTGTTATTGTGGGCTCCAAATAATCCCAAAATGCACTCAAATAGCACAATATTGCTACCTGCAGAGCAACTACTGACTAACTACATGAACAACCACTGACTCCTGCTGAAAAAATCCCCTCTGTTCACAACCTATCACCAAACATTTGCTCTCTGGAGGTGAATGATTACAAAATCACAGAAAGTTAGAGGTTGGAAGGGACCTCAAAAGACCATCTAGTCCAAACCCCCTGCCAGAGCAGGGTCACCTACAGCAAGAATGATGTACATGGATATTTGTGCCTCTCTAGAATGCTTCTTTTAGTTTCATTATGAGAGGAAATGTACAATTTTTTACTGTGACTGGACACCTTAAGCTTTTTGAGAAAGACAGTACCGAGTAAGCAAAAATGGAGGAAAAAAAAAAAGCATAAATAACTTCTGTTGGCTGCTTCAATTTTAGGTGATTTAAGATTGCTTATCATCATATCATCAGCATTCAGCATTTTCATTCTTATGCTAATTTTACATGAAAAGATGAAACAGGGGTTTCTATGTATATGATTTTCTTAAAAAAGTTACCACTGCTAGGGATGTGTTTCGAAGTAACCAACAACTATTAGTACTATTTCCATAAAACACTCACTGTATAGAGATTAAAACCACAAAACAATTACTACAAGCTACAATTGCAAGAATTCAGTGCTAGTTAATGTCAGTTAAATTAAAGCTGACCTTCTAAGTTTCCTATGAAATATTTCTGAGGGCCTTAAAACATTGTTATAATTTTCTGTGATTTCTCATATTACTTTTAGATGCTTTATGTTGAAAGGACTATTTGGAAAATTTTGTAGGTTGGGTTTTTTTGGGTCTTTTTTAAAAGAAGAATTTATAATAAAAAAAAATTACATACCAGAATATCACAAGTTCCATGGCTGATTAAAATTCTGTTACTTAGAGAGCAGATTATATATGCTGACCTCCTCCCCAGAGGATAATTTCATTTCATATTTCCTGCCTCCCCTGGATAAAATAAAGCTGAAAATGAAAGTCAAGAGTAAATTCCACTGGAGAAGGTGTATTGCACAACTTTCTACTTTTTTTTGCTATCTGAGCAAAAACCAAGATGTTCAGGTGATTACCAGGGTCTTCTGCACAAAAGCACAAACTTTGAGACAGAGCATCAATAGGTAATGAGTGAACTGGGTTGCTGTAGGAATTTCCATTTAGTTTGCAGGGAGATGTAAGAGAATTCATTAGGAAGAAATGGTTCACCTGAGACTGATATTACATGCATAGAGCAGTCAGGACACAACCCATGAATTCAGTACAAATGAAGGTATCTCAGCATCCTGGCCTCCCCTCACAGACCCCAGGCTCTGGAACCAGACATTTCTCAGGAGTATATTGTACAGCTGACTGTACTCATTCATCTAAACTCTTGTGGCAGGGTTTTCTAGAGCTGCCAGAGTAACATTTTTTCCCTTATTTTTCTGTGTTGTTGTTCCAACAAGATTTTCCCCATAGTCTTGCACCTGGAAGCCCAGACACTGATCTTCTGTTGTTTTCTCAAGGGATGCTATTGCCACCAGCACAATGAATCACCCTTCCTGCCCCTTTCCAGAACCCAGTCTCATGGCTTTTGGTATGTTTTAAGGATTCCAAAGCTCAGAGAGTAGAAACTAGTGATCAACTAGATACCTTGTCAGGATTATCCAGTGAAAAGCATGCACAAAAGCTAAGAAATCCATGTGCCGTGCTTGTGTCCAGCTAAGTAAGTGTGTGTAGCACAGAGAGCATCATCAAAGAGAACATCCCACAGGATTGGGAGCAGTTCCTCAAGGAAAGTATCAAGTTCTGGGGGGCAACAGTGGAGATGCCTTGTCACCATATTGACCTGCTAGTGCTGGAGAGACTATCCAGAGGGGGGGCATTCAGTAACCTGTTGCCTTGTCATTACTTTTTTTCAGCTGGCCATAATAAGAGGTGATTTGTTGGACTTAGTTGTGAGGAAGTTTTTTGCTCCTCTTTCTGCATCCACTTTGTTTAGCCCTAAAGTAATTTTAATATTAAAGCTATCAGCAGCAGCTACTCACCTGCTACAAAGCTTTGTATGTTTCACTCTGTCTCTACCCTCATTAACAAAGCCTCTTGAGAGTATATGGTCCAGTATCAAGTATACTTAAGGAAAAAAAACCAAAACCAAACAGCTTTATCTTCCTTATCCAAGAAGAACAAGTAGAGATAAAATGTTCACAATGATGGTCACAAAAGTTACCAGTTCAGGTTTAGAACGTGTTTTGTCTATTTTATTTTTCATACCTGATTAAGAGGAAGTAAAAGCAGTGAGGTTTTTTTGAGGTGGGGCTTTTGTGTAAAATCAACAGTATATTAAATCTACCTTTTGATAGACTGTGTCTTAAGGTACAGACCTGTCAATGAGACAATATGCTGCATGAATCCTTTAGTTTCAATTGTTGAGATTATTTATTCATGCCCTGCTAATAAATCTTGCTGAGCATGAGGAATATTGTATTTCATTTGATTGAGACATAGCTATGTTTCAGCCATATGAATGTTATCATAACTTTCATAAAATGCACAGAAACTATTTCAGGTATTTCACTACTAGTTCCTGGGAGAATGTGAGGAGACTTTTATCTTCAGAAAGATAACAATCAAATGAACATGTACAGTCATCCAGTCAAAGGAACAATTTGTAAGTCTTTTTTAAACACTTCATACAAGGAAAAAAAGTTACACAGAGCTCCAAATCTAGCCTGAAGAGATTTGAAAGATAAACTGCATAAAAAGTGATTTCACAGATTTCACAAATTGCAGCAAGAAATTAACAGTGTAGGGTACAATGAAATTATTATGTACCTGACAAAAGAGGGAAGTGAACACAGTTGATAGGTAGAATGGCAGAATGCAGGAGCTGAAGAATTGAATATATCATCTATCCCATCCTCCATCCTGACAAGATTGTGAGATTATCCTCAGTATGGAGGTGTTTTATCTGAACTCTATGTGATCATGATGGGATTTCAGCATCCACCATTAGAAAATCACTGTAGTTTTCCACTGGTAAACTATGGAAATTCTTCTCATTTCTCTCATCATCACTTTCAGAAACCTCCTTTTTTATTTTTTTTCCTATTGGCAATTATAAATCTATCTCTCTTCCACTTTCTCATGCACATCCTGTTCTTTCTTTCACATACTTGTTCTCCTTCCTTTAATTCAAGTGTTACTGTTAAAAATACTGCTTTGGTTACTGCTTTTCATGATAGATTATGGGCCCATTGAAGTCAGTGTTAAAGTTCCAGCTGATTCTGAAAGTGGAACTGAGACTTCTAAATGAATTATAATCAGATTGATTTAAAGACCAATTTTCCGGAGTCTAAGGCCCCTAGCTGAACTATATTTTCATGAAGAGCACAGTGCTGTACTTTTCTGAGAACTTAATATTAAGTGTTACGTTACAAATCACTGGATCCTTTGCATTTTGTAAGATATGGCTGTGCCTGAGCCACGTGAATCTGATTATTCTAGAAGACTATCAGTAAGTATTTTGTAGGAAAGCCTGATTACTGATTGCATGGATATGTAAACTTGGCTTTATGTTCAGGTGAATTTAAAATGGGGCTGGGAGAAAAATTTTGAAGAAAATCAGACATTAAAATGTTTATGTGTCAGCTAGAGGGTATTTTCAGAGTGTGAAAAGTCAGACATATTTACAGCATTGATGTGTAATATATGATGCTGAAAATTACAAGAACTTTATTCTTTGATAGCTCAATTAACATCTAGTCTGGCTCTTAATTTCTGACTATCTTCGTAACTTGACTTTTCCTTCTTTGCCATGTTTCTCTGTTTTCAAGTCCTAAGTAAATCAAAAGAAAGTGGCCTTCAGAGAAGAACCTATTTTTTAAATTTATGGTCCACATATCTCTTTAGTTATCCTTAAAATAACAGCTCTTATCAAACAAGCACCTCAAAGTCCTCAAAGATCTTGAAAGAACAAGTTTCTGCTAGCCACTAGACTACTTCTCCTAGAGCTCTGTACAGAAGCAGGTGTCTCTCAGCATACCCTTAGATGAACTTTGACAGGTATCAAATTTATTACTGAAGCATTCATAGCAGAGTGCAAGAGGTCAATGAACTCACAGTGAGAGGAGGGGAAGATTATTGCTGTCCTTGCCTTCACACCATCTTCCCAATTAGAATTGTGTAGCAGGTTCAATCTGACTTACTATATTATTTCCATTCCACTTGGGGATCACCTTAGGTCCTATCCCCTGAAGATGAGTCTCGTGGACTAACTAGCAGAAAGTACTTGAGGTGTAGAAATTCCTGGGTCATCAAATTTGACCTCCAATTATAAATAGTAACTTTACCACCTAACCTATTCATAACATGATTGAACTGCTGCTTCAGATTATTATTTCTGTCCCTACTACTTCTATGGAAAGACTGTTACAGAATATGATTGGAAACCTTGTAATTTTCGGCTTAACCAATTTACATCCATTTTCTATGCTTTAATTTTAAAATTATCTTGTGGTTTTAACAGAAATTATTTCCCTCCTTCATGAATAGTTACTTAATGTATTTATAGCTTTTCCTAGATTCTCAAACAGAGGACACCAATGCTGTGTTAGGTCATTAAATTCATCCTCCTGCTTAGTAAGGCTACAAGATCTACACTCATGTTGTCATTCTTAAGTTGTCCTAGTTGCTCGTAGTAGACTGGCCTTTGATTTCAGCTTACTTAAATATGCTTCAAAGACTGCATATATGTCTCTCATGTCCACACAATTGCAATGTCTTTTAGTCCACTTCTTAATCTTTTCCCTTTGTGCGTGGTGACATCTTGTTTACAGCAGAAACTGTTGCTCTGAGGGCATGACATGCAGTGAGTGCTCTTTCATCTTGTACCTGAAAGCACCAGTTAATCTAATTCTTCCTATTGCATACCTCCTCTGTGATGGCAACTCCTTTTAAATACAGCCCAGTAAGAGTGTCTAGACATAGTGGCAAGGGACAAAGACTTCTAAGATCTGTGCTCAGCATTCCTATTACCTCATCGGATGTCTTTAGGCAATTGTAAATCAGAATCACAGAATTGTCACAGTTGGAAAAAAACTAAGATTTCTCCCTCCAAAAGTCAATGTCCCCCAACAAAATCAGATATGTTTATCTATATCTGTATCATCATGCCCACTAGAGCATGTCCTGAAGTGCTTCATCTACATGTTTTTTACATACCTGCAGGGATGATTCCACCACCTCCCTGGGCACCCCTTTCCAGCACTTAATGACTCTCTCAGTAAAGAAATTCTTCCTAATATCCAGTTTAGACCTCCTGTGGTAGAACTTCAGGCCATTTCCTCTACTGCTATGATTGTTCACTTAAGAGAAGAGCCCAGCACCGACCTCCCTACCACCTCCTTTCAGGTAGTTGAAGAGAGCAATATGATCTCCTCTTAGCCTTCTCCAGACTAAACATTCCCAGCTCCCTCCGTCTCTCCTTTTAGGGCTTGTTTTCCAGACCCTTCACTGGCTTGGTTGCCCTCTAAACTCACTCCAGCATCTCAATGTCTTCTTTATAGTAATGGCCCCAGAACTGAACACAGTACTCAAGGTCAGCCTCACCAGTGCCACGTACAGAGGCACAATCACTTCATTTTCTACTCTTTCAAAAGTGTTTCTGACAATCTGGCATAATCCTCTTAAATGTAAAGTATTACTGAAGCCATATCAGGGGTGTTAATTCCTGCCTTCTTGAAGGATAAGGTTCAACTTGGTATAATAACTGAAATTACTGCAACAATTTTTTTTGCAGAAGACTGCAGCAGCAGATAGAATCGACATGCTCAGTAAGAAACTAGACAAATTCGTGGACCCCACATCCATAGCAAGATACTGAGGGGGATTGACAGGGTCATATGCTTAATTATCTTTAATACAACAAGTGTGGATCCTGGGAAATACAAATAGAGTTGAATAAAAGAGAATTCCAGGCTCCTTTTCTCTCTCAGATGTTGTCCTCTCTGTCCCATATCAGAGAAAGTATTTGGATAGAGGCACCAGTGGTCTGATGCAGCAGAGCTGTTCTTATGTTTTCAGATTAACTTGAAAAGCCACACATTAATAAGAGCTGTCAATACTATTACTCCTGGATCAGTTAGCACTGGTTTGTCATGCCCATTTTTCAGTAAAGAATTAATATTAAACATATATTCTGTGTCATAAGGACAAAAAAAAGAAAATATGGAGATGTGATCTATTCCCTTTCGGTATATGGATATGTATGGTTAACATATGGAAAGTTACATGAAGAAAGAGAGGCATCCTCCAAATCATATGTTGAGTACACTGACTTGGGTGGATTTTTTTGGCTTTTGGGTTTGTTTTTTTAATTACTTCTCCTCCCACAGATTTTCTAGTGGCAATTCATCACCATCTCTGTGACCAAGACACAGACATTTCTATCTTGAGCTGCAACTTGAGTTACAGATTGGAAATCTGCTCTTAAGAGCTGCCCAAAACTTGATGTTTCTGAAGATAGTGAGTCAGTCTGCTTTGGAAACAATATGCTTACCAAAATCCAATCAGTGTTTTTACTATCTATAAAGTTGCCTGTTCCTGCTTAATTCAGATGTTTTGGACCAGATACGTTGGCCAGCAGCCAACATATCTCTGATGCTTCTGGTTTAACCGTCCTCTATCATACCAATCAAAAGATGCTATGATTTAATTCATGTTTTCCTGTTCTGTTATTTAGTACTGTCTTTCCTTTAGTACCATGACAGAATTACCTTTATTTCCAAAAGTTAAGGACAAGGGTGCTATTTCTACCAAAGTGCACAAGCCTACTTTGCCCATGTATTTTTAAATATAGATATATAAAAATATGCTATGAGCTATGTCCAGGAGTACTAAAATGAATTTCAGTGAATATAAGAAAAAAATTGCAATGTTATGACTCAGTGGGGTTGTAGTGGGCATCTGCAGACATTTAATAACATCAAAAACATCAGTTCTAGTACCAAGTGAAGAAGTCACAGGTAATGGATTTAAGTAAAAGGCTAACAAAGAAATACTTGGTTTAAAATAAACCAAAACAATTGTAAGTAATTAAACATTGATCATGAAAAGACACTAATTAAGATATACTAATGATATAAAACTTAATTCTCATGCAATTTATAGGCAATTACTCCTGACCAAATATTTAATTAAATTCTCTTTAATACCTTAAAACAATCTTCTCTTTCACACATTGTCTCTCTTTATTTCTAGTTGTTAGGTAGGAATGTGTGAGTTCTTAATTGGAACAGAATAAGAATGACAAGCATTAAGGGAATTCAATGAACTTATATTTTTAGTCCTTAAAAGTTAGAAGGGAAATATTTTACAAGTGAATGACTTGAAGAGTGTGTAGTGTTTTTACAGACTAATTGTTTTAATTAATTGAGTTAATTAGCAGATATTTTCAAAGAGCTTTTGAGACATAGATTGCCAAGTAAACACTGTGTTGATATTATTATTATTATTATTATTAGTGAGTGCTGCAGATGCTTCACTACAGAAGCTGGGCTAGCAAAAGACATTCAGAACCAAAAGGCATAGATCATTCCTGTGTGATCTGCCCTAGTTTTGGTCCTTCTGTGGCAGGGGGTTGAACTTGGTGATCTCTTGAGGTCCCTTCCAACCTCTAACATTCTGTGAAACCTTCAACAGGAGCAATAATGGCTCAAGAAGAACCAAGAGGAAAAAGAAAGTTTCTTATTCAAGCCAAATTTCTAAAGAAAAGCAAGTTGTTACCCATCAGGTGTGTGGGAAGTCCAGTGTCCTTACAGTAGAGAGGCTGCTCCACACCCCACAGGTGTATGGGGATTCCCAGTAGGCATACACACAAACCCACACATGCACATTATATATATGGCAACTGAGCACAGACAAATGCAGCACTGACACAAACACTTGGATGTTGGCACTTAGGGACACTTCCCCATCTTGTCCCCTCTCATCCCCCATGCACACAATGTAGAAAAATAGTTAGAAAGGCAATTTAATAAGATAAGGCAGACTGTGCTGTCAGGCACCATGCACAGTCATAAAAGTGCGCTGACCAGCCACCTCTATACAGGCAAACAGCCCGTTTTATCCTCTTTTCCCTGTGTTTTCTCATGCCTGTTCCCAAATCACTGACATACATCCCTTTCCCCACCTTTGATTCTTTATCATTGCACCTGCAATCCTGTAATGCTCTTCCACTGCATCCCATTAGATACCCATACCCCTGAGAAGTGACTCTCAGTCTGAAAGGTGCTCCAAAGAGATGGGAGAGAACACAACAGCTCATTTTGATGGGTGTCACCTTTGGACAACAGAGCTGACCATCTCCTGGAGACCTCCTGACCAGGGTCTGAACAAGGTGCCCTGTAATTTGGGTTTTTCAGCCAGGCCTGCAAGGGACCAAAATTCCTGTCATTTATAAAAAGTATTTTTTGTCAGAAGTGTTGCAGAATGTCCTTAAGAAAGAGGTTTGTAAAATTTTCAGATAAGCTTGAGCACTTTCAGCCTGATCTAAAAGGAACATTCTCAAGGGCATCCAAATTATTAATCCATATGCAATGCGTCTGAACTCAGCTGGGCATTTCATTCTGTATCCAAGTGATTTTTCTTTCATGTTTTTTATTCATCTGTATTAATGCATAAAGAAACTAAGTTATACCCTTGGATTAGAAAACCTTTTCACTTCCTAGGGTAGCAGATTGTTCTGACTTCTCAGAAGTATCTACCACATCCTTACACTTCAGCTCAGTGGCTGAAGGCTCAGATCACTTATTACCAAAACCTGTTGTCCACTGGAAGATTTCTAACCTATAAGAGAGAAGCTGGAGAATCAGAGACAGTTCTTACCTCAGAATATGTACCTATTGGTCACTTAGCTGTCACACATAATAAAGAACTCAGAGCTACAGAGATGACCTTCAGAAGACTAAAAATTAGGTGTTATGGGAGAGACATTCCAGCTGACCTTTAGGAATGAGAATATGCACAGCAGATACTGGGGCCCTCTGCACAAAGGTGAATTGCAGTCTTGGAGAATAACAATATGTAACAATTTATATTCAGACAGAATAACAATTTTACATGTTCTTCATAATTATATGTTCTCCTTTTAGCACTAATTTAAAAGTAATTCTCAGATAACTTAAGATTTTTATGCCTATATTTCTATGTATATATACTCACATATATATGAATACTTGATGATCTCTGAGGTCCCTTCCAACCCAGCCAATTCTATGATTCTATGAATATATGGAGAAATAGAGGGAGAGGAGTAGAGAGGGGTTTTTTTTTCCAAGAGCAAGACAAAAAGCTGTGATCTGTAACTGAGACCTCAAGAAAAAAAAGCAAGGAAAGGGAAAAAATATCTCTTTCTCATGTGGGACAAAGATTGGCTAAATGTAGCAAGCAAATCAGAAAGGGCAGAAGAATCAACAGATTCTGGGAATCTGCTCTTCCCAGCAGGGAAATTTAAATAGGTGGAGTATGATTTTGGAAACTAAGATTAATTTTTTTTTTCCTCCGAGGCAGTGTTTTTCATTGTTAGTACATTTTTTCTTATGTAGACCCAAGCTTTGCCTATTTATCCCTGGAGCAATAATTATTTAGGATAGTTGTATAGTTTTAACATTCCACCTGTCCTGAAGAAACTCAATGGAGGCCATGAGGGGACTTAATATTATTCAAAAGTATAGTGCAGCAAATGCCTTACAGAAAGAATCTTTAATGACATTTTTGAAGGTCTAAATGTACTGTAGATATCTTTGAAAATCTCCATCCTAACATCTCTAGTGCACTGCAGACAGCAGTCCTTGTACCACACACTTTCCTGGGGCAGTAGAAGGCTTGTAACAAGCGAGAATTAATTTGTGTTATTTTGATATCACATTAAGAATTTAGCAAAACAGTGACCTTTGGGGAAGTGAAGCATTGCACTAATTGCACTGAAAAGTTTCATCTGAATTTGCATCTCAGCCCTTGAATATGATGCCTGCAGCAAAGGAAAAGGAAGAGACAATTGGTTTTAACTTCAGCTCAGGACTGAACTCGTGTACATATGAGGCAAACCATTCAGTCTTTTGTACTTTAGTATCACATCAAGAATCTTTTCTTCTGTGAAAATGCTGTGCAGGAAAATGTATCATTGACCTCTGTTCCAGGAGATGCTCAGGCCCGAATGTAATGGCTCTGTGTTTCCACACAAGATATGACAGCAGAGGGCAGATATCTGGAAGAGATATCAACAGCTAGAGGTGAAATAGAGTTGGAAATGAAGTGTAACAAGAGTAGAACCAAAGAAGGATTTTTCAGTCAGACCCTGGGGATAGGATTAACATGGACAAATGTTAATGTTTGCAGTGTAGACATCTATAAATGATATGGTTGTTATAGTTAATCTCCAATGTCACTTCTGTCCAATGACTGTGAGGAGACTGTAGGGTGACTGTCTTCAGTGCAGCCATCTGTATTGCAGATGTTAAACATTACATGAGTTGAATATTGTTGTAATTTTAGTATCTCTTTAAAATTCAGATGGCTGGTGTTAGGGCAGAGATAGGGTGTACAAAATCTCAAAATCACAAAGCACAAAATAAAGCACACAGTGCTAAGTACAGGAGATTCAGAGAGGTATAAGAAGGCCATGGACTGAGACTGATTAAAGATAATCTATTTGATAGAAAGAAGACCTGGTTGTGTTCCATGTTTAGCTTCAGGCCTTTGCTCAGGTGTATTCCCTTGTTTTTTCATTCTCTTTAAGTGCAGAACTTTATTAAACTTCATGGCAGTGACAAGACAGGCAAACTGACTAAATAGACTCCACAAGTAATTCCTATCTAGATTCAGCTAGATTTGGAAAGACCTTCCACCTAATTATGCTCACAGTAATGTTATTCTCAGTCTGGAAGGTGACAATGAGCCAGAAGAAAAATTAAAAAGCCATAAAATTCTGGAAAGATTATGCACTTTCTATCAGCTGTTCTAAAGTACAATCAATACAACCAGCAGCCTGACTTCCTATGTTGTTTTGTTCTGTGTCTGTTTTCGAAGGGGGAGAAGAGGGAGAGGTAGTGAGGCTAGAAAGGCTCTCTGTAAAACAATTTCAGCTGCTTGATTTGCTGATGCATTTCAAAAATGGAGACTGTGGTGAAACAAACCTCATCTTCTTACAAAAAAAAAAAAAAAAAAGCAAGCAGTCCTTTGGGATTTGGAACCATTGCTTTAGTTCTTTTCACATCTCAAAATTTCACATAGTATTTTTTTATTTACACACACAGCTTTACCTCATGTCCTTTGAAGTGCACTCTAAATATTTAACCAGTAGATTTGAGAAGGAAATGTTGTCTTGGTACCAAGATGTCTGCTCTTCATTTTGTAAGGAACTCACGATAAAACATGAGAGGAAGCTTGAGTTTAAAATTCCTGCAGAAGGGCTTACTTTACTTCTTCTGAAAATAAAGCCTATTGTAAATACAATGGTCATTTAGGTTCTACAGTTTTTGTAGTACTGTTAACCTGAAATTGTGTAGGGTTTTTTTCAGTGCTGTATGATTCTGTTTACAAACTGCAGAAATGTAATTGAAATGTGATTGAAATTTACTGTTAAAAACAAGGGTAAAGCAAGAAAAATGAATGAAAAGAAAAATTTGAAACAGCTTTTCTGAGGGAAAAGAAAATCACTGAATATTCTTGAAATATTCGTTGTAGACTTCTCCCCTTCAACACTACAGATCTCAGTTTTACTTTGCTTCCTGAGCAAGAGCCAGTAACTATGTAGACTTATTCTTTCTACAAGCGAAAAAAAGGAGCTTTAGAGAGTGTGAAAGCCTCTCCAGTGTTGGAAACTCTGGTATGTGGTTTAGCTAAAGCTTAAGTCACCTGGCTTTAGGGATTAATGAAATCAGCAGACTCCTGGATAAAAATAAAATTAAGTGGCATAAGAAAATTCTTCAGGGGTAGGGATAGGAATGATACAGAGCCCTGAATTAATTTATCTATAGCATTGTAAGTTTGATCAGCTGTCAAGCCACAAGATACTGTTGATGTTAGAAATGTGTATGGATAGTTCACATTGTGTTTATATGAGATGGTAATTTTCACAGTGAAACTGCTTCAGAGGAAATTTGCGTTTCAGGGCATTAAAATGAAGCCCTCTCTGTGTGGAGAGAGAGTGGTGAGAGTCACTGGCTCAGTGCCAAAGCTGAAGGAATAACAGCAAATCACACTTAAGGCTTTAAAAACCTTGATGATAATGTTTTCAAATGAGATGTTCACTATTGTAGCTACTTTTCACAAAACAGATATGGATATCTCAAAAGCAACCTGCTAAAATTAATTTCTGATTAAGCTCAAAATCAAAGAAAGAAGTGCCCAAATAATGATGATGTTAATAATATTGCATATATTTTAAAATACAAAGAGATTGGTGGCATCAATGATTTTTGCAGGAGGAACATGGCTCTTTATTGATAGTGTCCCTATAGCCAAAGGAATTGTATTTAATTATGAGAAATCACTGGCCCTTTTCTAGTAAAACTCTAAAGGGTGGTGGAGTTCATCTACTTTATGTACTCAAGAAATGGCTTTTCAGACAGAAACTCATGCTGTGATTGCAAACTAATTTTGCACATGCTCCAAAAAGGAGCAACTAAATAGTTTACTCCTTACATAATCTGCATGTATGATGCTCACCTGTCTGATCACTCACAGAAGTGGTTTCTGGCTGGATTTAAAATCAGGGTGAGATTCTCCTCGTGGGAAGAGTGTTTTCCATGACATGGAAGAAGGAGCTGGTGTTCTGTGTGGCTTTTCTTGAATTTCTTGTATAAGAGGGTCCTCTGACAGTATGGGCTGTAACTGAACACTGGCTTCTAGCAAAGTGCTTGGCACAGCCCCTGTGCACACTGTGAATTGGGAACTTCACCCCACAGCACCTCTCTTTCTTTGGGAGCTGCCATGGGCACTTGGGAAGCAAAGTTCCCACCAGAATAGGAGGGAAGTGATGACGTGAAAAATGCAGAATTACAAAGTCAGGCTTAATCCTTCCATTACCTGTGGTAAATAAGCATAATGACTTAATTTTTCAGCTTCCATGTCTAAAACCAGGATCAATAATACTCTTTCATAGGGCAAGTGTACTCTGAAGCTCCCTTCACTGTTTTTCTAAGGGCTCAGATAATGAACTCTCAGCCTGAACTCTCAGTTGCTGCTATGTAGTCACCAGGCAGCTGTGTAGGTGACTCTGAACCTAGAATTACCCAGTTTTCAGAGTCCATGTCACAGTGTGCACAGACACTGGGCAGACCTGCTGACAGTCTTGAGTGAGACCAGTGTGGGAGATTACAGATTTTTCCAACACAGACAACATAGGTGATGTGGGAATGGTCTATGGAATAAATGGTCCCCAGCCTTACAGGATCTCAGTGTATAAGCACAGATGTAAGGAAAGGAAAAGTAGTCTGGACAATCAGTGGACAATATGGAATCAGAAACAGTAGCTGCATCAATCTCCTTACCCAAAAAATGTGGGGATGACTGCTCTGGTACTTAATTCCTCACTGGATGGGTGTGAGGAGGCAAGTTGACAACAAACATTTTCTGAAAAACAATGGGGTTGATTTCCTGGAAGCCAAGCAATTTGTTTCAACACAGCTGCAGTGGGCTTACTTTCTTTTCTACCTAATTCATTTGGATGCAGATGGAAAAGGACTACAGTTGCATTTATAAAGTGTTGTTGCATTTATGAAGTATTGCTGCTTTGGAAGGTCAAGCTCACAGACAGCAGTTTTAGAGAGAAACCACAAAAATCCACAGATGCTTGCTGAGGTCCCTGAATGCCTCTTTCTTTACTCTTAGATGAAACCATTTGGGCAGGATAAAGTGAACACAAATTAGGAGAGTGCTAGAAGCATACCTCACAGCCTGAGTCACACAAAAGGTTTCTGGTGTACTGAAATTAGATGCAGTTATAAGCAATGATGGATTTATTGTTTGGATTGAAGAGTACTGAATCTCTTAGGCACAGAAATGGGGTGGAAAGTGTTGAGGAAATTGCCAAAACCATGACTGTGGGTTGTCATTTCCTCTGATGGAAAAGCTTCAGCCTTCTTCCTTTTCAAAATCAGATGTGAAGCACTGCTGAGATCTTTCACGCCAGATGTGACTGGGGATGATTTGTTCTAAATTATCTGCCACATCTCTATTTCATAGTTGTTATAGTCAGTGGCAGAAGACTCTTGTCTGCAGATAAGGGTTTTGAAGTTGAGCCAAAGTGAGGCTTCATTGCTACCACAGCAGGTCATGTAGTCTGAGCTGGTGCCTGGAAGAATTTCTGCTTTAAGGGAGAAATTGGTGGTCGTGTAGGTACAACAGCACTGAGAGAGAATAACATGAGATATTCTGAAGTGCCCTCTTCACTGTGAATACACTGTTTTTATACAGTCCCATCCTCCTCTTTATTTGGCAGTCAGAAATTAATTTCACACTTTAATGCTCACTTAGTTCTGTGCTTAGTGTCTGTCTGTGCAAGGAGACAAAGTAATCAAATAAGAAAAAGGCCCTTAACTCCCCCTGAGATAGGCCTATTTGTCACCTTCCCACACTGATCTTCTGAGGCAATAAAAGAGGAGCTTCAGAAACCAACAGTGTGATGAGATGAACTTAAAACTGTGTATGCCCCATGCTTACAAATTAGGTCTGTAATATAGAATTTGTTATTATCTAGATAATAAGAGAGAATTAATTTAGTTTTGGCCTTCTGTTGTCTACCATGCTACTTCCACACTTTCCAGCACAAATTATGTTTTTTCCTTCCCTCTTTAGAGTGCTGACTAGGGATAATGAAGTTTACAGAACCACATGTTTAATTGTTTTCCTTGAGGACCAAGATTCTCTTCAGCTATTTGCATTTGAAATATCAGTGGCCAAAAGATATTCTTAATGCAGTGGAGGGAAAACAACAGAACATATCTGACAAATGCTTGGCTTTGGAGGACACTGAATAATTCTTCCTACTCTTAGGGCTAGAAGCCCCTAAAACAGCCCCAAATTTGACAATAATCCACATTAAAATTCCTAAGTAAAAATGCAGTAGCTGTCTAAAAACAGAAAGAGAAAACAGAAATATGATATCTGGCATTTTCAAAGTTGGTAAGGACAAGGATGTTTAGTACTGAATCCAGAAACCACAGTGTACATGTGCAACTGTACAGAGCCAGACCTACATCTCTTTAGGGTCACTATTCCACCTCCAGCAGCTGATGCTGTCACAGGAGTGTCACAATGGCTCACTTCTTCATGGAATACACCCACCCAAGTACCTACAAACTCATAATTAATTTAAGGACTTACTTGGCTGAAAGTTGTATCTAGACCATGATGATTAACAGACCCAAAAGAACCTGGTTTACTAAATACTATGTGTCCCAATGCTTTCTGAATCTTTTTTTATCCCCTATAAGATCTTGCTGCATAATGTTCTGCAGGTTTATTTAGAGGTATGTGGAAAGTTCCTTCTTTTGTTTTTATTAAATCTTGTATTTGCATATTTTATCAGGTGTATCTACTGCTTTGGTGTATTTTATCAGGCAGATCTACTACTTTTGCTATATAAATTATTGAATAATTATTCCTTAATGCATCACTTTCATTATTGTTACAGAGTTTCTAGTGAAGGCATTTGCAAATATCTGCATTTGTAGGTTTCAAAGATGGCAAGGTCAAATTCTGCTCTAAGTGACTTCTGTGCATCTCACTGGGCAGCATTAGCTGTATGCTTTACACAAGTACATTGAGACTCCCTTAGGCTTGGAAGCACCTCATGCTAGGCATTCAGTGAAGATTACCCTGACTCTCTTCCTCAGGAACAAACAGGACAGCTTTGCTTTCAAATTCCAACTCTTTCTGCTTCCATGAAGTTGTTCTGAACTGAGTGTGGGGTACTTGCTGAGGCAGTCATTAAAAATTACTTTACAAGTGTTGAAAAGCTGGTGATGCACTCTCATCTTGAGGACAGAATTAAAATTGGGACACAGATGTCAATTTACAATGGAAATGATGTACATGTACATGCACAATGTTTTACAGATACAGGCATTTACCTCATCTATATTACCTTCCCCCTAACATTACAGTCTCAGAACTGATTTGCTGCTGTTTGTCTCAATGCCTGATTTCAAGTCACAAGATAATCCTCAAAAATAGGAAATTGACAAGCTCAAAAGAACTTCACAATTTCATGGATCCAGATACCAAATACAGTCAGAGATAAACAGATCCCACTCTACAGTGGAAGCTATGAGAGGCTATGAGAGGTTAGTTCAATCCTGAGATGTTTACCTGTGCATTCTTTTATTTTGGGTCAGTGATTTAAGTGCTGACATTTCTTTCATCATCAGCCATGTGAACTCAAAACCAGACTTCAGTCAGTGTCCCTTGTAAGCATGCTGAAATAAATTAGGAATGGCTGTAGAATAAAGCTGTGGACAAAGAGTGTGCAACGCCTTTTCACATTGGGCTTAGAGACGTTTGGATAGTATCACTGTGCATCAGAGTTGTTTGAAACACCTTGTTTATCTCAGAAAGCTTCTCTTTCTTAATAGCAACAAATTAGCAAATTATAGAAATGTATAGCCCTGTCTGATGTCAATGGATGCCACTTCAGGATTTCGTGAGGCCAGTTTTCTGACTAACTGCAAACAGAGTGCTGGATTCTTGTCTCCTGAACACATTCAGTAATGCTGCTTCGATATAGCCTGTTTCTACTTTGCAAAAATAAGTGGGAAAAATGTTACTACCACAGATCTAAAGGAAGATCACTCTGATCCTGGCAAAAAGTCAGTGACTGGGAGGAACTTGCAACAAAAATGGGTATTTTTTCCTCTTTCTCCTCTGCAGAAAAGTTATTCAAAATCAGCCTGGTAGGATAAGCCTTCTCTGTGTGTCCTGCAAGTGCCATTATGTCACAGTTAAACACTGGGCTGGCAATGAAATGATGGCCAGATGCTTGTTATTAATCCCTCTCCCCTTCCTGATAAAGAAGGGAGAGAGAATATGGAAGAGCAGCTTATGGGTTGGGAACTAAACTACACAGCTTTATTTAAACATTAATGATAAAAAAGGAAAAATCATTAAATACATACAAATATGCACAAAAAAATACCATGTTTCCAAGCAGGCCCTGGAAAATTCCCAGAATGGATTTGTGGAATCAGTGGCAGATGGGAGCTGGAGGCAGGAACACATGGATTCAGGATGGCAGGGACTGGGTCCACAGGTGGACAAACAGACAGAATCCTCCCAGGATTCTGGCCATGGACAAAGGAGCAGAAGAAGGATGGGGTTGATCCTCATGATCCCCCAAATTTATACTGAGTATCATGCATATGGGATGGAATACTCTGTTTGGTCAGTTTTGGTCACCTGTCTTGTCCTCTCCTCCCTGAAGGAGAGTTGCAGGTGTGACCCCTTTACTCCCTTTTTCTTTCCAGAGCATGAGATGTTCCTCAGAACTGAGCAGTGGCTCTGGTTCTGCACAGCATTCTCTGGCAGTAACTATAAACATCGAGTGTTATCAGTCCTAGAAACAGACACTGACTGAGAAACTTGCTGTTAATTTCAGTAGGCACAGATATTTAGGAAAGACTTAGCTGAAAGCAAAATTACAAGACAGAAAATTAGGTCTATCCTGTCCCAAACCAGGGCATTTTATTTCTAGATACTGTCTGTGTTACCTGTTAGTACCTACAGGAGATAAAACCCTTATTCTGTTGAATTCTAATTTGCTCCTTCCACTCCTGTGCAATGAGAACTGGACTCCAGACCTGTGCTGAAAGTCCATTCTGTGCCTGGAAGACTTTGTGTCAGCTCTACAGACCATATGAAGCCATGAAAATATAAGGAAAGGCAACAATAAGCAGGATAAATTCTACAGAACTCCACATAGTTTCAGCAAACACTTGTATGAACGACCATTTCCACAGCAGCAGAAGCAGCACATTTCCCAAGGGAAACTTGCAAAGTGTGAAAGACTTCCCACTCATCCTGTTATCAATGCCCTTGTATTGATTCCTTCAGCAGTGCTGCTGCTTTGAGCTACTTCATGTGT
Source organism: Calypte anna (assembly GCF_003957555.1). Taxonomy (NCBI): domain Eukaryota; kingdom Metazoa; phylum Chordata; class Aves; order Apodiformes; family Trochilidae; genus Calypte; species Calypte anna. The sequence continues at coordinate 15,792,894 of NC_044246.1, forward strand.
ATTACAAACTTGAATCATACCCTTCAGATCTATTTCTTTGACAAAAGAATCTGCTTCAGACTAGAGGATTTAGATACTAATGGAATGAAAGCAAGTGAAAAGAAGGAACTCTGTTGTTTGGTAAAGCTAATGTTTATCTCTGTAAGTTAAAACTATATCCAAACACATATGCAGACTTAGGTCATTATTTGCTAATGGCATTATTATGGGCTCAAAGCATCCTAGAAAGAGAATAAGCCTCTTCCACAAAAAGGATGTGGTAGAAAATGTCTCTTCAGGAACCATAATGGATAATAAAGTTTGTAATCACTAGTCAGTACGCTGTGAAAGCATCTCTTCTCTCTGACTTAGGGAATGCAAACCAGGCATTATGATTTTTAAATTACAGTCAATTCTGTAAGCATATACAATAGCAAGAATGGGGGAGAGCAGTTTCATTCCCATTGCAATGATTCCCTTATGCTTTAAAATATTAGACTGAATTCTATATAGATCCCCACTTACCTGTGTTATTGTTCTTAAGGCATCTCAAGGATTTTAAAACTTGCTATTTATGTGTCATAGAGGATTAATTCTTCATTAATTTAGTGAGCAGTTTATACATATATCCCCTTCTTCAATTTGAAAGACATTAAACCTTTGTTATTCAGGCCTCATTTCATTATGATGAGACACTACAGAAAGTGAACTTGGGTAAATTTTTAGTAGATTACATGTCCTTTCTTTGCATTGCTCCTTGCCCAAAACCAGTTTTCCATTTCTAATTACATCACTTGTCCTGCTCATAGAGTTTTGAGCTCTATTCACAGCTTTTGCTCCTCTGTACAGCCCTCTGGTTCAGACCTTGCAATTAAGCAGAGCCCTGCTCAGGCTGCAGAAACATGGTAATGGGATCTTCAGCTCTCAGCAGCAATTCCTGGGCAGGGTGAAAGGACAGCCAGGAAAACCTTTCATTTGCTGTAATAACAAACCTGGCTGTGAAAATCCTGCAGAGGAGCCAGCATGGTGAGTAATTCATGGAGCAGCACTAATTGTACTGGCTACTCACTGCTAACTTACACCCTTGGTGGGAGATTAGTCCATGAATCACTGTGGGGAGGTAATTTGTTTGATGTAATCAGTTAGGCCTGCCCATTTTTGCATCCTCCCAATTCTTTTCCTTTTTAAAATGAATCTCACCAAAGTGAGCAAACAATGACATGACTTTTCTCATTCCCTTCTCTAACTTATGTATTTCCTTGTCTCTCATTCAGCTTCCAGATCTTCCCACTTTACACCTTCTCATCAATGCTACCCTTCAGGAAGGGAGGCCTTCATCTTTCATTCATGGTCTTCAAAGTTATTTGCAAATATACAGGACTTCAGGCTACAAATCTTTCTGCTTGCCTCATTTTGTGAGTGGACTAGATGGTATAATATACAAAGCTGAGGGAAAAATTTGCCCAAACTCATGGCACTGGCAATATTTTACAACCCAGTCCATGATGTGCTGGTAACTTGTACAGACTGGAGTTGTATACAACTGCTTTGAATGCTGATTATCACAGCTCTATATTGGGATAAATCTTGCAGTTCTTTCTAGGTCACTCTGTAGTTATTTTCCTGCTCATTGTACTTGATTATATGGTGTCTGGAGGCTGGAGGGACAAAGACATTTCATAGGCAAGATTTCACAGCAGCAGACAAGGAAAAAAAAAAAAAAAAGTACTCAATGTAGTGTGAGAGCTTTCTCTGCGTCAGGATGGTGCTCTTCCTGGGCTCCACAGATGGGGAGCAGAAACCAAGAGTACCTATAGGCAGCCTGTTCTCCCACTTTTCTAATGGCCTAGTTCCCTGTGTTCAAGGCTACTACCACAAAATCTGCTCTCCTCTTGCCTTCTGGGCACTATGGGACTGTCTCCTGGCCACTGGAGGCCAGTGAGGGCACAGCTTTGCTGTCATCATCACTGATCCTCTTCGTGCTGCCTGGCAAACCATGGTGTTTGTTCTGACCAGTCACTGAGTGGATGAAATAGGAGCAACCTTCCTTAGACCACTGGAGACAGAGAGGAAGCAACAGAGTAAAGACTTCCTAGCAAGGAAAGAAACCTGTGAGGTAGAGGCAAGTCATTGATTATAGGGCTTCTGATAAGCTATTTTCAGATTGGTTTATCTCTAGTCTTCCCTTGCAAACTTCAAAGAACACCTCTTGCAAGATCGTGAGCAAAAACTCCAAAGGCACAGTCACATATTGTTATCCCAAGAGCTCAGCAGAGATCCTAAGGAGCTGGAATCCATAGAATTGTGTCTACAAGAATTCACTGAGCCATTAATTATTTCTTCTATGTGAAAGCAAGGCTGTCCACCTGAGGCCTCCTGATTTTCTGTACCTTGAGTGGTGAACTTGTACGACCACAGTGACCTGATTCAGAGCTGGCAAAACTGGGGTAATCATGTAGATGCATTTCATGTTTTCCTTTTTGTTACTGGTTCAGATGGGAAAATGAGCAAAACTGCAGCTGGAGTCTGACAAGAGGATTTTTTGCATTATAAGGACTAAGAGAACTTCTTGTTTTGTTAGGTGTTTCAAAATGAAAATTTCAGTTCTGTGAATAGTATTGGACCCCCAAACTCAGATGTTGTGTAGTGTACCACTTTGCTAAATCACCTCTGTTCTGAGGGACAAATATAAGCCTTGCCTGCAACCAGAAAATACATGCCTGATAATTTTTCACGTAAAACCTTGTCTGTGGAAAAAGCATACTTATGGATTTAATAATACTTTTGCACATAAAAAGGTGTTTGTAGCTAAACGTGCACAAAGGTTGAATTCAATTAGCTGTTTAGTTAGTGTAGTTTCAGTACCAGTTTATTACTGGTAACCCTTCTTGTTGTTCTGATGTTACACGTGAGAACAGTACAACTATCAGCCTATCTCTCTTTCTAAGCAAACGCTTAAAAATAACAAATAGAATTTAAATCCTGTTATTAAAAAGAACATTTTCCTTTGGACTTTCTACTCCAATCTTGGCTTGAAAATTGCCCTATTTATACTTGGAGTTCCTTGAAACTTTTTGCTCCACTACATGGGGAAAGGCCACTAGTAGGCTTCCATGTCCTGAAAGCTTCAGGAGCATAACACTAATTTTGTTCCTAGGGGACTGTTTAGTTTTGATTTGCAAATAACCCACTGTTTCCACTATATCACAATAATTAAAGCTATTAGTGCTGATAGTAATGGTTACAGAGAGCAAGCTCCTTAGATGTGCTTTTTTAATCACCTGATCTGATGATAAAAACTCCAGAGAGAAGGTAGAGAAAATCATGACTGTCTGAATGTAGTTCGTGGAATCAGCATCATTGCTCAACACCTATCCTTCTTGCACAGCCAATATTTAATTTCATCATTGAGTCAAAGTATGGAAAGCTCTACAGGGTGTAATCATCTCCTCATGATTAATAAATCTGGGAAAATCATCAAGGGCAACAAGCAGAACCTAACACAATCACATTAATATCACTGCTCCCTCTTCAGGGAATAGTTTAGAAAGCTTATATCCCACTGAATGTTTCTAAAATACTGCCAGGAGAATTTGACTCTACAATTCACATCTAAACTTTCAAAAAATCAAGGAGTTAAAAATCAATGAGAGTTCTTTTGGACTGCAGGAATGCTATTTATCTTGTAATGCATCCTGGTAACGTGTCCTCTTCACCAATTAGCAAAGAATGAAAAAAGTATATTGGTCTAGCAAATATGAAATAGAAAATTGTGTTTAGGAGTTTTTTTTTTACTTTTGGAAATGCACAAAGACATCATTTGCTATGTAGGCATGCACTGGGGATTCTGGTCACTATTGACATACCTTTAATAGTTTGCAATGAACAAAACTACTTTGTAAATTGCCTTCCAATCTCATTGAAATAGACTGATACAAACTGCACCTTAATTGCTAAATTAGGACCATGTTCTTTGCTGAGCTAATTTTGTTGCTAAATGGGCATGTGGTGTGGCAGTTAAGGGCTTTTTATCAGGTTATTACAATGAGGGATTATGTGGTTTCAATGTAATTGAATTTTAACGAGGATGACTCTTAAGCAAATACACCTCCATAAATGATGCAGCACTGATGCTATGTGGGAAACTGAAGATGACAATTCAGTAGAGCCAGCTGGACCTAGGGGAGTGTTTAAGGATTTAATTAACAGCAGTGGGGAGTCTTTTTTTTTTTTTTTTTTTTCCCCTTCTCTTTATATTATTCTTAGTCCTGTCTCCATCTGGCCCCGCAGTCCAATGGATCTGAAGGGGTATCTAAAGCTGCATTTCCAGGTATACTGCTGTATGGGATTCTTTGCTTTGAAAGCCCATCTTGATTGTTATTTATGCCTTCTTAGATGTACTTAGTAACAAATTCAGCAATTAAAGCAATTCACATCCAGTAGTCTCCGTGGTTTACAGCAGATAAAGGAAAACATGGAATACATTGAATGAGTCTTGTCCATGTGTAATGGGAGTTAGCTTTTTGCCAGAAATTCTAATTTGCCAGAATTCTAATGGTGGATTTCAGGTGCTGAACCTTTCCTGGAGGAGCAGTAAGCATTTTATTGTATGTGGTAGCACAAGATGTCTGAATTCCCCCAACGATACAACTTCTTACTGAGTATTGAGGCAGTGGGAAATTACTGTGTCTATTAGACTATGGGAGAGAAAAATATCTGCCTCAAAATATACTCTGATTAAGAATAAACAAGCTTCTCTCAGCTGTGCTGATTATTGAGGAGCAGGAGAAAGATCCTTGTGATGCTAAACAACATCTGTAACGTGCTGTCAAAAAGACAAGGAAAACCCATATATGTAGTCTTCATCCCTTGCAACGTAAGCCCCAGAAAGCTGGGTGTATTAGCAGCTCTGTACTTGTAGTAGGATAGAACCAGTGAAGGGCAAATAAGTGGCATATGACACATTTCTAACAAGAAACATTTCTGAAATATTATGAAATGGATAATAATGCAAATGCAAAGACAGTTTGGGAAGCTCAAAGCCCCCCAAGACACAAGGTAACTAAAACGTTAGGTGAGATGTTGATTTTTGTCAACAGGGACTGCAGCAATTTACACTTATGAATATGGAAAGAAACCAAAAAGGAAATGCCTTGGTAAACCCTGCAGCTATTGTGTTTTAATTGCTGGTAAATGCCAGCTCTGATACTGGAATCTGCTGTGTACCTGTGTGATCACAGTGCACTGCAATGAGCTAATGAGTGCAGAGCAGAAGGCTGGCCTGAAGCCACTGCAGGTGTACAGCTTAATGAGGGTTTCATGGGAAGAGAGGTGCACTGAACTGAGGACTTCTGAGACTGCTGAAGCTGTTGGAGCAGCAAGGGGATCAGTGTGGGCCCATTTCACTCAATGGAAGGTGCACACACACTAAAGATGTTTGCTTGGCAACAGCCTGGCTCATGTGCCCACAGACATAAAGCTGGCTGTAATGCCATGATATGCTTAGCTGCAGAAATATGTCTGATAACAGTTACCATAACGAGTACATCAGACATTGCTCATTGCATCCTTGAAATGCAACTCAGGCCCAGCTTTCACTGAACCACAGTGACTGCAACATCACAGTGCTGATATGGAAGAAAATGTGCTGATGGCAGCTCCTTTTATCTTTACGTTTTTCATTACTAAACTAAATGCTTGCTGAGACTAAAGGACTACCCTTGTCCTGCCCCATCTCTAGGAACATAGCTCTGGATGGTCCTCAGGGGATGGCTGTGGAGCACAATGATAAGAGAGCTCACAGGGAGGAAATAAGAACATGCTCAGAATTGTGTCAGTGGTTTCAATGTCTCAGAATATTAAGACTATTACATTTGAGACATTTTAAATGCCTGATCATTACATTAAAGATGATCCCAAATCAGATAGCAGCACCACTTAATGGTGAAGACAACAGGAAATCTGAATGTATTCTGCACTAATGATGATGGGTTGTTCACTATGAAGAAAGTTCTTTTATGTCCCTCTGTCCCTCCTTTCTTCCTACTTTACTGTTTGGGCACATGCTGAGGTTCAGGCTGACACCTGTGTACAAAGGTGCAAATAGCTCTATGCTCAGGGTTAGAGAGCAATGAGGGCCTTCTGTTCTCCCAGTGTGCTATTTCACATGCTACTTGCTATAAGGGAAAAAGATTTCTAAATCTGGCCTGCCAATCTGTTGTTTTACATTCAGATAGTAGCTCCCCCCTAGCCTAGGTTCTTAGGAGCCTCCCAAGGCTCCATCTTCACTTCTCCACTTTCTCTTTATGGTCCTTTGTGTTCAGCTACCTTTCTTGTGTCCTCCTGGCTGTGTTATTCCTCATCTGCTCCTAATATTTGGTGTAGTGAGTATCATAGTGCCAGGGAAGCTTTTTCTAACTTTCTGGGAGGATCAGTAACTTACATTCTTCAACTTCCCTGTAGAATTGGACATGGGGGAGCAAGATAAATGTGCTATGTCTGATCTGCCTTGCTGACTCCTAAAAATGAACACTGAGCAAGCAAATACATAACCAAGAGGCCAAAAAGAACTCGTCATACAGTGCAGTGTTTCTCTGGAGCAGTGTTTCAGATCTAGACAAAGTTTGTAAAAAGCATCACCACCACCATCTGAGGGCTTTTTTGTGGAATGAGTTGAAACTACGTTTTCCAGTATCTATAAAATATAATCTGTAACAAACCTATTGCATGGGAGGATTTGAGCCTGAGACCTATGCTTTGAGTCATTGCTACCAAACACCAGTTAACACAACATCCTTTGTTTTTGCCAACTGTGATTAAAGGAGAACATAGCTCTGCCATTTACTTTCATTTGCCACTGACAGTTTCATCAGAGAAGCCACATTTGAATATACATGGAGATTAAAGTAACATCTTAACCCTAAAAGTGCCCTTTATAAGAAGAGGAAGTGGATATATTGATTCAAGGCTCTATGAGAAAAGTATTTCACTTAGTTTGTTGGTATATCAAAATGACACAAAATGCAACAAACAGTCAATAATATCAATGCAGCAGTGTTCTGCAGAACCCATAAGCCTATAAATTCATTGCCCAAAGCATACACATCTCTTACCTTCTTTCCCACTCTGCACAAGTGCCATAGCATCAAACATATTGCCTGTATTATATAGCTGTGGAAAAAAAAAAAACTTCCTTCTGTTTTTACAATTCAATTACACACACATTTAGTGTTGGTGTAATTCTGGAGTCTCTCTACAGCTCAGCTGCTCAGTTAAACTGCTGTACTGCAGGGAGGGTGTAGGGGACCAGTTGAACTGTACCACCCTGTGCATCCTTCTCATTGAACTCAGTCTGTGGAGATATGCTCCACCTCCATCCTCAGGCAGAACTGCTGGCCAACAGCAGTATCTTTGCTGCACATAACAGGGGAATGGGACTAATATTTGTGAAGATCACTAGAGAGTGTCTATTAACTTTAATTCTTCAGCTTTGTCACACTGATGGTGCCTGAATCAATGAATCAAAAAGGACACTGCCAGATGACCAGTCTTTAAGCAACTGAAACACAACCTGAAGTTAGGTCCCTCTGCATGGGGAGAAGTGAGCCTTAAAAGTATTGAAAATTCAGCTTTGTGTTGTAAAGACACCTCAGACATTCTGTTCAGATTTTGGCAGAATGCTGGTAGAGAAGTTTTGAAAGACACCTCTTTCCTGGTCAAGATACAAACCTTGTTTCATATCACTGCTATTTAACTGGGACCTGAAAGCAAATATAGTTACTGTGGTCAATGGAGATGAAGTTGCTCCACTTTTTTTAGTGTATGGATGCCTTTAGAAGTTGGACATAAGGTGAGGTGTTTTTTCTCTGGAGATGGCTCTTTGTCTCCAAACTACAAAAATGCTTTTTTTAGTTATCTAAAATCGGATAGGACCAATAGTGTTTCTAGTGCTTGAATCATTGGAAAAATTGGTGCTGTATAAATAAATGGCTAGGCCAAGTTCTCACACTGTTAGACTTAATAAATTGACAGGAAAACTACAGACCATGTTTTGCTTGAAAGCTTTGTTTGCACAGAGGGCAAAAATTGATAATTTGGGTCAGTCGTATTTATTACAAAGCATTAGGAAAGGCTTATGTACTATTGATGACAAGAAGAAAGAAAAGCTGTTTCAAACAAGGCTTAAAATGACCTCTCATTAAAAAAAAAAAAAAAACAACAAAACAACAAACAAACCCCTTCCTATTTCTCTACTGACTTCTACTTCAATGCACTTTTTTTACATTTTTCAACTGAGTCTTCCAAGCATGCTCTACCAAGATAAAAAAGATCTGGATAAAAGGAAGAAATACCATGGTGCCTTTCCAGTATTTGGTTCAAGAGCCTCAGATGAGCATCATTAGTCACAAGCCATTAGAATAGCTGGCCTGAGCTCCTCTGGGGCTGCAGCTGAGTAGGAGCTGAGCACTCAAGGCCAAATCCTGCAGTGCAAAGCACAGCACTTCTGAAAAAAGGAAAATGAATCTTCAAGTTGCTAGTAAGTATTGTTTGCATTTATATAGTTTGCCATCTTTACCAGGAGTAATAAACCATGTGGAAGGCAGTGCTTTTAGCTGAGGTTACACAGCTTGGGTTAGATAATAAAGGATGATGGTACAGTATCTAGAGCAATAAACAACATATTTTGATGAAAACAAAATTGAAATAACAGAACACAGAGACATAAAGGTTATCTGTTTCCATCAGCAATCTGTTTCCAACAGTAATCTTGTCCTGATTTGTTTTGTTTTGTTTTGTTTTTTACAATATCTTCATGCTTCTAAGGGGGGGGCTGCTATGACTTGTGATTTCAAAGCACCTGGAATGTGGATGCACCTTTGAACATGAAAGGTGAAAAAGGAGTAATCAGCAAGCCAATACATTGGGGGGGGAGGCAGACAGATACTGTTTCTTTTGACTCTCTGTGTGTGACCAAGAGCTATGCTAGCCTAAACAGAGGAGGTATGAAGGTTCTTTAGGGGATTTCTGTGATCTGCTGCTTTATCTGTAGCCTGAGCTCTTGTCCAACTGAGGAAATCAGAAAGATCAGTGGAAGTTTATTGCAATATGACAAGAAGTTTTTGCCTTTTCTTTGGGCTAATGTGGAAAATGTAAACATTTTTATTAAAGTTTACCTTGGTGAGATTTTTTTAAGGAAGTATCTTCTTTTTCCATCCGGTTCATATAGCAAGTCTGGTTGCTTTCCTGAGACAGTGTCCCAGCTCTTTACTGTTACTAACCTGCACAGTATGCTGTAAATATTTTGTGGGCATATTTTTCTAGCTTTGGCCAGAAACTTTGGTTGCTGAGTCAAGAAGAGGAAAGTTTGAAATGCAGGAGTTCACATTTGTTGATAACTTACTTCTCCTGAGTATATAGATCTGCTTTTACCAGAGAGAAGTGCTGGCATAACCTGTTGTGTAGGCTCAGGATGGGTCCTGATCTATTTCAGTGTGAGAAGATGGTGTCTTTGCTAAATGAAGGCCTCATTTTTTGCTTGTCTTTGTGCAATTTGTCATTGACATCAGGCTGAGTTGTTGTGCATGGAGTGAAAAGAAAGGGAAGATGCTCTTTGCCTTAAATTCATGCTCAGGAGCAAGGTGAATAGTTACAGGTGACATGAGTTTGATATCCCCTGCACATAAAACCTTGCAAGTTGAAATACAGAGTGAATGAATGTGTGTGATGAAGTAACAGCAGAAGGCTGAAGATACAGTCATTTGCTCCTCCTAGCTTGACTGGTAGGAAAAACACAAAGCTAGGTCTATTTGCAGAATGGGAACTTTGTTATTTTACACTTTTCTTCTAGAGGCTTACACCAGCAAAACTCCTCCGAGTAAGTGTTTTCTCCTCTGTGCCCTTGACATCTGTAAAGGAGGTGGTGACTTTGCCCCTTTTCTCTTGTTGGTGAGAGGGAAGGGGTGAGGTAAGTGAAGAAGACAAGTAAGGTGTGGAATTGTGGTCTGGGGCTTTTTTGTTATTGAATGGCAATCTATGCTTTTTGTCCTTCCAAACCTTCACCTTGAGTTTGGAGATGGTAATAGAGAACTTTCACATGCAAATATATCAATTTATTTCTACAAAAGGAAACCACTCAGGGCTGAAAGTGAAGCCACTGTAATGCTGACAGTTAGATTGTTCCAAAGCCACTCTCCTTCTCACATCTAGGAGACTAAGTCTAATCAAAGGCTAATCAAGCCTCAAAACCACAGGACTTGACTCCATGTTCTTGATGCTTCTCATCTTTTTAAAATATTCCTTTGCAGAAAAATCACTGACATGCTCACCTACTCAGCTCCATCTGACCATATTACACCTAACTGCGTAGCAGAACTGAGGATGTTTCTTTCATGACCTTAGAAATGTCTTTAACCCTCTCTGTGGTGTCTTGATAGCAAAGAGTAATGGATGGCAGAGATGTGCATTGATCTGTGTGGATTCCTGTGTTTAGCTGTAGGGAGTTTCCCCACTTATGTAGACAGAAAGGGATTAATGTATGAAAATGTTCTAAACAAAGACTATGATGGTTTGGATCCTTTCCTGAAGATAATGTCTTTCTCTAATGGGGCTGTAAATCTAAGTTAGGAAGTTGAAGGACCTGTTTTATACCACCTGGTCTGACACCCTTGGCCAAGTTGAGGGTCCAGTGAAAACTCAACACAGTACTGCTCAACTTTGAAAGCAGACTGGCAGCATGTATGTGGCCAGGTCTGTGTCAGGAATTAGCAGAGCTGGAGCGGACCTCTGTAGGACCTATCCCTTCCACACACAGGGTCTTCCCTCCCAATGATGAACTGCTCAGGAGGGGGGAGGAACGGGTACTTTATAAAGGAGTTTCTGTGGACCATTCTCTGTCCAGTGTTGCAGTGCAAACCCTGATGCAGCTGGCTCTGAGATCTACTTTTATTTGTGTGTTTCAAGAAATTTTGTATATGGGAGGAAAACATCTTCTGCATTGTAAATGTTAGAGTTAAGGGAGACACAAGGAAGGTTACTGTTTTACTGTGTGTTTCACTGTGCTTGAGATAACCTAGAGAGTAATAAGCAAACTACAATGCCAGCCTTACCTTCTGAAAATGTGAAAAATGTATTACCTGTGGTTATTCATTCTGCCTCTGCCTTGAACATGTCTGTGGATGCACCTGGAAGCTGAGGTCTGCAGCCTTCCTCTGGGAGGTTTGCTTAATGTGCCACAACAAACACACAAAAGGACCCATGTGGATTTCAGCTGTGGCCTTTTGTTAATGTATTTTAAAGCAAATACAAAGCTTTCAAAGTCTGGAGTTCAGCCCTCTGAGGCTTCTTTCTCAACAACAGCAAAATGTGAGCATGTAAACCTCTCAGTCAATTCAGAGTCCCTCTGGGGTGTATGCACTAGAGAATTGTAGAAAGGAAGAAAAGTAGCTTCTGGTTACCTTTCCTTTCTCTCAGTCATCTCCTTTGGAGTCCAAGTAGCTATGGAAACCAGGAGGCTGTCTGGCTATGTCAGACCTTGGCAAACAAGAGTATGACTCCTGATTTTTAAAAAGACTGTTGGTGAACAGGGATGAATTTCAACAGTGAGCAAAATCTCGCCTGTATTTGTTCAGGAGTAGCCTTGTCATCATTGAATGCCTTGTTTCCTCTGCCTGTAGAGGGTTTTTATGAAGGAGAAAGTCACTGACAAATGAAATTTTTTAAATCATTTCCTAGTGACCAGCCTTAACAGTTTCCAATTATTAATCACATAGTTGTGTTTTCCTTTATTACAAATATGTACTTCAAGTTTCTATAAAAAGTTTTGAGTTGATTGGCCACTTCCTATGCAGATCACAATGTATCCATTATCCGTATATAGGAAATCTCCAGAATAAGTAGGTTGTAACTGTTCCTCACAAAAATAAATCCTTTACCTGAAAAATCTAAAATGCCTGTAGGTTACAAACTTCTTTAGATTCAAACTTTCTGGCCATTTCCCTCTTTTTTTGGCCTGGGATCTACAAAATGTCTGTATATCTGAATCATTTTGCTTATTTTACTTTTAGAGTGCTTGACAGCATCTTTTAATTCTGGAGGATTTCTTCTGCCATTGTTGTTGTTGACTGTGGGTTTTCTCATTATTTTAATTAAAAAAGAGGGTTGTTTAAAAAAAGAAATATTGATTCAGTGCCAGTTAATTACTATGAAATGGAGAAGCATGTGCTTCCTGCCACAATTAATTAGTCTACTGGTTGTTTTCTAGCCTGTATTCTAATTATACAGTGACAGTTTCTGCCATAAAGCATTAGCATCCAACCACCCAAGTATATATATGCAGCTCCACAGATTTCATCTGCAGGGTCAGCTGTCAGAAACAAAGATGGGGAAGACCCATTAGGTTGTTTTGTCCCATCCTCCTGGCTGACACTCCTTTTCTTATCTTCAAGTATTCTGTCTGGGCCCTGCACTTCACTGATTAAGGAAGAGAAAAGAGAAACTTTTGCCATTTCTGAGGGGATAAGTGCATATTAATTTGTGGGCCGTGACCTTTCAGATTTGAAATTCATGAGCAGTTAAGCAGCACTGAAAACACTAATAATCCTAGAGAAAAGAAAATAAAATATCCCATATACAACTTGGGAGATGTAAAACTTTCCAGGTATGAGAGATGAACTGTGGTAGTAAGTATTTCAGCCAGACATACTGCTGCCATGTTTGATATATTTTTATTCTTTTAAAGGCAAATGTAAGTGATCAGGAAATATCTTTAATTTTGCTTAATACCTGAGAAAGGTGGCAAATGCATCTACAGGGAATATTCCAGAGACTTTGCTACTGCCTTATCTTTTGTTTTGCTGGCATCCTTTTCACCTGCACAGTTTGCTCCCTAATATGCAAAGATACTGGGAGCTGAGGCAAACCAGACACTTGAGCCCTAAGCCCTTCCCTGGTCAGGTGTGCTCTGAAGAACTACTAGACAGAGAAGCTTGAGTCTCACAGCTTTCAGCCTGACTTCAAAGAAAGTAATGTTTTGTTATCCACGTCTCATTTTACCTCCCTTCTTGATCTGTAGTCAGTTTACACTGTAAAACTCTGTAAGTCAACACTTACAGTATTCTATATCTAGGCAGCCAAAATCAGTTCATTTGCCTATTAATATTATATACATTAAAAACCTTAGAGCAACACATATCAGGATTTGAAGATAAAGCTGTGAAAGTTGTACAAATGCCTTTTGCAAAATGAAAAGTCTGTCTGCCACCCCCTTGCTTTTCCTTGAGGTAATGGAAAGCTGCAGAGAGCAGTACCCAACCTTGTGAGTAAGTGATGGGTGAGCAGGAAGCCTGGTGGGACAGGCAGAGAGCATCAGTGATGGCAGCAGGAATTTGAAGCCTGGGAGATGTATGAGGAATTTCCCAATTTTGCTTTTGTGTTGTAGCTTCACCCTGATGGGCAGGGTGTGAGGAAGAGGAGCACGCAGCACAGGCTGATTGAAACTGGATGTAAGCAGAGCACTTGTGAATTTCCATTTCATTCCATCCCTGTGACACATCAGTAGCAGGTTGCCCTGAAAGACAACAGAAGTCTATTGTCTGCTCAGATGTGACAGCAGGTGATGGATGTGTGGTGCTGGTGAGCTTCCCAATGAATCTGGGTCCCCAAGGTTAGGACAATGCCAGACTTTTCAATTTTTAAGCTTTGCAAGTGAGAGAGACAGATGTTGTTTCTTGAGGTGTTTGGAGAAGCATCAAGTACAACAGCCTGTGGCAATGTTTTATGCTTCCAGAATGACCTGAGTGAGAAACGTGCCTGAACCACAAAATGTCCTTTTAGCTTCCATTAAAGTAATCTAGTTGTATAACGTGCCTGAGACCATCATGAGAGGCTTAGATGTTGATACTCAACATGTAACTTATGCTTGGAAGCAACTGCCAGACATAAGCTGTGCACTTGCTGGAAAGGGATACTATAAGCTAAGATAAAATAAGCTAAAACATTAATTTTTATCTCCCAATGGAGAGTCTCTGTTGAGAGTTTTACACACGAATGGTTGCTAGACAAAGGACATGACAGTGTGCAGCTGGTCAGCGTATAGGCCACAAGGACAAGGTGTCCTTGCCACCAACTGTTACACAGTAACAGTGTGCTGTGGTTAGCAGTAAGGAGAAGTTAGCCCCCAAGAAGAATGTTCCAGAAACCACAAGGCTGCCCAGCTACACTTACGTTAGTAGCTAAGAACCAATGAGGAGCTTAGCTTTTGCAACATGTGCGAGCTGATCTGTATAAATATGCACCGAATGTTCAATAAAGTTGAGGCCTGCTGACCATGATAGCATGAGGCTTGTCTCCCGTGGCTCCGGTTATCCCGACAAGTCTCTCTTCTCTTAAGAGTAGCCTGTAACTCCAGATACCATGTCTTCCCTTGTCATATATCTTGCTGGGATTGTAATTTGATTATCTAAATAGATATTTCATGAGATCACAATAGTGAACATCTTTACTCTTGCAAGGGATCTCAGAAAAGGTTTGATAGGAGATTTTAATTATCTCAGATATAGTTCCTATGTGGATGTCTCATCAGGAGGTGCAAATTTGGCCAGAGATATACAAAACCAAGTTTCTGAAAAGCCTCAAGTTCTTTTTTAATGGCACCAGACAACACATTTAATCTATATGATTAATTCTCATCCAGTCTAGTAAAACTGTTTTCTGAATGTAGGAGTTTTGATGCATCACTCTGATCCCAATTGTGTATGAGGATAGTAGAACTTGTCTTCTGTGTGTCTCTACTCTGAATTTTTAGGGTGTATGGGTGAACTTAAGGGTGTATATCTCTGCTGCAGAGGGTTATCAAGCTAACAATAGTTGCAGTTAGTTAGTTGCATTATTATTCATTGAGCTGCAAACTAGAGGAAAAATGACAGCAAAGATTTGGTACCAGATGGCTTCCATGTTGTCATATTTCACATTGTTTCTTCTGTTTCTGAAAGAGCTAAGATCTGGAAGCATGTGGTTAAATGTGACTTCCTCTTACAAAAACAAATAAAAAAGTGAAATGCAGTTGCTGCTTACAGCTAAAGGAGAGGAAAATGTAAAGTTGGGTTTTGTGTTTTAACTTGAGGAGCAGAAAGCTGAAGTCAAAAGTAGGTATTTTGATTTATTTATAAGATCTCAGTCTTTTAGTCTTTAAGTTAGTGTTCTGATTTCAAAGAAAGTAAGGAGCAGCCAGGAGTTTTAGGGTCTGGGTGACTGATTATAATAAAACCAAAATGAAATACAATTTAAGATACCCAAAGTTAATAAACTTAAAGTTTAAAAATAATTAAGCTTTACTGTGTGAAAGCAGTTCGAAATAACCATTTTCTAAGCTGACATCATTGTGTTAACCAGATAAACAAGCCACGGAGTAATTGGGAGGTAGAAGAGAATTATCTGTGTGAATACAAGACCCTATGGCTCATTTTTGCCAAAGTGAACACATTTTGTCCCCCCAGGCAAACTAGGGAAAACAAGCAAATGAACAAACAACAACCCCACAACAAAAAATATGAAAAAAAAAAAAAAGACAATACCAAAACAAACAAAATCCACCAAAGCCAAACAAAAGAAATCAACCAAAAAAAACCCCCCAAACCAATAACAAAGCCTAAAAAAACCACAAAGAAAACAGAAAACAAAGCCCTCAGAACAAATAACCCAAAAATGCTCTCCTTGATTCAAATGCTGCAGTTCTGTTTAGCCATGACAATCTGTCATGCCTGTACTTTTGGCAGCTGATAGAGCATTTCAGAAAAGGAGGTGGAATAAGGTTGAAATTTATTTTTTGTTGCCTTTCACCTAGAATTGGTGGCAATGCAGGACACTCTTTTAAAATGGATATTTGGGAAGGTTTTTGTTCTGTTGCAGTGTTGCTAGTTTGCTTTCCAGCAGTTCAGAGTGCCCCATGTCATGTCTTATTACATGTCAGAGAGTCTTATTCTGGACACATCGGTTCCTAAGTAAAGCAGAAGTTGGTGCAATAAAAAAAGCAGCCCTTTTGAGTCACTTGTTTTTACCCCTCTGTGTCTTTTTCTTTGGCATGTTCTTACTGACTTCACATTGAGCCTCTTGAATGTCTATAATGAGGATTTATGTCACTTAGCTGAAGAATATGATCAGCTGCTGTCTTAATTCTAACTGTTAAGAGCCTTTACCTGATGCCCTGACAGATCTCTGGCTATTTCTTTCTGTCCTGCTATCTTCTAAGGCCATGACTTAATTTCCTTAAGATGTCGTCATTTTTGAGGTTTTAGACTCTGATCTAATTTCCTTTTGGTTTATTTTTAACCCTCTGACATTCTTCTTCTGTAGCTTATGTTCTGGTTCTTATACCATGATATGATTACTTTTGGTCTTTATTTCTTTCCAGTCATCACCTTTTTTCGAAATTTAAAATATAATATAGAAGTGTTCAGCTTTGAAGGCTCAGTTACACTGTGGCTGTATAGGCATTTCCACCTCCCTGCTTTCTGGATTTTTTTTTTTTTATTATCTGAGATTAATCTAGGAATATACAGCTTTCAGCCCAAATCTGCTGTCTGTCAGCTGTGTCAAGAAAGAGAAGATGAAGAGTGAATGAAAATAAAACCTCTTTAAGCCTCTGGGGTTGCCTTTACTTTTATTCTGAAGTGGTTTTTTTAAACAGAAGAAATAAAGCAGAGATCTCGAGGGTAGATCAGAAAGACAGTTTTAAATCAGAGAAGGAAATACTAACTTAGTGATGCGATGTTCTGTTAAAGGTCCCTGCTGTGGCTGGTAGCTTTTTCTGAGAAAGTTGGCTGGATGATAGATTTGACTAAAGCACCAACAGATTGGTCTGTTTTGTTCATAATATTTCTGAAGTATTTAAGGGAATTGTATCTAATAGTTGAGTTCTTCAGTGACAATTCAAGTAGAGAGCGGCAAAAGCCCTAAAATCAGTTAAATCTACTTAATACTGCTGTGAGCTTTGAATCCACTGAATATTTGTGTGTAACCACAGCATAAAGTGTCTGTTTAAACAATGTGATAATCATTTAAGTTTTGACAGCATCTCTGGGTCTGAATGGATAAAGTACCCATTAAGGAGTGTGAAATCAGAGGCCTCTGAATTTATATCATGAATGTGTTTCCCAAAAAGTGTTCTGACAATGAATTAAAAGGTAATTTGCATAGATCCAATTAGGCAAGAGCAGGGACTGAGACCATTACTTTGGGGATCACACCAAAGGGAAGAAAACAGAGGTTTTTTGACTCAGGAAGAATTGTTCTGGATTTTTGCTAACATGTCATTCCACTTCATAGCAAAAAGCTGCTATGTAAGGATCCTGTGAGTTCTGAAGCAGAGTACCAGGTAGAGATGGTGGTGCTCTTTTTGCATTATTTTGATTTCTGGTGTTGGAGAAGTGAGATAGAGTGTACACTCAGCTTCAGCATGCCCCTAGAGCAAACTCATGGGAATTCAACATAACTCTCTATCTAGGTGCACAGCAGTAATTCAGTGTGGTGGGCTAAGTATGCAGGCATCAAGTTCAGCTGGCAGGGAATGATCTTCAGCCAATCCAATGTGTACTTTTACACCCTGGTGTGGGTGGTGTGCAGAGATTGCATGTTGGGTGATCCCTCCAATGCTTTGTGGGTTCAGCAAAACTCAGGCTCCATATGTAGAAGAGCTTCTTGGCGTGGATCAGCAGTGTGTCAGGGACTGTTCTCACAGATTTCTAATGAATAATAGAACTGTATTCTTCTGCCTGGAAAGGTCAGCTGAATTGCAGAGTTTCTTGCAATAGATGAAGTCTGTTACATTATAAACTCTGATGCTGTCATTCAGGGAACAATTTCTATTTAGTACAAGATTTAAACAAATGTTTGTACATGTTCATATGCTACAGTCCCACTAAATCCATGCACTGTGATTGAGACTCAGTTATTAATAAGTCCCTGATTGTTACATGCACTGATTTAGTAAGAGTTCTCTCTGAAGCAGGACTGCTTGGCATATTTTTTTCTTGAGCTTTGACCACTCTGAATACCATTCAAAACAGGTTATTTGTCATTACTATCACCTCTTCTCTCACCCTTCATTACTCTTTACTTTTCCTTTCATTTTATTCAGACCTTAAGCTTTGGAATAGGCTTCCAGGACTAATTAGAAACACATCAGCAAGTAGTTTATCTGCCATTCAGAGCTCTTTCTTATCCACTTGTACTACCATCTCTGGCCAGGAATAGCTGCAGCCATTGCAAGGATGCAACACTAATCAGATGTTGCAATGCCAAGAAGAGAACTCTAAATGCTGTAAATAAAATGCCACTAAAGATGAATGTTGTTAGGGTAGTTACTCTGATTCCCAGGCACTTTTTGCCCTTTATTCTGCTGAACTCTTGTATTTTTGTAGGTTTTTAGAGGTGGAATTACTTTTGGAGGTAACCAGGGCTATCCTTGGAGGGCAGATTAAGATCATTTCCTGTATTATTCTTAAATCCTGTTCAGTCTTGTTTGGAGAGATTCAAGATGTCATAGAGTGCTGAAACACAACCATATATTTTAAGAATAATTGTTGGAATTGCTACACACACAGTTTCATTCTCTTGTTTATCAACTTACATTGCTGGTGCCTTTGGATGGGGAGCCTGTTGTGATGGCAAAATAAATGAAGTTGTCAGTGATTTGAATGATCTAGGACTTTTGCAACCTGCAGCTTCCCTGCTCAGTGGGAAGGCACGAGTCAGCTTATGACCAGTTCAGTAGTTTTCTACAGAAAGGTTTTTTGCTGCTGGAAAGTGCCATGATGTTCATGGGCTGATTTCAGTCAGGTTTCCTGTACAGATGAATGGTTTGCCAGAACTGTCACTGGGGAGACATGAAAGATGAAAAATCAAAGGGAAGTGGGGATGGGGGAATGGGAAGGAGAAAAAGAAACAGTACAGCTGCATGTAGAGCTGGTTTCAAATTCTCTGTTTTCTCAAAGATTAGACTGTGCTGGTTGGGTTGATTCTGCTCCCTATTCAAAATTAAATTTGAAGCTGTTCTCAAGGAAATCTGAAAGAAATTTACTTGAAATAAAAAAGACACAATGCTTTTAATTTTACCTACTAGATTTAAAGAAACTGGTATATGTAGACACAGCTAAGCAGACATGAATCAGAATGGATCAAGGATCCAGACTTCTTCACTTGAACTATTCAGGAAAGAATAGTTTTTGAAACATCAATAGTGACTTGAAATCTCTCACTAGACTATATTCTAGCTGATCAATAGAAGCTACTTATTAAATGTTGTTAATATCTCATTCACATGCACTTGAACCTAGATGGATGACTACAGCATATACTCTAGGCTGATCAGATAAAATGATCTCTTTAGGATGAAAGGTGAAATTAATTGGTAGGGTAACATGCAGTCCTATTAGTGAGGAAGAGAATTAGAATTTTTTATTGCTTCAGGAATGCATAAACCATATATTAGAGCTAGGTTTTATAGTTCTTCTCTAGCTACATTTAGCATCCCTTTGTCAAGGTAAAGCTAGAAATGCAGCTTTCTTGTCAACTTGTTGGTGTCACCATTACAGTTCTACGTAAACATTCATTAGGCTGCTACTGTATGTGTAGATATTGTATGTATGTCTTCATGCACTAAAATACAATTTTAACTCCACCTATCGACGTTAATGTGATTTTAGTATTATGTAACTTGACTTGATATTCACTGGGTAGTTTAATGAAACAGTATCAGCTATATTTAAGGAAAAAGATATAGAAAGCCCTTGGATGTGTGATTTTTTTTTTTCCTCTGCAAGTGTTGTGATTATTAGGTTTTCTCCCTTAAATAACTGCTACAACTCACATTAAAAAAAATGATCTCTTGAGGCAGTAGCTGGCTCAAGAGGGTGGTAATATCACATGGAGGTTTATTGCACAGGGTCAGCAGATCACGTCCACCCTAGCTCATTGTTTAAACATATTAAGGAAAATGGAATGTATCCTCTCTGCTAGCTAACTCATAAAATATGCATCCACCTCACCACAGCTGCTAATTGTCTCCCTTGGTTGTCAAACTTAGTAGAGAGGCCAAGAGGTGATGGAGAGTATGAAAAATGAATTATTCTCCCTTGCAAGTAAGTATCCTATTAGAGCACATTAGCTGGGAATTAGGTGTGTGTAGGAAAGTGAAATTCTGCATCATTGTTGCCTTTACATCCACAGACAATATTGGTGTCTTGATTTGTCAGACTGGTTTGGTTTTAGGAGTACTATGTTAAAGAAATACATTTTCTTCTGTGGAAGAGAATGACTTAGTGGAAATAATTGAATTACATCATGATGTTTATCAGTCACAGGAAAAGGCTGCCCTGGGGAAGGGGTTGTGTCACCTTTCAAATGTGGTGTAGATGTGGTGCTTAGGAACTAGGTTTAGTTGTGTACTTGGCAGTGTGAGGTTAATGGTTGGACTTGATCATTTCAAAGGTCTCTTTCAACCTAAATGATTCTATAATGTTTTAAGTGATGTGTGGCTGTCCATATGACCAAGTAGTGAGGCAGGTCCTGGAATCTTGAGGTCACTGCAGGTGAGGGACCACACAGGCATAAATATTCAAGTTAACAGAATGTGAGGTCTTGGGGTTCTGTCCTGCAACTTTTGAAAGCAATGCTCTCCTACTTACTCTGATTTCAGACTACACCAACAGGTGTTCATCCTATTACAGAAAAAAACTATTTGTGAGCTATTTGTGGCAAGTCTGGATAGGAAACCTTTGGCTGTGATAAGAATGAAACTCATCAAACAAAAGGTTCATCTATTTTTTTGTGGTTTTTAGCTATAGCTGGTTGTAGCTGTACAAGCTGGTTATAAGCGAGCAAAAACAGGGTAAATGTATTTAACACTTTGTATCCCTGTTACTTTCCAAACCTCTGATTACTTTTAGAGCATATATCTCATTTTTTTTGAGCATTTTCTAAGTCCCACTGATTGCTTGAACAGTTCCCCTCCTATTGGTACACAAAAGTCTAGAATCTATTTCAAATTCCTTCGTTCAGGAATTCCACAGATCTGCTACCTATAGTGAGCCATGTCTTTTGTGTTTGCTTTGACCGGGGCTCCTAGGATTATGGTTTGATGGCTCTTAGCTCTTGTGGTGGATGAGGCAAGGATCACGTAACCTTAATCCAGCTTCTTCATGTAACTTCATATTTATGTATTATAGCCCCCCCCAAGCTATCTCTTCTTCCAGAATGATGGTCCTTAGAAATTTTGATGGCTTTAAGTAGACCTTAGTTCCACCTTGATTTCTTTGTCTCATGCACTCTTTGTCTTTCCTTGATACATCCCACCTAGGCTCATCTGCCTCTTTACAGCTGTTTCCTATGAGATGATCTGAAAAACTTGCATCCAACCTAAAGCCTTTACTTTTGCATCACCACTGGGGGTTAAAACTATTGTATATCTACCAAGCAGTCTTTACCAAACACTTTCTTCTGAGTAGATGAGTTGTCCCATTAATATGCCAGGCAGGCCAGGATTTTTTTCCTATCAGGACCTCTGCATTCATTTCCATAATCAAATACATAGAGGCACTGGTTTGGAAGGGAATGCCTTCAATTCCTGATGTGACTGCTAAGCTAAGCAGAAGTGAGCTGACACCAAGATTCCTGAGCTTTCAGTCACACACAGGTTTCTGTGAATTGGCACTGGTGTAAGCAATAAGAAAAATGCAAAAGTTTTTGGGGAACAGGAGGTAGTCAAGGCTCCCTGCCTACTTCAGTATAAAATGGCCTAGGTGCAGCAAACTCTTTGGAAGGAGCTTTGAAGACAGGAACAGCTTTTCTCTTGAATAATGAGGAAAGGCAGAGGAGTGGGAGATAAGTTTTCTCATTTCTTTTGTGACTTTTGCCAGGGCCTTGGTGTAGATCACGTTGGTTCTCTCTTTACCTTATTTTCTGTGTCTAGTTCATGCATATTTATAAACATTACACAGAGCTTTAAAATCAGTCTAATGATGGACAACCAGAAAACCAGAGGTGCCAGATTGCTAAGCAAAATGAGAAAACTGATTTGTTAGGCATAAAGCACCTCTATGTGTGGTGTCCTATCTTTGATATTTCATGGCTGTTATATAGGTTCTCTTAAATACGAAGAGAGAATGGGTAATGTCAGAATACAGAAAAGCTTCCCGGAGAAGGAAACAGGGAACTAAGCCCCATCAGAACTATGTTTAATCAAGATAAAAAATTAGTTAAAGAATCAACCTTTTTCAATTTGACATTTTGAAGGTGACATTCTGATGCTTTGGGAAACTTGGGGTTTAGAAAGTAGTCAGATTTGAGGCTTTAAGAATGGAGAGGAAAATGTCCAGAATGTGTGAGTCTTCAGCACGTCCCACTCCTGTCCTCCCTCACATTGAAGGAAAGAGTCTTCATCCACATTCTACCCAAAAGTATCCAGACTGTGTTATTGTTATTGGGAGGAATGGTCTGTTGTGAAAAATATAAAAAACCTCACATTAGATTTTAGTTCTCTGCAGTTTATCTGATCAGGTGCTACTTGCCTTTCTGTCTTTTTTTTTCTCTGAGTTGAGGCAAAATAATCAGCCTTTTAATTCAGCTGTGAAATGGCAAATCTGTGCTTTCTGAAGGAAGAAAGGAGCTCTGGCACCAGTGTATGAATTCATAATAATGCTTCACCTTATGTTGTTTGGCTCTCAGCCATGTGAGAGGGCCTCCTATACTGCAATCTGCTGCTGTTCTAGACAGAAAAGGTGATTTCCTCCACAGACCTTTAGATGTAAATTGAGGAGAACTTAAACTCTTTGAATAGCATTAGTCTTGGAGAGGCGTCTCTGCTTCTTGCCAGGCATAATCAGAGAAGTGGTTGGAAATAATCTTTATGATTATTAAAAAAAAAAAAGATCAGTTGAGTGGAGGAGGAGGCTGACCCAAGTCCCCCTTTCCCAACCGAGAAGTGAGCAGCACAGCAAGTGAAACTTAATGAGGCTGCTCCACATTCTGCCAACTGGCAGAAGACCCAGGAGCAGACTTATGCAATTAGTGAACTTTCTTCTGGCTCATCTCCTCAGCTCTCCCCTACCCAGCACCTGGTGTCCCTGGTTTTGCACATTAATGCAGCTATGAGGCCAGTCGAGGATAATCTGCTGGACTGGACAGACTGAGGAGGAATCCTTGATGTGTGTGATCCCACAGAAATGACTCAAAATCTCATATAAAAAGTTTAACTTTTTTCTCTTTCTTGGAAGTAGTGGTGCTACTTGGTGTATTTTCTTCTGTGAGACTGAGCTCCCACTTTCAAATAACCATTGTCTTGTGGCAACAGCAAACCCCAACTTTTCTCATGGAGGATGTGGAGCTGTCAGAGGGAGGTTCAGGTGTTATCTGCTTATCTTTGGGTACACTGTTTAATATTAACACCATCACTGGTCAAGTCTATTGTCAGCCTAAGACTGCAAAGGGCTGAGAAAACAATAGTGCAAACCCATCTAATCTGTGTAATTCTCAGTGCCTGATGAATTCCCAGTGTCCTGTCATGAGTTTAGAGCATTTGAAGATGTTGGTCTTACTTAATAGTGCTACTTTGGGTTATGCCAATTGGAAGTTTTGCTGAAGGTTGAAGGCAAAGTTTGAAACTGGAAAGATCTGGATGTGCTTCCTATCTATACATATGCACCCAATCTCTGTGACTGCATAGTCAGGTGGCTTACCTTGTGCATCCAAAAACTTGGCAGCTACGTGCACCTGGGTTGGTAAATCCATAGACACTTGAAAACCTAGAAAATACAGCAGAGAAACACCTGCACTCAGAAAGTCATACACAGGATGCTGATGATGGTGGAGTTTGAGTTTCAGGGCACAATGATTTTGCAAATTGATAGATTAGGAAGCAAAACATCCTCCTGAAGGTACTGCTGTGCATTAGGGAATATGCCTGGAAAATTCTAGTTCGTTTTAATCCAATTTCTCTTCAGTAGAACAAACTTTTTTTTTTTTTTAATATCGTTTGAACTAAATTATGCCTGTTTTGGATACCAGAAATTTTTCTTAGCATTCTAGACCAAACACCTACTTTCTCTGTGTCATTTGCACAAATGTGTTGCCTAAGGCTGAGTTACCTTGCCTGGAAGGGTTTTAGGAGATGGGAAATAAGGAAGAGAGAATGCAAGAAAGCCTTGAATAGGTGAATGAGTCAGGGAGAGTAAAATGAAAGGGCATTCAAGAAACTGCTTGCTTGTATTTGGCAGTGTGTCCATTATCCAGGTACTTGACAAACAACATCAAACAAACAAAGGACCGGAAGACCATGTTGTCCATGTTCAGTCCAACGAAAACCTATTTACAAGGATGAGTTTTTTGCAGGAGGATGTCAAATG
The DNA here is from genome assembly GCF_003957555.1 of Calypte anna. NCBI lineage: Eukaryota > Metazoa > Chordata > Aves > Apodiformes > Trochilidae > Calypte > Calypte anna. The sequence continues at coordinate 15,817,265 of NC_044246.1, forward strand.
GTTTGCTGGTTTAAAAATGGATTAAGTGGTTTAAGTTGCCAGGGTTTCTGAACGTCCTTTGAAAACCTGGAGAAGCCACTTAGAGTTCTCCTTTCTCTGAGTCTTTATTTTTGCTTTCAATTCATGTCCAGGCAATATGGTATAAAAGACACCAATGTGACTACTGGTACAAACCTTATGTGTTCAAAGTTTTAGATTTTGGAGAGATGTCAGTTTGTGTATGAGCACGTGTGAGGTGTCTTCTGAGATGGTCTTGATCCTTTGAAAAGGGTAGAATCTGGTCATGGGCCATACTTTGAGTTTAGGTGGCATTACCAAGACACTTTAGGGTGTAAGAGAAAGAGAAGAGCCATGCAGAATTGCTGCTGAAGTTATATGAAAAATCACTTTGTGAGTGACTGATTATATCAAGAGGGGGTTGCAAACAGATGAAAACAAAACCATTGATTTTTTTTTTGAATGGTGTTTTTTTTGAGCTAATGTGAGACTGATCTTGATTCACCCAGAATCAGTTCAGCCACTGATGAGTTGAAATGTCCTTTGCTTTTTTTTTGTCTTTCATTTCCTTTGAGAGTTTTTTGGACTGCTTGTTGAGGTTTAGTCTCTCCATATTTCTGTATACAGCTATATCTTCATAAAATGTGTCATTATTGTATTAAAATATTTAAATATCTGTATCATGTGTAGTTCATGTACTTCTTTCATAACTTCCACTTGGAGTAACCTCTAGGCTCTGAGTAGTTCCTGCAAGCTGCAGCTACCAAACTGGAAGAAATGTATTTGGCTTCAGCTCTCATCTTTTATCAAACCAGTAGTAATTTGAAGGCCATCCTATTACTGTTTTCAAGGTCCAGTAGACATGTAGCAAGAATAAAGATTAGGTGGGGTTTTTTTAGTTTTTTTTTCAAACAATCTAATTCTCCACCTGATAGCTCTTTGTGCTTGATTTGTGCACACAGCATAATAAGGTTATTAAGGGTAATCAGTACTGTCAGCATTATTCAGGCAAAGAATGGCTGCTGCACTATTGAGCACATTGGAATCCCATGAAATAATGTAGCTCATAGAGCATCCCTGTGGTTTTAAGTACACAAATGGGGAGAAAGCTCAAGCCCAAACTGAGTGTTAGGATCTAGCAGAACACATAATTATCAATTATAAGGGATAATACATACAGATATAGCCATGGGCAGCACCTTTGAGACATCAGTGCCATTGTGGTAGGATCTAATTTTCTGATAATTGGTACTCTATGTGCCTGATATATGCCAGTACAGGTATTGATTTAGCATGTAAAAGTGAGATGAGATAGTTGAAAAAAAAACTGTAAGTGATGTAATTTACTTCTCATGTGTTGTATTCTGCATTGAGAACAACAGAACACACAACAGAGACAATCTAGGAAAACAACACTAAGAGAATATGTCAACATGCCCACTTCTAATTTGAAGTTTTGCAAGAATGTTATTCTTTGAATTGCCCTTGTATTATTATAATATTTAATTTCAGAAACAAATCCAGGAAACTGCAGGTAAAACAAACGAAAAAAAAGTGTTGTCTTGTTCCAATGATGATTTCAGTTTGCTCTGTATTTTGACTGAACATTTTTGCTTTATATTCAGTCAAAAATCCAATTGAATCATAAATGTGTTTTTTTTTATTTTATTTTAACAATGTTTTGGTAAAAAGGAAATGTATTTAACTGTTACTGTCATATAAAAACTGAGAGAGAACACACAAAACTAAATGGAAATATTCTTGCCCTGGTACAGGCTGCTAATCTGTCTTATTTATCTTGTATAAGAGTTTAGCTATATGATGCAAGTTGTGGAAGTTCATTAAATCTTGCAGCTAGATAATCATCCCCAGCCTTTTTTATTTACTGGTACTATCAGTGCCATGGAAGCTAAGGGTGTTTGATACTATGGTGTATCTACTCTGATGTTTGATACAGAACAGACATTTTGGAATTGTTGAATCTGATGGCTGCAAAATTTGTTTTAAGTCAAAAAACGTTCACACATTTGTAGTTGTGAGAAGAGGTTTAAATTAATACAAAATCATAGAATGGTTTGGATTGGAGGGGACTGTAAAAATCACCTACTTCTGCCCCCTGTGCCATAGGCAGAGCCACTCACTCGACCAGGTTGCTCAAAGCCTTGAGCACTTCCAGGGATGAGACATCAACAGCTTTTCTGGGCAACCTGTTCCAGTGTCTCATCACCCTCACAGTAAAGAATTTCTCCTAAAATGTGAAAGAACATATTCACTCAGTAAGGTAATGCAGGCCTCTGTCTACTTTTAACAGCGTGCTGGCCAGGTGGGCCAATGGAGTCTACTGTCCTCATCACCACAAGCGTCTAAATGAAACTTTCTGATGTTTAGTTTATCTGTGTTCTCTGGCTCTGAAGTGCTGCTACAGCCACACTCACACAACCTGCTTGCTGAGAGTTTTCCATGCCACTCTTCTCTTTAGCTGCTTCAATTTACTGTGCTGTTAATAAAAGTGAATATTTCTCCGGGTGTTCAGGTTCTTAATAGGATTCATGCTGTGCCATACTGCAACAGGGGTTTGCTCCTTTGCAAGTCTCACCCCCAGAGCCTGCTGAATTCAATGAGGATATTTTATTGCCTTTGGTGTGCCTAGGATGAGCACTAGTGACTGCTGAGTACCTTGAACACAGAGTAATGAATTTGACTTAGAGGCAGCCCTGAGATGGATATCGCTACCTCTTTTACTGATAAGGAAATACTGAAAAGCTGGAGAGCTTAAGTGAATTGCCTGGGATCATAAAATAACCCCCTCTGGAAATGCTGAGAAGCAAATACCTTCCTCTAGTCCAGTCTTATCTGAAAGGCCAGTCTGCCCTCTTGGCATCACACTGGCAATTATTAACCTGTTTCCAGATCTGCAGAGTGAAAGAAATAACAACCCCCGTGACAGCTGCCTTTGTATCCATCCTTGGCTTTGCAGTGATCCTGCCTGGCCCATGCCACACAGGCACCAGATCCCAAAGATCCTCCTGGAGAAGCAGCTGCCTGAGTGCCTGTGGACCTTTCATCCCTCCCTGACCTCCTTCCTACCTGTGGTGTGGGATTGAGGCAGGCAAGAAAGGTGGCTTGCTGAGATGCTGAGCCAAAAAGCAGCAGCTGGGGAGCTGCCATGGTGAGCCCTGCTGTAGCTGCTCTGTAGTGTTAATGACACACAGCAGAGGGCATTAGAGTTGTTAGTACCACAGAGTTCAGCTGTGATAACTAAGGTTCAAATACAAACCCTGGGATAGCCAAGTCATGAATTATTACAATTGGGTGGTTGTTCATAAATATGAACAACCTATTGTAAATTGCAAGATCAGACAGAAGTACATCTCCCCAGGGAGGGACAGGCAAGGAATTGGGGTCTTTGGGAAAGAAGGTTTGCTAATAACAGTTATCATGCTGATCTAATAATGTTTGTTTACTGCACATAAGCACAGCCAGACTTTACATCTGCTTCCAGAAAAATCTAGAAGATCTGAAGTGGCAGGGCTCAATGAGAGGCCACTATACAGTCAGAGTGTTTTCTGTGTGACAGTAATGCTGCCTGGTAAGTCTAGACTATTTTATATGGGCTCCCTTTGTAAGCATTAAAATCAAGTAAAGCACAGTTAATGCACCGGTTCCAGCACCTGCTGTGCTAAGATGGGTTGAAAAAAATAAAACAAATGCGTGAACATTAAATTACAAAAAAAAAAAAAAAAAAGAAGAAAAAACCCAAAAAACCCTACTCTTCCACTAGACTGTTCCTAACAATCTGCAATATCCCTGCATGAAACAAAAATCAATATGCTCATCAAACAGAGACAAGCTTAACAGTACTATTGAAAGAAGAAAGAGAAAAAAAAATCTTGCATCTTATATTTTGCAGTTACTCAATATGACAGTTCATCAGGGAAGTATCTCAATAAGCAGAAATGTTGCACAGTGTCATTTCACAGTATGTGCCATGTTTGCTGCTTAGCTGTGGCTGATAATTTGGGGCAACAAAATTGGCAGAACTCTCTCAACTTTAGTTCAGCTGCTTTGTCCATAACCATCCCTGCTCTGAGCTCAGGTGGTGGGACTGCCTCTGTGGGTCCAGCGTGGGTGTTTCTGCTAGTCTGCCTCTTCTGGAGTTAGGGACCAGAGTGTCAAACCTGTTGCTCTTAAGAGGTCTAAATTTTCCCAGAGAATCAGCCACGGCTCCAGGTGCTTTCCCTATGGGCTTTTCCGATTGTGGGTTTCCCCTTAAGCTAGGTACCTGACCTGAGGTGTGGATCATTAAGGATAAATCCAGATTTCTAACAAGCTGGTGCATTTGACTCTCTTGTAAATGATTGTCTGAACTTAATTACAGGTGGGATCTGCAGTGTGCAGGCTCCCAGAAAAGAATTTCATTCAGTGCCTCACATTTAGCTCTGCTTTTCCTGGTGAATCATGTGTGTGTGCATGTAGAACCAGGATTAGGCTGACACTAAGCACCACCCAAACCATATTATCCACAATACTATGTACAGTGTAAACATGATAAGAAACACCTTGGCCCCATGATTACAGCCTACGTAACAAGAGAATAAATGATAGGGAAGGAGGGAGTCAGGTACCAAAAATGACTTGACAAAGGTTTGTGGCAGTGTAGATTTTCAAAGAGAGAGTTTAGTGGGCTGGTTTCAAGACTGGTTTAGTGGGCTGGTTTCAGTGACAATTGGTCACCTGAATTTTTGTGCATCATCAAGGAGAGCATACACTAATACCCTTGGTGTGCTGGAAGGAAAAGAAAGTTTTCCTAGAGCAGCCTGAGCTAAAATTCCAAGTGATTTTTGGGGATACCATTATTTGAGTCCCATGGTTATCTGTAAAACCTTTCTTAATTTTAAATTTTATTTTAGTTTTTAGTTCTCCCCCCTCCCAGTTTTCAAGGATAGTATCACAGTTCCTCTACTTTATCCCTTCTCCTTGACAAAAACCCTGTCATTAATACCTTAGTCTACCAAAGTGGTAACCCCAGGGAATTGTTCCTAACCACTCAGAAATGGGTCTGAGCACTCTCTGCCCTGAATTTAGCTTGCTAGAGCACAATTTAGTAACCTCTTCAAGAATTTCTGTCCAAAGTGAAGTGGCTGAAGGGTGGAGGTGGATGGATGTGTCACAGTTCAAGAACTAGTAGCTGAAATATGAACATGGTAGGAAAGAGTAGTTTTAAAGATAATCAGAAAGTAGTGTGTTAGGAGACTGAAGTAATGTGGCCACTGGGAGCAATCTGAACTTATTTGTTCAAGTTCAAACTATTCTATTTGGACATCAGCTGTCTCCAACGGCAAGAACACCGACTGATTATCTAATATAAATCTGCATAATCTGCCATTATACATAATGTAGTTAATTTACTTCAGGCTAAAACTTTCAATCTATTCACATTAACACATTTTACAAAGAACAGGAAAAGGGCACTTGGATGACATGCACATTCTTTCCGTGACTCTGTGTTCATGTGCTGCTGGGTAGCAACTTGGAGATGGCAGAGTGTCCTGGGGATGTGGGGAGTTATTTAATATATACCCAAAGCATCTGCTGTGGCCGCTGCTTTGGGGTTTTCAGATATAATTTTGTAGTCTTAAATTCTGAGTTGTGTGTGAATGCAGGCAGAGTTTTAGCAAGAATATTAACAGAGTTAGGGTGTGTGGCTCTATCTACAGCCCTGCTTTTGTAGCCTTCATTGGTATGTGAGCTACTTACAAAATTATTGGCATCTCCACTTAAAATTACCGTGAATGTAATGCTTGTAAGCCAGTAGTGCTTGTAGCTTCTACAGTTTTTTAAAACAATTTGGGTTCATGTTGTCTGATGGCTGGGTCTCTCTGGTCTCACTATGAAAAGGCTTCTATTTGTATTGCAAATTAAGCATCTTGATTGTGGATAGGGCTATCTCCATGTTACATACTGATGAGTGAATTAATATTGCACTCTTCCAGGGGTGAAGATAAAGTGTCAGTAGGTATCTGAATTTCTTTAATATAACTGGCTAACCCTGGGTTGAGCAGAACATGGAAGCTCCCCTAACTGTGCTTGGCTAATGGTACCCTAAGGGACAATGAAAATGAATATGGATGAAAGCTCCTTGAAATTCCAGTGGTCGCTTTTCCTAGCATTTATCATAGGGCATAGATACTTTCTGAAGGTTGAGTTTGTCACTAGAAATCACAGTAACTGTGAAAGCAATTGAAGATATATTTTCTGGGTACTGCATGAGTCTAATGTCCTATGTCCATCTCTGATTTCTGGACTAGTCTTCGTGGTGAAATATTGGGTAATATCTCCACTGTAAGACTGTCCAGTGTTTGGGTCAATTTTATGTTAATCTGTAGCTTGGGTGTATTTTGCCAATTCCCCCATTTCTGTGATAATTTTGTGTATACTGTTCTAGTAATCTAATGTATCTGGCAGATATTAGCTTTTAAGTTGAATCTCTACATGTACTTACTCACTTCTAATTGCTCATTCTTACAAAAGCATGAGTGAGAAAAATTCTCCTCTTTGGATTAACAATAATCATATTTGCTAGCAAGAACAGAGAACCTCTTATAACAGTTATGTATTAAGAAGACAAAAATAAATCAAGTGATCAATGACAAGAGTAAAGACAAAAAAATTGCCTGCACAAAGAAATTTCTCCCCTCTTCTAGCAGGGATAAACCAGAACTTCTATAAAAAGGGGTTTTGGAGAAGAGAAAAATGGAAACAAAAGAGAAGCACAAAAAGGAGCAGGAAACAACTGTACATATATAAATATGTGTGTATGCACACACCTGTACACAGTCATTCTCAAAAAGAGAGCCACTCATTTGTCTGTAGAGCTTTGCCTTTGCATAAGGGATTCCAAACATAAGGGATTCCATTCTTGCTCTGCTTGCTCTTAGTACTTGGGTCTCCTCAATAACTAGCATGAGTCTATTTTTCAAGGAGTTCATTATTGGTTCCAAAGGGTATGGAAAGAGAAAATAAAACCATATCCTGTTTCTAAAGTTTACATTTTGACTAACTACTTCTGGGGGGGGGAAAAACATAGCTGTAAAAACCAGTGTAGTTCCAAAAGGTCTTCTCAGCTTTTCTCAGTCTCCAGTTTGTGGTTGATATTCTTCCATGACTTAAATCAAGTGTGATTTTTATTTGAAATATCTCTCACATACATTTTTGTTTTAAGACTGATTTATCATGAGCCCCAGTATTTTCCATAGGTGACACATTAAAATTCCAGACACTTGTAAGTTGTGATTCAGCTGTGATGCTGACAGGGTCTAGGAACAGGAAGGTCTGGTTATATTTTCTGTAGTTGAGAATATGCTGCACTTTCCAATCCATGTTAATTAGGTATCCATCCAAAGAAAACAGAAGCTAGGCAAAATATCTCGATCCTCATTTTAAATCAGTCATTAAAGTCCTGGTATTAGGACCCATCATCAGCAAATCCATGTTTAATCCACAGGACCATATAGGACAGAAACCAAGTTCCAGCTTCAGTGTAAAAAAAATTGTACAAATTATACTGAAGATATTGACAGCCACCGTGACAGAAGTATCATGTAGCCTGATTTTTCAGGTCCAGAAAAATTAACTTGACAGCTGAATTAGATTTGCCTTTAACAATAGCAAGGTAGACCAGAAAACAGCCAGAAGGAAGAGGTTTGAAAAGCAGCCTACAGCATAGGCAGGACCAGCTATTTAACAAGCCAGACCAGAATAGTTTAAGACTGGAAATGGAAAGGCTGAGCCATGATAAACATCTGTTTTGTAGAGCATGTTTTCTTCTCTCTAGAACCACAGTCTTGTTTTCATGTGGTGTTGTTTTCTTTAATGTTTGTTGATTTTACATTATTGCTTTGTGTAGATTTTTGGTCCATTAGGGATGTGCTAGGGCTCAGGAGATACTGGTTGCCTTCCTGTCTCTTTCCGTGTTTTTAGGATGACATTTAGAGTGCAGTTTTGTGTCCCTAGTTTCTGAATACAATAAAATGAAATTTCTCTAACTCATCAGGATGTTATGAGGCTAAACTACATCTAATAGCTTCAAGATGCTCAGGTGTTTGAGTGATAGCCATGTCAGTGGCTACCAGAAAACTAGGAAAATCTCAAGGACCTCAGTTCACCCCTCCTGAAATATCATTCAGCTGGCTGAATTTTTGAGATTTATTACATCATGGTACAATAAGTTAAAAGTGGATCACTTGCACTCCTTTTCCTTATGGATATTGCCTGATAAATTCATGTCTGTCTTATCTAACTGTTCCAACAACTGTCAAAAAAGTCACCTTGTTTCAGTGAATGTAAAATAAACCAGACCTCCTTACCGTTTTTGCTGTATCTTCTTGGAGGAGGAAAAAATTACATTTTTATATTTTCTAGCAATCATTTGATATGAGATCAAGATTACTCATTAGATATAACCTGGCCTGTACTGTCAAATATCTCTGGTCTACGATTAAATCCAATGAAGTCACAGAATAAGAGGAGGGGGGGAACCAAAACCCTTAAATAATTTAAATTCATTATTCTACTTAATCCTTCCATTCTCCTAGGGCTCCCTGGAGGTGTATTAAGAGGTAATTGAAAACACTTTAATACACTGAAAAGACATTTGAGACTAATATAGTCAGCCCTTGGTAAACTCTCTACTTTGCCAGCTGATTAGTAAGGAAGAACAACTCACTTAGAAGTAAGAAAAAGAAAAACCCAAAACACTAAAAAAACCCCCAACCTGAACAAAACAAATACTGAATATATGAAACAAAATGAAAGTATCTAGATATTATAATGTCCATTTATTGTAAATAACTAGTAAAAAGACTTCACAGCGTTGTCTTTATTAAAATAAGAATTTACTGATCATTCAGAAGAGTACATGTAGGGCTGGGAGAAGGTGCTATCTGACTCTTGAAGCATTGTCCTGATATAGGGGTACCCTGAGATCCAGTCTCCAGCTCTGTTGTCTTGTGCACAAGCCTGTGTGATACCTCTGGGAGTCTATGTCTAATTTGCCTTGTGTGAAAAGTGCCGTAGCTAACATCTTTACCTTGTGAAGCTTAAATCAATTGCTTTTAAAATGCTCCAAGAGCCTTGGATAAAGTTGCTGTAGAAAGTGTTTTATTCTTCCAAAACCCTCCAGTAGGTGGTTTAAGTGTAGGTGTTTAAGTGTAAATTCTGATTGATAGTGCTTGGGTACAGGATTGAACTATGCTTGTGAAGTTTATGGTTATATTAAGGACTGTACAAAAAGCCACTTCCCCAAGGAGAATTCAAGAAGGAATTATTTTAGCTTTTACTACCAGATAACATATTTGACATTTAGAAGACTGTGTTTGGGGGTTGCAGGGTTCTTGTTAGCATTCACTGTGGCTGTACATCTCCCTGAAATTCAGTGACACTCCCGAAGAGTGACTTATGTTTTGGGAAAAAGCTGGGTTCATCAGGATGCAGATTTACCAGGGGAAAGAGAAGTGAAGTTCTCTTGTTTTACTCTTAGAGACTGGAGTAGCTCCCAATTCAAGCTGGAGCTGCACCAGTTCGCTGCTGCTTTATTCCACTGTGGAAGCTTAGAAAGAGCTGGCAACCCAACCTGACCATCACTGCTTTCCTGCCTCGACCCAGCACCGTGCCCACCACCTCCCACTTGGGTTATTTCTACTTTACCCACATTGTGCCTTGTAGAGAGGAAAGGCAAATGCAAATGTGGCAGATTTGATTCTGCTCTGGCCCTGCTGCTCCACACTGCAAGGAGAGGACTGGTACCCACTGTGCCAATTAGATGGGCACAAACGTGCCCAGGGGAAAATAAACAAGATTCACATGTAGCTTGCCAGTGACCAGAAACAGAACCCAACAGGTGATTTCCATTCACTTTCTGTAAGGTTTAATTTTTATATTCAAAGTCATTAGACAGTCTACCTGAAAGTCTTGCATTTAGAACTTCATTCATGCAACTTCCCATTGTAAGGAATAGTATAGAGTGCAGCCTAAGCCCCCAGAGTCTTACAGCTGCAGCCAGTTTTGTGTGACATCTCTGAGGTAATCAGCAATTTCTTCTGCTGAAAAGTATTTAAATACTATTTATTTTGAAATTTAATTTAGTAGCTGCTAGATAGGAAATATCTTCATCTTTGCAATTTATTTGGTCTTTGTAAGCTCTTCATCTCTTAAAAAAAAATTACCCACAATATCAATTAAGGAACTCTCATTTTGTAAGAGAAAGCTCTCAATATAATACTTTCATTACTCTTTTAATTTCAGTGGCATTAATGAGTTTGATGCCACATGAGGACCTACCCTGCATGATATAATGCCAATGAAGGAGTTTCTCTACTGCAATTTCAATAACTGTTAAAAAAGAAGGTAATAATAATAATATTGGCTTGTGTACCTTGGAGGGATTTTAAGGGATCACTAGCATTTGTAATATACTCTGAAACTGATGCTCTAAGGTCTCTTAAGAAGCTGCCTTCCTGACTATTTGACATATTTTCAGACAACATTGCAGCTGTGTTAAGCCATTGAACATATAAAACAGCTAAATAATAGAATTTACCAAAACTAACTTCAAAACTAACACACTGAAAAGTGGAGATCCATTTTACATGTCTAAATACATCATTCATGGGTCTGGACTTCCATCTGGAATGTACAGGTGAAGAGCTGAGAGATATCAGCCTCGCTGCTGTACCAATGCTGAGTACTGGTGGCATGAACAGTAACAGTGGTGCTGAGGCCCTGGCAGGTTCTTCTCTTCAGTTAATGATGGATTCTTCTCTTCAGCTTGCTTTTACATCTATGTAAATCTAGCGTAGCATTATTAAAATGAAGCCTGCTTTGCATCAGCATGACTGAGCTATAATACAGGCTCTTAAGAGTTTTGCAGAGATTAGGTAATAATTTAAGTGTCCGGATTTATGGATACTGAGGAACTGCCCTACCATGACAAAGAGAATGGCAGGGAGGTTAAAATTCCTTATATCCAAGCACTGTATTGAATGACTGAGTTTGTAGTTACCAGAAAAGAGCTACCCCATGCCATTGACCAGAAGACTCAAAATTCCTCTGCTCCTGTAGTTATGACACTGTCTAATTTCAAGTTTTGAATGTAGTACCCATCAAAGTAAAAAAAAAAAAAAAAAAAAAGAAATTGAAATTGAATATTTTTTAAGCTTAGCTGACAATGAACTACAACAGGAAGATTGCACACAGTTGTTTGGGACTGAGTTGAAAAAAAAATTAATTTTATTGCTTTAAATTTTTTATACTTCTAAAATACAGTTTAAAATGTAGCTGCAAAATTACTTTGAACTTAAGAATGATGTAAAAATAAAAAAAATAGAGATGAAATGAATTTTGTATAATTTATATTCTAGCTACTCTGAGTTGAAGCATCGGGTAAAATAGCATGAGTTCATGAAACAGTTAATTGTTGAAAAATACAATATTTAGTAACACTCCTTCCTGCCCAGCTTTTGGCTAAACCCAAATTTGCTCAGATCTACACAAGGATTTTATAACCTCATCTGCTCTAATTTAGACTTGGCCTCAGAAGCCCAGGAAGAGAGCTGTAAGTGTCTGATGCCAGTTCCTCAGTGCCTTGTTTCTTCCTCACACTAAGCTGGCAACTGATATTGGAAAATGAAAATGGCTATGTGTGTATATATATATATTTTACACCCTTTTGCTCTGAATGTGTTTTTTTTCACCTCTTCGTTGATTTTATTAGATATACTCCAGAGATGACTGTCAAACTCTTAAAGTTTCTATCATGGAGAACTAAACTGTGCTGCTGATAGCATCTCCTTCCCAGAAAAAAGCTGTCAAGAAGCCATTGCTTTACAGGCCTTGTAGCTTTGGAGATGAGAGCTGTTCTGCAGGGGATGCAGCACACTGTAGGTGGTCTCTGAAAATGGCCACGAGGTGCTTTATTTATTCAGTAAAGGATTTTTGCTTTAATAATATAGTCTTATAACACCTGTGCTGCTGGATGCTCACAAAGCTGCCATCCAAAAATATTAGCTAGTGCAGGGAATAGCTGTAACCTTCTGCTCAGTTTCATGTCCCATGGGGAACATACTATAAGTCAAGTTCATACACTGCATTACCTCCCAATCAGATTCTGAATGTGCTTTGGGGACCTGACTAGTATGTGTGAGAAGCTGAGACCAGGCTGCCTTGGAAGTGACTTTTTTTATCTTGTTCAGGATGCTCTTTCTTGCTTGTTCAAGAGCCAAAATTTGAAGTACTGTGGAACAGCAGCTTTTTTTCAGTCAATACATCTTATTACTTCAGGTTTCTGCTTGAAGAGAATGTTGTCTCTGGTCTTTGGGACTGGTCTCTCAGAGACAGTGGTGTTTTTCCAGGCATGTTACAAAACTCTACAAGGATTATCATGAGATTGATGACAAGGTCAGAAAAATTCTGTCTTTTGAAATATATAAGTTCCAGTTATGTGGAAAAATTCATTGAAATATATGACCAAATAGCTAAATGAAGATATAACTAGGAAAAAGGTATGTATGAACAAGTTTATCAGTGACACACAAGTGCATTCAGTGTTTCTGGAAATTATAGAACTTACCAATGTTCTGGGTGTGTTTGGGTTCATTTTTTGTTTGGGTTTTGGGTGGTTTTTGTTGTTGTGTTGGGTTTTTTGGATTTTTTTGGTTGGTTGGTTTTATTTGTTGTTTCTCTTCTTTCTTTCTTCTGTTTTGAATATATGGAATATTAGGGATAGCTGTTAAAAGCCATAATGAATCCCCTTTCCTGTGATTATTGGTTTTAAGCTTTTTACTCTTCTCTCTCCAGTTTAGTGATCTTAGTATGAATTAAATACAATTTGTTTTACATTCTACTACATGTCAGTTTATTTAGTCCTTTCCTTTGTATAAAGAGATTGCATGTACTGTTTGAAATTTCTCTGTGGTGTTTGAAATGCAAAAGACCCCAAACTCTATTGGATGTTATTGTAGTAGTACTGTGTAGAATTCAAGTAGAAAGATAAAAAAGACACACACAGTATTTTATTTGGCGAGAACTCAGATCACGCAACTTTTTTTATCTTAATGGAGCTAAACTAAGAGCAACTGAGAGCATAAAAGATGAAAAGTAAAATTCAGATTAATGAAAGCTCTGCCTCTTTTAAAACCTGAGCTAAGGATGTTATTGCTATTTAAAAAGAAATATTATGTGGATGAAATACTATAATGCTGATATAGAACATGTGGTTATGCTTCAGGAGAAAAATGTGCTTTAGCCCCAGGAATGGATGAGCTTTATGTAGATAGGTTTTATAACATAAAGATTAATATAAAGATATTCTCTATTAATCCTTCCTGTGTGAGGCACAATTTCAGCAAAAGAATCCCCTTGCTCACCCCCAGAAGTATCTACTGTTTTTTTTGGTTCCTAGCTCATTAATGAGTAATTATAACCTTTGATGTAAGCATGGGTTAACAGTGGTAGATAGTAGAAGTTTTCATTTAATATAGAGAAAATATGGAATTATGATATGTTATAGCTAAGGTTGGCCAGTGAACTGAGAAAAAAAATTGCCTTCACAAGATCTATTTTCTTCTGATTTCTTGTACAGCTGTGTAGATGACATGATGGCAGTGTATTCTCCAAGAATATCTGTCTTTCCTGGGATGTTATGCCAGGTGCTATTGGGCACTATGAGTGAAATGTCCCATTCAATTCACTGGCAGAAGCTACTTCTGGTATCAGTGGCATTCAGCTGTCAGCAGAGATCAAGAGATCCTGCTTCTGTCATCTGATTTTGGACTTGTGTGATAAAAGCCTGGGCATTAATACAGTAGTATTTGGAAGTGATGTACAAGAGATTTAGATGTTAAAGAAGAGATTGATGATAGTATCCAATCTCAAAGCTGTGAATAAAGTACAGATTCACAAAAAATTCTATCTTAACAGTGAAATCTCATGCCACCTGACTTTGGATTGTGTGTGCATCTAACTTTGCATTGGCAAAAGAGTATACGTATCGAGGAGGCTTAAGTTGGTTGTTTATATAATTGTCTTCAAAGTGTTTATGCACAGACAGATGAAAATGCAAGCAGCTTGCTTAGGCTTTGTTACTTGTGATTTGTTTACATTGATGAGAAACTCGGTGCATTCAGAATTGGTTCAGTGGACTGAGAGCTGTGTTGAAGACCTGGCACTTCTATAGCACAAAGTTTTACTGGGTGCAGGTAAAACAAAATTAGTTAAGTACTCTGAACCCATCATGATTATGTAAAGGGTTTGAGCTGTTTGGATTCACTGTCTATATCCCTATCAGATTTGAAGTGTATCTGGTTTAGGTCCGGAACAGACCTTCTGGTGCAGTTTCTGCTGAAAGAAATCTTGTTTGTGTGCTCCAGATAAGCTCTGTAAATGTAATTTGCACATGGTGATGGGTACACTTAATAGAGTCACCAAAATGTCTTGACTTAAATGCTAATACTAAGGCAGATGCAGCCTATGATTGCTTTGCTTGCCTACATGGAATCTAAACTGACAGTAGGAAATGCTAACTGCACACCAGTCTGAGCTTTTTAATTAATGTTCCCAAAGAGCCAGAGGGATACTTGTGATAATAACTGTTCATAACAGCTAAGGTGGTTCTGAAATCTACTGATAATAGGGGGGGAAATAGCTATACTAGTTTTTACTAGTTCAGTGAGCCATTCCCAATAAAATAATAATTAAGAATAAAGTAAGTTGTTACTACAAGTTTAATTAAAGTTCTGAGCTAATTTAAGTGTAGCTTTGGATCCTGATAACACAGGTCTAAAGTCCTATACTGTCATACCAGGTGGCCTACTTTACATCTAGTTGCTTCCCTTGAGTCTGACAAGATTCAGTCAACCCTGTTCCAGTGGAATATGATTTTATTATAGACAAAGAAAGAAAGGACAGACATGAAGACTCCTTCCCTTACAGACATATTCTTACCTAGCTCTTTTGCCTTGACCATGCTCTGAAGCTTTCTTACTGGAATTCTGAATCAAGATGTTAAACAATGACTTCATAATACTGACTTCTATTTTTTCCAAAAAATTCATCCATTCCCAATCTGTACATGAGGTTTCATAGGAAGTGGACCTGAGTAAGATAGTTCAAAAAAAAGGTAGTGATGATTAGGAGTGTATAAATTAAGCCAGTAGGAGGAGGGGACTATAGGTGCTGTTAATTTTAATGCTGGTTCAAAAATATCTGCTCACATTTACTAACCAGAACAAAACTCAAATATTCTGACTGGAAGCAGAAAATGAAGGCCTTCAGAAATACATAAATTAGATTTAGCATCTTTGGTATGCCTTTGCCATCCTGCTTGAACATGTTGAGAATTTTATTAATTCATGTGTCCATCTGGGGCTGCAGAGTTATTCTCAGTAAGGTTATGTTAAAGCAGAAGGGTGTGATCAATAATACTTGGAAGCACAGGGATTTGTAAGTGATGAAAGCAGCCACTTATTTTCCCAATCTAGGATGTTGGTCTTGTATGAAGAACATTAATTTAGTGGCTGAGAGTAACAGTGTCAGGAATGATACAAGTAGGACTGGTCACAACACACAGTTTTATCAAGAGACACAGTAATATCAAAAGAAAAATTTTCATTGCTTTAAAGGGATTTGCATCAAAGTCAAGTTCTGTGTGTCACTTGCACCACAAGCTTTTGGAATACTTGATTAATTATTAGACCTCAGAAGCAGGTGTATTGTTTGAAAAAACTGAAAGAAAAATACCTCTATTTCAGTGACATTTATTGGTATTTTTGCTGTAAGAAAACAACCTTTTTTTTCCTCTCCTTTTTTGTAGTACTATTAGCTGAACTTGATCTTTGTAAACTACTCAATGTTCTGCTCAAGGCAGATAAAATTGTGAACAATTTTTGGCTTGGGATACATTGAATTTAGGCAACAAGCTTAAATGTTCAATAAAGAAATGTTCAATAAATGCTTGTAGGGGTAGATTTCTAGTTATGTGTTTCAAAAGAGGGATTGAAAAAAAGGCTGAAAGATAAGTCAACTGTAATGTTACCGCTGTCACCAAAATGTAAATATTTTATGTTTTTACATGAGTTGGCCAACTAGTAAATTATAATTCCTCAAGATGTGAAGTCTGAGGGCAGACCACATTTACACCACTTCAAAATCAATTGCAATATACTGAGTTCCTGTTAGGCTACCTGGATACAAATGTCTTCATAATAAACTTTTCTTCCCAACCACATCCTTTCAGATCAAACACGTGTTTTAAAAGTGTTTCTTTTTTAGCTTGGAGGAAGAAAACAGCACATATGCTATAAATGTAGTGGGAAAAACAGCCGAATAATTGGGCAAAGAAAAGCTGTTCTTAGCACTTTCCAAAGTTTATTATTCAGTGCATTATTCAGACAACAGAAAAAAGCAACAGCAAAGTAGCATTGCATAGGAACGTGTGTGTGCACGGAGTATGCTCATGTGAAGGTGGAAAAGCTTGGATTCACCGGAAAAAGCAGAGTTTCAAACATGCTGTCACAGAGGAGCACTCAATGAGCAAGATTCTTCCTAGGGCTGGGAGGCAGGGCTGTCCCACCACAGCCAGGGAGCAGCCCCAGACCTGCACATAAAGCATCTCCTGGGAACAAGGTTGAGGCTGGACTGAGACATCAGCCCAGGTTCTGGATCAATGGGGCCAGCAATGGCTGGAGACAACTCTGTCCCAGGGGAAGGGACAGCCTCCACTGTGTCCCACCAGCAATGCTCTCTGGAGGAGCTCTCTCCAAGGCCACCAGAAGCATCTGCTCGGTGTTAGCCTTGATTTCAGGCAAACTCCCAGGATGGAGGAACTGGAGGATGTGCTCAGAGCTCTGCCAGATCTTAATGGTGATACATTCTCTGTTCATGCTAACTAATTTTCTGAGTGGCCTATTTGGTCTCAGGGGATAAGTTGTTATTTTTGTCTTGCTGTGTGTTTGTAAAAGAAAAAGATCAGCAGTCTGTAAAGCAAATTAAAAGCAAAACAAAACAACTTAAAATAAGGACTAAGGAGAGGATCTTAAGGGCAAAAGAAGCAAGGGCATCCTAGCATTTAGGACAAAGCCAACACAGTGGCAAATTATTTAGAAAATGTTCATTGGTCTCTGTACTGAAACCTTCAGCTTTTAGGTCAGATTGTATGATAAAGCAATGCATCTTCAGCATTGAGATAATTTGCAGTGAAAAAAGCTCTTTTTGGTGTTAGAGGTGAAGCCACTTCTTCCTGTTAGCATCTTGTCTTGCAGTCAGTTTTCAAAACCACACTATTCACAGTGCTCAAAAGGAAGGGAAAAAAACCCAGCCCCTAGATAGCTGAACTAGCCTCTCACAGAGGGACTTCCACAAATGTGACTGTCACTGATCCTTAGTGGCTAAAAGTGCAGAGCTGTGCAGGGGGTACAGGACAGGAAGATAGGTAGAGTACCAAAAATATTTGTGTTCCCATTGTAGCTCTGGATTTTCTGAGAGCTGTTGAGCAGAGCAGGTCACTTGCCTGCCTTCTGGTTTGTATTTTTCATGTTGTAAGTATTGACTGATTAAGTGGTTAATGCTCTTACTGTTGGTAACAGGCTTTGATGTCATTGCCTGTTGTTACAGACAATTTACTGAATCATTTCTTTGACAGTTTTTCCTTTGATCCAGCACATTTTCATTTCTTTATGTGATTAGAAAGTAATTAAAAAACAGATGCCTTTTGTATCTGTGCAATAAAGCTGAATTAATAAATATTATTGCATCCATAATGATCCTTCTTAGTAGTACAGTAGCTCACTGGGCTGAAATGCTGAAAGAAATAACTGCAAACAGAAATGTGGGTTAATATGCTCATGAGCAGCCAATGGTTAGAAACACTATTTGCTTGTAATGAAGACGGGTTCCTGCCTTGGAATGAAGCTGGACACTTTGTTTCAAATGGGAAACTTCAGTTTAGCTCTGGTAAAAAAAAATAGAAATACAAAAAAACAGCATTAAAACTTCATAAATCTTTATTTTTGTTCCTCCACCCACCTCCTACCTGCCTTCCCTACCCCCATAAACACAGCTACTTGGGCATCTGTGGTAACCAGAGGTTAGACAGGAGATTGTACCAAGTTTGGGATTATCTACACAGATGTTACACTGCTTTCCCTTACCATTGCATAACAATCCACTTGTCTACATCAAGAGCTGAGTTCTGATGAGGACTGAATACAAAATAAGAATAATTAAGATTAGAGGTAATTACTTGGGGAAATTGAACAATAAAAAGTAAACAAAACCCACTGAAGGGTGAGTGGGGTTCTTTCCTTGGAATAACTATTTGAAGGCAGAAGAGGCAGTCAGACACCAACCTGTGGGCAGTATTTCTAGGCTGGTTTACTGTGAAAGGTCATGTAAAGCCTTCCAGCTGGCATCATGCACTACTAGATTGAGAACATGACTCTTAACATGTGTGCTTTTTAACAGAGGACACCATTATTATAAGACCAAACCTGTGTTGCTGTATAATACATCAGACTATATGGAAATACTTTATTTCCAAGCAAATGCAGTATTAAGGAAAAGGTTGTCTGTGAAGCCCAACACTGCTGCTGCCATGATGCAAAGTGGCTGAAAACTACAGTATGCCTCTTCCTATAGGAGATACACTCCTAATTGTACCAGGGACATTTGGGGGCTCTCTTTTTTACAGAAAAAAAGTAATTATTTTTTTTCCTTTCAGGGCTACTATTCACCAACAGAGATTTTTCCTACCTCTCTCAAAGCTCTAATAAAATTAAAATTGTTCTTATATTTTTCTTCTTGAAAAATTATTCCAAGGGTTTGGCTCTAAATTAATTAACTACTTTGGCATTCAGGTTGTTCTTCATTTTGACTTTCTTGCTGGGTATGCCTTGCAAAAACATTCTAAGTTCTACGTGTTTTCAAATATTCCTTGGAGGTCATATTATTCTCATTGTCATCACCAATGCCAAACTGTTCTGGAACAGTTCTAGAAGAGTTCATGTTGCAAGGACATCAGAACTCATGTAAAGGACTTGTATTCTCTGCAGACACCTTTGAAGGATGGTGAAGTACTGATGTTTCTAGATATAAATGATACCTTTACTTAAAAAGACTGTTTTTTTAACTTAAATCCATGTTGAACCAAATAGATGCATAATTTTAGTGATGCTTATATTAACTATAGGTGTAGTGTTTGATTTGAGGTATGGTCTGACATGAAAATGTTCTTAGCAGGAAAAAACCAACTGAACAATGCTTTTGCAGTAAGTCTGACTTAAAAAAAAAGAAAAAACAAACAAACAAACAAACAAAAAAAACCCCACCAACATTAATTTTTATGTGCACCAACAGTAATACTTTCTATAACCTGGAAATTTAGCAGTTCTGTATGAAGATAGCTTCTTGAAATCAATGTATGCTGATTTATACTAGGCTGGGCCTATATATATATATGCAGATATATGCAAGCAATTTTTTGAAACTGTTTAACATGCATTTTCTCAAGGATGAGAAGGTCTTAAGACACAAATATTAGTTTAGTACAGCTCAACTTTGAATAAAGGAACGAATGAATGAACATGTTATATAAGAAGACAGTTTATTTTTAACGAAATGTAGACAATATAGATATGAAGTTTCATAGGAGGAGACTGTCACCAGAATATAGTTATTTCCCAGATTCTAGTTAGGTCAGACATAAACACTTCCTAATTTTTCTTCAGCAGATGCCATGAAGAAACTTCAGTGGACATGAACAAATGACTGAAAGGATCATAGAATCATAGAATGTCAGGTTTGAAGGGACCTCAAGGATCATCTGGTTCATCCATTCTAGATAATACTGCAATTTAAATGAGATTTCTCAGCACCCTGTCAAACTGAGACTTAGGGGGAATCTACCACTTCCCCTTGTAGACCATGCCAATATTTGACTGTCCTCATGGTGAAAAATTTACCTCTTCTGTCCAATTGGAATCTCCTCAGGAACAACTTGTGCCCATTACACCTTGTCTTATCCATGTGACTCCTTGCAGATAGGGAGTCTCCATCTTCTTTGGAGCCACCTTTTAAGTATTAGAGCACCCTAATAAGGTCTCCCCTGAGCCTTTTCTTCCCAAGGCTGAACAAACACAATTTTCTCATCCTCTCCTCATATGGCAGGTGCTGCAGTCCTCTGATCATCTTTGTGGCCCTTTGGATTGCTTCAATCCTGTCCACATCCTTTTTGTAGAGTGGGGACCAAAACTGAACGCAATACTCCAGGTGTGGTCTGACAAGTGTCAAGTAGAGCAAGATGATGGCTTCTTTATCTCTGCTGATGATGCCCTTGTTGATACAGCCCAGCATCTTGTTGGTTTTCTTTGCTGCTGCAGCACTCTGTTCACTCATGTTGAGCCTATTTATCCACCCCAGGTTCCTTTCTACAAGGCTGCTCTCCAGACAAGTGGATCCCAGTCTGAACTGCACTCCTATGTTATATGTTCCCAGGAGCAGGACCATACATTTCTCAACATTGAACCTCATAAGGTTCTTGCTAGACCACTCCTTCTGTCTGTGTAATTCATCCTGGAGGGTGGCTCTCCCTTCTGGGGTATCAACTTCTCCACTCGTCTTGGCGTCATCAGCAAACTTCATCAGGGTGCTTTTGATGCCAACAGACAGGTCATTTACGAAGATGTTAAACAGCAACCTAAAGATGTCTGTGTCAGTCTCACTGATAACACAGATTTCCTTGAATGATACAATAATACCCCATCCCTTGGTTCTCAGAAGGTTCTCGTGGAATCCTGTCACTCAAGGTGGCTTTGCAATGCAATAAATTGACTTTCACTGCTGGATGCCATAAACTTACAATCAAAAGCAATTTTTCTACTGAAGTTTACATGCAAATGCTTGAGCATTTGAAGGTGCCTGCTGGGTTAATAAATACAGCATGCTGTATAATTGTGTTAGTTGGGAATTGTATTAAGCAAGGGAGAAAATAATAAGGTTGTCCCTACCTCCCCATTGCCTATTATAATTTGTGTATTTAAGTAACTCTGGCATGTTTTGCATTAATTAGAATGCATGGGCAATGAAGCTGGAGTTGTTATCATGTTGCTCCCAGGGGCATGTGCTCTGCTCACAAATTGAGCAAAAGAGCCTAAGTGTATAGGCTGCAGAAGTCTTATGTTCTGAACAGCAAGACCTACAGTAGTTTAGAGGAAAGGCAGTCAGAATGTGGAGCTCAGGCTTTTAACTTTATCACTGATATTTTTTTATAATCTTATAAAAGTAATTTTTCCGTTCTCAACTTTTTCTCATAGGACCCTGACGTGACCAGGAAAATGTGTTAGAAGTTCTCTGAGGCTGTATGTTTTATCTTTGCTTCAGTTTCCTATTGGTGAAATGGAGAGAATATTAAATACAGAACAATTAAAGCATACCTCAGAGGTTCTGTTACATGACCAGTTCAACAGATGTGTTAATATGGGCTGTGATGTTATCTGAGTTTTTATTATAGGCCTCAGATTTTAAATTTGGCGCAATTGGTGTTGTCACTGAGTTGAGCATTGTGTCTATCAGACAGTGTAAATTATGTTAGTTAGCAAGAAAAATAAATTTACAGTGGGAAAAACTAGCCAGGATCTGTACTTTACATTAGGGTCCTGCTTTTTCATTGTCTGCACTTCACACTGCAGATAGCTTTAAGAAAAGACCTCATTGTCCTTCAAAATCCTCTGGGAATCCTGGCAGGAATCCATGTCTCAGTCAATGCTGAAATTAAACCTGATGGTTATTGTCACCTCTCATTAAAGCTGCAGACTTACTACTACCATCAGAACCACATGGGAAACATATTTTTTTCATAAAATATCTAGACTTTTATAGTCCCTGTCAGCCATTAAATGAACTGTTAATCTCTAGCAATGTTAGACTTGATTCATGCTTGTATATAAATTACTTGTCACCCTTCTGGTTGCTGTGGGGGTATCTTAAATTAAGTACAATTCTAAAAAGGGACTTAAAAACCCCTTCTAAGAGCTTTTTATCTGCTCAGGACAGAATGAGTCCTAGCATAAATAAGACACAGCTTTTTTTGGTTTATTTTTATTTTCTACTTGTGTGGGGAGTCCATCTGATGCCCATGAAATCATCACCTAGAGACCTCATCAATAACTGTGGAAGCACCTTTGTGTTCACTGGGATTTATTTTTTTTTAATATATGGTTTTAGATGTTTTGAACTAAAGCCCAGCTTCCTTTGGAATAAAGGCTGAGATTTGTAACTTTAAAAAAAAAAATCACCCTTTTTCATGTCACTGGTATGTCTTAACTTTTTTCTTGATTTTCCACTTCTGGCACCCAAGACCAATATTATTACAGAGGTTGGGGACAAGGGGATGTTTGGAGACTGAGTCACAGTCAAAGATAAAGTGTAAAACCAAATCTTGCAGTTCTGATCATAAGAAAATCACAGCTGAGCTTTTCCAGTAAGAGTAGATGTAGTGACCTGGGTATCTTAGTCTAGTTCAAGTAGAGACCACTGCATTTGGTCTACCAAAAACCTCTGTGTTTCTATCTGGTAGCTTTTGTCATTTCCTGAGCCCAGAAATGACAGGGCTGAATTTCATTGCTGGGAAGGAAGTTCTTCAGTACAGTATGAACAGTGTGGAAGGTAATAACAACATGTATACAGATAATCACTACATTTGTAATTGACACAAGGTGTGAATAAATTTATTTACTGGCAATTAATGTGACTGGCAAAGCATTCTTGTAAGAAGTTGAAAACTCCCTTGTCCCTATAGAAAGGGACAGAAAATGTAATGTGTTCTAGAGCTGCTGGAATCCACATCTGCTTAAGCTTTATTCCTTATCAATCAGGTACACCCTATATCTCCTGGAATTCCAAGCAGTAGCAATGATGCCTATATGATGCTCTGGAGTACACAGACAAGAATTAATCTGAGCAGGCAAAAAAAGTCATCAGGTTGTCTTTAATATTTGCAGAAGATATGAAGGGTAATTTTTAACAGAGATGAAAGTAAACATCTGAAAAAAAAAAAAAAAAGCAGTACTCCTGGCTGCCATGCTTGAGTATGCTTCCATGGGAGGAAGAAAGAGAATTTCACCTATTATAATGAAGAAGAAAAACAGATGTGAAACAGAAAGATGATGACATTATTCCCCTAAAGAGCTATTGTCTCCTGCCTTAAATGACTAGAAGAAAGTAAATTCCAATGGGACAGAGTATGTCTATTAGGAAAAATTGATCATGCCTGTTCCATGATCTGAAGTAGTGATTTTGATGTAGTGCAGGTGCCTGTCTGTATGGGGAAAGACTGCATGGGGAAAGACTGAGGACAAAATATGACTGTCCTCATGAATCAACAAGCCTTTTTATTCCTTTAAGTAGGGCTTTCCAGCCTAGCTCTTTGGTAGCAGACTGGCTATGAATGCCTGCATCTATTATGTATGATTGATTCCTTTTAGATGTTGAGAATTAGCAACAGTCTGATGATGGACTGGGAGTTTTAAGTGACACTCTGGGTCCTGGAAACTTAAAAGATGAAAGATGAGCAATGGGAGAGGGAGGGAGACACTACAATATTGCTTATACTATGTTCATGGTTTCCAATTTTTGACCTTACCCCAATGAGGCAAAGGAAATTTCCCATAGCCTCTCTGTTAGTAGCCCCAAGAGATGTACTCATAGGTCACCAGAAGGTGTTCCTCTGGAAAAACAATCTGAAGTCACAACAGGCTTTTAAAATCTTCTTTCTAGACCAATGGAAAATGTTACTGCTTTTGATTGTTGCTAGTCTGGCCCAAATATTAGAGAAACCCCAGCTGGAGTTTCCTAAACCATCCAATATTACTTTCTTGGGAGTTTATTCCAATATGCTAGATTGGTAGGATTTATCTGGTCTGTAGTGCAAGGACAGGTATTTTATTTTATTGTATTTTCTCTCCCTTATCTCTGTCTCTTTTCTCTCCTTTGTTTCATTATTTATCTTCCTCATTTTGGCCACACTGAATTCTCCTGGAAGTTCAGAGAAAAGAGTGAGAGGGAGATAGGACAGATGAGCCACTTGTCCTAAGCCACTTGGGAGACTCTTATGAGTACAAATACACCTGTAACATGGAGAATCAATGGTTCCACCAAGTCTCCTTGCTGTTTAACTGCAGATTTGCCAGATAAATAATTTTTAAATCAGTGGATGTTTTTACAGCAGTGACTGATATTCAGCTTCATTTTCTTCCTGCTCACATTCTCTCCCAATACAAATAGGTGTGTGGAACCTCCCCAGTGCAGCTGAAAATGGGTGAAGGCAGGGTAAATGTTTTTTGTTGATTTCTCCACTTTATTTAATTCTGGAAGAAGATGTTTGTTCAACATCCAAGTGAAAAAAACAACTCACTATCCATGTAAAATTGAATGGGCACAAATGACTACTTTCTAAGGTGTTCCATGCTAGATAATGAGGATTAGCTATCAAATATGAGGTTGTTATTCAGTCTTTCTCATCTATTGGTACCTCAGCCCATCTGCTTATGTTTCATACTGGGAAACTGGTGATTGGCACTTATGAGATACAAGCAGCTTTCAGTTGAGACCTGTATTGGCTCACTTCACATAGGTTTCACCTCAGTTATCACTACATTCAGAGCTGCTGATATTGTCTAATACCATAACTAGAGTAGTCTGTAGGAAATAAAAAATCACAGTATTCAGAAAAAATACAGTAAAATAAGTTTTGACAAAATTCACTTTAAATATCAATAATTTTCATTAATTTCACAATGAGTTAAGAGTACCCTGTGTAGGGTGTCTGAAATTCCCTTCCTCCTTGCCCTAATGTCAATTCTAATATGTTGCCAGGAAGATATGCATTAAATATTCAATATAATGAATATAAATGACACATAGTTTTTTGGGTTTTTTTTTTTTCTGTGTGAAATACAGAAAATAGTGATGTTTGAGAGCATTTTAAATATTCCTCTTTTGGGATGTGTCTCACACTCAGGGCATAGTTTTGTGATAATACTGATGATAGTAAGCAATGTTAAGATACCAAATATGTTACAGCTCATATGTGAGATATTTCTCAGTGATGCTGATACTTCTGTTGATCTTGATTTAGCTGAAAAAGTCAATTAAGTTACTCTGAGTTTTATTAACATTATTTCTTTGGAATTATGTAAAGTTATGTGCTCATCCATGTGTAACTGTAGGCACAGAAGTTAGCAAAGATGATTTATGTTCCATTATAGTTCCTTGCCTTTTGTTCATTTTTTTGTTTTGTTTTTTTTCCCCAGTACTTTGCAGGCAACTAGTAATATTACAAAGACAACATAAACTTACAAAATCAATAACTTCTTTCTTTCCAAGCTTCAAGGTAGAAGCCAAACAGTGCATACAGAAATAGGATTATCCTATCCTAAATACAGGATTCTATTCTATAAGCATCTGCTTATTTCTGTAAGATTTTTCCTTTTGCTGATAGACTGATTAGAATGTTACCTTTCTCATAGATCTTTGCCAACTCAACCGTGACTTTGAGCAAGCTCCAGGGGGCAGAAAGCATCTTGCTCGCTGCAGAAATCTTTCACTGTACAATGTTTAGACCTTGAGGGCAAAGAAGAAGGAAGGTTCTTATCTCCTTGTTGGTATCTTAGAGTCTCAAGTGATCTTGGAGGATAAGGTATGAACATGGAGAAGTGAAGTGGGTAAATTACAAGGTTACAAAGGACAGTAAAAAATCCTCTAAATGATATTGTTCACTTAGTAACAACCTCTGTCCCATCCTCATGAATGAAAAATTACATTTTGCATTTTCACTTAGTTCTGTAGGGTTTCTGATTGTCCAGTACGGACCCTGATACTGTGATGCAGCTGTGAGATGCAAACTTGATTTAGTGAGGATAAGAAATGGGATGTTTACTTGTTCTGAGCCTGATCCTCAGCCTACTCAAGCATGAGAGTGAATTGTTGTTAATGCCTTGGGATACAGTACCCCACATCAAGATCCACAGGAGCTATTTTTGAAAAAAGAGGAAGTTAATGAGAATGACAAGGTAAGACATTAAATGTAGTAGAAGTGCTTTAGTAGGCTGTGGGTAATAGCCACATAAGGTATTGATTCAAGATGTCAGAAATAGTATCTCTAAAAGTGCTCTAATAACCCCAAATGCAAGAACAATTCCCCCTTATCAGCAAGATGACAGCTTGCACAGCACCAATCAAACATCACAACATGAGCAGGAGAGCAGACTTCCGCATGAATGCTCTTAGATGAGGTTTTTTTTGGAGGTTTCCCATCCTGAGACCAACTTCACCTCTATTTAGGTCTGAGAAAATTGTGACTATTGTGTAAAATGATAGCATTCCAGATTAGAGTACAGCTCTTCTATTTCCTACAGACACGTTTTAAATACCTTTTAGAAGAATTGCCATCCCTTTTACACTGGATTTTATCAACAGTCTTTAACAAAACAAGTATGTGTTAGTAGCTTCTAATGGGTCCCAGAGGAAGCTTTAAATGAGGAACTTAGAAAAAAGATGAAATCCAGGGCAATGCTCAGTCAGTGCATGCACTAGGATTGTCTGCTCTGCTTAGTTCAGAGGACATATATTGGAGTCGTTTACTATGTCTCTGTCCTGGTTTGGGCCAGGATAAAGGTGGTTTTCTGTTTCTGTACTTTTGCTTTTAGCTAAGTCCATTGTAAGTAGTTGCATTTGCTGAAATTAACAGCAAGTTTCTCATGCAGTGTGTGTGCTTTTAGGACTGATAACACTTGATGTTTATAGTTACTGCTAGAGACTGGTATGCAGAGCCAAGGACACAGAGGCCCCACCTGAACCCTCCTTTAGGGAGGAACAGACAAGATAGATGCCAGAATTAACCAAACAGAGTATTCCATCCCATATACGTCACACTCAGTATAAATTTGAGGCATCACGAGGGCCGAGCCAGATCTTTTCCTGCTTCCCTTCCTTCACCCGGCATCCTGGAAGGATCCTGTCTGTTCATCTGCCTGTGGTCCTGATCCGTGCCAGCCCATATCTGTGTGTTCCTGCCTCCAGTTCCCGACTGCTGCCGACTCCAGGAGTCCAGCCTGGACTTTCCCAGGGCTGCCCTACAGCCTCGGTGGTGACGTGAGAGTTATTGGGGGAAAGGAGGGAGGAATGTGGTTTCCATTTTCCTGTATATTTGTATATATTTAGTAATTTTACCTATTTATCACTACTGTTTCATTAAAGTTGTGTAGTTTAGTTTCCAACCCATAAGTCTCTCTCCCTTATTCTCTCTCCTTTCTCTATCAAGGAGAGAGAGATTAATAGAGAGCGTCTGTTATTCGGTTTAATCGCTGGGCCAGTGTTAAACCGTGACAGTCTCTATGTATTATCTGTAAGCTCTATGTAAGCACAGATGTAAGCTCTATTTTGAAACAGATGTATATGTATTGTCTTTCATTATATTTCATTATCTCTGGAAAAATAATGGTTCCTGCTAAGGGTACCAGCCTGTTAGAATAATGTGTGAAAGTGGGAAAAAAGAAAAAAAAAAAAAAAGGAAGAAAAAAAAGAGGGAGTGAGTGAAAGAAATTTACTCAATGTGCTGTGCACACTTTTCACTGGAAAGGCATTTAGAACATGTACATATGAGAATAAGAGTTGGTACAACACCTGGGACAGGTACTCAAGGTTCCAGCCAGCATCTGTGTGAAACTCCAAAAAGCTGGTGGCCAGATGATCTTTTTTTAAGCCAATATCAGTGCAGGGAGTAGCAGCCTCAGAACCCTGTTAGATCACAGCCCTGGACATCGTAGTGCCCTGTGCCATCCACTACCTGAAAGCAGTCACCTTTGCTGTTCTAAGGAAGAGGTTCCTCTTCCCCTCACTGCCTTCCAGTCTATCATTCTTTTCTAGTTTGCTTCTTGGACTGCCCAGCTTTTCTCACTACATCTCTTCCTTTTTCTTTGAACTCCGCCCTTTCTTCTCTCCATGTCTCCTTTCTTTCTCTGTACAGGCTTATTCCTGACAGATTAGGTTACACGTGGGCCTGGAAAAGGTTCTTCACTTGGTCAAGAATTATCACAGAATGTTTAGGTTAGAAGAGACCTCCAAGATCATCCAGTCCAGCCTTTGACTAACACCACAGTCAACTACTAAACCATGTCCTTAAGGACTAGGTCCAAATGCCCTTTAAATGCCTCCAGGGATGATGACTCTACCACTGTCCTGGGCAGGCCATTCCAATGCCTGACAACCCTCAGTGAAAAAATATTTCCTAATATCCAGGCTAAACCTCCCCTGGTGCAGCTTCCATCCATTCTCTTTGGTCCTATCACAGTCCACTAAGGAGAACGGTGATTCCATAGTCAGAATCATAGAATTGTTCAGGTTGGAAAAGACTTTTAAGATCATAGAGTCCATCCGTGTCCTAACCCTATTACCCTATTCCCAATGACTCACCATTAAACCATGTCTCCAAGCACTGCATCCATGTGATTTTTAAACACAATCAGGGATGGAGACTCAGCCACCTCCCTGGGGAGCTTTTTCCAGTGCTTAACAACCCTTTCTGTAAAGAAGTTTCTCCTGATATCCAGCCTAAATCTCCCCTGATGCAACTTGAAGCCATTTCCCCTTGTCCTGTCATCTGCCACCAGTGAGAAGAGACCAACCCCCCTCTCACTACAGCCTCCTTTCAGGTATTTGTAAGGAGTGATAAGGTCTCCCCTCAGCCTCCATATCCCCAGACTAAATAGCCCTTCAGTTGCCCCTCATAAGGGATGTTTTCCAAACCCTTCACCAGCTTTGTTGCACTTCTTTGGACTTGCTCCAACACCTCAATCTCCTTCCTGAACTGAGGTGCCCAAAACTGAACACAATACTCAAGGTGGGGCCTCACCAGTGCTGAGTACAGGGGTGGGATTGCTTCCCTAGTCCTGCTGGTCACACAGTTTCTGATATGAGGTGGGATGCTACCTGTGATGTATAAGAAGCTCAGATAACTGATCTGGTACAGTAATCTTTAAAAGAATAAGAACAAATTATGATGCAAATATTTCATTGCATTCCATGATATTGCTTTAGTGAGAGATGGAAATTTTCATTCTTAATGACTGCATTAATATTGTTCTTCCAGTACCAGTAGATGATGAGGGAGACAATGATGAAAGTTTAGGAGGAAAAATATTGACTCTTTCCCACATTATCCCTTTTTAGGACAAGCACCTTAAAAAAAAAAAAAAAAAAAAAAAAAGAGAGAGAGAAAAGGAAAAAAGTGATTAATTTTCAGTTTACCTATTCTTTAGCATAATCAACTTAATTTTAAGGTTTAATTTGATCTGTTCTAGGATGCAACAAAAAGTTAGTGGAAGATAAAAGGGGCATAGCAAGAAAAAATATTCAGAGTGAATAATTTAAGATCACATCCATAATTAATGGCATTTGGAAAGCTTCCTCTGGTGCTCTAATCATATCTCAAAATGTGCTAATTAGAGCAGTTTGGTACAAAATAGACTATGCAGGTGTTGAACAGCTTCTTCTGTTCTTTTTTAAGAAATGTCGGGGTAACTGGTTCTCCTGGAATTAGTGCTTGTATTTAATAAATGTTTCCCCTTTTAACATATATTTGACAGTTAAAGAGCATGCATATAATTATTACCTTGTTAAAAAAGGCTTGATCATGAATGCAGAGCAAAGTCAGATATTTTTAGTACAGAAACTTAAGTCTGTAGTAAACAGTGGGGCATCCCATAATGGCCATTGGGGATATAGCTAGTAAAGAGTTGATTCTGAAAAAAAGATCAGTGTTCCTGGCCTCAAAACACTGAAGGATCTGCATTTATCTACTTGAAATAATGTTACATAAAGCAGTTTTCATTTCAGCAAAGCTAATCCTTTGCTGAAAGCTTGGGCTATATTTAAGTGTTATCTTTTAGCAGGGCAGGATTTTGCTGGTCAGTTCCTCGTTTGTCTTGGAAATCAATGACAACTGACATCCGAGTTTCCTCTCTCCAACCCCTTGCCAAAAATAATCCTGGAAGAAATCAGCTGTGCATTCAGGTTTTTGTATATATTTATGCAATTTATGCATGTATTGGGGGCTGCAATGTCCAGCAAGCACATGTGAAAATACTGTTAAAGAGACAAATAAAACAGAAGATCATATTGTGTTTAAAATGAATATGTCATGACTCTGCAGGATGTGTTTTATATGATTATTCTAATACAAGGTTTTATTTTACTGAGGGTCTACAAAATTTAGGAGAATGAAACACAGTTTTATAACTTTAATATTAATAGCTGTAATAATTTTCTTTAAGGTTAGCTAACCTGGTTGAGAGCAGAGCTTCCTCCTACTACGTGCTGCACATTCATTTTAAGATGCTTTCTCAGGGAGTCTACAATCTGAAATATTAATCTTAAAAAATCTAACACTGGCTAAAACCAACTTTTCAAAAGACTCAGCAGTATCTGTACCTGGTTTCCTTTTTGTCCCAAGCTGTCAGTAGATTGCAGCCACCTCTGAATTAGCTCTTTCTCTGTGTTGTGTTCTCATTCCTACCCATTAACATTCAACTCTTCTCTGTCTTCTGCAGTTTGATGAATTGTTCTCTTAGATCAATTCATTTGACAACGAAATTTGCCCTTTTTGTATTGGTTATTTCTCCATGAATGTGGCACAATTTGCATTAATTAGTTTATTATTTGAAATTGTTTGCTGAATAGTTTGTTCCAACCCATTTCACTCATGTAGCTAATATTAATTTGAGTGTTTCATCCTAGTGATTTGCCATTCAAACTGTGTCCTATTTCACCATGTGGTGATTGTTTCTGATCCTGCTCTGGAATGGCACAATTAGAGTCAATCAAAAAGAGAAAAATACAGTTCATGGAAAGTTTTCAAAGAAAAGTTGAGTTCTGTTCTCTTACCACTCTGTTACTCTACTTTTCCTAAGAAAACACCCTGCATTTTTATTTTTCTGTTGCGTTCTTCCTCCTTCACAGTCCTAAGACCATGAGAAAAAAGTAGTTTAAAAGAAATCTCTATTTTATACTTCCAGTTCAAGATAAAAAAAAAAAATAATTGGGATTTTATTTTATCCACTAATAATTTTTTTGTTTGTTTGTTTTGTTTTGTTTTTCCAGCTGGGGACAGTTTTCCATGAAAACAGGCTCTTTGCAATAAAGATATATTTGACCCATCCAAGTTATAAATTCTATAAACAGTTTCTGCTTTCCCATGAATTAAAAGAATGCTTTGCCATTATTTATAAAATTCAGTGGGAATTAAAAGTTTTTTCCACTATCTCCATTTGTTTCAGGAAAGCAAATGACACCATCTGGAAATATCTGCAAAAGGAGAAGTAGAGTAAAGTTTCAGAATAATTCAGAAGCATGTTCACAAAACCTGGCTCTGTGCTGGGTGAAGCTCTAGTTTCTTCTGTAAACTTGTAGTGAACTTGGGACTATAATCACCTCATTTCTACTAAAATAGGTACAGATTAAGTTTGAACTCTTCTTAGGATGCAAAAATGGCTATAGCGTTTGATATATATATAGCACTCCAACTAAAGTAGAATTCTGTAGTCATGTATTAGAGATTAGAGTAATAATGGAATCCTTCCTACTCTTCAGTTAATCATAAGGGATGTTGAAAAACAGTAGCTGTGTACTTTTCTTAAAAAGGGAAAGAAGAAGAAAAGAACTCTCTTCAGCACAGATTTCAAATTTTTTAACCAAATCTGGAAAAGAAGGAGAATGTTACAGTATGTAATTATACACGTTATAATTTTCATTACTCTAAGGGTTCAGAAAATTTATCTGGGAAACCATAGGGTGACTGCTTATGGTGAAATCATGGAAAAGCAGAAAGGGGACACAAAGGGGAAAGCAAAAATCAATGGCATCATAATTAGTGCCAGTAGCATGATTTTATGGAAGAGTGATTCTGTCAAGCAAACAGGTATAATTTTTCATATCTTGGATCTGTTTGGTGAAGGCATCTCTGTGATATATCCAAGGCATTTCTGAATGGAATAATGTTCTGGTGAGGAAAGAACCACTGAACAAAATTGAGGGGCCACAGAACCAGGGTCATGACTGAGTGAGAGTAACTAAAAGTTCAAGTCATGGTTCCATGGGTTGGTTTCTGGGTGGCTGCTGCAGCTGTTTATTCTTGGTTTAATCTAATCCAGGAGGATTACACCTGTGAATGTCACACTTTTAAATTTTGGATGACACAAAATTAATAAATTAATAATTTGACCATTAAACAGCATATGGGCTATGGAGGCTGCTCTGGATCACTTATGGAAAGAAACAAGCAGGTACTTCAACACAAAGGTTTTAATGTAGTCACCTTACAAAGCTATATTTCTGGGCACACAGAAAATGTTAGGAGTTGTTGGAAGCTGGGACTTCACCCTTGAAATCAGTAACTGGAAAGCACAAGAGTTGAAACAACTGAACGGGAGGGGGCAACCTGATGTGGATAAGGCTCAATACAACTTCTGAAGAATTAGTTGGAAAATATCATGTATGAACAGGGGAGAAATAATTTTGCATTTGTTATGGCATGAAAAGGGACTTGCATGTTTCATTTTAGATATTGCAATTGCTTAAATGAGAATTTTAACTGTTATTACCAGCCATGAACTTCTGGCACCAATGATACACTTTTGTTTTGAGTTCTAACATTCTTCAAAAAAACTGATGCAGTATTGAAAAATATTCAGAAAAAAATAATAGGAGGCGTGGGTTTGTTGTTTTTGGTTTTTTTTTTTGAGTGTGTGGTTTGTTTTGTTTTTTGTGTTTTTTTTTTCCCTAGGGAGAAACTAAGAAAATTTAATCTGTTTAGTGCATCAAAGACAAAATTAAGTGGTGATGGTGGGAAGAGATGGCTTATTGTAGGTGGTATTTCTGTCAGAAAGATGGATCCATGAGATTCAGGAGCTGGAAGCTAGACTAAGGTAAATTCAAATTATAATTAATCAGCAGAACAACTTTCCTCCAGTTATGATGGATTCTCTATCAGTGGCAGCTTCTAAATCAAGTCTCAACCTCTTTAGAAAAGATACCTTAATGCTCAAAATAAGATAAAACTCCAAAAAGAAATAATTTATGTGAGATTTTTGGCCTACTGTGTAAAGGAGAAGGAAAGACCTCTACTCTTAAAATCTATGAAACTTGCCTTTGTAGTTTAGTTTTACTATCAATATTTAGGTCTTTTAAATAACTTTGGGATGTGTGTACAAAACCCCCTATGTCTTATAAGAGGGTTAACTTATAAATTAATCCAATAACCTAGTAAATATAATCAAACTGGCAAATAAAAGGAAAAAAAATAGCCTACTAACTGACAATTCTTTCTCACAGCTGGGACAAAAACTGTTTTACTGTTTCAGATACAGATGAAATATCTGGAAAGCTTTCTCAGAAAATTATAGATGTGGTCACATCTCTAAGTGCTTTTTCACCAGAGCTCCATATTAAGGAGTTAAAGAGCAAGTCTTTGTGGAACATCAGCAAGTTAAAGAACCTGAGTAATGACATCCCCAGTTCAAATAATTATATCAATACATGTGATATTGTCTCAGAGTTGTGGACCATGTGGAAATCTTTTCCTGTTGTCAGTGAGTCAGGCATCGTTGCATTGTTTAATTCAGTCTGTCTTTATGGTGGATATTTCTGTGCTAAAATACCCCAGCAGGGTATTTTTTTTGTATCAAGAAGCTACAGTCACTCCTGATACTCCAGGTAATGGCTGAACACTGCATGCTGCTGGGTCACAAAGCACTTTGGTTTATGCATCTTGCCTCTTGTTTGAAGTTCAGTTTTTGAACACTTACGAAATTGCAAGTTGCATCTCTGGAAAGGTTGGAGAAGGGAAGTTAGGTGCTTAGGGATGACTGGAAAATTCCCAGGATTGTTCTTCTATATCTGCTGTTCATAACTTGAAGGAGAAATTTTCCGTGTTCAGAAAAAGAGAATAAGCAGGACAGCAGACACTGGGACTGCACAATTCATCTCTGTTTCTCAGACCTTTTAGACAAATCTGAGAATAAGCTCTTTAAGAAGGGAGATGGGCGAGGAACAGAGAGGAAGGGGTTGTTACAAGTTATCAGGGCTTTCTGGAACATTCTTTTGTATGTCACTGATTTCTCTAAATAATGCACCCTGAGGGATGATTTTCTGGTTAGAAAATCATCTCAGGTTTGGCAGTTTAATCTGTGACGTCAGTTTAACTTTTTGCTATGTAGAGATGGGCTGAAAACAGATGAATAAATGAGGAAAAGTGCTGGAGTGCTGCTACTGCATCCCTGTCAAAAAAAGATAAAACCTCTGTGTTTCCCCAGTTTCTGTCCTGACCATCCTGTCTACCGTTGTGATACTCTTTCCCTTTACTCCTTTAATTAAAAGAAACCTCCATGCCCTTCTGGGGCAGACCCTGAGGAGAGATTGTTTTGGGATGAAAAGCATATTCTGCTCTTTCATCCTCTGCAAAAACCAGTTTGTTTTCCCTCTGTCAATCAGCATGAGAAAGCTTTTTTCACTCTTAGTGCATGGGAAACAAATATAAAGAAAAGAGAAAGCTCCAGGCAGTTTTAATGTGGGGGAATGGATTGCTGATGTAAAGCTGCTGCAGATGTAGCCTTGATTAGGTGTTAATGAATTGACAGTTGCTTATAAGTGAGCAGATCTGAGGGTGTGAAAGGAAGCAGAAAGATGGGGTAGTAAAAAGCCTTTGTCTCCTGGGGAAAGGTACATTTATACATTTCTCTCCTGCCATTTCTTGTATTCAGCCTGGATTTTCCCATCACTGTGTGGCAGCAAATCATTTTTCTTGCCAGCACAGTGAGGGGAGGTGAACTGCATGTTATGCATTCAACCGTGCTTTGAGTTGCTTCAGTTCTTCAACTCCAGGAAAGGACTGTACAAACCTGAACATGAGGGAATTTTTTTGGCAGATCTTGGTGTCACAATTATGGGGAAAGTTACGGAGGTAGATGGAGAAAAGACAAAGTGCACTGGAATTGGAAGGAACAGGAAGAATACAAGCAGAGATGAGAAGGGCACAAAACAAGATGCAGAGACAGGTAAAACAAGCTATTTCATCCACTGAGATCACAAATCACCTTTGACCATACAGGTAAAAAAAAGTGAGCAAAATGGCCAACAAATACCAATGTAACACCCAAGATTAAATATAACTGAAATAGTGCTAGGGAGGCATTGATAAAAAAAATTAAATTCTACTGGATAAAAACTCCAAAGAGTCAAATAGCATGGCAATAAGAGCAGTGGTAGGTTAAAA
Source organism: Calypte anna (assembly GCF_003957555.1). Taxonomy (NCBI): domain Eukaryota; kingdom Metazoa; phylum Chordata; class Aves; order Apodiformes; family Trochilidae; genus Calypte; species Calypte anna. The sequence goes on from NC_044246.1 coordinate 15,852,630, forward strand.
CACTTGCCATGCTTCTTAATGAAAGGCACACTTATATTATTTGACATACATGAATCTTCTTGGATTTTTTGGTTTTTTGTTTGTTTGTTTGTTTTTGGAGTGGTTCAATATCTAAAATCAGAGCATTTTCCTTGTCTGTCCTCAGCATGACATTAAAAATCTTTTTGTTTACTACAGGCTACATTGCTGCATTACTCTACTGTTCTTTCTAAATACTACTTCCTTTTCAAAAAAGTGTCTTCTAGTTGTGTTTGATACTTAGAATGTTTTGCTACCCGTATGCTACTTAGGCTGTATCAATCTCATAGAAATGGTCTGGCAAAATGGCAGGAATCCCAATGTATTGACTACTGCCAAGCAAGCTGAGTCACCCACATCTATTAATCCTGTAGATTCTGTTGGTATCATTCATTTTTCAGCAGAGTGAAAAAATTATCTACTCTTCTGTACAGATGGATAGCAGGTAAATAACAAAAAAATTAAAATAAGATTTTCCCACCTCCTTCCATCCCCAAGTCCTTTATCAAATGCATAGGCAGGAAAGCAAGAGATAAGTATCAAACTAATTGATTGCCCTATCATTTCTCCTCCTCTTTTCTCTCTGGAATTTGCAGTTGATCCATGCCTAAGACTAAGGAGGAACCTGTGTTGTTATCTTGTGGGGACAAATGGACTCAGTATCGTAAAACTAATGAATTTTGTCTGTAGGGGAAATAAAATCTATAGAGATTTAAGGAATCTGCCAGAGAAAAAGAACAAGCTGGGATCCTTCTAGGAACTTCAGTCTTCAGCCAAGAGCATTTGTGTTCTATTTAAAAATGCAGAAGGAACATTGACATCTAGTGTCTGTTCCCGTACTTCACTGAGGAGATTTAGTGCTCCACAATTCAAATTGAAGTGAAATTAGCCCCCAAATGAGTCTTTAAAAAGTCTTTTGGAGACCAAAGTCAATATCTATGGGCCTTTGGAGATGTAGCAATTGATTACCTGTCCAAGACAATGAGCATTAAAACCCAAAAAGATTTAGAAGCACATTTTACTGTTACAAAGCCTCACCTCTGATACCACTGTTGCACATTGACTGGTCCACGGTGAAGTTCAGTATATAAATAGAACATCTTGATCTAAGACCTAATTGAAGTTTTACAACATCCAGAAAACTATAAATTAGCACCTTTTGTTATAGTTCTGATATGCCTGGATTATGTACCTTTAGTGCATGATGGGAATAAAGTATACCAGATTTTTTGAGTCACTTATTCCTTTGCCTGCTAACACTGTTCTTTATCTCCCTGGCTTATAGAATTATGTCACCTTGTCTTCTCAAAGTCCCTTTCCAACTGGTGAGCTCTGCCAGCAGAATGCAAGAATCATTTCATCTCCTCTAAAATGAAGTCAATTGAGCAATTACTTTGTGATTCTCTGAGAGGCAGGAGCTGTTGAAGAAAGCCAACAGATTAAGAGTGAAAAGAGAATAGTTTTCTCACTATAGCTGCATATGACAAACTGAGTGACAGAAACTGTGTGGACATAGCAATTCAGAATGTGGTTTAGTTGGTTGGTGGTGTTGGATTGACAGTTGGACTTGATGATCTTAGAGGTCTTTTCCAACCCTACTGATCCTATGATTTATGAAGATTAAGTCAAGATATTGATGCTCTAAGTGAAATGGAACTGGGCAATTTCTTGGAATTCCAGTGTCATCTTGCATTTTTGTTTTTTCACTGAATCCCATGGCTGACCTCTGGTAATTAAGCAAGATTCCATTGGAGGAGAACTCAATAAGTGTTATAATTCTGAGCCTTAATTCAGGGTCTACTGTACCTAACCTGAATGTACCCATCATACTCAAGAGGCATTTGATTAATTGTTGTCTGTTAAAATACCTTGGGGGCTGGAGATTTCACAGTCCTGGGTGACAGTACTTAAAAGTACCATTGATGTCCAAGCAACGTTCCCCTTTCATGCCCCCTTTTGGAATTTTACACATGAAATATGAATGAATGTGTTGCCCATGCCAATGAATGCCATGCCTGCAGAGTGCCCTGTAAGCACTGTCACTCAAAACTCGTGTTCCAGAGAATCAGACTTTCTACACAGTACTGACCCATAATTCAATGAGGATAGTTTAAAGACAACCAAGGGCTTCACTTTATTAGAAGAGTGAGTCACCTGATTATTAGTATGAGAGCTAAAAGAATATATGTTGATTTGATTCTTCAGATAATCTTTACAGATTCCTGTGGGTGTTTTTTTAAATTGCTTGTGTTCACAGAAAGCTGTTTATTGCTTTTTTTATAGGTACTTTTTGATAAAGTAATCAACAAATGTGGTTTGGGAAATATGTGGTCTTACACTGTGTCTTGAGATACCAAATACCAGCAATCCAGCTTCAAAAATTCCTTTTTTTATGAAGAAAAAATTCATAGACAAAGAATAATTTTTTGTACTTTAGTTAAGTACATTAATTTTAAAAATACTAGAACCAAAAGTAATGTAAAGAAAATAGTGTTTCAGGAATATTCATGGAGTATTTTTTTTATTTCTAGGATTATTGCCTTCTATCTTTCCCAGACAGTTAGCATCAGAACTCTGTTAAGTTCCAGAGTGAATTCTCCCTGGAGGCTGCATGAGGGAGGAAATGGGAAAGACCAACACTTCCTTGCTGCTTTCTCCTTTTTTTTGAAGAAAAATCTCAAATCTCAAGAAAATCTCAAAAGTGTGGTCCATTTTCTCATAGGTCCTGATGTGGTGAGTAGTTAATAGCTTTAGTCAAAATATACACTGAACTTTAAACATAGTCATAATCTCACTGATTCATTTGGACTGTTCATATGCTTAGAAGAGATATAAATAGCATTAAATGTACATATTATATATTAGCAATCTATATACTCTCTCACAAAATTTCAAGCTGCTGTTTCAGTTACAAAAACTATGGGAATTCCAGTGTCCTGTAAATACATAAAATTACTGTAGACACATAGATCTGTGTCAGCCTTCTGGAATTTTACTGATTTGGAAATAGTTGCAGATTTTGCTAGTCAAAGTAAGGAAACCAGCCATCTCCAAACTCTTTGATTGTTCACTTCTTGCAGCCCACTGAAAAGCATACTTTTTATTTTAGTTTTGACAGTTAATTTAGCACAGAGAAACTTTGGGATTTTTTTTTCAAGTTACAAATAATTGCAAAAAATTATTTACTTATTTAATATTTTGCTATGAAACCAGGAAAGCTCATTATGGAATCAGGCCCTCAACCATATAATCTGATGACATTTTATCTTCTCTAGATACAGTTAATCAGACTTTTTAATATGCAACTGGTTTTGCACCAGAGGGAAATAGCAGGTGGCAGTGAAAATGAAATGAAGTTTACTTTGGGAAAAGTTTTAAGCCAATATTCTGCCATCTGAAGAGAAGTCTCAGCAGCTTTAGGAACTTTTATTGAGAAGCAAAAACTTTAGCTCAGTATCTGACTACCAATAGAAAGGTGCTTATTTTTATCTCCAGTAAGAGGAATATTAACTACATATCATTATATTTATGGTTTATCAGCCAAACTTTTGTCTTTGAGGGGGATCTAGAGAAAGCAGGATTAACTGATTTGCACAAGCAAAGGAAAACTACAGTATGAGGTATGCCATAACATGAAGACTTCCTGACAGTGAGGGTAGCTGATCAGAGAATTCCACACAAAACTCTCTTTTCTGAAATTAAATCATGAAAGTGAATTAAGCTAAAGTTAGCAGATAATTTTTGACTTCTGGAGATGAAAAGAACTCAAGAAATAGTTATCTTTTACAGATGGACATTATTGGTCCTCAGCCTGGGAAATAAAAAGATTAACTAAATAAGAGGAATGATAGAGACAAATGTGCCTGCTATGTGACAGCTGTGTAACTGAATGCTTCCAGCCAAATACTCTTTTTTGCTTTGGACAAAATAGGAGGATTTTGACTATTTGGGATTTCTGAAACTTGATGCTGAAAAGGCAGAGCAGCTCTGACAGGAATTAGAATTCTGCAACGGTGAGAGGCTTCACAAGTGTCCCTTAGATAACTATTTATTTTATGATCTACAGACACTGTTGCTCCTACAGAGAAAGACTGTGCATTTACAGTGGTTCTCAGGGAGAGGCTGAGAAGATAGCTCAATTTATGTTCTTTCTATGAAAGTTCGTGGGGCTGAGAAATCCCAGACTAAAATCTGATGTGTCAGGCTGAGACTGACCCCAAACTTGGTTCCTTGAGGAAAAACCTGACAGAAGATGAAATGAAGGAGAAAACAGACTTGGGGATGCAGAGCTGGCAGTCCTGAAGTCCCACTGTCTCCTTTAAACCACCACACAATCTGCAGAAATATGCAGCTCGTAAAAGCTTTACATTTTCATACACATATCAGACATGAACTGAGAGGAAGAGCCTGGAGAGTGAAGCAGGTATCCTTTGTGTCTTTGTTATTGCTGCCAACAGAAGAGAAAGACTTGGAACTGTTCATTAGTGAGAAAAATACATCCTAGCTATTCCTGTGCATCTCATGAAACTTCAGAATTATTTTTTTGTTTTGTCTCCACCACCCCTTCCAGGGATAAGGAACTCTTATTTGTCATTATTTTTATGATCTAAGACTCACAAAGTCTAAGTGATTTAACCAGTGATGTACAAGGAAACATGTGATTGAGCAGCAGTTAAACTGAGCATCTGCATCCCAGATTATCCTGTTTCCCTGTAAATAGCTGTTCCTTAGTGAATGGATTAAGAGACAGAGTTCTGTTTAGCTGCTGTAAAGCAGCATAAAACAACATTCATCATCAGTTCTAACAAGTGAATCATAGGGGCAGAGCTCCACCTGCTTTTTTAATCCCAGTCATTCCAAACTTCAGGAAATAAAATGAAAATGTTTCTCTGCAATTACAACCACTGCTAATGAGAGAACCTTCTACAGAGACATCCATTTCACTCTAGATCTGGGGAAGAGAATTTACTGCCTAGCAGAGGACTCGTTCTTTACTACAAACCCTGTTTGCTACTGTCATAAAGGTGTGACACTCAAGGTCAGGGTGAGAATGAGCTGAATTTCCTCTCCCTGATCTAGCAACATAGTCAAGGAGTCAAAGGTTAATTAAAACTGCTGTCACCTGACTAAGGTCAATATGCAACATTTTCTTCAGTTAATTCTACAGTCACCTAAAAGAAAGCCAGATTGGAGGGTTAGTAATCTCTATTTGCTAGGCATGTGCTTTACTTTTAGGAGGAGAAAGAAGGGGAAAAAAACCACAATAAAAGAGAGCTTCTGTGAAGTGTAAGCCTGTGGCAATGACTGGAAAATCTTTGTGTGTCTCCCAGTTGAACTTTGAGGTGACTAATGGGGAGCTGAGATAAGGTTTGTTTGTGCAGTAGCACAGTCCTCTGAGCATTGAGATCTTGCTCAAAGAAGCACAGAACCATCCTATGCTTTATTAAAGGAAGTGTCCAGGAAGGGAAGACAGCACTTTGCACAGAATGGGAAAGCTGAGAAAAAAGATGGGGAAAGTCTAGCTAACGCAAGTCAAAAGCTAAACTCTGTTTTTTGCCACGGGGAGAAAGCTTTCCATTCAAATAACTATGGATCATTTTACCTCAGTACTGACCTGTCCATTTTTCAGTAGAACAAACTGCCCTCAGTAGAAGATGAAATATCACAATTACACCTTGATATGAAGATTATTGCAGTGAGATCAGGATTGGTTTCTACATGCTGCTGGCCAAAGTTTGCACAGTAGTTGAAGACCTCTCCCTCACCATCTCAGCAGCTTTTAAACCTCTCCCTCTCTTCGTCCTCCTCACAGTTCCCAGTTAAATATATAACGTGTAATAGTGGAAAGCATTTTGAGATATAAAATTAAAACTAGGTTCTGCAAATCAATTAAAATTATAGACCCTTATTGTTTTGCAAAGCTTGTAACTAAAGCTCTTTCTTGGTGTTCGGCTGGTTGTTTTATTTCCCCCGTCTTTGAAACTCCATGAAGAAATTTCAACTAGGTGAGGATTCAGAGGTTTTCAAGCAAACAGGCAGGAATGCTAATGGAGTTTTCTTTACCATTCCATCATGTCCCAGAAGAAGACAGCCTCTTCCAGGACTGCAGCAGCATGGGTCTCCACCTCTGCATTTGTTAGCTCTGGAATGAAACAAGTGTTAGTGATGGCCCTGTGTCTCTCTTGGGACATAAGAGAGGAATGATACTCTTCTCTCTGAGGGATGTGAATAGCTTTCAATGACATGAGTAAGAGAATGAGACCCTGGGAGTTTGATGAAAATTATTTTGCTCTGATGACAATTTCTGCAAGAAGAAAAAGTTAAATGTCCTCACAAGTATGTCAGAAACAGTTTGCAGATCTCAAAGTGGTGCTAAGGAATGATTTTTTTAATTGAATTTTCTCTCTTCCATGTATGCTTGTTCTTTTGTGCTCTTTCTCTCTCGGGGGGGATCAATGCAGACTTTTAACAAGGTGAACTTTGAAATAGAAATCACAAAATGATTTTTTACAGCGCTTCAAAAAGGAAAGAAAAGGAACTCTAACATGTGCAGAGAAATGACAGGTCGCAGTTGTCTAAAGCCTTAGGGGTTCAGTCTAGTTTGCATATGAAAATTTTTCACATATATATGGTTAGAGAGCCACACAGTATTAAAGATTACAAAAATGTCATCACACAGTTATTCGTGTGCCGAGTAAATACTTATTTGCATATCCAGGTTGGGACAAAAGTCAAGACATAAGTCTTTGTTAAGAAAGTTACAGATTCAGGGTGAGGCCTGACTTTCAAGTCTAGTGACTTTATTCCACCTCTGTTCCCACAATTTGTTGCTTGTTTGGAAATCTGTCTCTATGCATTTCGTGTCCTTTTTTTTTTTGAAGCCTGAGGTTTTCATAGTGGTGCATCAGGGCTGCAGCACAGTCAGTTCATCCTTCTTAACCACCCCTCACATCTACTGAATTTGCTCTCAGACATCATCTTTCTTATCTTCTTTCACAGTTCAGCTAAATAGTTCTTTCTCGTCTGCTTGCCAGCTCCTCTGTTTGGGATTACTGTGATCTCATCAAACATCAGTCTCTGATCCTTTGCAGCCATGAATAAAGATTTTCTTTCATAAAATATTAGTGTTTCTGAATCCTCCCTCTTCATTAGACTAACTCTGAGTGTTAACAAATGCACTAAATATATTATATATATAATAACACATAATATATATAATATTAATATAATTTTATATATATAACAATAAATATATTAAAGATGGGCATTGGTGGTGCTCTTTCAAATCACCATCTGTGGCCCAGAAAGGAACTTCTCTTGGACTCCTGGTTTTGAAGGCTTTGGATGGCCATGCCTTACAGAGTACATTCTATTTTAATACTTTTTTTTTTTTCCTAGTTATCTTTTCTGCCTCTGGTCACTAGGTGCCTGGTAACATGGAAATGAACACAGATTCTGGCTCCTCTACACTATAAAAACATCTCTGTCAAATTTATTTGGCAATCCAGTCTGGTCCCTATGTGGCCATCATCAGAACTACTCAAACTTGCTTTTAAGGCCCCAAAAGAAAAATGTAGAATATATTTATTCCTTTTTTTTTCTTAAAGTCGTTATCTTTGAGCTGATATCTAGTTTAAACCTCATCTGATTTACATGCATAGAAAACATGTGCTTCCTCTGAAAAATTGTGTACTTAACAAACTATTAAATTCCAGTTATGTGGTATACCAAGTTTAATAGGGATATATGAATTCCTTGACTGATCTGCAAAATACCCTCCTAATATCTAAGTGATCTGGGTTCAACTTTCAACTTGTCAACAGTTTTCCTTTCCTGGCCCTCTGCAAGGGGCATTTCTGCTGCCAAAGGTTCACTGCCTCTCCAGGACACTGTAAATAAAACACACCACTGAAAATGAGTCTTTGAGATATTTCTTCCAGGAGGGACCATCTAATTAGGTAGGTAGATGGAATTTATTTTCAGATGCAAGGAAGGGCATACCAACACATCTAGCAATCTAGCCTGTAACCTGCTGTAGCTCAACAAAAAGATTAAAGTCCCACAGTGAGCCACAGAGAGTCTGTGCTTCTTTATCCAACTTATTTCTGAGATGTCGCCTCCTCATCACTGCTTGATTTAAAAGAAAAATTGATGCATCAGATTTCTGGATTGTATAAAGGTCTGCTAATCATTGACTTCTTTCAATTTCTAAAGGCTATTGCATCATTGTTAGAAATTTGATCCCTAGTATGTGACTTTGGAAGCCAAGATGATTTAATTGCAGGTGGGATATAGAAACACTAATGAAAGAAAACCACAATCTTTGGGAGAAAGGAGATTTTTGATATTAACACTGTCTTTACCTGCATAAAATTGACTGGAATTAATTTTTTACAGTTAATAGTAAAATATATTTCCTTATTTTTTTTTTCCATTTTATTAGGAAAATATTTCAGGTTTTCATATAATTATAAGGGTTTAACTTGGCAATTTAAAATTGCAGACATTATATTATATAATTTAGGTGAAAAAAGCAGTATTTTTGCATCAAATACGGATTTATCTAGAAGCTCTTCTCGACTTATAAAATATTTCAGTTAATTTTTATTGCCTGGATTTGTTAGCTACATCTTTTTCTTCACATAAACACATCTTTGGCTTCAGAAAATGGAAGTCCAATGCAATTATTCAGTTGTCAGATATAAGGATTCTTTAACAAATACCTGAGATGATTTTTTGGGTTTTTTAATCTTTCTTTTGAGGCTTGCCAAACTTGGGAGCATGGGGGAGCAGTAGGGTTTTTGGATTTAAAAAAATCATAATGAGCTGGCTGCCAGCTTTTCCAGTGTTACTTATTCTTTGCAGAGGGATTATGCCTGATACAAAATTTCCTGCACAGTTCAAAGGAAAAGTCATAAGCTGCAACAAAAGTGAGAAAAGGTAAGGAAGTTCAGATAAACAACGGGGAGCAGAGAAAGGTATGAAGCCAGGCAAGAGAGTACAGCAAAATACCACAGAGCCTCTGTATTCAGGTAGCCAGAGGTAACTAATTAAATCAATCAGAAGATACTATAAATCAATAGTTGTTTGGGTGTTGGCTTTTTGGTTGTTTGTTTGTTTTTGGTTGGGGTTTTATTGTGTTTATGTTTGTTGCTTTTCAGTTTTATTTTTAGAAAAATACTTGATTTTTATTTAATCTCAAAGATTTTTTTCCTCTTATTGCTGTCTTAGTATATTTACCTAAGCTTTGGCAGGTTTCAGCAACTCCAGATACAAGTCATTAAGTTCTGTTTTCTTTTGAGGCTTGTTTGTTTTACCTAATTACTTTTACATCAACTATTTTTAGGTTTCCACCATTCATTTTTATTGAGGTACTTAATTTTTAATTTATTTTTATATCTTGGTTGTTTTCCCAAGTGTAGGTTCTCAGTCCCTTCCAAAGGTCATGTAAAGGAAAAGCTAACTGCACATGCTTGGAGAAAAAGACTTTAACTGGTGAGTTCTTAAATGGACTTCCCTATGGCTCAAATTGCCTTTAAGTAGAGTTTGGTGGCTGCCAATAGCCCTTAATCTTTGAGAGGCAGAATGACATCAGAGTGATGCAAATCTGCTGCAAATAGCAGTATAATTGCTTGGTTATCAGCGTCCTGATAAATACAAATTAAGTGTGTTGCTTTTAGCACCTGAATGTGCAGTTGAAATTGGTGATGCAATTAATAACAAATATTTTCTACAATTTTCTGGTGTTAGGCCAAGCCCATAATTGTCCCTAGAGGCCTCTTACACAATGTACCAGGCAAATAGAAAACTGGAATGATCAGAGAAATAGGATGCTAGAAAAGGTTTTATTTCTAGAGGTGAGTAACCTAATGAGCACCATGATTTTCATATAGACTGTTAGCTTTTTTTGAGTCTTAGTACCTGATTCTTCTGCTCCTGTACATACTTTTTTTGTTTGGTTGTTTTTGTTTGGTTGTTTGTGGTTTTGGGTTGGTTGGGTTTTTTTATTTTTGGCTTGGCTTACTTCGCTTCAAAATTACAGCAGTATTTACTCAGCTCACAGAGTTACTGGGAACCTAAAAACCTTAATAAGCATCCCCTGAGCAGCTTGGTAAGAGTTGGACAAAAGCTGCTGTTGAGGTAACAGCAATTTCCTGAGAATGAACAGTGTCAAGCAGCATGGGGTATTTCATATGCTAGCTCTTACTTGCTGCTGTGTCAAAGACATGAAATATTAGCTTGGTGTAGATTAAGAGGTAACTAGTAAAACTGGATTCATTCTCAGACTGTTTGTTTTGGTTTATTTTGATAAATAAGAACTTGTCAAAATTCATTTGGAATGGTGAAACTATGCACGTATTTGTCTCTAACTGGAAGATTCAAGCATCACTTAAAAAAAATAGAGTCCATTAAAAAAATGGCAAGACCTTATCCCTTAGGCCTTTTCACAACTGAACTATTTACCCTTGTAAATGCCAAGCTGTTTTATTTCAGCAAAGCTTGCTTTGACTTTGAAACATTTTTCAGTTTAACATTGTCTGCCATGAATATGGGTCAAAAGTGTCAGTTGTGTGTCTGTATGAACTGTAAAGGAATGTCATACATCTGTGAATTCAGACCACAAGGAAGGCTTCACAGGAAGATTTCTATATCCTTTTCAGCAGGTGGGAATAAATAACCTCATGAGGAGCTAACCACTTGTTAGTATCCTAGATGAATGCAAGATAAACAGTAGTTAGAAGGAAGTTAAAACAGGTTACATGACCACCTTAATCTTTTGCAGCTCCAAGAGCAGCAGGCTCAGCCTCATCCCTCTCCCCATCCCTGTTGCCAGTGTTGATGTCATTGTCCCCTTTGTCTTGTGCTCAGTCAGCACTGTGCAGACCTGCGGTGACCAGAGTGAGGAATAGCTCCACTTACCTCTGGTTTTCATCAACGGGTTTGGCTTTCATCTGAATCCATTGGTGTGGGTTTCCATCTAGCTGGATGAAGGCAGGAGGTTGGATCAGATGGGCAGCAGTCATGTCTGCCTCTTCAGCAAAAGTCTGGACCTGTGGTGGTCTCAGTGGTCAGTATAACCATAGTATAATATATTTTCTGATAAAGTTTTGCATCAAGTGCATTCAGGAACAAAGGAGTGGAACAAAGTTTAATGTGAGTGGAAGCTCCTAGGGGGTGTGAGATGAAGAATGAATTTGTAAACATGTTAGGTTTGGGGGTTTTTCATTTTGTTTTGTTTTGTGGTTTTTTGTTTGGTTGGTTTGTGGGGGTTTTGTTGTTGTTTTTTTGTTTTTTTTTGTGTTTTTTTTTTTTTTTCAGAGTGTAAGTTTTCCTGCACTTTAGTTGTGGTAATTCACTGATTATAGGCTTCTCCCCTATAAGCTCAGCAAGACCACTCAGGATTTGCTAAGACAGGGTTTCTGCATAGAGGAGATCTTTTCCCAGTGCTTAAGCATTTACACCAGGCCCTGGAGGCAATCAATGCAATAGTGGGAAAAGCATATGAATACTAAGGATCTCCAACAAATATATAACACCTGTATTAAAAATAGAACCATTAGGTTGTTATTGATAAATATATATTTATAACATCCTACTTGTATAGACTAACTTTGTAACATACATTTCAACATTTAATTTTATTTTTAAGACAAATAAATAGATTGTTTTTCAAGTGGGCTGGAAAATACAAGCATGAAGCATTTTAGCAGAACGTGAGGCTTCAAGTTTAAACCAATATGAAATATTTCAGAAATAAGCAGTGAAATGTCAGTCCTGTTGGCTCAATTGCCAAATTGCTCACTGCTTATCACTGTCCTGTATTACGACAACCTCCTACCTTGCTGCTGAGTTTGGTGTGTTTGCCACAGTGTCCCACACCTTTCCCAAATTCCAGGCAGGTGTTCAGCTTCATGTATCTGTAATGTGCTAAAGGCAAGAAAAGTGGACAAATGTACAATGCAATGTCTGGATGTTCTCCTCATCCCTTCTTATTGCCTGAGAAATAATGTAAGGGTAAAGCACACTGTAGCACCAGTTACCCAAATAATTCTTTTTATAAGACTTGAGCACATGAAAAAGCTTACATATCTCTTGTAATATTACTGAAGTCAGTGAGACTGTTGTAGAGAACAAGTTTATTGATGGATCAGTTTTGCAAGACTAACTTCAGAAAGCAAAAATATGGATAGGCATGGATACTATCAACAGCAAGAGTCCAGAAACCCTCAAGTAATATGAATTAAAATAAATACTGCCCTAGCAATCAGCTAGAGAGGTGTCACTGCTAACAGAATGGAGAAACTCATTAAAAAGTAATGTCTAGGAGAGGAAGAAACTCCCAAAGCTTCTGCATCATATTTGCAAAGAAAGGGGTTTCTGGCAACTGGACTCTCTCTGGCTTTGTTTAGGGAGTGTATATTTGATGTAATAAGAATAATCTATATGTGTGCACCATAGGGATGTCTGATGACTGGCACTGTGTTACTGAAGACAAGAAAAGCAAGTCACCAAACCCCAAGCTGCTGCTGGGCTTGTCTCCTGTACAGCTCCTGGTGGAGCTGCAGCCTGCTGGGAGCAACAGGGAACCACAGGAAGAGGATTCTATTAGTGAGCATGAAATCAGGCTTCACATGACAATATTGCTCTTTTTTCATTAAATTGCAGTCAGTAAAATCATTGGGGCTATAGATGTCGGAAGACAGAGCCCGTATTTTGACTTATTCAGGGAGAAAATTATTCTTGACTTATACTTCCATTCCTGTCAGGTTGCCCAAGTTATTCTGCACTGGTGATGATGTGAGAAGAAGACAGGAATCAGAATCTATGAGCAATATTTTTTGAATATTCCTCCTGCATTAACTTCTGAACAGCCTCATGCTTGTGAGCAGCCCTTCTGAAGCTTGCCCCAGCAGTACAAGCAACAGCATACCTTGTCTTTGCTAGTGTAGCTCTTTTTGCTTGAGGTTCTCAAAGAACTCTGCAAAGCTTGGAAAGCTTCACAATTTAAGTAATACTCTTCTTGATGCCTGAGAAAACTGTGAAGAAAATAATGTAAACCAACACAGTCAGAGGTTTTGATGAGAGTATTTTTTGGTATACTGAATAGACAGGGCTGGGGCTTGGTTACTCTTCCCCGATGCTGGACCATGTAAGCTGCTTGCTCTGAGGTGCTGAGTTCTTAATTGTCCCAGCGGGACTCAAGAGCACTCAGGCTGCTACACATGCAGATGAACAAGAGATTTGTAGTCATTTCAAGGTGATACCCCAGAGTTCATTGCTTTTGCTTTTGTGATTGAGATTTCTTGAAGGGAAAATTTGAGAGCTTCTTGACAACAGAACAAGCTGGAAACACATAAGTTTAAACAGAGTACTGGTAACGTACTCTGTTACTCAGGGATAAAACAGATCCCTGCGAATTTTGTGCTAACTGAACTCCTGGAAAACCACAAGTGAGGCAGGAATTGATGTCAAATCCAAGGCACAAGGCCTGCTGAGGGTGTTTTGGTGAGGGTTATATTGAAAATATTTTCAGGGATGCTGCAACATCTGTGCTTGGTTCAGCAGAGCTATTCATTCCTCCAATCTACTTGGGCTGGGGTCCGGCTCCCCATTCCTAGGTCTGCCTGAAAATTTTCTGGCCACCTGCTTGTGAACAGCAATTTATATTGGTGATGTAATTTCATTTCTATATTTTGAATCTGTTGTATGTGTAATTACCATTGTGCTCTACCCTCCATATACTGAAATATCCTAATATTCTACAAGTTTTTATTGACGAACCACTTTTGGGCTCTGTATCATTTGCCAGTTCTAGTCACAACACTACGTTTAAAAAAAAATAAATCCTTGATAGACTTATTGGTCTGTTTTACTCAAGGATATATTCTCATTGCAAGAAAAATAGACTAAGAAAAGACACTGTTTAAGGAGTCAGAAAGAAATTACCATCCACAGCCCATGATTTTCTGTTACTTGGATCTCACTGTGCCCGTGGATATCATCTGCTCTTCTACACACAGATCCTGCTCATTTGTAGAGTCTGTTTGCTCAAGCCAGTGTAGTGATGAGGTTTCATATCCGTCTGGACTTAGTGTGGCTGTTTTTTTTTTCTTTTTAATAACTTCATTTGTTTGTTTGTTTATTTATTTGTCCCTTTGCCTCACCCATCTACTGTTATTATCTGTTAATACCAAATGTGAAATACACTTTAATCTATTGATGGGAGAAATACAATGGCTATATATGATTTTGCTTTCACTAAATGGTACTGGACCACTGGCATTAGGAATAGTTTTAGGTGGAAGCCAAACTAACTGCTGCAGAACAACATTGCTTTAGGGCAATACTGTAATAGTTGGAATAAATTGGCATCTTCATGTGGTCATGATGCCCACTGAGACTGAGGCCACATGTAAGGAACTGAAAATTTCTTGTTCTTCCTTCAGACTGTGCTAGTATCACCAGGTCTGTTTGCATTTACCTGCCATCTAACTGGATTTAGCATGTTCAGGTAAAAAGTCATGCAGTCATTTTTGCTGTGTTATGGCTACACAATATTTAGCTTGTCTAAAACTGCTGTTTAAGGTTACTGAAAGTGAATCAGCTAAGTATTTTGCAGATACAGAAGATTCCTAGGATATTGAGGATTTGATGCTAACTGGGTTCTCTTTGTTCATTTGATTCATACTGGGTTACTTGTTGGGATATGTCTTATATTTGGTGGTAGCTACTAACAATTAGCACTTCCCTGGCTGAGATCACAAATCTTAGAAATGGAGCAGTGCAATTTGCTGAACAGGGAAAAAACAAGTTTGCTGACGTCCATTTTTGGTTCTGATAACCATAGATCAGACTGAGATGACTCAGATCAATTGCACTGTTATTTCTAAAGGCCCTATATCTTGATGACTTTTTCAAATGTCAAATAAAAATGAAGAATAAAGCTGTATTTAGTCTCTAAAAGCATGCAGTCACTGGGATAGTTAGCACTGCTGCTGCTGTGTGCTTTTAGACACATAGATACAGATGTACATTTGTCACTTAGACCACATTCCTTTATTACAATGCATCTGCATTTCTTGTAGCATTCCACTCAGGAAATTCCACATGCCAGGGGATACTGCTGGTCCAATGCTTCTCCCTGAGCAGAGCTTCTCCATCCAACGGAGCTGTGTGACTCCTTCCCAAAGGATATTCCAGGTACAAGGAATTTACATGGGCTCAGTGGAAAGTGGGAGAGGTAGATATAGTAATTGTTGGTTGCTAGATAAACAAATCACAAAATGCATAAGAAATCCATGGACAAGTATTAGAATAGAAAGTATTGTGCTTGTCCTGGTTTCACTTTTCCTAGGTTTCCACTACTCACCTCTGTTGAAGACATAAAACAGAGCTAAATGTGCTCTGAAGCCAGCAAACAGTCTTATGTTCCTTCCCACCATTCCCTGTCCTGTCCAATACCCCAAACTTGCCCCATTCAGTCAATGTTTTAAGCTTCTGCAACTTTTCCAGCATAGGAATTCCTCAGCCAGCCACTGTATTTGTCTTTTCTGGAAACCTGTAATATTTAATTCCAGCTCTTTCAAGCACTATACAAGGAAACCCTTGAATGCCTATCAGAACCCTCCATATCACACTTTGTTTAGCAGAGGGAGTGTTGCTCTCTTCTTGTTTCAACCATTCTTATCAAAATGCCACTGTTTTTATCCATCCATTTTTATCCATCCATTTTATCCATCAATTTATCATCTTGTCTGTAGCCGTTCTTCTCCCCATAGTTCTAACTTCTAAATTTTTTCTTGAATCTATCTATATGTTAAATGTTTTTGAAAAAAATAAATATAGTAAAATATTCTGTCATTTAAATACTTTTAATCAGTTTTAGCACTTGTAAATCACTGATATGCATTCATATTGGAAACTGCTAAAGCTGCATTGGCTAGAAGCTGATATCCTAGACAGACTTTGTACAAGTGTAGGATGTTACATGTTAAGATTGAAGCACACCAGAAAGTTGTAAAAAGCTGAAGTTTGGAACAATAAATAGTGTTATAAATCAGGTCTTGGGTCAAACCACAGAAGTGACAGGGCTGGTTTGATGTTATGGGGATATAGATATTTATCAGGACAAATATTTTTACTGAATGTCACTATTCTATATCGAAGCAACTCAGTGTGGCTAAGAAAGCAGAATGATGTCTCTGTCCTAGCCTGGAATGTCAAGCTGTAGCTTTAGTGAAATTTGGACCATGCAAATAGTAACATTGATATCAGTAGCTCTGCAAAATGAATAAGGTTGTACAGGTCAGTTTTTAGACTTACAGCAGCCTCCCAGTGTGCTGCTCACATCCTCTGTACTTAAAACCTCACCTTTGCATGTGGCCTGCTGGGTCCATTAAAGCAGTGAGCTGAAGCAAACACAGCTGAAGCCAAAGGGTTAGAAGAGAGAAACCTGAGAAGAAAAACATCAGAAGACATGGGAGGAGGTTAGCTCTGCCTCCTGAAGAGTTCATGCCACCTTTCTGAGTCCCACTTCTTTTAAAGGGTCCACGGTCTGAAGTCCTCTTTGCAGCACAGTACCTAGCATGTTGTGCATGTTTGGAGAAATCAATCCATGGCTGTATGGTGCCTGTCCTCTCATCTCCAGATTGTGCTTTCACACTCATCTGAGACACACATCCGAGTCTGCTGTCTTTGATTTTTACATGTGCACGACAGTTCTGCTGCCTACACAGCCCTTTATTTATAAAGGCTTGTTGCTGAGCCATGTGTTTGGGTGCTGAGGCTCCTTGAAATCCTAGATGAAATGGATATTCCAGCATTTAAGGGCAGTATAGGGAAAAGTGCAGCTAGAATGTTGGGGAAGAAGGATTTTTGGCTGCTTGAGATGTTAACTATAAATTTGTGTGCATAATTTTTCTTTACATACAGCTTATGCATAAAGTAATACATTCAATTTCCTACCTATACAGGAAAAGGGAAAGGAAACAAGCTATACATGAGATGGGACAAGGAAAAAGTGAAATAAAAGAAATTTAAAAATACTTATGGATGGTTTTGGGCTTTGTAAAATACTTTGTGTGTAGGTTGCTGTTGGAAGGCATAAACCACTGCCCAGAACCAATAAATAGCAGGTAGTAAGGATCACATCTGCTTTACATTCTAATTAAAATTTCAAACAAGCAGCTGAGATGCATGTTCTTCTGTAGCCAACTGGCTGTGGTGTTTTGAGAGCTGATGTGATGAAAGATGTAAGGATCTAAGTCAGTTCATCTGACTTACACCTCCAATTATTTGTGTGGAGGCATCACATTAAGGCCCCAATATCATTAGGAGCTCAGTACTGATCACATGAGACAACCCTTGTCCCACAGTTTGCAGTCTGAATGCACAGACAGGAATGAGATGAGAGAGGAAACGAGTGCAGGGACTTAAAATGAGCTGAGACAGTGATGGTCTCTGTGCTTGTCAGAGATATGAATGGAATCCAGGATTTTAAATTCATAGTCCTATGCCTTAAGTGTAGGACAAAACACAGTGCTTGCTCATGATACTGTTAATCTTGTGAGAGTGTTTTCAGAAGCAGTGATGACTTGAAAGACAACAGAGAAAACCCCAAGAATGCTCCCTGGCTACCCCTGAGAAGTTTCAGAGTTGAATCCATCATGCACATACGTAAACTGTTTTTCTCAGTGTTGATTTTTTTGTTGCCTGGGAAGGTCTAGATGGAAGCAGAGAGATTTCCCTGGCTTGTGAAATGATGTAGATAGACAACAAGGCTAATTTTCCACAAGGAAGGGCAGTATTAAGCAGCATGTGTTGAAAGAAAACATTTTAAAATCAACAGGTTAGGATAACTTCTACTAGAGTAGTAAATAAACTATGGAGTTTTGTAAACAACTTTTATTAATATAACGTCTCTCTCTAAAAAAAAAAAGAAAAAAAAAAAAGAAAAGAAAAGAAAAAAAAAGCCTAAATTGCTGGAGGCTGCCATTTATATACTTCATGTATGTTAAAAGAGGCAATAGAGATATGCCAGTGAACAGTAGAGAATTTAGGCTGATTCAGTGATGGATAAGTTAATGGAACAATAAATTTGGGACTTTTTTATTGAGGTGTCAGAAAGTAAAAACACAAATATATCGGGTTGCTTAGTTTTGTGGAAAGTAAACCTTGTCAAAAAAACCAACAACTTTAATCTTTTTTTTTTTTTCCCCAAGATTACAAGACAGGTTAATGAAAACAACTTTGTTGATGCAGTGGATTTGTTGAATTTCTCCAAGGGATTTGATTTAGTACCACATGGCATCCTGAGGGGGAAAAAAAAAAAATGGAATTAACAAAGTACATTATATGTGGATTAAAATTCTCTCAGTTGCAGAGCTGAAAATGCAATAGTTAACAGATTATCAGCAAGCAAAATCTTTAACAATAAAACAATTTTGTAGATTCAAGTCTACTTTTTTTGTTTGGTTGGTTTTTTATGTCTTGTTAAAATTGACAAGAGGCATAGAGCCCGTAGAATGACAAAGTTCTGAGAATACTCTTCATAATTGTCTGATTTCTTCTGACATGGCACAGAAAGTGAGACTATTAATTTAAATATATTAGAAAATCAAGTGCCATTTTAAGTATCCTAGGGAACTGGATTCGGGTGCCTGGGACTGGTTGGTTTGAGACAGGATGTATGAGAAACTCAAACCTTTCCAGAAGAGCACCTGGGGCCACGTGTGATGTTTTCTAGTAATCTGAACAGGGCTACACAACCATGTTGAGGCAAATCCAGCTACAACTAATGTCTGTTAGGTGGGGGTTCATCTCCCACTTACAGCTTCTGATGCAGTATTTGCAATCTGAGAGGAAGAAGTCAGCCTAGGGTTCCCTGAGCTCAACTCCAGAAATTTTCAGTGCACCTTGTGTTAAGATTTCTGTTTGCAGGGCAAATACTATTCAGTGTTTGCCATCCCCTTTGAAATCACTTTCAGCTATACAACATCCACGTTTAAAGAAGAGCGAAACAAAGTAGAAATGGAAAAAGTATTTCCATGTAAACTTCATGAAGTTTAATCTCTTCAGCTTATCAAAGAGAAGATTGAAGGATTACCTGATTGTTTTGTAGAGGTCCTCAGACATGGAAAGCTATGATAATGAGAAGATTTGCAGTCCTGCAGACAGAGATATAATGAAATCCAATTATCTGGAAGTCAGACAAATTCAAGCTTGAAATAAAACACACATTTGAACTCTAAGGTTAATTAAATGTTGGAAGAATTTACATAAGGAAGTGATAGATCTGCCATTGCCTAGAGTCAGGTAAAACTTTATTTTTTTGTCCTTTTTGTCCAGTTTTTAGGCCTAATGTCATGGTCTCTGTGTGAAAGTTTTCTAACTAGGTGATCATAGGGATCCTTTCTATGCTATTGAAAAATTTATCCCCTTTGAGAAATGAGAAATATTGGAATGATAATGACAAAATAATTCCTTGGAGGAATGTATGACTATTCTCTCAGAACACCATTTTTTCTGATTGCCTCAGCAGATGTCAATGTGGCATAGTGTTCCTTCTTTTGATAAGCATAAACTTGCAGAGAAGTCAGCATAACAAGTAACAGGCAACTGAGTAAACACCTTTGCTCACGTATTGACTGTACACCCAAGTGTCAGTGTTTACTGACTGTTGATTTCTTCACTTGCACACTCATATAAATGTCAACATCTCTGTTCAGCAAAAACAGTTTCCCCTCTTGGCCAATTAATTGTTCATAATTTCTTCCTAATTTCTTCTTTCCTGGGGATTGCTGCTCTTTCCAGAAATACAAAAATATTAGCTCAAATTTTTGGTGGGCTTTCATTTTTGATCAACAAAGTCAGAGAAATTTACTTCAGAGGAGATCAAAGGAAATTGTCCCAGCACTCCTGCTGATGTGAAGAACATCCATGTTGTAAAGGTATGAGTCTGAGGGAGAGCATCAGCTATAAAGAACGTGGCTCGGGAGGAAATCCTAGCTAGAAGCTCCTGAGAAGCAGTAGGTGTGACTTACTATGAAAGGTGATGCAGAAGACAACAATTCTTGTTTATATTGTTTAGATTTAATTTTTACTTCTTGGCCAGTAAAAAGGCAAGAGAGGTGCAAGCTGCATACCTGTATCTAAATTTGGATTTCAGATCTGAATTCACATTTCAACTTCTTCCCAGTGTCAGAGGCATTCAGATATGCAGTTCACTGTGTTGTATCACAGACATGACTTACGACTGCAAGCTAGATTTAAATTTGGATCTCATATCTCTTCTGCAGAAAATATGAATGGCTTTGGATTTTGCATTTTAAATATCTTTCCTCTCTTCCACATGCCTTTCATCGAAAACTGAGCTTTATGAATAGCATATATTTTCATAGCTTTATGAATAGTATATAATTTCTTTAAATGTGGTGGGGAAAGCAGTAGTGGCAGACTGAAGAACCTGCTAGGTAGGCAGTGGACAATACAACAGAGATTGATAAAAAGTAGTTCTGGGAATTACATTGTCTAATGCTGATCTAAGAATGGACTGATCCAATTTAAGGGAAATAATTCCTCATATTCACAGAAGCATCTGAAGCAGCAAGTTGTTAGCTGCTTTTAGGTTTAGATACTGCATCAGAGAGTGCTTGCTGCACTGTTTTCCTTTCGGGCCCTTGGTCAGGATTTGTTATCTCTACACTGATCTGGTGATCCTCTTGCTCTAAAAGAGTGCTTCTATAAAAGATGCTTCTTTCCTGTACTTGATGTCAGTCAGCTGCCCATCATGGGTACTTTTCTTTGCAGCAGTGATTGCCCTTGACTTTTAGCTAGCTGCCTTTAAGCAGAGCTTAGCTGTGTGTCCTGTGTCTTAGTTTCCATCCCTTTTCCCACTAACAACTTTCTGTCAGCCTTGTAGCACCTTCCTTAAACAAAATAATACTAAGAAATCTTTTAACATCACTGGCTCCCCAATGGAAACAGAGAGGAGAGGTCAGCCTGAAATTGATTCTCCCACTGTGCAGTATCCATCAGGGGGTCTGTATTACCTAGCTCAAGAAATCTTAGGCCATGGACCTTGGTTAAATTGCCCCAATATTTATGACTTTGTTTCAATGAATTTAAGGGTGGACATACTGTAAAAACTTTTAGCATTTGAAGGAACTTTAATTTCTTATGATGAATGCCTCTTTACATGAATAAATGGGTGGACATGTATTCATTATAAATGGGTAGTACATGCACATGGTATAGATAGATATCTGAAAAGAATAATATGAAGATGGGAGAATAGGCAGGTGAATGTATAATGCTGCACATACTGAGAAAAACAGATGACTACAAAACTATCTCAGGAAAAAGTAGGAAATTTCTCACACAGTGATCTGAACTTCTGCACTTTGTGTCAGCATAACACAAACAAAATACAAAAAGGAGCTGCCTCAATTAAAGGTCACAGAGGCATTAAAGGAAATGTGCTGATTTTGGTAAAGGCAGCTGAAATACCTCCCCATGTGGAGGAGGGTTTTGGCATGAATCCTGCAAGCTGTAGGTAGAGTAATTGCCACTAAACTTTGCACCTCTGCAGAAAGATAAAGTAAAATGTAATTTAAGCATTTTAAAAATGCATTACTCTTTTTATAATCCACACTTAAAGAAGGTGCTGACAGGTATGGAGTATCACAGAGAAAAGTCTTACTAGCACAATCAGTGCTAAATGGTTGTGCTTTTTATTTAGGTTTCCTTTCATCTCTTATTTCTTTTCCTTGCAAAAGACTAAACTGATTACCAACTTTGTTTTGATGAGTTCCATCTTTCCCTACAAAATCAAGATAGCAGTTCATGCCATGGTTTTAAAATAAATTTTTTGCTGCAAGCATGGAGTCACCTCTCTTCTTTCGTGAGGCTTTCAATTTTTACTTTTATGACATATGTCTTGTTATTTCAGAGGTGAAGAAAAATCAGTCCTAATTTTAGCCAGGCATGCTGGGCCCACAGATGAAAAATACGAGCTTTGTCCAGACTTGTGAATTCCCCTGAAAACTTGCTAACTTTTATATATTCTCTGTCACATTTAAATTTTAAAGTAACATTTCAGCCTTCTGCACTGAGTTATGTACTTTAAAATGTTTAAATTGGTTTCGCTTTAATAAGCATTATTATTTCTATTACATGTCTAGAAACCCAATCTCTTTTGAATCTAAGAAAGTAACTTCTACTGCTTCCAGGTAACTGAGTCTTAGTAAAGGTTTCACAGAATCACAGAGTGGCTGAGTTTGAAAGTTGCCAGTGGAGATCAGCTTGTCCAACTCCCCTGCACAAGCAGGGCCACCTAGAGCAGGTTTCTGAGAACCATGCCCAGATGAATTGTGAATATTTCCATGGATGGAAATGTATATGCCAGCTCCCTGGGCAATCTGTACCAGTGTTTGGTCACACTCACTGAGGCTCTGTTGTCCTTGTACCTTCCTGTCAGGTATTTATATACATTGATAAGATCTCCCCATGTCCCTTCTCTTCCCCAAGCTGAGCAGCCTCATCTCTCTCATAGGAGAGATGCTCCAGTCCTTTAATCATCTTTGGAGTCCTATGTTGGACAGCAGTTTGGACACCACCACACTGGACTTGGACCTTCATACTGCACACTGTCTTTCAGCATTACCTAATTAGACCTTATAGTCCCCATTTCCTATGCTCTCACATAAAAATAAGTTTAGGTTTCTCCTGAAGCTGGCAGTGCTGTGCAGTTTGGATATGAACCACCCTATGGTGCTGTGGTCGGCTGCTCAGGATAGCTCTCTGAGACAGATGCCTTTAGTGATGTGGGCATTGCTTGAGTGGAAAAAATGGTCCTCAGGGATGCTAAATCAGAGCTTGACCTTTCAACAGATGGCACTTTTTTTATAGCTTAGCCCAGGGTCACATAAGAGTAGAAAAACAACTAAACTGCTAAAGCTCCATCATCGGGGCATCCCTCTGTGACATCGTAAATGAAGGTCAGATTTCTGTATTGTGTCAGCTCTGAGACAATATCACAGTAACATAACTGTGCCACTGAACTTTCAGTGGCAGAATGACAATATTTAGAGGTCCTACATAAACATAGGCAATAGAAAGTTTAAAGAAACTTTCAGAAACTTAAGTACATATTAAAATGTAAATAGCAAGAGAGAACAGTTTATATGAGATTATGGTGAAAAATCTGTATAATGATTATAAAACCTGATTTAATGAAACATGACAGGATGGGGCCCTGGGGCTGAAATCACCTAGATTCCACTCTTTAAACTCCATTATGCAAGAGTATTACAGCAATAAAAACGTTTGGGAAAGTAAGAGAGAGTGAACTACCACAGTCTTTAGTCTCCTGTCAATATTTTTGAATATGAGTTTTATTTTGGCCTTGTTCATTTCAAGCTTATTTAAATTCTGAAAGGCTTTTTGTTTCTTTTAACTCAGAGGAATATATAAATAACCCCAATAAAAACGAAATGATAGTTAGCTGAAGTATATATGGAGGATTCATACTACAATATGATTTGAGTGCTTGCCTTCCCCTCAGGCCCCTTTGCAATCCAGCCATGGATAAGTGCACACCCTCCTGCACAGTCAGGCAGACATGTTCTTGGTTAGATGCTTCAGGGATAGACACAGCAGCAGTCTCACAGCAAGGAAATAAATGCAGAGGTCTGTCCTCACATGGAACAAGACATGTGCCTTGCTGACCAGAACTCACCAACAATGATAAAGGTCCAGTCCCTCCCCATCACCACTCCTTCCGCTTTGCTCTATAAACTTACACTTTTGTGAACACAAATGTGTTGCATTTATGACAGAGCTGCTTATAAGCATGGATGTGTTTATTGTACAGCCAAAATTTGCTGCCGTGTAAAGTGCTTAAAAGCTGATCTGGCCTACAGCCCAGTAATGGGCTGCATCAATCAGTTTCAGTAACACCCTGGAATCAAATACCTGCATCTCAGCATGCAGGGCCAAGGTTCGTGTGTTTATACACCTTTGAAAGAAGTACAGGCCTTTCCATTATATTTTCTGGGAAACTGAGTCTAAAGCTATCACAGCCTGGTTCTGTTGCCATGGAAGTCAACAGCAATCCCTTTTAAAAACAGAGAAAATGAAAGGTTGAGTGAGAACTGATATGTCTCAGTAGAAATGCCAAATCGGTTGGCTTCCAAATTTTTACAATTAAGTGCATGTTTTTTTTCATTCCCTGTTAGGCACCAATGGTCTATCATGATCAATACTCTGTTGCACACCTGTGCTGCTCTAGAATAAAGTGACTGTTTTCTCTGTAGTGATCTGATGCAGATTTGCAAGATTTTGATAGCAATTTTTACTGAAGGAAAGGACATAGAAGTGGTTTTTAGTGACCTTGAAGGAAGAATTTGGGTTAACTTAGTATCTGCAGGCATTATTTCATATGTGTTACCGGTGGTAGACCTATTACACTTCTAAAATTACCATGTATTGAATATGTGTTCAGTTACTAATATTTAGCACAAGAGGTCAGACAGCACTCTGAGGAAGAAAAAAAGGTGCTTAAAAATTAAGGGAGTGAGAAGTAGTCACTCTGCAGTACGTCTCTTCATCAACAAGTTGCCTTTTGAAAATAAAAGGATGTGGTTTTGTCACAGCACATTTGCTCTTTTCGGTCTTTGTTCAGAGTGTGGTGTTGGTACCATGCATCCAGCTGTTTGAACAGAAAGGATTAACCTTTTCCTGGGGACAATTACACAGCCCAACTCCCTGTTGTTACTGCAGAGCTGCCAAGGAGCACAGCCAGGGAAACCTGTGGCGGGGTCCTGTTGTAATGAGTGTCTGTGTTTCAGGTGAGTGCTCCTGGCAGTTCCTAGGATGTGGATCTGGGTAGCTCCGAGCACTGTCTGTTCCTTTTTTGTGGTGATTTCTGGACACTGAGGCTCACGCTTGGTCACTCCACCCCAGCAGCCCTGGAGTGAGCCACAGATCCAGATGCAGTGAGGTGAGGTTGCCTTGCACTGGGCAGTGTGCATCAGCATCATTATGGGCCAAGGATGTGCATGGGAACACTAACTGGGACTCTACTAAAATCCTGGGAATTGCTGGAGGTCTTCGTCGTCAGCCTCTGCTCATAACCATGGGATCTTGCAGGCTGGTGTTCTAATGGGCCCCAAAAAACAGTGGTCTGAACCACATCTTGAACATGAAGATTATCCCCAACACTGTTCCTGTGTTAGTACTAGGAACATGGCAATGATAAAGAAAATATGATCACAGAAACTGCTGCAATATGTGTGTCTGATTGAACATCTCTTGTAGTGAAATGAGGCAACCAGGTGCCACTAATTGCTAGGGAGTGATCATGAGCTTGTGTCAAGCCCACCTGTGCCTAATTAGGGCGGGCCCCCACTGCACATGAGCAGGATTAGGGGGCCAATAAAAGGTGAGGCCTGAGTCACAGGCTCAGCTCAGTCCTGAGCACGCCTGCAGAGGGGTCAGTCGCTCTTGGAGCAACAGCACCGATCTGGGCTAGTCAACTCTGAGAGCCATAGGCTTAGAGCATTGCTCGTGAGTCTCTGCTGGAACACCTGGTTGGACCTTGAAGCGCCGTTCCCTAAGAGAGGTTCGTCTTGCTACAATCTCTTGTTCTTCCTATTTGTCTCATGTGCTAAAACACAGTAGACATTCTGAAAGAATATTTGCTTGTCTAGAAAAGAAACATTGCAAGCAAGAAATTTTGAGCTGTTTGGAAAACCATTCCAACTGACAAACACATGGAGAGGAGGTGAATGTTTCTGGAATTTTGCTGCCTCTCATCCATAACAAGTGGCTGAAAAATCAGGGAGTCAGCGAACAGTTTTTCCCTTTCTCCTTGTCTCTCCAGCTAAGTACACCAGGACCACGAGTCACACGTTCTCACAAAAATCAAAGTAGTTTTCATGCTTGTGGCTGCAGATGGGTGTTCAGAAATCAAATATTTATTCTTTGATTTTCCTTTTTGAGTGCTTAGGGAGGGCAGAGAGCTGGGAGACAGATAAAGGAAATGATGCACTGAAAAATGCCTATATAACTGTGAGAAGTCCTTGAAAACTAAAAGGCAGTTTTGAAAATTATTGATTTTATATGAAAATGACCTTGTTAATTTGGAAATATTTCCAGCTAAATTTCATATTGCCTCAGATTATGGTGAAGCACGGCTACAAGTTCACAAATATTACCTTGAACAGCAGCCACAGTGTAACAGTGAACACTAACACAGTTTGAAAAGAACATTAAACTTTAAGTCTATTAGTAACCATTGGAGAGCAAGCATAACAGAAGACTGCTCCAAAATCTGCCAGCAGCAAGCTGCTTCTACAGCTTCCATAGACCCCCCTGTGAAGCAAAAATTGGGGTTTAAGTTCTTCTCATCTTCTTAATTTTGCTAATGATGGGAAAAAATAAATAAGGATTCATGACTGATCTGTATGCTTGCATTTGAAACACAAAGCAGTGTTTTTTTCCATGCATAGTAATGATAGGATATTCATGTTTGTTTTCTGGCATGTTTGAAAACTGGAAGACTGGGTCAGAGTGATCTAAATATAATGGAGCTCTCAGCTGGGTTTTTGCAGTCATTTCTCTTTACTTTGTGAGAAAGAATATGAAATGGCCTCTTGAGAATACAGGGATTGTATGTATCAGGGCACATAGAATATGATAATTATTTTCTTATTGAAGAAGAAAAAATTTAGTAAAAAAAAAATCATATTCTTTATCTAGAAACTGCATCAGAGTATTTTAAGGGGAATCTGTCTGTTTCCCCATAATGATAAAATATGGATACCATGAAATATTAAATCAATCTGTTGACCAAAGGTTGTTGATATGTAGGGCAGAGGTGACTTATTTATTCAGAGCTGAAAACTGTTATATGGCTGTGATCAGTGCAGGGTTATGTAACCAGAAAAGGCAAAGATGGAGATGAAGGCAATCAGAAATGCAGAGACCAATCATTTGAAACTGATGAGAATTTTGCCTTTTCCATACCTGTGTTATACATTATGAATACCTCATCTAATACATTTAACCCACACTCCCATCTTTACTTTGTAAATCAGTGGTAAAATAGTATCAGATTTTACATAATTTACAGATAACTTGTAAACTTAGCATTAAAATTGCACTTAAAGCTCCTAAACTTCCGAATCTTCACTGCTGGTAACTCCCCTACTTGCATTTGCATCCAAAATGAAGAAAATTATTTTCTCTTAATGTGTCAAGCATTCAAGCAATTAAATTCATGAAGAATTATCTCATGTAACCACCAGCCTATGGCACATGACAGAAGTACTTTCACAAAAAGCACTGCCCATGGTTCTGTTAGCCTGCCTGTGAGCTCTGAGAGCCAGCCAGCCACTCAGTTCCCTATGGTCTGTTTCCTCAACTGTTTCATCATCATATAAAACTCTGATTACAGAAAAATACTCCCAGCTATTACTGAAGTGGCTTTAAAATGGAATTTGTTGTATGAAAATCAAGTACCTCCTCCTGCCAAGCTCTGGTCCAGGAGAAGTAGATTCATGACAGTGACACAGATGGGGTTGGACAAATTCAGAACATGAATGGATGGTGGATGGTGCCTTGTGACCTAGTGTGGTTTAATGCCAATATTATATGAATAGACACATGGATCAGAATAGAATTGTCACATCCTGCATTTGTGAAGTTTGACTCCAGGCTTGCATAAATCTAGCATAAAATAATGGTGACTGAAACTTTTATGTGTAGTCCCCAGTTAGTTGCTTAGAATATGAATATCATGTTACTGTTCCACTTGATATCTGGAAAAAAAATTATTAAATATTCAATATAATCAGGATTTTCCTGTGCAGTTCTGAGTAAACCAAATGCCATGCTAGAATCCTTCCTGTAGCAGCTGTGTTTCTTCTGGGTTACAGTAGAAACCAGAAGCTCTTAGAGGTGCACAAGAGGGTGAGGATGTTTCCATTCCTCATTGTCACTGGTGGTCATGACTTTGTCAGGACTGGAGTAGGTCAAGCATCCAAAAGTACCTATAAAGGTAACAGAATGTGAATGTATGCTGTGAGTTTTGTGTGGATTTATGTTCTCTGCTGAGCTGAGTTCCTATCCCTCTTGTGCTTGTGTTGTACTGGGTAGGATTCCAGATGAGTGTCTACTGATTGTTTTAAAATCACCAGGATATTATGAAGAGTGAATAATAAGGCAGAGTAATAATCATAATTAAAACCTGACTTTTTTTCCTTGAGGTAGCTCAATTTAAATTTAGTGGAGCTACAGAGAGTTCAGTTGGGTCTATTATTTCCTATTATATTTTCTGTCAGAGCTAAGATGTCATACAAGCACTTAAAACCCAAAAAGAATACAATTACTACATGTCAGTTCTGTGTGGGAGACAATTGGGCCAATCACTCTGATTCAAGTCTGTAACTAAGCACAGTAAAAGAACTGCACTGAAGATCTAGCAGTTAATTTAGTATGTAGAACTAAAAAGCAGTCAAGCTCTCCAGTCTTCCTCAAGTTTACTACCAAACAAAAATGACATATATTGTATTGGAATGAACTGGAAATGCAAGAATTCTATCAGATCAGCTCTGCAAAGTCTTGCAGAAGATGTGTGTCTTGAACAGGTAGTTCAGGGTAGATGCAGTGGAAATCCTCTCTGTATCCACACATTTTTTATATGTTGTGCAGGTCTTTATCTACAAATTATGTATATGCATATATGCAAGTTTTATATAGGTATATATTTTTGAGTTCTTTGTCTTTGAGTATTTTACACCTTGTTGACTTCAATAAATTTGCAAGCTCTGAGAGCAGAAGCTAAGCAGGAAGAAGCAAATTTTTTACAATGTCCTCTGTGTCTGATTTCTGTGTTTTCTCTTGTGCCTGAAGATACAGTGATAGGAACAGAAGTCTGCCTGAATTCATGACATATGTTGCTGCTGACAGCAGCAAAAAACCACCCTTGAGTGACTACCAGCAAGACTAAGCACAGGATGAACTCCCTGGCTGAATCTATGGGTGACTGGGAGAGATGTTAAGAGGTTTTTATACCAAATGTCTTCAATTAATTAAAACAAGGAGGGAAGGAAGGTCTAACTAACAAAATAACTGCATCTTCCATGCTTCCAGCAAGTCCAGCTGCTCTCACAGACAAGTGTAAATTCCTAACCAATTTTGCATTAATGAACTTTTCTATTCCAGCTCCACTAATGCTGAGGTTTTTACTTTCAGGCCCCTTGCTGTGTTGCAGAGCTTGCTATCAGCTATTTTTCATCTGTCCTCGATTCAGTGATCAGATCTGTCTGTTGCTGCTTTAGGAGGCAGAGATTGTAGCCAAGCTTAGTGAAGGGAAAAATATGTAGCAGGCAAACATAAGCATTACATGAAGTGCTTTTCCTGTGGGTTGCCAACCTCACTCTGACATCATGCAGATCAGGAATAATTTTCAATCAACAAAGAGAGGGTGGTTGCAGATGAAGCCTGAGACACCCAGAACACAAAGTCACACTGTGCTCACCCTCAGCTGAGCTGATGCTGAACACTGCTCAAAGATACAGGTGACTGCAAAGTACCATCTCATCAGAATTCCCACTAACATTCTTCATAATTTTTGCTCTCGGTGCAGGCAAATAAGAAAGTTCAAACAGGAAAATTGAGCTCTCAGCAAAGCAGAGTGGAAAAGTCCCAGCAACCACTACTTCCTGGCGTGGAAAACCAAGCTACAGCTGGTTACACTGAGAAAGATATTAAGACAGAGACATGGGACAGTCTTGCATCTTTATATGTTCTGTTTCCAGGTAAGGGTGGTTCACAGTGAACAAGAAAGCTCATTCCTCACACAGGTAAACTCTGTACAGCTTTGTAGGGCTTGAACAAGCCTAGGTCCTTGTGTCTGCAGCTTCTGCTACAGGGTCTGCCCTCTGTGGAAATAGAAAGGAGAAGGCTGAGGTGCAAATAGTTACAGAGGTGTGACACACCATTGCTGTTAGGAGGAAGTTTCTTGGGGTTCTGCCATGCCTTGCAAACAGGGTTTTCTCTGCTCCCCTTCCTCCCTCCTTGCTGGGGAGCTGATGAAAACACTCCATAAAAAACAGTGTAGATTCCAAGGTGGCCAGCTGGAAAACTGCCTGGCAATCTGAAATAGGAGCCAGTTGCAGATGACACATGCAGAGATAAAGTCCTCTTGTAGAGCCTGGCTAATCCTGCAGTGCAAAATGTGGAACTGTGCCTTTGCTGGAATTGCCTCTATCTGCATGCTTTGTGATCTAGCATTAATAACAGCAGAATTGTTCCCTCAGTTTATGTTTGGGTGGAAATGCAGGTGATAAATAGATGAGTTTGTTTGTATAAATATAAATAGATGAGTATGTTTGTGCCACTAGACAAGATACTGAGTTAATTAAATGCAAACAGAAATTTTAACACTTCTGAACATCTAAAAAATACCCAGTTAATATAAACACTGCCCTTTCCAGGTATTTGCCAAGAGAAGAGATCTGTACTAAATATGAAATGTAAAATTAATCAGGGGTAACCTGCAAGCCTGAGGGAGGGGAGCAAGTAACACATAATTAGTCTACAGCTTTTTAGCTCACCAAGAGCCACCTGAACCAGATAAGGACATCTATTTCAGGACATTAATACATTTTGGCATGTCAGCTGCAGATCTATGATCACAGGCATGCTGATTTGTGTTGGCTCACAGATCACTGTTAATCTATTTTACTATTTATTTATTGGATTACAAAATCACTTAGAAGATTAAATCCCTTGTATTCCTACATCTTGAAAAACTCTTCCCTTCTGGTCCTCTCAGTTGGAAATGGTATTTAGCAAAGCTAGGAAATGTTCAAAGAAGGACAACAGGAATGACTAAAGGGGTGGTATGACTGTGCTAATGGAAAACATCAACACCTGAGCCTGGAAATAGCAAGCACAAGACTCCAGAGCAACCCTCATTGTATCTGACAACACGTACTCATGTCTCATTTCTACTGAAAGCCTGAGCGCTTGGCTCAGCATCTCTCATTTTAAATGTATAAAAAAACTTCCAACGAAGTTTAAATGAGTGGCCTGGAATGCCTTGTCATGAGGAACTGAACAGAAAAACCCAGGCAAAAGCTCCTGTATGTGGGATGTAGATATAAAAGCAATTCTCTGCTGTTTTCAGCCAAGGGAGAGCTGGGTACCTGCCACTTTGAAAACCCACAGATTTCTGAGATTATCCTCTGATGAGCAGATTTTTCTTTAAATAGCATGCTGCAAGTTAACAGTCTTCAGAGAATTCCTTTGACAAAGTCCCTGAGAAAGTTTCTTTCTTAACTCTTAAGCTGCTGACTTGGAGTAATTGCTGAAGTGGTAGAGAAGGAAGGGGTTGGTACCATGATTTCCCCTATGGGTAATAACTTCTCGTGGCAGCAGAAGGGAAGCAGATACTGTGCTTGCAATGTGGGAGACAGTGGATAAATTCTGAGTTCAGAGGCATGTAGTGATAGCTGTTTTCTCTGCTCCAAGGCAATTTTCAAGAGGGTTTACATTTTTTGCTCTCCCAAATTACGATGAATACATCATAAGTATATGACATAAAAATCAGGACAAACTCTTGGATTTTTCCCTCCTCCTCACAGTGAATTAATTTGAATGTTAAAATGAAATGAAATATTCAGTTATGTAATTCACAAAAATCTCACATGCTTTGACAACTTTGTTTTCACTACTTGTTTTAAAATTCTAAACCTTTTCTGGCAAGCAAGAATTAACATTTCCCTATGAAAAATGTTCCACTGAAAACTGTCTGACTGAAATGTTACCATGCAGGAGAGGCTAAAAGTGCATTTTTTTTAATGGAAGCAGTTTGTATACTTGGAAACAAAACACAGTAGTCTGAAAAGCAAGACCTCTACAGGTAAATCAGCAAAATACCATGTCTTTTAGTGAAGCAGTGTGAATAATGTTGGCAGCAAATTTCATCCCTGATTTCTAAAGTAGGTTTTTTTCTTACAAATAGGCTGGAGCCTGGCAAAGGGATATCCTCTTGTAGCATAGTCATAGTATATTGGTAAGAACAAAAAGACCAGACTTTCTAAATGGATTCTGGAGGTGTCTTTGGCAGCTGGATTGCCAGAACCTCTGACAAAGGCTGTTAGACCTCCAGGCTTCAGGAGACCCCTGGTGAATGTGCAGGTGGAGTAACTACCTCAGGTCTGCAGCAGAGAGCAGGGGGGAGTCAAGTCATTTGCTTAGCTCCATTTCAGGTGCCAAAGCCTATACTAACTCTGCTACCCTGCTCCTGGGAAATCTGTTCCTCAGCATAAAAATGGAAACTGAGAACTTCTGAGAGTCAATGGAATCTTTCTCATGCTTTGGTACTTACAAGAATGGGGTCTGAATGCAGAGCCTTGGTGTCTCCATGCAAGTGGTGGGTATGGATCTGACTGTCACAACATTTGTGCAGCTCAGCTCCTGGGGACTTCTGTGCTAGCTCTTGTGTTCTTTAATATCTTCTGCTGTGACAGTCACTATCTGTTGGCATTTTTTCCACCACATTCCCCAACAAGAATCTTTCTTCAGGTTATTTTTTGTGCTTTTTAAATGTAAAAGCTGGGATAGGGAAATAGTTTGCAATAGGTGTACACTGGAGATGTCTGGAAGAGTCATAGCTGGCATCTGAAAGAAAAAAATCTCTGGAGTAAACCAAGAAAAAACAGAAAACAAATATTCTGTACTCACTGTATTTAACATCACTTGTACTGCAGCTGCAATTAATCTCAAGAGTACATTAAAAAACTTGGGACCTTGAATTAAAAATACATAATTCAGGTCATTCATAGAATCATAGAATCATAGAATTGGCTGGGTTGGAAGGGACCTCAGAGATCATCGAGTCCAACCCTTGAACCACCGTTGCGGTTGCTAGACCATGGCACTGAGTGCCACATCCAGTCTTTTTTTAAATATCTCCAGGGACGGAGAATCCACCACTTCAGTGGGCAGCCCATTCCAATGACGGATCACTCTTTCCGTAAAGAAATTCTTTCTAATATCTAACCTAAACTTCCCCTGGCACAACTTAAGTCCATGCCCTCTTGTCTTGTTGAAAGTTGTTTGGTAAAAGAGCCCAACCCCCACCTGGATAGAATCATATTCTTGTAAGTGGGCCTCACTGTAATAATATACATATGAATACTCCCAAGTCTCATACTGCTTCGGTTTATTGAAAATAGCTTGGTCTCTAGAAGCATAACTAGATAATATTTCTATGTAAATCATTATTGCCAGATGGATATCTGTTACATAGAGACAGCCAGACAAGTTACTGAATTTGCTAATGAAACTGGTAGAAGCAAAAGTTTTGTCTTTTACACTGAAATCAGAGTCCTGGGAGCAGGACCTTTACTTGGTCTACTTGTCCAATATCATAGTTTTTAACATCAGAGTTTAGATTGATGCCTCCTTCTTCTTACTAAAAAAGAATCATTCATTCAACACAATATATGGTGAAGACTTTGCAGATAAACAGTGCTGAGGTGCACCTTTGCCAAAAGCTTTTTAAAATACACAGTGTCAGGAGTTCAAAGGTCCACTACCTTGAACTTTGCTACAACACCTAAAGAAAACCACAGAGCTTTGTTTCAAACTCCAGCAAAGAAAGAACATAGGAATACAAGGTAATGATGTTCTTGAAGGCAATATATGGTGGTCAGTTTAGCCTTATTTCCAGTCTTCAGCTGCCCCTTTACACAGGTAAGGCCAGAGCCAATAAAACTCAATCAATTCCAGCAATACCCTCCACCAGACCTCTTGTGGGTTATCTGTCAAAGTAACATAGAGAAAAAAAGATAATCTATTGTACCTTGGCTTGAATGAAGAGGACTGTGGGAAATTAATTTACCAACGTACTGAAGACAGAACAGAAAAACTTCTGAAACTTTAGAAGTTTCATTTCTATTACTAGCATAAACTCAGCTCAGCAATATGAGACACAGCCTGAGGTCCTTTCTTTGCCTGTTGAACTTCATCAAGCTCCTAAATGAGCCTGTTTTATTGGAACAGACACAATCTAAGTATTTTTTGCTGTAATTTTTTAAACCTAGTGTTTTAATAACTCTGCTAAGTATTTCACACAAAAAATTTAGAAGACCTTACAAGATTTTGTTGTGAATATCTTATTCTATAAAATCTTCTCATATATATATATTATTCTGGATGACAGACATGATAAACAAATGCAAAATTGTTTTACTTTCCTATCATGTGTAATCTATTTTCTCTTAGGTTTTAACTTTTCAGCACAGTACACCCTACTTTTGAGGGCTGAGTCTTTTATTACAAAGGACTGTACAAACTGAAAAATAAATTATCTGAAGTGTTTTGCATGTAATTGCAAAGAACCATTGCCAGCTATTCTTCAGTGGGTTAAGAAGAAGGTCAAAAATGATTTATCTCAAGCTCACTGTAAATCTGTATCCCTTGTCCGCAGTAATGACAGCTCATTAGCTCTAAGTATGTAGATTTTTACTTTTAAATTGTTTCTTTAGTTTCTTTGTGTGTAACACTTTGTGTGGTGTTAAACACAAGAAAGCTGAGTTACGCATCAAAACTACAGTGATTATTTTTATTCTTGAGGTATTTGCATATTAAATGAAAATAAATTGATTTTCACCCTACATATAAAGCTCTAACTGTCTACCCATCAATGTACTTGTTCATCTATCTCATCTTTCACTTGGACAAAATTTTTAATTAATCCCAAAACAGAGTGTACCATTTGTTTGGAAAATTACAAAGTAAGAATTTGGGAAATTTATCTGTGCCTAAAGTCATGTAAATTTCTGGATCATCTGGATATATCATAGACTTCAGCCTTTATGAATTAGCATACCTATAGCAAGAACTAGAGTAATCCAAAGAACAAAGAAAGGAACAAACAAAATACACCCAACTCTAATACAGGAAAAGCAGGTCCCTTGGTAAGATGAAATTCATGCCCCACGTTGTCCTGTTACTCCAATTTAATATGATTTTATCGTGGTGTTAAAGTACCTTTTCCTCAGGCTGGCCACAGAAAACCAATAAAGCAAATGTGTTTGCTACATGCTAAGAGCAGAACCAACCACAGAGCAACCTCCAATTATCAGCTACTTCTTTCTGCTTTGTTAAATAAACACATGTGCATCTCTGTGGGGAAAAAAAAGAGTGAGAGAGAGAGTCAAGCAAAGGGAAGGTAGAAAATGTTGCCATAGAATTTCAACACATCAAAGCTTGCAGGAAAAAGTCACCCTGCTTTATACCTTATTTTTTAATTCCTTTTCTTGCTCTAAAATTAGATACATCCATTTCAAAGGAGCCATCTGGGCAATCCTAAGAAAAGCAGGAGAGACCAGACCTGATATTCTCTGAAGCTCACTCAACCTGAGGAAAAAAAAAAAAATAAAAAAAATCTTCTTTTTCCTTCTCTTTTTGATTTGAAGAACTAAATAAAGCAAAAGGAGACAAGAGAATCTCCTTTAGTGAAGGATAATAGAGAATGCTGTATCAGCTTTTCCTTAGACAATCCAAGGAGCTTGCTATAACAATGTATTTGAATTTGGTTTATAACAGAGTGGCAGCCAATATGGTAAATGCTTAATACAAGGCAGTGGTTCAGCATGCTACCTTCATTCAGAAAAAATATTGAAGGTTAAACTCTGCTATGCTATCAGTTTCTCCATTAGGTGCATATACTCTCCTGAGCAATAATCCCAGAGCCCAGTACTGATTTTATTTTACATATCTCCCACACAAGTAGGAATGACTTAACCATAGCAATCCTAAGGACAAAAAAACAGGCAAATCCTCCTATATATTTCTGATGTGGATAGGTTTTAGTGTACTTTTGTACTGGGGCAATTTTTTTTTCTCCTCTTAGGGTAAAAAGCCATGATAATTTTTTCATAGTCACTCTTGCCTCCTGTTTATGTTGAAGAATAACTTTCTGTAATGAGTGCTGTCAATTTCAATGAGCAGCCTGTGGAATAAAATAAAACTGACTGAAATAAAAAAGGAGATTCAAGCCCTCTAGAAGGAAGTAACTAAAGACTTGGATAGAGAATGACAGGCAGCTACTGTGGAAAGCAGAATATAGGCTGGATATCAGAGGCCATTTGTAGCTGAGAGACCTGTCAGACTTGCAGAGGCACCAGCAGGGCAAGCAGGGAAGCTTTTTGCTTGGATTTTTTTAAAGCAAATTGATCATTCTTGTTGAGAACACAGTTTAAGGTGCCTGAGGTATGGAATGAAATCAGAATGCACAGGAAGTACCCCAACTGCTTTTTACCCACCCAGTATTGGTGTTCATTGAATGGTAAATTGTTTGGGTTTGCTGGCATTGTGAAATGTAGGATTAGATTACCTTTACTACTTAGTTACAGTTGTAGTTACTGGTTAGCAACTTGTCTGGTCCCTGTTGAAACAAAGCACATGAATTGCCTTATCTTCAGTCACATTTCCACAATTCCTCCTTGCACTGCAAGCTTTCTGCTTGTTTATCTTCATGTTTTTGTCTGTTTCTCTTTCTTTTGTCCTCTTAACTGTTTATGTTAAGGAGAAGGTAATTTATTTTTTATCAAGCCCTTCAAAATTTTAAATGTTTACTGTAAATTTCCCTACAAATATTTCAAGCAGCTCCCTTCCAGGATTAATATTCTTCATTACCTACAAATCTACCTAGGCTTCAAATTGTCCCCTTTAAGTATGATTACTGTTCTACATTTATTAAAGCTGAACAACCAGTTTCATTTAAATGCTTGAGTGAGCTGTGTATCTTACTGTAAGGAAGATATAAAATAAAATGCTCTTGGTTTTTCTAACTCCCTAGTTTAAGATCCCAAACACCCTCATTGCACTCAAGCTAACAGGAGACATCTGCCTCATGTTATGTCTAACCTAAGTAATTTCAGCCATGCCCATCACCTGGCTTCTGAACTGCTTTTGCTGTATCCTCCCTTTCTTTCTTTACTAGAACAGCTGGTTCTTGGGTTTAGAGACTGTCAGAGACTTTGATTTCTGTATCGTGTCAATGTACAATATTTCCTGCTTATACAAGATTAGTTTAATCTTCCATCACGCTGCCCAGATCTCCAATGATTTTAAGTACAGCTGGGGAATTGCACAAACCTCTGCAGGGTTTTATTAGCTGAAATAACTTAATTTTCTATCATTTTCCAATAACTTGCTGTCTACTTCTTTCTCTGTTTTAGAAGTGCACTAAAAACATTGGGTACAATATTGACCTTTAGAGCACTTCCATCTTAACCATCTTTCAAGCTCAGAAATATTAATTTTACAGGTTATTTGAATTTAACATACTACCTAATATCCAATATTATCTAACCTTCTCACTCTACTGATCATATCTTTATTTTAATATATCCCAGTATCTCTTTTATGGATGACCATTCTCATTGTGTGAAATGGTCTGAGAGAGTTCTATCCATATGTAGATTTTAACCAGTTAAGAAAAAAACACAATAGTAAATGTAATAGTATTACAAAAACATTACCGTTGTTAGTTGGATTAAATTTTTTTGCTGTTTAGCACTTTGAATTGTAAGATCACAATTATTTAAGGAGGAAATAAAATACCAGAAAATCCAATTCACTGATGTGGAAATCGGGACATGCTGTACGTCAAACTGCATGGAGAGTGAGTGGCCTAACTCATGGCTTCCAAATTCCAGTGTTCTCCCCACTAATGTGTGCTCCCTTCTTGCTGGCATATTGCCAGTCTCCTTGTTACAGAACTTCAGCTGGTGTGAGGTATAATTTCTCATGAATACAGATGATCACTTTGTGGTAGTGAGTACTGAAAGACAGGAGAAAGACACGGTGTGATGCACACAGAGGTTGAGAGAGGTTGGCTTAGAAGGCACTCAGCTTCAGCATATGGTAATGCTGAGCAGGAGAGAGACACCAGAAATAATAGG
This sequence comes from Calypte anna, assembly GCF_003957555.1. Taxonomy (NCBI): domain Eukaryota; kingdom Metazoa; phylum Chordata; class Aves; order Apodiformes; family Trochilidae; genus Calypte; species Calypte anna. The sequence goes on from NC_044246.1 coordinate 15,890,636, forward strand.
AGCTGAAAGAGGTGGGGGGAGTTCTCATTAAAAAAATAAATTACAATGAAGTAATTTTATTTCACTCTGGGTAATAGTCTGATTTGGTACGAGGTATGAAAGGAAGTAAAATTAGCTGAGTGGTTAGAATGGATTTGTAAATGAATGAATGACCTTTGGAAGCAAAATTGCAATTCACTCAAAATGAACACTTACATTTTCATTTGTTTGAAAATGTTTCTCGTAATAGAATGTTTTGCAGAGAACAATTGCACTCAAGCAAATCTGTGTATCTTCAAGAAAGAAAAATAATGTAGAAAATAGGTGAAAGGAGAGAAAAGAGAGAATTTATAGGAATGAAACACATTCAGCTGTATGAAGAGCAACATACATAAGATCCTTTTCCAATTTCTAGACCTATCAGCTAACTTATTGGAGCCATTTAGTATCCCACACACATCCTTTTATCACCACGACAGGAGTAGTTGGTGCTAACTATTGGCACTGTGGCATCCAGCTAAGCAGTTCTGATTCCAGGAGAGGGGAATAGGTTTTGTTCAGAGTGATCAATGGCTTCTCCTAATGATGTATGAGTGGATCCTTCTTTTTATTCTCAGATGCAGGTTATTTTCCAGACTAATAATTAATTCTGTAAGATGTTTTTGTTTTGTTTAGTTCCCACTCACCAACTGAGGTTGCAGGTTGATAATTTTCCAGGGATGATAATTTTCCAGGGATGTGGGTGGTGCTCAACATTTTGTGAAGGGGTCAGGATCACTATAATGGCTTTAAAGCCTAATTATAGAACCAAGAATCACAAGATTTCCTGTTGTTTTTATTTTCATGCAACATGAATCCATGTCAGCTGCATCAGCCAAAAGAGAGTACTAGCTGCCCTCTAAACTTGATGAAGAATCCTAGAATCATAGAATGGTTTGGGTAAGAAGGGAACTTAAGAACAATCTAGTTCCAACTCTACCTGCCATGGGCAGGGGCATCTCCCTTGGCTGCTCAAAGCCCCATCCAGTATGTCTTGAATTTTTCCAGGCAGAGGGCATCCAGAACATCCCTAAACAACCTGTTCCAGTATCTCAGCACCCTCACAGGAAAGAATTTTTACCTAATGTCTAACCAAATATACCCTCTTTCAGTCTGAAACTGTTGCCCCTCATCCTGTCCCTACATGCCCTTGATAAAAGGCCCTCCCCAGCTTTCCTATTTTCCCCTGCAAACAACACAGGGGACATAGCTCACCAGCAAAGGGCTCTTAGCATCAATTTGCTATCATATCTATGCATAATATGCATAGATATGTGATCTAGCTGATATGGGTAATGATATATGCAAAGATGTAACAATATGAACTTCAGCATGTGTCAAAGTTTTGGAAGCTTCTGGTTTGAATGTGTTACACCTTATTCTGATTAATATTTTTGACTGCTGTTCCTAAGGAGAGCTCAAGTAATTTCATAAAAGTATGTTATTACAAGCTACTATAAATCTATGCTCACTAGACCTTGGAGCAAACACATTTTGCTAGATTTTTCTATATTTAAGCATCTGAAAGACAGATGTAGAGTTGTCTGCTTGTGACTTAGTTACTCTGAGTGTGGTTAATATGACCAAATTTAGCTAAATAGTTCAAGAGAGAATTCATGACTAATTCTTGCAAGAGGAGTATACCTGGCTAGCTCATGTGTAAACAACTTTATGGAAAACATCTGCTTTTACTCAAATGATTCCCCCTTAAGCTGTCTCTTTAAAGAAATTGCTTTTTGTAACAATGAACAAACTCAGGGTAAGGGTACTGGCTTTGATGCAAGCCAGGTTTTTTTGTTTGCTTTTTGGTTTTGGGGTTTTTTTTAATAACTTTTAATCCTAATTTCTTAGTTTATCTGAATTTTTAGCAGAGACAAGAAAGGGAGATCAAGACAAAAGTACCAGGGAAAACAGGGCAGAAGCAATGTTCTCAAAGCTTATTTTATGTGGCTTTAATTAACAGTAGTGCTGTTACCTCCATAAATGTTAAACCTAATATAGGTTGTGTCTTTATATTATCTGCTGAGGCTTTGAAAGAAGGATGTAATGAGATTTTGAAAAGTAATTTCCCTTGTATCTGTTCCTGCAACAACAAGAAGTTTTTCTTTCTCCTCTACCTCTTTCCTTTTGCAAAAACACACAGAAATATGTTCATAAGTTACTGTTCCTAGAACAGGTTATTTTATTTAGGTGTGTTTGTGCTGAGTGTTGAGCTGTAAATCTTTAGTGGTCAATCTTTATGCTTACGAATAGCACTCCAGGCACATTACATTACTGCAGAGCTGTGCTGGATGCGTGCAGCCAATTGCAATTAAAGGTCAGACATGAAGAGCCCAGATTACACAGGGAGAGGAACACTGCCTTGACTCTGCAAGGCTCTGCATAAGAATAAAGTTGCGACAGAAACAAAATATATAAGGTGGGAAGAGCACTCGAGCTGAGCTGCTGAAATGAACTGGTATCTAGCAACAAATTAAGGTCTCATGGTAATAATTGGACACCATCTGTAGCTGTGTAAGCACTGTGCAGACCAGTACCATCTAGCAGGCACACAGTTCTCCTGGTGTAGGACAAGAATTTGGCTGCACAGAGCATCAAACCTTCTGAGCTGCTGAGGGAGTGAAATTAGTTGTATGTAAGCTACCCCAGTCTCTGCAGTCTTGCCTTTAAACTAAAATAAGAGCCTTTGCAATATGTTTATTACCTGTTCAAAACATAAGTATGACCCATCTTTCACAGCACAGACATCTAAATGTGTTTGTAATTTAGATGATTCTGTACTGGAAAAATAAACTTTATTAATTGCCCATCTGGGGAAACACGTAAACCTGGAAGATATTGTCACTTGGCACTTAACATCAGAAGGGAGTTATTAACAAAACTTTCTCATATATAATCACACTATCTTTGCTTAGTCCTCTGTGCTACTATAATTTTCCTCAAGCTATTTTTTTTTTTAAACTTTTTCCAGCCAAAAAGAATAAATTGTGCCATACAAGAAGTTTCTAGATTAACAGGAAGGTCTTATGTGTTCCAGGATTTTCCTGTTGTAACTATATCAACCACAACATTCAGTTCAGGGCACTGATCTTGCTTGATTTCATAGCTGAGTAAAACATACATCTTTCTCAGGTCAGATTTCACATGTGCCTTATTCCTTCTGTGTGGTGTGAAGATCAGTTCCTGAATGGACAGTGAAGTGCTGGAAAACTCTGGTGGAGGAATGGCAAAAGGCAATCAGTACCAGAAATATTGCTGGCATCCTCTGCTTTGAGGAAAGGAAGTCATTAGGAAGTCACACAAGCTACGAATGCTGGCTGTTGTACTTCAGTAGTAATAACACTCTTCAGTGGATTTGGGAGACAAGTTCCTTGCAGGAGAAAGAAAGGGAAAGAACTCAAAAGGGTACAATGTCTCATGACCAAATATTCCATCTCCACATAGTTTTGTTGGAGCTCAGATATCCAGACCCCACTTGTTTTGCCAGTCACCGAATTGTTTGACAGTGTAAAAGAGGGAAGTTTAGCCCATTTCTGAACCAGTGAGATATCAGGATTCTGAGCCGAGTCTGCCTATCAGAGTAGGTTTATATAATAATAATTTAGTGTTAGAAGTTTCTGATTTTGAGTGCAGGATGAGAAGTGTGGCTAATTTGACAAGGCCTAGAAGATCTATTCCACCGAAGCAGAGCTGTGCATTAGTGTGGAGCTGCAGGGTGAATCAGTGCTAGAGACATACCTATAACTCCTGCCTGTTTCTGGTCTGATTTTGAAACACTGAACATCTTCCTGTATTTTCATTTTTTCCTCCTAGCTGAAAGAAAAGTGGAAAGGGAAGGAAGGCAACTGAAAATTGCTGAAAACTAATTGCGTGAAATCCCATTATCAGCCTGGGATTCATTTCTAGGCAAAGGCACAGCTCAATTTTATTCCTAACCTTTCCAGCACATACTTTCTCTTTTACCTGCAAACCATTTGAGAGTTTCTTGCTCTCAATCTAAATAATGTGCATTCACCAAGAGAATGGTATTTGGAGAAAGACATTCTAATACAACACAGATTATTAAGAAATATGTCACCACAAACCACCTAACACATTCCTTGAATTACAAAATGTAAGTGCACATACCATCTATATTGACTGAACAATTCATGTATAAATGCTAGGAAATCCAAGAGAGAGATTAGTCTAGGTAATGGAGCTAAAATCAAGTTAGTTTCTGAGATTATTCACAAGAGAAACATCTCCTTTGCAGTTTTGCTAGGCAGAAGGGTGGAGAAATTCTATGTGTTAGCCTCAGAAGCTATCCATGTAAATGTGTTTTTATCAATACACTTGGCTCTGCTGAAAATTGAGCTGTATTCCCAGCTGTGTGCCTGAACCTGGGCAGAGTCCAATGCATCCAAAGGTCTGAAACAAAGACATTTGGATCTGTGGAAGTACTTCTGTGGAAGCAATGATCAGAGATGTGAGAAAATACTGTATTTTTTGTTAACTTTATGCAAAATGTTAATCTCTCTAAAGTTCCTTTTTTTTGATACCCATCCTTTGCCCTTTCTTACGTCTGCCTTTCAGGCATTCTCTTCTCCTTCAGAAATGCCACTTCTTATTTTCATGCTTTGCAACATCTGTTTTCTTCATTCTCTCTCCCCCCATTACATGACAAGTCCCACCTGTTCTTTCTGCTATCCTATTGTCTTGTTCCCTCCCCTTTCCTTTATGGCATCTTTGAGTGGAAAGCAAAATGGCTGAATTCTGCATCCCACAGGTTTCCCTGTAGCTTTTCTGTTGACTTTAGTAGCTGCAGGTGGAGGTAATTTGATGAGATGCTAGACACAGGACACAGAGAACCTGTCATTTTACATCTTTCTTACCTACTGAAATATTCCTTAGTTTATCTTCACCTCTAGACATAGTAATAAGGTTTTTCACTTAACATTTTGAATTTGCTTGGAAAATAAGTTTATTCTTCAAATGAGAACAGACATTATTTCAACTAAAATATCTTCCTAACTAAGATTTTCAGTATTAAAAACTGAAAAGCAAGGGTACATAGTAAAAAATTAGACATCTGGGAGAGGACACCTCTGACCAGTAGTAGGTGTGTTCACTAGATCTCCATCTGAGACAATCTCTGTGGTTTCCTTCCATAGTCAGTGGAAAGACAGTAATTTTAAGATAATTATTAATCTTAAAGTAGATACTTAAAATAGGTCAGATGAATCACACCTTAACTGTACCTATTTCTCTCCATTGACTACAAAGGAAACCTGGGGTGACTGCTCTTAGACTGACGCCTACACTAAATGTCTAAGTTAGGTAAAATGAATCCCACCCTAGCTGTCATCTTCAACACTCATCATAACATGTTATTTCTTTTCCTTTTCATAAAACGAAAACTCCAAAGCAGAACAGCATTTTAAGACAAAACAAGAAATATTTCAGCTTGACAATTCCCCAGAAAAGATCGATTTTTGTGTGAAATTTTATATTTCCCTTTAACTTCTGGTCTTGATAAAACTAGGGGTTTTTTTCTTCTTTATGAAGAGAGCTTTTTAAATGAAAAATGTGATCTGACTCTCCCTGGTACATCAAAAACTTAGGGAGTGTTCCACCCCACTTGTCCTTGGGTACTGTTGACAAAACAGCTTCACAGGGGCCAGTTTGTGCCAAAAGTTGTGGGTAGTAATTTCATGACCAAGTCATTAGGAGCTGGGATGAGAAGTGCCAATCAATTTCTCATGGATTTGGCTCTATTGTCAGATGGCAATAACTTCTAGTCACTATTGACCTGGACTGGATTTGCACCAGTGGATAGAAAAGAAGAAAAGAAATTTATTACCAGTTCTTTAATCCACCCAGTTCAGCAAAATAGCCTTGTATCAAAATGTATCATTTATTTCCTTATACCTGCCTGGCAGGAGTGTAACTATAACAAACCACCTCAAACAGCAGTAGGATGTAGTAATATAGAGCAATTTAAGCATAATGGAGCTCAGAGCTTTCTAGTACTGTGAGATGGCAGGTTTTGGAGGGTGAGATATAAGGTAAGGAACAATTGCTTGTCTTATCCTCAGCCAGCAGTCACTGTCTATAAACATCCTACCTATTCATGTTTGCTTGGTCAGGAGGGATTTTCAGACCACTTTGAAACCTGCATTAAAACTATCTTAGACTTTGAAAAGGTCTACGGTAATTTTCTTCTGCCTGCTGTGACTTTCTTTTCCAAGCCCTAAAACTGCATGACTGATAGGTGGGTAATTTCTGAATTTCAGCTTACATCCTTCATCATTCAGTAATAAACCTGAAAAGAGCATCCTGGTGTGAGGAGAAATTGTAGTTCTATGTATTAGTCTATGTTCTCCTTTTACATTGGTCCATTCAACACCTTTGCCATTTGTCTTTCTCAATTCAGATTGAATGAGATGAGATAAATCAATGTCTCTTTGTAACCTCTGAATATTTTTTTCCCAGTAGAGTTCTTGCCTTAAAAGTAGTTGAGTTGAACAGCAGGGAAATTGAGATTTGTTGTCACTAAGGTCAATAGCAAATTCTCTATTGCATCAGTCGTTCACTTCTTGTCACTCACTTAGTACCAGCCCAGGTGGTTTTGGAAGAGGTTTTTCATTCATTTCTGTTCATACATTTTTCCTCAACCTCTGATTTAAATTTTGCTTACAGAAATTTATGATTAAATAGTAATTCCAAACCATGCATAGTTTTGCTAATTCTGTATTTTGGTTTAGAAGGGTTTGATTTTTCTGCTGAACAACTGAGATAAGAAACTTAAAAGCATGTTGCTGCCCAGAGAAAACAAAAATCCACTCAGCTCCTGTTGAACCTCTGAATGTGTGAAATGTGGCAGAGGTGCACACTCACCAGGCTGTCTAGTTCTGGGGAAGCCAATTCAGCCTCAAGTTTTGGAGAAGGTGCTTGCCTAACAAGGAAGACTCAGAGACCTCTGAGTCAAGTTTCCTCTAGAAAGGCTGAAACTAACAAAGAAAGATTTTCTCTGATGGATAGATTTTTTTCTGGGTAGTAAAAGAAACTCCAGATATTCCTCCATCCCATTTGGATGCCCCATTATAGTTGACTTGGTGTGGATGTCTGATGCCCCATGCTCAGAAATGTTATTCAAAACCTAAGGCACATACTTGAAGACTGAAATGTTGAGTTTATTTTTTTTCTGTTTTGGACATTTAAGATGGAGCTTAAAATAGTGAGAAGAGTGCAGTGTGGAAGGCTTCAGAGGGTAATTTTTTCTGTGAGGAGGCAGATGGACAGGATAGATACTAGTCTATCTAGTAAGAAAGATATACCTTGATCAGCTACTTTTCCTTTCTCTGTAAAAGACACAAAATTCATTAACATAATCTGCAAGCAAAATATGTGAGCATCCATGGCTGCTAATGGTCACAGACATTTTAATCTGTCCTTCCCTTGCTTATTTCCTGATGTTAATGGTTTTCAACCCTCAAGTTCTGCCATCTGGGATGATCTTCAGAGAGGATGATATTGTAAAAATACCACTGGTCTTGTTGACAACCACATTGGTTTTTCTCCTCTGTTTTCTGTTAAAGATTAGTTGCTATACTTAGTTCCCTATTTTATTTATTTCGTTAGTATATTTATTTAGTTCTGGTTGTGAGCTGCTCTTGAAATTAGACACATTGTAACAAAATAAAGTGTAGACTGCCTGCTGACTGTGTCAGATCAAGCTTTATAATATTTTATGTATATTGAAAGAGTATACACACTACCAGTAATAAGTATGCGCTGCCCTTGGGCTCAGCTCCTGCTACGTATTACAAATCTCAGAAATGTGCTCATTACTTTCCCTTAGCTGCAAAATTACTTTTATTGAGTTGCAATTAAGGTATCCTGTTATTTGCAATTGTTTTTCTAAAGGCTTTTTCCACATTTCTTCCCCTTCCTTTTCTATTCCATTGTGGGAACATAATAATGCTATTTGAGCCCTGAAATGCTCTGTGGCCAAATTTCCAGCCCAGGCTCACGATGTGTTTGACATCATAAAATGTTTGAAAATAAAGAGTAGAACTTGCACAGCTTTGTTTTATGATATTTGCCACTGTCTGGATTAATCCATCATTCATGAACCAATCTACATTTTAAAAATCATGTTTGTAATTTGAAGCTTTTCATTATTTAATGTGAATGAACCATTTGTGGCTCTTAGGTGGTTTGCAGTGCACTTGCATGACCATGTTTTGAATCACATATTATGTGATTAACCTTGCATAGTATTGTTGCAGTATTTTTAAATAGTCCATTACTGGCTTTTCCTTTGGGTCTGAATCAAAGCTTCCTAATTTAAAGCTGATTAGCCTCAATAAGAAATACTAACTGAAAAATTTTTCAATTTGTGTCTGGTATTAATGACCAAAAAATTTAAGAGCAAGTGGCATCTGAACACTTCTATTTCATCTGGTTCTGACCAATATAACAAGGAGGAAATCAAACCAAACCAAAACCAAAACCAAAAATCCAACAAGCCCTTAGGTAGCAATTTGTGGGAATGTTTTCAAAATTGGTCCCCACATCCAAACTTATCCATGGAGCAGACAGTTGTTTATAGTACAGGAGAAACAGAATATTGAAAGCAGATATGTAAAGGTCCCCTTGTATATGTATATTTTATGAAACTCTCTTTTACATGGATTACAAGCTCAAGCCTGTTTCTTATGCACTGAGATTTATGCAATAGAGAACTCTATATGAAAGAGGTTAAATATTTTTTTCTGTAAGGTGAGACATTGATGCAAGACTGCAAGAGAAATCCTCTAAGAATAGTAAATCCTATTTCAAGAACTTTCTGGCATTGTGTTTTGTGGAATGTCATCCTAAACAATTATTCTAGCTGATTGTTTCATCCTAAATATGTCTGGTTTTAATGGTATCTTTAAAAAGATGGATTCCCATAATAAAACTGATATGGAATACTGAGGTAGTACTCAATAATTTACTCAATAATTTTCTCAAACTGGGATTTTTTTTCTAAATTTGAACCAAAGGAACTATGGCTTAATTATGATACAGGGAATCCTGTTTTTTAATAGATAACTTACTTTTTAATTTTCTTGTTTGAAAAAATAGAATAAAGAAAAAATAAAGCAAAAGAAATCGTATTGTTAAAATAGGAAAGGCTGAATATCCTGTCACATTAGAAAGAGTTGGAAGGGAACCTGAGAGAACATATCATCTGTGTTTTTTGCCACAGTTACATTAACTGTAGAAATCATAAGATCATAGAATTATCATGGTTAGAAAGGACCTTCCTGATCATCTCGTACTACTGTCAGTCCTACACCACCTTAACCTCTAAATAATCTCACAAATCCCCACATCTATCCATTTTTTGAATACTCTCAGGTATGATGATTCTACCACCTCCCTGGGCAACTTCTTTCAATGATTAACCACCCTTTCAGCTACAAAATTTTTCCTCTGGAGCATTCTCTTGAATATTTGCAGCCTGTTTCCATATTTCCTCCCATTATCACCTTACTTAGATAATCCTTCCTTTCAGTCTTTCCCTATAAGTTATTGTTTCTAGAACTCTGAAAATTTCTTTTACTTCCTCTTTCTCCAACGTGGCCACATCTCTTCCTAAAGAGTGTCCTATACTTGTAATATATTTCTCTTTAACAACTTCTGTTGCAAACTTTTAAAATTTACATTAATGTGCATACTTCTTAATGACTGGAGTGCAGAGAGCTGCTTCTAATATATTAAAGATTATAATTTTCCAGATTATTATAGTAGTAAAGTTATTATTATTTTCTATATCTAAAGCACTGTTGAATTAATGGGTCTTCAAAGAGTTTTCCGGATTATAAACTTGTTGACTGAAACAAAATCAGAAGAGAGATTTTCACTGAGTTAATGAACAGGACTTTGATTATGATACAATTAATGTCAGTTTTACACTAGCATGACACTAGTAATGTAATGGAAGCTTTTCAGTGGTGTGAAAGGAATCTCTTATTTTTATGAACATCACACCTGCTGTGTCACAGCAGTGAAAGATGCCTGTGTCAGTCAGCATAACAGGGAGACCCTATCTATAATTTAGACACTGAGTGGGCTGGTGTTGGATTAGCAGCAGAAGTATGTCTTTCTTATGAAAGGAAAAAAGGAATCTAGAAAGTTATTTATACAGGAAATCATCCAAGTTCTCTCCATCCTCTGCTGCATTTCAAATCTTCATTTCTAGTTCTGTGCTGGTGCATCATGACTTTTGTTCTTCTTTAACACCTTGACAGTGGCTTTTGAACCAGGGTCATAGCCTTGAAATGAAATGACAAATAGCTTTATTTTAGGTCCTCTTGACATTCTGATCTCTACACAGCCCTTTTAATGAGGCATAAAAGGTATCTGTAAATTATAATGGAGGGCTCCTGTACTGCTGGACTTTGACCTATTTTTTTAAAAATTTATACCCACTTGACTATGCATTTCAATTTGTTTACAATTCTGTTCCCCTTCCCTGGTGTTCATGGGCCCTTGCTAGCTATTAAAAGTAGGAAGAGAGCATAACAGTCAGCCAGTTAAATGCCTAGTGCTGTAGTTAAGCAGTATTTCTATTGTACTCAGTGGAACAGATTTCTCAGTGAGCCATACTACAGACACTTGAGATAGGTCCCACTTGCCCAGGTTACCACGGAAAGCTCATGGCTGCTTCAGCTGTGGGAGAGGAAAAGAGACTCTTCCTGGCAGCCTTATTAATGAAACCTGTAGAGGTCTAATGAATAAAGAGTGTACTGAACACAATTTACATGGCATACTCCTTTCTATCCTACAGCTTACCGAGAAACAGACTGCTCGTGACCAGCTCTGCTTTGCTGCATTGCGTTTCCCACAGGATGCTCCCACCCCAGCTTTCCTTTTGTAAATAAATCCGAAGGGCATTAATAGAATCTGTTTTGTTCATATTTCAGTTGCTGAAAGGAGCTTACTTCTAAAGCACATGGGGAGACAAAAATGAAATCATGTTTTGCAATGACCTTGTCATGTTAGAAATGCCTAAGAGGTATTTCCCACTCCAGCATATGACTGCTTTTGAGGACAGGTTGCTTGGATTTAGGTGTGCTATCCTGGGTTAAATGTGATGCTCAGTAAGATGCAGTCAGGCCTGCCATCTGTGCCTTTTTCTCATCTCTGGCAGGATGAAGAATTATGGTAAAGCATTATTATTCCACTTGTGTAGAATTATGACAAATTCTAAGATGAAAATTAAGGTGTTTCTCCAGGAAATAAGGATTGCTGTTTGACTCTACATGAGGGTAGCTCACTCCTCTCCAGATGTGGGGGGAACTGGAGATCTATTGACACAAACACCTGCAACAATAGTAATTTAACAAATGCACTTTTCCTTTCTGATCCAATAACTGCCTGTGGGCAGACCCGTCCAGAGGCAGTCAAAAAAAGGGCATTTTGAATATTTTCTGATTTTCTAAATGTTTTTTCCATCTTCCCCTGACGTATACCAACAACATTGCTCTGAAGTGGATGTCACTATGTAGGATCCTGGAGCACACTGGAGGTGAGGAACAGAGATAGGGGGTTTCTTCAAACCCCTTCATACCTGTGTGCTAATCACTACACCAGGGTGTCTCTCAGAGACATGAAACACTACACGCACAATCTGTTGTACTCACACCCACACAGTCTCTTCTTCCTCCTCCTGTTTTCATATATTTGCCTGGATAATGGATAATCCCCTTCCTGTCACCCCACATTGCCTCTCTGTTGGAGACTATTGCTTAATTGTAAAAAAAAATAATGTGTTTTTTGTGGTTTTCGTTTGTTAGGGTTTTTTTGGTTTATTTTGGTTTTCTGTTTGTAGGTTCTTTTTTACCGTTTTTTTTCTGCTTTTTTCTTTTTGAGTTTTTTTTTTTAATGTATGGGTGTGATTTTTCAAGTACCATATTGTGGATGTGCATCCTTCTCTATGACTTGGGAAATGGATCTAATGGAGTAGAAAAAAAATGAGGCAGGCAAGTGGATCTGTAGTAATAAAAAGGCTAGAGAGTGTAAACATTATCTCTGCTTCCAAGCATTAGAGCTACATTTTTACCCCTTAGAGTGTAAGGGAATTTTTACACCTTAGAGTTGCTTCACCTCCAAGACTTTGTGAGGCAAAAAGTGATTCTTCCATCTCTACAGAAAAAGTAGCAACATGAAACAAAGATGATAGATTTGCTAATTGTAATCATATGATTATTATGTGTTTCATAGTGAGCATCATATACTTAATGTTTTTTCTCAAAAGTCCTAATCCAAGTGTCCCATTCTTCTCAGCAGTAAATAGGAAACTTCATGCAGAACTGGACTTTTTATCACCATACAGCTCCTTCACATTTCTTTCCTCTTGAAATGGGAATAAACATATTTTAAGATTTTTTATTGTCAGTATTTGCTCCCAAACAGATATTAAGATATTCATTAATCACTTCATCCAGACCTACTGACATGAATGAGAGTAGGTCTGAAATTTCTTCCCAAGGGAATTTATTTTTCCTTTTTTTTCCTACTTTTCTATAAAGTTTGTGGAAAGGATTTTCTCCTGAGGAGCATTAATGCTGCAATAAATAATAGAAGAGGGGCCACCCTTTGGTCAAGGAATACCTACCTCAAGTGAAAAAGCCTCTGTCAAATATAATTCTGAGACAGCTAAGCAGCTGACTGCATTATAGCTTTTTGCTCCCTTCACGAGTTTACATGAAAAGAAAGAGAGCAACCAGTCTTTTTTTTTCTTTTCTTAAACTTTACAAGATGGTTTATCTGGAATGTTAAACCCAGTGCCATTTGTGGTTCTTTTATCTTCTCCAGATGGATTCATCTAACACATACTGACAGCCTGTAATTTTATGCAGCCAGAGATGGGTAATAAGCATTAGGTGTTTCTTACCTGAAATAGGATATTCATTAGAATTAAATGGGTCTGGCTGCAGGCAACAGCCATGTGAAGGACAGGACAGACATCTCTGTGTTGGATAAAAGAAAATGGATCTTCAATAGGGATGAAAACCTCCACCATAGTTTCTCTGATTTGTCACAAATTCAGTGTTCATTCATACTCCAGGTGAGCATTACGAAATGTAGCTTTGAGAATGAAAAGCACGAATTTCTATCAATGATATATCAAAGTTCAGTGGATCTCTGATGGTTTTGTACCACTCTTCCACCTTCCATTGGCTCTAGAGCCTTCCCAGGTAGCACTTGGATAGGCAACAAAGCAGAAGTCACCATGAAAGGGAAATGGTGGGAAGCTGAAACAAAAGGCAGCATTTATGACTGACCACATTCAGTTCCTTGGAAACATGATTTATTGCCTGTAAGTTATTTTGGTTTTTTGGCTGAGGTGTCAGGATGTCAGAGCAATCTGTGACACATATTCAAGTGTTTACTCTTTTCTTCCTCCCTCTCTTTTTTTACAAATTGTTTCTCCTCAGCTAGCATGTGGGTGGCAGGAACACTCTGTTCATTACATCCCTTTTCAGTATTTTACAGCTGGGCTCTTTTCGTCTGATAATATTATATCTGTTCCCTTTGTTTGCACACATCCTTCATAAAAGCTGTTCACTTCACATGCCATGCACTGAGACATATCCTCTTGATAAATAATTTCATTAACACCTTAACATTCTTGAGGAGAATCACAGCAGAGCATCCATAGGCCAAGCTAAAAATAGAAGAGTTAATTCCAAAGTGCCAGGTACTTACCATAGGGCCAATCCTTTCTCTAGTGGAGTGAATATGGGAGGGTCCAGCCCTGCACAATGAGAGTAAGATAAATTCTTGAAAAGACATTTTCATTCCCCTGATGCTCAATAGTTTACAGCATCAGTTGACATCAGCTTGAATCATATCAGCAACTCAGTGGGTAGCTGTATTTTTATGAATCTTAGTGCTGTGGGATAAGAAGTAGTGTGGACAAAAAAAGATCATAACAGTTTGGCATGTAAGTTCTCCACTCCAAGTAGCTTTATTGCTGACAACTCATCATTTGTCACTGACATCAGATACGTATCATCTGGCAGTGGGACAAATCCCAGCACTTAAAAAATTGTTATAAATTGCCATTTCATGCAGGTGTCTGTTTAGTAGATTTGCCCAAATGACATCTCTTTAGATCTTGGAAAAATACAGATACTTGGGAAGGTAGTAATTAATGAAGAAAACAGAAAGGATCATGTTAATGGTAAGAAGCATGAATAGTGTTGGGATCACTGAATTTTATAGGTGGTCCAGGGAAAAGAACAGAGGTAGAGAGAGATGTAGTTTGGAGGAGGCTGAGGTAATTAATTTCCTGGCTCCAAAGTAGATTTTGTTTCCTGAGACACAGTACCATTCACTGCCTAAAAAAAGAAATCTTGGCTGTTCAAACTTTCCGTGCCACGCTGCTCACTTGAACAGCATCAGATACCCACTCTTGCACTACTTGTTCTACTGGCATTTTAACAGAGATAAGTGTGAACTCATAGGCAAACACACACTCATATGTGTATAGCTATGTATATATCTTTCTAAGAAATTAATAAAATATCACAAGCCACAAGGTGTGGGGACTGTAATTGCCTGCCAACATTTATTCTCCTCTGGTGGTGCTTTTAGGAGGTCTCTTGTTGAACTATGGCTAAACACACAGATGTGTATTTTAAGTTGCTTAATTGCATTGCTAAATGGGAATCCAGATGCTTAAAGAAGCTTGGGAGAACTTTAAAACTGACTGTACGATCCTGCAGTTGCTTTCATGGCCCTCATCCAAATTCAAATCCCAATTCAGTGACTGATTATTAGAAATATTCTATCATATACTGCTTTCTTTGGATGGGCATAGGTATCTTTTAAAAAGATAGGGGCCTTTTATTGGCCCCCTAATCCTGCTCATGCGCAGTTGGGGCCTGCCCTAATCAGGCACAAGTGGGTTTAACACAAGCTCATGCTCACTACTTGGTAATTAGTGGCACCTGGTTGCCTTATTTCACTACATCTTAAAGTGTCTTACTAGGCTCTTGTAAAGGAAGAAAACACAAGTCCACCAACATATTTTAAAACTCTATGCACTCCAAATGATGAATTGTCTCAGAAGATCAAGTCAGAGGCTCAAAATCAAAATGAAAACTGATAACACTTACCACAGATGTAGACACAAAGACCCATATCACTGTCTCTCTACTGGGGAACTACAACAGCTAGAATTACATAAATATGATTGCAAGCCCAGTCACAACCTGTCATTTTTTGCATGGTTCCATCTGCTAGACAGCTTTACTGTATTAGTGGTGGAAGTGGCACTGATGCCTAATAAGGACCAATGGTTTAAAACATGCACCAACTGACAAACTCTTCAGTTCCTCTCTTGTACCAGGCTTTTATTCTCCTCCCTAAAGCTCTAATGTGTCAAAAATATCTGTGATAAAACAGATAAAGTTTGTCTCATGAGCTGTGAATTAAAGTTTTTGGAAGGACTAGTTTTTGGTCGGTTTGGTGAACAAAGCAGTGAAGAGCTGCTTGAGTAAGTACATATTTGTGAAATATTGGTGTATAGGCATTGAGCCATGACATGGTAGGAGCCACTGCTTGATATTTGTAGTAGAAGAGAAATGGACAGTGGAGTGTCAAAATGCCTTGCAGATACATTTTCTTCTTCTAAAATAAGGCCAGTGTAGATAAACAGATTTAGTCAGTTATAGTATTTTGAATTACATAGAGATTGTTTGGCTACCTCCCTTCTTTCTGTGCTAGATGAGCTGTAGAGATAATGATTTGTAAATTAAAATACACTCTTATTAATAGATTTTCGACAAATGAGCAAAGAGGGCCAGTGTAGCTGGGCACAGGGTGTTATTTGGTCCATGAGGAGCAATACTCTTTATAATTAGTTTCATTTACATGTGTTCAGTGGTCACAACACAAGCAATTTTTTTTATCCCTATCTCCAGAAATCATTCTCAAATAACTCTCTGTATATATGCAACACTGATGAAAATTGAATAATATGCTGCCAGTGCTGGAGAACCTAATAAATTATTCCATCCCCTGAAAGTCATCAACACAGATAAGGAAATTGCAAAGGCTGATAGGTTGCTGGGATTATTTTCTCCTTTGTAATTAAATGTCCAATCTACTCAGAGATTCAAGGAAATAAAGGGGTTTATAAGACAAGGTTTTAATTCTTGACAACTAAAGCTATTTCCTAAACCATCCCAGTGCTGTCAGTGGAAAGGAATGTGTTGATGAAACTGGAGGCTTTTGTGCCTGATGTGATGCATAAAGCTTTGCAGAGCTCCCACTGGTTTGATCAGGTTACCATAAGCAGATACAGGAAAATAAAATGAGATTTAAAAAAGCCTGTAGAGAAATGAGACTCACTATTACATTACATTAAAGCCACAGACAGTGTATCTTTTTCTCTTTCACATATGCATATACCTAACTTCATTCTACAGCCTCTTCCTTCAGAAAAACCCTGCATGGAAAATTACTTGCCCAGCCCACAAGTCTTTGGCTGTTCTTGTTATTCGGACCCTGGAAGGCATGGAGGAATTTTAAAATTCTGCTAAAGCCACTGGAGGTACCTTACCATAGCATAGGATTAGCCTTTTGAGGACAGGCATTGTCATCCATTGTATGCTTTACAGTCTGAAACACAAAGCAACCCACTTCTCAGTTGGCATTTAAGCATTACTGGAGAAAAGGAGACCAACAGCTACAATAAAATGTTTTCATAAACCAGAACCAGTTACTTCTATTCACTTATTTTCTTGCCATGGCAGTGAATCAAAACTTACATTATTTGCATATCATAAAAGTCTTTTTATGAAGCTGGGAAAACTGCCATTAGCATTGACTTCTTAGGATTATATTTGCTGGGGCATAAAACTTTTGAATTACCCCTTCCAAGACTGATCTTGAGTAGCAAGAGACATGTTCTATTCTTGTAAAGATAGAACCCAGGGAAATCCAGCCAGAGATGAATGTTTCAAAAGGCAACTTTTCTTCAAGATACTTAAAATAGGATTTGGTGCATGCTTAAAAATGTTGAATTCTGTAGTCTGTGAACACTAAAGTACATTCTCAAAAAAATTGCCATTAGGGTGTAAATGGAGAAAACCGGCCAAAAGGAATTGCTGTCTCCCAGTTTGTATAAGAAATGCCACAGGGAAGAAGGCATTGAATAAGTTTTAAATATGACCAATTATATGAATGAAGACAAAGAGAAGGTAGGTAATGGGAATGAGAGTTTGGAATTAAGAACCTAACTCGAAACTAAACTGAAAAGAGTTGAATGGTCTCAAGTGAAGGGGTGTAAATCATCTCCAGCCCAGGATCCTGAGAGAACTGGCAAATCAAGTGTTCATACAAGAAAGAAAGATTTTTAAACTGCATTTGAAGGTGGCAAAGACACAAAACTTGAAGGAAGAAAACACAATGCCTTCCTGTAGAAAGAGTAGCAAGCAAGAGTGGGAAGCAAGAAATCCATGGGTCAGTCCTTGGAAGTATGTTAGGAACTGACAGACTGTCTGAGGCACTTGGTGCCATGGTAGAGCTGATGGGTGGTGTTAGGACATAGGCAGAGGTCTGACTGACGATTGCAGAGGTCCTTTCCAGCCTCAGTGATCCTGTGATTCTGTGATCTGTGAATTCAGACAGAAAGAATCTTTGAAGAAACTGAGTAATAGGCTATTGTAAGTGTCTATTAAATGCAGTTACTGCCAAGATAACCTGTTTTATTTCTGTGATTTTTTTTCCTATGCAAAGGAAACGCATGATCTTATCTAGCCAGAATTAAGTCATTTCAGTGATGTAGCTATGGGAGAAATTCTGTGCAAAGACCGGCAAAAAGAATGAAATCATTAAGAAGGTGGCTAAAGTCAGAAAAATGATTGTTGGGCTGTAAAACTATCACTGGTGGATTTTCTCAAAAACCAATCTTAGGAAAAATCTGATACACTGTTTTATGTGAATAATCTAGATCCTGGAACACAAAAAGAGGAGCTGATGACACAAACATGAAATACCAGCCAGAGAAATTAACTGTGGAATATCACACATGAAGAATTAAATGTCAGGGTAATGGGAAAGGGACAGAACGAGTTACTATTTAACACTATGTGTACAGGACAAATAATAATTTCTGCATTATCCTGGGATCTTACTGGCAAGAGTAGAAACAAGCAAAACTATCTGAATATTACTGTTAATGCCAAAACAACTGTGAGCCACTGCCATGATGTTATCATTGAAAATCAAATGCTCTTTGTATACAACAGGAGACATATGAAAGTGTTAATAGCAAAATTATGGGGAGGTGTTTTTCAAAATACTGTGAGTCTCACCACCTGCAAGAAAGATTAATTCAGATGAGATCAAAGGAAAAGCAAGACTGCTAAAATGAGTAAGAAAATGCATATCTAGTTGTGAAAGAAGGGTAAAAGAGTGTAGGCTGGCAGCATAACAAAAGCTGAGGAGGGAGATGATTGCTACCTAGGAATCAAACAGAAGAATAAACACCTGGGAATGAAGAGAGCTATTTAAACTGCAGGACAGTGTTGACAAAACAATAAAATAGATATTATTTTCCCACAATTAAGTGTATTATAGATGTTGAGAGTACTAGTTGTTTAGCTTGAATAAATAACTTTTTATTAAAATAAGTTACTAAAGTATTGAGAGATGAATGCTGTTTGCCTAGCTCTGCCCTCTTAGCATGAGTAGCTGAATATGTTGAAGCTGTCATGGTGTTAATTTTCTTAGTAATTTCTCAGTAGCTGGTACAGTACTGTGGGGTTTTAGTGTGAGAAAAATTACAATAACACACTGAAGTTTTGGTCATTGTTTGGAAATGTTTTCCCTACATCTGGGACTTTTCTATGCCCCATATTCTGCTAGCAAGCACAGGTGCAAAAGAAGCCTAAACCAGGAGGTAAGGAGGCTACAACTATCAGAGGCTGTAAACCAACAAGGTACGAGCAGTCAATAGCCTGTCTGTCTGGACACAAGTATCCAGTAAGGTGTTAGAATACCCAAGGACAAAAATCATAAAAAAAGATGCACAAAAAAAAAAAAAAATGCACTAAAAGATGCACAAACAGCATGAGGGGGCAGGGATGTAATTGCCTGGGGATTTTTTTTGTTTGGGGTCTGTCTCAGCTTGAGCTGACCCTACTGCTGTGCTTTTCAATTAAGTTATTTATTTTCTAAGATCCTATGCCTGAGACCCACCTGAGAGAAACCTAGAGCTGACCTTGAAGACCTCATGGGGTCAACCCTTGCAAAGGACCCCTGGTCCTGGCACTGAAGTGTCCCAGGTGGTGTGTGGATGGTCCTGGAGGCAGCAGCTTCTCCTGTAACACCAGGTATGGGAAACTTGCCAGTCTTAACGTTCTACAAACTGGCAATTCTGAAAAACTGTAGTCAAGAAATACTAAATCAACCTGGAACAAGTGCAAAAAGGAACTCCTAGATGAATAACTGAATAATGAATTTATTGCTCAAGAGATACTAGAAGAAAACTTGCCTTATTCAGCCTAACAAAATAAAGATGGAAAGGAAATAATGCTATTCTCTGTAAATATGCCAAGGAAATAAAGACCAGGGAAGAAAAAGAGACAGTTTAAGCTCAAAGAAATTGGTATAAGAATAAATAGATATAAACTGTCTATGAATAAATATGTTACAAATGAGAAAATAATTCCTAAAGATTGAAGTAGCAATGATAAAACCAGCAAAATGAGTGAAATTATTAATTATTTTTTTTTTAAATTATTGGGGGACACAAAAATTACTGCTGTTTGATAGTTATAGGAGGTTAATATTTTTGATAGCTTGGAGTCTGTGACCTAGATAATCTAAATGGAAAACTTAGATGAATACATTTTTATTAAGTTCAGTGGCACTGGTGAATGATTAGAAAGAGGCATTAATTTGACATCCTTTTATATGCTGCATTTTCTTGATCTTCGCTTGGCACAAATTCCTATTTTAATTTCTGTTCCACATACATCCAGTAAAGAATCAGAAGTCTCCAGACTAAGTTGGACAGAAAATCATTTTCTACACAGATCAGGTATGTAGATCTTACACAAACTGCATAATCTCATCATATCTACAAGAAACTACATTGAAGTTTCAAAGTAAGTGTTTTTCCTTGTTTTTCTAAATACAGAGAAGGCAATAAATTTTAGGTCACATTTATTTTTCTCTGCATCATCTGCTTTGGCATAAGAAGTAGGGAAAGCAGAGATGGGAAGCAGGATAAGTGCAGAATCCAGCTTAAGTTTTGACACCGTCTGTTCTTCCAATGGTTTAGGACACAAATTAATGCAGCAAAATTAGCATAATTTTGGCATTATATCCACAATCTAACATTGAAGTTCATGATGGTACCAGTAATTATGGATCTCTGTTTCATATTGTTGTCATATTTGCATGGCAAAAGCTTTTCAAATATCAATTCTAATCCAGCAGAGGCTTCAATGTTGAGATTAGATAAACACACAGGAGCAGGCTGTTTCCATTAATTTCTTGGAGATCTCTGGAAACATTCCTAGAGTTGTCTTTCTCTGGGATTTCTCTGGGACTCAGCTCTGAGCTGTAAATGGACAGAGATTATATTCTGGTGGTTGGACACTTTATCTTTGTGAAAGCCAGAACAACACATTAAAAATATCAGTCAGGACAAAGAAACTAAAGGCTTCAATACTTAAAAAGCAGCAATTTGATGCCATGTTGACTTTCCAGGTGGAGGTTCATGCAGATGTCATTTTTGTTACTGATTTTCTTTCTACAGTCCCAGTGAACACAATGATACATTTCTATTCCTCTTGTTTCCCATTTCTATGTTTTATTTACCTTAAGCAGGAAGGGAAAAGGGCTCCTTCATGAAAATACAAGGCTGGCCGCTCTGTTATTCCCAGCTGCTGGATATGTAGAAAGAAATTAAGGGGCAATCAAGTGATATCAGGGGCAGGATTATTTCACTAGGAACCAGTGGTTTTTAAAGGTCAGGCAACAGCCTGATTTATTTCCATTTTCTTGAGTGATAGGACAGAATAAACTGCATAAAAAGCCATTGCTTTAATTGTTGTACAAGGACAAATCTGTTCATTGGGGCCATACTCGGGGGTTTTTTTTTTCTTCAATTGACCCTTTCCTGTGCTCCCTCCTCTCCTCTCTGGTTCATTTTTTAGAGATAGTAGTAAATTATAATGATCACACTTGTGTCACCTCAGTTTTACCTTGTGAAATATCAGAAATTCCTATTAATCTCTGTTCTTTATTTCAATACCAATTCTGATTGTTTTGCTAGTATTTAGTTATATATTGGTGTATAGTCCCAAATATATCTTTCTTCCTAAACCCCCCTGCAAGAATCCAAGGAATCATTTTAATGTATTCTCAAATTAAGTAATCTCTGTACTGTCAAGGAATGCTTGGTGCACGTCTCCCTACACCTATGGCTGGGACTGAAATGGAAATATCCATTCTATCTTCAACCTAAAATCTTATCTATAATATTATTTTTTTTTCTGAAATCACACAGGTTGATTCCCTCCCTACCTTCAAACTCGATTTTGACTTTCATGCTACCTTTATTCCTTTTCAAATTATCTCAGGGTATTTCTTTCAAATTTTCAGGCATGTTTACTGTTTTCCTCCTCACTCTGAACCATGTAAAACAGTTGTCTTGTAATCATGAGAGCACTGAAGGAAGTCAAACTTCAGATTTACATATCCCTTTACTTAGGAGCACACTGAACAAGACCAACTGGTATAGAGATTAAGCTTGGGTTGGAATCTGGGTACATGGGCTGGGTTGTGTTAGGGTTTCAAGTTTAAGAGCAATTGTATGATGGTTGATTCGTCCTTTCAAATGTCTTCACAAGAAGAGAATGGTAAATTTTTGTAAAGTAATTTCCACCATCTCTTTTCCCTGACTGTTTTGAAAACAGACATTTCCATAATTTTTATTGCATGGATGAGGAATAAAAAAGGCATTTGCATTACTTTTTCAGCCTAGCTGCCATGAATAGAGAACAGAAAGGTTGAAGCTACAGTTGTCAAAACCAGTTTTGATAGTAGGACATTCTCTAAGTAGTTACTCAGTAGAACCCTACATATTTCAGGTTTCCTGATTTCTCTGGAGAGAGCTAAGTGGGTTCTGCCAAGTTCACTGCAGTCCATAGCCTTGCAATAGAAATACAATACACAAATTAGGATTTATGATGCAGTGTGCTAAAAAACCTCTCCTAACATTTTCTCGTAGGAAATAAATGAGACTGGAGAGAAATGAAAATTGCATTCATCATTTGATTAAAAACTTCAGAGCTCATGTAATCCAAATGACTCTATGAATTACAGTCATTGGGACTGGTTTGGAGGAGTCATTGCCAAAAGTTAAAATATGAGGGTAAAGGAAAAGAATAATCACTTGTATCTATAATGCTTACAGAAAAAAAGAATTCAGGTTATCATTGCACTTAGAGGCAGTTTTTTTTTTGAAAAAGATTCCACTTTATGAGCAGAAAATAGCATCATCTAGAAGAATTTCCAACTTGCAAGTTTTTCACCTTTGCTTTCTTAAAACTTATAGTGTTAGACAAAGATGCTAAAATGAAAGACTTGAAAGTCAAAATCTACCACAGAGAAGCTCTGTATAGACAGTAGTAGGTTGTAAGTTCTTCAAATTTTACCTGTCTTCTTCTGAGGATGAAAGCACCTCTTCTGGGGACCTGTGAGGCATCCAGTCACCTATAGCAGGTCACAGAGGAACACATACAGGTGCATTTTGAATGTCTGCAGGGAAGGAGATTTCACAACCTTCCTGGGCAGTCCATTCCAGTACCCTGTCACCCTCACAGTGAAAAAATTCTTCCTTACATTTATACGGAACCACCTATGCTCCAGTTTATCACCATTGCCCCTTGTCCTACTATTCGTTGCCCTTGAGAAAAGTTTGACTCCATCCTCCTGGCACTTGACCCTTACATATTTCTAAACATTGATGAGGTTACCCCTCATTCTCCTCTTCTCCAAGCTGAAGAGACCCAGCTCCCTCAGTCTTTCCTCATAAAGGAGATGTTCTACCCACTTCATCATCTTGGTCACTCTGCACTGAACTCTCTCAAGTAGCTCCCCGTCCTTCTTGAACTGAGGGGCCCAGAACTGGAATAAGTGAGAGAGGATTTCAGGTTAGGAAAAAACTAGAATAGATTTAACAACGTAGTAATAATAGTTATGATGGTAAATTACAATTATACACAAATATCTAAATATGGAACTCATTCTCCTCAGCTGGTGATTGTTTCATGTCCATAAATGTCCCAAAAGTAGACTGAGAAGCAGAAGGTGGTGAATAAGTCCAGAGTCAATGACAATTCCCAGAAGCATTGGAGCAGTTGTGGTGATCCTGTGTGGGAAGGCAGAAGTCAACCTGCCTCTATGAACAGTGTTCTTCTTGTGAAAAAAAAAAAAGGATGCAGGAACAACAGCTAGCAAGATAAGAAAAGAAAGCCCAATCCATCCAACACACAAACCAAAAGAAGGTGCTCTTAGGAACCATTTTAAACTGAGCAACATGGGAAAGAACACTGTGATTGGCCCATATGGGTCACCTGGCCCATTCTCTCTTCCCTATAGGCACAGCTGCTCCTCCTCCCCAGTGGAACCATCACAACATCCTGGTGGGGTCCCAGAAGGGCTCAGGTTAGTACAACTACAGGGGTTTTTTATTCTGTCTCTCTTAAACTAGGACAAGTCACTAAGATTTCTTTTTGAAACATACCAGGTTTTCCTTAAAGTCTACTTAAAGATTTACTATTTGTGAAATTATAGCTGTTGAGGGCTGCTTTACTATTTGCAATGACTTTTATTTTTAATAATCATCCTCAGGTAGGAGAGTTTCTTCAGGTGCCATGAAAATAATTAAAGAGCACAATGCAATAAAGATGAAAACTTCTTTAATTATTTTCTAAATAGGGCTTTGGTTGGATTACAGGATGTCAAATAATAATAACATGAAATAAAAAACTTGTTTCTCTCTTTGATTTTACAAAATCAATGATTTGTAACTGCCTGTTAGCTGCTACACAATTGTGTCTCTAGGTATGCATTTAATCCTTTAAATATGCCCTTGATTATATGAAGACCTGATTATTCCAACTTCTTTCAGGTTCTGCATGATAATCAAGGTGGTGATAGAAAGACCCAGTTATCAAAGCAAAAATCAGTAGTAAGTATTGCAGGCAACATTATAGGTCACATTTTCTGATGGGAAGCTGTGGACAGTAGTGGGCCTCTCTCATGTTTTTTTCTTTTGATGTTTCTCCTTATATTGTGAAGAATTTCTTCACATTTTCTGGTTGCAAAGAACTACTAGGAAAATTTCAAGCAATTTTAACTGTCTTCAGAACAGAAGAAAATCTGTTGAAACTTCTCCTTAGCTCATTTCTGCTGTTTAACCTCAATGGCTTCTCTCCTCACAGTTCATATGATCTGCAGGACAGAATCATGGAGTTAGCACAGACACACAGGCAGCAAGGTGATTGATAGACTGCAAGATTTCTTAAAAATCCTCTGATCAGGGAAGTCGATTAGAAAACTAGATAAATAAGTAGCTAGACATTGGATGAACAGGTAAATGGGCGAATAGTAGTAAAGATCTGTTCAGATACTTTCTCTCACTGCCAATGAAGAATAGGTGTTTCTTTTAAGATTCTTGCTAATGTTTCTGCCATTCTTAATTTAAAGCACCAATCAGGAGGACTTGGATGACAAAGGTCATTGAGCACTACCTGTTACCATCAGGGGTTACAAAACTTCTTCCTCGTGCTCTGAGGAAGCATCAGTTCTTCCCTACCCTCTGGACAAAGTCTGAGTGACCATGGTTTGTTTCTTCTTGTATTTCCACAGCACTGGTTTCACTCATCCTATTATTGGATATAATTAAAAATGGCCTGAACAGACACGTGAAGTGGGGGGAGCGTATGGTGGTGGTTTCATAATCCAAATACAGACCAGAATATCTTGCCTAGAGTTTAATTTTCACTGTTCAGTGCCTGAGGCACTTATCTCATGAGAATCTGCAGCATAAGTATTTGAGGTAACATCTGAACTAATCCCACTAGCTGTCTATTGTAGCCAAGGAGAAAAAAGGAGCTTCAGTAGTATCACTCCTTTGATCTGAGGTTGACATCTTCTTTAGCACAGGTTAAATCACATCCTATTTTTCCTCATTGGATATATATATCAAGTAATCAGTGAAATAGTCACACTGTAGTAATGTGCAGTCAGATGAGGTAAAGCCCATCCTCATATGCTCCTATTTTTTTTTTTTTTTAGGACCATAGGCTCAAAATTTTACTAAACCTGGATGGAAAACAAGGACAAACAATGATAAATATAAGATGTCTGATTTGTGCAGTTAATCATGTTTAAGATTTTATTTTGTAGTCAAGATCCTATCACAGGATCCTGTATCTTCCTCCTACACAATAAATGTTCTCAGTCATTAATGTTCCAAGTGATTATATGAAACTTATCTATTCCATTCTCTTGCCTTGAAATAGAGATTATACTTTCATTATACTGCTGTGAGGGCAAAGTCCATCCATCAGTGAGAGGCACCAAACAGTGCAGGGTGAAAGGGATGTTGTTAGCATGGTTCAACATCTTGTGCTTCACCATCTTCTTAGGGACAATTACTAATCTCATCTGCTGCAAATTGTTATGAGCTGTAAGCATTTTGGAGTATTTTATACTGTAAATGGAAAACCTCCTATAGCTTCAAGTTCTAAAAGCTAGTTGCATCAAAAAATCTATTTGAAGTGGGGATTTTTCCTCAAATAATGCTAGTCTGACGTTTCTTCTGATTATTTCTCATCAAAAGACTCATCTTTATCTGAGGCCTTTGCTCAAGTTACTTATTTTCTCTCCTTCTTCCATCTCTGCATACATTTTAAAGTCTAATTTAGCCTTCCAACACCATACTAAGTGTTATCTGTTCCTTTAGATCCTTATTTAACTGTTCTTGTCTTAATTTCATCTCTTGCAATTGTAACTCATTATTCAGGTTATTTCTCACAAGATTGATTTGAGTATTAGGGGATCATTTACTTTCCATTATAACAGCCACTTCAGGTTATAAATTCTGACTGTAAGGAGAAAATGTGCTTATCAGTTTTGTCAGCATTTGTGTGAAACAAGGCTAGGCTTGTGCTGCAGAGACTTTAATGACTGATACAATTTCTGTCTTCGTATTTTCTGTGGATAATCATGCTGTTGAATCTCCTGCATGTTGAAGTGCAAAGGGAAACACTTGATTTTTATTGCTCTTTTCCAATGTCAGTTGAGTATATGCCTGAAGTGAGAGTATCTTTCAATCTCCTGCTTGGGTTAAGAGCTGCTACTTGGGGAGCAGATGGTTCAGGTAACTGCTGGCTATGGCTTATGTTGCTACTGCTGGGTACAATTATGCCTTCATTTTCTGTGTGTTTCATCTTTAAACTTCCAAGTGTTTGCTAGAGGCTGCTGCCATTTTGTGTTCTTTTCAGGTAGCATATGTTGCAGAAGCCCCTCTTCTCTCCACTATGGGAGCTTTTGTTCTTCCTTTTTGTTTGGCTTTCCCTTCATCCATCTTAAATTACTGACAGAATGAAGCAAGAACTAATCTTTTTGCATGTAATAAGACTCCCAAGCCAGGGTTCTGGCTTGAAGCTAACTAGATTCATAGCAATCGGTATCAAACTCTACATCTCCTTCCCAATCTGGAGATGTGAACTCGGAAAATTATGATTTAAATTGGTTCCCTGCCCATTATATGTCTTACTCGCTCTTTTAGGCAACTCTTCAAGCAACATGTTGAGTGTTGATTGTCTGATCCTTAGTCTTTCAGGTCTTCTGTTCTTTAAAGTATTAGCAGAAGGTATTTGAAGGGGTTTGATTTGGTATCAGGATTGGATTTCAGGGCAGGGTTCCCAAACAACTAAATGAAGCCAACCTTGACTCCATGGTTATTACCATTATAGCTGTTATTTGGCTGGCACCTCTTGGATGAACTCAGGATAATTTCATTGATTTTTTATCACCAATGAAACCCAGGCTTTGGCCTCACTGCTCTCAAGTGTCATGGCCTTGCAACAGCTTTGCAGCAGCACTGAGGTGTTTACCTACCTGTGCTAGGGCTAGAAAAATTGCTTTTCAAGTTAAGGCTTCCCTCACTGTGAAAGTCCTCCACCATTTCCAGAGTAATCCCATCTATCTACCAGGTCCCTGGGGGTCACCACCTCTGCCTGTCCTTGCCCAGTCCTCCAGGGCTCCCCTGACCCTTCTCCCTGCCCAGGACCCCATGCCAGCTCCCCCAGGCTGTGCTGCAGAAATCCAGCAACAGAGATGAGATCCAGCTCCCCACAGCCCTACCCTGCCCTGCTGACAAGAAATATGACATACCTGGAGAGGAAAGGCAGAGTGGCAAAGGACTTTGCCAGTCCACGTCTTCTCTCATGGTTCTTTTCAGTTATTTGTCTCTTTCCTGCATCCCTCAAAATGCCAGCAGCAGCCCAGTGGTTTGAAGGGCTCCTTTTATTGTAAATGCTGTGAGGGCTTCTAAAGCTACAGGTCTTGTAAAGGCTTCAGATTAGCTCATTTGCTACTCATCTACTATTTTCCTAGAGGAAGTTCCCAACTAGATGAAACCCCACTGCTTGTTGTACTGGAAATGTGAGCTGCATTGAAATACAAACTGAACACGATTCTCAGACTAAGAACCCTTTACTTCTATGCCATGTAAAAGGAAGAGAAAGAAGTGCCTGCAGGCAGCTGCAGGAAAAAAAAGTAAATAAGCTGAGTGGGGGTGGAAGTGCACCAGGCTTCACAGGCCAGATTTCATACATTTTGATCAATTTGTGTCAAAACCTAAAAATTCTCTCATGCTGATCTGAATATGAAAAGATTGTCTAATTGTTGGCTTGACATCTCTAGGGAACAGAAACCTGATTTTCCAGCACGTAGGAGAAAGGACTCTGTAGAGCTCACTTGCTTGGCTCACCAGCACCATTCAGCACTGTTACACACATCAGTGCCTTGAGCCAAATGAACTGAACTAGGGAAGGAACAGGAGCATTCAGCAGGTTCTTTGTGTCAAATCAGTTATTCAAAAAAATAGAAACAAAAAAGGGACAGATGTTATGCTGTGTCTTCTTTCTACTTTTATAAGACTTCTTTAGAGATTTATCTTTCTCTGATCATTCTAAAATATTCTCAAACAGGTGATTTAGGAAAAAAAAGACTCTGACCTGAACTCAGAAGTGCAGCTTGAGTCCTAATTCACCCTTTCAGAATTTATTGGGAGACAAATACCAAGAGGCATTACATACCTAAACACCTGGATATAAGCTCTTCCTCCTTTGTTAGTATACTGACTCTTTATATTTATCCAGTTAATTAAGAAAAGCAGGCCCTACATAAAACGGGTATATTGTTTAAATGATATATTGGAATAACTCCTGATAAGCCACACACTTCTTCTGAGTTTTAAGAGGCGTTCAGACAGCTACTTAAAACCACATGATGTGCTCATTCAGAGCTGTTCCAAGCTATCAGCTGCATCCCCATTCATATGTATAGCATATGGTGTATAACCATTACTTCAGACTGTTGCAGCTACTTTATTGAAATGAGTTCCTGAGATTGTTTCCACCCTGTGGCAAAGGAAGGATGTGCAGGTTTCTGAGCAGAACTCCATCTCAGAGATGCCTTCTCTTATGCCCGTCTGTTTTACTGAGCAATTATCCTTTATGCTCCCATTTGTACTGAGCCATAACTAATAAATACATGAGTCTTGTTTAGTGCAACGAATGTGCTGATGATCCAGGAAAATAAAACATCATGTAAACTAATAATGTTCAAAGGAAACTGACCCATCAAATCTATGGACACTAAGCCTTGTCACAAAGCCAAATCAGCCCATTCAATGGCCTGTGAGATGAGATGGGTATTTAAGGCCAACACCTCATTTCCAACACTATGAATGATATTTAGCTACCTGTACAGAAGTGTCTATTACTGTTTTATCCTGGTGTATTCTAAAACAGTGGCACAAATGAAGGGCATGGGAGGCAAAATGGGCTTATATTTGCTTTCCAGTTGCCAATCCAGAAAGGCATGGCATCCCATGGGTCTCAGAACCTATCTAGCCACATGCAAATACTTCATATTCAGCTGGGTATTCAAAATAGTTAAGACATTTCTGTTGTCTGAACCCTGCACTTGGGGAAATACTGTTGCTGCAAAAGAAAGGAAAGAAATAGCATTCCTCAGATACAAACTACAACAATGCTCTCTGAATTACTCATTTTCCTTCTGGCCCTATGAATGCTGAATAAATGACAAATCATTAACAGGGGCACAGTAGGGAAGGGGAGGTGATGTGCACAATACTTGTTATTCAGAGTAGCTCATTGCCTCAGAGTGGGGAGTTACTTACCAAAACCTTTGTGTTAGGTGCTGAAAGTCAGGAGAATACTGGAATGTAAATATTTTGCCAGAGTTTGTCAACTGTTGGCTACAGAGATTCTTATTCCCTCAAAGATCTGATTCTCTCCATCCACCATATAGACATCATCACTGTCATATTTGGGTGAAATCAAGGTATCTAGTTTAGCATTAGCTCTAAAACATCTGACTTCTAGGTTTTCCACTATAGATTTAAATTTTCATGTTTCTTGAAATATTATTGAGGTATACATTGAATATACATACACAGGATGTACCTATAGTGTATCTATTGTGGGTTTATATATACAGTGTTTATCTATAACTAATGTGCTTATATACAATGTATAAAGAGAAAAAGAAAGAGCATAAATGGAGCATAGAAAAAGAGAGATTGCTTATATACTAATGATGGTACAGTGGGTTACAGTCCATTTGATTCATATTTTTTGACACATTCTTAGCACACGAAATAGACCAACTTTATTTCCTTATACTGCACAAATAGCATTCACAAGTCAGAAAACAAGGGTGTGGAATTCAAAACATCAACTTAAGTGACTCTAATACACTTAGACCAGATTTATATGTCCTGCAGAGCGTACAATCCTTGAGGTAAGAGAATCTTTCTAGCATCAAGCTCACTCCTTCTTCATAGTTTTGACATGTTTTGATTTTTCACTTTTCACTCCTAGACACATGTGGGTGGGAATCATGTAAAAAGTTGAAGAACTTGGATGAGGCAGGCTGTTCTCATATGACCTTCAGGCTCTTCATCTGATCTCTTAGCTTCCCCTTAGGTTTTCTGGGGTGGCTGGAGTGCTTTCCCAAATAGTACGTAATTCTCTTAAGTTCATATATTTTGGTGTGTCTGTGAAAATATATTGCAGTTATCACTGCAATATTGGAGTTTTGACCCACCAATAGCTAATGGCCAGGGCAATAAATTTTCATAATATTCACTATTGATTTTAATGAAAATGTGTGATATTGACTATGTAAACCAAACAGCACTGGCCCACATGATTTAAAAGCATTGTTCTGTTCTGCATCAAAACATTAGTCAGTATTTCATTGAAATGCCCAGTCCGTAGGATGTTTAAAAATGAAGACATGATGGTCCTATAAAGACCTCTTATTTTTAGTCCTTCGGGTATTTACTTTGGTGTTGTTGTGAAAGCATCAGCAGACTGGAAGTCTATAGTGATACAAGCAAGGAAAATCATTGGTTCAATTTTTGGAAATACTTGTGGACTGCAGCCTTCAATTAGGAGTAATGGGTTTGTGATATGAACCTAGGAAAGTGCAAAGAAATCTGACAAAGTTTCTACTGAACTTATACTTTGGGGAAAATATTTCTATCATGGCTTTTCAGTGCACAGAATAAAACGTTTCTACAAGTTTAGTCCAAAAGGCATTAGTGTACTTAAATCAGGTGATGAGGCTGAGGTTCCATCTGGTTAACCTGATTTATTTCTGTAACAGCAAGGGTAGACATAGGAACATCTGAATTGAAACCTATGACAGGTTTGAGTGTTTTTGTATATTGTATGTCTTTTGGGAGTTTTTTTGACTTATTTTTTGACTTATTTGACTCATGTTGTTGTGGGGTTTTCTTACCAGACCAGAGTCAACAAACTCCATTTCCTTCCTATTTCCTTTCATTTCTATTTCCATCTCTACCTCTTCCTTCTTGTCTTTTTGGAAGATATCAGTAATATTTGTCTGTTTTCCAGTAATTAGACACCTCCCTCAACACTTCAAAGATGGTAGAGAGTAACCTTGCATTACCAGCTATTAAGGATCCTAATTATGTTAATTAGTAACAAATCAATGAGAAGAATCCCCATCACAGTAACAGAGTATGTGATTGCATTCTCCAATTGACAGATACCTCTTGGATGTTGTAGATCATTATTCCGTGGTTTGTGGAGACCTGTGATTGACATTTCAGTGTTTTCTTAGTATGTAAAACTAAACCTAAACCTAAACTTCCCCTGGCACAACTTGAGACCATGCCCTCTTGTCTTGTTGAAAGTCGTCTGGCAAAAGAGACCAGCCCCCCCCCTGGCTACAACCTCCTTTCAGGTAGTTGTAGAGAGTGATGAGGTCTTCCCTGAGCTGCCTCTTCTTCAGGATGAACAGCCCCAGCTCACTCAGCCTCTCCTCACAGGGTCTGTGCTCAAGTCCCTTCACCAGCCTGGTTGCCCTCCTTTGGACCTGCTCCAGGACCTCGATATCCTTCCTGAACTGAGGAGCGCAGAACTGGACACAGTACTCGAGGTGTGGCCTCACCAGTGCTGAGTACAGGGGCAGAATCACTTCCTTGGACCTGCTGGCCATGCTGTTCCTGATACAGGCCAGGATGCCATTGGCCTTCTTGGCTACCTGGGCACACTGCTGGCTCATGTTCAGCTTTCTGTCAATACAGACTCCCAGGTCCCTTTCTGCCTGGCTGCTCTCCAACCACTCTGTTCCCAGCCTGTAGCGCTGCATGGGGTTGTTGTGGCCAAAGTGCAGGACCCGGCACTTGGCTGTGTTGAACCTCATCCCATTAATATATTTAAAAAGAGACTTGATGTGACAGTGCCATGGTCTGGTAACCACGGGGGTAGTGGATCAAGGGTTGGACTTGATGATCTCTGAGGTCCCTTCCGACCCATCTGATTCTATGATTCTATGACTCTATACCAGTGTGACATTACGTTCTCAGACTGTATGAATGTGGTCAACAGCAAAGAACTGGCTGATATTCAGAGCATCCCATTTTATGCATATAATCAGTGAGTTTAATCTGATCCTGGAGGAGCTGGCTTTAGTTGGGCTCCAAATAAATCCCTCTTTTCTACCCCTGGTTGAGAGTTTTCACCTCTGCTTTCTTACTTAGGTCTGAAAATTATCTGGGCAGGTCCAGGCTTGTGTCACTAAGGGAAGACATCAGGGTGTTGTTCTCTTCTTGTTTGTGATGTTGCCTATCTCAAAGTGTTGTTTTCCCGTATGTGAAAGGAAAGTACCACTTACACACCTTCTGAGGTGTGTGATGCTATGCAGGTGAAATGTGAAGTGCTCTCAAATGTTAGGAAAATTTAATCTTTTATTTATCTTTCATTTTATTAATCTTTCAAAATCTTTCTGAAATTGCTCAGTTTGAACACTTCAAATTGAAAATCTTTGTATCATTGTA
The DNA here is from genome assembly GCF_003957555.1 of Calypte anna. Classification (NCBI taxonomy): domain Eukaryota; kingdom Metazoa; phylum Chordata; class Aves; order Apodiformes; family Trochilidae; genus Calypte; species Calypte anna. The sequence goes on from NC_044246.1 coordinate 15,923,355, forward strand.
CATTGTCAATATGTATTGTCAATAAAATAATGTCACTATTTTATGGTGAAGGAATTCTTCAATTTTAGATTTTCTGTTCCTCTTTTCTACTTTTGTTTGCCTACTTCCTGAACACAGAGGAGCAGGTCTGTGCATGTTTTATCAATAATGGTAGTTCCTCAGCTGCTGTGATGTAGATAAATCCCAAATATTGTGATGTCATTCATATGATCAGTATTCTGTGATTTGCCCTTTTACATGTCTAGGAGATTGCTGTCTTCTGAAGGAGGTGATATTTTATGTTCATTTTAAATGTAGCATGTTACAGAGAAAAGTCATATGCTGTGCTTTTCAGAAGAGATTTGTTTTCTTTTCTCGTGTCTTTTTTTTTTTTTTTTCATTTAATTAATTTAAGGCCACTTCTTTGAGCCCCTGAATAACCAGTAGAATAGGAATATTTGCAAGCATAAAAATGCAGAAGTGTTTCCTATGCTATATCCCTTCTGAATGCTAAAGTAGGCAACTCAAGCAGAAGGGTTACATGCACATGTGGATTTACAAGGAGCTCATGGAATCTCCTTGGTACTCAAAGATGAACTTGAGGGCAAGATCAGATTGCCCTTTTGGCTTAACCTGTTCACCTGACAACATCCTTCCCCCACATTAAAGACTTTCCTTCCTTCCTTCCTTCAACACTTGCAGCTGTCTTATAAGTTTTCTGGGTGCTTATTTCTAACCTCTTCTAGTCAAAGTGACTATTTCTGTGACTTGCCTTTGCTGGTCATCCTTTTGCCTTACAGGAGTAGGTGTGCCAGTGTGTCTGGTGATAACCCCTGGGGTGAAGAATCTGTTCCCCTACTATACCTGTGAGTGAGGAGAACAACTTAGCAAGCTGCTGCCATGGTGTAGAGACTTGGCTTAGAAACTGATACAGAGCCCTCCCTGAGTACAGCCATGACCCAAATCATGGTACCTGGCCCTGCAAAGCCTCCACTGAGGCACTGCTTTGCACTGCATTTCCTGGGATGTAATACACCTGTGTACTAATTGTAGGAGACAGTCACTTTTAAGATGAATTGGGCTTATCTATTGCCATACTGCAGGCGTAAAGACAAATTCTTAAACTGGTACCACTGTCCTCATAGATTTGCAGGCACTTCTCATTCACGTGCTCTCTTGACAGTTTCACTGCAAGTTTATTTTCTGCCTTGCTCCAGGCAGTGATGATTGATTCATAAGGCACAGAGCTGTGCTTCGCAAGGTCAGCAGCAGCAATGTTATTACTGTGTGCATAGTTTATAATCCCAACAAACTTCTTTTAAACACTGAGCACAGAGGGATACGGCATCATTTAACTGGAAATCTCCATGGTTTTTTATAGCTTTTCTTTTTTTTTTTTTTTTTTTTTAATGTATTACTAAAATTCAAGCCTTCTCTCTCAAATACACTGAGAGGTAGGTTTTATTTCCATTGTGCCTTCTCACTGAATTACAGTTAAGCTGAATCATGATTGATGATGATGACAGTGTGCTTATTATGGGAGCAGATCCACACTTAAGTTCTTCTCACACTCAGAGCCCAGCGAAAGAATATGGGAAACCATGGCTGAAGAGCCAGAGAATTGGTGAAGTAACACAGAAGAGAAACTGTTCTACAAATGAGTGATCTTGTGTCTCAGTTATAGCTGGTTTTCAGCTCTCTGTCAACAGGGTTTAACTATCAAATAGCACATGTCATGCAACCCAGTGAAATATGAGGGGACCCACCTGTGCCATTGAATTTAGCACTGGACAAAGTGGAATTTCTCATTCTGTGAAGTGTCCGAGAATGTAATTGTTCATTCAAGATCAGAATAATTTGATTCAGTTATGATTTCCTGACCTCCCAACCAAAGACCACCTATTTCTCCTCTTTCTAGGGATAGTCTATGGAGAAAATCTGCAATGTTCAGGGGAAGAATACCACATCTTCTTCCCTCAGCTTCTGAAGGAAGGCAGTAGGTCCCTTGATCTGAACTCCATAGTGAGTTAGAAGAAAAGTTTATTCCTATGAGCCAAAGGATTGCACTGAGCAGCATATCCTTCAAGGGCAGTAGAAAACCTGTTCAGACTTCTCATGGATATTAGAAGGTCTTCTTAGATCTCTATCTCCTCAACACATGTAGATAGTCTTTTTTGAATTATGTATTTGAAGCGTTTTGTCTTGAACATGTTGAAAAAGAGGAGGGTGAGAAGGCAACAAAGGAGGGTAAGGGAACATGGCAAGAAAGTAGAGAATGAAAGAAAGAGGACATTAGCAGAAAAAAAAAGAATAACATAGTAAAACCCAGGATGTATGTAGGTGATGGTGTAAGTTTGTATCTAACGGTCCAGTGCAGATGGTTAAGGGTATGCATGAAGTGAAAAAGTCCTAGTGGGAAAGACAGAAAATAAGCTTCAAAGAGATGTTTCAATATTTTCACATTATAAAAAACCTCTCTGTGGAAAACGATGTTTCATTAGAGCTGATTTCAGCTCATTTATTTGATTTTTAAGTGTAGAATTGAAAATGACAATTTTTTTCTTCCAGTTTTCATTTTTTTTAAACAAAGTGTTGTAAACTATAGTTAATTTCATTTTTTAGGGAGAGAAAATATGATTCTTTCGTCAATTTAATTTAATTGGAAACACAAACATTTGTTTAGAAAATTTAGCTGCCAGATTGCAGAAATTTTCCAGAACTGTAAAACACAGTTTGGCAGAGTAGGTTTTTTTTTTGCTCCAACTTGAAGAAAAACTAATTCTGAAATACAAAAACCTCCAGCCAAAAGACATTCTGTTCTTGAACAGTGCCTTAGGTGCTGCAATCACTGTGAAGCTGAACACTTTCCATTTGCTGCTCTGCATCCTGCCTGGGCTCTGAGCTCCCTGTACCTGTCCAGCTGGGCTCTTCTGGCAGGGCTTGCATGAGCTGCTGGGCCACTGGTTTTTTTCCCTTGTTTCATTCTGTTAGTCTCACATGATTTCCCCCATGGCCTTGCATGTGCAAGCCCACATATTAATCAGATAAATGGTTCTTAAGGGGTACAATTGCCATTAGCATGGAAAATTGCCCTTCCAGCACCTTCCTTCAGCTCATTTTATGGATTTTAGTTGATATTATGGAAACTCAAAACTTGGAGCATAGTAAGGCCGGCAGTGGTCACCTAGATACCTGGAAAGGATTATTCAGTGAAAAAGATGCACAAAAGTGTAGTTCAAAGCTGTGGATTCTTTTTCTTTTCCCATTGGTTTTTATACCTTTGGTAATTTTTAAGTTGCTGTATTCTTCTTTACACTGCTCTAATAAATCTTTTTGCATTAAGCCTGTCTCAATAGCATTTGTGCAATGCTTCTTTAGACCACTGTACTATGCAGTAAAAGCAGTAAAAGCTGTCTGTTGACAAAGGTGGTTTATTGTAAGGCCCAGTTACTTTCCTGAAGAAGCACATATCTCTGTCAAACTCTTCCTGACTTGACCAAAAGAAAAGTTTTCTTCTCGAAGGATATAATAGGCACCCAAGACTATATCTGTGTACTTATGTAGATTTTGTCTTGCATTCCTGTTTTTTTCCCTCTATGCAGAGTGAATTTCTGCTTGAGGGCAGGACTGGGAAACCTGCACAGTCACAGCATCAAGTGTCAAGAGCTAGACTGCCAGGAAAGATCAAAACAGTAAACTGTTTCTTTTCTCTCCTCACATCACTGCTTGCTTATCCCCATACATTTCCAATGTACCTTCAGGTTTTAAACATTATTTTGCATAATGTAGTCTGTCCAGGTCCTCAGACAGTGTTAATATATTCCTTGGCTAGGATACACAACCTGTTAGAAGTGATGGAGTCAGATTTTGGGTTGTCCCTGAGTGGTTTTCACTCTTTGTTGCTGATGGCCACCCAGAGTGTTTGTGGCCTATTTATTGGGGATTACATCATGATAATTTTACAAAAGACACCCCTATATCCTGCTGAGGGGAAGTGGAAAGAACTGATCAGCCTCTTGAATTACATCTCTCTCTCTGCAGAAAGTCTGCAGACCAAGCCTAAAAGATTAATATATGCTAGACACTTATGTTTTAGATGTCTGTAAGTGGGTAAGATGAATTGTAACCTAAGTACTCTGCTCCTTTTTATTGTCTGCTTTTCCTAATGGTGCTGATTTTCCAGCCTTATCTAAAGAGCTTGTAGCAGCACTGTGTCCTGGCAAAGCACTTGCTTCTCTTCTCCCTCAAGTCAGTGGGAGTTTTTGATTGCTGTTCACAACTGCAGAACCAAGCCTAGTACCCTTTCTTGTCAGGTACAAATGCAAATACTAAACAGCAAAGACAGATGCTGCTATCCCAGCAGCAGAGCACATTAAAGGACTCATCTCAGGGGTCTCTCTGTGCTTCTCTGGGCTGCCCAATTCCCCTCATCCCTGGCTGTGCAGGAGATCACACATAGTAATTAAGCACGTCTGTTTATTTTTACTTCTTAACCTAACTAAGAATTGATCATTCTTCCAAATTATTTACCACCCAGGGGATGGAAGTGGAGCCACATTTTCCTCCTGATTGGGTACACCTCATTAGGTCCCCAACAGCCTTGGGCTGAGTGCCCTGCCAGGGTAATTGGTAGTGACAAGGGGACCATTCTGCCACATAGCAGTCAGCATTGGCAGGAACAGCCAGAGCAGAGAAACAGAAAGGAGAAGGGGATTCAAAATGACTACAGAGATGTCACAAGTTTAGTAATTATGTAAGGCCTCCAGAAAGGAGTGCTTTAATTTTATTAAGAGCTGTTGAGGGCAATCATCTGTCTTAAGTAACAGATGACTGAGCATGCAATTATGAAGTGCTAGTTAATAGAATTAGCAACAGACCACAGAAAGTTCCAATTTTGGCTGTAAACAGAGTTCAATGGAAGCAACAAAGTGATCTTCCCTTTATTTTCTTCCAATATACATCAGCTGAATAGACTTGCATGTGTGGGCCTTTTTTTTTTTTTTTTTCCCACTCTAAATTCTAGTGAGCTGTTTACTGCTGACTTCAGCCAGGCCTGCAAGACATATTGGGTAGTATTTATTGTGAAACCAAAGAAGGGGGCTATATTTAGCTTACAATGACAGAGCTACTGTGAAACTGCTGTTAAAGTTGTCAGAGGTGGTATAGCAAATCTAGGCTGACATTGCTCTGATCCAGTCTGCTGCTGCTCTCCTCTGTAAGCAATCTCAGGTGACCTTACTTGCAACTCCTGCCTATGACCTTGGTGCTGTGCAGGCAATTAAAATCTGGCAACAAGCAAATTGTTCACTTATTCACACAAAATAAAGGAATTTTGATCAAAAACTTTGTTGCTTGATTTGCAAATTGAGATACCAAGTGTGAACAGAACAGGAATATTTTTATCAAATTTTTCAGGATTATTCTAAGAATTTGGCTGTACTGTGACAACAGATTTTTCTTCCAATTTTTTGAAGTAATACAGTAAACTATAGTTCAGTAATGTGCAGGAAAACCTGTGCAGTATGACTGCTAGAGACTGTACAGAGAAGACAGTCAAAAGAATCATAAATTCTGACTGTCATACTGAAAGGGTTTGCCTGCACAAGTTTTTACTAGTTTAATTATACTACATACTGAGTGGTTCAAACAATGTGTATATATCCAGCCAAAACATATGCTGGATATATAGTTTCTATTAAGTTTTGCAGCATAAACAAACCATGGAGCACAACATGCTGTCTGCCAAAAGCTGTCATGTAGCTGATATACTCTCAAGGGACATATAAAATTAGAGCTTTCAGAAATATGGCATCAAAAATGATGGGACTGAAATAAATAAGATTGACTAGTTGCATATATGTCTTTATTAATTCCTCATAGGAAGTGGATTTCTTGTTCTATGAAAGCTTAATACCGAAAACAACCCAAATCCATTTCTTTCCTACTGCAAAGCAAAGAAAAATGATACTTTAATTTATTTTTCATTGTTGAATTGTATTTTTTTTCATTTCTTAACAGAAAAAAAATTAGAATGGAAGACTATACCTTTTATTTCTGAGAGGGAGCTGCAATTCTTTGTATTGACAGTTCTGCAATATTTTTCTGAAAAAAATGTGTTTTTATTCTACTAATCCATGAGTTCGAACTAGAAGTTAAAAAAAAATCCTGTCAGTTCTAACCAGTATAACATATATAAATCTGGAATAATTGTTCTGTCTTTTATTGCTGGTAATTTTCACTAATGTAAAAAAAAATCAGTATCATGTGTCCCCAAATTTTGTTGAAACTGTTCATATCATTTAACCTGTCTGCCAAGACTTTGATTTATCTTCTCTGATAAATTTCTATTTTTGCCCAGAAAATGAGAAGTCATTTTTATTTTTTCATGATATTTTCTGAATCTTTAGTCTCTAGTGTTTCTCATCTCCTTTTTTATTTTCATTTGTTCCAACCTCTCTCCCTTTTCTTGCATGGCACTGGGCTCATTTTTCCCCCTACTTTGCCCACAAAAGCAGGGAGAGCTTTCATTGTAAAAGAATTAAACAGTGGGTAGCAAGTAACCTGGAAAAGCATGGTCTCTGTATGCTATTTGAGCAGGCAGGTTGGCTGTATTTGGAACTGCATTTTTTAAGTTTCTCTAAGCTAAATATGGGGATGAACATGTATTTTAGATATGCATTGCTTTATTGATTCTTCCCTTATGTTTTCCAATGTGCTTCATTCACCTTGAAGTAGGCACCTTTAGGGCACAGCCAGCAGCTGTTCAGAAAAGACACAAGTGAGGATTACCTCTAAAAGGGTATTATGTAGGTGTAGAAGGCATAAGTAAGCACACCTACTGCCTTGCAGACGTGGGCAGTCGTGATGCTGAATGACAACTGGGTTCAGGGCTGCCTTTCAGAGACAAATATATATGCAGAAATAAATAAAAAAGTGATAAACTGGAAAAAAAATTACAGGTTCCCGAAACCTTCTTAACAACAGGTTTGCTCTCTAGTTTTTGCTGTTGTTGTTGCTCCCATACCAAGGCAACCACGTGGGGAAGTCAAGAGGGAAACCAGTATTTGTCCTCTTTAATAAAGTGGTGGGAATGGTGCTCAAGGACAATATTGGCTCAGATTCGCCAGTTCCCCTTGTGTAGTGTTCCTTTCTGTAAGTGATTATGAATCCAGTGCTATTTGTACTGACTGCTTTGCCTGCCTCTGTCTTTTCTTGTCTGCAGAGAAACTTGCATGGAGCTTTTGGTACTTTGCCCTGATTTTTGTTTTGTACTGGGGCTATCAAGACAAAGACTTCCTGCCAAAGTGTCACCTCTCATTTTGGGGAGGGGGAATGTGTTACTTTTACCTGGCTTTAGAAGCTCTTCTTGTTAACTGCCTTTTCCTAGCATGTGAGAAGGCAGCCCTTGCCTCTAAGCCATATTTCACATTGGATAAACCTATGTCACACAAACAGCAAGAAGGGATTTGCCTGTGCTGTGTCTAATCCAGTCTAATTCAGAGCAGATGGCTCAGAGAGCAGTGCATGGGAGGGTACCTGCTGTACAATCCTGTCCCTCTCCATGCCTGCTCACCATCAGCAGGACTGTCCCCAGTCACCAGTGCAACCAGAGAGGCTGGAGGCTCCTCCCTGTTCCAACCACTCACCTGTAAGAGTACATAGTGTCTCTTGACATGCCTGATTTACCTTATAGTTTGTAATCTTCTGGAAGAGGTTAATTAATCTTAAACCTTCTTCTGCCTCTTAAAATCCCATGACCTCATCAAGGAGGATGCTATGAGGTCTTAGAATGCACAGAGGCCGCAGCCCTCAGCAAGCCAGGGAGCTGCATGTGCAGCATGGGATGCTGAGCTGAGAGGTGACAGCAAATTGACAGGGGGAAGTAATGGGTTAACTGGCTGTTTTCCTCTTTCAGAATTATGTTAAACACACCCTTGGAAAATACTGTGTGATGGGTTTCCCTAGCAGGCTCTGAGAAGTACTCAGTGCCCTGGTGGGTCTCTTGAAAGCTCTCTTATCAGTGTTCTGTAGCTGTCTGTCAGGTTTGCTAGATGCCATAAAAGACAAATGCAACAGGCTGCATCTAAACTGGGCTTTATTCTGAAGGGAGAAAGGATGTGGTTTCTGTCTGACCCAGTCTGGTACACAGAGTGGATGGCCTCAAGTTTTCAAAACTCATGAGCAAGACCTATTCCAATCCAATCACAAGATATTATGGTGTTAAAGTGATAACTTTGACGTTTGAATTGCCTTCTGGTTTTCAAATTTAGTCAAGAAATTTTTTTGCTTCAGTCAGGAGGGGTGAAAACTTTGTTTTTTAATGGAATCTGACAATCTGCCAGAATAATGTAAGTATAGGACCTTTATGAAAGACATCATATCTAGAAGCATCATGAGAAAAATCACTGACACTGGATCCATTTTTTGCCCTGAAGCGTGCAGGGTGACGACAGCCTTCAAAATTATTATGCCAGCAATAGCAGCTGCAGATCCTATCATTATTTACCTAAATGAAATTCATAATCCTTTAACTGAAACATTTTCAGCTAGAAATCAGTCCTAATAATTTAGTGGATTCAGACCAGGTACTTATTTTATCCTCATCAATCTAGTATCTGAACAGCTTGCAAAATTAAAATATACTAAGAATTTCAAGGTCACTGCCTGTTGGCAGTAACTGAAGTAGTTTTCTTTCCCATGAAGAACTGATGGCTCTTTTTTTTTTTTTTTTTTTTTTCCAGATAGAATTCTACACTGAGTTTTGCATGTGATCTCTCAGTGCTAGAAGAACAAGACTTGTGATTGTGGTTAATATTTATTCAGGGTAAGAGCAGCTATTTAACAAAATTTAAGTTTGTTTATGATCTCTGTCTTTGAGGGGAAACAAACTCCCTTACTCCAATAGAAGAGAAATGCTAACAGTGGGCAAATACTATGGAGTCAAATCAGATTTTTTTAAGTCTGATATTCGTACAGCACTGGGGACATGAAAAAAAACAACCAGGAGACAAATGCACATGAACAACAAGGTGTCTAAAGTGTTAAATAAATATCATGGGTCACCTCCTGGATTTAGAGCTTTGAAAGGTAACCAAAGTCAATAATCTAGATGTGTTTGTAAATCTTATTCTTTATTTGTCTTTACAATTAAGTGGCCTAGATACCTTTATAAAGGGCCTCTCTGTACTAAGAAGAATGTGATTGGAATGCGAAATCGAAAAGCATGAATAAGGCTTGATTAGAGAGCCCCTTCTGTTAGGACAGTGGGATTCAATAGTGTGGTACCACAAATATGACATAATACCACAGTCATTGACCCAAAGGACAGGGGACAGATTGGTGCTGCAGGGCTGGACATGGCCCATCAGGCTGTGTTTGTTGTGTTTCCTCAGCTAACCATGCTCATGATGTTAAAGATTGAAGCAGGGACACTGCCTGCATCACCTTTCCCCCTCCTTATATGTCACCCAAATATCCCTGGGTTCAGCTGCTGTCCCAGCAATTTGAGTTTGTGCCTCAGAGCTTAACAAGAAAACACAGTAAAATTTGCAGAGAATCAGAAAATCCACCTTTCTATACTCAAGGAGTCAAACCCTGCTGCTACTTTGTAAGTTAATTTGCAGGTGATTGTGTTGGTATTTAATATATAAATCCCCCCTGTTTCAGAGGTGTCTGTTTAAAAGAATATATTGGTCTCGGATATGTATAAGTACATGTCAATTTAAGAGATTATGTTTCCCACACAACAGATGGAATGAAGAGCAGAACAACTTGCTAAAAGGGATATCTGAGAGAGGGATAAACTCAGAAATTAAATTTTCAAATTCCAGTGCACCAGGTGGAGTTGAACTTGGAGACTCAACACTGATGCAATGTGGTTTTTGCTATCAAGTTTGATTTCACTCTTCTCCCCCACAGTATGTAAGGAAAGAAAATCATGGGAAGTTTGTGTAAACCAAGCCTGACACATGAGCAGTGCCTCTGTAAAACAGTGTAAAACTGAAAAGAGTGTAACCTAATAGGTGCTTTGCGGCCACCTAGCAGAAGAGCTATTAGGCAGCAGCTGTCTTAAAAGGCACCCCTTATTCTCAAATCACTGTTTTAGTTGAAAGTAGCAAAATTCCTCATCCCCTTCCTTCAGCATCTTAGATGTGGGGTGAAGGGAGCTGTAGCAAGGCACCTGTGAGAAGAGCTGCCAGGTGCAGGTGTGATAATGATGATGATGATGTGCAGTAACAGGATGCATGAGATGTGAATGTGAGGAGACCTATGAAAAGTGCCACTCACTGCTGCACCCACAACCCAATAAATTTGCTTCTCCTGGCCCATCAGGCTGTGTTCTCATTTTTATGTCTCATATTGGCCTGACTCATGCTAGTCTTGCAGCACACCTCCAACCCTGACCCCTGAAGTTTTTTATAAGCCCAGTTACTACTGAAATGGAATAGGAAAAGGAATCTAGAGTGCTCTTAGGGTTAGCATCTGAAGTTCTTGTCTTTGCATTTTGTGGGAATGAAGTAGTGGTGAATACAGCCCCTGGTGTTTGGTAGGGAAGGGCCAGTGCAATCAGGACTGCAGAGAGCTGTTTGTGCAATAAGTCTGCATCCACCCTCTGACACTGTCTCCTTGGCCATTACACTTTGGTGCAGAAAAAATGCTACAGGAATATTTTAACAGACTGACAGTGGAGATTGACAGAATTATTATATGTGTGTATGTATGTATCAATGTATATATGAATGCATGCATAGTTTTATTTATCAAGGTTGCTTTTATTCTGGACAGTTTTAAATTGCCTGTATATTTTCATAGGCATAGTGAAAGAAAGTGAACAAAAACCTGTACATAAGTGTAGTTTTTTTGTTTCACACCAAACCTACATAAAGGCTATTCTAAAATGAAAGGTTGATTTGAAATCTCCCTTGGAACTAATAGGACAGTTACACTATGAGTACATGGATCAATACAGGCTGTGTCTGAGCCTTCAGTCTCAGAAAATATACAGTCTTATAAATATATCTGCTAGAGGTAAGAAGCATAATAAATTGAAACAGAAAATGTGTGAAAGAAAGGGAAAGGAGATCAAAGAATAGGAGAGCAGGTCAATGTACACCTAGTGATTTGTTTTAATCTGCTCAGATGAGCAAATCTGTTTTACTTGGATCAGCAATTGTATTCATAGGCAATCTAGGAGAGATTCCTCATTTGGAATAAACTGGCAGAAGTGTCCTTGAGATTATACCTGTATATACAAACTGAGAAGTGGCCCTAATGCCTCTAGCATTTCTTCACTGGGTTTTAAGAAAATAGAGGCAGATGTCCCAGAGGCAGATGACAATGCAGCCAGAAAAAAAGTGAGAGTGAAGTAAAACTTGAATACATACTAATTTGGATGTTTTTATAAAGTCTTGCAGACTTCTCTCCACAAACCATTAAGTTCTAATTGCCACGCTAATGTTATCTTATAATGTAAGTGCAGCTCCCAGCTCCTGATATTATGGCACCCAGTGGAATTAAATCTGGCACTTAGCTTTACCAAGTTCTCTGCTGTAACCTTTGCAATCCATGATTATTATTCTGTCAATGCAGGCTTGTGCATTATTACTTAAAGGTGTCTTTCCTTCCTCCTGGAAGCCGTGCTGCTCTGTAAATTAGGGCCATAACTTACCTGCTTCAGTGCTGAACCAAGCACCTTCCCTCTGACAAGCCATGAATTAAGGGCTTCTTTCCTCCCAGTGGAAGGAGCCTCTCTCCTTCTCTCGTAATAAGGGCAATGCTGAGGTGGATTTAAAAGGTTCTTTTCTGTTAAAGGGGTTTGAGCCGTGATAATCTCCTATAATCTGGAGACTAGAAACAAACTGAGCATTAGGCCTGGATTGCAAATCCACTCGCAGCTTTTAAAAAAATTATTTATTTATTTCAAAACCCATTTAAATCCTATACCTTCTTTACCCCTTCCAGAATGGACGTTAAGGAAATACCTTCCCAATTAGGGTTCAAATTTGATTAACTATTGCTAAGTAATCCTAGCTCTGGTAATTGCATTCCTCTTTCAGGAAGTTCACAACCCTTTTAGAAATCACAGAGCGTTGGACTGCAAAGTGCACACTATAACTCTGTTAGCCTCACATCTGAGTTTCTTGTTTTGAATATATACAGAGTAGATGGTGTGCAGTTCAGGAAACATCCTCATTTCCATTTTAACTCTCTATTAAAGCTCTTAGAGTTACATTTTCCAAATTAATTATCCAATGAATTTGATTTGTTTTGTTCTTGTTATGTTTTCATTCATGAATTGCTTCTGACTTGCCATAATGTTAGCAAATCTTAGTCTCATTTGCACATAATTTTAGAGAAAGACATTTTATTCTAGGATTTGTGATTATATTGCTAACTTCAGCTCTTACATTCCCTATATAGCTATTTGTGGTAGATCAAATGTTATTACTTCTACTCTCTTGCTGGACTAGAATAACTTTTTCTATGGCCAAGTTAAGAACTAGAAATAATGAATGCAGCATTCTTGTACTCATGCAGGAGTACTGAATGCTAATACAGGCAGTGATAGAGGGATCATTCCCCATGTAGTCATATATATGAAAAATAACTGCCATAAATGTTTATGAGTTGAAGATAACATGGGACAGACAAACCACACTGAAAGAAAATGTATTTTGAGTCTGGCTGGGTTTTCACCAACACAGGTGGTAAAGAAAGCCTCTTTCCCTCATCAGATGCTTTGTACCAGTTCAGGAAAAGACTATTTCCCAGCTGTTTTGGGAAGGGGGCTAAAGAAATCCTGTGGGTGTGCCCAGGATGAGAGAAAATGAGACAAAAAGTTAGTCTGGGGGTAATGAGGTTTGCTAAAATCAGAAGAATAGATTCACCTCTGTGCAGCACATTTGGGGCTGCAGTTTTATGCAGAAAGCACATGTGAACATTTTTACCAAGGGTTTTTCATATTTAGCCTAATTGTCCCACTACAGCTTGTGTTTGGGGTATAAATCCTAAATACATAAACCCAAAATTCTCGAAAGACTGAAGAATTACCCTGGTGGATTTTGTAGCATATTTAGAATGGTTCACAGGATTTCACTCAGAACAGCAGCACGGCCCATCTGTTCTCACTGCAAGGAAACGGAAAATGGGAACATGCCACACTGCACTCTTCATATTTTTAGGGATGAAGTTATGTATGTATATAAAATAAATATATCCAGCAACTAAGTCATTAAACTAGTAAAGCATACTCTCAAAAATATCCAGAAGAGGGCAAGGCCTCTGAAGGATACGAGATTCTCTCTTCACTAAAATGGGATCCAGGTCACCTGTCCTAGAGATTAGTCCTGAAGCTCTTCACCAGGTGTAATCCATATTAATGCCAGATACAATTTAAACATGGTGGCATTAACAGTAAATCTAACATATCTAACATAGTAATACCTTTTAGCTTTTTGAAAACTGGGTCACCAATCTGATATTCCTAAAAGCTATAGTCTGTGTCCTGCTAGAATAATGATAGACCAACAGGCCTGTTTAATCAGTGTATTTATTGTCAACCTGTTTGTTTTATGTTTTTTCTAAGGAAATAATCATTAAACGGCCATTCTTAAGCTACTAACCAGGAGTGAGAAGGTAGCACAGCTTCCAATGAACTGTATTCATGCCATCTCTGGGGAAAAAACTGAAGGATGAGAGATACTTCTCAGGAAATGCCTCAGTTGGTGAGTGATGACAGAGCTCAGTTTATCTGATTATCTTGTTACACTGAATAATTCAAGCAATCGTAATTGTAACCATCAGTCAGTGCAGTCACCAGCAAAGTTGCAGTGGGGTAGCTGAAAAGTGCATCAGCCATATTCAGCCTGCCCATTCTCCTGTTGTGTGTGGGTACTACAGAGCAGCAGCTGGGCTGAGATAGATGGCATTAAAAACAGCCTTGTGCTTGAAGTTAAATGATAAATTGGTGAATAAAAACATGGAGGAAGTCTGAAGCTTGGCAGGGGGGAAGAAGAGTTAGGTCCTGAAAGGCCAGGCTACATGATGCTTTCCAGTCAAAAAAACTCAAGCTGTCACAGGCTGGCCTAGATGGAAGAAGCTGGGGTTCTCCTTCTGGACTAGAGGTCCTGGAGAGATTCTGCAACCCATGTTCCCCAAGGAGAGACAAGGTCCTCAGCCTCATTAATGATTATGCTTGGATGTCTTTGTAGGGGAAATCCCCCTTGGTGGCCAAAGCCAGCAGCAGCGTAGTGGTTTTGAACCCCAGCCACATGCAGAAAACTGTAGCCAAGAAGCTGCAGCCAAAACTGTATTGCTGTCATCTGTATTCATGACTTCTAACCAATGCTAACCATTAGCCAGTGCTCAGTGGGTTATTGGGAGTTGCAGTTCAATCATTTGAGGCTGTTTAGTTAGTTTGAACATATTTGTGCAGCAGCCCAACTGCACAGCAAGCTGATGCTCTCTGGCAGCTGTTAAAAGTATTTGTACTGATGGCTCCAGGACTCTTTCCATTTTCCTGCAACCTGACTTTGAAGGCCCACAATCACACTGGGGTTTCTTCAGTAGAAAGACATCATGTTATGACTTGTATATAAACAGGAGGCCAGATAAGATAACATCTTCTACTGACCTTAAATCTAAGGACACAAATTTTTTTGGATCAAAGTTGTGCTATGCCAAATGTTTCCTATCTCATCACCAAATATTACTACACAACCTGTATACATACTATATAATGGCATCTTAGAAGACAGGATCTTTTCCTACACAAATTTTGTATTATATTCATATCCAGAGATATACTTGAATGGAAGAGGCATTATCTGGTCTTTAGATTCTCAAAGTCATTTGTGACAGGCACTTTTTTGAGTGATGGTGTTTTTTTAAAAATTAATATTATGGCAGAGAGATTCATATTTGGTAAAGTTTTTACTGGCTTTAATGTCACTACTGTTGCTGTACATATTGCATTTAGTGACACTGAGACACACAGGAGGTGCACTCTGGCCTTCTTGAAAATCAGGAGTGTTCTCATCATCCCTGTAAATGAAAATTTGTCAAATTCCAACCTCCTCAGGCAGCCCAGTCCCAGATGACCAGGACTGTCTTTTTTTTGAAGTCAGGTTTGAAAGGCTCAGAGGTAGAAACTACACAACAGGAAGAGTCATTCAGATCTCTTTCTTCTTCCAGTTTGAGTTCAAATTGTGCTTTAATTTTGGGCTGTGAATTTTGGAAGAAATTCTTTACTTCCTTATGGAGAATAAGATAAGGATTCCTAACCCATCAGTCTTTGAGACAGAGCTCTCTGAAGTTTTCCTGAAGGTACTTTCTCTGAAGCAACTAGTGTTGAACACCACCACAGGATACTAGAATAGGATGATTTACTGGACTAGCCAGGTCTAACATGTTCCTACATCACCATCCCTCTTGTCTATGCTGTGACCTCTGCAGCAAACTCCTCCTGGAGATCCTGCTTCACCAGGCCCAGCCCTTGTGTGTGACACCAGCTCCATCAGTGATAAACATGCAGTTCTTTGCTGCAATAACACTTGGATCACATCATTCCAATGAGTGCCATTTTTCTATTTATGGTACATCAGATTTATGAGCCTAATTATTTGAAGTTTCACATCTGAGTCATGTTCAAAGGAAAGAGATTAACACATCCCCTCTCTGGATTTCTGTTTAAGCCTCATTACCACAGGATGAAAAGTAGATATTTCACTGCATGTAGCACTTCCTATGCCTTCCCAAATCCTACATTTCATACCAATGTACTGATACCACTAGCAAAGAGTACCAACTGCCCCAGAATAAAGTAGTGTCTTTCATCCCATCCAGACACCCATCTTGTGATTTGAGTCATAAATGGTGCAGGTGGTAATTAACTGCTCAGTAATAAAATATTCCTGCATTATTCATTACAGGAAAGGGTATAGGATTGTTAATACTTTTAAAATAAACTAGTCCCACAGAAGGAACTTGAAAAGGGTCACAAAAGACAATTCAATTTCTCATTGCATGAAAAACACGGGCAAACATGGCTTAACAACTTTAACAATAAGTTGATAGCCACCTCTGTAACTGCACAGGTTACTAATGAAAAGTCCTCCTCTCCTATTTTCAAACTAAGATATATGGAATTAAAGCCAGGATTTACTTGCTCACTGTACATGGCATCAATTTTCAATGTTTCTGTTTACCACCAATTGCTCTAGTCTCATGTTCAAGCTCCTCACATGACTGTAAACGTAATGCTGTCCTTGCCCCAAAAAAACAAAATAGCTGATAAAATAAAGCACAAAGTTATTAGCACATTTAAGGGTGCAAACTTGGGCAGTGAATCATAGAATCATAGAATCATAGAATTGGCTGGGTTGGAAGGGACCTCAGAGATCATCGAGTCCAACCCTTGAACCACCGTTGCGGTTGCTAGACCATGGCACTGAGTGCCACATCCAGTCTCTTTTAAGTATCTCCAGGGACGGAGAATCCACCACCTCCCTGGGCAGCCCATTCCAATGACGGATCACTCTTTCCGTAAAGAAATTCTTTCCAATATCCAACCTAAACTTCCCCTGGCACAACTTAAGTCCATGCCCTCTTGTCTTGTTGAAAGTTGTTTGGTAAAAGAGCCCAACCCCCACCTGGCTACACCCTCCTTTCAGGTAGTTGTAGAGAGCGATAAGGTCTCCCCTGAGCCGCCTCTTCTTTAGGCTGAACAACCCCAGTTCTCTCAGCCTCTCCTCGTAGGGTCTATGCTCGAGTCCCTTCACCAGCCTGGTTGCCCTTCTTTGGACCTGCTCCAGAACCTCGATATCCTTCCTGAACTGGGGGGCCCAGAACTGGACACAGTACTCAAGGTGTGGCCTCACGAGGGCTGAGTACAGGGGCAGAATCACTTCCTTGGACCTGCTGGCAATGCTGTTCCGGATACAGGCCAGGATGCCATTGGCTTTCTTAGCCACCTGGGCACACTGCTGGCTCATGTTCAGCTTCTTGTCGATCCAGACTCCCAGGTCCTTTTCTGCCTGGCTGCTCTCCAGCCACTCTGTCCCCAGCCTGTAGCGCTGCATGGGGTTGTTGTGGCCAAAGTGCAGGACCCGGCA
This sequence comes from Calypte anna, assembly GCF_003957555.1. Classification (NCBI taxonomy): domain Eukaryota; kingdom Metazoa; phylum Chordata; class Aves; order Apodiformes; family Trochilidae; genus Calypte; species Calypte anna. The sequence goes on from NC_044246.1 coordinate 15,940,445, forward strand.
CTTGGCCGTGTTAAACCTCATCCCATTGGAATCAGCCCAACTCTCTAGTCTGTCCAGGTCCCTCTGCAGAGCCCTCCTGCCTTCTAGTTGATCAACACTCCCCCCCAGCTTAGTGTCGTCTGCGAATTTGCTGATGATGGACTCAATCCCCTCATCTAAATCATCAATGAAGATGTTGAACAGAACTGGGCCCAACACTGATCCCTGGGGGACACCACTAGTGACCGGCCGCCAACTGGATGCAGCCCCGTTCAGCACCACTCTCTGGGCCCGGCCCTCCAGCCAGTTCCTAACCCAGCACAGGGATGCAGAACAGTAACTCCCTATGGTTGTTTGCCTCCCTGAAAAATGTGAGTCCTCATGACAGGAGAGTTATCTGCAACATGTGATGGGAGAATCAGGTGAATAAATCCCCTAGAGTTGAGCCTTGGCTGTGGTCATGAAATGAGTGAATCCTTTCAGCCCTGATTAAGTTCATTTGAAGCACAGAACTCTGCAGCTGGGATGAGATGCAGATTATCAACTAATCTGCTTCCTAGGAAGAGGAGGGTTTGTCTGTCTCCTGCTTTTGTCTCTCCCACTTTCTCCCATTAGTATTTCATAAAATATGTAAATGGTTCTTTATTACTGAATTAGGAAATCCGACCATCTCAAACCATAGAGTTAAACAGCACAGTGTGTGCATGTGTGCATGTGTTCACAGGAATGAGAATTCAGGCATATAAATGCACAGACTTGATAATTCATCTATATCTGGATATATATTTTTATCTTTGGCATTTGCCATCTGTTGGGAGTGTAATACCAGGAATAAGCATCTGGCACTATTTCATATAGTAGTGCCTTTTGACAGCTGATGCTAGGGAATGCTGTACCTTTGTGGATTAAGGAATAATTAATTAGGACAAGGAAAATGTATTGCAGAACATAAAATTCCTTACTGAAGGTAGGAGTTCAAAAGAGGTCTTTAGCTTAATTTTCATCTCAAAACTAAAGCTTAAAGCCAGATCTATTTGAATATTTTTAGAAGGATCCTCTCATCGTGTCTGGGGGAACTAAAAGGTGAAACATAGAAGATGTTACTAATAACATTTGTTAATTCTGCAGCCAGAATGCTATTACACATCCACCATTGTCCAAGTATTCAATGACAAACACTGAGCACAGAGGGGAGAGTCACTGAGAAAAGGTTTCAGAGAAATGTGGTGCATGGAGGTAGATCCAGCTGGCAGCCAGTCACCCCAGGGCTCAGTGTTGGGGCCAGTTGCCTTTGATATCTTTATCAATGGCCCGGAGGAGGGGATTTAGTGTATCCTCAGTGAGTCTGCAGGTGACACCATATTGGGCAGGAGTGTTGATCTGCCTGAGGATAGCAAGTATCCCCAGATGGACCTGGACAGGCTGGATCTATGGGCTGAGGTCAATTTTATGAGATTCAACAAGGCCAAACGTCCTACACTTGGTTCACAACAATCCTATGCAATGCTACAGCCCTGGAGATTGCCTGGCAGAAAATGATCTGGGAGCACTAGTTGATTACCAGCTGAACATGAGCCAGAAGCATGCCCAGGTTGCCAGAAGGCCAACAGCATCATGGCCTGTACCAGAAGCAGTGTGGCCAGCAGGCACAGGGAAGTGACTGTTCCTCTGTACTCTGCACTGGTGAGACGCCACTTTGAATACTGGATTCAGTTCTGGGGCACCTCACTACAAGTAAGGCATTGAGATGCTGAAGCAGGTCCAAAGGAGGACAACAAAGTTGTTGAAGGACGTAGAGCACAAGTTTTATGAGGAACATCTGAGGGAATTACAGTTGTTTACTCTGGAGAAGAGGAGGCTGAGAGGAGACCTTATCGTGCTCTACAGGTACCTGAAAGGAGGTTGTAGTGAAGCAGGTGCTGGGCTCTTCTCCCAAGGAAATAATGATAGGACAAGAGGAAGTGGCCTCAAGTTGTTTGAGGGGGGTTTTATACTGGATATTAGGAAAAGTTTCTCTACTGAAAGGTTTGTTGGGCACTGGAACAGGCTGCCCAGGAGAGCATCAGTCATCACACGTGATGGTATTTAAAAGACTTCTAGATGTGGACAGAATTTAGTGATGGACTTGGCAGGTCTAGGTTAATGGTTGAACTTGATCTTGAAGGTCTTCTCGAACCTAAATGATTCTAAGATTCTATGATTCTATAGACTCTATGATTCTATAGATATGCTGCAAGGGGTAAAAGGGCATAAAATGTACCATATGGTGTGCTCCGAGTGTTACCCACAGGTTAACGGGTACAAAGCATTGCAAACAGATGTGACATTCAAGCTATTCAAATACTAAAAATGTTTTCTTGGTTATCAGGTAGAATTATTCATGGGCCCCCAGCTTAGAAAGCACTTTAATCATTCCTGCATTTACTGGACTTGCTCAGACACCTCCAAGGGCTCTTTTTGGTCATCTGTCTTTACAAGAAGTTGCTGGGTGAAGCATGAGAAGTAGTCTTTTGAAACATTATTTTCTTCTGCTTCCAGAGTGAGGCAATGCCATGGTGTGGGATATAAACAGGTTTATCAAAGGAAAAGCTTTTCAGTCTTGCATCATGCAGAGCAGAGGTACCTTTCATGGCTTTGTTGTTATGCATTGCTTTACAACTGATTTTGCCCAATTTGTACCCAAGTGGCTATGGTTTGTAGACATATAAAAAGTTATCTTCCTCTAAGGGTGAGAGAAAAGAAAAATTATTGCTCTTTTCTAGAATTGGCAAACTCAGAAAAGACATTTGAAACCAGAAATATATTCCAATTAAAGAAATCTGTAAGAAGGATATAAATTGTAAGCAAATAGTATGGACTATTTTGCTAAGCATATGTATATACATGAATGTGTACACACACAGACACTCATTTTCATTTCATACAACCATTTGGTTTCTAGCAGACAACAAATGAAATCCTCATTATGAATAATTTCTGAAACTTCTATTTCTTAATCTTGTTTAATAGTCAAGAGGATGATATTTTGGGGGGTTGAGTTGGATTTTTTAAAAAACAGAATTTAGTGTGTGAATAATTTCATATCCTGCTCATTCAAGTAAATGGCATGTCATGTTTTTAGGAAAAAAGCTTATTCTACTATGATAAAAGATGCCAAAAAATTAATTTACAGGGATTAGTCATATACAGTTGCTTTAGTTATTCCCACAGGCTTCACTCTAAATGCTGTAGCACCTTTGATTTCACAGACTCCTTTTTCAAAAGGCTCTTGTTGAGCTCTGTTGTCTTCATCTCTATCTGCTCTACCTGACAGTTGCATCTGAAGCATAGTTGGTGCAGCTGCATGTCCCACTAACACATGTTAATTTATGAGACAGAGCTGTTAATTGAGACCTGTGTAAATTTTTCATTGTAGGGTTGTGAGACCAGGGGACTAAGCCATTGGAGCTCCTCAGTGATGTGTGAAAACATTTATTACACACAAGTAAGTGTCCACCAGTCACCATGTCACCAGCCACTGACAACAGCTCTCACAAGTGGAGCAAGGATGAGTCCCTGCCATGCAGCAGTACTACAGAAAAACAATTGATTTCAGAGATGCTGAGTGAGGTTCACACATGAAAATGGAGGCAAGATAAAGGCAAGGTAGAGACCAGGCAGGTGGTGTGGAGGGCCCTCAGGTCACACTTATGAATTAGCAATTAGAGCATGGATTAAGGATATAACCCAAAAGATGGAAAGACCCAAAAGAGTTGCCTTCAGCAGACCTCAGAGTGGTAAAGGGAAAGCCACAGGATAGTTTCAGAGGACTGCTTGGCCAGCAGGGCAGTGGTTGGTGGCACCTAAAAGATGATCACAGCCCAGAAGGTGCCCAGGCACTGGCACCACCACATTGGGGTGGCTCCATCCCTCTCTTAGGGCTGCCCACCCACTCACCCTGCCTCATCTCTAACTCTCTTGGCCTCCTATATGCCATGGGTACCAAAGGTAATTGTTGGGCACATATTTAATTTTGCTCAGTATTTGCAAACTTGATGATGTGGATTGAGCAAGCCCCATTCATTAGAGCTAAATGAATTAAGATTAACAGTGATAAATGCAGATGTTAGATTATGGATTTATTACTTGGGTTCTTTGGCAGCTATCCATTATTTTAAAACAGCATCTGTCGACTTACTTCCTCTAGAAATGTAGGAGAAAGTGAAAAAGAAGTTTTCCTTTTTAATAAAGAAAAAGCATAGTATAGGATATTGCTGTTGAAAATTCACAGCTGCATGTGCTACTAATTTTGATAAACAGCTAAATTAAAAATAATCCAGATGTCATGTTCAAAGTGAAGCAGCAACATAATAAGAGACCAACCACACTACAGCATAACAAGGAAAAGAAAATAATTACATAAAAAGTTTTCAGTACAACATAAATGTAAATGCCACTAATAGTTAATAGGAAGATGCCATCTGGATGGTTGAATGATGTAGATTCTGGCACAGGAGGTGTTGTTTCTCTTGAAGCCCATGAGGGAGCCAGCAAAGATGCTGCAAACAAAGTTTGACTGGTTCTCTTTTTAATATATTGGTGTTGGCTGGGAGTAATAACCTAACTAAAAACCTACAGTCAGGTCCTAAGCCTAAAGAGTCTTCCTCTTATTTCGTAGAGTTTTGGATTGATACATCTGTATAAATGTAAGCACTGAAAAAAAGAGGTGAAATGCCTTTTTACAAGGTCTTTTTTCACACATTCCAAGAAGGCCTGTATTTTTTGATTTACTTCAGGTAAAAGATAGTTTGAGGGAAAGAGAAATAAAACATCTAAATTTTCAAGATAATTAAAAAAAAAATTATTACTGCTGCTAACATATGTTTCAAAGCAGACCACAAAACAACAAATAAATGAAAAGCAGGTACTTTCCCCGAAGAATGTTTTTTACTGTACAATTTGTAGCAAAAAAAAGAAAATAAAGAAAAAATATTCTGATTACAAGGATGTCATTTTCTAAAACTCCAAGTAGGAAACATGACAAATACAAGATCAAATACACAGCCATGTCACAATATATCTCTGCACCTTTCAAAAAAAAAAACAAACATACATTGAGTTTTTTTCACACGTTGTCTTCTCTGTGCCTTGCATCCTTTCTCCACATATCTTTTACAAAATCATAGAAACAATGTGTAATTTCAGAATGGTTCCCAGCAGCTGAGAACCACCAAATAAATAAATGAATAAAAGGACAGTTGCAGTAGCCACGAGAATGCTGGAAATCACAATAAAGTTGTCAAGAACAATGAATTCAGCTAATTGGGCCATGTGAATTGCCACAACCATGTCAATGCTCCCCCCAGACTAATCTGAGGATCAGTTTACAAGCCCAAAATCACTCTTGTTCTTAGTTAACAAGTACCAAATAGGGGGTACTGGGGACACATGGGAGTCCCCCTGCTCACATCCAAATTGAACTCAGTTTCCAAGACTAACTGGGAATAAACCCAGTCCCCTGAAATACATAAACCACTAAATTTCTTGTGATGCTACTGATACAGTTAAGCCCTGGCATGGTGACAGTACGGACAAAAAGCTTTTCTCACAGTAGGGTGAAAGTCTGTATTTCCTTTGTCTGTTGAAAGGAGGGACAGTGTGACCTTTGCCAGAAGTAAGTGGCATTCACAATATGGACAGTTCATGGGAGTCATTTTTGTTTTCACTTTTTTGTTCTTTAATAGGAAAACTGGATTGGTATTTTTTCCATCTTTGGTAGCAACACCCTTACAGATATCCATAGCTGCTGCAATCTGCCTTAAGCACTGAGAAGCAGACTATGAAGAAGATGGAAGAAAGAGGATATATATTTTTAAAATTTAATAGTCCCTAAATTTAATTTTTCCCAGGACATGAAAGGGTGGTATTGGTAGTGGGTTATACAGTGCATCAGAAATTAGACCTTTGTACATATCCTCCTTTCATCTGGGGGATTTGATGAGACTGAAAATGAAAAAAAAAAACAAAAAAATACTTTCTGGTGTGGGTAAAAACCAATTCAAAAGCAGTAACAAGGCAAAACAGAACAGAAATCATTAAATCCCAACCAAAAGCCCACTCATAAGTATTGTTTTCCCAGATGTCACAGTTAACACCATGACATTGCACTGAATAATTTGCTCTGATCTGTCCCTGTGGATGCCCTGCCTGCAGTTCTGAGAAAGTCACTTGCAATGACAACCAGATATTTACTAGCACCAGTCTTGTATCCACAGAAGTGTATTTCTGTGGTTGAAAGAAAAGAGGTGGTCTTTAAAAAAAATAATAATAAAATAAAACCTGTAAAATTGAATTTGTGCTATGCAATCTCTTTCCATCATCCTTGTTTAGTCTTGTGTGATGGTTCACCAAGTGTCTGAGTACCTTTTGGAAAGCAATGGTAAATACAACTAGTAAATTCCTTGAAACATTCACACATGGTTTAGTTGGGGCCAGGCAAGAATGGTGCCATATGTGCCTATTCACATTTCATGACCTTCTTTCTCTTTTAGTATCCCTGTTTTTTCTTTTTTTACCTGCCCTTTTTGGCCATTACAACTGAAAACATTTCTTCCCCTCTCTTTCCAGATGCATGGCCCTGCAGCAAACCATGCTTTATAACACACGAGGGGAGAAGAGGAGGGGGAGGGAGGATAGACACTGATATTTACACCGTGCTTTCCATTACCCACTCTGAGCTCCCAAAAGTCCCTTTTGCCCCTGTTAGGTCATTGTCATCATACTGCAAAAGCATGCCATTCACCGAGAGGCTCCTCTTTGTCCAAATGTTTGTTATCTTTTTTGGGTAGGTGCAACACTGAGCGGTGGTGAAGTCCCCCATGTCAAAAGAATGGCTACGTTTAGTTTTGCCCTCCAGAGGCAACATGAGGAGGCTGCGAAATTTGGACTCCGTCTGGCCCAGCAGTGGCTCCTTGTCCGAGTGACGGGCCACTGTGGAAGTTCTGGAGTCTGTCGTCTCCTCCTTTTTCTGACATTTCAGTTCCAAGGATGCAAAAGCCCCCATTAGCCGGTCAATATTGTGTTTTGACCTAGAAGGAGGCCTCCACTTACTGGACAATGTGCCCTGTTCACTCTGGAGGCTGCAGTCATCACAGTCACGGCTGTTTGCAGAGCTGGAGGAAGAGGAGATGCTGCTGCGGGCCGACTGGCAGCTGAAGTCCCGGAGTTCATTCCTCACCACCACTTTGGGGTTGACCTGGGGCAAGACTCCGTTCTGAACTGGTTGTGCTCCATTTGTCTGTGAGTAGACGTTACTGACGTTAGACATCTTCCCCTGGGAATTGTTGCAGACCTTGTAGCGGACCATGAGTATTACAATGAACACCAACAGAGTTGCCACAATGATGCCTCCGATGATGAGAATCATGGTCCCACCCAGGAACTGGCTGTGCATGGACTGGCACTGAGGGTAGTCCTCTTTGGTGAAGAACTGGGCACATCCCACAATATTGGTGGCAGTAAGGGTTGTGGCCGTGTCATCCCACATTGCCAGGACACAGAGGTCATAGCCTGTTCCAGAAACAAGGTTGGTTACAACAAAGGCTTTGTTGGTAGCTGGAATCATCCTTTAAAGAAGAAAAAAAAAAAAAGATAATTAAAAAAAAAAAATAAATTGGTTACTTTAGACACTAAGGAAAAAGAGAGCAGAACAGACATAAGAACAGTGTAGTCTTTACTGTGCTGGGTACTGGCAGAGAGGAGTCAGAGCCACAAAATTCAAGCAAGCATTCAAGCTTCCCAACCCTTGGAGGTCCAACATCCCAGCATTCAGTCACACACAAGTTTTGAGGGCCATCTCTGAATTAAGCAATGGAATAAGAAAAAGCAGACCAAACTAGTCTACATTTTACCTCCTCACTTGTGTCTGTCTTGATCTTAAATATATTAAAATCTGAATAACTCAGAATGAAAATGTGTTTAGGAAGAGTTGTTCTTTCTGACTGTGCAAATGACTCTTGCACGTGCTGAGTCTGAACTTAGAAATTGTCACATGATTTTCCAGGTGCCTGAACATTTAATTTCTAACAGCAGCAGGTTGTTTGCCTTGTTAAGAGAAGGGACTACATTTAGTTTTCTCGTTCCCTGAGGAAGCAAGGCAGGCATCCATTTCTCCCTCTTTTTCCACTCCCCCACCTACTTTCCCCATCCTCCTACTCCTCACTGTGGAAAATATCTTCCAGAAATGCAGCTCCCAGAAATTTTCTTCACCAGAAATGTTTCCCTGCAACCACCTTCCTCTCTGTGAGTGAAAAAGAAATACTGACATTGGCAGTATGAACTGTGGAAGTGTGAGAAGAGCTAGGAAGATGCAGGGATGGAAATAAGGTTTCTTTAAAATAAAAAATTGTACTCAAATAGAAATCCATTTTCAAAAACAACTGGCTAGGCCCAAGCTGTGCTCCAAGTTTGGTCATTTATGGATATTATTCTTTGCAGTCAGAGAACTTAAGCAGCCATTGGAACTCATACAATATAGAACATCACTAGTATTCAAAGTTAGCTGATGGGAATGAACATGGTCAACCAGTTCAGCCTGGTTAAAATTGCAGCCCATTAGTGGAATACAGTGGAGAATCTCAGATTTGGTGTCTGGTGGGTAGCCAAGAATAAAGCCAATGAGATACCCCATGCATGTTTCTCTTTACTTCTACATAACAGGCTTAAGTGAGAAAATAAAGCTGAAATTAAACGAAGCCCATTCTGATTTAGAGCTGCAGATCTTTAGCAAGGGAGCCCTACGGGCACTTACAGCACGTAGCAAGCTGCTGTGACTGCAGTTGGGATAGTAGGACCTGGCCAGAGGAAAAAGGCAGTGTTCCTGTGGGCATTGACAGGCTTGCTTAGCCTCAAATCATCATCACAGCTGGCAAAAATTGCAGCTTTGCAGAGCCCCTTCTGTTCAGTGGGAGGTACCAGGCCTGCACAGAGAAGCAGTAATGTCAAGGCACTGCAAAGATGAGCTTCTGATTTCTGATCATCTTTGCATCTGTGTATTCACGCCACTTATACAACCCTCCAGCCTGGCCAGAGGTGAGGATGTGGCTCCTTTTTAAAAACCAAACACACAAATAAAATCTGTAAGGAAAAGAATTATTGGTGAGAGACACCTTAACTTAAACATCACCTGGCAGGTTTACGCAACGTAAATATTTGAGATTTTTGGCACATTTATCATCAGAATGGAGATATTCTGCACAGACATAGATGCTCTATTCACAATGAGCTGAGAGGCGGCAAGGTAGCCCTTCTCAAAACTCTAGATACAGTTGCTGAAATGGTTTCTTATATTCAAAATGGTAGCTCTCAATTTATTTCTAATTGTTCTCTTCTCCCTGTGGCTCTGAGAACACCACAACATTTGTCACAGCAGCTGGGGCACTGCCTGCACTCTGTGGAATTGTTCAAGGAGTTTCATATGCACACATCAAGGAGGATATATGGAATATCAGAATACTATTGATCTTTAAATTTATGATCTTCAAACTCTTGAACAGTTTCAGCAACTGCTTCATACTTTTTTCTGTAACACCTAGTACTTGCTCCCCTTTCCACCAGCACTCCCAGACATGCTTAAAAATTCTGCAGTGCATAAGAGCTTCAGAAATTATTTAACTATGAAACCTCATTACAAATAAGCAACACTGTTGGAAAAAAAAAACCAGTCAGCTCCATAAACTGGCCTTGGATCATAACTTTCAAAAAACAGCTATAGCACCACTTGTTAGAGTGGTTCCTTTTGTTTTGCACTGATGAAAGACCTCTATATTCTCTCCAAGTGAACAACAACCAAACGAGTTAACATAATATATAGCTCTGTATGTATTTTACTTATACAGAAATACAGTTAACACACTATGCCAATTTATATAGAGTGAACACTGGTACCTTCAATCATTTGCAACTTATTTTCTTCAAATACAATTGCATACAAGCTTCCAAGTAAATCTAACTGCCTGGAATATTTCAAGGACTGGCAGGTAGTGGTAGTGGCATGAAATGTAAAGCCAGTCCATTTTAAATGTATAGAAACAAGAGCACATCCAGTCCTAAAGACAAGCGAGGCTGACTGTATAGGAACATGCCAAAAAAGCTCATCTGAGCCTTTAAAAATACCTGAGTCTTTTTTAAACTCAATCAGTCCTGGAATCTACATATGTGATAATACTAGGACAAATAATAGCTTTATCAAAGTCCATAGTAGCAGTCCCAATTATGGAAAAAGCACTCACCTCTCCATATACATCTGAGAAATTTTAGATGTTTTCATAAATAAAAATCAAATGTTCTTCTAAAATATTCAAATTAATGTTATTTTATAAGAACATCTGAGTATAGGAATAAGCACCAAGTTACAGAGTACCAGGAGCTAAGTAATTAATCTTCCTGCAGAGAAGACAATCTTGTATTCATGAACTTGCCAAATTTTAAGAGTATTTTGGCATTTCTCCATGTTTCAGCACACCCTCCCCAAACATCCCGCCAGTCAGCTATGATGAACGGCACCTCTTAACATTCCCACCCCTAAAATCCATGCAGACACGTTTTCAATTTGGGATATTGATGACTTTTTGATTGTCCCCAGCACGAGCAGCTGCAAGATGCCACTTTGCTGCCTAACACAGGGAGTCTGTTCATGGCTGCTCTGTACATCTGATCCATTAATCATGGACCACTGTGTCTTGCCATTGGCACTCAGTAACCAGGAGCTGCCACAAAACTAAAAGGGATAATCAAAACTGTACAGGCAGAGATCTTGCAAGTCTTTGTACAGCCAGCTCATCAGCTAAGTGTAGAAAGTTGGTTCCAGGTAGCAAGAATATATAATCTGGTTCATTGCAGACCAAAACCAGCTTCTGAAAGTTGTTAGTTTTTGAAATTTGAAAGTTCTCACTTGTTAGCCCTCAAATAGCAAACATGCTTAACTGTAGCAGTATCTTGAGGCAAGAAGCCTGATACTATTCACCTGCTCTTTCAGGGTAGTGTGATCTTGCAGATGTAATTCTTGTCACTGAGGAGCTATAGCGATCTAAATTTGATACTAGACTTTCTATAGGAAAAATAAAGAAAAAGAAGTAACAGCTGACTAACTGCAAGAGGAGATTAACAAGCAGAAAACTTGATTCTAATGGCAGTTTATGATAGGTTTAAAAGCGTGCAGTTTAATTAGCCCAAGAACAGTGAGGACCACGAAAGCAAATGAATGCTCAAATATGTTAATATTGTAAGTAAGTGTAAGCATAGTCCCAGCCAGGAAAACAAGAAATGTGAAAACTTATTCATGAGAATTTCACTGTCAAGACACATAAGACACAGTAATCTCCATCTTCCTGCTCTGGTTTATTTTCCCTGGAGTAGGAGAGCAAGCAAATCTCCTTCACATTGGTGCCAGGATTTTGTTACCTGATTCTTAAGATAGTTACTGAATCTTGTCTGAAGATCAAAATACCCTAAGGAAAAGTATTCATATAAGAACATGGTTCTGACCTTCCTGAAAATCTTGCCTCTAAGGGATGAAATATGCATTGGGGTCTTACAAATGATATTCCTACTTTACAAAAAAGTCCTCTTCTCCACCCTTTGGTACAATAGCAACACTCATGGGAAGAGAAGGAGATATATGGCCAGGATTTGGGCATAATATAAGCATCTGAAATAGAAGAGCAATAAATAGATGTTCCTGTGAGAGTTTATGCATGACGAAGAGCTACAAAGCTGAGATGAAAGTTTGCAGGGCTTTTGCAAACAATACATTCCTTTCAATCCATACTGATTTACTTCTCATTTTGTGAAAGCAACAAAATGAGACCAAGAGACCCTTTAAAAAAAAAAACCCAAAAAAAGAGGATACAGTGATAGCACCCGTCAAACTTGTCCTCTACCACCACCACTAAAATGTCCTTGTTATGTCCTTGTAGACACAGCATAGAGAAAGCAAGCAGTTTTGTAATTACTCAATTCAGTGTGCAGTGATATTAAGAAAATTAGAAAATAAATTACTTAGAAATGCAGGAGAAAAGGGATTCCTGCAGACTTCACTTGTAATCCCAGATTCAAGTGAGCACTGAAGCCTCAGAGAGTGAAATGTGCTGGGAATTAAGGAGACCAGAGTTTTATTCTCTACTTTATCAGTTACACTGATATCAGGCTCTACTTTATCAGTAACTCTCAGTTCCTGAGAAATCATTTTGCCATACTTTAAGTCTCCTCATTTATAAAATGGGGATAATGCCAGCAATCTCCTTTCAAAACAGCCCTGTAGTCTACGGCAGGAAATTAGTAGGTATTATGATTACATTGCAATATACAAATGGATTCTTTTCTTCTTTGTAGCTCTGGAGATTAGCAGGAGTGAACTGCTGGTTAATACTGTGGTTATGCAAAACAGACAAATTATAGAAAAGGCAGATTAGGCTAATTGGCTAGGCAATTCTCTTCATTTTCTCTATCGCAAGAGAGGTTTGATACCATCGAGTTCTAGCCTGAAACTGCTTTAATCACAGAACTTGCAGGAACCGTCAAAGCAAGAGAGATTCTTTTGGGAAGGCACTTGCAACTCCCAAGACTCAGTATTATACTGCCCTGCTAGGTTATGTTGCTTGTCTCATAGTCCTTTTCTTCTTCTTTTTATTTATTTATTTATTTATTTTTTAATTTTTATTTTTATTTTCCAGGCCTTAATTGCAATATAATTTCTCTTTTGGAAGAGAATGCTAGGAGTTAAAAATGGAAAGTCAGACTAATTTATTAACTGCATCTGCATGATAGGAAAAAAAAAAAATCTAATTGCTTGGATGTGAATTTTCTGTTCCTCAGCTGCTCCACACAAGCTCTTCCTGTAAGACTCTTTGTCTAAATGCCATTCGCCAAGGCAGAAACATGACAAGAAATGGTCCATGTCTCTGCTGTTCAATTCTCTCATCTTCCAGAGTGATTTCAGATAACTGCAGATAAAAACCATCCTTTGGAATATCAATTCCTGAGCCATGCAATGCTCAGAAAAAAGGAAAAGCATGCAGGGAATCTACCAAGACATTAGCAATATAGAAGATGGAGGTCTGGTGCATAGGAATGTTTCTGTGCCCTCATTAATTTAGCAGTGCAGTTGTAACCTGAGCACTATGAAACAACTAGCAGGAATGCTACACACTGTCACCACAAACCATAGTTCGCAATGCAGAAGAGAAAAGGAAGAGGAATAGTGGTACTTGGGTGAAATAACAGTTTTCTGTAAAATTCTGGCTAGCTAGCACACTCACTTTCCTGTATAGCTATGCCTTAGTATGAAAATATCAATTTCACTGTACAAACCAGTTCTTAAACTTCCTCATATAAAACTGAATTCATATAGGTGCAAAATATTACCCTGATTGCTCTCAGAATTAGAAATTGATAAAAAAAAAGTTAACATTGGAATCTTAACAATTTTATTTCTTCAGTGACAGTCTCCAGCCAAAATATTAATTTATTTCTCTTTTAAACTTTTTTTCCTTCATTGCAGTTTCACAGGTAGTTCTGAAAAACATGTTCATTGCAGATAATCTCCATTTAAAGTATTGTAGAAGAGCCTGATAGAGGCCTACTTTTCCACAGAGGTGGAAAATTGAGTGGGACAAACTAGGAAGAAACAGGAGGAGGAAGGTATCAGTGGTGACACACTGGAGAAATACTGGCTAAACAGCATGTAAAAAGAGTGGGTAATCAGAGGATGGAATTCACTGCCTGAAGAAAGACCACTGAGACACCATAAAGTATCCTTTGAAATGGAAATAGTAATGAAGTGTTATTCCATGGAGGACAGGTAAGGAAAGAAGAAGGAAGAGAAGGTTGAAGTGAGAGAGCATGCAAGAAAGAATATAATGATATAATGAACATTGGTGGCTCTGGCAGTATCAAAGCAGCAGAAAATGGTGGAAAGAGTAATGGCTTCAAAGTAGCCATTGGCAAGGCACTATCATATCAGGCATGTGAGTACCACCAAAATGATTGAAGAAGTCCAGGTGGCCTCTGAATGGGGACTAACATCACAGAAATTGTTCCATGTGTGGTTCAGGGCAATGTAATATAGGTGAAAATCTATCAGCAAAACTAAGACAATTAGAAAGATAGTTAAGTTAATCAAGGCAATGAAAAGAGATAGACAGAGATTAGGATGGCTGGAGAAAAGGGAAAAAAAGATCAAAGGAAAAACTAGAGGGATCTAAATTGCAATGAAAGTGTCACACGTGATATATTGCCTGAGAGCAAGAGCAAGTAATTGATAAATTTGGCCTGCACAGTTTATATTCTTCTCTGCTGCCAGCTTTTGTAATTTCCTTGGAAGTTTTATGATGTACTGCTGTCATTTACAGCTGTGTTTTTATCCTGGAAAGCCCCAGTTTCTAGTCTTATGGAATGAAAGTAGAATAAGTAGAATTTTATAATTCTAAAAAATATTGAAAGTTATTAAAAATTAAGTGAGCTAACAATGGAGAATAATTTCTGACCCTTCGGATTTCCAAAGCCCTTAGGCTTATATGTTCACAGATCATCCTAAAACATTAGGAATTAAAAAACAAATATGAAGTACCAAGTATATTACTGTGTGAGGTCTTTTGGCACCCAGTTCAAGATCTTTTAATCTAAGAATCAGAGAAAGAAGGAGACCTACTCTGACCTGCAGGTCCAAAAAAAAAAAAAGACAGCTGAATTTCTAGTGCCCAAGGAAAAAAGATAGTTGTTAGTATTAGCAACAGAGTGTAATTCCTCTGTCAGTCATGTCAACATCAGGAAATGTCAGATAATACCAGGAGGTTGCCAGACTTGTTCAGTAAACACTAACTCAACTCAGCATGAATAATTTCCTTCGTTTTTTATTTTATTAGTTTTGGGGAGTTTTATGACATACAATCATAATTTTGCCTTCAGATGGAACATTTATTATTAAACACAAATCCCTTCCTGCTTTTCTGAATCTCTTCTCCTCATCACTCATGCATCCAGCTGCCCTTCAGAGAATCTGTCTTGTCAAATGAAACACAGAGTACATATAATTTCATTATTTCCTAATTTGCTTATGCTCTTTTCTGCTCCTTTGAAAAAGTGGGGTGGGAGGTGGGGAAGAGAAGACAGAGCCAAAAGCAATTGATATGTCTGTCACAAGATGATGAGCCAGGGAAATACTGATAATGAACGTACCCCTTGTGCTAGAGGGGAAAAGAAAAAAAACAATAACAAAAATTAAGCTACTAGCTCAGAGAATAAATTTCCGGTTATATCTGATAGCAGGTGACAGAACCAAGCATTCTGGGGACCTTACTGCATGAGGCTGAGAAAGGGGAACCGTGGTACGAGGTATTATTCTGCTCCCCTCCATTAGACATTGCTCTAAGAGGAAATTCTCTGTCTACTCATCCCAACCAGATTCTTGCAAAAAAAATAGAGACTCACAGGTAGATTTGATGAAGCACTTATGGATGAATGGCCAATAGGACTGTCCCATCATGTGCTGAAGAAACGAAGGGGCTTGGTTCCACTGTTTGGGTGCAAGCTGCTCCACTGGAACAACCTCATTCTGGTTAATGTTGCAAAAATTACAGGCAATTAGAAGCTCAAGCTCCCTGATTTATACTATCATTTCTTTCACATGAACATGACTGCAGCAGGGATTTAGTGCCCTAATCATTACATTTTACCTTTAAAGGGAATGCAGACATACCCTAGGAACATATGACAGCACAAAAGATAAATCCAGTCACACCCGAGCTATTCAGCTACACACAGAGCACCTTTCACCTTAATTTTTCTGAGGCACCAAATACCTCAGAAAAAATCCTCACACTAACTCAAACCCAACTAAACCATATTTAAGCTCATTAGCACACTAAATGAAAGCCCACACAGTATTTCTGTTAGTAAATGTGACTGAAGTATTTATGGAAACAATGCATAACCATACTAACAAATTCACTCTGTATCCTGTTAATCCAGAGTTAGAAATCTATTATAATTCACAGCAATGTTTCAAAAAGCCATCAAATCTGAGATTAATCAAAGAAAAATCTAAAAGCAATGAGTTATTCTACTGATAGTCACAACATGTTACAACAGCCCCATTTCTAAAGATGGGTAGACAAAAATTATTAGTGAAAGGTGTGTTTAAGTCATCAAGCACACTGAGGCACCTGGGACATTCTTTTGCTAGGTTTTTATAGAAAAATGGGACATCAATTTGGCTGAAGTGTCATGCTTATTCTCTCTGAAACAAGTAATTTTGAACCCTTTTATGCAGAATTGGACAGTTACACCAGAAAAGTCATCCTACCATGTCAACAGAGCTTCCCAGAAGAGAAGCAACATGAGAAGTAACGAGCGCATGTGGGAGCTCTGAGGAAAGGAATTTGCAAAGGGGACTCTGTTATTTTCCTGGCAGAACACAGCTGTGAGATTCAGCTATGTGCTGTTTGTTCTTGAGAGTTATAAGTGGGGCTTTCCACTAATTTCTAGGCAGTGAAATCTCTGCTCAGTATAATGACAGGATCAAAGGCAGATGACTGGGATCCTTTACTGGTTGACAGCTGCCCATCTTCTTTTTCTTTAAGAGCTCATGTGAACTGGGGTGAAGAGGAGGATCTCCAGTGATTTACTAGCAATTTTTGTTCATGCTTACTATGCAGAGCACTTATGCTAGGTTGCAACTTATGTGTCCTGCAGAAACTCTGTCCTATCACACAGGCTAATTTTATCTCTGAAAAGTTGTGCTGGAATTGCAAAAACTCCAGGCACTGCTTGCAGTTATTTTTGCCTGCCTTTTGTAACTGACTGGTCAAAGCAAACTCCAGGATGCTGTTTCAGGCTCTTCTGTCACAAAATCTTTGTGTGCTGGTAGGAGAAGTGTGGTGCCAGCTACCAGCTGACAGGACTATTCTATTTCAACAAAAAGAGTCTTATCAAATGAATCAGATATCTCACTACCCACAGAAACTATGTATATACTGATATATGTGTGCATAAAAAAGTGTTTCAACATCTTTTTAAAACCGAATTTATGTGCTATTAAAAAGTTTAATCACGTGTTGTGTAAGTGTTCCTCCACCTAAGTGATTGAACCTATTGTGGATAGTCTCAAGAGATCAGGAATGGTTATCTACCAGAATCTTGAACATAAATCTCATTTTCAAGTTGAAAAAAATAGCCTAATTCCCAGTTGAGAGGAAGGGAGAACAGCATTTGCCAGTTCTTCAAAAATGAGCTAAAGAAATATCATCTCACCATAGATACAGTTACCATATACCAATATTCAAAGAAATACATAGCCATGATTTAGAAACATGAAAAAGTGTGTATTTGGAGAGAATTTCTGCTATTATTGTCAGCTTGAAAATTAAGCAGAAGGAGGTTGTAGCCAGGTGGGGGTTGGTCTCTTTTCCCAGACGACTTTCAACCAGACAAGAGGGCATGATCAGGGGAAGTTTAGGTTAGATATTAGAAAAAATTTCTTTACAAAGAGGGTGATCAGGCATTGGAATGGGCTGCCCAGTGAAGTAGTGGATTCTCCGTCCCTGGAGATATTTAAAAAGAGACTGGATATGGGACTCAGTGCTGTGGTCTAGCAACTGCAACAGTGGTTCAAGAGTTGGACTCGATGATCTCTGAGGTCCCTTCCAACCCAGCTAATTCTGTGATTCTGTGATTCTGTGATTGAGGATCCAACCCTCTAGGTTCTCAGCAAACATCGGAAATACCATTTACAGTTACAGTAGATTTGCTTGCTCCTTGTAAATTAAGAAAACATTGAAAAACAATAAGGGAGAGTCTGAATAAAAAAAAATTTTGTTATCAACTATTAAGCTTTCAGTTTCTGAGTTAAAAGAGACAGAAAATCTTTTGCACCAAAATCTCAGTGAAACATGCATAACAATGCATGAGGTAAAGAGAACCAAGATGATTCAGAGTGAATTTTGCAATAACACTAGGGGAAAAGAAGTCGTTTTTTTCAGTTGCAGAATGAGAACACAGGGTGCAAAAATCACTAATGATGAAAAGCATTATTTCACAAAGGAAAAAAAAAAAATCAATCTAGATATGTAGCAAAGGCATTTTCTATGGCAGAGATTTGATATTTTGCCACATTCTGGTTATTGCATGTGAGGCAAAGGAAAGGAAGGCTGGAAAGACTAGATAGTCTTGAAAGACACCAAGATACTGAAGTTCAGAATGCTCTACATAAGGCCATAATACAGAAACATCTTTCCAGTGAGTGATACCAAAATTAGATAGAAGTATTCCTCAGCAAGCAGAGATGCCCTGCTTCTTTCAAAGCCTGGACTAAAACCACACTAGGCAAAGAGTGACAAATACATTACTGAAAAGGAAAGTAAAATTAATCTGGTGATAAATTTATAATGCCATTATAATGCTCACAGAAGGAAGAAAATGAGAAGTAAAGGATAGGTTCCAATAGTAGCATGGTATTATCACATAGAAGTACGTGTCTCTGCTAAAGGATCTTGGGCATGTGTCACAGATTTCCAGGACATCAAAGAAGTGTACTAAAATATAGTCTGTTAGTCTCTTACATGCTACAAATGAGACCCAGAAAACTGAAAGAAGCTGACATAAATCATCTGATAGCCTAATGGCATGACCCAAAAACTGGATGTCAATAGTCCAGAATCTCAGGCTGGAAATACTTATAGTGAGCTCATTGGAAAGAGGAAATAACGAATAGTGTTTATTGGGTTTTCTTCTTCCAGGTACTAGCCACTTACTCTGTAAATACACATTTGCCCCTCATCATGTTATTTCTCACTAACGGAAAGAACACAGAAGGTTTGGAGGTACTTGGAAAGGAATTAAATCCTACTTTTAAGCAAGGTTATTAAAAGGGTTTGCAAATAAAAGACATCTGACATTTGATGTGTCTCTTTTATTTCAGAGAACCATAGCTGATCAGGTTAGGTTTGATGGTGTAGCATTAAGAAGAGATAAGAATTTCTCATGTTTCAACTTCTCCAGTTGATGAAAGTTTTGCCACGTTCCTGAGATTTATCCACTTATGGCTTCAATTATGTAGTTTTGCTGAATGTGGTTTTAGGTTCAAATAGACTAAAACTATGAGCAGCTGATCAGGAATTTAATAAGCTTTCACATGAAAACCATATAAATAGAATAAATGTTGGGTATGTCATCTGTCTGTTGATAGAGCTATGTCCAAATCTGCTAGATTTACTACTTCTTTAACATGATTAATTATTACTTATAGGACTTGAAGGTTTTTTCAGTCAAGGATATTTCATTGCTCACCAGTAGAACAAAAAATTCTACTTATTATAAGCATTCATATGAAGTAATTTCAGATAACAGAAAATAGCGTGTGAAGAATTTAATTGAAAAATTCTACAAATACTGTGGAATCATATGTGTAAGAGCACCCTGTACTGTTGAAAGAGAAATGAAAGAATGGATTTTTCTTTATCTTTGCTTAAAAAACTTTCAAAGCAGTGAGTAATGAAAAGAATGGCAGATTGCTCTCCTCTGCAGAGTTTCAAGTGTAAAGTCTGCAAACCTCTCTCTTCTTCATGCCATAAAAGCTTCTCTGAGCTTTCCTTCTGCACCTCCAGATAGAAAGAATAAGTAAGTAGGGCATGCAAAAACGACCCCAAGACATAAAAAAGGATATAATGGAAGAAAATGCAAATGAAATACACGATGATACTAAATCCACAATTTTTATCCACTTGGAGAATACAGAATCAATTGTCACCTTTACTACCAGCTAAGGGAGCGCTGTCCTCATCTTGTCAAAATGAGCAGTAGCAGAAATTTACCAAACGCTCATTGATATTTAGGAGTCAAAAAAGACTGATTCATAAAAGCAAGAAACATTAAAATCTAAATGTGAGCTCTCTGAAAAAATGCAGGATTTAAAAGCCCGACTCTTGTCATTCCTAGCAAGGAGTGTGGGGAAAAAAAAAAAAAAAAAAAAAAAAAAGAAAAAAAAAAAAAAAAAAAAGGTGGTATGTTAATTCTATGACTTTTTTTTTTTTTGCATACATGTATTTATGGCAGAGAGGTTGGAACTAGATAATCTTTATGGTCCCTTCCAAGCCAAACTGTTCTATGATTCTATGATTATGAATATTAGCAATGAGGGCATTCAACTCAACATTTCTGATAGCCAAGGCAAAGCTTCAGAAAAAACTTAAATATATCCCTCCTTAGCCACTCTATGGGCTGGGAGAGATCCTTAAATCTGTACTCAAGAAAGAACAAACTTTGTAGCCCTCAGTAAAGCATTTTCCTTTCTTTTCCCAACAAATTATCACTTCAGAAGCATTGGAGTATAGCTCAGAGCAAGTGAATAAAATAGGCAAGAACTTTATGAAGAACCTTATGAAGTCCTGTGAAGTTGTGCTCCAGAATGGCTGATTTTGGCTTCTCTACAGTGGGCTGGGTTAGGAGTCTTAAGCTTGCCTCTGCTCCACTTGATACACAGCTGCTGGGCCCCAAGTTCCCTTCCCTAAATAATGACTGAGTCACCTTCCTAGGTCACACCAAGACAGTGCTGTCCATATGACATGGAACTTGGGTAGGTGCTACCATCAAACTGTGGCAGAACTTCAGCAAGGCTCAATGTCTCTCCTCTTTTTGCTTGAGGAGACAATGAGAGCCAGACTTGAGCATCTTGACTGATGAGATGACCTTTTCTTCTGTCTTGCTGGGGAAGTTTGATTTCCTTCCTTATTTCTCTGCCTCACCAAAACCACAGAAGGAAAGAGAGTCACCAGCAGAAGAAATGAAGCTGCAAACCTGCTGAACAACAACTCTGACTAAACTGAAGGGGAGATGTGACCTGTATCCAAGGTGTCTGTAAGAGGAATGCCCACATTTTCTCCTGAAGATGTTGCAAAAGAAGCAAAATGGGAATGGTCCAACAAGAGCTGTCTTTTGTCAAAGTCTGCTTTGGAGCTGTCTTTGTTTCCCCAGACGCTGGAGACATCTCAAGCAAAATGCATCCCTGTCATTGTGCCTTTCCCAACAGATGGTGAAGGTATTAAAAACCCCATATCCAAGAACCTCAAGGGGGTTTAAACCACTTTAAAGTTTAGGATTGTTTTCAGAAGAAATATTTAGGGTATAATCCTTTCCTGGCCACGTGCACACTGGCTTTGCAGGTTTGTATTCATACTGTCCTCCCATGTTCAGTGCAAATCCTTTTGCTAGGCTTGATCTGGGAAATATCAACCCCACTGTGATTATGCCAGGAATCATTATTTGGTAATTGAAAAGTGCTGCATTCAGGGACAAAGTGGAGATACTGTGGCACTGCAAAAAATGTCTACAAGCTGCTGCCTTTTACATAACTTGGAGAAGTTGCTATCTAATGTGCCTTGTGGGCAGATTAAAATTAACTTATTCCAGCCAACAGAAACTACAGACAGAGCCAAATGATTCCCCACAATATGTGTTGCTCTGCTCCTTATTAGCCTAACTTTAAGACACATGTCAAAGATACTCTTGCTCTAAGGCCATGTGGCCATGCACCTAATGAAGGTGTACCTCTGACTCACAGTGATTAAATTTTAATGAAGTATTGAAGGATGCTTAATTGGTTTTAAAACCTCAGAGGAAGAGAAGAATTTATTCTGTCATGACTAAAGTTCAGAACTATGTTTCAGAAAATTAGTTGCTTTTTAATGACCATGATGGCAACTTTTTGCAGTTCCACAGAAAAGGTGGATAGACAGAAATCATCAGTGCAGCTCCTCACCACACAGTGTAAATGCAGAGTAGCTTGCTACAGGTTTTCCTTACGTCTTGCTTTCTCATGTGCACTCTGGATTTGCCTGCAGATATTGGCCTCTTTATTCTCTTAGTGTCCCACATAAATATATTTCTGAATCCACTCATCTGTGGATTTTAATTTTTTTTTTTACTTTGTCCTGGAATGAATCACTCCACCCTCCCTCCAGCACGAAGACAAATGTGATAGCTGTTCCTGAACATATGGCACATCCTAAAAAAAGGGTTATCCTGTAGGAGTGTATCTGTATGGATTACTTATCACACATCCCCCAGTGGAGGATATAGAAGATAGCATCTCTTTTTCTTTCTCAAACTGCTCATGTTCAGTATTTTCTTGTCTACTGCTTTCCAACATTCTCATGATTCCTCGAGAGAGAAAGGCTTTCTCATTACGACTGGCCTTTTACATATTTTTGCTCAGCAAATTGGGATCCACTCTACTGCCAGAGACTAGTTGCACAGGATACAAAAACAAATATACAAAAGTTATCCTTCTTTCTGTGTTCATCATCCTAGATCTGTCTAGATTCCTTCCTCATAAGAATGAAATTCAACTTCTGAAGTATTTTGTGACAATATACCCATATGATGAAAGCAAAATGTCATTGTTTCATGGGAATTCACTAAATTTTTAGGCAAAGACTTTGAGGGCTTCAGCATGCTTTAACCAATTTCCAAAAGTATCTAACTAGAACAGTCTCTGTAGGAAACCTTTTATAAAATCCAAGAGACAGCTGCTCTGGGTCGAGGGGACACCTGGCTCTATTCTTGGCTATAACACAATCTTATACAAGGGAAGTTGGTTCCCCCACTGTTTCTGTGCATTGGCTAAAATGGATTTAAAGCTTGATAGAGCAATGGCTACTGCATTTGCCCATACAAAATTTAGTAAGGCATGAAAAAAGTGGACCTAGCTAGGAAATCTGGCTGAAACACAAGCCCCCTACCTAAGCAGAAACTGCAAATTTGATGATGGCTGCTGTCAGGAGTGCACACTTTTAAGGATGGGGGGAAGAACATTTTAACATGGATGTAGGATGGCTCCTACAGGATAAAGGTAGATGTAGAAGTATGTGGGGACAGTCTGGATATAAAAAAATTGGTAGGAGGAAAATGCAAATGCAATGCATGCTGATTTGACCGTGGTTTAAATAGAGTCATGAGGATGAGTCCAGTGGTCCTAGGGAGCTTTTTGGTACTGAGAATATTCACCCAGCCACCAGCACACTATGCCTTAAGTCTTTCTTCAGCGAGTACCAGAAGAGTTTTAAGGTTATGCTTCTGACTAAACCTGGCCAAACTGTACAGAGTCTGTAATTATTTCTTAAGAAAAACCTGATACTGCAGTCTCTCAGCTGTGGCTCTGCTGGCATTGAGGTGATTGAGAACTCGACACAGGCATTTCAATAACACCAGCAGAAGCAGCAAACATGAAGACATTGATGGATGACTCTGGTGACCACTAACCATCTTAGACAACAATAGACTCAAAAAACCCAGATCTAGAGAAAACATCTTCCACAATAACCAACTCAGAACATAGGATGAAAGGCAGAGACAGTGTCCACAGTGCTCAAAATATACTTGGACGCGACTGTCCAAGGGACTGGCTAGCAAAGAGCATCCCTGCAGTCAAGTAAGGAAAAAGTATGCATTTTCATTTTTTTCTCTCTCAGATGCCTCCCAGTATCATAATACATTCTTTTCACCTTACTCACAAATTACAAATGCTTCTTGCACGGCTTTTATCTTGCTGAGATAAAATCCACTGAAAAGATTCCAGAGGAACAGGATAGGAGAGGACTGTATCTTAATAGCTTACCCAGGGAATAAAAACTGATAGAGAGATTTTGATCCTTTGGACATTGCTTAAGGTTTGGTAGGATTTTTTTCCACCAGAGTTCTAAAGCAAGATTCCCCAAAATTATCAGTATCTGTTGTTTCTAACAGCTTAACTTTAAGAACAGTGAGGAGGCTGGTACTTGAGGACAATCCCTGAATGAAATCAAGCTTGAAAACATTCTACCCTGCCAGGTAAAAAGATTCCTAGTTCTCAAGGAAGATGAAGTCATGTAATATGTATTTCTGATACAGCCTAAGAAGATCTATTCAGCATACAACTGCTGTGACATGACTGCCAGTGTGTTCACACTCACAAAAGTTAATGCAACTGAAATCTTAATGAATACAATTGCAGCATTAATGTATTCAGAGATATCCAATTTTATTGAACCTGCTAACTTTACCAGGAGATCTTTGAATGACAATTTGGCTGCTTTTGTATACTTGCCTTTCTAGGGACCTGTCTCCCAAATAGTAAGAGCAGTGCAGTTAGTCATGACCATCTAGTCTGAGCTTCTGGGCCCAGAATAGGCTGAGGAGTTTATGCAGGGATTGTTCCACTGAGGCCCAGCACGCAGTTTACTGGACATAGAGTCTGAAGGATTTCCCAGGGGTTGAGGAGTTGGTGACTCCACCTCCTCCTACTGGTTCATATCACGAGGTTAAAATGTCACAGCTTGTTTCCAATTTGATTGAATAGGTCTTCACTTAAACCTGAGAAATGTAGAGATTTGTTTACACATCTGCATATAAAGACAAGCAAACAACAGATTTTGAGGCAGGATGGAGACAAATTCAGCCTATTTAAGGCCGTTGTAAAGTATTAAAGTTGTGATTTTGTTTTTGGAAGAGTCAGAAGGTGTTATGAGCTTCTATACTCGGGTGAGGACAGGAATTGTGGAGATTTGGAATATAAAGAATAATATCATGGGTGACATCTGTTATTGACCAAGATGAATGGTTAATAGTCAATGGCTTCTCATGAAATGGCTGAAGGATAGGACTGAGAAAGTTCCAATGGCCACAGGCAATTTGACTATGGCCATGATAAACATGAAGACAAATATCTGGAGTTTTCTCATGGGAAAAGGTCCAGGACAACTGGTTAAAATTGAAGGAAATGCAAGGACCACCATGGAAAAAAGGAATACCATGACAATTCATTTGTAAAAAGAGGAAAAAAAGTAGTCCCAGGTATTTGAAGCCAGTTATGGAATGTCCAGAGATAGATCATTTGTTTTGGATCCAGCTACTTCCACTTGAAACATGCCTGTGACTGTAAGGTGATTCTGTGTGTTATTATCGCTATTAAAAGAGACATAGGAAAAAAACCCCAAACATTAGAATCTTTTTTTGAAGGTCACAGGACCACAGGAACACAAAAGGATGAAAAGCCAGTCTTTTCAGCTTCGCATGTCAAAGTTTCTACAGCACTACTCAGTTCTAAGGTTCTTCTACTACCACTTTTATCAACAGAAAGTCTGTGGGGGAAGATGGTAGCATTCAGCCCAAGGGTTTCATGCAGCAGATCTTTAATGCTTTCATGACAAGGCACTTTCAAAGCTTTTATAGTGTAGATGAAATAAAGATGACCTGTATCCTTTGCTTTTTTCCATTCAAGGTCAACAGCAGTTCTCTGATCTACTGACAATGGCACGTGATGCCCATGGAGGATATCCCATTGCTGCCAATGATTAATAGTTGCATTTCACTCTCCTCAGGGCCATAACTCAGTCAAGGTTTCAGCATTTGAGAATGATGGAACATCCCTGGAACAGATAAATCCATAAATCCTCCCAAACCAACACAAGAATTGCCATCCCTCTAGGAGTTTCTTCACAAGTCGGGCAATAGTTTTCAGATTAATATGTGCATGCAACACAGAGGGGAAAAAACAGATCACTGGTAGGAGAAATCAGAGAAGTAATTTAAGGGTGGTTATTTTCACTTTCTATACTCTGATCACTTTTCAGGAAGAAAATGTCAGACAGGCAGACATCACTTACTGTCCACAGTATCTGCATCTGTGGTAGTCACTTCATCTGCAAGTCATGCTGGGGAGATGCATTCTGAAGCACAAGACTTCTCCCCCAAGCAGCTGTATAATAACATCACGAACCAGCCTTCAAAAGGACTGCCTGTGGGAGTAGTGCAGCAGCCACGTCATCTGGAGATATATCTGACAATTTTAGCCACTGAAAGTTCTTATTTCTGGGCAAATTCATGTGTCAGAGAGAGATGGACTATGTTTAGACTAATGTATCATCTGCACATGGCTAGGCCACAAAAAGCTCCACCTTCCTGGCCAAAGCTCATCAACCACCACTACAGAGTGACAATCTGGCTTCCATCCTGGCAACACAGAGGCCAGCTCAGCTGTAGTGAGCCCAGCTCCTGAGTCCATCTGGGACGTGATCCCCCTAGGAAAAGGGAGAGCAATAGCTGCCTCAAGTAGATGCTGGAGCTCAGTGGTACCAAAGTCTCCTCTGAGGAGCCAGCAAGTCTGTGTAGTCTGTCAGCTACACCCACCTTCTGTATAAACAAAACAAAAAGCATCTGAGATTGGCAAAATGTAGGAATTCCTAGTTACACACCCTAAAATTCTTTGAAGTTTAAGAGTTTTTCTGGACTTAGGTCTTCCATAGTTCTCAGAAGCTCTGGTATAAAAGAATTAAAATTAAGTACTTTTAGTTGCATCTCTTATTTTTAACAAGAGCATTCATAGGTTCAGGAAAAGCAATTCATCATTTTCAGCTATTTCAAATTACCAAAAAACAGAACTTTGGAAAATCTTTCTTACTGTTTGCTTTCCAGTGAAAACCTTTAAAACTTTAATGGAATAGAATATTATTTCCTGTGTGTTTTTCTTACATGTTGTATAATTTCAATTTTTGTTTCTGAGGAAAAATATCTACAGTTTTATGAGTTGTTCTGCCTATAAATATATAGAATTAGCAATGACCTAATTAAGAAAAGTCTGAATATTTCTTTGAATAGTCAGTCTCTGCAAAGTTTTGGTGCTTATCCAAATCTAACTGAACAGCAATGAAATTTCCATAGCCTATGAGGATGCAAAATAGGACTGGAACCTCCAAAAAAGGCTGTTCTGCTTCCATTCTTGGACAGCTCTACAGCAAAAGAAAGCACCTCATATTATCCCTGTGCTGGATCAGAGAAAATACTGAATTTTTAGAGAACTATGTGTTCAAATCATCCTCGGAAACACTATTACATTTCTTATCTCTGAGTCCTGATGGCAGGTTGCTTCCACCTGTGATCATCTCAAGTGTAGTTGCCATTATGTCTATAGATCCACGTATCAGGAACATCCTATGCTGACTGATGAAACTAAGTCCTAAGAATGTATTCATCTACCTGTGTTCAGTGCAATAATGGTTAGCATAAAAAGTATCTTAAAATAGTAGAGTGAGAAGAGAGGGCATAAGGACAAACAACCAGTTAAATTATAAAATAGTCCTAAATAATTTATCTAGAAATACTTAAAGAACCATCTATACAGGAAAGTCAGAAGTCATAGCACTCATAATTACACTAATTAGCAAAAAATCTCACAAAACTTCCATCTTGATAATTCTGAATAGAAAATAAAGATGAAGAAATCTCAGTCCTGTCATTTGTTAAATCACAAGTGGAAAAAGAAGATCCAGTCCTGAGAGTGGGCTGTTGTGATTTGTATCTGCGCAGCTCTTGATTTGTAAAAAAATCCATAGCAGAAGAAAATGAAAAGAAATAAGGATTGCATTAAGAATTACATGGAATTCATAGTTGAGAATGAAAAGGGAGAGGAAAGAAAAAGATTTTATTTTCTCCCAAATTGATCTTCCTGCCTTCATGTACCTTTTTATATATTCACATGTCAGCTTTTTCATATTGTACTTCCATCTCCATTCCTCTGCCTTTAACTGAATATTGTGCAGCTCTCTGCCTCTTTGATCTGTCATTAAAATGTGTAAGAGGCAGCTCTGCAGATAAACAGCAACGAGTGTCACCTGAGAGGTTGTGCTGTCACTGCAATGGAAAAGACAAGACATCATGCACTCAAAACTGAGCAAAACACCTGAAAATGTAAGTGGGGCTTATTGTTTCACCTAAGTGCAAACCTTAGTGGGTGGGGTGTAGCTGGGATGGAACAAGTGTGGGATCTGTGGCTTGTGTTGGAGGATTACTGAAAATGTGATGGCTCCCAGGACACAAACTTCAGCTGGAGGTTTTTTGGCTCCTGCAGCTGTGACTGCATAAGGCAGAGCCCTTCCTTTCCAGCCTGGCAGAGGGATTTGTTACTCAAGCTAAATCACTCCCTCCCCGGGGGACATTGTGTAAAGAGCATGAGTACCTTGCATTAGTTGGATGTCTCTCAGATCACATGTTCAAAGCTCTTACAGGCACTAACACTGGCTGCATCTAGCAAAACCTTGATAGTATGGCAGAAAAGCTCATCACGTACTTTAAATAAAATCCATTTTTAGTGTTAAAATAGAGGTTTCTGCTAGATCCATTTTTATTCCTTGTTTATTGACAGGAAAAACAAAGCAAAGCTGTGGGGAGGCAGTGTGTTCTTCCTCCCCCTGGCACCTGTGAGGGATGTTCTGCTTCCAGCCCTTGCTATGACCCTTCACCACATCCTCTGCTCATTTACAACCCCCCAGAGCTGCCCTTTCTCCTTGTACACTCTGACCACCCCTTCACCACTGCAGGGGCTGAGACCAGGGAGAGGTAGTGGGGAAAGAAGATCTCTGTGGTGAGGGGAGAGGGAGCTGAGTGAATGTGATTAATTTAGGGAGCTCTGCTTCCAAGGGAATACTGCCAGGGGTTATAATATATAGTGGAGATGTCACTAACAAAGCTGCAACATCCACCGAGAGATTTACTGCAACAATTCCACGTTTTCAGATGAAATACTTACAAAGTTTTCTTTCCATAAGCAGCCAAAGCAACTGTTGTGGAGAATTTTCAGCCTGATTCTTGACAGAAACAGATGTTACAATATTGGAGTTTCCCATGGGACAGATATTGCAGGGTTTGTTCCATTTTAAACAGGGATAGAAAAAAACCTGAGTTGATATATGGTTTGCTTTTTCATAGCCATTGCAGAGGCAGGTGGTTGGTTGGAAGGTGTGCTAGACAGATGTTGCACTCTGCTGCAATGACTGTGAGATAGTGTCAAACCATGACTACTGTGGAACTATTTTATTTATTAGTTTTCAATTTACTTCTTATTCAACGTAAGGGAAAATTACTTAGCATTCCATATCCCATTATATAGCATATTAAGGTTTGCTTTGGGTAAACTGCGGCACTAGCTTCAGAATTTCCCCCACATAACACCTCTTGTTTGGGTTCTAGTAAATATGACCTGATTCTAAAAAAGTAGCCTGCAGCTTTTTTGAGTAGATACCTTCCTATCATCACCTAGCTTAACGAGGGTTAAGCAGAAGCCAAGAAAAAAATGCAGATTATGTCCTCAGGGACTTCATCTAAGTAGGAAGGACTATGCTTTCATGGCTTTTCTTGGACTCCCTCAGCTACCATAAAACCAGAGAATTATAGCCTGAAATCACATTCAGAGGGGTAGAAAAAGGGGTTTTACCAAGTGCAGACATAAACAGCCTCACTAACTGATGAACATGAACCTTGGAGAACATCTTAATCAAATCTTAATTGGGGATGTATGGAGACCAGCAAACTGTCAGGAGATGGGTTCCTCTGACTGGTAAAGCTGGAAACTTCTTAGCTCCATGCAGCAGCAAAGTCACTGATGGGCCACCTGCGGCTAGAGAGCCATCCTGACTTAGTGGGGAGTAAATACAGGTTTCTACATGTTTTGTCAAAACCATGGCATTGTTACTATGACTTGTGACATGCAAGGGGGGACAAGAAAGAAGAAAACTGCCTGCAGCACAATCCCACATATGCACAGTGGAAGGAGGGAGACAGCAAAAAGTCTTACTAAGACTTTGCTCAATATTGCTTTTGAAAGTTGAACAATGTCTGGTGACTCTAAATGGACAGCCATGAAACAGCAGGGAATGGAGAAGCCTGATCAACCAGCCATCACCACTGTAAAGTTGTATGGATTTGTAGAGGAAGGGGTAGGGCTCTGCTGGATTTAGGAACCAGTGGGAAAAAACACTTTAAATTTCATGTTGCAGAAAAAAACACCTTACCACTAATTAGTATTCATCAGGCCAAAGCAGCAGCTCTCCTCATCTGTTTCTCTGTGCTACTCCTTGTCTTCTGTGGGTTTTTCAAGAAAGACCAGATAGCTTTGATTCCATTGACCTGTAACCTCTAGTTCAATACCTTAATGAGCACCTAAATTTTTGGCTACAGTACAACTAGCACAAGGAGCAAGATTTATACACTCAAAAACTAAGCCTGCTAAGCAAAAGGGGATTATTTTTTGTTTACAAATGTAAAGGCCAAATTCAAAATGCCTTATACTTATACTAGGTAAAATGTGTCCTTTAAAGGTGCTAATATGAAAGTTAAAATCACTTTTTCTGGAGTAAAGCTACATCATCATTATTGTTTTGTACTCTACAGACAAAATATCAGCTACATTTTCCAGGATGTTTTGTGTCAGTGTGCTACTCCCAAAAGTATGGCACCTCTTCCCTCCTGAGTGCTATTCCACTCACTCCACTTGGATAACCAGCATCTTCATAAATGCCAATGAAACCAGTTATAAACACCTGTCCTACCATGCAATGAAGAAGAAAGAAAATTCTAGGAGAAAACCAAAATGGAAGCTGCTTATGACAGACTAAATAAAAGGATTTATTCTGAAAAACACTCCAGCTCTGGCATAATTAGCTAATTAAACCACAGCCAATATTAATATGAACCATGAAAGAGCCTGGGTAGAAAAAAACACAAAGAGAAAAGGTGAAACAAACAATATTAAGTCATAGCGAGGGGGAGAAAAACCAAACAGCTAAAATCTTTTATACTTTCAATAGGCAGAATTTGTACAGCACAAGGTCTCACCACCTCTTCATCCCACTTGATCCTGGTGTTGTACAAAGGTGAAGCACTGAGCCCTGAAGCGGGGTTGTTGCAATCCCTCAGGCTTTTG